>NC_139012.1:36989199-38488892 GCF_964374135.1 Grampus griseus | reverse complement strand
CCCCCACTCCCCACCTCTGGCAACCATGCATCATGTTCTACTAAATAAATTTTTACTTTATCCAAAGGATAAAATAAAGATGGGTTCTAAGCAGGAGAGTGATGTGTCAGATTCACTAAAACACTGACTGCAATGTAAATAATCAATGTTTTGACTAAAATGGTTCTATCTGGAAGAAAAGACTGGAAACAGGATGATTGTGGCTGTATTTTTGGTGTGAAATAATGGTAAATTCAATTGTGGGTGGTGGCAATATAATTAAAAATAAAAGACTTAGGAGACATTTATGATTTACATTTATAAAGACATAGGTTATTAGGATGTAATTTGTGAGAGGAAGATGAGGATTGTCATTCTGTTTATAGTTTTCCAGTTTGGACAACTGGAAGTATTTTGACAACATTCAGTAAGAAATGGCATAAATAAGACCCTGTGTTTGTAATCATTTATCAGAGTTTTGTTTAGGACATTTAGTGTCTATTTATGATTTTGTCTATTTATATAGCCACCAAAACCATGAAACCAATGAAACTGACCCTAAATAAGGAAGATTAACTTTATTATTATGTTTTAATAATGTTGTTGTTTTATAACTTTTTAAACTACTTTCAGCTGTTAACAAACCTGCTGTATGAGCTTCTGTAAGTTTTAGTTAACAGAAAATATATTGGCAGAATATATCAAACCAATGTTATCTCTGACTTCATCCTTTGTTACCAGAAGTCTTCTGGTGTTTTGGGACCAAGCTAAGGTGTTTCTTACAGTGAGTTCCTAAAGTATCCATGGCTAGATCTCAGAAGCTTAAGGTGGTTGTCTTAGTCTAACAAAGTTTTATTAAAATATACATACAAAAGTGCAGAAATCTTAAGTGTACTCAATAAATTGTATCATTGAAAGGTAAGAGAGAATGAGGCAATAGCAACTTAGGAAAGTAAGACTGAAATGCACCACATACTTAAGCAGGAGGTAATTATACCTTTTTGTAGACAGTCTCTCTGTGCAAAGTGAGGATCCAATGAAATATAGAGTTCAGAGAAACAAGTTCAGAGATTGGTGGTCTTTCAGAGTGGAGTGTCAGTTAATGTCACCTATGGTTATTCAGGTGAGACTGTTGAACTGTTGACAATGAGGTTTTAACTAATTGGCTCATGTTCAAAAGTATGTGGCTATGGCTGAGAGGTTGACTTTTAGAAGTGCTTCTGGTTCAAAGCACCGATTGATTAAAATCAATTAAACAAAGTTCAATTAAAACAAAAACTATATATGTATATCCACTCTTTTTTGGATTCACTTCACTGTACAGCAGAAACTAACACAACATTGTAAAGCAACTGTACCTCAATTTTTTAAAACATCTGGTTATTATGACTACAGAATAATCAGTCTTTTCCTGGGAGCAAGGGAATTAAAAAAATAATAATAATGTGATATGTAAAACACTGCACCTATTTAATGTGTACAACTTGATGAGTTTGAGAAAAAGTATACAACTGGGAAACCACCACTACCACTAAAGCCAAGAGTTGTACAGATAAAGAAGTACAAATTATTACATGTCAAAAAATAAAGTTTAGTACAATTTTTTTTTTTAAATAGGGGATTAGGGAAAGATGGTGGAAGAGTAAGAAGTGGAGATCACATTCCTCCAACAAATACATCAGAAATACATCTGCATGTGGAACAAATCCTACAGAACACCTACTGAATGCTGGCAGAAGAACTCAGACCTCCCAAAAGGAAGAAACTGCCCACATACTTGGGTAGGGCAAAAGAAAAAACACACAAAAGAATCGGGATAGGACCTACACCAGTGGGAGGGAGCTGTGAAGGAGGAAAGGTTTCCACACACTAGGAAGCCACTTTGCAGGCAGAATCTGCAGGTGGCAGAGGGGGGAAGATTTGGAGGCATGGAGGAGAACGCAGGAACAGGGGTGTGGAGGACAAAGCAGAGATTCCTGCGTGGAGGATTGGTGCCAAGCAGCACTCACCAGCCCGAGAGGCTTGTCTGCTCACCCACTGGGGTGGGTGGGGGCTGCGAGCTGAGGCTCCAGTTTCAAAGGTCAGATCCCAGGGAGAGTACTGGGATTGGCTGTGTGAACACAGCCTGAAGGGGGCTAGTGAGCCACAGCTAGCTGGGGATGGGGGGTGGGGGGGTGGAGGTGGGAGTCCAGGTAAACGTCTGGAACTGCCTAAGGGGCAAGAGGCAATTGTTTTGGGGTACACAAGGAGAGGGGATTCAGAGCACTGCCTAAATGAGCTCCAGAGATGGGCACAAGACACAGCTATCAGCCGGGACCTCAGAGATGGGCATGAAACTCTAAGGCTGCTGCTGCAGCCACCAAGAAACCTGTGTGCTAGCACAGGTCACTATCCACACCTCCCCTCCATGGAGCCTCTGCAGCCCTCCACTGCCAGGGTCTTGTGATCCAGGGACAAATTCCCCGGGAGAACACATGGTGTGCCTCAGGCTGTTGCAGTGTCACTCTGGCCTCTGCCGCTGCAGGCTCGCCCTACATTCTGTACCACTCCCTTCCCCTGGCCTGAGTAAGCCAGAGCCCCCTAATCAGCTGCTCCTTTAACCCCATCCTGTCTGAGCTGTAACACACGGCCTCAGGCACCCTACAT
The DNA here is from genome assembly GCF_964374135.1 of Grampus griseus. Taxonomy (NCBI): domain Eukaryota; kingdom Metazoa; phylum Chordata; class Mammalia; order Artiodactyla; family Delphinidae; genus Grampus; species Grampus griseus. Next base: position 38,486,267 of record NC_139012.1, on the reverse strand, counting down.
ACAGAGGCAGGGCCAAATCCAAAGCTGCACCCCAGGACCTGTGCGAACAAAGAAGAGAAAGGGAAATTTCTCCCAGCAGCCTCAGGAGCAGCGGATTAAATCTCCACAATTAACTTGATGTACCCTGCATCTGTGGAATACCTGAATAGACAACAAATCATCCTAAATTGAGGTGGTGGACTTTGGGAGCAATGATATATATATATATTTTTTTTCCTTTTTGTCTTTTTGTGAGTGTGTATGTGTATGCTTCTCTGTGTGATTTTGTCTGCATAGCTTTGCTTTTACCATTTGTCCTAGGGTTCTGTCTGTCCGTTTCTTTGTTTTTGTTTTTTAGTATAAATTTTCACTTGTTACTATCAGTGGATTTGTTTTTAAGTTTGTTGCTCTCTTCTTTCTTTTTTCATTACTTATTTTTTTTAATTTTTAATAATTATTTTTCATTTTATTTTATTTTGTTTTATTTTTTCTTTCTTTCTCTCTTTCTTTTATTCTGAGCCGTATGGATGACAGGGTCTTGGTGCTTTGGCCGCGCAGCAAGCCTGTACCTCTGAGCTGGGAAAACCGAGTTCAGGACATTGGTACACTAGAGAACTCCCAGCTCCACATAACATCAAATGGTGAAAATTTCCCAGAGATCTCCATCTCAACACCAAGATGCAGCTCCACTCAATGACCAGAAAGCTACAGTGCTGGAAACCCTATGCCAAACACCAAACAAGACAGGAACACAATACCACTCATTAACAGAGAGTCTGCCTAAAATCATAATAAGGTCATAGACACCCAAAAACACACCACCAGATGCTGATGTGCCCACCAGAAAGACAAGACCCAGCCTCATCCACCAGAACACAGACACTAGTCTCCTCCACCAGGAAGCCTACACAACCCACTGAACCAACTTTAGCCAATGGGGGCAGACACCAAAAACAATGGAAAATACAGAACTGCAGCCTGCAAAAAGGAGACACCAAACACAGTAAGTTAAGCAAAATGAGAAGACAGAGAAATGCACAGAAGGTGAAGGAGCAGGGTAAAAACCCACCAGACCAAACAAATGAAGAGGAAATAGGCAGTTTACCTGAAAAAGAATTCAGAATAATGAGAGTAAAAATGATCCAAAATCTTGGAAATAGAATGAAGAAAATACAAGAAACGTTTAACAAGGGCCTAGAAGAACTAAGGAGCAAACAAACAATGATGAAGAACACAGTAACTGAAATAAAAATTCTCTAGAAGGAATTAATAGCAGAATAAATGAGACAGAAGAACAGATACATGACGTGGAAGATAAAATAGTGAAAAGAACTACTGCAGAGTAGAATAAAGAAAAAAAAGAATGAAAACTATTATGGACAGTCTCAGACACCTCTGGAACAAAATGAAAAACACCAACATTCTAATTATAGGGGGGTCCCAGAAGAGGAATAGAAAAAGAAAGGGACTGAGAAAGTATTTGAAGAAATGATAGTTGAAAACTTCCCTAATATGGGAAAGGAAATAGTCCTTCAACTCCAGGAAGTGCAGACAGTCCCATACAGGATAAATCCAAGGAGAAACACGTCAAGACACTTATTAATCAACCTATGAAAAATTAAATACAAAGAAAAAATATTAAAAGCAGCAAAGGAAAAGCAACAAATAACATACAAGGGAATCCCCATAAGGTTAACAACTGACCTTTCAGAAGAAACTCTGCAAGCCAGAAGGGAGTGGCAGGACACATTTAAAGTTGATGAAAGGGAAAAACCTTCAACCAAGATTACTCTACCCAGCAAGGATCTCATTCAGATTTGACAGAGAAATTAAAAGCTTTACAGACAAGAAAAAGCTAAGAGAATTCAGCAATACCAAACCAGCTTTTCAACAAATGCTAAAGGAACTTCTGTAGGCAGAAAACACAAGAAAAGGAAAAGACCTACAAAAACAAACCCAAAACAATTAAGAAGATGGTAATAGGAACATACATATTGATAATTACCTTACATGTGAATGGATTAAATGCTCCGACCAAAAGATATAGACTGGCTGAATGGATACATAAAAAAGACCTGTATATATGTTGTCTGCAAGAGACCCACTTCAGACCTAGGGACACATACAGACTGAAAGTGAAGGGATGGAAAAAGATATTCCATGCAAATGGAAATCAAAAGAAAGCTGGAATAGCAATTCTCATATCAGACAAAATAGACTTTAAAACAAAGACTATTACAAGAGACAAAGAAGGACACTACATAATGATCAAGGGATCCATCCAAGAAGATATAACAATTATAAATATTTATGCACCCAACAAAGGAGCACCTCAGTACATAAGGCAAATGCTAACAGCCATAAAAGGGGAAATTGACAGTAACACAATCATAATAGGGGACTTTAGCACCCCACTTTCACCAATGGAAAAATCATCCAAAATGAAAATAAATAAGGAAACACAAGGTTTAAATGATACATTAAACAAGATGTACTTAATTGATATTTATAGGACATTCCATCCAAAAAAAAAACCAATATGCTCTATCATAATAATAAAATAAAAGATGAGAAAACTGTGCTCTACTATATATTTCATTTAACTTGATTATATTTTTAAGTTTGTCATACTACTTTGAATTTTATTTGTCATATCTCTTTTTATATTCATATCTGAATGAAGCTGAGTAATTTATAAGACTGTTCATTCTGCTTTTTAATTTTGTTGTGTTTTGTTTTTATCTATCGCTATTTGGTTATATTTTTCTTCCTCATGTATCTAAATATATGTGATGAGGTGTCAACTTTGTACATTTAAATTCCAAAGACTACTTTTGCTTCTCTCAATCACATAGCCTTCACAGATGACAGGTATCATACAGGTAGTGAGATGATTCAAAGTTGGGTTTTTGTTCTTATGAGAGCTATTTCTAATTCTTGTTTACTCCATGTTACAGATCTTCTGGTTTCCAACCAAAAGTCTCTGAATGTTATATTGTCCTCTTCATCTTAGCCCTTGCTGATAACTTCTTTCCCCCCCCTTTAGATTCATTATCCATGCAAACGTCTGATAAGCTTCTCAGTCTCCTTGCACTGCTTAATCTTATTAATCCTTCATGCTATAAAATATCTAACAGCTAATATAGACTAATAAGGAAGTCTTCCATCTTCTACTACAAACAGTACACATCAGGGTAAACAATTTACTTATTATGATTATAACAAAATTAGAAGTTTTAAGTTTATATGTGAAACAAAATATCAATATGTGTAAAATATATAGCAAATATAGCTAATAATAATAATAATAAAATTAGCAGCAGGGATACAATAACATTTTTAGTTAAAAAAAGAACAGATAGGAAATTATAACTTTAGTGAAATTTGTAAAAAGTTAATGTTGATTCATTTTTATCTTTCTGTGAAACAAGAGTCCCTTGTTGTTCTTTGAAGTAGACTCTGATGTCTCTTTGTCTCTCATTTTCAATGCATTTTATTACTTGTGGTTAATTCAAATTAGGTTTAACAACAAATATTTTTCCAATTTTAAATTACAATTATTTTTATTCATTGATATAATGAGTCAGTACCTGAAAATAATCTTGTAATGCTTTTGCTTTTCTTTTTATTAACACTGCATCCTTCTTAGAGGATATTTAAATATGATTATGTTTTATAGGTGTATATGAGTCTTGGATATATATTTTCTTCTATTGTAATTGTAATTGTAATCATTATTTATTAATGTGCATTGAAGCTTCCAGACTAAAAATAATGTACTCTTTTTTAAAATTCCATTTTTATGAGATATAATTGACATATATAACTGCATAATTTAAGGTTTCTAGAAAAAGATTTGACTTACATACATCATGGAATGATTATTACAATTAGTTGAGTGGACCTCTATCAACTCATATAGATACAAAATTAAAGAAACAGAAAGAATGTTTTCCTTGTGATGAGAACTCTGGATTTTCTCTCTTAACAACTTTCATATGTAACATACAGCAGTGTTAATTATATTTATCACATTGTACCTTACATCTCTAGTACTTATTTATGTTATAACTGAATGTTTGTACATTTTGACTACCTTCATCCAATTCCCCTCTCCCAACCCCCACCTCTAGTAATCACAAATCTGATCTCTTTTTCAATGAATTTCTTTGTGACTTTTAAACATGTCATTAGCCTAAAACACTCTTAGTTCCTGTTACAAAATACAGTGATTCAATATTTTTGTACATTTCAAAAAGATCACCATGTGAAGTTCAGTCATGATCTGTCACAATACTAAGATATTACATAGCTACTGACTATATTCCCCACACTGTACATTTCATACTTAAAGCTTTCTAATTTGATGTAGTCCCATTTGTTTATTTTTGTTTTTGTGTTTCTTGCCTTAGGAGACATATCAAAGAAAACATCACTAAGACTGATATCAAAGAGTGTACTACCTAGATTTTCTCCCACATGTCTTATGGTATCTGTTCATACATTTAAGTCTTTAATACATTTTGAATTTATTTTTGTTCATGGTGTGAGAAAGTAGTTCAGTTTGATTCTTTAGCATGTAGTTACCCAGTTTTCCCAATATCATTTATTGAAGAGTCTCTCTTTTCTCCATTGTTTAGTCTTTGCCTCTTTGTCATATATTAATTGCCCATATAAATGTAGGTTCATTTTTTGTCTCTCTGTTCTGCTCCACTGGTCTATGTATCTGTTTTTCTGTATTATATTGTTTTATTACTGTAGTTTTGTAGTATGGTTTGCAATCAGGGAATGTGATACCTGGGTCTTTGTTCTTTCTGAACATTGTTTAGACTATTTAGTGTCTTTAGATTTTCCATACAAATTTTAGAATTATTTGTTATAGTTCTGAAAAATGCCACTGTTATTTTGATAGGGATTTCATTGAAGCAATATATTGCCTTGAATATTTATGGTCATTTAAAAAATATTAATTATTCAAAGTCATGAACCCTTTTTCCATCTGTTCATGTCATCTTCATTTTTTTTTTTTTTTTTATCAGTGTTCCATAGATTTCAAAGAGCAGGTCTTTTACCTCTTAGTTAGATTTCTCCTTAGGTATTTTATTCTTTTTGATGCAATTGTAAATGGGATTTTTTCTTCATTTCTTTCTGATAATTTATTGTTAGTCTATAGAAATACAATAGATATCTGTATATTAATTTTGTATTCTGCAAATTTACCAAATTCATTGATGAGTTCAAGTAGGATTTTGGTGACATCTTTAGGATTTTCTATGTATAGCATAATGTCATCTGTAAACATGTCAGTTTTACTTCTTCTTTTCTGAATTGGATTTGTTTTATTTATTTTTCTTGTCTGATTTCCATGGTGAGGACATACAATACTATGTTGAATAAAAGTGGTGACAATGGGCATTCTTGTCTTGTTCCTGACCTTAAAGGAAATGCTTTCAGCTTTTTACTATTGAGTATGATGTTAGCCTTGGGCTTGTCATATATGGCCTTTATTATGTTAAGGTATGATTCCTCTATATCCACTTTGTTGAAAGTTTTTGTCTTAAATGATGTTGAATTTTGTCAAAATCTTTTTCCACGTCTGCTGAGATGACCATATGATTTTTATTCTTCAGTTTGTTAATATGGTGTATCAAATGGATTGATTTGTGGCTATTGAGCAATCCTCACATCACTGGGATAAATCCCACTTGATCATGGTGAATGATCATTTTAATGTATGGTTGAATTCGGTTTGGTAATATTTCATTAAGGAATTTTGCATCTATGTTTATCAGTGATATTGGCCTGTAATTTTCTTTTTTGTGATATATTTGTCAGGTTTTGTCATCAGGGTGATACTGACCTCATAGACTGAATTCTGAAGTGTTTCTTTTTCTGCAATTTTTGGAATGATTTGAGAAGGATTTGTGTTAACTGTTTTCTAAATGTGTGGTAAAATTCTCCTGTGAAGCTACCTGGTTCTGAACTTTTTTAGTTTGTTTATTTATTAGGAGTTTTCTTAAATTATCGATTCAATTTTATTACTGGTAATTACTTTATAGTCTCTATTTCTTCCTGTTCAATCTTGGGAGATTGTAAATTTCTAAGAATTTATCCATTCTTTCTATGTTGTTCATTATATCACTGTATAACTTTTCGTGGTAAGCTCTTATGACCCTTTTAAGTTTTATTGTCTAGGCAGTCAATTCTCCTTTTTTATTTCTGATTTTATTGATTTGGGCCCTCTTTTTTTTTTTTTTGTCTTGATGAGTCAACCTAAAAGTTTATCTTTTCAAAGAACTAGCTCTTGTTTCATTTATATTTTCTATTACTTTTTAGTCTCTATTTTTTTTCTGCTCTGATCTTTATGCTTTCTTTCCTTCTATTACCTTTGGGTTTTGTTTGTTTTTCTTTTTTTTTACCTCCTTTAGGCATAAGGTTATGTTTATTTGAGTTGTTCTTGTTTTCTGAGGTAGGTTTTTTATCACTATAAACTTCCCTCTTCAAACTGAAGGTGACAACATACTGCCACAGAGAATAAAGTTTCACAGCACTTTTGTTTACTGCTTCCTGCCCACCTTGCTGACAAATTCATTATGTCAGCAATCAAGTTCCACAGATTTTGGATTATTTTGTTTTTATTTTTATTTCTCTCCAGGTAGTTTTTTTCTATTTCTTTGATTTCTTCAGTGATCCTTAGATTGTTATTCACATGTTGCTTAGCCTCCACATATTTTTCTTATGCAGTCTTTTTTTCAGTTGATTTCTAGTCTCCTAGTATTGTGCTTGTAAAAAAATGCTTTATATGATTTCACATTTCTTAAATTTACTGACACTTGTTTAGCTTGTGATCTATCCCGGAGAATGTTCCATGTGCACTTGAAAAGAATGTTATTATATTCATATAACATTCCAACCAACAGCAACAGAATAGAATATATATATATATATATATATATATATATATATATTTCATTTTGTGAATTGTTTTGGTGTTGTTTTTGTTATATTTGGATTCCTTTATCTTTTTTGTGTGTATATTTATTACACACTTTAGGTTTGTGTTTACCATGAGCTTTATATATAGGAATACATATACATACATAATTAAGTTGCTGATTTCTTAAGTTCAAACACACTTTAACAACACTGTGTTTTTACTACCTGACATGTTTACTGTTTTTGACATCATATTTTAAATGATTTTGTTTTGTGTATCCCTTAACTACTTATTGTGGATATAGATGATTTTACTACTTTTTTCTGTTAACATTCCCACTAGCTTTATACATGGTTGATTTAGTAACTTTACTATATATTTGCCTTTACCAATGAGAATTTCCTTTTCATAATTTTTATGTTTCTGTTTGTTGCTTTTTTCTCAAATGCAGAAGTCTCTTTAACATTTCTTGTGAAGCTGTTTTGGTAGTGCTGAACTCTTTAAGCTTTTTCTTCTCTACAAACTTTCTTTCAAATCTTAATAAATGCTTTGATGGATATAGTGTTCTTGGTTGTAGTTTTTTGTTGTTGTTTGTTTGTTTGTTGTTTTTTAATTTCATCACTTTAAATATATTGTGCCCTTCCCTTTTGGCCTGCAGAGTTTCTGATGAAAAGTCTGCTGATAATTTTGAGTTCTACTGTGCATAACTAGTTGATTTTCCATTGATGCTTTTATATATTCTCTTCTCAACTTTAATTTTTGCCATTTTAATTACAGCATGTCTTGGTGTGGTCCTCTTTAGGTTGATCCTGCTTGGGACCCTCTGTGCTTCCTCAACCTGGATGTCTGTTTCCTTTCCCAGGTTAGGTAAGTTTTCAGCTATTATGATTTCAAGTATGTTCTCTGCACTTTTCTCTCTCTCTTCTTCTCTTATAAGCCAATATTAGTAAGCTTGATGTTGTCTTAGAAGTCTCTTAAACTTATCCTCATTTCTTTTTATTCTTTGTTTCTTTTTTATGTTCTGTTTCATTTATTTCCACTACTTTTTCTTCCAGTTAGATGATCTGTTCTTCTGTATTATCTAATCTGTTGATTCCTTCTAATGTATACTTTTTATTTCAGTTATTGTATTCCTCATCTCTTTTTTGTTCTTTTAATTTTAATAAATTTATTTATTTATTATTTATTTTTGGCTGAGATGTGTCTTTGTTGCTGCTCATGGGCTTTCTCTAGTTGCAGTGAACAGGGGCTATTCTTCGTTTTGGTGTGTGGGCTTCTCATTGTGGTGGCTTCTCTTGTTGTGGGGCACAGCCCCTAGGCATATATGGGCTTCAGTAGTTGTGGCACGTGGGCTCAGTTTTTGTGGCTCATGGGCTCTAGAGCGCAGGCTCAGTAGTTGTAGTGCATGGGCTTAGTTGCTCCATGGCATGTGGGATCTTCCTGGACCAGGGATTGAACCCATGTCCCCTGCATTGGCAGGCAGATTCTTAACCACTGCACCACCAGAGAAGACCTTATTCTTTATATTTCCTAACTCTTTGTTAAAATCTTCTAACATCTCATTCTGTTCAGCTATTCTCCTGAGTTCTCTGAGCATCTTTATGATCATTACCTTGAACTCTTTATATGGTAGATTGCTTATCTCCACTTCATTTAATTCTTTTCTGAGGTTTTAACTTATCCCTTCATTTGAAACATATTCTTCTTTTGCCACATTTTGCTTAATGTGTTGTTTTTATTTCCATGTATTTGGTAGATTGGTTGTATTTCCTGACCTTGGAAATTTGGCCTTTTGTAGATAATCTATGAATACCAGCAGCACACTTTCCTCTTGTCACAAGAGCTACATGTTCTCAGGGTGCCACCAATGTAGGCTGCATCAGCTCTTCTGTTTTGGTGGGCTAACTACTGTGGGTGGCCTGGTAGGCATGGCTGGCTCATGGTCCAGGTGTTTATCAGGTCCTAAAATGTGTGGTTTTTTCTGCATCATGAGGTGCCTGGCTATGGAGACTCAGGGGATTCCCTGGCTAGTGCTGGCCCTCTGGTGGACAGAGCCAGATTTCTGGGTGGGTGGTTGCTGGGATAAGGTTCTCAGATTTAGTGTCAGCCTGTCAGCACACTGGTTGGTTTGGCCAGTTCTGACATGGTTGGCTGTGGTTTCAGGGTATCCCAAAGCTGGTGTTGGCCCACTGGTAAGTGGTCCTAGATCTGGAGTGTCTGACTGAGTTGTCCAAGTTGTCTTAAAACTGGTGTTGGCCTGCTGATAAGCAGTGCTGGGGCCCCAGGTGTCCCAGTACTGATGTTAACCTGCTGGTTCTTGACATAGTTGGTTGCAAGGTTTTGAAGCTGGTGTCAGTCAGTTAGTGGATGTGGTTGGACCTAGGTTCTTCCTGGCTGGTGCTGGCCTATAGGTGCATGGGCTGGATACTGACACAGTAGACTGAGTGTCTGTGTTGGTCATGGGGCTGCTGTCTGACCTCTTGTGGTCAGGGCTGGGGCTCAGGAGATACTTGAGCTAGTGCTTGTCCACTGGTGGGGGAGGCCAGGTCCTGAGGTTAGTGTCCACACCCTGGTGGGCAAAGTCAGGTCTTGGGATTTCTGGCTGCAGGGCCCTGGATGGTGTGTTAGCCTATTTGTGAGGGGGGCTGAGGCCCAGTACCTTCTGAGGCTGGTGCCTTCCCACTGGTAGAGGAATTTTAACCCAGTTCTTGGTGTGTAAGGCCATGTCCTGGGCCCTCTGGTGGAGGCCAGGTCCTGGGGCAACTGATGGCTCAGGGGGTATTGATGCAACCAGACTGCTGATAGGTGAGGCTGTGTTCACAGCCAGCTAGTTGCTTGGCCTAAGACATCCCAGTACCGGTGCTGACAGACTGGTGGGTCAGGCTGAGTCCTGGTACTAATAAGCCAGAAGGAGGATTCCAGCACCAGTGTCCTCATGGTAGAACAACCTCCCCAAAGTGGCTGCAGCCAGTGTTTATCTCTCCAGTGTGAGATGCAGTTGCCTCCAGCCTCTCAAAGAGGCTCTCCAAGATAAGCAGGTGGATCTACCCAGGCTCCTTTCAAAGGGCTGCTTCTGCCCTTTGTCCCAGAGTATATGCAATTTTGTGTGCACACTTTACTTGTGGGGTCTCTACTTCCAACCACCCTCTGGCCTTCAAAGCCAAACATTTTTTGGGCTTGTCTTCCTGGGATAGGAGCCTTGGGCTGGGGAGTCTGATGTGTCTGATAAGGGGATGTCAATCCCCTTGCTCCTTGGGCAGAAACTCTGTAATTTTAATTATCTTCTCATTTTTGAGTCACTCACCCATGGCTATGGGTCTTGATTATACCATGTCTCTGCCTCTCCTACCTGTCTCATTGTGGTTCCTTCTTCATATCTTTACTTGTAGAATATCTTTTCTGTTAGTCTTCTAGTCTTCCTCACCAGTTGTTTCTCTGTAAGTAGTTGTAATTTTGGTGTGCCCATGGATGGAGGTTAGCTCAATGTCCACCTACTCCACTATCTAGGTCACTCCCTTTCCATGCACCCTCATAAATATTCATTTATCTGAGCCAAATACTAAATAAATCTTATAGAAAGCTAAATAATGATCAAACAAGTAAACCCTTCTATATTTTTCTTGATTGTTGATTTATTTATTAATATTAAGTTACAGCATATTATGAAGTATCTCCCTGTGCTTTAAATTATTTAATTTTAGGGGGAAATCCTTCTAATCTTATATATTTGAAAAGTTGCATGTCTCTTACTTATTTTAAAATTGTGTTTACTCATACTTTGTCAGATATATGCATTGCAAATATCTTCTCTCTGTTGTGGCTTGTCTTTTAATTCTTTTAATAGTTTCTTTTGATGAGCAAATTTTTTTAATTTTAATTATATCAAAATATTCCAATATTTTCTTTTAGGCTTAATAATTTTGGTGTATGGTTTAATAAGTCTTTGTCTACCCCAATGATTTAAATATATTTTATTATGTTTTATTCCAGGAGTTTTCTATGTTAGCTTCCATATTTGTTTATGATATATCTTAATTATTTTTATAGTATTAAGTACTGTTCAAAGTTTATTTTTTGTCTAATCTGAATATTAACTTTCACCAACACCACTTGTTAAAGAATAAGTGCTGCTTTCTTTCTCTCTCTCTCTCTCTTTCTTTTTTTTTTTTTTTTTTTCCAAATATGGTGTAAATATATAAGAATGAGTCTTTGTCTGGACTCTTTTTTTCTTTATTGTATATTCTATTTTAGTCTAATACTACACTCTCTTAATTATTGTAGCTTTTTATAGGGGAGTGTATGGTCTCAAACTTTTTTCTTCAAAAGTCACTTGTGTATCTTAGTTCCTTAGAATCTGCTTGAAACTTCCAAAATAAAATACAACCAAACAAACAAATTGAAGACAAAGAAAATTTTCTGTAACATTAAATATAAGAGGTTGTATGCAAAAATGTCCACATTTATAAAGTCAATATCTACATTATTTCATTTTGGAAAAAAATAAATAAATTACTAAATATTCAAATTGACTTAAGTGAAAAAAAATGATAGTATTATAAGATGAACAGAAAACTACACAGAAATGAATTAGAAAAAGCAGTAACCCACAGAGATTAATGCAAAAACTTTAAAAAAAACAGTAAGCAGGTTAATATCTAGAAAATCTGATCATAAAAATTATAAAAAATAAACTTCAGATAAGATAAAGGCATTAATATATACAGAGGTTACTCAGAATATACAGTGGACTTCATAGTATTTTAATGTTATATGTGTTTAAAAATACTATTTTCATTTGTGTGACTAAGATTGCAGTACCAAAGAATTTACATAGTAAGAGAACTAGTAATAGTAAAACAGTAAACAAAGAAGGAAGGTAGAAAAGGTTAATTTTTATTACAAAACTCTGAGGATTGTTATGTATATTATCAATATATGAGAACAATTATTTCACTTTATTCTATAAGAATGGAATTTAAATTCAAATACTTCTATCTTAATTATTTTATTTCTTCTTTAGTTTCTTTTTAAATTAATACTGATAGTGTTTTCCTATCTAAAGAAGATCTGTGAATTAGCATTCTAGAGAAGAAAAATTCTCAACCCAACATAATAGAACAGCTGGGAACTAAAGTAAAAAGTTTAAAATGGAATGAATAACTTGAATAAAGGTACATTTTAAATTGAAGTTATGTTTTAAAATTAAATCTCTGAAAATTTATTTAAAGTACTAGCTAACCAAATACACACAGAAATATGTATTTGTGCAAGCAGTAAAAGAACATAATAAATTCATTAACAGAAAGTGTTGAGTCATCATTCTGTACTTTGACTATGCTTATTTAATCTCACCTTGCTTGTAATTATTCCTCATTTAACAATTTATGTCTCAGAGGTTTTCTGATATAAAGGCAACAAGAAAAATCCCAATGCTTGAATGCCTTCAAATTCATACACTGGGATATACTTCCACAATTCACAAGGCCCTCTTGTAAATTACCACTGCATCAGTGAAATGAGGTGAAAAACATTGCTTTTTACCTTAGGCATCCTCTTCAAGGAAACGTTAGGATTTCACAAATGAGATTCTTTAATTATTCATTTAGCATATTTGTCAATTTCTTAAAGTAGTTGTTTGCCATTTCTTGTATAAACAATATATCCAATCACCCTGGATATTCTAAGAATAGAACAACAATCTGTATCTGTAAAAGCATCATTATATTAAATTGTAGATCACAATAATTAATAGCCTTGTTTTGTTTGCTTACATAAAAACCTAATAATACATACTTTATCCAAATAATATTGTCACATATAAAAGAGATCATTTCACAAATCACTTCTTCTCCAATGAATTATTTTTGAATAAAATCATGTTTTAAGACTTTATGAGAAAAATAGGGATATATTAAACATATAAGCTTACAGGTTCTTAACAACTTATAAGTGAAAACAGAGATAAAAATATATCTACCCTGACCCATCTCTGTCCTGCTTTTCACTTCTTCAAGGTTTTTCCTTAATCTTTCTAATTTCTTTTTCATCCCCCTTCCCATGCTACCCCAATTCTATAGATTTTTATTTAATTAAATATTGAGTTGTTAGGGAAACATTTTTTTCTGTTGATGTCTATGGTATTATGGGGTTGTTTGTTTTGACATGCTAGCTAAGTTTCTCGATTTTCTAGAAGACCAGTGTTCCCAATATTTAGGATCATCACTCCTACATGGGAATGTAGTAAATTGAATATTTTTGATCAGTGACTATATCATTGTAGTGGAGGAGGATATAAAAAGTGCTGTTGAACCCATAGCAAATATTACTTTAATCATTCAATTCTAGTTTTATATAGGTGACATAAAAAGAAATTTCAGTATATAGAAATATAGTGTTACTTTTAATGAAGATTTCAAGCAAAATTTCAGAACAGCACCATTTTCCCACAACATAAGACCAGCACTGGCTCTGCCACTAACGCTTTCAACAGCTCTTTGTATAAAAATATCTGATATTTTACGTTTCATTCATTTCTGATTTCATTCAACAAGCACTTAATGTGATGTGCCAGACACAGAACTGGAAATAATGTGAATATAACAGAGCTATCAAACATTCAGATAACATTCATGGGCATTGGACTGAATAAGATAACTTAGGAAGTGAATGTAGAAATAACTCAGGTTTGAACTCTGAGAGCCATAAAATGAGACGGAATAAGCAAAAGAGACAGAGAAGCAGCTGTCAATGTTATAGAAGCAAAAACAACTAAGAATATTGTGGTAGTCCATAAAATTAAATATTCCAGAAGGATGAGAGTGGTAACAACATGTGAAATGATTCTGCCATGACACCTTAGATATGAACTGATAATCGACCACAGAATTTGGATGAGTTGAGGTGAGTATGACATATACTATTTCTTTGGAGTGAGGGAAGCAAAGCTTGATTGGAGTTGGTTGGAGAGAGAATGAGGGAAGGTGTTGAGACAGTAAGTACAGTTACATTTTCCATGGATTTTCCAGAAAAGCAGGACAGGTAAGTCAGGCAATAGAGGGAGATACAGGATAAAAGGAATTTTATTTTGGTTTTTATTTTATTTTTAGGCTAGGAGAAGTTACAATATGTTTCTATGAGAATGGCCAAGCAGCAAAGAGAATATTGATGATGGAGGAGCAAAACCAGGAAATCTCAGGAGAGATATACTTTAAAGACAAGAAGGAAGGAGATCCAGTGCACAAGCAGAGATCAGGCATATAGTTATATAGGAGCATGTAGATCACGTGGTGTAAGAAGAGGGCAGGCATGTGAAAGTTGACAGATTTGATGGTGGCTCCATGCAGTACTTTCTTCATAGTTCTACTTTGACAATGAAGTAACAAATATCCATGGATATGCAAGAAGATTCTGTAGTTTCATAAAGAGGAGAATAATCCTAACAGTTACCAGAGTAGTGGTAGAGTCAGTGGAGTAGGAAAATGTGGTGGGATCATCAGACAGTGCTAAGGATGCCCTTTAGTTCAGTGGTGAAGAAATTAAAAATGTAAAATTTCCAGAAACTAAAAAGGAACCCTGATGCTTAAAAATAGATAAATAATTGCTAACCTCATTACCTTATAGTTATATTTACTAATTCTGTCGCTTTATATATTTTAATCTTATAGTATATAATTATCCACTACAAACACTAAATGCTTACCATATAAAATAAGGTGTTTATGAAATTACAATCATTAAAGGTACTAGTCCACTTTCTTAGTGGAAGATATTTGAGGAGATAGAATGCTTTGCTAGTTGGATTCTAAAAGAAAAAAATATCCTTTAAATGTTAAGCTTCCTTCTTACTTTTACTCCCCAAACCTGCTCTAAGAATTCAACAAGTGACCTAAATTAAAAGTAAGATTATTTAACATGGTTGTAAGTTTTTTCTCCTTCAAGTCTACCTATTTGATAATGGCTTAGAGCAGGTGACTGGTTTATAACTATAGACTTTTTCCAAGAAAATAAGACAGAAAAGGGAGTGGGTAACTTTTTTGAAACTTTATGCACAAAGGAGAGATATTGTAATAGTGGCTGTTCATTTTAAATCATATATGTAAGGAAGACAGATATGAGGGCATGAAGCACAGTGAAAATACTGTGATATTAATGGATTAAATGGAAGATGGAATGCACATAGTAATAAGTGAGGATAAATATGCTACATTTCTCTCATTATAGCATATCAATACCTACCCTCCTTTCCCCAAACCTTCAGTTATTTTTGAGGCTAACGACAACAGTCTATGCCAAATATTGTCACTTTGTGCCCCAGTTATTTATAATCCTCAGTCCTTTCCTTCTCATTTTCTGAAGATTTGGTCCCCCAGCTCATTGTCTTTCTCTTTCACATTATCCCTGTCACAATTTTCAGTTATTTTCATGTCCACATACATGATATTGTCAACATCCACTTAGACACACAGTTCTTTGAAGAATTTTCCTTCTAGGCACATTAGATAACTCTTTTATACTTTAAAGATTACCAGTAACAGCTTACTCTTCTTCCTCACTGATTACTCTGGTATGGATGCAAGAGAGACAATAGTTACCATTTTAGAAGACTATGTGGGAAACACAGGGTATATTTATAATTAGTATTATATACATAATACTGTAATAGGCATTGTGAGGTCACATTAAGAACATAAAACATCTGTCTTCAATGATTACAATTTACCTGACAAGAAACTATTTAATGTTAAATAAAAAGATGAACAAGAACGAATTTTAAAATAATGTATAATATCACAGATTATTATGGAATGAGTATTAAAATTTTGGATGGATATTAAAAGGCCGGTAGAACAAGATTATATGAGCATAAAATGTATTTCTTGATACCAAATCATGTGGGCTTGGTGAGTTAGTGAATTGTGTTGCACTAGATGGTTCCCAAGATTCTTTTCCTCAAACTTGGTATGTTACCTCTCAAGGGTTTATCTGTTGGAATCACATCACTCACTTCCTAGTCAAAGGGAGTTGGGTATTTAAGAAATTACTATGTTGCTACCATGGTAGATCAGCACCTTATCCTAAGCTCTCAGTACGGTTTCCACACTTCCTCACATTAGCACATCCAATTTAATGCTATAAAACAAGGAATGCAAACAAATATCTACAGGTAATTTAAATAACTTTTTAGAGGTAAGAAAATCAACTACCAGAAATATAATAAAACTATTTTTTTACAAAATTATGTGGTAGGGACACAACAATATAAGTATAATTAATTCCTGAGATTATATTTTAAACTAAGAAAATGAAAAAATGCAAGTTAAAAAATCAGTGGAACTATGTAATGATCCTTTTTATTCAATTTCAACTTATTTGATACTATAAAACTGACAGCTAGGGCTTTCCTGGTGGTGCAGTGGTTGGGAGTCCGCCTGCCGATGCAGGGGACGTGGCTTCATGCCCTGGTTCGAGAGGATCCCGCATGCCGCGGGGCGGCTGGGCCCATGAGCCATGGCCGCTGGGCCTATGCATCTGGAGCCTGTGCTCCGCGGCAGGAGAGGCCGCAGCGGTGAGAGGCCCACGGACCGCAAAAAAAAAACTGACAGTTTTTAAAAAATTCAAAATGGCAATGTTCCTGATTTTTTGAAGGTTGTGATATGCATCATAGCAGATTGGGAACTATATGAAACTTAGTAAGTTTATTATAAATAAGGAACCATATTAAGATTATTTTTTTAATCAGTTCTGTTATGGTTGTAAACTGTAAAATAAAATTGTTACATTTTAATTTTTTAAAAGTAATTCTATTTTAATTGTAACTTTAGAGAAAAATATGTTAAAGTGTTTTTTTAAATTTTTAAGACAGTATCAATAGCTATGTGAAATATCAATTAGTTATGTGAAAATTTTCACTGAAATTTAGGCGTTAAATTATAATTATACCATTAAGAATAATTTCATTCTCAGAAGTTTTTGAAACTAAATGTACTCAGAAGTCACAAGAATATAAGAATCGTGAGGACAAGAAATGTGTCTATATTGTTCATTGCTGTATTCTTAGAATCTAGAAAATGACTGGAACATAATAGCCATTCAGTAAATATTTCTGAGTTTATTAATAAAACATATCTCATATCTGTGAAAGAAAATATCTATTAATACTATGCAAATTGACATTTCTAGGAAACTGTGAGTACCTGCTTTAAAGCTGGATGAATGAACAAGTAATTTAAAAAAAAAAACATGAAAGAAACCTAATTTAATATAATTAACAATTAATATAATTGATTTGATTGAGTAAAATTTTGTGAAATCCATGTTCCCTCGATTTTGTTTGTTTCCAGACATGTAAAATGCTGTTCATTCACCCTTTAAAGAAAGATGTGTTTTAAAAGATTACATCAAAACCTACTGTCTAAGGGTATAAATGCATCCTTCTAAAGAATTTACATTTGGAAATATAGAC
Organism: Grampus griseus; assembly: GCF_964374135.1. Taxonomy (NCBI): domain Eukaryota; kingdom Metazoa; phylum Chordata; class Mammalia; order Artiodactyla; family Delphinidae; genus Grampus; species Grampus griseus. The sequence goes on along the minus strand of NC_139012.1, from coordinate 38,468,889 downwards.
TGGTGAAAGTGACTGTACTCATTTTGAAGTATACACAGAATCATAGGCTATATAGTGATAACAGAATATGATCACATATGATCACAGAATCATAGGCTATATAGTATTCACCTTCACAATGCTACAATAAACCAGCCCAAGTGGATGACTATTTTAAAAATTCCCTAAAGAAACACACCCTTGTTGTCCACACATCAAATAAAAACCTAGGAAAAAGTTTGAATATGGGAAGAAATTCTCTACTTTTTCTTATTCCTGTCCCCATCTACTCTGGTTGAGGGTGCAGGTGAGAAGCATTACCCTACCCACTTTGATGAATGACTGAGTTTATTTTTAACTATCTCTTACAAACAATAGTGCTTCTTTAACCTTTCTTTGTATCCAATATTTCTATTTGTGAATGATTTTCTTGTTTGTGGTGTTTATTTTGTTGTCATTTTGTGGGAATTTTTGTTTGTTTTGGTGCTCTCCCTGGTACAACTGTTTCTCTTATTGGGGTGTGTGTGCACATGTGTGTGTTTAGGTAGTATTTTGTGGAGAAATTTCAGAGCTCTGAATCCCATGAGGTTTCTGTTGCAATATTGAGAATATCTAGAGTTGATCTTAGTCTAAATCAATGTGGGAAATTTACAAGACATAAATTAAAACTTGTTAAGTAAATAGGAAGAGAAGCAAGTTAACAGTTTCTAGGTCTTTCAAAGTTTTACAGTTCATCTGACAAGATTATAAAGTCTATTTTATTGATATGAGTCGGTATGCTCTGTTTTAACATCCTTCAAAGTAAGACTGTTTACATTTGTTCCTAGGAAGCAGTCACATTACCATCAGTGATAATTGCCATCATTAAAACAATACCTTAGTAAAATGCTAATTTGGAGGTCCTTGCAGTTTTTCATAGTAAGTGGTACATGCATGAGTGGCTGTTACACTTACTTTAACTGAAACACCTAATAATAATGAACCACTGGAGAGCCTCCCATTGGGAAATGCCTCACCAAACATCACAGAATTACACAAAAAGTAGTTTTAGTACACATATAAATATAGACATAGCGACTTTGACTTGTTTAGTTATTGGTATTTTAATAAAGAGCAAACAAGTATTCCATAACTATATTTTGAGTTGGGGAAAGGGATATCATCATCAACTGTTTTGTTTTAAATTCTAGTTATAATCCTTACCAGGGAGAAGGTAAGTTAAATATGTGTATCTCACCTAGTAGACTTAAAGATTATTGGCTAGTTAGTTTTAAAGTATTGATGCAGCTCTGTGGGAACAATGGTGATAAAAATATAGTAAGTTTGAAGGTTTAAAATACCTTGAACCTGCTTAGTATTTGCACAAAATAGTCCCTTAATTAGTAGTTCTCTCCCTTAGCTGCCCTTTAGTATCACTTGGCAGCTTTTTAAAACCCTGACACCCTGGACAAAACCCAGTCCAATTAAATCAGTATCTCTGGAGGTAGAACTCAGGCATTTGAATTTTATACAGTTTCCTAGGTGATTGTACTGTGTAGACAAGGATAAAAAACACTAAGGAAAATCTGAATACACAAGGAAGCTTCAACCTAAAGTGAAAATTTTCCCAGCAAAAACGATGAAGATGTGAGTTAAACCAAAGCATGAATTTTGTTGAGATATTAATAAAAATGTTTTTTAATTCAAGAAAATGTGCTGTAATTTGATCGTCACAACTAGCCACCAATTTTGAGTCAGTATTTTCTCACTTTTTTGTGTGATTTTCCATTAAAGTTTAATGCCATGTAAGTTTGTTTTATTTATCCTTTAATTCAGAAAAGCAGTCAGTTTTTCAGAATAAAATTATATTTGCCTTATTTTTCCTCAACATGTAAGGTACATTGGGGATTTGTATATATGTATATATCACTATATATCATATTATAGATTATATATATTTTTATATATATTTCACTATTTTCAAATGAGGGAAAACTATAGTTTTATTATATTGTAAGACATATCAGATTAGAGGTTTGTCCAAAGAGCTACGGTGGTATATTTTTTTTTGAGGAAATATACATATATTTTGAGAGAAAATAATATTTGTGCCATATGTATATTGTCTCAGTATAAAATTTTATCTAATATCCTTTAAGACAACCATTCTTTTTTTGCGGTACGCGGGCCTCTCACTGTTGTGGCCTCTCCCGTTATGCAGCACAGGCTCCGGACGTGCAAGCTCAGCGGCCATGGCTCACGGGTCCAGCTGCTCCGCAGCATGTGGGATCTTCCCGGACCGGGGCACGAACCCGAGTCCCCTGCATCGGCAGGCAGACTCTCAACCACTGCGCCACCAGGGAAGCCCTGACAACCATTCTTATTCTTATCATCCTATAAGGTAACTGATGCTAAATATTATCTTGTCCAATATTTCTCACTTATTAAATGTCCAAATCAGTATTTGAGCAAAGATTTTTCTACTTTCAAAGCCTGGGCTCATTTCTTGGTTAGATTATGTTGATTGAAAGTCTTTAAGATAACTTCAGTTATCTTTTCTGTTTCTTTTCTGCAAAAAGTTCGTGCATAAAATTTGATAAAAAAAATATGTTTACTTAAGTATACCCCCATCTGAATATAAATCTTACAAAAATTCCCATTAGTATTTGTATTTTATTTAAGCATTTAAAACATACCTGTACCTATTTCTAACTCAGAAAACATTCTGCTTTTTGTTAAAATTCAACAATCTCCCTTGGACATTAAGTGGATTATATATGCTTTATGCAAATGATAAATTTAATTTTCCATATATAAATATTTTTAGCATTAAAGTAAGTACTTTCACAAGGATATGGGTGTTTTCTGAACACTTAGACGTGACCTTATGGTAATCTCTCCTGCGATAATCCTTTAAACCAAAGCATTACTCTTACCTAGAGAATAGCTTCTATACATATTGTCTTTTCAAAAGATCAAAACCAATGTTATTGTAATTTTAATTTGTAAATCACATGGTAGTAACCATTTTATTATTATTCTATATCTTAAATTTAACATGTAATTTATCACACAATTTGCATACAAAATTAGATAATATGCTGTGCATAATGATAGAAGTGAATATAATTATCCTTTATATTCTCAGTGTCTTTGCAGCTGTCTAACCAAATGTTTTAGAATTATATGATTAAATCAAATTATGAAAGAATTAAATAGCTGCATATCTCATCTATTGATTACAGCAGAAGCCTGTTGGTTTTTATCAACAATAAAATGTATCTCATTCTAAGTATGCATTTTGATATGTATTATTCTTTGAAATAACTATTATAGTTATAAGCTATAACAAAATATTAAAATGTGGCTAATGTTGAATTATGCCATTTTTTTAAACCAAAGCCCTTTCAATGTTTATTTATGTCTGTTTTGGGCATTACATTTTTAAAAAGCTATTAAAATATAAAACAAAGCAGCAGCTTTTAAAACACTAGTGAAAAAATACTTGATTTTGTTGGTAATTGTCCTAGTCACTGATTTATTTGGACACAATGAAAATACCACTTAAATACACCTGTAATTTGTTATCTAGAGTATAATGATAATGTAATCACTCTTATATCACACATATTATTAGGAACCGTTAAGAATACTAAGTGTAGTAGAACAAACAAAAAGTCATTTTTTCTTACAACCAGGTTTTAAAGGATATATGTTTGCTAGCTGCTGCAGCAGGAGATAAATTATGGCTATGACTCTCCTGGAACAGATTCCTACATGCTACATGGAGAGCTCTCCACAAGTAAAGATGTGATAGATGATAGTAGGTAGTATAAAAGAAAAATTAAGTTAAGTCAAGTAGTTGAGAAAGGCAGTTGTGTATAGTTTCTTGCCCACTGCATGACAGCCTGAGTGGCCTTTACTAATTTTCAGGGTAATGGAAATCAAGACCACAATGAGATATCACCTCACACCTATGGTAATGAATAAGTTATGAGGATGTAAAGTACAACATGTTGACTTTAGTTAACAACACTGTATTACATACTTGAAAGTTGCTGAGAGTAGATCTTAACTGTTCTCTCTACAAACATACAAAAGTGGTAATTATATGAAGTGATTAATGTGTTAACTCACTTTATTGTGGTAATCAGATATTTCACAATATATATGTATATCAAATCATCACGTGTACAAACACAAATTATTTACTGAGGAACCTAACTTTGTCTCAAACCTTAAAGAATTTCTATGAATAAGCACCCAAATTAAATGGTAATTCACATTCAAAACAAATCAACACACAATAAATCATAATAATTTATTATGAGAACAAGCAAAACAAAGAAACAGATAATATAAACATTTTTAGACATGCAATAATTTCTAATAATTTATGTATCTCAAAAATGCTTAGAGGGCTTCCCTGGTGACGCAGTGGTTGAGAGTCCACCTGCCGATACAAGGGACATGGGTTCGTGCCCTGGTCCGGGAAGATCCCACATGCCGTGGAGTGGCTGGGCCCATGAGCCATGGTCGCTGAGCCTGTGCATCCGGAGCCTGTGCTCTACAACGGGAGAGGCCACAACAGTGACAGGCCCGCATACCGCAAAAAAAAAAAAAAAAAAAAAAATGCTTAGAAAGAGGGATGAACAGTATATATAGAGAACAATATGATTTGAAAAACATACAAACATACATAACTACTAGGGATTAAAAATGATTTGGATGTTGAGACTGATGATACCACAATTCATCAAGATTGAAAAGATTTATTGCTTGCATAATGGGACTTTCTGGTTTAGTGGTCAGTTTGGAAGATCAGGATGAGGGAACCCAAGTTTGAGTGGTTCAGTCTTCCCTGCCTGCAGCATGACACCTGCCTCCCCTATGGCAAGTGGCTTGCAAGTTTTATCTGCTTCCCCAGACAGAAAAACAGGAAGGGGTAGGTGGGGCCTGAAAGCTATTAGTGGTCAAACATCAGAAACAGAGTTATTTAAAAATGATTTTATTTTACAAAGAGCATTCCATGACCACAGGGCAATTTAGCAAAAATAATTAGATGGGACCCAGGAAATTAATGTGTTGGGAAATTAGAAACATATTTCTGAATAAACCAATGTAAAAAAAAGAAAATATAACAAAAGGAGGAAATTGTACTATCAGATACCATTTTTTAAAAAACTATAAAAATAAAGCTATAATAATTAAGACTGATATTGGTTCAGAGATAAATTAATTGACAAATGGAATGTTACCAAAAAAATGTGACGACACAACAAGAAGGTGGCCATCTGCAAGCAAAGGATGAGAGACCTCACCAGAAACCGACACTGATGGCACCTCGATTTTGGACTTCCAGCCTCCAGAACTGTAAGAACATAAATTTCTGTTGTTTAAACAACCCAACCTTTGGTATTTTGTTATGGCAGCCCAAGCAGACTAAAGCATTGCATAACAAAATAGGATAAAGAGGTGGCATTAATGAAAAAAATAAAATTTATTCTTTCTCTTGATTCCTTGAGTTAGGAACCTGGTGCTTATTCTGTGTGTTATCTGGAGTCAATTATGTTTCCACAGGCATCTGCCATCTAGACTGGAGGTAACATATCAGAGTCTCAGACTAGTAGTGCTTCACCATACACCCACAATATTCCATCACACCAGTAGTAGAGAATTGTCTACAAAGCCTTGTGCCACCCCAACTTCACTTCAAATGACCAGAGCACACCTTCTCTGATCTCAAAATTTATCTTGGGTGGAAGAGTGTTCCTATGTACACCCTGAGACACCCATTAGCATCTAAGCATTATCTTCACTTCTTCCAGCCCTTCCCTGTGCTAGCCTGGCTCTTCATTTACTTTTTCATTTGCTGTTTACAGTATAAAATTTATAGCAGAATTTTGTTTTGTTTTGTTTTTGAAATTCTAATGACCTTTTCACTGCTTAAAAAATGCATGATTTGAAAATTTAAACTCTTGACTTTCAAGACTTCTTTTATTTACTTCTTTACATTGAAGTATAGTTGATTTACCACATTATATAATATTAGTTTCAGATGTAGAATGTAATGATTCAATATTTTTATAGCTTATACTCCTTTTAAGTTATTACAAAATATTGCCTACCTTCCCTGGCTCTATAACATATCTTTGTAGCTTATTTATTTATACATAGTAGTTTGTACCTCTTAATTCCCTACCCATATCTCACCCCTCCCTCTTCCCTTTCCCTACTGGTAACCAATAGTTTGTTCTTCATATCTATGATTCTGTTTCTTTTTTGTTATAATCATTCCTTTATTTTATTTTTTAGATTCCACATATAAATGCTAATATACAATATTTGGCTTCCTATGTCTGACTTACCTCATTAAGCATAACTTTAAAGTTCATCCATATTGTTGCAAATGGCAAAATTTCATTGTTTTTTTATGACTGAGTAATATTACATTACATATATATACCACATATTATATATATGTATACATTTAAATATATACACATATATAGTGCACCTTCATTATTCATTCATCTGTTAATAGACACTTAGGTTGTTTCCATATTTGGCTATTGTAAATAATGTTGCTATGAACATATAAACATTGAGGTGTGTATACCTTTTCAAATTAGAGTCTTTTGTTTTTTTCAAATTTATACCCAGGAGTGGAACTGGTGGATCATATGGTAGTTCTATTTTTAGTTTTTTGAAGAACCCCCATATTGTTTTCCAGAGTGGCTGCACCAACTTACATTCCTACCAACAGTGTACTAGGGTTCCCTCTTCTCCACATCCTCTCCAACATTTGTTATTTGTAGGCTTTTTCATGATAGCCATTGTGACAGGTGTGCGATGATATCTCATTATGGTTTTGATTTACATTTCTCTGATGATTAACAATGTTGAACATCTTTTCAAGTGCCTATTGGCCATCTCTGTACCTTCTTTGGAAAAATGTCTATTCAGGTCTTCTGTCCATTTTTTAATCAGGATTTTTTTTTACGTTGATTTGTATGAGCTTTTTATTACTCTGGAAATTAACCCATTATCAGTCATATCACTTACAAATATTTTCTCTATTTCAGTAGATTGTCTTTTACTTTCCTTTGCTGTGCAAAGGCCTTTAAGTTTAATTAGGTCTCATTTGTTTATTTTTGCTTTTGTTTCCTTTGCCTTAGGAGACAGATCCAAAATGCTATGCTTTATGTCAAATAGTACTCTGCCTATGTTTTCTTTCTGAAGTTTTGTAATATATTCTGAAGTCAGGGAATGTAGTACCTTCAGCTTTTTTTCAAGAATTCTTTGGCTATTTGGGGCCTTTTGTGGTTCCATATGAATTTTAGGATTATTTGTTCTAGTTCTGTGAAAAATGTCATGGGTATTTTGATAGAGATTGCATTAAATCTGTAAATTGCTTTGGGTAGTATGGAAATTATAACAATATTTATTCTCCTAGTCCATTAACACAGGATATCTTTCAATTTCTTTATATCATCTTCAATTTCTTCACCAATTTTTTATAGTTTTCAGAGTATAGGTCTTTCATCTCCTTGATCAAGTTTATTCCTAGGTATTTTATTCTTTTTGGTGTTATTTTTTAAAGGGATCTTGTTCATGCTTTCTCTTTCTGATAGTTCATTATTAGTGTATAGAAAAGCAACAGATTTTTGTGTATTAATCTTGTATCTGCAACTTCTCTAAATACATTTATTTGTTCTAAATTTTTTTCATGAAGACTTTAGGGTTTTCTATATAAGGTGTCATGTCATCTGCAAATACTGACAATTTTTACTTCTCTTCCAATTTAGATGCATTTTATTTCTTTTTCTTGTCTGATTGTTCTGACTAGGACTTACAATATTATGTTAAATAGATGTGGTGAGAATGAGCATTCTTGTCTTGTTGATTTTACAGGAAAATCTTTCATGTTTTCACCATTGTGTATGTTGTTAGTTATGGGTTTATCATAAATGACCTTTATTATGTTGATATATGTTACATCTAAACCAAATTTGATGAGAGATTTTTTCATGAATGGATGTTGAATTTTGTCATATCTTTTCCTTCATCTATTGATGTGATTATGTAATTTTTATTCTTTCTTTTGTTAATGTGGTATATACCATTGATTGATTTATGGATATTGAACAATTCTTGTGACCATGGAATGAATACAACTTGATTGTGGTGTATGATCCTTTTTATATACTGTTGGATTCAGTTTGATAATATTTTTTGAGGATTTTTTCATCTATATTCAACAGTGATATTTGTCTCTAACTTTCTTTTTTTACAGTGTCTCTATCTGGTTTTGGTATCAGAGTAATTGTGGCCTTTATAATAAGTTTGACAGTGTTCCCTCCTCTTCAATAATTTGGAGTAATTTGTGAAAGATAGGTGTTAGCTCTTTGCTATATGTTTTGTAGAATTTCCCTGTAAAGCCATTTTGTCCTGGATTTTTGTTAGCTGGTAGTTTTTTTGATTGTTTTAATTTTATTTCACTACTAATGGTTGGTCTATTCAGATTTCCTTGTTTTAGTCTTGGAAGATTGTATGTTTTTAGAGATTTATCAGTTCCTTGTAGGTTATCCAATTTATTGTCATATAACTGTTTTTTTTTTGTTTTGTTTTTTGGGGTTTTTTTTGCGGTACGCAGGCCTCTCACTGTTGTGGCCTCTCCCGTTGCAGAGCACAGGCTCCGGACGCGCAGGCTCAGCGGCCATGGCTCATGGGCCCAGCCACTCTGCGGCATGTGGGATCTTCCCAGACCAGGGCAGGAACCCATGTCCCCTGCATCGGCAAGTGGACTCTCAACAACTGCGCCACCAGGGAAGCCCCATATAACTGTTTATAGTATTTTTTTGATTTTTTTTTCTGTTTCTGTGATACAAGGTATTATTTCTCTTCTTTCATTTCTTGTTTTGATATTTGGGTCTTCTCTCTTTTCTTCTTGGTGAGCCTGGCTAAAGGTTTATCAATTTGGTTTGTCTCTTTTGGAAAAAAAAAACAAAACAAAACAGAAAAAACAGCTCTAGGTTTCATTGATTTTTTTTCTATTTTTATTTTTTGGTGCATATTAATTTATTTTCTCTCTGATTTTATTATTTCCTTCCTTCTGCCCTTCTTTCTCTTTTATTACAGACTTTATTTTAAAGTCAATTTTGTCTAATATAGGTATTGCTGCTCCAGGTTTTTTGTCATTTCCTTAACTAGAATATCTTTTTCCTCACTTTCAGTCTGTGTATGTATTTGGCTCTGAAGTGAGTCTCTTGTAAGCAGCATATAGATGGGTTCTGTTTTTATTTTTTGTTTTTTTAACTTAATCAGCTACCCTATAGGTTTTAATTGGTACTTTTAGTCCATTAGCATTTAAAATCATTGATAAGTATGTGTTATTGCCAATTTTGTTGATTGTTTTCTGGTTGTTTTGTACTTCTTCTCTGTTCTTCGCTTCTTACTTTCTTCCCTTGTGATGTTATGATTTTCTTTAGTGTATGTTTCTGTTCCTTTGTCTTTAGTTTTGTATCTTTTGTAAATTTTTCATTGTGATTACCATGGGGTTCATATATGTTGACCTATTGACTTTTTTAAACTGGTAGTCATTTAAGTTCAACACATTCTAAAATATCTATATTTTTATTCCCCTCCAACATGTTGTTTTTTTCTGTTTTTGATGTCACATTTTACATATTCATGTTTATCCTTTAATTGTGTATTGTGGTTACATTTAATTTTACACACCAGAGCTCCAGAGGGCTCCCAATCTGCTACCCCTGTGAATGGCTGCTCTCACCTGTTTGAACGCCCAGCATGGCATGCTGCATCTGTGCTGACTCTATCTTTCACAACTGCATATTCCCTTTGGCTATGGCAGGCTTCATTTTAGTGTGGAGCTATGCTGTGGAGCAAGAGGGGCCAAAGTGGGTACTCAGTTCAGGTTGGGATATGTGCTGAGGCTGTTTTGAGAAATAGCTCAGAGTCTTGGGTAGTTTCTATCTGCTTCTTCCATCTCTTTCTCTTTTCAAGTATGTGTGTACTCTTCACAAGTAAAGTGTAGGTTTCTTATAGCCTCACTGTTAGTCGCACTGGTTTTTAAATCAGCTAAGGGGACTCATCCTCACAGCGTTTGACCCCAGGGCTGTGGCACCCAATAAGTGGTTCAAATCACTCACTCCCCAGGGAGGATCTCAAAGCTTACATAAGTACCCTCGTCCCCTGTGTCCCCTCTTAGGGGCATGGATCCCAATCTGGTAGCTTCTCTTCCCTTACTACCCACTCCATGTGGAACTTTCTTATAGCCTTGGTTGTATAAGAGTTTTTCTGTTACTCTCATTTGCTTTCAGTAAGAATTTCTCAATGTGTAGATGTATGTTTGATGTGTTCTTGGGAGTGGTGAGATCTGCATCCTCTTATTCTGATATCTTGATCTCCTCTTCAAGAATTTTCTTCTCATATACGTTTCTAGATTATATTTTGAGACCCTATAGCAATCATTATTTTTTTCATTATGTAATCATACCACCAGAATTTGAACGCCTATAATTAAATAAGGAGAGTGTTTCGAAGTCTGCCAGGTTAGGTTGTATTATGCTGCTCTATAAAATATTCTGAAAATCTTACAAGCTTATAAAAACATAAGTTTATTTCCTTTTCCTACTTCATTTCCATTATGGTACTCTAATGTCATCTAATTTATAGGATAAATTGACAGAAGTTTCTATCTTGAATATTTCTATACATTACAGTAGAATAGAAGGAACATCTGCATCTGATTATTTAAGCTTCTCCCTCCAAGTAACTCACATCATGTCCTTCTACATTTAATTGCCAATAATGGCCACACGTCACTCCTGAGTAGAACAGGGAGAAATTCTAAATTTGCCCCATATAGAAGAGGGTGAAAAAAGGAGAGAAAATGTAATATTTTCAAATCTTACAAGGGTCACCTATATGGAAGAGTAGGTAAAACATATGCTGCCACATCTTTTCTACTAATATATGTAACTAAGTATATGAAAGATTTATCAAGAATCATACAGCACTTTTAAAATATTATCTCAATTAATTTTCAACATAATTTCATGATTAAATTTTCCTAAACCAGACAACTTTTAGTGACAGTTCTTGTATGAACCCAAACCTGTGATTCCTGATTCTATCCTTTTTGCCAAATGACCACTCATATTTCTGTAATATGAATGACTATCTATTGCTTCATAATTATAGCACATTTTGTGTGTATAGTATGTATAGTATACTAGTAGTTCTTTCAGTTTTTCACTCATAAAATCAACTTATTTATACATCCATTCATAAAATATGTCCAGATAATCTAACATGTGCAAAAAATTCCTCCTGGCCACAGTGTTGAACATAACAAATATGTGTCCTGCCATCATGAGGCATACTGTCTAGTGGGTAATACAGACACATCACTAAGTTGATGAATAATCTACAAATAGAGTATACATAGTCACAGAAGTATAAGTGGTAGAACCTATGTCTATAATGTCTGAATTTAGGGAAGGCCACACTGAGAACTCACTTTTACATTGAGATCTGAAAGGTAAGTGGGCAATTTGTTCCCAAAAATCACCTCACAGCTAAAATGTATTATATTCTCCATGTAATCAGGCATTTGTTCCATCCATTATCCAGTACACTATTGTGCATTAAAAAAATGATCAGGGGCTTCCCTGGTGGCACAGTGGTTGAGAGTCCGCCTGCCGTTGCAGGGAACACGGGTTCGTGCCCCGGTCCGGGAAGATCTCGCATGCCGCAGAGCGGCTGGGCCCGTGAGCCATGGCCGCTGGGCCTGTGCGTCCGGAGCCTGTGCTCCGCGATGGGAGAGGCCACAACAGTGAGAGGCCCGCGTACCACAAAAAAAAAAAAAAATCAAACTTTTCTATTTACTGACAACTAAAGTACAATTGTAGTTGTTTAGCACATTCTCAAGTATCTTTTTGACTAAGAAGTTTATCAAGAAGCATTGAGGTAAGCAAGTCTAAAAGATGGTGAGTTCTTCAGAAAGAGAGTTAATATACTTTAGAGCTCTAAATGTAATGACTTCCCTCTCATCTCCCACAACTGCTGTCCCTCCTATGTAATTTTGGATGAACATAGGCAGTTCTAAAGAACTTGCAGTCAAAAAAGTAGTGCACGTTGTGGCCTGAGGTAAAATTGCTCTTCATCAAGTAAATTCCTTTTAAGCTTGGCTTGCACAGTTGTCCTTGATTTTTAACAGCTGTTATTCTCAATATGGTATAAACACAGTCCATCATCATAGTCAATATAGGTGTGTACACTTTGTTTTTCTCTATATAGCAAAAAAAAAAAAAGATGTAAAAAGTGATATAAAATTACCCCTATGTGATCTAAACATTTGAGTGCAGAACAAATTTTAAAATAGCATATATATGTTATTTCTCTATGTAAGTAACTATGCTTATAACTTTTTCACCTCTGAATTAAAATTTGTTTTTTTCTTTGGAATTCTACAATGAGTATTTTATTAAAAATTTTATGCATTTATAATATAGTATAATAAATAAATATACATATATATAATATAATATAATATCAAGTAAGTAGGGACTATTTTTGCCTCGCAAAATTTTAGGATTACAGTAAAGATTGTAAACAAATCTTAATAAAGTTCTCACAAATAATGGTTAACATTATATACCAGAAAAAATCCTTGGGAAACTAATTTAAAAATACAAAGGGAGAAAAAAACGAAAGGGAACAAGTCATCTACAAATATTTATGTACTTGTCTTAGGAAAATACTCTATTTCCTTATTTCATAATAACAAATAGTAAACAAAAGTTTCAAGAATTCATAAAAATTATTACAAAAGAAATTTCTAATTGTCCAAGTAGTGCCTCAACGATTAACCTGGTAATACAATACATGAGTTAAAGAATATGATGTGTGTATGTGAAACTAAATAAAATTGTCACTGACAAAGTTACCATCTTTCAGCAAAATGATTGCTGGCTACAAAGAGTGTTTCATTAACAAAATCAGTTATGACAAATGAAAAAAAATGTATCTGCAAATGGATTTAGGAGAAAATGTTCTCATGTCAATTCATGCTAACTCTCTCAGGAGAAGAAAAGAGAGTATTATTTCTATAACTCACAAGAAGAAAATTGTTTTATCTAACCCAGATTTTTTGTAACTTCATATATGTTATCATTGGTCTCTTTGTATTTTGACGATTTTCTAAAATAAATTGTGGCTAATATTACATTATTTTAAGTGAAGTTCTCCTAGTGGAATAAACCATCAGTAAAAATCTGCATTTATGTTACAATGCTATGATACTCTTCTATTTCTGAAATACTTTATCCACATATTCACATTCCACATCCCAGTAAGCATTTTTTGGTACGCTCTCAGACACTGGTTCAGTAATATTTATTTAATATCAGCAAAAATATATTTTTTGGTTATCAGAGGTGGTATATAATCAATTTGCTATTCAAGAAGGTAGGGTTTTATTTTAACCAGCAATATATCAGTAAATATAATTTAAGAAATATATTATTCTAAGACCTGTGAAATAAATTGCATCAGGGAATGATTTTATTCTGATTACAGATTGTCTCTCTTCCCCATTCAAAGTTTCATTACTTTTTTTTAAAAATCAAGTTAGGTAAAGCCAAAATATCCAAGAATATAGCTATAAATTGAAATAGGGCTCTAGAACTAACCACATACTTATTATTAAACTGCAAAAGTTACCCTGTCTTCCTGGTAATCATATTTCACTTTTCTTTCAATATACCTTTTCTGATGGTATGTTAAACTTTTTAGTGTAGAAGCCCCATTAATTGCAAGTGAACTTAAGCTTTTATATTCAGACAAATTACTTAAATATCTTATGAGCAGGTGATAGAACCCAATCAATGACAGTTTTTATAAAATATTTTCCAATAACAAAGTTAACGTATGAACATTTATGTACTGTACTTTTATTACATTTTCCTTATTTAAATAATGAAAGACAGCTGAGTGGACACCGTATTTTTTAAAATCCCAAATGGATTTTATTAATATCTTGTTTATTTGCTGATTCTAGAATTATAAAGCTATTCTAAAAATGTATAAGTCCCCAGTATCTGGTTTATTAAGCAGAGTAAAAAGCTAAAATAAAAACCAAAATAAAACACAATCTGTAGCAAAATAAATATGTAAAGTGTGATGAAGGTCAATATTTAATGTTATGATATACTATAGCTTCCATTTAAATTTTAATTTATAATTAATATGATCATTCTTTTTCAAAATTCCTATTACTCCATTTATAATGCTTCCATTTAGTAATAATTCACATATTGATTAATGACTCAATTTAATATTTTGTGGAAGTTTAATTGATGTACAATTACTGTGAATACTTGAAGTGTAAAATTCAATGAATTTTCATACATACATGAACCCCCAAAATAAACTAATGAATATATCAACCAACTTCAAAAGTATCCTCTTTTATAATCAGTACAGACCACTTTTACCTCTCTTCCCGACAACTACTATTCTTTCTGTCACTATAGATTCATTTGCATTTTTTTAAAAAAATTATATAAGTGGAATCTTACATCCTGTACTCATTTTGTGTGGTTTCCTTTATTGAGGTTGTTTTTGTTTTCAGATTTATTCACATTTTTGTGTTTATCACTAGTTCATTTCTTTTTTCTGCTGAGTAGTAGGCCCTTTTATGGATATACCACAATTTGTTTATCCATTCACCTGTTGATGGATATTTGGGTTGTTTCCAAATTTGAGGCTATTACAAATAAAGCTATGGAAATTTGTGTACACATTTTTGTGTAAACATAAATATCTAGGAATGGAATGACTGGAATACATTAAAGCTTACAATAGGAAAAATTAGTAAAGACTATATTACAAAAAGTAGAAGACCAAACTTCTTACAATTTTAAGAAAATTATTTTTAGTTAATGGAAACTTGTTTCAGATTAAAAGTATATGCCAAGTAATTTCTTACAATCTCATAGTCTTTTGTAAATAGAATAGTAAAATGTTATATTCACTTGTGCTTAAAGAACTTTATTGTGTCATTAGGCTTCAGTCTCTCAAATTCAAAGGGCATTAATTTAACATTTTAAGATATTACTCTCCACACTGACATACTAAATATGACCACTACATAAAAATCAGCCTGCTAATCTTGTAGTTTACTCTCAGATGACCATTATCATCTGTTGCCTGGACCTTCATAATGATCTCCATGCTATTATTTTTGTTTCCACTTCTGTTATAGAGGACCCAGAAGAATGCTTTAGGAACATAAATCATTTCATATTACTCCTTGGCTTTCCAATACAGTTTAAAAAGAAATCCAGTATTCCATACAGTGTTCAACACAACCGGACTGAACAATTTGTTTATTGCTTCTAGAATTCTCCAAAGTGAGTGAGAGTGATGATTGTTTTGTTGTATCTCAAGAATCTAAAGCTTTCTGGCATGTATTAAGCATCTAGTATATATTTGTCTGGAAGATAAGTAAAAGCTTGCCTTTTTCTTTCTTCAAAATAATTGTATTCATGTATTCTTATTTATTTAAGCTGCTAATGGTTTATTCAAAGTAAAATATAGCTGTTACCTACAGTTAAGGAAGAAAATATATATCCATTTTGAGATTAAGAAAGTGTAGCCAGTAGTATCTTTTGAGAAAGAAAATTAGCTGATAGTGTCTATGCCCAGGGACTAGAGTATAAGTAGGGTATATTGAATGTTTGCAAATATTCTTTCTCTGTAAATGTACTGGAAGCAGTGTTTTTTTTTTTCCATAGTAAACACTGTACATTAAATTAGTTGAAGCTGAAATTTATCCAAAAATCTAAACGAAAGTCTGAAATAAAGACATAGAAGAATGAAGATGGTGAGGAGCAAAACTTTCAGAGAATTTATTCTCATTTTAATAGGGATATTGCTAAAATTGGATCTATTAAGCATGAATGTATCAGCAGGAGGTCTCTTAACATTTTTTTTTTTTTACTAGTGTAGAATATTTGTCTGCCACTCTTGGATGCAGACCCATGAGAAGATCTCCTTTTCAGTGTGGCTTCTCTGTTCCCTGAGACAATAAAAAGGGATGACTCTGCCATGTTTTATTTATATCAAGTGGAGAGAAATTATGCTGAAATCTGTGAGAAAATTTTTTGGACTTCTACTTTCTCATATACAATCTTTATTAATTCTTTCTGACTTAAAACCCTTGTCAAGAGAGATGCACGAAACTTGTCATGATTTTCCAAATTTTGAAATAGTGACTGTTAAACTAAAGACATGTGGAGTCCTAGAGACAAAATTATATGAAATAATATCCCTTCTTTCAATTAAGTAATAAAGCTTGAGAAGATTAATGCATCACCATCTGAAAGCAGCAGTATTCTCCATTAAATATTAAAATTATTGCCATAGTAATGTGATAAAAATGGAGAAAGCTTGTCCTTCATCTAATTTTTCACATTTTTATGTTTCATTTTAAAGTGTTCTATTGAGCATAATTTTACATAGCATGTGTTTTATGTAGAGATATAAATTGATTTACTTTGAGTGTGCCTAACTTATTTACATGCTCTCTTGTTTATCTTAGTGGTTATATCTTTAGACTTTTCCAAAATATATTAATGTCTTGTGATTGTTTATTAGGTATGAATGAGATGGATTTGACAATGATACATACTTTTGGTTATATGGTATATACATAAATATTTTGAAGTATTTACTGCATTTACTATATACAGAATAGTATGTGAAAATTACTAAAGTAATATCATTTGTCCTATGTTTATCACAAAAATGTTTATGGTTAATATTTCCTAAATTAAGCCAGAAATTGATGAACCACTTTTGGAGAGCCATTACTGAAGTTCTTTCAGAGATAAAAATGACTTTGAAAGATTTTTTTCCAAATTATCTGTGTAAGTATGGATTCATTTTCCAAACTGCATGGCCTGTACAAATGCAGTTGTCATTAATTTTTATATTTACTCAAACATTTTTTTCAATATTTGTAAAGGTCTTTATATGTTATCAAGATTTTATGTATTCATATATTTATAAACTCTTAAGTGTAGACTTTTATATTTAAATAGTAATAATAATTATTAACAGTTATTGAGTGGCTTTCCTGTGCTAACCACTGTGATAATTGGTTCATAAGGAATATTTGTTTGGGTCAACAAAATTATACTCTAAGGAAGTCATTTTTACTAACACTGTTTTATAGGGGAGGAAAGTGAGATGGGTTATGTGACTTGCTCAGAGATGTATACCCAGTGAGAGGAGAAACTGGAATGTAAATTAAATCATTCTAATTCTGCATAGCATCATCCTAACAAAATACATCATGTTTATACATCTCATATCTATTTTTCATGGATAAAGATGATGCTAATTATGATCATGATCATAATGTTTTGTCATATAGACTATGTTTCTACATACACTTTTATGTTAAGTGACAAACAGCAACAACAAAAATATGAAAGCACTAAATGTAAATTTCTTACCTTTAGTAAATTTATAAGGTAATTCAAAGGTAAACTCACAATAGGCGCAATTAAATAAACCAATTGTGGCAATGCATCTGGAAGAGTTAGGAATATACAAAGTGAGGAAATATAGTGGAAGACATTTAACCTTCTGAGTCAAATACAAGTTGTGTTCCAATCCATGTTCCCATATTTATAATATTTTCTTTAATAAATAACATATACAATTGAAAGATCAGTTTCTTCATTTTAAATCAATTATTAAAATACTTAGTCTTTATATTTTATTTTTTATTATTATTATTTTGCGGTACGTGGGCCTCTCACCGTTGTGGCCTCTCGCATTGTGGAGCACAGTCTCCGGATGTGCAGGCTCAGCAGCCATGGCTCATGGGCCCAGCCATCCACGGCATGTGGGATCTTCCACGGCCGGGGCACGAACCCGCGTCCCCTGCATTGGCAGGCAGATTCTTAACCACTGTGCCACCAGGGAAGCCCCTATATTTGATTTTTAACAGTTTCATAATTATGCATCTCTGATTTTTTTTCTTGGAGGGGACTATTTATTCTGATAAGATCTTAAAACTTGTAGCTTGATGTTTCTAATGAATTTCATAAAACTTCTGAACAATACCTCTTCAAATATTGCTTCTGACTTATTTTCTTCCTCCTCTCCTCTGGTTCTCCACTCATCTGTTTTTTTTAACCTTTTGACTCCTTTTCTTATGACTCCTAACATTCCTTTCTTGATTTAGATATTTCTTTCTTCCTATTTTCCAGTTCACTATGCCTTCAATTTTGTAAAATATGTTTTTAAATGCATCTAATATATTCTTAGTTTCATTTGTTGTGTTTTTCAATTTTATACATTTCTTTTCTTAATGCCTTCTGCTTTTCTGCCAAAATTTCCCTGTTTTAAAATCCATTCTCCATATAAAGCAGAAACAAACACACCATTGTAAAGCAATTATACTCCGATAAAAATGTTTAAAAAAAATACATTCTCCATTCCAATTTGACTGAATTAGGGCTTGCATGTTTTTTTGTTTTTTACTATCAGAGGGCCTCAGAGTAACACTTAAATAAACCTTTTCCAAAAAAATGTTTTACACATTATTCTCAATGCAATATTTCTACAAAAAATATTTCCTAGTCATATCAATTAACTATTAGTCTGTAATAACCTACCATAAATCTCACTAACATAAAACAAGAATATTTATTATTACTCACTAGTCTACAGATAGCTAAGCTATTCAACATTCTCGGGCTAGGCTGTTGATCTCATTTGGTCTCACTCTTGAAGCTCTTATGAGCTAATGTTTTGGTTCTCTGACTGCTCTAGGATGCTCTTTGTTGGACAATTTATCTCTGATCCAACTGTACATTTATCTTCTAACTAGCTAGCTCAGGCTTATTCTCATGGTAGTTTCAAAAGAGAGAAGATGTTTGTGAAGACACTTGAAGCCTAAGTTTGGACCTAACATAACTAACATAAGCTTGGAACTCAGAATTCTATTGGTCAAAGAAATGTACAAAGCCAGCTTAAAATCAAAGAGTGAGGAAATAGATTTCATCTCTCTCTTTTTATTTGTTTTTATTTTGTGCAACATCTCTGTAACTATGTGTTCTTAGAGTTGCCTCCATTTTACAGATGATAAGATGGCTGAGCACAGAAATAGTTTTTTTTTCCACAACTCACACACATACACTGTATTTTATTTTTACAAGAGATAAATAAACTGACACCAAGCACTATAAATGGATGAACACAAAAGCAAAAATGATTGTAATTCCCAAACACGAAACACACTCATACTATGTCATAATATTGACATTCAGTCCAGTAATCCTCCACTGAAACAGCTCCTTTACTTTGCAGTTAAAATTGATTTGTATATGTTTTGCCTCTGAGTCCCTGTGGGATTTTTTTTTTATTCAAACAGAAAGTCACAAAAATTATAATCATCTTCATCAGTTCACTCAGTCCCATGTAATTAATTCTTTTAATCTTTATCTTTTGTTAGCACTTTTATGAATTTGTCAGTTTTCCATTAGAGTTCTGAAAATGTTTATTCATTCCGTTCAGCAGTATAGTCATTTACCAGAAACCTGTCAGAGTCTTTTCCGTGAATTCCTTGAAGGTGAAACCCTGTTATAAGAACATTTTTTTGTGAAAGCATCAGTCTACACCAGAACTGTCTGTAAATGACAAAAGACTTAAAAATGACCACAGTTAAAGATCTGATGAAAGTTCATAATAACAAAATTGACAAGGAAATTTAGTTATTTCTGAGATATACACCTTGAAGTAATAACTAGTATAATGACTTATAACATTATACCAG
The DNA here is from genome assembly GCF_964374135.1 of Grampus griseus. Lineage (NCBI taxonomy): Eukaryota > Metazoa > Chordata > Mammalia > Artiodactyla > Delphinidae > Grampus > Grampus griseus. The sequence goes on along the minus strand of NC_139012.1, from coordinate 38,449,052 downwards.
AACATATAAGATTATTAGAAATTTCATGTAATGTCTGAAACATTTATATTAACATATTTCCATACAAATAAGCCAAAGAAAGTTTAGTATTAGTTGTTTTTTCTGTTTGTTTTTTTTTATACTGCAGGTTTTTATTGGTTGTCAGTTTTCTACACATCAGTGTATACATGTCAATCCCAATCACCCAATTCAGCATACCACCAACCCCACCCCACCGAGGTTTTCCCCCCTTGGTGCCCATACGTTTGTTCTCTACATCTGTATCTCAACTACTGCCCTGCAAACCCGTTCATCTGTACCATTTTTTTAGGTTCCACATACATGCGTTAATATACGATATTTGTTTTTCTCTTTCTGACTTACTTCACTCTGTATGACACTCTAGATGCATCCACATCTCAACAAATGACTCAGTTTCGCTCCTTTTTATGGCTGAGTAATATTCCATTGTATATATGTACCACATCTTCTTTATCTATTCATCTGTCGATGGGCATTTAGGTTGCTTCCATGTCCTGGCTATTGTAAATAGTGCTGCAATGAACATTGGGATGCCTGTGTCTTTTTGAATTATGGTTTTCTCTGGGTATATGCCCAGTAGTGGGATTGCTGGATCATATGGTAATTCTATTTTTAGTTTTTTAAGGAACCTCCATACTGTCCTCCATAGTGGCTGTCTCAATTTACCTTCCTACCAACAGTGCAAGAGGGTTCCCTTTTCTCCACACCCTCTCCAGCATTTGTTGTTTGTAGATTTTCTGATGATGCCCATTATAACTGGTGTGAGGTGATACCTCATTGTAGTTTTGATTTGCATTTCTCTAATAATTAGTGATGCTGAGCAGCTTTTTATGTGCTTCTTGGCTATCTGTATGTCGTCTTTGGAGAAATGTCTATTTAGGTCATCTGCCCATTTTTGGATTGAGTTGTTAATTTATTTTAATATTGAGCTGCATGAGCTGTTTATATATTTGGAGATTAATCCTTTGTCTCTTGATTTGTTTGCAAATATTTTCTCCCATTCTGAGGGCTGTATTTTTGTCTCATTTATGGTTTCCTATGCTGTGAAAAAGCTTTGAAGTTTCATTAGGTCCCATTTGTTTATTTTTGTTTTTATTTCCATTACTCTAGGAGGCAGATCAAAAAAGGTTTTGCTGTGATTTATGTCAAATACTCTTCTTCCCATGTTTTCCTCTAAGAGTTTTATAGTGTCTGATCTTACATATAGGTCTCGAATCCATTTTGAGTTTATTTTTGTGTATGGTGTTAGGGAGTGTTCTAATTTCATTCTTTTACATATACTGTGCAGTTTTCCCAGTACCACTTATTGAAGAGGCTGTATTTTCTCCATTGTATATTGTTGCCTCCTTTGTCATAGATTAGTTGACAACAGGTGTATGGGTTTATCTCTGGGTTTTCTATCTTGTTCCATTGATCTATGTTTCTGTTCCAGTACCATACTGTCTTGATTACTGTAGCTTTGTAGTATAGTCTGAAGCCAGGGAATCTGATTCCTCCAGATCCGTTTTTTTCCCTCAAGACTGCTTTGGCTATTCAGAGTCTTTTGTGTCTCCATACAAGTTTTTAGATGATTTGTTCTAGTTCCATAAAAAATGTCATTGGTAATTGGATAAGGATTGCAATGAATCTGTAGATTGCCTTGGGTAGTATAATCATTTCCACACTATTGATTCTTCCAATCCAAAAACATGGTATATCTCTCCATCGGTTGGTATCATCTTTAATTTCTTTCATCACTGTCTTATAGTTTTCTGGGTACAGTTCTTTTGTTTCCCTAGGTAGGTTTATTCCTAGGTATTTTATTCTTTTTGTCACAATGGTAAATGTGAGTGTTTCCATAATTTCTCTTACAGATTTTTCATCATTAGTGTATAGGAATGCAAGAGATTTCTGTGCATTAGTTTTGTATCCTGCAACTTTACCAAATTCATTGATTAGCTCTAGTAGTTTTCTGGTGGCATTTTTAGGATTCTCTATGTATAGTATCATGTCATCTGCAAACAGTGACAGTTTTACTTCTTCCTTTCCAATTTGGATTATTTTTATTTCTTTTTCTGCTCTGATTGTCATGGTTAGGACTTCCAAAACTATGTTGAATAATAGTGGTGAGAGTGGACATCCTTTTCTCATTCCTGATCTTAGAGGAAATGCTTTCAGTTTTCACCAATGAGAATGATGTTTCCTTTGGGTTTGTCATATATGGCTTTTATTATGTTGAGGTAGGTTCCCTCTATGCCCACTTTCTGGAGAGTTTTTTATCGTAATTGGGTGTTGAATTTTGTAAAAAGCTTTTTCTGCATCTATTGAGATGATCATCTGGTTTTTATTCTTCAATTTGTTAATATGGTGTATGACATTGATTGATTTGTGTATATTGAAGAATCCTTGCATCCCTGGGATAAATCCCACTTGATCATGGTGTATTATGCTTTTAATGTGTTGTTGGATTCTGTTTGCTAGTACTTTGTTGAGGATTTTTGCGTCTATATTATTCAGTGATAGTGGTCTGTAATTTTCTTTTTTTTGAAGTATCTTTGTCTGGTTTTGGTATCAGGGTGATAGTTGCTTCATGGAATGAGCTTGAGAATGTTTCTTCCTCTGCAAATGTTGGAAGAGTTTGAGAAGAATGGGTGTTAGCTCTTATCTAATTGTTTGATAGAATTCACCTGTGAAGCCATCTGGTCCTGGACTTTTGTTTCTTGGAAGAATTTTAATCACAGTTTCAATTTCATTACTTCTGATTGGTCTGTTCATATTTTCTGTTTCTTCCTGGTTCAGTCTTGGAAAGTTATACCTTTCTAAGAATTTGTCCATTTCTTACAGGTGGTCCATTTTTTTTTGGCATAGAGTTGCTTGTAGTAGTCTCTTAGGATGCTTTGTATTTCTGTGGTGTCTGTTGTAACTTCTCCTTTTTCATTTCTAATTTTATTGATTTGAGTCCTCTACCTCTTTTCCTTGACAAGTCTGGCTAATGGTTTATCAATTTTGTTTATCTTCTCAAAGAACCAGCCTTCAGTTTTATTGATCTTTGCTATTGTTTTCTTTGTTTCTATTTCATTTGTTTCTGCTCTGATCTTTATGATTTCTTTCCTTCTGCTAACTTTGGGTTTTGTTTGTTCTTCTTTCTCTAGTTTCTTTAGGTGTAAATTTATGTTGTTTACTTGAGATTTTTCTTGTTTCTTGAGGTAGGATTGTATAGCTCTAAACTTCCCTCTTAGAACTGCTTTTGCTGCATTCCATGGGGTTTGGATCCTCGTGTGTTCATTGTCATTTGTCTCTAGGTATTTTTTTTTCCTCTTTGATTTCTTCAGGGATCTCTTGTTTATTTAGTAACGTATTGTTTAACCTCCATGTGTTTGTGTTTTTTACGTTTGTTTCCTTGTAATTCATTTCTAATCTCATAGCATTGTGGTCAGAAAAGATGCTTGATATGATTTCAATTTTCTTGAATTTAGTGAGGCTTGATTTGTGACCCAAGAACTGATCTATCGTGGAGAATGTTCCATGCACACTTGAGAAGAAAGAGTAATCTGCTGTTTTTGGATGGAATGTCCTATAAATATCTATTAAATCTATCTGGTCTATTCTGTCATTTAAAGCTTGTGTTTCTTTATTTATTTTAATTTTGGATGATATGTCCATTGGTGTAAGTGAGGTGTTAAATTCCCCCACTATTATTGTGTTACTGTCGATTTCCTCTTTTATAGCTGTTACCAGTTGCCTATGTATTGAGGTGCTCCTATGTTGGGTGCTTATATATTTATAATTGTTATATCTTCTTCTTGGATTGATCCCTTGATCATTATGTAGTGTCCTTCCTTGTCTCTTGTAACATTCTTTATTTTAAAGTCTATTTTATCTGATATGAGTATAGCTACTCCAGCTTTCTTTTGATTTCCATTTGCATGGAATATCTTTTTCCATCCCCTCACTTTCAGTCTGTATGGGTCACTAGGTCTGAAGTGGGTCTCTTGTAAACAGCATATATATGGATCTTGTTTTTGTATCCATTCAGTAAGCCTGTTTCTTTTGGTTGGGGCATTTAATCCATTCACGTTTAAGGTAATTATCAATATCTATGTTCCTATGACCATTTTCTTAATTGTTTTGTGTTTGTTTTTGTAGATCTTTTTCTTCTCTTGTGTTTCCCACTTAGAGAAGTTCCTTTAGCATTTATTGTAGAGCTGGTTTGGTGGAGCTGGATTCTCTTAGCTTTTGCTTGTCTGTAAAGCTTTTGATTTCTCCATCGAATCTGAATGAGATTCTTGCTGGGTAGAGTAATCTTGGCTGTTGGTTCCTCCCTTTCATCACTTTAAGTATATCATGCCACTCCCTTCTGGCTTGTAGAGTTTCTGCTGAGAAATCAGCTATTAACCTTATGGGAGTTCTCTTGTATGTTATTTGTCATTTTTCCCTTGCTGCTTTCAATTTTTTTCTTTGTCTTTAATCTTTGCCAATTTGATTACTATGTATCTCGGCGTGTTTCTCCTTTGGTTTAGCCTGTATCGGACTCACTGTGCTTCCTGGACTTGGGTGGCTATTTCCTTTCCCATGTTAGGGAAGTTTTTGACTATAATCCCTTCAAATATTTTCTCTGGTCCTTTCTCTCTCTCTTCTCCTTCTGGGACCCCTATAATGCGAATGTTGTTGCATTCAATGTTGTCCCAGAGGTCTCTTAGGCTGTCCTCATTTCTTTTCATTCTTTTTTCTTTATTATGTTCCACAGCAGTGAATTCCACCATTTTGTCTTCCAGGTCACTTATCTGTTCTTCTGCCTCAGTTATTCTGCTATTGAATCCTTCTAGTGTGGCTTTCATTTCAGTTATTGTGTTGTTCATCTCTGTTTGTTTGTTCTTTAATTCTTCTAGGTCTTTGTTAAACATTTCTTGCATCTTCTCGATCTTTGCCTCCATTGTTTTTCCGAGATCATGGATCATCTTCACTATCATTCTGAATTTTTTTCTGGAAGTTTGCCTATCTCCACTTCATTTAGTTGTTTTTCTGGCGTATTATCTTGTTCCTTCATCTGGTACATAGCCCTCTGCCTTTTCATCTTGTCTATCTATTTGTGAATGTGGTTTTTGTTCCACAGGCTGCAGGATTGTAGTTCTTCTTGCTTCTGCTCTCTGTGCACTGGTGGATGAGATTATGTAAGAAGCTTGATGGGAGGGATTGATGGTGGTAGATTTGACTGTTGGTCTAGATTTCATCTCTTGATGTGAGAATTTGGAACCATGTTACAGATAACATAGGGAAAATTGTAAAATATAATCATTTTTCCAATCAACCTAATATATGAGCTTATAGTTGAAATTTTCTAAGTTAGCTAAAGTTTGAATAGCACAACAATATAAAAGTTTTGTTGGGTTTTTTTTGATACTGAAGTATTTTTTTGTTTGTTTGTTTTGTGGTACACGGGCCTCTCACTGTTGTGGCCTCTCCCATAGCAGAGCACAGTCTCTGGATGAGCAGGCTCAGCTGCCATGGCTCATGGGCCCAGCCGCTGTATGGCATGTGGGATCTTCCCTGACCGGGGCATGAACCTATGTGCCCTGCATCAGCAGGCAGACTCTCAATGACTGCAGCACCAGGGAAGCCCTGATACTGAAGTATTTTTAATTACTTTGTGATGTATATAGACAAGGGTAAGGGCAATGAGGTATCTCAAGCATAGCTCAAAAGAGTCATTAGCTATTTTTTTTTATAAAAAAATAAATCTGTCTCCAATATGCAACAGTTTCTCCACTCCTCTCCTGCTATACCTCTTTACCATCACCATAGCAACTCTTGTCCTTTAAGTAACATAAACTGCCATTATAATAACATAGAGTAACTAGAGAATGGATTTGAGGATATGGGGAGGGGGAAGGGTAAGATGGCACAAAATGAGAGAGTGGCATGAACATATATACACTGCCAAATGTAAAATAGATAGCTAGTGGGAAGCAGCCACATAGCACAGGGCGATCAGCTCGGTGCTTTGTGACCACCTAGTGTGGTGGGATATGGAGGGTGGGAGGGAGGGAGACACAAGAAGGAAGAGATATGGGAGTATATGTACATGTATAACTGATTCACTTTGTTATAAAACAGAAACTAACACACCATTGTAAAGCAATTATACTACAATAAAGATGTTAAAAAAAAAAAAAAAGCCTGGAAATGTGATTTTTCTCCCAAGTCAAAAGTGTTTTCTTGGAGTTTTCCCTGTGGGAGGCCTTGTAGACTTGGAAATTTCCAGAAAATCAGCATTATAAAGACTACCTCCTGGGTCTGAATCTCTAGATTTCTTTCTTTCTTTCTTTCTTTGTTTTAATTGAAGTGTAATTGACATTTAACATTATATTAGTTTCAGGTATTCAACATAATAAGGATATTTGTATATATTGCAAAATGAACACCACAATAAGTCTATTAACAGCCATCATTGTTATAGATTTAGTCTCTTGGCAACTTTCAGATATATAAATCAGTATTAACTATAGTCCCCATCCTGTACATTACATTCCCATGACTTACTTTATAACTATTTATTTTATAAGTTTCACCTTTGGATGCCCTTCAACTATTACTCCCACCCCCCATCTTTCTTCTGGCAACAAATCTCCTCTCTGTATTATCTATGAGCTTCTTTCTTTGGTGTGTGTGTGGGTTTTGTTTTTATTAGCTTTCACATGTAAATTATATCATAAGGTATTTATCTTTCTCTGTCTTATTTCACTTAGCTTAATGCCCTCAAGATCCATTCATGTTCTCACACATGGAAAGATTTCATTCTTTTTTTATAGAAAGTAATATTCAATTATATCTATCTATATATCTCTCTATCATCTATCTATCTATATCTATCACATTTTCTTTATCCATTCACCTATCAATGGACACTTAAGTTGTTTCCATATCTTGGCTATTATAAATAATGCTGCAATGAACATGGGGGTGCATATATCTTTTTGAGTTAGTATTTTCATTTCCTTTAGATAAATACCCAGAAGTGGAATGGCTGGATCTGAAAATTTATAATCATGTCCAAAGAACTGTATTAATCAAAAAAGACTTAACAAAAATAGTTTAATAACTATGTAAAGCAATAATAATAAGGGTCTTATCAGGTGGCCTATTAGCATAATACTTTAACCCTAGCTTATAGTTTCAAAAACATTATACATAATATACTATGTAATTTAAGCACATATTTAAATTTAAACACTTAATTAAGCACAGTGTATGAAATTCTCCATATATTATTTATAAATAAATAATTTATCCAAATTAAATGATGACATTATAGTAAACAAAATTTTCTCTATAATTATTATAGCCAAAATGTTAAAATGATAACCAGTTATCAAAAGTTTAATTTTTCTTCAAATATTAGTCAATTTTTTACTCAATTTTATGATTTGCATATTGTTTGCAATTACCCATGTAAAGATAATACTCAGTTAAAGATATTCAAGAAATAGAAATATATGTTTTAAAAGTAATTTTTAGAGAACATTAATGCTATTGATCTCAAGTGGCCACAGCCTGCTGCACCATGAAGCAGTGTTTCAGTTCCTAGTCAGTGATTGAGGTTGGGTCACGGTGCTTAGAGCACTGACTCCCAGCCACTAGAACAGTGGTCAGTGGCAAGGTCCTGGTCCTATGGGTTTGCAGAAAAAGAATTCCCACAAATACGGAAAGTAGTGAAACAAGTAAAGTACTTATTAAGAGAAAAAAGAGTACATGTGGATAGATCCACAGGCAGACTAAGAGAGAGTGTCACGCCCTTGTGGCAGCTTGAATCACTTTTATGGGGCATTTCTTCCGTGTTTCTTTTGACCAATCATTTTGATTTGCCTGGTTCAGAGTCCATATTTGGTGTATCTCAGGATTTTCCCATGTATGTGTGCACGTCTTTTAGCCAAGATGGATTCTACCAAAGAGGTCTATGGATAAGTGAGCATTAGTTGGCGTCATGCCCCTTTTGACCTCCAAGGAGCCTTTCTGCCCATGTGTAGTTGGGGAGGTCTCCTGACTTCAAGAATGCAGAATATGTGGTCTCTTATCTTCTTTCTGGGCAGGTCCCAGCCTTCTCCCTCAATTGTTCTTTCCTTCTTATTTCAAAGTTATCGGTCTACAAGGACCAAACTCAGACCATTTGCCCTGGGGACCCATCTGTCTCCTGCTTCACTATGGGAAGAAAAGAGAAAGTAAACAAAGTTTTTTTTGTTGTTATTAATTCACAGACTTGAAAAATTCAAACTTTCCAGTGTATAAAAGATTTTAAATATTGTGTTAGTGAATTAATTTTGACATAGACCATTTTATAAGCCCAGTGACATCAATTACAGGATAAAAAGGATTACAAATACTCCTTATCCAAGACCTTGATATATGTCTTAATTTCTGAACCAAATCCAATACTTAGTTAATAACTTTAAATGAAAGTCATCTTAATTACAAACTCTCACATTATTCATCTTTATTCCTGCATTTCATAGAGAAGGAAACTGCTTTCCCTCTTAAAAAATGTTCCTTTTGGCATATTAAAAAAAAATAGAAATATATTATAAATTTTCTTGTGAGGGAAAGAAAATGTTTCTCCACCAACATTCACCAGAAAAAGAACCCTTTTATGTGACTGCTTTAGTAACAAATAATTTATGTTGAAAGGATAATTTATTTCCTTAAAGTTAATACATGGTTAAGAGAATTATATCTGCTTAGTATTTTGTTCTTTATACTTGGCACAATGTAGTTACTTTATGAATATTTGTTTAATAAATAATTATATAAATCATAATTGAAAGTAAATATTATATTGTCAACAAGATTTATGTTATTGGGCCATAGTTATTTAATTATCAAAGACCTTTTAAAATCAGTGACAGAACAAATATACAGAAAGTGAAATTAGTCCAAGGACAGATTCCAAAGCAGAAGTTTTTCAATTCAGTTTTCCCAAATTCTCACTGATTTTCCTCTTCCACAGATTAATTTATTTTTTCCTTTCACAGCTATATCCCTTTTCTCAACACACACGAATCCAGAGCACAAGGACACAATATGATCAGTACATTTACTGAGACCTGATATTATTAAATAGATGCCTTGGGTTGTCTGCTGACATTAGGACTTGTCAATGCAAACGTCATTCCTCTCATCTCTATATCTATAGAGATTAGCTGATACTTATAGGTCACAGGCTTAACATACCTGGTGAGACAAATTGGGTAAAATAGAGTAAACAGAGTTTAGAGAGACAGAGCTTGAAAAAAAATAAGAATAAAAGAAAGTATTTTATTAAGTGTAAGACTAAGATTACATCATATACTCTTTTTCATTCCTTTCAGGAAAAATTACTTTAGAAAAATTTTTAAAAGAAGACTAAGAAAAGAAAGGTCTTGGTTTTCTAGGAAGTTAAAGGTTATGTTAAGTAATAACAGAATTTGTTAAATTTCTCTTAAATATTCTTTAAATGCTCTGGAAGACTTAAAGAAAGAGGGATTATAGCTTATGATTTTTCAATAATAATTTATTGACTTGGTTATCTTTTTTTTTTTTTTTTTTTGGAGCAGAGAAAGTTTTATTGCAGGCCATGCAAAGAGAAGGAGTGGCTCATATGCAAAAAAACCCCCAAACTCCCTGAAGGATTAGCTATTTTATTGATAGAACTCTTTTAATAAAAGTGTGTTAAAGATAAATTAAGGTATATGACATGCATAACTTTTCTTCTGGTAGGAATCTTATGTTTTCTCCTTCTCTAGAATAATATTAACACTACTCTGCTTACCACTGTTTTCTATTCCTTCAATTGATTGTAAGTTTTCATATCACTGAAATTTTTGAACCCAGACACAATGAGGGGGACAAGTAACTTAAGCATTCAGAGGATCAGTGTCTTGTCTTTGTGCCTGTGGTCTCCAAGGTCAACTTCAGGTTTGTGAATTATCTAGAAGAAATTACAAGACTCAGCATGTAGTCATGTTTATGGTTAGATTAATTGAAGCAAAAGAATATAAAGCAAAAGGAAAAGGTGCGTGGGACAAATTCCATGGGAAACTAGGCACAAGCTTACAAGAGTCACATAATACATGCTTATTTCCTCTAACAATGAGGTGTGACAACACATGTGAAATGTTTTCTATCAAGGAAGATCATTAGAGACTTCGGCTAATCATGTAAGCACTTTCTACTTTGTATTGATACATACCCAAATTCCAGACCTCAGAAGGTAAGTAGGTGTTCAATATAAACCATATTATTTGCACTAATAATTTTGGTCTAATGAGGCACCCATGAGTTCTGGAAATGGTGAGAACCCTACCGAGATCCAAGTTCCCAGATGCCAACTAAGAGACAACCTTATAGTTGTCTTTTAGCAGTCTTTTCCAAGGACAGATTCAGACCTGATATGTTAACTGTTTTCTGCACAATCTTCATTTGAAAAAATAGGAATAAATGCTTATTTTCGAAGTGTAGAGTATTATAAATATAATGCATACCATGTTGCAGAGATATTTATTATATCCTTGGTTTATTATTTTTAGAACTTATTTGTTTTTATTACTATTTGACATAAAGCAATTCTCTCTGTGTTTTGACTAACAAGAATTGAAAAAAGCTAACTTTTTTTTCCTGTCAGTTTTATACATTTGTCTTTGCATTTTGTAATGTTCACTCTCTAGCTTTCAAAAGATCAGGCCAATAAATCTTGCACTGGTGTGTGAAAACTGTAGATAGCTGCACTAATGTATCAGTCAAAATGAACCTCTGCTGACACACTACTATATATGTTACCTCTTTATGTATTTAATGCCTGTTTGTCCTCACTAAAATGTAAAACATTTAAGAGCAGAAATCTTTATTTTTTGTTCCCCACTGAATATCCTCAGTGTCTGGACCAGTGTGTAAAAATTAATAGATGATTGATAAATATGTATTCAATTAATTAATTGATCAGTTAATAATTAGTGGTAACCATTCAGGTTTCAGGTCATTCTTTATTCTTTTCCTCCGCTGTCTTCTCTTACTTTTATTTTCTTCCTTCACCTCCTTTATCATCATTTTTTTTTCTCCCCTTTTTTAGCACTCTCCCACTTCTCTCCCTCCTCCTCCTTCCTCTTCTCTATCTTACTTTGGAAGCATCAGCAATACATTAAAACATGTATTTTGATATTATTATCTATCATCTGGATGTTTTAGCAGGAGAGGGTTTAAGAATATCAGAGCTGCCATACTACATAATTCCAGAACCCAGAGCTCATTTATTTAATTTGTAAAATGAAAGTAATATAATACAATACAGATTTTTAAGAGTGAATTAATCAGCTAATGGATAAGAAAACATTTCTTAAATTGAAAACATTAATAATTGATAATAGTTGTTTTCTGTCACCTTGGAAAAATTTGCATAGCTTTCACTCATTGACGTTTTATTTTACCTTTATAAGGTAGCATATAATTCATTTAATATGTTTTATGAGACATAGTTTATATATACTTTATAAGGTATGTATAACATATACACTTTAAAGTTTATGTATTAACTTTTATGAATTAAATAGTATTTAAATTTATTTTGTAGAAGAGTTTTTATTCTTTTAATAGAAAATTATATTTTATAAAGATTTTAAGGTAACTACAATGATGTATCTGGCTTATGATGTCAAAAAATCTCAGGATAACAAGAATCCCCAAGTGATATCTATGATTCATTGATTGTCTTCATAAATCTACTACCATTTCCACTGCATCTGTGGTCAACAGTTAATTTAGTGACCCCCAGTGAGCTATACATCCTGATATTAGAGCCTTTGTAGATTTTTTTTTTTCCATATGAACTCTGGTCTCGGCCTGTGGTTTGCTTTAACCAGTAAAATATTACACAAGTAATACTGTTCAAGTGTCAGACCTGAGACTTAAGAAGCTCTGGAAGCTTCTGCTTTTGCGTTCTTGGAATGCATGAGTGACTATGTAATTAGTCTGGCTACTGTGAACTAAAAATGCTACCAGTCATATCAGTGAACAAAGGATGTTGCAGCCATCAGCCGCTTCAGCTGCCCTCAGTGATGATCCCTGAGGGAGCTTAGGAAAGAAACATAATGCCCGTCATTATATCATCAGACACTACAGCAACCACCACCCCCAACAGTGCACTCTGAGGAAACTCAGGATGAGAAAACAGAGGATACTAGCCTCAGATAGCTGAGGTGCATATTAAAGGAATGAGTTCAGTGAACCCAGACTCTTGAATCTTACCATATATAGAAAAGTGCTTAAATTTCTTAACTTGAGATATCTGGTTTTCTTTAATTAACAGTAATCTTTTGATGCTCAACTATCAATATTTTGCAACTATTTCTTTGTTGCAAAAAATCCTATATATCCTGGCTTCCCTCCTTGCCTCTTCAGAGCAGTCTCTCAGAGTTATCTGAGGTGCTGTATCCAGGCTTAAGTCCTCAGTTTTGCCCTCTGAATAACTCTCAACTTTTAGGTTGTTCATTTTTATCCAGTCAACACTACACTGTCGGGTCAGATAGATAGTGTGGAGAGAGAAGCAAATGTAAAGGGAGAAAATCTCATTCATCCTAAAATTCAAACTGCCCACCAGCTGAATGCAGCCACACAAGTGACCATCACAAGGTGAGGAGAAAAGTTGCTCAATTGAATGCAGTCCATTTTGAAAAATCATGAGAAAATTTTGTAAGAAAATTCGATTTAGAGTGGTTTATTTCATAGCAAAAGATAACAAAAGAATGCCTTTGAGCAAATGGAACTACTTCTACATCTCTACTTATGTCTTTTCCTCTATTTTAGACTAGTTTGAAAATTTTAATTTTTTAAAATATTTTAATAGCAAATGTTCTTAGTACACTCTTACATTTAACTAAAGTGAGAAAAGACATTGCCTTGTAGTCATTTTATTCTTGGAGGGACAGCAATGAGAAGTCTTGAGGCAGGATCTTATTTCCCTGCCCAGGAATTGAACCAGAGTAGCCTGGATGAAAACCAGGAATCTTAGCCAATAGTGCACCAGGGGCTAGAGACTAGAAGCAAATTTTTCCTGGCTCTTGTCCACATTTGAAAGCAAGAATGTTTCAAGGAGGTAAAAACTGTAAAAACAGGTACAACGTTTATTATTAGATCACAGCACAACATGTGAGAGAGCACACAGAGAAGCAGTTTAATTATTTAAGACAGAAACAAGGCAGAAATACACACCTGGAGAGAAAGGGTGTGGGCATCCTTCCTAATGAGAAAGAGTGCAGTAAAGAAGCAGTTAAATCATTTATATTGAGACAGTTCTTTCTGGTATATGTCCTCCTCTGGCCAATTATCTTGCTTCTTTTTCTACACCTGACCAATGTTAGGGCCCTCCCTGATATATGTGCACATCTTTTTGCCAAGATGGATTCCAGAACAGAGGTTAATGGAAGCTTTGACAATACCTATTATGGTATGGCACCCCCTCCCTTTTGGACCCCTGGGGAGATTTCCTGCACATGTGTAATTGGGGATGTTTCTTTGGCCACAGGAGTGATATATGTGGTTGTCTTATCTCTTTACTCTAGCAGAGCTCAGCTCCTGCCATTGTTTGTCCTTGGAGTGTCTAGGGAAAACAAAGCTCCAATTTATTCCACTTGATAAATTTCAGCTGCTTAGCCCAGGGGCCCGTCTACCTCCTATCTCAATTTCATTCTTTATTTACCAGGTAAATATTTATTGAGTTTTATACCACATGTAGGTACAATTCAAAGTATATATAAAATCTTATTGCATCCTCATGTAACAATTGTAAAAAAAATCTTAATTTAATCAACAGTTTATACAAGAGAAGGTGGAGGTAAAATACATTTAGTGAATTTCCTACAATCATACAGCTAGTATGTTTATAGCTAGTTTAACTCTGGAATCTGTAGCCTTGATGATTATGCTCTACTGGCTAAAATTTTCTCATCAGAATATAGCCTCACACTTTCAAAATAAAATACTCACAGATGAACTTTGTAAGTTTTCCTTAGATTAAAATACATGAGGAAAAAGGAAAAAAAATAAATTGTAGGAAAAGTTGAATCAAATAAGATAGATTTTTTTGATTGTAAGAGTATATACATAAAGGATGTTTTGGTGAGAAATCTAGTTCTGGTGAGAACTCTCTTCCTGGCTTGCAGAGGGAATCTAACTTCACTCTGTGACTTCTTCTGTTTTGGGGTGGGGAGAATGTAAGATTTGTAGCATCACTTCTTAAAAGAGTACTAATTCCATCATGAAAGCTCCACCTCCAAGACCTCATCTAACTCTAATTACTTCTCAATGTCCTTATCTCCAAGAACTATAACAATGGATGTTAGGCTTTCAATATATGAATTTGGGAAGAGATGCAAACAGTCAACTCTTAACAGTTTTATTTTTACCATTTTACAGATGAATAAACTGTGATAATGATTAAGTTTCTCAGGATCACACAGATCATATCTTCATTGTAAATTCCCTTTATCTTGCTTTGCTCTTGCTGTATCATTAAAACTTTTAAGAAGTATATCATAATTGAACACTTAAAAAGAGTTAGAAATAGAAAGGGAGGATAATAGGGGATGTATTGTAATTAGGTTAAGTAAAATTAACAGGACTTGGCTATTAATAAAATGTGAGTTTCAAAGTACATAAAAAAAGATTTTCTTAAATCGGGGATGTAATAAAAGTCTCGCAAATTAACGATTGTGTAAAACCTTAGGCAGTTACTTAATCTCTTTAAATGTCATTGTCATCATCTGTTAAATTGAGATAATAATAAGACTTGAATCACTCTTATAGGACCAATTACCCCATACCTACACTTATCTCTGGAGTTCCACATATGTGGGTTTGGTACTAAGGGTGTAATTCTGATTTATTTCTATTGAAATATCCCCGAATAATTTTGTAGACATTTCCTAGTTTGCTTATCCCATTCTTTTAAATTATTTATTTTGTGCACCTACTGTTCAGATTTGAAAATTATATTGAAAATTTTAACTTCTGTCCCCTTTACTAATGCTCTTATCCTTGTAGATGTTTAAGGTTTAATTTTTTTTCTGTTATAATAATAATACAAAGTAGATGAGCACAGTCCTTTCTATTAAGTACATCACTGTTCAGCAGCAAAAAGAAGATACACACATAAGTATTATATGTGAAATTAAAGTGATTTTATATCATATGTTATATAAATTAATACTCTATGAAAATTAAAGTTGATATCAGATTGTGGACATGGGATTTTTTGTGGAGAAAAAAGAATTATCAAAAAATTTGATCGATGAAGATGATTTGTCTGAACCTGAGGAAGAACATGAACCAGGCAATGATGAGAGAAATTATGAAGCCCAGTGGAGGAAGAACGAAAACTTACATTTGGTGCATAAAACTGTGGAAAATGAAAAGTAGGCCTGGGTATCTACTTACCATATTTTACAGTTATCCCAGACATTTACTATATTTACTGTATTGAGAAATGGATCAAACAAAGCACACAACATTTGTTAATTTCAACTCATTTAATAACCATGCTAATGATAAGGTCTTAGAGTTGCATATTTAAGTATGCAACAAAATAAACATATAAATATTCTTCAAGAGATGTAAAAATATGAGAGTAGATGGAAGAATGGTAGGCATCCTGGAAAGTATAGGTTACTGAAGAGACAAGCACTACACTATATTCCTATTTGAAAAGCAAATCCAGATTAACCATGTGCCTCATATTTTGAAGAAAAAAAGAAGTAACAACTTAAGAACACTAGTATTATAGGATAAAATTATTTTTTTTAATTTTATTGGAGTATAGTTGATTTACAATGTTGTGCTAGTTTCTACTACACCAAAGTGAATCAGTTATGCATATACATATAGGGACCCTTTTTTCAGATTCTTTTCCCATATAGGCCATTACAGAGTACTGAGTACTACTCAATACTGTGCTTTACAGTAGGTCCTGATTAGTTACCTGTTTTATATATAGTAGTGTGTATATGTCAATCCCAATCTTCTAATTTATCCCTAGCCTCCCCCTTACATGCTGGTAACCATAAGTTTGTTTTCTACATCTGTACCTCTATTTCTCTTTTGTAGATAAGTTCATTTGTACCCTTTTTTTAGATTTCACATATAAGTGACATCATATGCTATTTGTCTTTTTCTCTGATTTAATTCACTCCGTATGACAATCTCTAGGTCTATCCATGTTGCTGCAAATGACATTATTTCATTTTTTATGGCTGAGTAATATTCCATTGTGTATATGTACCACATATTCTTGATCCATTCATCTGCTGATGGACATTTAGATTGCTTCCATGTCCTGGCTATTATAAATAGTGCTGCAATGAACATGGCTGTTCATGTATATTTTTGAATTATGGTTTTCTCTGGATATATGCTTAGGAGTGGGATAGCTGGATCATATGGTAGCTCTATTTTTAGTTATTTAAGGAATGTCCATATTTTTTCCATAGTGGCTGTACCAGATTACATTCCCACCAACAGTGTAGAAAGGTTCTCTTATTTCCAACTCTTTCCAGCAGTTATTGTTTGTAGATTTTTTTGATGATGGCCATTCTGACCCATGTGGGTGATACCTTGTTTTTTGATTTGCAATTCTTTAATAATTAGTGATGTTGAGCATCTTTTCATGTGCTTTTTAGCCATCTGTATGTTTTCTTTAGATAAATGTCTACTTACATCTTCTGGTCATTTTTTGACTTTTTTTTTTTTTTTTGACATGGAGCTGCATGAGCTATTTGTGTAATTTGAAGATTAATCCCTTGTTGGTTGATTTGTTTGTAAATATTTTCTCACATCTGAGGGTGTCTTTTTGTTTCATTCATAGTTTTCTTTGCTGTGCAAAAGCTTTTACCTTTAATTAGGTTCCATTTGTTCGTTTTAATTTTCATTACTGTAGGGGGTGGATCAAAAAAGATCTTGCTGTGATTTATGTCAGAGTGTTCTGCCTTTATTTTCCTCTAAAAGTTTTATAGCAACTGGCCTTACATTTAAATCTTAATCCATTTTGACTTTATTTTTGTGTATAGTGTTAGGGAGTGTTCTAATTTCATTTTTTTACATGTAACTGTCCATTTTCCCCGGCACCACTTAATGAAGAGGCTGTCTTTTTTCCACTGTATATTCTTGCCTCCTTTGTCATAGATTAGGTGACCATAAGTGTGTGGGTTCATCTCTAGACATTCTATCCTGTTCCACTTATCTATATTTCTGTGTTTCTGCTAGTACAATACTGTTTTGATTACTGTAGCTTTGTAGTATTGTCTGAAGTCAGGGATCCTGATTCCTCCAGCTCTGTTTTCCTTTCTCAAGATTGCTTTGGCTACTAGGGATCTTTTTTTTCTATACAAATTGTAAATTTTTTTATTCTAATTCTGTGAAAAGTTTCATTGGTAATTTGACAGGGATTGAATTGAATCATAGATTCTTTGGGTGGTATAGACCTTTTCACAGTATTGATTCTTCCAATACAAGAACAAAGTATATCTCTCCATCTGTTTGTGTCATCTTTTATTTCTTTCATCAGTATCTAATAGTTTTCTGAGTACAGGACTTTTGCCTCCTTAGGTAGGGTTATTCCTAGGTATTTTATGCTTTTTGATGTGATGGTAAATGTGATTGTTTCCTTGATTTATTTTTCTGATCTTTTGTGGCAGTGTATAGGAATGCAAGAGATTTCTGTGCATTAATTTTGTATCCTGCAACTTTACCTAATTTACTGATGAGCTCTAGTAGTTTTCTGGCAGCATCTTTTGGTTTTTCTACGTACATTATCATGTCATCTGAAAACATTAACAGTTTTACTTCTTCTTTTCCAATTTGGATTCTTTTTATTTCTTTTTCTTCTCTGATTGCCATAGGTAGGACTTCCAAAACTATGATAAATAAAAGTGGCCAGAGTGGACATGATTGTCTTGTTCTTGACCTAAGAGGAAAGTGTTTTTCATCATTGAGAACAATGTTTGCTCTGGGTTTGGCATATATGGCCTTTATTACGTTGATGTAGGTTCCCTCTATGCCCACTTTCTGGAGAGTTTTTATCATAAGTACGTGTTGAATTTTGTCAAAAGATTTTTCTGCATCTATTGAAATGATCATATGGTTTTTATTTTTCAACTTGTTGATGCAGAGTATCACATTGATTGATTTGTGTATATTGAAGAATCCTTGAATCCCTGGGATAAATCTCACTTGATCATGGTGTATGATCCTTTTAATGTGTTTAAAATTAAGAAAGCTAGTATTCTGGTATTCTGTTGAGAATGTTTGTGTTTATGTTGATTAGTTATACTTGCTTATAATTTTCTTTTTCTTGCGTGTGATATCCCTGCCTGGTTTTGGTATTAGGGTGAAAGTAGGCCTCTTAAAATGAGCTTGGGAGTGCTCATTCCTCTGCAATTTTGGAAGTGTTTCCAAAGGGTAGTTATTAATACTTCTCTAAATGTTTGATAAAATTGTCCTGTGAAGCCATCTGGTCCTGAACTTTTGTTGGTTGGAAGATTTTTAATCACAGTTTCAATTTCATTACTTGTGATTTGTCTGTTCATATTTTCTGTTTCTTCCTGGTTCAGTCTTGGAAGGTTGTACCTTTCTAAGAATTGGTCCATTTCTTCCAGGTTGTCTATTTTATTGGCATATAATTGTTTGTAGTGGTCTCCTATGGTCATTTGTATTTCTTTGATGTCCATTGTAACTTCTCCTTTTTCATTTCTAATTTTATTGCTTTGAGTCATCTCCCTTTTTTTCCAGATGAGCCTGGCTAAAGGTTTATTAAATTTCATTTATCTTCTCAAAGAACCAGCTTATAGTTGATCTTTGCTATTGTTCTGTTCATCTCTATTTCATTTATTTCTGCTCTGATCTTTATGATTTACTTCCTTCTACAAACTTTAGGTTTTGTTTGTTCTTCTTTCTCTAATTGCTTTAGATGTAAGGTTAGGTAGTTTATTTGAGATTTATCCTGTTTTTAGAGGTAAGATTGTATTGCTATAATTTTCCCTCTTAGAACTGCTTTTGCTTTGTCCCATACATAGGTTTTGTATCATCATGTTTTCACTGTCATTTGTATCTAGGTTTTTTTTTTTTTTTTGATTTCCACTTTCACTTCTTCACTTATCCATTGGTCATTTAGTAACACATTATTTAGCCTCCATGTATTTGTGTTCTTTAGGTTTTTTTTTTCCTGTAATTGATTTCTAATCTCATATTTTTGTGGTCTTAATAGATGCTAGATATGATTTCAATTTTCTTAAATTTACCAAGGCTTGATTTGTGACCCAAGGTGTGATTTATCCTGGAGAATGTTGCATGTGCACTTGAGAAGAAAGTGTATTCTGCTTCTTTCATCTGGCATGTCCTGTAAATATCTATTAAGTCTACTTGGTCTAAAGTGTCATTTAAGGCTTGTGTTTCCTTATTAGTTTTCTTTCTGGATGATCTGTCCATTATGTAAATGGGGTGTTAAAATTCTCCACTATTATTGGGTTATTGTCAATTTCTTATTTTATGACTCTTAGCATTTACCTTATATATTGAGGTGCTGCTATATTGGGTGCATATATATTTACAATTGTTACATCTTTTTGGATTGATTGCTTGATCATTATGTAGTATCCTCCCTTGTCTCTTGTAACTGTCTTTATTTTAACATCTATTTTGTCTGATGTGAGTATTGCTACCCCAGCTTTCTTTTGATTTCAATTTGTATGGAATATCTTTTTCCATCCCCTCACTTTCAGTCTGTATGTGTCCCTAGGTTTGAAGTGCGTTTCTTGTAAACAACATATATACAGTTTTTTTTTTTTTTTAATCCATTCATCCAGTTTGTGTCTTTTGTTGGAGCATTTAATCCATTTTCTTTTAAGGTAATTATCAATATGTATGGTCTTACCTCCATTTTCCTATTTGCTTTGGGTTTGTTTTTGTAGGCCCATTTTTTCCCCTTCCTCTTTTGTTCTCTTCTCTTGTGTGTCCTGCCTCAAGAAGTTCTTTTAGCATTTGTTGTGCACTGCTTGATGGTGCTGAATTCTCTTAGATTTACCTTGTCTGTAAAGCTTTTGATTTCTCTGTCAAATCTGAATGAGAGCCTTGCTGAGTAGAGTATTCTCGTAGGTTTTACCCTTTCATTGCTTTAAATATATCATGCCACTCCCTTCTGGCCTGCAGAGTTTCTGCTGATATTCTTATGGGGATTACTTTGTATGTTATTTGTTATTTTTCCCTCACTGTTATTAATATTTTTTCTTTGTATTTAATTTTTTTAGTTTGATTAATATGTGTTTCAGTGTGTTACTCCTTGGATTTATCCTGTATGGATTCTCTGTGTTTCCTGAAGTTGGGTGACTATTTTCTTTCCTATGTTAGAAAAGTCTTCAACTATAATCTCTTCAAATATTTTTTCAAGACCCTTTTCTTCTTCTTCTGTGACCACTATAATTCAAATGTTGGTTCACTTAATGTTTTCCCAAAGGCCTCTGAGACTATCCTCATTTCTTTTCATTCCTTTTTCTTTATTCTGTTCCTTGGCAGAGATTCCCACCATTCTGTCTTCCAGGTCACTTACCCATTGTTCTGCTTCAGTTATTCTGCTATTGATTCCTTCTTGTGCATTTTTCATTTCAGTTATTGTATTGTTCATCTCGGTTTGTTCTTTAGTTCTTCTAGGTCTTTTTAAAACTTTTCTTGTATCTTCTTGATCTATGCCTCCATTCTTTTTCCAAGATCTTGGATCATCTTTACTATCATTACTCTGAATTATTTTTCATGTATATGGCCTATCTCCTCTTCATTTAGTTGTTCTTGCAGGATTTTTTTTTCTTTCTTCTTCATCTGCAAAATATTGTCTTCTCATTTTGTCAGCTTTACTGTGTTTGTAGTCTCCTTTCCATACACTGATGGATCATAGTTCCTCTTGCCTCTAGTATCTGCCCCTGGTCATGAGATTTGTCCAGAGATTTATGACATTATCCCCTTGATAGCAGGTTTGATTGGTGTTTTGGTGACCAGACTCTGCCCTGGATATTGAGTGGGGTGTTCCCTTTGCTCTGAGGTCATCAGTGACCTATCAGGGGTTGGGTCTGCTCCCTAGTTGTTGGAATAGAGTCCCCCAGATATGTTTCTTTGTGTTTCTGATATGCGGGCAAGGTAGGTGGGATTGAATCACTCCCACTGGGAGAGAAGCCACAGCTCCTCTGGAGCTGTTCATCTATGAATGTACTCTGTTGTGTCCCCTTTTGCCCATTGTGTGAGCTCACAAAGTACAGTATGTTGGCACTGCTCTCAGTCCCACTTTAACTATGGGTATGCCAGCAATTGGCCCTGGGGAGTCTCAGGCCTTGTTTTCACCAGGCCACTGGTACAGATTCACTGAGGTCAAGTCACAGGACTGCAGTAGTTTTGCACCTGGACCCTCTGTGAGAGCAATGGAGGCAGCTTACACTCTAGCCTGGCTCAACCCCCACATGTACATGCCCACAAAGTCCATGGCTGCTAAAGCCAGACCTGTCCCAGCTGCAGGAATACCTTTTGTCTTTTCAGATGCTTCACAGGGGATGAATTTAGGAAGCTGTCAGTGGAGGTGTAACTCTTTGGTTCACTCAGCCACAAGGAGAGGTTGCAGCTCTTCTTCCTTAGTCACCTGGCCCCTGGGACTCAGCTGTGGTTTCAGCCCCACTTCTGCATGTGTTCTTCCCACTGGAGTCTGTTCCAGAGGTTGCCAGAGTACATGAGCCTGTCAGGCCGGAAGGGGTTGAGGTGGCAATCAGGGTGAGCAGGCCACCCATGTGGGAGGATGCTGGAGTAGTGACTGGAATGTGCAAGTCCATCAGGTGGCAATCTGGAGGTTGGGGCAACTGGGTCACTCAGGCAGGGAGGGGGTGTGGAGGAGGTGATGGCAGGGACATGTAAGCTGGCTCTAGCAGGAGCCCTCCCTAGTGCCTGGGAGGCAGGGGCCAACAGGTGAGGGGAGAGGCTGCAGTGGTGTCTCCGTCCCTTGAAAATCACTCAACAATGGTGGTACCCTTCTGTGGTGGCCCTGGCTTCCACCACAAGCATTCCCGGTTGCCAAGTTCTTCACTCCTGTGCCCTCAGGATGTATCCTCACAGCCAACAGCAATCTTCTCCCTGGGTCTGCTTTCCAAACCCAATGTTTTAGTTCCCAGCCCCTGTGTGCACCAGCAGACACCGATTTCAGGCTGGGACATGCAGGGCTGTGACATGGACCATCTGTGTAAGTCTCACTTTGTCCGGCCTGGCACAGACTGGTTACTCAGCTCTCCTCCAAGACCCTGAGGCACCCCTTCTGTCCCAGCTGATCTCCCCACTGGTGAGGGGCTTCCTCAGATGCAGGAACCTCTCATTACCTTCAGCTCCCCATCAGTGGTGTAGGTTCCATCCTGCTTCTTCTCCTCTTCCTTTTCCCTTCTTTTATTTTTCATCCTACCCAGTTATGTGAAGATCTTTCTTGTCCTTTTAGGTGTCTGAGGTCCTCTGCTACTTTTCAGCAGGTGCCCTATGAGAACTGTTCCATTTGTAGATGTATTCTTGATGTGTTTGTGGGGAGACATGAGCTCCATGTCCTCCTACTCCTCCGCCATCTTGGAAAGTCCCTTTGATGTCTTCTGCTAGTTTTTCCCAGGATTCTGCAAGCTCTGGAGCAAGTGGGATGTCCCAGCTAGTCTTATCCTGCTCACCAGAAGCTCATGAAGAGGAGGAAAAATAGTTTTCCCTCTACTCTTCTTAGTGAGTGCTTGGCCAAAACCCTATTTTTCCTAGGACAGCTCATAAATGGAAAAGCTTATCTGGGTTAAAAGTTCTTGCTGCGGCTACTGTAAATAAAGATTATCTTGGGTATGTTTAACCTGCTTTTATGGCCTTAAAACAAAATTTTATTCACCTGATGCCTCACACTGGGCCCAGTCCGGCTTCAGTTGGCCCCAGTCTGACCAAGAACCAGTCCTATTTCTAACTTATACATAGTCCAACCCCAAACCCAGTCCAGTTTCTAAGTCAGACCCAGTCTGACTCTTAACTTGGTCCCATTTCTAATTTGGACCTAGTCAGACTTCGGCATGTTTCCACACTGAGTCTGGAAAAAGGTACATTCAAATACAGTCTGAAAGCTCCTCAGGCAAAAGCCAAGGAGGCTCCTACAGGGACAGACCTGTCACCTCCTGAGGCAGTAAGAAATCTGCCAAAGTATTTCTAAATAAATAAATGGTTACAAGGTGTTTGAAAAACTAAGTGAATAGCAATTAAAAAATGCTTGCTAATACAGGTTTTCCTCAACTTATGATGGAGTTATATGCCATAGGTTGAAAATATCATAGGTCAAAAATGCATCAAATACACCTAATCTACCAAACATCATAGTTTAGCCTGGCTTACCTTAAACTTGTTCAGAACACTTACATTAGTAATCAGTTGGGAAAAATCATCTAACACAAAGCCTATTTTGTAATACAGTATTGAATATATCATGTAATTTATTGAATACTGTATTGAAAATGAAAAAACAGAATCGTTGTATGGATATAGAACAGTTGCAAGTGGTTGTTTACTCTTGTAATCACATGGCTGGCTAGGAACAGTTGCTCCCTGCCATTGCCCAGCATCAGGAGAGATGCTGCCTTAGCCTGAGAGAAGATAAAATTCAAAATTTACAGTTTCTACTGAATAGTATAGCTTTCACACCATCATAAAGTCAAAACTTTGTAAGTCAAACCATTTTAAGTCAGGAAATGTCTGTATAAATGAAACAGTGATCAAAAGTGGTGATCATTATTAACCTTAGCTATTTAAAAAAGTAATAATTTTCTTATTTGTCCATATTTCTTTTTATACATTTTAAAAAATATTTTTAAAAAGCCAGAATAATATTTATTCCTTAGAAACACATTTGGAAAAATGTATCAATACATTTTTAAAAAGTCAGAACACATTTATTTGTATGTAGCACATACCCTGAGTACTAAAACATCTGCTAAAAGGGAATACACCTGTAAACAAATATCTTAGGGAGAGATTATAGGTGATTGATTCCTATTTTTTATACTCCTTGGATAGCATAGTAGTTGAAATAAAGCAGGAACTCTGTAAATATGTTTGCTTGTTTATTTTAAAAAGTGATTTTAAGTAATTGAAGAGTTCATGAAGTCCTGGGTAAATTACTAACTGTATCTCAATTATATTAAATGTTTTATTAAATTAAGTACTTTTTTTCTCTTTCAATAGATGACAAAGATGAGAAGACTTGGTTAAATTGCAGGCACTGATGTTATTATTCAAACCCAGAGCTATCTGACATCATGGTCCAATCTATTCCTATTTTATAGAACCATTCAAATAATCTGACACTTAAAGTTTAACTTATAGAATTGATGCCGAGTTCTCTTGAAATTTCAATATCTAGCATATATGTATCACTTTAGGGAGCTAGTAGTGGCAGTGTAATCATAGATTTTTGACACATGAAATCTATTACTTTAAAATTTATATTTTCTATGTGTTTATCATTTAAAATTCATTGATTCTTTATAAAGTATAAATGATAACTTTGCATTAATCAAAATATTCAGTGATCTAGAATAACTCATCTCTGTTTGTGTGTTTGTTTCTATATATGTGTGTGTGTCTGTTTGGGGGTAATGTGTGCCAGGAATCATAAATTACTCTGTGAGTATTTCTATTTTAGATACACATGTATTATCATTTAAGAATTGTTAAAGAAATAACAAAGTATTACAGACAGATTAAATTTTCAGAAGTATTGAATTGATAAGAAATGAGAAGACAGAATTTTATAAGGTGAGTTTTGCTATTTGGCTCATGTATTCAATTTCCTTAAAAAGTTTGAGCAAGAAAGCTCATATTTTCATAATGGTAAGACATCATTTTGTTAAAAATTACCTAATAATATATTTCTTATAACTATAATCATAATCATATAATTTCTTTTTTGAATGTTACAAATGTAGCTTTAGGAAACCTTGAAAATATTATTTTTTAATTTGCAAAATTGTAAGTTTATCTCTGTCTATCTCAGTTTTATATTTATCTCTATTTTTTAAACAAAGGTAAGCCTGTGAAAAAATAAAACTATAATGACTTCATTTTATGTATGTGCCAAACTATACAATTCCAAGAAAAATGTTGTTTAAAAATATAAAAATGTGCTATTTATTAAATTGTACCTGCTAATAAATAATAACTACGGGACTTCCCTGGTGGTGCAGTGCTTGAGAGTCCACCTGCCGATGCAGGGGACACGGGTTCATGCCCCAGTCCGGGAAGATCCCCACATGCCATGGAGCTGCTGGGCCTGTGAGCCATGGCCACTGAGCCTGTGCGTCCGGAGACTGTGCTCCACAACAGGAGAGGCGACAACAGTGAGAGGCCTGCGTACTGCAAAAATAAATAAATAAAAATTAAAAAAAAAAACTACACATATTTTAAATGATTATAAGCTAGTTGTGTAATGAGATGGATGTTAATTATTTCCCCTGACAGTTACATGTTAAAGAATTCCATGTTATTTATGCTCCATCATGGATTATAAAGTATGAAAAGATTAAATTATAAAGAGTTATAACTTTATTTCTCTGCAAAGGACAGATTTTTTTAAGACACTACTTTAATTACTCTTTTAAATGTAATATTATGCACATGTGAAAAATATTAACCCAGAAAAAAAGTCAACCCAGAAAGCAAAATAGAAGGCAAGGATATGTGCAAGTTCTGTGATGAATTAAGTAGAATTTCACTTTGCTGTTGATTCACTTGCAATGCATTAGCTGAGTTAATACATTAATTAGAAACTTATGCTGAGGTCATGTATTCTGATGTTTGTCAGAATACGCTTGCTATGTTGTGGTAGCAAACAACACCAAATGAATAACCTATATTTCTCAGTCCCAAGCATTGTCAGTCTTCCAAGGGTTATCTTAGTATTTTACACTCCTTTGATCTTGGGGACACTTTCTTATAAACATTTCATTACATGCTTACATGGACTGCATCTATATAAGTAAGAATAAGAAATTTAATACTTCTACCCAGAAGTAAGAGAGTTATTACTTTTACTCATCATATTCATTGTCAAAAACAAACCATTTGACTATGGTCTAACTTAAGTGTATCAGAAAAGTTCAGTTCTTCCCTGTGCCAGGAAGGGGAAGAGAATCTGATACACAGATTAGCTGCAGTGACATTTACCATGCCATGTTTTAAGAATTACATTTATCTACTTAAGTTTGTTGGATAAAACATAGTTACATGAGGAGTGCAATTTTTTTAAGTTCAATTTTGATACCTGATGGTAACTAAAATTTTACACAATATCATGTAATTTATTCAAAGTGACAATCTCTTGAAAGAGTCATAACTTCAAAAGAGAGAACCTAAAGTTGAGTAAGAAAAATTTATAAAATATTTTTTCCTGCAGATTCCATATTGATTTATGATGGTATTCATTTGCCATTTAGGTCTTAAAATTGACTATTAATAATCCTTAACGTTAAAAGATAAATGTCTTTTTCTTTTTAACAATTAAAATAAACCTATGATATTTTTCAAAAATCAGATATATAAGTTATAGTTATGACAAGAAAAGCAGTTTCCAAAATTTTTATAGGAAAACAGAATTGCAACCAAGACAGCACTCTAACAATACTGCCTTTTTAAAAGTAGTCAATCAAAAGTTTAACACAAATGACTTAATATTATTACAACCATGAACCCATTGCAAATATCCTGGTTTATTAAGTGATAAGAGAATCATTTAAGACTGCTCTTGAAAAATCTACAATTTTAAAATAAACAATTTATCATTACTGCATATTAATAGAAAATCATTTTACTTGTGAGATTATAAAATTAAGCACTTGAGTCAAAATTTTAAAAAAAATCAATCAGGTTAATTTGCATTAATTTGCAATGCGAGGCATGATGGTTACATATTCATGATGGTTTCATATTCATATTACTATAGAAAACTGTCTATAGTATAATAGCCAACTAATAAGCATGAAGAATATATTAAAGTCCATTGTCAAATTAACCTTAGATTCTTTGTAGAGCAAAACATCAATATTTGGGGTGGGGGAAGAAGCCTGCTGTTACTTACTATAAATTTCCTCAATGCTATTTTATGAACATTAGCAATTATCAGCTTTTTCTATTATTATTTGGAAGCTTTATCTGTAATGTATTTTTCTAGATTACTGTGAACTACGAGTCTACTTAAGAAAAAATAGTGACAATTTAGCTGTTTAGAGCAGTTTTCTGGTAAATGTGCATCCAAAATTTTGTAAACACTGGATTATTCAAATGTATCAAAGCTTTTTAACAAAACTGTATTCTATGTGTTTTCCATTGCTTGAACCAAATGATATATTTTTTAAATCACTTTGATAAACAGAGAATGGAAATAAGAAGTGAAGCAAATAATGGTGGGCAAGATGAAGGAAAATAAGTACTATGGAAATTTAACTTAACAATGACATTTTTTTCCCTGTATTCTGTGGGTCAAGAAAATGATCTATACAAGTTTTAGTTAAACTTTATATTATTTATCATATTAATTCCAATAACTATTCAAATTTAAATTTTAATATGTACTTTATTATCTCCTAAACATTTTAAAACATGAATCTAGGATTAAAATATTGCCTGTAATATTTTGGTATGGAAGATTACTAAATCGTTATGTAGATTATACAACATATTTTTCTATGTATTTTTTTTAATCTAACCAATTTGGTATCTATAAATTAGAAGACCAACTCATAAGCCACTGTATTGAATTTACTAAAATTTGTAGATGTTAGAACAAATGAAGAAACAACAAAAGAAATAAATTATTAATATTCTTAACATTTATGAGAGGTGGTAATGGCCTGAGGCTGATAAATATCAATGTATAGACATCATTCAGTTGTCAATATCTTTTTCATACTGGAAACATAAAGATGTTCAGGAAAATATGTATTAAGGAACAAAAACATTACTTTGGTCACATAAAATTTCTAGAATTTATATTTTAGTTAAAGGAGTGAAATATAAGCAATGCAACTTATATTTTCATATATTATTGTTGTATTTTGATTTTATATTTTCCTCCACTTAAAAATACACTAGAAAAATATAAAATATAAATATATATAAAGCTTACATTTCTATTTCAAAGCATTTTATGTTTTCAGGTTTAAAAAAAATTATTAAAAGTTCATATTTTCCTAGAATATCTGCATCTGTACTTCTGAAAGCCTAGAATGACTTCCTTCATTAGGATAATTTAAAGTAATTGAGATATGTGTAGAAGACTTTCAAGTTATAAAGAGCACTAAAAACACTGGAACATCCTTTGTTTCTCATCCATAATACTACCATCAGCTTCTCAGTGTGATAGGGGTATTAGTAAAAATTGGGGTCTCGTAACTTAACAAATGACAATCTAAATGGCAAAGCATAAAGAATGGAATTTAGGTTTTTTAAATTAAAACTGTCTTTAGCCTCTTTGATATCTTAAATGTATTATCTCATTTAGCCCTTTCATCAATTCCATTTGTAGATATTATTATTCAAATTTAACAATCCTCATAGCAACAACTATACACATCATATTTAATAGTAATATTATTATTTAATATTATTATCTCATTTAGTTCTCAGTCAGGTGTGAAAATTGATATCATTCCCTCTGTCATTTGATTGATTGATATCAGTTCTCATCATATCAAAGATGAGAACACAAAGGTACAAAGAAGTTATGTAAATTGCCTGATGTCAGACAACTAGTTTGTGGCCTTATATACATGAAGTTCTGCTAAGAATGATATTATTCTTTTGTAAATAGTATTCTTCACTTGGACCCTTAATTAACCACCACAATTTTAAAAAATATTTACCTCAGTCTCTTACTCTTTTTTGTCCTTCTCTTCTATCCTTCCTTTTGTGAGAATTTCTTTATTATATGGGTAAGTCTGAGTTTGATTTTAGCAGTCCTGAGTTGCCCTACTGGCATGGAATACTTAGATTGTTTAGAATAAAAGGCAAAAAAAAAACCCCCAGAAAGACATATTTCCTCTGAGTTTTGCTCACAGCTTTTGCATACAAATGTCTAAGAAAAACCTTTGATGTTTGTCAATAATTATCACCTTCTCAGTCAGGAAGATATCATATAATCTACTGTATTTTTTCATATGTATGTTTTGCTTTATAAACTCAATACCAACAACAAACAAAACAAAGATTACCATATACTTATCCATGACATAGATATTTTAAAATATCATCCTCCTCATTCTTTTTAGACTACTCATACAGAAGTATATCTATTATCTAAAGTTATTTTCATAAGTAGTTATTAATATAATGTAGAAATAAGAATCTAATTATGTATGTCATCTTGGTTTCTGTTGGGAATTAAATCCTTAAAACTTAATAGTGGCATCCTAGTTATGGCAGATACACTTCTGTTTTTTCCACAGTAATCAATAATCGGTGTTTCTGAGCAGCTACTGTGATTTCATACTCTCTAATAACGGTTTCACTATTTTCAGACTCTGACCTGATCAAGTCAAGATACCAAGTTTTGTCAGACTGCTGGGATATTTAGAAACTCAGCAATCGGATTTACTAAATAATCCTTAACAATAGCAACAAGACTCCTGGGACACTTTGCATTTTCAATAGGTTTAGGTGAATCATCTGATTTAGCTTGACCCCTTGTCTTCCTGTACCAGCTAAGACAGATTCCTAATGTAAAAATACCTAACGAGTAAAATATTTAGCATCTGGAAGGGAAGGCTTTGTAGCACCTGGAGTGATGAGACCTTTTGATCCCCATTTCCCTGTAGGTTCCTGACTTTGCAATTACATTTGAATGACTTCTCTATTGAATAATAGTTTCAGTCAAAGTGATATAATCACAGACATTAAAAAAAAAAAAAGAATGAACTTGAAATGGAGATGTTGCTTTACAATATTATTGGCCTACAGTAAAATAAATGTTATTCTTGGATTAAATCTTTTTATTCAGTTTAGTTAGGGTGACATGGTTCTTATTAGGCATTTCACAGATAATTCTTTACCAATGATTTTAAGTTTCATAACAATTGCAAGCATGCTTTTATCTAATATAAGCAACGAAGATATCTTCTGGTAACATCATTAAGCATGTAGGAAAGGCCATTCTTTTAACCCCCACAATTGATTGCATTCATTTTACAGTTGGAAAAAAAATTCATTTAAATTATTTTTTACATTTTCACTGATAAATAGCGAAGAAGAAAATAAAACAGGGAAAGATTATGGGAAATATGACCTTATTTAGAAGGGGGCATATAAGCAAAGACTTTCAGAATGAAGTAGTCAACCAAGTGTATGTCTGAGGAAGACACCACTGAGAGAAAGAGAAGAACAAATTCAAAAGACTTAAAACAGAAGTGTACCTGATATGTTTGAGAAACATTTAGACTAGTGTTAATGAGCAGAGTGAGCAAGTGAGAGTGCAGGAGAAACAGATAGGGAAGAAACAAAAGCATCTATGGTCTAGGATCCTGGAAGAAGCTTGGCTTTTAATGTGAGAAGGTGTTTAACAGAGGAGGGTCATGATCTCACCAACTTTTGAATAAGATCACACTCACTGTTATGTTGAAAATAGACTAAATAAATGTGATGGCAACAAAGCAGGGAGACAGTTTAAGAGGCAATCAGTGGCTCAAGAACAAATGGAATAGCAGTTGAGGCATGTAGAGTATATGAATTGCTGATATAAATTTGGCATTAGCTATTACTAGATTTGAAAATCAACTGAATGTGGGCACACCTTCAATAAACAGACATAGAGCAATAAAAAAATGATTCAAAGAGTTTTGGTTTAGAACTGGAACAATGACATTTCCATTTATGTTGAGTTTTTCTTAAAAAACATTTGTCAGTGGTGATGAAAATGACACCAAGAAAACTGGTAGTCAAAATTATTTTCTTTCACAAGCCTGCAAAGGTCTTTGAAATTTTGTTACACTTTGGAAGTAACGCAAAAGTCTTTTCTTAAAATATAAACATTTATTGTATAAAAGATGATGCAAAAAGAGTAAAACAGCACCCATTTAACAAATTACTAGGGGAAAAAAATCCAATTAGTGATCTATTATCCCTCCAGAGTCTGAATAAACTATAGGTAAATGCACAAAGGAGTCATTACAATAAAAGTTAGGAAATTGATATTAGGAAATCTTTATGAAGTATTAAAATGTAAATCCAGAAGCTAGGATGATACTGAAGGCAATTGGAATGATGGATGAGCAGATTAAGATATATTTCATCAACTTCAATAATTTGCCTTGACCAACAGGCTCTTAATCTTTGTTAATTAAAGACTGAAAGTAAAATAAGAAACAAAATAGAAAGTTATTACATTTCATTCTCAAAGTGGATTCCATATATTGCATACCAGATTATTCTTTCATAGGACATTATTAAACATTTAAACAGTATAGACCATGGAGGGTGAAAAGTTGCTTTATGGATGGACCTTTCAGATTTAAAAGCTTATCTTGTTACTCTAAGAATTCTGGGCACCCAAGATAATTTAGTTCAATATCTCAATGTGATAAAGTAGAAAATATGCAATAGTGTACTTTAACAATATTTAGTGGTAAAGTTAGTCATACATCCAATGTATGACTATATACTTTTTTCTACTATACTATTCCTCCTTGCATTTTTTTCTAAATTCTTCTAAACAAAACTGACCATCATATTTGCATCATTCTTCTCTGCACACCATGTTTGTCATGATTCCCTTCAAGTGTATTATATTTTTGCAGGAAATATTTTGTTGAGGACACTTGGGTTACTACTGGCTTCTGTACTTATTTCAATTTTATTTGTTATATTTATCATTTTACTTTTCTACAACTTCCATTTATGTAACTACACATAAGTACTAATATGAGTGAGTTTCACAATTAGTAGTAAATATTATATCTTTGTGTAAGTGGAAACTCAAGACATGAATACAATTTTTTTTTCTAACAAAGAGGCAAATATTCCCTACCTTGGAAAAATATAAATCCTCTGTTTTTCTTTTGTAACTTTTCCTAAATAGTTCTTTCAAAGAAACTGTGAGTGAGATAGACTTTTCCATTTCAACTTATTTATTGTTTTATCCAATAAAAATTAAGTTCAATATATTTTTCAATTCCTAACATATACAAGGCACTCTTTTGAGTACCATATAAAATTTTGTTAAGGAAACTACTAAAAGTGTCTGTGGTATGAGTAGTTGTCCCCAACTAATTTCTCTAATTTCAGATTGAAATGCTAAAAAATAGCATAAATAATCATTTTTTACTACACATTTACATCTGATGAAATAAAATTATTTTTAGGCAGGACAAGAATAATTTTAAACATAAAATTCTCTTTCTGTCCATTTCATCTGCTACTTCCTCTCCTTTAGTGTGCATTGGACATCTGTATTATACACTAACTAGATCACCTTTGAAGACACAAGAATATATACTCACCAAAATAGAAAAGAGCAATTTCCTCTTGTCACCAGCAAGGTAACTCCTTAGGAATAATATTCCTTTCTAAATCTTGTAAGCGGTCTCAATAACCCACTAATCTCTTTGCTGGACTATGTAAACTGTCAATATGCTATTTTGATGTTAACCCTTTGTCTCAAAAACTAAACTTATATAACTATGCTTTGACCACTAACAAGTGAAACAGTTCTCAGAACTTTCTCTCAGGTTATAATCCTAAATTTGGCTCAAATAAATTTTTTTATTTCTTTCTTAGAATGAATATTATTTTTTTCATTGACATTTACATGGTGTAGCCAGCAGGATATGAGAGATACTCATCAGAGGACACTTGGAGTCTACAGGTGTAACAAAGGGTGATAACCTAGTCCTCCAAGCACACATGATGGTTTTAGACTATTTGAGGGAATAACAGGGACATGTAAAATAATAGAACTGTCCCAACGGTAACTCCTTTGAGAGCTAGACTCAGAAACAGCATACATATGATTCACCACACTGTCCTCAGAAAGTTGCTTAGATCTCATCTCATACCTGAATTAGGCTACCAAATGAATAACCAGCTCCCTGAAAGACAGCTACTTATGGGAGTATCAGCTGTGTTTATGTATAACACTGAAACTTACAAATGCTTACTTAGGTGGAAAAAGAGGGAAGTCTCACCCTAAAAATGGCCAAGAAGGGGTTCTTTTGACAATCCAAATCTCATTTTGCATGCAGTTAGAGAAAACCAGCTTCATAAAACTTCTTTTCAAAATTCTGATCATGAAGGAAAAAGTCCCACTAGGAGTACTTGCTTTCTTCTCTCTGTGCCTTGAGATGTAAATGTTCTATCAGTGTTTTCAGGAACTCCTTTCTTATGTAGACCACCTCCAATTCCTGAGACTGAAAAGAAAGAGAAAAAAGGCTTTTTTAACTCAAGTAGGAAAATTATGAGATCTCTGTGTCTATTTGGATGTATTTATGTCTTTGTACATTGTATATATATCTTTATCTCCAAATGGTACCATCAAAGTTAATTTGTAAATGAGCCCTATTTAAATTGTCTTAAATGAAATTAAGCACTTAAAGAAATTCTCAGAAATATAAGAGAAACTAACCCAAATAAATTTCAGGTTTATGTTGCCTATGAAATATTAATTATTATATTACTATCTGGCATTAAAGCTAGTTTAAGGTTGTTGGGTTAATTAATGTAGACAGGTATTTAGAATCATCAATATTAAGTATAATACTTTTATTATTTTATTACTTTTGTTATTTAATACAAACCTAGGTTTACTAGAAATCAATAAGATATTATTACAACTGTTGTAGTTTGCCAGCAAGAAAAATAACTTGATGCATAAATTTTTATGAGTAAATTTATGAATAAACAAGGTGAGAGCTTTTAGGTAAACTTTTTGGAATAATTTTGTTTTAGTAATGTCTATTTAAAAATAGTCTCTCCAGATTTTGGTAACTTGAAGCTTTAGAGTTTCGCTAAATTAAGTTAAGTGGTGGAAGTTTATTAAATACCAAGGTCATTCCAAATAAAATAAGATACTGAAACATTAATTACTGAACCCTAGCTTCTTTTTTACAGATAGACTAAAGATATTTTACAGAGAGACTATTAATAAATATGTTTGGTGACACACTAAAACATTTACTATAATAAAGCACATGTTTTTAAGAAATTATAAACAGTACTTATGTTTGCCAATCTACACAATGTAGAAGACAGTCCATAATTGCTTACTTCTTTGTTTTTCACTAGAAATTAAGGTTTTTAAGAGTTTAGAAGTCTAATTAATGTATGTAATTACAACTAAAAGTTAGTAAAGAAAACATATTTGTATACAAGAAAAAGGAAGATATAAGAAATGGAAATGATTTTTTTAAGGGAAAAGAAAGGAATTTTGTTCTAAAGCTGGTTATTTCTAAATGGGAAAAAAATGAGGGACAAACTAATACAGAAAGTTGTGGAAAGTTTATGATAAAGGAATCCTGAGAAAATTTTATGTATGATCAGGACTGGGTAAGATTAAATTGAATTTAATTAAGTAAATGAATTTTAATATTGAAGGTAAAGTGGTGCAAAACTAGAGTGTGGTTTTCTCTTTGTTAAGATAACAAGTTATTATTATCATTTTTTTAATATTGAGCTGTTTTTGATAAAAGATTATGTTTCTTTACCTTTTAAAGTAAATTGTAACTTTCTGTATTAGCTTTTAAAATATTTTATTGTTGCTTTGCTTAAGTGAATAAGTATTGTTTCACAGTGACATATGATTCTAAATGAAAAAAATATTTCAAAACTTTTTAATATTTTTGAAAAAATTTCCAAAGATTGACCTCCAACTAACTTTAGGATGCTTAAGAAGGGCCCTAGGGCTTCCCTGGTGATGCAGTGGTTGAGAGTCCGCCTGCTGATGCAGGGAACACGGGTTTGTGCCCCAGTCTGGGAAGATCCAGTATGCCATGGAGCAGCTGGGCCTGTGAGCCATGGCTGCTGAGCCTGTGCATCTGGAGCCTGTGCTCCACAACGGGAGAGGCCACAACAGTGAAAGGCCTGTGTACCACAAAAGAAGGGCCCTGAAGCACCTCAGAGAGAGAGAGAGATTAAAAATGTTAGGATTATTTGATGTGTTGGGTTACATGCGAAGCATTATCAAGTGAGTGAAAACCTAAGGTTATATTGTATGGGTAAAATGTCATTAATATTAATATTCTAGAAATTATATGAAAAAATATAAAAATTGGATATATCCTGGTATAATGTTATTGGTCATAATTCTAGCTATTATCTTGAATTATTGTAGGCCACAGCAATAACTGTTTCATTATCAATTGCATTGTAATCAGATTTTTAATCACTTATTTTTGTCATTTATAGATAGTTGTTTTACTCTCATGCTTTTGCAAACAATATTTCAAGAAGATTCATAGAAAGAACTTCTTGAAAGTATAGGTTTCTGATAACATTGAAATCATATTGCTGAAGTAGGTGAGAAATTAAAGAATTCTGATGGAAACTCTAATGGCTTCATAAAACTGTTAACAAAAGAGTAACATCAAGAATCAGTTACATAGGGCTCAATGAACTGATGAACATGGTTATAATTTTTATGGGTTTTTGGCTAAAATATTCCTATCTTTTAATCTGTAGTTTCCAGATATAAGGAAATCTTTCCCCTTAAGTTAATTATGACTTAAGCAACTTGGTAAATTACACCCTTATAAGTAGAATTAAAACATTTATCTTTTCTTTCTACTTAATCCCTCTAGAATTTGGAAACTCTTAGTGAGTATTCTTATTTTTATGGCAATATAATTATTTTCATAAGTTCAAGAAGAATCTGTTCTCCTATAACAGGACACAGTTGGAAACATTGGTTATATTACCATGGTCTTGACAGAAATGTCATATTTTGAAAATACATAACATCAGATATGACCAGATGCTTTAAAGAACTAAGGTGAACTTTATGGAACCATAAAATCCCTGGGAAAAACAACCTGGAACTTTACTTAGAGGGTTCACAACAGCCTTTCCAGGTAAACAAGAAATAAGAAAGACCACCTCCTGACACCTGCAGGAATCTCAATATATTTGGAGAAAGTCAAGAAGAGAATTCACCCAAATCTATATACATCACTGGGGGAATCTGTGGCAATTCCTTGATGTAGTTTTCCTGGCCTTGAGAGGCCTTTTTAAAAAGTTCAGTCTGAAATATCTTATGAAAAGTTGCAGCACAGCCAATTTTTAAAAACCTATGTGATCAATTAACCAGACTTATTTTGCAAACAAATTAACCTTAATTTGGTTATATTTGGTAGAAATGAAGGTAGTTTTATAGACACATTTATATCTAATAAAATAAAATTATTTTTAGGCAGGACAAGAAAATTTTTAAACATAAAATTCTCTCTGTTTAGTTGAGCCACTACACTTTCCCCTTTACTGTGCATTGTACATTAACTAGATCACCTTTGAAGACACAGGAATGCCTACTCATAAAAAATAGCAATTTCTATTTCCTCCTGGTACCAGCATATAACTCCTTAGGAGATAACATTCCTTTCTCAGTCCTGTAAGGGGTCACAAAAACCCAATACTTGCTTTGTTGGACTATGTTAACTGTCAGTATGTTACTTTTCTATATAACCTTTTGTCTCAAAAACTTATATAACTATACTTTGACCTCTAACAGGCAGGACAGTTCACAGAGATTTCTAAAAGATTGTCTCCCAAGTTGTAATCTTCAGGTTGGTTTGAATAAAATTTTCCATATCTCTCTTAGATTGACCATTGATTATATTGTTTTATTGTTGTCGTTGACACATCTAAGGCTACCTAACATGGGCTAGTCTCAGCTACTCTAGATTGTCCACATACTTATCTCCAAGGTTACATGGAGCATAACAAAACCTTTGAATCAATAGACTGAATAAAAATAAATTACATTCTGTAACTGTGGACCTGTAAATTGTCTTGGGAGCAGGTCATAACACTCTGTCAGCATTATTTATTAACATTAACTGGATTTTATTTTTTTAACATCTTTATTGGAGTATAATTGCTTTACAATGGTGTGTTAGTTTCTGCATTATAACAAAGTGAATCAGTTACACATATACATATGTTCCCATATCTCTTCCCTATGGCGTCCCCCTCCCTCACACCTCCTATCCCACTCCTCAAGGTGGTCACAAAGCACCAAGCTGATCTCCCTGTGCTATGCGGCTGCTTCCCACTAGCTATCTATTTTATGTTTGATAGCATATATATGTCCATGCCACTCTCTCACGTTGTCACAACTTACCTCTCCCCTCCCCATATCCTCAAGTCCATTACCTAGTAGGTCTGTGTCTTTATTCCCGTCTTGCCCCTAGGTTCTTAATGACCGTTTTTTTTTTTTCTTTTCTTAGATTCCATATATATGTGTTAGCATACAGTATTTGTTTTTCTCTTTCTGACTTACTTCACTCTGTATGACAGACTCTAGGTCCATCCACCTCATTACAAATAACTCAATTTCCTTTCTTTTTATGGCTGAGTAATACTGTATATATGTGCCACATCTTCTTTATCAATGTTTCTGTTGAAGGACACTTAGGTTGCTTTCCTGTCCTGGCTATTGTAAATAGAGCTGCAATAAACATTTTGGTATATGACTCTTTTTGAATTATGGTTTTCTTAGGGTATATGTCCAGTAGTGGGATTGCTGGGTTGTATGGTAGTTCTATTTTTGGTTTTTTAAGGAATGTCATACTGTTCTCCATAGTGGCTGTATCAATTTGCATTACCACCAACAGTGCAAGAGGGTTTCCTTTTCTCCAGACCCTCTCCAGCATTTATTGTTTCTAGAATTTTTGATGCTGGCCATTCTAACAGATGTGAGATGATATCTCACTGAAGTTTTGATTTGCATTTCTCTAATAATTAATGATGTTGAGCATTCTTTAATGTGTTTGTTGGCAATCTGTATATCTTCTTTGGAGAAATTTGGTCTTCTGCCCATTTTTGGATTGGGTTGTTTCTTTACTTGATGTTGAGCTGAATGAGTTGCTTGTAAATTTTGGAGATTAATCCTTTGTCACTTGCTTCATTTGCCAATATTTTCTCCCATTCTGAGAGTTGTCTTTTGGTCTTGTTTATGGTTTCCTTTGTGGGCAAAAGCTTTAAAGTTTCATTAGGTCCCATTTGTTTATTTTGTTTTTATTTCCATTTCTCTAGGAGGTGGGTCAAAAAGGATATTGCTGTGATTTATGTCTTAGAGTGTTCTGCCTATGTTTTCCTCTAAGAGTTGGATAGTGTCTGGCCTTACATTTAGGTCTTTAATCCATTTTGAGATTATTTTTTTGTATGGTGTTAGGGAGTGTTCTAATTTCATACTTTTACATGTACCTGTCCAGTTTTCCCAGCACCACTTATTGAAAAGGCTGTCTTTTCTCCACTATATATTCTTGTCTCCTTTATCGAAGATAAGATGACCATATGTGTGTGGGCTTATCTCTGGGCTTTCTATCTTGTTCCATTGATCTATATTTCTGGTTCTGTGCCAGTACCACACTGTCTTGATTACTGTAGATTTGTAGTATAGTCTGAAGTCAGGGAGCCTGATTCCTCCAGCTCCGTTTTTCGTTCTCAAGATTGCTTTGGATATTCGGGGTCTTTTGTGTTTCCATACAGATTGTGAAAATTTTTGTTCTAGTTCTGTGAAAAATGCCAGTGGTAGTTTGAGAGGGATTGCACTGAATCTGTACATTGCTTTGGGTAGTAGAGTCATTTTCACAATGTTGATTCTTCCAATCCAAGAACATGGTATATCTCTCCATCTATTTGTATCATCTTTAATTTCTTTCATCAGTGTCTTATAATTTTCTGCATACAGGTCTTTTGTCTCCTTAGGTAGGTTTATTCCTAGATATTTTATTCTTTTTGTTGCAATGGTAAATGGGAGTGTTTTCTTGAATTCACTTTCAGATTTTTCATCATTAGTGTGTAGGAATGCCAGAGATTTCTGTGCATTCATTTTGTATCCTGCTACTTTACCAAATTCATTGATTAGCTCTAGTAGTTTTCTGGTAGCATCTTTAGGATTCTCTACATATAGTATCATGTCATCTGCAAACAGTGACAGCTTTACTTCTTCTTTTCCGATTTGGATTCCTTTTATTTCCTTTTCTTCTCTGATTTCTGTGGCTAAAACTTCCACAACTATGTTGAATAATAGTGGTTAAAGTGGAAAACCTGGGCTTCTTCCTGATCTTAGAGGAAATCGTTTCAGTTTCTCACCATTGAGAATGGTGTTGGCTGTGGGTTTGTCATATATGGCCTTTATTATTTTGAGGTAAGTTCTCCCTATGCCTACTTTCTGGATGGTTCATTTAAAAAGTGGGTGTTGAATTTTGTCCAAAGCTTTTTCTGCATCTATTGAGATGATCATATGCTTTTTCTCCTTCAGTTTTTTAAAATGGTGTATCACATTTATTGATATGCATATATTGAAGAATCCTTGCATTCCTGGGGTAAACCTCACTTGATCATGGTGTATGATCCTTTTACTGTGCTGTTGGATTCTG
Organism: Grampus griseus; assembly: GCF_964374135.1. Taxonomy (NCBI): domain Eukaryota; kingdom Metazoa; phylum Chordata; class Mammalia; order Artiodactyla; family Delphinidae; genus Grampus; species Grampus griseus. The sequence goes on along the minus strand of NC_139012.1, from coordinate 38,409,381 downwards.
TTTGCTAGTATTTTGTTGAGGATTTTTGCATCTATGTTCATCAGTGATACTGGCCTGTAGTTTTCTTTGTTTGTGACATCTATGTCTGCTTTTGATATCAGGGAGATGGTGGTCTTGTAGAATGAGTTTGGGAGTGTTCCTCCCTCTGCTATAATTTGGAAGAGTTTGAGAAGGATAGGTGTTAGCTCTTCTCTAAATGTTTGCTAGAATTTGCCTGTGAAGCCATCTGGTCCTGGGCTTTTGATTGTTGGAGATTTTTAATCAGAGTCTCAATTTCAGTGCTTGTGATTGGTCTGTTTGTATTTTCTATTTCTTCCTGGTTCAGTCTCAGAAGGTTGTGCTTTTCTAAGAATTTGTCCATTTCTTCCAGTTTGTCCATTTTATTGGCATGTACTTGCTTGTAGTAATCTCTCATGATCCTTTGTATTTCTTCAGTGTCAGTTGCTACATCTCCTTTTCCATTTCTAATTCTGTTGATTTGAGTCTTCTCCGTTTTTTTCTTGATGAGTCTGTCTAATAGTTTACCTTCTCAAACTTTTATTGATCTTTGCTATTGTTTCCTTCATTTCTTTTTCATTTATTTGTGATCTGATCTTTATCATTTCTTTCCTTCTGCTAACTTTGGGATATTTTTGTTTTTCTTTCTCTAATTGCTTTAGGTGTAAGGTTAGGTTGTTTACTTGAGATGTTTCTTTAGGTAGGATTCTATTGCTATAAACTTCCTTCTTAGAACTGCTTTTGGTGCATCCCATAGGTTTTGGGTCATCGTATTTTCCTTGTCATTTGTTTCTAGGTATTTTTTGATTTCCTCTTCGATTTCTTCAGTGATATCTTGGTTATTTAGTAGTTTATTGTTTCACCTTCATGTGTTTGTATTTTTTACAGACATTTTCCTGTAATTGATATCTACTCTCATAATGTTGTGGTTGGAAAAGATACTTGATGTGATTTCAATTTTCTTAAATTCACCAAGGCTTGACTTTTTACCCAAAATGTGATGTTTCCTGGAAAATATTCCATGAGCACTTGAGAAGAAATTGTATTCTGTTGTTTTTGGATGGGATGCCCTATAAATATCAATTAAGTCCATCTTGTTTAATGTATCATTTAAAGCTTGTGTTTCCTTATTTATTTTCATTTTGGATTATCTCTCCATTGGTGAAAGTGGGGTGTTAAAGTCCCCTACTATGATTGTGTTACTGTCGATTTCCCCTTTTATGGCTGTTAGCATTTGCCTTATGTATTGAGGTGCTCCTATATTGTGTGCATAAGTTTTTACAACTGTTATATCTTCTTCTAGAATTGATCCCTTGATCATTATGTAGTTTCCTTGTCTCTTGTAATAGCCTTTATTTTAAAGTCTATTTCTTCTGATATGAGAATTGCAACTCCAGCTTTCTTCTGATTTCCATCTTTTTCCATCCCCTCACTTTCAGTCTGTATGTGTACTTAAGAGTGACGTGAGTCTCTTGTGGACAGCATAGATATGGGTCTTGTTTTTGTATCCGTTTACCCAGTCTATGTCTTTTGGTTGGAGCATTTAGTCCATTAACATATAAGGTAGTTATCGATATGCATGTTCCTATTACCATTTTCTTAAATTTTTTGGGTTTGTTATTTTAGGTCTTTTCATTGTCTTGTGTTTCCTGCTTAGGGAAGTTCCTTTAGTATTTGTTGTAAGGTTGGTTTTGTGTTGCTGAGTTCTCTTAGCTTTTGCTTATTTGTAAAGTTTTAATTTCTCCATCGATTCTGAGTGAGATCCTTGATGTGTAAAGTAATTTTGGTTGTAGTTTTTTCCCTTTTGTGACTTTTAATATGTCCTTCCACTCCCTTCTGGCTTGTAGAGCTTCTGCTGAAAGATCAGCTGTTAACCTTATGGGGATTCCCTTATATGTTATTTGTTGTTTTTCCCTTGCTGTTTTAATATTTTTTCTTTGTATTTAATATTTGATAGTTTGATTAATATGTGTCTTGGCATGTTTCTCCTTGGATATATCCTGTATGGGACTCTCTGTGCTTCCTCAGCTTGATTGACTATTTCATTTCCCATATTAGGGGATTTTTCAACTATAATCTCTTCAAATATTTTCTCAGTCCCTTTCTTTTTCTCTTCTTTTTCTGGGACCCATGTAATTCGAATGTTGGTGTGTTTAATGTTGTCCCAGAAGTCTCTGAGACTGCCCTCAATTCTTTTCATTCTTTTTACTTTACTCTGCTCTGTGGTAATCATTTCCACTATTTTATGTTCCAGGTCAGTTATCTGTTCTTCTGCCTCAGTTATTCTGCCGTTGATTCTTTCTAGAGAATTTCTAATTTCTTTTATTTTGTTATTCATCATTGTTTGTTTGCTCTTTAGTTCTTCTAGGTCCTTGTTAAATGTTTTTTCTGTTTTCTCCATTCTACTTCCCAAGAGTTTGGATCATCTTTCCTATCATTACTCTGAATACTTTTTCAGTAGACTGCCTATTTCCTCTTCATTTGCTTGGTGTGGTGGGTTTTTACCTTGCTCCTTCATCTGCTGTGTGTTTCTCTGTCTTCTCATTTTTCTTAACTTACTGTGTTTGGGATCTCCTTTTCACAGGCTGCAGGTTTGTAGTTCCCATTGATTTTTGTGTCTGCCCCTAGTGGCTAAGGTTGGTTCAGTGGTCTGTGTAGGCTTCCTGGTGGAGGGGACTGGTGCTTATATGCTGGTGGATGAGGCTGTATCTTGTCTTTCTGGTGAGGATGATCACAGCTGGTGGTGTGCTTTGGGGTGTCTGTGATCTTGTTATTATTTTAGGCAGCCTCTCTGCTAATGGGTCAGGTTCTTTTCCTGTGTTGCTAGTTGCCGTAGGGTGTCCAGCACTCTATATTGTTGGTCGTTGAGTGGAGCTGGGTCTTAGCATTGAGATGGAGGTCTCTGGGAAAGCTTTTTCCATTTGATATTTCATGGAGCCAGGAGGCCTCTTGTGGACCAATGTCCTGAACTTTTCTCTCCTACCTGAGAGGCACAGGCCTGACACCCAGCCGGAGCACCAAGACCCTGTCAGTCAAATGGCTCAGTAGGAAAGAGAGAAAAAAATAAAATAAAGTTATTAAAAAATAAAAAATTAAAAGAAATAGTTAAAAATAAAAAAATTTAAAAAGTAATAAGAAAAAGAAAGAAAGAAGAGAGGAACCAAATAAAAAAAACAAATCCAGCAATAATAACAAACACTAAAGAGTATACTTAAAAAAAAAAAATGACAGAGAGAACCCTGGGACAAATGGTAAAAACAATGCTATACAGACAAAATCACACAAATTCCACAGCCTCAATTTTGGGATAATTTGTTGTCTATTGAAGTATTTCAGAGATGCACAGTACATCAAGTTGATTGTGAAGATTTAATCCACTGCTCCTGAGGCTGCTGGGGAAAATTTCCCTTTTTCTTCTTTGTTCGCACAGCTCCTTCTGTTGCACTTTGGATTTTGCCCTGGCTCTGCATGTAGGTCACCTGAGGAAGTCTGTTCTTCGCTTAGACAGGATAGGTTTAAAGTAGCAGCAGATTAGGGGGCTCAGGACAGTAGGGAGCGAGTGGTACAGTATGCGGGGTGAGTCCATGGTGGCAGAGGCTGGCGTGACATTGCACCAGTCTGAGGTGCACTGTCTGTTTTCCTGGGGAAGTTGTCCCTGGATCACGGGACCTTGGCAGTTTTGGGCTGCACAGGCTCCCAGGAGGGGGAAGTGTGGTTAGTTACCTGTGCTTGCACCCAGGGTTTTCGGTGGCTGCAGCAGTAGCCTTATAATTTCCTGCCCCTCTCTGGTGTCCTTACTGATAGACACAGCTTGCGCCCATCTCTGGAGCTCATTTAGGCAGTGCTTTGAATCCTCTCTCCTCACGCACCCCTAAACAATAGTGTCTTGCCCCTTAGACAGTTCCAGACTTTTTACTGGACTCCCTCCCAGCTAGCTGTGGTGAACTAGCCCCCTTCAGGCTACGTTCACACTGCCAACCCCTTTCCTCTTCCTGGAATCTGACCTCCGATGCCTGAGCCTCACCTAAGGGCCCCCACCCACCCCAGCTGTTGAGCAGACAACCTCTCAGTCTGGTGAGTGCTGGTCAGCACCGATCCTCTGTGCAGGAATCTTTCTGCTTTACCCACTGCACCCCTATTGCTGTGCTGTCCTCTGTGGCTCCGAAGCTGCCCCCTTGCCACACCCCCCAATCTCCAGCAGTGAAGGGGCTTCGTAGTGTGTGGAAACGTTTCCCCCTTCAGAGCTCCCTCCCAGAAGTGCAGGTCCCATCTTTATTCTTTGTCTCTGTTTTTTCTTTTTCCTTTTGCCCTACCCAGATACATGGGGGAGTTTCTTGCCTTTTGGGAAGTCTGAGGTCTTCTGCCAGTGTTCAATAGGTGTTCTGTAAGAGTTGTTACACATGTTGATGTATTTCTAATGTATCTGTGGGGAGGAAGGTGATCTCCACATCTTACTCTCTGCCATCTTGAAGGTCTCCCTCAGATTTTTTTAAATTAATTAATCAATTAATTTTGGCTGCATTGGGTTTTCATTGTTGTGCACAGACTTTCTCTAGTTGGGGTGAGCAGGGGCTACTCTTCGTTGCAGTGCATGGGCTTTTCATTGTGGTGGCTTCTTTTGTTGCTGAGCACAGGCTCTAGGTGTGCCAGCTCAGTAGTTGTAGTGTCTGAGCTTAGCTGCTCCACAGCATGTGGAGTCTTCCCAGACCAGAGATTGAACCCATGTCCCTTGCACTGGCAGGTGGATTCTTAACAACTGCACCACAAGGGATGTCCCCAGATTTGTTTTTGATTTAACATGTATATTTCATAAAACTTGTCTAGATACTATCCGTGTTAAAAATACATGAAAGGAATATTTAATTTTGTGTAATATATTTTTCTAATTGATATTCTATATTAAATTATTTACCTTAAAATGTTTAAATATCATTTTAAGGCTTTTGTCAAAAATAATGTATTTTAGGGACTTCTCTCATGGAGCAGTGGTTAAGAATCCACCTGCCAATTCAGGGGACACAGGTTCAAGCCCTGGTCTGGGAAGATTCCACATGCCGTGGAGCAACTAAACCTGTGCACCACCACTATTGAGCCTGTGCTCTAGAACCCGAGAGCCACAACTACTGAAGCCCATGTGCAACAACTACTGAAGCCCATGTGACTAGAGACTGAGCTCCACAACCAGAGAAGCCACTGCAATGAGAAGCCTGTGCACCACAATGAAGAGTAGCCCCTTCTTGCCACAACTAGAGAAAGCCCACGTGCAACAACGAAGACCCAATGCAGAAATAAATAAATAAATAAATAAATAAATTTAACTATTTCAACTACATTTAAACAACTAGGTTTCACATTTCCTCCAAAGCATTTTGCAGATGTCACAACACAAATGACTGAAGTTTAAATTTCAGCTTAAGACTCCATGTGTAATTAAATGGCGGACATTTGCTAACTGTAGTGAAAAAGCAGGTTCCATCAAGGACTCTAAAACTTCATCTACATAAGAATGGGAAGTTCATTGTGTTAAAGATATTCTGGGGCTCCCCTGGTGGTGCAGTGGTTGAGAGTCCGCCTGCCGATTCAGGGGACACGGGTTCGTGCCCCGGTCCAGGAAGATCCCACATGCCACAGAGTAGCTGGTCCTGTGAGCTATGGCCGCTGAGCCTGCGCATCCAGAGCCTGTGCTCTGCAACGGGAGAGGCCACAGCAGTGAGAGGCCCGTGTACTGCAAGAAAAAGAAGGAAAAAAAAAAAGATATTCTGGTGTCCCCAAGGAGTCCATTAAGCGTGATGGACATGCTGAGATTATAATTTAACTGTCACTTCTGAGAAACTGGGAAAATTCAACTTGAGATACAGCGCCTTTAACAATAACAAGCATAAGTTAATGTATACATTGCTTTGAATCAGAGATAGACTTCCACTGATATTTATAATAGCTCTGATTTCTGTATTCATTTCTAAAATAGTATAAAATATCTGGGAATTAAGAGATATAGAGACATTTCCACCCATCCCAGTCTTGTCCTTAAAAATTATTATTACCCATAGGTTTCAGTTGCTTAAAACCTATTGTTGCATTATGGGGTCAACTGAAATTCTTCATTAGCTTTAATGAAAGTTGTAAGAGTAAATATGAAGGAAAAATGGAAAAATACAGATGTTAAAATAGGAACAAAATTTACTGTTAATTTTTAAACAAAATTGATATATGTGTGTATAAGTATGCATATATAGAGATACATATAACAATGTGAATGATTTGGAGGGGAATTTCATTTTATAAACACTGTTCAAATAAGCATAAATATGTGAGAACCTGGAATCATTTTGTACTATGATGAAATGTCATTGCCAGCACATTGGAAATCTACTTGGATTATCCAGTTCTATAGTGAAAATATCCTTCACTGTATAAGGTGCTTTATTCTTTTAGGAATCAATTTAAAGCATTAAAGAGAGAGTATTTCTCTTCTTGAAACAATGTTTTAGCGTTAATCATATGTCACTCAAAAGTGACATAAAACGATACTGCTAGGGCTTCCCTGGGGACGCAGTGGTTGAGCGTCCGTCTGCCGATGCAGAGGACGCGTGTTCATGCCCCGGTCTGGGAAGATCACGCATGGCGCGGGGCGCCTGGGCCCGTGAGCCATGGCCGCTGAGCCTGCGCGTCCGGAGCCTGCGCTCCGCAGCGGAAGAGGCCACAGCAGTGAGAGGCCCACGTACCGCAAAAAAAAAAAAAAAAAAAAACAAAAAAACAAAAAAAGCTATACTGCTAGAAAGAAAAAAAGATTTTTTCTAAGAATTGCTCAATTTCTGTGTTTCAACTCATTTTTTTATCCTTTTAATGCAACAAACCAGTCTTTCTACTTAGTGTTTTCATACAGGCCAGTAGTAGTGAGGAAATTTCAGTGTCAGAACAATCTAAGTATTTTACTATTTCTATATGTGTCCCTGAATAAACTTTTAATGCCACTTTGGCTCCATTTATTTGTTGGTTTTTTACATATCATTCACAAATGTCGCAATATCACTCCTTAATCTAAAGTATTCTCTGTTGCATCATCTTTTTTATGTCTTTTTAAAAAATTTTGTTTGACAGCTTATTTTCACCCTCAAAAAAAGGTAAATTCCATGAAATCAAGGGCTATATCTATCTTATTCAACACCATATCTCCAGTGTTGAGGATCCTGCCTGACACATTCAAGCGGTTCTGTATATGTAGCTATTTATTAAGCCTCTAGTATGGGTGATGGTGACAGCAGGGAATAAAATGAAGTTCCTGCTTTCATGGAGATTATATTCTATTGGGGAGAGGCAGGGGAGGCAGATGCAAACCTACTATGCCAAGGGGTGATGAATGCAGAAAAAAAATAAGGCAAGATGGGAGAATAGAGAATAATGAAGAAAAATTAAGCAAGGGGAGAAAATAGTAATTGAAGAGGGCTATGTGAGATATAAATGCTTCTCAGTATCGTTTTCTCTGCCTATGTACATACTTGATATAAATTTATCAACTCAGAATTTGAAAGCAGCATTCAGTTAGTGTTTCTTAAATGTGATATTTTCAGAGTTACTGTGTAAAGTAAATCAGACATTATACTTGACTAGTACTATTTTAAAAAACTGAGATTTTTAACCAGTTCATTAACTGAAAGTAAGTTCATCTGAAAGGCACATTTCACATCCATCTCTGAACTTACTATGTCATTATTTAATATTGATATATTACCAGTATTTAATAATGCTATGTCATTATTTCAAAATGTCATGATTGAAACTTAGAATCTAGAAAAACTAATACAGAGACTATATTTGGGCTTCTCTCTTCTGGTTTATATCTAGAATGAGGAAACTTGAATATTCAAAAAGGAGAAATACTTTGTGTAAAATTCCTATCTGCAAAGCTGCCTCTCTCTCATCCCTGATGCAAAGCAAATCAATTAGTTGATAAAAACAAAAATGTTTCATAGACTGGCAGCAATGTTAAAAATCTGTAGTTAGTTATAAATGTACTTTCTTTTAATTCTCATATATTGCACATCCTTGTGACAACATCACATTTATTTATTACTACACATCATATTTCTTATTTCCATATTTTAATTGTATGACCAATGGCATAAAGTATATTCATGTATATATTTTCATATGTATTGTATGCCAGTGTAAAAGAATTCTGGAGTTAGCAGAGGTGAATTGTTGGGGTATGGTTTTCCTCTTTAACTGATACTGCCACCTCACTCTTTATTATGATTGAATTATTTACATTACCATCCACAGTATAGGAGACATTTTTCTTCACTGTCATTTTGTCTCTAGATTGGAATTCAACTTAATTGTTTTCACATTTATTTGGGTAAGTACATGTAATATATTGTTAGTTTCTCTGATAAATAGTGAGATTGAGAACCTCTTTATATTTATTGACCATCCATCCACTTACTTATTCTGTGAAGGTCTTCTTTCTTATTCTTGTTTACTCTCCAGATTATACATAATATTTTACTTTTAAATTTCTGGGAACTTACATGTATTCTAGTGTTTTTTGTGTTATTCAAGAAAATCTCTCTCAGACCAAATGTTTATAGTTCTCAATATCAAGTGTTTTATATTTATTTCTCTCATAAATTTGATAAATGCTGCCACTAGTCAATATTAGAGTATATTTCAATATTGTCTATAAATTTGCCCAATATTTGGATTTTATGCTGAGTTGTTTTAGGCTTAACATATCGGCATCTCATATTGTTCTGCAAGACAGGCTCTTTGAATGGATATCTTCATGTGCTTAATATTTCCATTGAGAAGCAATGAGAAAAATCTGAGACATTGGATAGCCTGGATATGTAACTAGAATATGGCACAGTGATACACATTGAATTAGAGGCTCAAGAAGGCTTTGTTTCAAAAGAAAAAAGAAAAGGATTTATAGATGGATATAAATAAAGGAGAAAATTGAAATACAAAGGAAAGACTGAAAAGAAATTTCACATGCTGTCATAAATTAGATTTATCCCTGTTAACATCTCCCCAAACCAAAATGGCATGTCTTTCACTTACAGATGGAGTGATTTTTGGGCAAAGAGTTGAAATGAGATGTATTTAAGTATTCTTCTTGAATAAATAGAGTAAAATCTGTTTCACAGGTAGTTTCTTGGAATTCAACTTAACGAAGAGATTTTGGCAAACCTCCTCCTTGTCACCATTCTCATTACTTCTAATTGCTCCTCCAATTACCAGAATGAAAACATACAAACATCGGCCTGTTTAAAATACTGTAAAACAAAAGTATTCCCACATAAGAGATGCTCATGAAAACAAACAAAACAAAGAATGGAACAGAAAATTAGTATCTTTAAAAACATTTGTTAGATTTTCTTTAGACTGGGACTGATTTTTTCAGGATGTTGATACATGGAATTGTGCTTATTCTCATGGGTGATTATATATTATTTTGATTATTATTATAATTACTGCTGTATGAAATGAATTTGGCAGTCCCAACATAGTATTAATTTCCATTATTTTACACCGTGTAACACATTGGAATCAATGGTGATAGAACAAATAAAATTGTGCAAAAAAGTGACAATAGATTTATGTTCCCTGGACATACATTTCCCTATTTTACTGCCAGAAGAAAATTTAAATGGCTGTTGACTTCCCTGGTAAATCACAGGAAAGCACGTAAAACAGGCTGATAGTTTAAATTCCTTATTATTCAGCTCCAATAAAAATATAATGACACATATTATATAATTTTAAAATACTCAAAGAACTTTGAAATAAATTTATCAGAGTTTATTTTGTAACATATATAATGGTTTGTTTTTATATACATGATAGAATATTCTTAATATTACTTGCATTTCCTCTATGAGGTTTATTTTACATCTAATTAAAATTTGCAACTCTCCAAATTTAGATGATATATTTAATTAAATTTCTTTATTTGATTTATTAAATTAAATATGCAAATATATACACATTATATTTATCTAGATAACCAAATCAGAAATGTTGGAAGTTAGCTCAAAATAAGCTATATATTCCGCTACCAACATTAGAAAAATTATCTATTTGTGATTGATGACTTGATTCTGTCTCTGTCTTGCCAAACAACTAGTTGATTTTTTCTCACATAACACTACTTTTTTTTTGTAAGTGACAGAGATAAATGATCAAGTGTTGTGTTTAAGAGAGAGAATAAATGTTAAGGCAGTTAATTAAATGGGGGAATAATCTTAGTTTAGACTTAAGTAATTGGTTTGGTGGAACACAGTGCTTTATTTCCAGGACTGCTTTATAATTGCTCATTTATACATTTTCTGAAGGTCAACAACTGAATTTGCCCATGGTATTGCCTAATAAGAAGTACTGCTGATGATGTATTAATTATAAGTATATTTAATGCATATTAAATGCATGTTGGAGAACCATAATTGCAACATTCAGTTTCTTTTACAGTTATGTCACCCTGCTCATGTTGAGAACATTTCTAGTCCTTGCTCAAATTTGTGACACAAGTGTCTTGACTTTTTAGCAATGATTAATGTTTTAACAGACATATCACTACTCAACTGTTTTATTCTTAAGAATATCTGCAAGGCCATACTTTAATTCAATCATACTTATGTTGACTGAAAAAAAAAAAGCACAACATAAGAGTTGTGAGTTAAGTTTTATTTGGAGCAAAATGAGGACTATAGCTCAGGAGACAGCATTTCAGATAGCTCTGAAAAACTGCTCCAAAGAGGTAGGGGTCAGTATATATGTGATTTTGATGAAGTGGAAGTACATGCAATCAAGCACATATTTTTTTGCAGAAGGTTACTTCTAGTCATGAGGAGCAAATGTCACTATGAAGGATTTTAGTGCTTTTCTAGATATGAGGAGATGCAAGAATTGGGCTCATAAAATTTTCTCCTGAAAATATCTAACTATCTGAAGACCTGTTCTGCCAGTTTTTCCCAGAGGACAGAGTGCCTCATTCCTGATCTCCACGCTGAACTCATTTCAGGGGGGTGTTGAAGGTCAGCAGCTGCAGTGACTCATAATTTAATCCTTGTAGAGGTAGATGGCAAGTGCCTATTTGTAGGTGACAATGCCCCCTCATGGTCATAATTAAGACCATGGTAGGGGGGCATTTCATAATTATTTAATCTCATGGTGTTAGGAAGGTTCATTCCCAGGTCTGGTGAAGATTTTACTGATAAGCCACTCAATGTGCTATTACTGGACTAGGCCTTATTAACAGTAACCAAAGATCTCTGGACCACCTTTCTTACTAGTCTGTTATTGTCCAGGGGGAAAAAAAAAAACTCTCTTGTTGAATCTTTCCATATCTATAGTTACACTATTAACAATCATTGATCTCATACAGAACTATTTATTTGATCAACTGCTTCAAGTGGCCTAGTCATCATTAATTTTTTGTAGGCTCAGTCACACATTTGGTAATACAAGAAACAAAAATCTTGTAAAACAGGCAAAATACAAATAATACCATTAATAGACTTATAAGTAAATATTTAAGGCAAGAATTTCCCATACCAAACCAGTTTTTGAAGAGGTGGTCAAGACTAGGGAACGGGTCACTTAAGGCAGAAATCTGATTTTTCATATGGTTCATTAAACATGTTATATTAGAGTATTCATTTGTGAAATGACAGCATTCAGTTTGAATTATGGCACAGCTCCCTCCTTGAAATGCTGTAAGGACATCAAGGGCCGTGTGGTTTTATAGCACTGCTTTTCTCATCATAGAGATGTCAGAATTCAGTAAGCTAATAGCCTGGTTATTATCATGTAAAGGATATTGAGTGAATTTTGTTAAGGCTTCAGTATGGCCTATTACATTCTCCAATCCTATTGAAAGTACAAAAATAGCTGCTAATTGGTCATACCAGAGAAATACAGATCTCTTGATCCATCGGGCTCATACCAATGGTAGATTGGCTGGAGTCATCTCTAAATTGTTACTTAGATGACCTTGAGTCCAAGGGAGTCCCAGGGTACATCTTCCTATACATCCCAGTAGAAGCCAAGGCCATAAATTATTATCACAAATCCACTGAGTTCCACTAGGTGCCACCCAGTGTCTCTGGTCATCTGACCCAATCGGTTCCATACAAATCACTACCTCTAAGGGTAATAATATGTAGACATTGTTCATAAGGCTCCCAGCCTAATTTTCTAATGTTACTAGGCTGATCATCCTTAATATGATTTGATTTTTCCCAACATAGAGGAGCTTTTAAGCTTAAATGACCATAACCTGGTGTTAACCACATAAATCCATCCCATAAGTGTGCGAGGTTTCCTTCTAATAAACAGGAGGTTACAGTTTTTGATTGCGACTTAGTGACTTAGCTTGTTGTTCTGATTGAGCTTGAGTGACCCTGAAATAAAATTTGTATTTATGGCTAGAATCAAGGCAGGTATTATTATTGTCCAGGTGAGAGGATCCCATCTAGTAATATCAATAGTAGCCTGAACTGGACTGAATTTCTTTCTTCTACAATAAATTTTCTAAGGATTATCAAATCAGAGCCTTTGAGGGGAGAAATCCATCAAGGTAACTCAGAAGTACTAGACACAGGTAATTGGCAGCAAACCCAACAACCGATTGATTTTTAAAATTAGCATAAGATTGTGCCCATGATAGGAAAACATTTGATTCATATGCAAAATTCCAAGAAGTCAAGCAAACACTATAAATGATCATATGAAATAGGCCCAGCACCTTGGGTAAGCTGCCTACTTCTGATGTGATCTTCTTCACATCCTGCTCTGAGTGTAGTTTCGGTTCATACTATCCTTCATCTACTCTCATTGGTCTCCCAGTGATAATTTCAAAAGGAGACAAATGATGTTTCTCAAAGGGAGTAGATCTTAGGTTGAGGAGGACCAATGGAATGGCCTTTGGCCAGGATAAGAAATAAACATCTACAATTTTAGCCAATTGGGTTTTAATTGTTCCATTTGTTCTTTCTACTAGCCCAGAGGACTGCGGGTGTTAAGCACAATGGAAATGCTGCATAATTGGCCGGATTTTACAAATTTCCTTGACAATTTATCCAGTAAAATGGATTCCACTATCACTCTGTATTTCTGCAGGGACTCCCCAGATAGGAATCACCCTTTCTAGTAGTCATTTGCCTACCAACTGTGCAGTGGCCCCTCTGTATGGGAATGCATCAACCAAATGGGAAAACATACAAATCATGACAAGTTCGTACTGGTAGCCTTGAGAGGGGACATTGGATAAAGTCAATCTGCCAAATTTCAAAAGGACCAGCAGGTAATGGAAAGTTTCCTTGAGACCTATATAATGGCTTTCCTTGGTTGTATTTTGGATATGTGGTTCATCTAGAATAAGCTGTCCTAGGTATAGTGAAGGAAGGCTTCCAAAAATATTGTTTACCCACAATACCATCTTATCTGTGTTTCAATGAGTTAGCTCATGAATATATTGTAAAACGGTGTATTGAGCTGCAAATATAAAGATAGGCTTTCCGTTTGGGCCTATCCGGAGCACTTTATTGGAGTCAAACCTTCCTTCTTTTTGTTTCCAAGTATCCTTTTCTCCTTTTGGTGCCGCTTCCTGAAAATTTAACAGGGAGGCTGAAAAGAGAAAACAGCTGTGAGTTGTCTATTATCATTTTTCAGAGCTTCTGTCTTGGCAGTGTGATCAGCTAAGGAGTTGCTTTTTGCTTCTGTGGTATCAGCCTTTGTATGACCAGATACCTTAATGATAGCTAATAATGATAACCAATAATTCTGCAACTTGTATTCCAATTTTGATAGGCTGTTCTGAGGATGTTAAAAATTCTCTTTTTTTCCAAAGCTTGCCAAAATCATGTGCTACCCCAAAAGTGTAGTAGTGGCTGTTGGTATCAATGTTAACAGATTTCCCTTTTGCCAACTGGCAGGCTCTTGTTAGTGTTATTAATTCAGCCTTTTGGGCAGAAGAGACATTAGGTAAGGGACAATTCTCAAGGATTGATACTGGATAAATGACAGCATAACCAGCCTGGTACTTTCCATGTGATCCTCGAAGATATGAACTGTCAGTGAATAATATAAAATCAGGATTATTCATAGGGCTTTCTTGGAGATCAGTCCTAGGAAATAAGAGATTGTCAGTTAAAACAACACAATCATGTTTTTTGTCATTGACTTCTGATTCTTCTGGTAGCAAGGTGGCTGAATTAAGCTTGTTGCATCTGTGAGGAGTTATATTTGGCAAGAGCATGACAATCTCATGGGAAGTTAATTGACTTGTCGAATAATGTTATGTATTATGAGTTTAGTAAGATTTCCATGGAGTGAGGAGCAAAGATAGTAAAAGGGTGACTCATGACTATCTCTTCTATGGTCTGACATAGCACAACTGTCGCTGTGACAGCCCGGAGGCATGGGGGAGGCCCATGGCTACCCAATCTATTGGCCAGTAGTAACAACCATCTTGCTGGTTTAGTACTCCTAGTGCAGTTCACTTGTTTTCATGAACAAAGAAGAAGAAGGGTAGATCATAATTTGGATGCCCCGGGGCTGGGGCCTTGGCCAGAAGTTTTTTTGTTAAGTTCTCCATGGCTTATGAATGTTCTACATCCCAGCAAAGAGGTTCAGTTTGGTCTTATTTGAGTAGATTATATAATGGCTGAGCTATTAAGGAAAAATTTGGAATCCAATTCCTACAGTAGCCTGCAAGGCCTAAAATTCCCCTTAATTATCTTTTTGTTTTGGGGGCAGGAAAGGCTAGAATGCCTTTTGCTCTATCCAGATCAATTAAAAGTCCTTCTTTAGATATCCTATGTCCTAAATATTTTATACTAGCCTTCAGAAACGCAATTTCTTTTTGGACACTTTATGTCCCTTTAAGGCTAGCTTCTGAAGTAAATACAGGTGTCTTGCTGGCTGTTTATCAAAGAATTTGAACACAGCAGAAAATTGTCTACATATTGTATCAAAACTGACTTATGAGGACAATCCAGATCATCTAGATTGGCTTTTAATATCTGGGAGAAGTAAATGGGGCTTTCAGTAAAGCCCTGTAGCATTACAGTCCATGTATATTGCCGTTTTCATTCCAAGTAAAGGCAAAAACATACTGATTGTCAGGAAGCACAGGGATACTAAAAAACGTGCGACAGAGATTTATCACAGAAAAGTCACTGTTTTTAGGAAAATAGGACAGTAAGATATGGGGTGTTGGTACTACAAAATGTTGAGGGATAATAGCATTGATAAATCTCAAGCTCTGTACGAATCTCCAACCCTTGCCATCTGTTTTTTTAACCAGCAAAATGGGAGTGTTATAAGGGCTGGTGGAAGGCACAATAAGACCTTTCTCAATGTAAGCTGATATTAATGGTTTTATTCCTTCTATGGCCGCCTACCTTAATTAATGATAAGCAGGGTCTTATCCTTATCTATAGGAATTCTGATGGGTGATGCAGAATGTATCCTTCCAATGTCAGTAGAATCAAGTGCCCTTTATTCTTTAGGTACTGAGCCTAGCAATTTGTCTTGTTCAGTGGCATCCTCATCATGGGTCACAAACATTATATGGTGAAGGAAGTCTGATCCTTTAGATCTAGAAACATTTCTCCCTTAGGAGTAAAGGAAATACGAGCTTCATAAGCTTCTAATAGGTCTCTACCTATCAGGTAAACAGGAGCACTTTCTACTAGAAAAAAAGAGTGTCTTCCTTTAAGTTCCCCTAAGTAGAATTCTAAAGGTAATGATTTAAGAGCCTTAAAAGGTGTATTAGAAACCCCTACCATCTGTACTGATGTTTTACTCTGAGGGAGAAAGCCTTTAATTTTGGTAGTGTTCAAAACTGAAAAGGTGTCCCCTGTATCTATTAGGGCTTTAATTGTTTCTCCTTGTATAATCATTTTTACTTTTCCCAGGGTGTTAGAGATGAGAAGGGGAAAGACTCCCCATGTTCCCTTGGAGCAGCCCTATTCTTGTTTAACTCGAAATTCCTGTCTAAAATACATTTTTCTTTCTAGGTTTCTCCTTCTTAACTTACAGGTTAGAGAATAATTCAGGCATCAAGCCAGAATACTGCTTAAAAGGTTGTTCAAAGCTTTCATAATAGTCCAGAATTGATTCATCCGGTTTTGCACTGTTGAATCTTTATCCAGTCTATGTTTTTTGGAAATTTTTCTAGGATAAGTTCAAGTACTTTCTAAGCTAATTCCTTCCATTCATTGTAAGCCTGTGGACTATGCTTTCTCTATCCATTCCCTTGCTTTGATTTCAGAAATTAATAGCTATATAAGTGATATAGATCTGAAAACCTGAGCTTGTAGGTCCAGATGGTTAACTCAAATCCCTTAGCAAATCCCAATGGATCCTGACTTGGACTGGGAAATTCCTTAGCCAAGGCTCTAAGTTCTGCTCAGGTCCAGAGTGTGCATGTAAGCACCAAGGATTGTTCACCTCTCCCTGTAATAGGGTTCTCCTTAAAATGAGCTAAATTCATTTCTAATTTTTTATCCTTCTTTGCTGGGGGAGGGAGAATAGCAGGAGGTAGAAGAATTGGAAGAGAAAAAGATACAGCATATGGGCCAGGCAGTTCAGATAGAAGAGGATATGTGAGAGGAGCAGACGGAGAGACAGAGTCAGTGCTAGTGACCTTTTCTAGTTCTGATATAGTTTCAAGCAATTTCTTATTGTTTTCCTGCAAAGAAGTTACTCTAGCATTTCCTCTTTTAGAAGCTCCTAAATACCAATTAAAGTAAATATTCCATTCAGTCTGTTTGATGATACAGCCAGCTTTTTCTAACTGTGTGTGTAAAAATATGAATTTTTGAATATCAAAAGAAACCCAATTTGGCCATATGAGACCGAGATATACTTTAGTATAATTTCTCCATTTAAGTAGGTACTTGCAAGTATGAGCTCCATAGGTACTGTATATGAATCTGGCTGGGGTGTTAGCTGGAGGCTGGAGGTTGGTTTTCTGACACCCCTCTTTTCTCTGTTTGAGAGACTCTATTTCCCATTTTAAGTTGAATTTGTCAGGGATAAAATTTACTACTGAAATTGTGTGGTGGGTCACTGTGCTGCTTGTGAGCTTAACTCCTCTATGCATCACCCTAGAGTCATTTCATCCCTCTCATGTGTCTCAGTTTCTTCCTTTAGTGGTCCAAGGTCAGAGCAGGTGCTCGGATCGCTGAATGGACAACTTTTATATGTGACCCCCAGATGAGTAAGAGTTTTAATTAATGAGTGGGTTCCCCTATGGGACCACTGTATGGTATGAGGACTCTGACTTTACCACCCCTGGCAGCCAAACTGAAAAGTATTAGATCAGCCTCATGCCTAACCACTAGCCCATACCACTCAGTTTTCTTCAACTGAGCAAACCACAAAATCTTTCAACTGAGCACCCCTCCAGCACTTTTCAACTGGGTGGGCATTCCCCAGTATCTTTCAACTGATCCTCAGTATCTTTCAGCTGGAGGGACAAGTACCTGTTATATTCAGCCAAATAAAACTTAGGATCATCAACCAATATGGGAGATCAGAGAACCAGGGGACACTCACACAAATTCATCTGGACTCCACAGGGAGTGAACAGCTGCAAGGGACCTCTGCTAGTACCAAAGTTCTAGTTCTTTGTAGAGTTTAGATGGAGAGAAGTCTATTCTCTTTCCCTTCATTGGTCACCAAATCTGTCAACTGAAAAAATAATGCACAGTGTGAGAGTTGTGAGTTAATTTTTATTTGGAGCAAAATGAGGACTATAACCCAGGAGACAGCATTTCAGATAGCTCTGAGAAACTGCTCCAAATAAGTAGGGGGGAAGATCAGTATATATGTGATTTTGATGAAGTGGAAGTACATGCAATCAAGCATATATTTTTTGCAGAAGGTTTCTGCTGATCTCATGAAGGTTACTGCTAGTCATGAGGAACAAACGTCACCATGAAGAATTTTAGTGCTTTTCTATATATGAGGAGATGCAAGAATTGGGCTCATAAAATTGTCTCCTGAAAATATCTAACTATCTGAAGACCTGTTTTGCCAGTTTTTCCCAGAACATAGGTTGCCTCATTCCTGATCTCCACCCTGGACTCGTTTCAGGGAGTGTTGAAGGTCAGCAGCTGCAGTGGCTCATAATTTAATCCTTGTAGCAGTATATGGCAAGTGCCAATTTGTAGGTGACACATATGTTTAAGCTCTTTCAGAACAGCTATGTAAGAATTGCCTCCATCTCAATGTCAAGTCAGTGGAAGAGCTCTGGTACTTCTTGGTCTCATATGCATGGTTGAAAAATTAACAGCTATGACTGCCAGATTTATTAACAAATAATAAATTTATGAATTAAAAAACAATTGTCTCCATGCAAAAACAAAGGAAATTATTGTCACTGTTCTTTTTTTTCGTAAACAAATCTTGTTTTGACAAAAATTCTTATCTTGAATATCAACCTCCATACAATCTTTAAACAAATATTTATTGAGCATAACTATATTTCAAATATTGTCTAAGGATATGGAGTACAGCAAAGAAACACACATATTCTCCCTGCCTTGCAGAGCTTACATTTGAGCAAGTTATTTTAAGATAAATTTTTTATCTTAAAATAAAATTTTTTAAGATAAAAGTGGGCTGACAATGTGATCTGTTTTCTAGTTCTCATCTTACAATCGACTAATGTGATGCTGAACAATTACTCAAATTATTTGACCCTCAGTTTTTGTATTTGTAAAATAAATCTACTGTTATCTCCAAGGACACTAAGATTCATGAGGGTATTTAAATGAATGTGCAATTAAACTTGGTACTGCCCTCGTTTGAGGGGGTCTGTACCTAATGATGAATTTTGATTGTGCTAAAGGCTTCAGAATGTAATATGGGTGACTAAAGTATAATGGAAGTACCCATCAAGATAAAATATGGATATTTCAACTTTTGCACTGTAATACTGAATGACTTTTAAAGAAACATGATCATATTATGTACTCTTAGCTCAAAAACCTGAATTGAGTTCTGGAGGCCTAGTAGTTAATACTATTGTACATTTTGAACAATTAACTAAAAAATGTTCTATATGATTAGGTGATGCTCTTACTCTCCCACAATCCAAAAATTAATCTGTAGATGACTACTATCCTAATTAGTCTTTTGACAAAGTGTACTTTGTTTGAAAACAACAAAGTACTAAGATACGATAACTGAAGCCACACAGGACACAAACACCAGACTCATATTCAATGGCAGTTTTATATGTAGTCATCATCTTTCCTACATCTCCACCCTACCTGAAACGTCTTTGTTTAGGTGGAGTTGTGGTGGAAGCATTCTGTTTTCCCAAGTACTCAGCCTATTTAATAACAAGGTTCTTATTTATTAGTTACTGAGATATTGCTGTCAGGAGCTGAAGTTTATAAAATTGCAATTCAGATCTCAATAACAAACTTTATATATTGTCTATCAACTTTTTTTTAATGCTTAAATGATACTTTAATCTATTTTTTTCATTCTATTATTTTATTTCTTTATCCCTGGTAACTCTCTCCTTTTTGACTGTTTTGTTATTAAAATAACATTATCATAGCCTTTTATCATGGTGGTATTATATGTCAACTAAGGCAACAGTGAGCTACTTCCCCTCACAGGACGTATGAAGATTAAGAAGAATACATTTCACTTCTATATCACTTCTGTTAGTTCTTATCTGTGAAACAATTCCAGAGCTAATGGAAATGAGACTGAAGAATGTATACCTATAAAGCTTGATCATCTTCTGCCCTACAAAAGACACAGAGAAGAAATACTTTGCTATGACCTTTAGGCAGGAGAAAATGTAATAATTGGATTGGTAGCTCCAATCTGTGGAGATTATTAAGTAATATTAAATGATTACCATAAACATAATTGTACCCGTTTCATTTGATAATTACCAATCTCTCTATATATAAATAAACATTCACTCTTTAAGCAAGGTCATGTAAAATGATAACCCATTTAATATTAAAGATGTTTTCATAAACTAATATTTAGAAAAGTGACATAAGTATATTTAACATAAATATTTTCCTAATTATTTCTTATAAGATCTGTTTTTCAATTAAGATTTGAGTTTACCATCTGTTCACATTTTAGTAGTCCTATTAGAGAATTAAAAATGCATACAAATCTTTAATCTTCTAAATACCATATTTTTATTATGAGACATTAGAAATAAAATTAAGTATAGAAAATATGAATCTAGTGATTCTTGATTTAGCAAAATAATATTTATATAGTCTAGGATGTTTCCCTGGAAAATTGTGTGTAATTTTTAAACATAAATTTCTGATTCATGTTTTTTAATTTTTATCCAAGTGCCCTGAGTCACCTAAATTTTATTCATCACATTTGCAAAGTTTACTGTCAGCATGGTTACAAATAAATACAGAACATTAAATTTAACTCTGATTTTGTCTAACATAACACAATACCTTTGCAGTTACAACTAGGAATTCAGTACATTTCTCTATAGGATAATAATCTAAGGATTAAATATGGCTTTTGTACATGGGACCTAAGTGCAGATGTCCAGCGGGTTAAGGAGAGTTCTAAATGTGTGTGTAGATGATTCAGTTAGGAAAACTATGTGGTCATGTAATATCTATTCACTTGTGGTAGTTTCTAAATTCAAAATAAAAGGATAAACTTTTGAAGACTGTCAGAGTAAGAGGGATAAGGAAGGGTTATTGGGTGTCTTGTTCCACTCTCTAGGATTTTTGCCACAATTGCAGTCACATTTCTTGGGGAAAAATATTGTGTATTCTTAACTCAACTCTTAACACAATTGTAGTGATAGTGTTAGGAATGAAGGCTTCTAGTCATCTTCTCTGCATTTTAACTACCAAAGACTCCCTCTCCAAATTTTTTTCTTGTACAATCCCTGGCTTTAGACTGGAAATACTAGTAACTTTTATAGACTTCTTACAGTAAAAGAATGTAATTCTTCTAAATCTGGGTCTGTCTATTCTTCAGAAGAATTTCTTGAAATGTCTTGAAATTTCCAAGAATGTTTAAAAATAAAATTTGTATTGTAATATACAAAGTCTACATTAATTTTGCAATTAACTGAAAAATGAAAATTAGATATAGAAAATATATGTACTTTTTTGTCCACTAATTATATGTGTTTAAAGTTTACTTTTCAAAGAAATTCAGAGGGGGTTGAAGACTGTTTAAAACTTTGCCCAATCATCTCAAACGTAGTCCACTGTGTTAATACACTGTTATGATATTTAAGAAATTGGGAATTCTTAAAAACTATAAATAATATCTGCACATGTATCTGATTCTTCTTTTCCTAATTTGAAATAATTTCCAATATGACATTTCAAAGCTTTATTGATAATGTTAGACCTCTGTGGGGTGGAGAAGATGCTATAGTGTTTAAGAATATAAAATTTGGATTCACAATAACAACACATTATGTGTTGAATTGTGAATGAATGTAGAATTCTTAGTAAGGTGTGTAAATAAATAAGCTTTCCCTTAGAAGAAGCTATTATTACTCAGGCCCAATATATATCTTTTTAAGAGAATTCTGTACTCAAACATTTAAAGAACTTACTATTTTCCTATTAATGGATCTTATATATTTTGGATAGAATGTTGATGAACAAAAATGTTCTTTTGAATTAAATTACCAGTCATCTGATACTCTTTCAAAAGTAGTCAGCATCAGTGACTTGTAATTTCTAATACCAGTGACAAATGACCTAAATTAAAAATACTAGATTTGCATATTCATAATGTAATTTGTGCACTAATGCTTTTGACCACTAGGGAACTCTTGATATAATTATGTTAATTTCCAGTATGTTTTCCAGTGTTCTCTCTGTATCAGGGATGCTTACAAGAAAGTTAATATTTTACATTTAAAATGAAGTATAAAATTAAATCATACTTTGTTTTGCAGAAACTACATTATACTCGAAAATATATTCACATAAGCAAATTTGAAGATAATTGACCAATTGTATTAAATTAATACCAAGAGTCTTGTTTATATTTAAGTTGCCTTTAGATCAGAGTCACTAAGTCATAACATTTCTGTGAAAAGTTCATTAGCTATGTCCATATGAAAATACTGCAGTTAATTTGGCCACCTTACCAATCGATGCTATGGTTTCTTGATCAATTTGATGGCAACAATGTATATACAGAGATATGTAGAAAGAAAAAATAAATGAATTGATATGCCCCTGTCCAGAGCAACTTCAGAATAAAACCTTGGCAGTTATTAAGTAAATTCTATTGCTTCAGTGAATAATTAATGATGTAAGCAATACAGGAAAATAAATAATAACAAAGCACATTTGTTCAACTTACAAATATAAAATGAAATTGAAATCTTAATGTTTCCATCAGGTTGCAGGAAAGTAGATGTGAACATAACAGTGAAAACATTTTCAGGTTCTCTTCTTTTTGACTAAGCTAGGTAAATTTCCATCATGGAGATGTTATACTAACTTTCTCTAGTTTACCTTGGTTTCACCCAAACAAAAACATCAAATTATATTTAGCTATAACTCACATAAAATAGTTACATAAACTAGTTAGTACACTCAAACTACTATGTGACACAGTAAGGAAATACACTAACCTCTTCTTCTTAGATATAGTGATTAAAGGTAGAATGTCATTAAATGTATAATGAGCATAATAATTATATGTGAGACATATGAATTTGGGATACCGTGATGTAACAGTGTATTCATTGTAATGATGATATAATGTCAAATTTAGAAGACCAACTTTATTATGTAGATTGATTAAATAAAAACAGTAAAATTTCTTATAAATTTTGGCTATATAGCAAATGTTTTTGTTGAATAAAAAGGATTGCTGATTAGAAGCTCAGAGTTCTGAGGTTCTGCTTTATAAAGTTGTCTGAGAACTTGCACAGTGTCTCATTTGAGTGCCTCAGTGGTAACCCTAAAAATAGTGAGTCATTGCTGAAGTTAAGAAAAGGACAGTTTTTTCATCAAGATCTAACTAGAATGAATAACAATGAGCTCATTAATCAAAACAATGTCAATGTTCAAGATATTTCAAAAATTTAGAAATACAGCATATTTCTACCTGAAGGGTCACATGTCAATGAAGACAGTGGTAGAAAAAGGCTAAGAAAAAAGAATCTCAACGACATAGTGAAATAAATTTTATAGTGTATTTCACCTTTCCCAGGGGGAAGAGGATATTTGTTCAGTCCTACCTTGGCCATCCTAATTATAAGCCCTGACTATTAAATTAGGCTAGTGTCTATGGTGTGTTTTACTGATTTTGTTAATGTTTTATGAAACACACCTCTCAAAGTTAAAAAAAAAAAAAAATTTTACAGTCATATTATTTTATATTGATCCAATGAGTTGTGGCCTTCTATTGGTGCTATATAATATTCTGTGTAGCTTTTGTTATTAAAATAATTGCTCTGGGAATTGGGTCTGTAGCCCTTGACACCCAAGCTGTGATTACCTAGATTTTTTACCAAGACTGGAGGATCTACACATAATCAGTTCCCACAGTAGATGAAGCCTAAAATTGAGTTATTATCATAAATACAGCCTCTCCTGCACATCAGAGAGTCTATTTTCTTTTTTTCTAATATTTGCTATACTGCCCAATCTTTCTGATGGACTTATTTCTTTGCTTTTTTATTTTTAAAAAGCAACTGTTATTTTTTTGTTTTTTTTTTCTTTTTGTGGTACGCGGGCCTTGCACTGTTGTGGCCTCTCCCATTGCAGAGCACAGGCTCTGGACATGCAGGCTCAGGGGCCATGGCTCAGGGGTCCAGCTTCTCCACAGCATGTGGGATCTTCCCAGACCGAGACACGAACCCGTGTCCCATGCATCGGCAGGCAGACTCACAACCACTGCGCCACCAGGGAAGCCCAAAAAGCAACTGTTTTTAAAAAGTTAAACCGTACTCAAATGACCTTGCCAAGAGGGAAAGTCTATGGTTGATTGACAAATTTTTTCTCCTGAGCCATGCTCAACAGCCTACATTATAGTTTCCTTCTCAGCATAACCTAATTTATCAGGGTTTTTTTCTTCTTGTCATTGTAGTTTCTCTCCATGGCAGTTCTTCCCATGGAGGATTAGTAGTATGTCTAAGACCAGATGTCCTAAGTTATGAGGAAGATGGTACTTTTCTAAAAACTGGGCTCAAAACCCATTACTAATGTATACCTGCTGCCACTATAGCCCATATTAGACATGAGATATCACATTCTATATTTTAAAATTAATTTTCATTCCAAAGCAGTATACACTTACAGAGTATTATAATCATATCCACGTAAAGGAAACCATCTATTATAATATATATAATTATTACATTATATATATTATAATATAATATTATATATTATATAATTATATTATATTATAATTTTATATAATTATAAAATAATTATATTATAAAATAATATAATATAATATTATAATAGAAGTTATTTTAAATAGATTTTATAATAATTTTATGATAGATGGTTTCCATGTAAAGGAAACCATCTATTATAAAACCCAAAAGTTTTTATAATAGATCATTCTAAACCACAAATTTTGGGGAACAATGTGTATTTTGTCAGGGTTTGTTAATTTTAATGAATTTTTACGTACAAAATTTCTTAAATTCAGTGCAATATTTACACTGAAATAATAGAACATGAGCTAACCATCATTTTCTTAGACTTTCTTAAACTTAAAATCAGTGCCATTTTACACTGATAAAGACATTCTCACTTCTTTAAAGCAGTCTTCAACAAAGATAATAGAGAAGTTTTTCTAATTAAAAAAATTTATTGAAGTACAGTTGATTTACAATATTGCATTAGTTTCATGTATAGAGCATAATGATTTTAGGGTTTTGACAGATTATATTCCATAAGAGGATTTTACAAGATATTGACTATAATTTCCTGTGCTATACAGTAAATCTTTATTGCTTATCTATTTTATGTGAAGTTGTTTGTTTCTCTCAAACCTATACTCCTAATTTGTCCCTCCCCACCTCTCCCATTTGGTAATCATAAATTTGTTTTCTATGCCTGTGAGTCAGCTTCTGTTTTGTATATAGGTTCATATTTATTATTTTTTAGATTCCACATATAAGTGATATCATATAATATTTGTCTTTCTCAGTCTGACTTACTTCACTTAGTATGACATTCTCTAGGTCCATCCATGTTACTGCAAATGGCAATATTTCACTCATTTTTATGTCTGAGTAAAATACACACATCTTCTTAAACCAATCGTCTGTTGATGGGCACTTGAGTTGTTTCTAAATCTTAGCTACTGTAATTCGTGCAGCTATGAACACTAGGCTGCATGAATTTTTTGAATTAGTTTTCATATTTTCAGGATATATGACCAGGAGTAGAATTGCTTAATCATATGGTAGCTCTATTTTTAGTTTTTTAAAGAACATCATACTGTTTTCCATAGTGGGTGCACCAATTCATATTTGCACCAACAGTGTATAAGGGTTCCCTTTTATCCACACCCTCTTCAGCATTTATTGTATGTAAACTTTTTGATGATAGACATTCTGCTGATGTGAGGTGATACCTCATTGTAGTTTTGATTTATATTTCTCTAAGAATTAGTGCTATTGAGCATAGTTTCATGGAACCATTGGATATCTGTATGTCTGCCTTGGAGAAATGTCTATTTAGGTCTTCTGTCCATTTTTTGATTGGGTTGTTTGTTTTCTTGATATTGAGCTGCATGAGTTGTTTGTATATTTTGGAGATTAATCCTTTCTCTGTTGCTTTGTTTGCAAATATTTTCTCCCATTCTGAGGGTTGTCTTTTGATCTTGTTTATTGTTTCCTTTGCTGTGCAAAAGTTTTTAAGTTTTATTAGGTCCTATTTATTTTTGTTTTTATTTTCATTATTTTAGGAAGTGAGTCAAAAAATCTTTGTGTGGTTTCTGTCAAACCGTGATTTTCCTATGTTTTCCTCCAAGAGTTTTATAGTGTCTGGCCTTACATTTAGGTCTTTAATCCATCTTGAGTTTATTTTTGTGTATGGTGTTAGGAAGCATTCTAATTTCAATTTTTTACATATAGCTGTCCAGTTTTCCCAGCATCACTTATTGAAGAGACTGTCTTTTCTCCATTGTGTGTTCTTGCCTCCTTTGTCATAAATTAGGTGACCATAAGTGCATGGATTTATCTCTGGGCTTTCTATCCTGTACCTGTGATCTAAATTTCTGTTTTGCCAGTACCATACTGTCTTGATTACTGTAGCTTTGTAGTATAGTCTAAAGTCAGGAAGCCTGATTTCTCCAGCTCCTTTTTTCTTTCTCAAGATTGCTTTGGTTGTTTGAGGTCTTTTGTGTTTCCATACAAAATGTAAATTTTTTTGTTCTAATTGTGTGAAGAATGCCATTGATAATTTGATAGGGATTGCATTGAATCTGTAGATTTATTTGGGTATTATAATTATTTTCACAATGTTGATTCTAACAATCCAAGATCATGGTATATCTCTCCATCTGTTTGTGTCATCTTTGATATCTTTTACCAGTGTTTTATAGTTTTCTGAGTACAGATATTTTACCTCCTCAGCTAGGTTTATTCCTAGGTATTTTCTTCTTCGTGTTTCAAAGGTAAATGGGATTGTTTCCTTAATTTTTCTTTCTGATCCTTTGCTGTGAGTGTATAGGAATGCAAGAGATTTCTGTGCATTAATTTTTTTCCTGTTATTTACCAAATTCATTGATTAGCTCTAGTAGTTTTCTGGTGGCATCTTTAGGATTTTCTATGCCTAGTATCATGTCATCTGCAAACAGTGACAGTTTTTCTTCTTCTTTTCCAATTTGTATTCTTTTATTTCTTTTTCTTCTCTGATTGCCGTGGCTAGGATTTCAGAACTATGTTGAATAAGAGTGGCAAAAGTGGACATCCTTGTTTTGTTCCTGATCTTAGAGGAAATGCTTTCAGTTTTTCACCATTGAGAATGATGTTTGCTGTGGGTTTGTCATATATGGCCTTTATTGTGTTGAAGCTGGTTCCCTTTATGCCTATTTTCTGGAGAGCTTTTTATCATAAATGACTGTTGAATTTTGCCAAAAGCTTTTTCTGCATCTATTGAGATGATCATATGTTTTTTATTCTTCAATTTGTTAGTATGGTGTATCACATTAATTGATTTGTGTATATTGAAGAATCCTTGCATTCCTGGGACAAATCCCACTTGGTCATGATGTATGATCCTTTTAATATGTCGTTGGATTCTGTTTGCTAGTATTTTCTTGAGAATTTTTGTGTCTATGTTCATCAGTGATATTGGTCTGTAATTTTCTTTTTTTTATGATATCCTTGTCTGGTTTTAGTATCAGGGTGATGGTGGACTCATACAACGAATTTGGAGTGTTCCTCCCTCTGCAATTTTTTGGAAGATTTTGAGAAGGATGAGTGTTAGCTCTTCTCTAAATGTTTGATAGAATTCCCCTGTGAAGCCATCTGGTCCTGGACTTTGGTTTATTGGAAGATTTAAAATTACATTTTCAATTTCATAACTTGTGATAGGTCTGTTTATATTTTCTAATTCTTCCTGGTTCAGTCTTGGAAAATTGTATCTCTCCAAGAATTTGTTCACTTCTTTGTGGTTGTCCATTTTATTGACATATAGTTGTTTGTAGTAGTCTCTTATAATCCTTTGTATTGCTGAGGTGTCAGTTGTAATTTCTTGTTTTTCACTTCTAATTTTATTGATGTGCATCCTCTCCCTTTTTTTCCTGATGAGTCTGGCTAAAGGTTTATCAATATTGTTTATCTTCTCAAAGAAACAATTTTTAGCTTTATTGATTTTTGCTATTGTTTTCTTCATTTCTATTTCATTTATTTCTGCTCTGATCTTTATGATTTCTCTCCTTTACTGACATATTTGTTGTTGTTTTTCTTCTTCTTTCTCTAGTTGCTTTTGGTGTAAGGTTAGATTGAGATTTTTCTTGCTTCTAGAGGTGAGATTGAATTGCTATAGACTTCCCTCTTAGAACGGCTTTTGCTGCATCCCATAGGTTTTGGGTCATCATGTTTTTGTTGTCATTTGTTTCTATGTATTTTTTAATTTCCTCTTTGATATCTGCAGTGACCTGTTGGTTATTTAGCACTGCATTGCTTGTGTCTTTTCAGTTTTTTTTTCCCTGTAATTGATTTCTCTTCTCGCAGTGTTGTGGTTAGAAATTATGCTTGAATTGATTTCAATTTTCTTTCATTTTCTGAGGATTGATTTGTGACCCAAGGTCTGATCTATCCTGCAGAATGTTCCATGTGATATTGAGAAGGAAGTGTGTTCTGCCACTTTTGGGTGGATGCCCTATAAATATCAATTAATTCTATCTGGTCTATTGTATCATTTAAAGCTTGTGTTTCCTTATATATTTTCTGTCTAGATGATCTGTCAATTGGTTTAAGTAGGGTAATAAAGAGCCCTACTATTGTTACTGTCAATTTCCCCTTTTATGGCTGTTAGCATTTGCATTATGTATTGAGTTGATCCTATATTAGGTGTGTATGTATTTAAAATTTTCATATCTTCTTCTCCTTGGATTGATCACTTGATCATTTGTAGTGGCCTTCCTTATCTCTTGTAAGAGTCTTCATTTTAAAGTCTATTATTATCTGATATAGGTGTGGCTACTCCCACTTTCTTTTGATTTCCATTTCCATGGAAATTTTTTCCCATCCCCTCACTTTCAGTCTGTATATGTCCCTAGGTCTGAAATGGGTCTCTTGTAGACAGCATATATACGAATCTTGTTTTTGTATCCATTTGGACAGTCTGTGTCTTTTGGTTGGAGCACTTAATCTGTTTACATTTAAGGTACTTATCAATATGTATGTTCCTATTAACATATTCTTAATTATTTTGTTTTGTTTTTGTGGGTCTTTTTCTTCATTTCTTTTACCCACCTAGAGAAGTTCCTTTAGCATTTGTTGCAAAGCTGGTTTGGTGGTGCTCTTAGCTTTTGCTTGTCTGTAAACCTTTTGATTCCTCCATTGAATCTGAATGAGATCCTTGCTGGGTGGAGTAATCTTGGTTGTAGACTTTTCCCTTACATAACTTGAAATATTTCCTGTCATTCCTTTCTAACCTGCACAGTTTATGCTGAAAAATCAGCTGATAACCTTATGGGGATTCCCTTGTATATTATTTCGCTTTTCCCTTGTTACTGTTAATACTTTTTCTTTGAATTTAATTTTTATTATTTTCATTAACATGTGTCTTGCTGTGTTTCTCCTAGAGTTTATCCCATATGGGACTTTCTATGCTTCCTGGACTTAGGTGGCTACTTCCTTTCCCATGTTAGGGAAGTTTTCAACTATAATCTCTTTGAATGTTTTCACAGACCCTTTCTTTTTCTCTTCTTCTTCTGGGACCACTATAATTCAAATGCTGGTGCATCTAATGTTGTCCAAGAAGTCTCTAAGACTGTCTTCAATTCTTTTCATTCTTTTCTCTTTATTCTGCTCCTTGGCAGTTATTTCCACCATCCTATCTTCCAGCTCACTTATTCTTTCTTCCACCACAGTTATTTTGTTATTGATTCCTTCTAGTGTATTTTTTCATTTCAATTATTGTGTTGTTCATCTCTGTTTGTTTGTTCCTTAGTTCTTCTAGGTCTCTGTTAAACATTCCTTATATTTTCTTGATCCTTGCCTCCATTCTATATCTGAGATTTTGTGTCATCTTTACTATGATTACTCTGAATTCTTTTTGCCTATTTCCTCTTCATTTATTTGTTCTTGTAGTTTTTCCCTTTCTCCTTCATCTATAACATATTTTTTTTTTGTTTTCTCTTTTTTTTTTTTTTTTGATAGGTGTGACTATGTCCTGTCTTACTGCTTGTTTGACCTGAGGCTTCCAGCACTGGAGTTTGTAGACTGTTCTTTTGGGTAGATCCAGGTCTTGGTGCTGAGATGAGGACCTCCAGGAGACCTCACTCTGATGATTGTTCCCGGGGTCTGAGAGTCTCTATTAACCCAGTGGTTCAGACTCTGTGTGACCATCCTAGGAGCTCAGGGCCAACCCCCACATCGTGAACAAACATCCTGCAAGCCACATGGGGTGGCAGAAAAAAAAAAGTGGAACAATAACAATAAAAAATGAAATAAGATTAGAAAATTAACATATATGTTTGAAAAAATAAAAACATAAATGAAACAATGGGAAAGTAAAACAGAACCAGAATAGCAGAAAAGAAAAAAAACCTAAAAGGCCAGAAAAGGCCTTGGCTGTGGGTGGCTGAGGTTTAGTGGGTGTGGGGCTTAGGCAGAAGTGGGATTTAGGTGGGGGCAGGGTCTAGGCTTAGGACTCACACAGCCAGAAAAGACTCTGGGGGTGTGAGGAGCAGGGCTTAAGCTTAGTGCAACCTGAAGGGCCTCAGAGTTCCTCCAGCCTCAGAGTGCAGCTGATCAGGCCAGGGACCTCAGCAGGCTCTCTGGGGCCTGAGTGGACAAGGAAAATGCTTGCCACATTCCAGAGGGTCCCTCCCTGTTCACCTCTACTCTTCTTCCCCCATGCCGCTAGGACCCACACTGCTGGTGGCGACCTCAGACAGTGAAGGACCAAGCCCAGGATCCCAGCAGTCTTCCTGGGGCCCGAGTGGGCAGGGCAAATACTAGCCACATTCCTCCCACAATCCTCTAAACAAATGATAGACCTTCCAGGCATGGCAACACCTCCTTTCCCCCAGCCACCCTTCAAGGGCACTGGTCCCATCCAGCCTCCACTTCTCTTCCCACTTCATCCCACCCCCCACATCCTACCTGGTCTCTTGGGGGTTCCTCCCATACTATTGGATGTTGAGGTCCCCCACCATATCTGGTAGCTGCCCTAATTGTGAGGAGAAGTACTCTGCATCCTCCTACACCACTATCTTTACTCCACCCCTTGGTCTGCCCATTTTTGGATATTGAGTGGTATAAGCTGTTTTTTTCAGTACTGAGTTGTATGAACTGTTTTTGTGATTTGGATATTAACTCTTTGTTGATCATATCATTTGCAAATGTTTTCTCCCATTCTGTGAGTTGTCTTTTCATTTTGTTGATTGTTCTCTGTGCAAAAGCTTTTAAGTTTGATTAAATCCCATTTGTTTATCTTAGATTTTGTTTCTTTTACCTTGGGAAATTGATCTAAAAAATCATTGCTATGATTTATGTCAGAGAATGTTTTACCTATGTTCTCTTCTAAGAGTTTTATGGTGTCATGTCTTACATTCAGCTCTTTAACCTATTGGAGTTTGTTTTTATATATGGTGTAAGCAAGTGTTCTAATTTCATTGATTTATGTGTAGCTATCCAGATTTTCAAACACCACTTGTGGAAGAGACTGTCTTTTCTTCATTGTATATTCTTGCCTCTTTTGTCATATATTAATTGACCTTAACTGCATGGGTTTATATCTTGGCTCTCTATAGTTTTCCATTGATCTATATGTCTGTTTTTGTGCCAATGCCATGCTGTTTGATTACTGTAACTTTGTAATATGGTCTGACGTCTGGATGTGTTATGCCTCCAGCTTTGTTCTTTTTTTCACAGGGTTGATTTGAAAGTTCTGGGTCTTTTGTAGTTCCATATAAATGTAAAGATTATTTGTTTTAGCTCTCTGAAAAATGTCATGGATATTTTGATGGGGATTGCATTAAATTTGTAGATTGCTTTGGCTAGTACGGCCACTTTAACAACACTAATTCTTCCAATCCAAGAGCATGAGACATATCTATTTGAGTCATCTTCAGTTTCCTTTATCAGTGTTTTATAGTGTTAATCAAGGAGGTCTTTCACCTCCTTGGTTAAGTTTATTCCTAGGTATTTGTTTTTTGACATGGTTTTAGACAGGATTGATTTTTAACTTTCTCTTTCCTCTTTTTTTTAAATTTTTATTTTATTTTTGGCTGTGTTGTGTCTTTGTTGCTGCGTGCGGGCTTTCTCTAGTTGCAGAGAGTGGGGGCTACTCTTTGTTGTGGTGTTGTGGCTTCTCTTTTTGTGGAGCGTGGGCTCCAGAGTGCAGGCTCAGCAGTTGTGGTGCATGAGACTAGCTGCTCCGTGGCATGTGGGATTCTCCTGGACCAGGGCTTGAACCCATGTCCCCTGCATTGGCAGGCAGACTCCCAACTGCTGCACCACCAGGGAAACCCCTACTTTCTCTTTCTGATATTTCATTATTAGTGTACAAAAGCACAATGGAGTTCTATATATTAACCTTGTATCCTGCTACCTTGCTGAACTCATTTATTAGTTTTAATAGTTTTTGTGTGGAGATTTTAGGTTTCTCTATATAGAGTATCATGTCACCCTTCCATACTGACAGTTTTACTTCTTTCCTTCCAATTTAGGTACGTTTCATTTTTTTATATTTTTCTTGTCTGATTGCTGTGGCTAAGTTTTCCAATATTATGTTGAATAGAAATAGCGAAAGGACACCATTGTCTTGTTTGTGAATTAGAGGAAAGGTTTTCAGCTTTTCGCCATTGAGTACTATGTTAGCTGTGGGTTTGTCATAAATGGCCTTTATTATGTTGAGATATATTACCTCTATACTCACTTTGGTGAGAATTTTTTATCATGAATGGATGTTGAATTTTGTCAAATGCTTTTTCTCTGTCTATTGAGAAGATCATGAAGTTTTTGTCTTTCCCTTTGTTAATGTGGTGTATCACATTGTTTGATTTGCATATGTTGAACCATTCTTGTGACCCTGTAATGAATCCAACTTGATCATGGTGTATGATCATTTTTATGAATTGTTGGGCTTGGTTTGCTAATAGTTTGTTGAAGATTTTTGCGTACATAGTCATCAAAAACATTGACCTGAAATATTTTTTGTAGTGTCTTTGTCTGGTTTTGATATCAAGGTTATCAAGTTGCCTCATAGAATGAATTTGGGAGTGTTTCCTCTTCTTCAATTTTTTAAAATAGTTTGAAAAGAAGGTATAAGTTCTTTTATATATGTTTGGTAGAAATGCACTGTGAGGCCTTCTAGTCCTGGACATTTCTTTACAGGAACTTTTGTTTTGTTTTGTTTTCACAGATTCTAGTTCATTTCTAGTAATTGGTGGGTTCAAATTACCTGTTTCTTCTTGACTCAGTTTTGGTAGGCTGTGTTTTTAAAACTTGTACATCTCTTCTAGGTTGTCAAATTTGTTGGCATAAGCAGGTTTTAATTTTAGTAATATGAAGTAAACAAAAGCTATTATCTGAATTATAGCTTCTAACACAAAAGAAGTTGTAGATAATGATGAAAAAAGTTGTCTTGCAAAATTTAATTAAGGAATCAGGAACTTGAAGTTTAGACCATTAATACATAGATGATGAAGTCAGATTAGTTATTTCCATGTATGAATTGTAAATGATTGTTTTTTAAATCAATGGATAAATAAAGAATGTGCCATGATCTCCTAATTTTATTCATAAACATTTCAATAAAATATATATTAAACAATGTATTAAATGACCAAGTATTCATATAAGTTCAGAGTACATTATCTTTGTGAACTGTTTTAGTATGTAGCTCTTCTGTAGCTCCATTGCATTCAACAATTTATATTCTGGATTTACATACTTGAAAAAGTTGAGTAATTCAAGATTTAAAAGAATAGATTTTATTTAATTCCATCTCTACTAAATACATTCAGATCAGTGTATAAACAGAGTTCAATTCATTTACTAATGATACAGTACCTTCTTCCAATGGTGTAAATTTGATTAAAGGTCAGTTGAGTATTATTGGATACATGGACCATATTTATTTCCAGCATGGTCCATTTTTGTCAACAAATGACCTAAAAACTTACCATTCCCTATGTTACATTCTACTTTGGATGAGGAAATTTCACATTGTGAAACACTGTCAGCTATTTGTGAAACTGACAGCAAAGGTTCATGGATTTAACTTGATGAAGTCATGTATTTTTTTTAACATCTTTATTGGAGTATAATTGCTTTACAATTTTATGCCAGTTTCTGCTGTACAACACAGTGAATCAGCTATACATATATCCCCATATCCCTTCCCTCTTGCATCTCCCTCCCACCCTCCATATCCCACCCCTCTAGGTGGTCAAAAAGCACAAAGCTGATCTCCCTGTACAATGCAACTACTTCCCACTAGTTCCCTATTTTACATTTGGTAGTGTATATATGTCAATGCTACTCTCTTACTTCATCCCAGCTTATCTTTTCCCCTCCCCATGTCCTCAAGTCCATTCTCTACATCTGCATCTTTATTCCTGTCTTGGCCCTAGGTTCTTCAGAACCTTTTTTTTTTTTTTTTTAGAGTCTATATATGTGTTAGTATATGGTAATTTTTTTTTCTCTTTCTGACTTACTTCACTCTGTATGACAGACTCTAGGTCCATCCACCTCACTATAGATAACTCAATTTCATTTCTTTTTATGGCTGAGTAATATTCCATTGTATATATATGCAGTTGTCAAACAACATATAAAATATCATGGGCAAGGAGAATTGTATTATTGCATCAACAAATTTGGTATTGACAAGTAAGTAAATTTTAGTTTTAAAGATGTTATTTATTTTAACTTATTCTGACCAAATAAGAATGAGTAGTTATCTTAAGTCTGAGTGTCCATTTATATGTGTGTTAACTTTAACCCAGAAAAAACAGATAGATAAATAAAGGTGTAAAACCACACATGCACAAGTACATATCTATAAGTAATATAGGACATTATTCACCATTTATTCATTCTTTAGAGAGAAGTTATTAGATGTTTGCTATTCACATAGGTGAATAATAATGATTTGTGGAATTAAACTATTTTTGTTATATAGCATACATGCACTTCATATTTTTAAATAGGAAAATAATTTAATAAGTTTTAACTTCTATAAAAGAGAATGTTATAAATAAAATTTTTCATGCATTCATGTCTCTCTCTCATTTTCTACTTTCACTCTTCATTTCAAAGATTGTTTTAGAATCTAAAATGTAGAGTAAGCAAGTTTATGCATTATGGGAAAAAAACCTCCTAAGTTGTTTTTAATTAGAGCCTCCTTCTCAACACTCATTTTGCTCACCACCACTCTCCCTTCTCCTAGAAATGTTTGCTTATACTCTCACCTCAAAAACATTTTTATATCATGGATTTAAGGTATAGTTGCTTTTAATATTACACTATTTTATTTATTCACAATTTATTTTTATGCTAAGAACCATTGCTTTTCTTGACATGTTCACTGTCATTAGAAATGTGATAACTTTTACCAAAAAGTGAATTTTAAACCACTTTAAGAGGCAGTGTGTCTGTATTTTCCCTTTATTCACACATAAAGGGAAAATAATATAAAGCTTGATTCAATTGACAGTCCTAACAAGTCAGCTGGCCATACTCACTCACACTCATAAGGAATATAATACAAAATTAGTTTACAGGTCACCACACATATTTCTTGCAAAAACATTAATAGTGTACACATGTAAAACTCAATATTTAAATATTATTTAAATATTTCAAAGGCGAATAAGAGGGAATTCCACTTCCAGCAGATTTGGCATCCTGACCGAATCTCCAAATAAAAGTGTAGGTGTAAATTAAGTAGCACACACACAAAAAAATATACTATGCAGAGGCCAAAACTAAGCACAACCTTGAACACAGAAATTATTTTCTGAGCCAGATAAGAAAAGTTCAATTTTCCTAGGCTCAAAGTTTCTGAAACAATCAAGACCGAGACCAGGGTTCACCCAATGTGGGCAGTCTAATATGAAAGAGCACCTCCCTCTGTTCCTTTTACAAAACTGGGAAGACAAAGGCTACCCTCTTATAAGTGTATAAAAATTGGCCCTTGTATTAAGGTATACAAATAAAATAAACATAAAAACTATCCCTAGAAGATTTCAAACAAAATTTTCTGACTGAAAGCTTGGTGTTAAATAGGGCTTTTTAAAAAATAAAAGGATTGCATCCTGAATTTGTATTACATTGATTTCATTAAAAATGGAAACAGTGTGAGATTGCCACCAGGATTCAGGCAACAACAAATGCAAATTCTCTCTGAAGAAAGCCATCTTTGAAATAGGCCTCAACATTTTCTGACAAATCAAGCTCTTAAATATATGAGATTAGAGTAAAAAATATCATAGACTAAACATGAAAATAAGACACTGAGTGAGAAAAAACTGAAGATAGCTTGGTCAGAATCTCAAAAAATAGAAATTCTCTGTCACTCAGAAAATATTAAATATAAGTATGTTGAAAGAAAAAGGATGGGAATATTAAAATGGCTATAAATTTTAAAAATTACCAAAGAAGATGCCCATGCATGAAAACTTACAATAGAAAAATTTAATACAGATTAGAGTTAACTGAAAAATTATTTGTGAAATTATATATAAATCTGAAGAAATACTAACAGATCAAGACCAGAGAGAAAAACAGATGGAAAATATGAAAAAGAGATTGATTTTGCAACATATATTTAATGAGAGTTCCATAGGAAAAGGAAAAGAGAAACCATCAGAAGTATATTTGAAGAAATAAAATTTGAAAAAATCTCTTAAGACTCTGATCCATAGAAATCCCTATAAAACTCATAAATGAGAAATAAGAATAAATCCACATTTATAACATAAGAATAAACCTGCCAATCCAAAAAGAAAAGGGAAAATCTAAAGAGCAGATTGAAGTGCTGGGAGTGAGAGTGTGGAGTGAAGAATGGAAACAGAATATCTTCCAAAATGTCTTATTTACCAGTATCTATTTTCTCATCATTGGTTATCTGAATATAACGAGATAATAGTTTTTTAGTTTGCTGAGAGAATATGACTTTCAACCTAGTATTTAATTACCTCTAATAATGGAACAACCATAAATTTATTTTAGGAAAACTGGAGAGATTTTGCCATTGAAAATCTTCCTTTAAAGAACATTTTGAGAGTTATCTTTCTAGAAGAAGGAAAATAATCAAACAAGGATATTTTTGGAAAAAAGAACAAATAAATATTAAATATTTGGTTAATAAAAATGATTATTGACTGTAGAGCAAAAATTTTACCTTTCGGTTAAAAATGAACTAAAGTACACAAAAACACTATCCTACAAGTTAAGGTGTTTTCAGGCTCATTCTATTTTCCATAATCAGGAAGATGTCAAAGATGGTTTGATCCAATGGCTCAACAATGGCAAAAAGAATGCTACTTTTTTATAGAGCTGTAAATATGGATATAGATACACATATGGATATAGACCTAGGTATATTTATGCATGACAGTAGATGATGGAGATTTCAGTTAAGCGCATACACTGTTTTCCTATATAAGTTCCATCTAATTTTTTCTTGATTTTAACCCACTTTTGACTTATTTTTTCTTCTTATTCCATGTATAGGCAGCCATTCTAATGTATATATGTTGTATCTTTTTTTAATGTACTTTTGTGAAATGAGTGCTGTTCTATATGCATGCATATTAATTAAGGTAGATTATATTTTTGACCAAATGCCTTTTCTATCTTAATCCTCTGCCTTTTGCAATCACAGTTTCATTCTAAGGCCACCTCTCTTTCTGGTGCCATAATTTATAGGGACACATTTTTGTATTCATGCTAATTTCTCCCTTAGCAATTACAAAATACAGAAAAGATTTGTTTATGGTTTCTTTTGATAAACAAAAGCTTTTTTTTAACATCTTTATTGGGGTATAATTGCTTTACAATGGTGTGTTAGTGTCTGCTTTATAACAAAGTGAATCAGTTATACATATACATATGCTCCCATATGTCTTCCCTCTTGTGTCTCCCTCCCTCCCGCCCTCCCTATCACACTCCTCCAGGCTGTCACAAAGCACTGAGCCAATATCCCTGTGCCATGTGGCTGCTTCCCACTAGCTATCTACCTTACTACGTTTGTTAGTGTGTATATGTCCATGACTCTCTCTTGCCCTGTCACAGCTCACACTTCCCCCTCCCCAAACAAAAGCTTTTAAGTTTAATTAGGTCCCATCTGTTTATTTTTATTTTTATTTCCATTACTCTAGGAGATGGATCCAAAAAGATATTGCTGCTATTTATGTCAAAGAGTGTTCTGCCTATGTTTTCCTCTAGGAGTCCTATAGTATTCAGTCTTACATTCAGGTCTTTAATCTATTTTGAATTTAGTTTTGAATATGCTGTTAAAGAATTTTCTAATTTCATTCTTTTATATGTAGCTGTCCAGTTTTCCCAGCAACACATATTGAGGACACTGTCTTTTTTCTCCATTGTATATTCTTGCCTTCATTGTTGTAGATTAATTGATCATAAATGTGTGGGTTTATTCCTGGGCTTTCTATCCTATTCCATTGATCTATATTTCTGTTTTTGTGCCAGTACCATATTGTTTTGATTACTGTATCTTTGTAGTACAATCTGAAGTCAAGGAGCCTGATTCCTCCAGCTCCATTTTTCTTTCTCAAGATTACTTTGGCTAATTGGGGTCTTTTAGATTTCCACACAAATTTTAATTTTTTTTGTTCTAGTTCTGTGAAAAATGGAATTGGTAATTTGATAGGGATTGCACTAAATCTGTATATTGCTTTTGGTTGTAAAGTCATTTTTACAATATTGATTTTTCCAAATCTAAGAAAGTAAAATATCTTTATATCTGTTTGTGCCATTTTAGATTTCTTTCATCATCATCTTATTAGAGTTTTTGAAGTACAGGTCTTTTGCCTCCTTAGGTAGGTATATTCATAAATATGTTATTCTTTTTGATGCAAAAATAGATAAATAAATAAATAAATAGGATTGTTTCCTAAATATCTCTTTCTGATCTTTTGTTCTTAGTGCATATAAATGCAACAGATTTCTTTACATTTATTTTGTATACTGTAAGTTTACTCAATTCATTGGTGAGCTCTACTTGTTTTCTGGTAGTGTCTTTAGGATTTTCTATGTATAGTACCATGTCATATGCAAACACTGACAGTTTTACTTCTTGTTTTCCAATTTGTATCTTTTATATTTCTTTTCTTCCCTGAATGACAGTTCTAGGATTTTCAAAACTATGCTGAATGAAAGTGGCAAAAAAAGACAACCTACAAAACAAGAGAAAATATTTGCAAATAATGTGACTGACAAGAGATTAAACTCCAAAATATACGAATAACACCTACAGAGCAATATAAAAATGACAACCCAATCAAAAAGTGAGCAGAAGATTTAAATAGACATTTCTCCAAAGGAGACATACAGTTCACCAAAAGACACATGAAAAGATGCTCAACATCGCTAATTATTAGAGAAATTCAAATCAAACTACAATGAGGTACCACTTCACTCAGGTCAGAATGACCATTATTAAAAGGTCTACAAATAATAAATGCTGGAGAGGAGGAGAAAAAGGAACGCTACTACATTTTTGGTGGGAATATAAAATGATACAGTCACTATGGAGAACAAACAGTACAGAGGTTCCAAAATTAAACTAAAAATAGATCTACCATATAATCCTGCAATCCTTCTCCTGTGCATATATCCAGAGGAAACCTTACTTTGGAAAGGTACATGAACCCCAGTGCTCATTCTAGCACTATTCACAATAGCCAAGACATAGAAGCAACTTAAATGTCCATCAAAAGATGAATGAATAAAGAAGATGTGGTATATATATACAATGGAATATTGCTCAGCCATTAAAAAGAATGAAATGTGCCATTTGCTGCAAAATGGATGGAACAAGATATTATTATACTAAGTGAAGTAAGCCAGAAAGAGAATGACAAACATTATATAATATTACTTATATATGGAATCTAAAAAAAATGATAAAATGAACTTATATACAGAACAGAAATACACCCACAGACATAGAAAACAAACTTATGGTAACCAACAGGGAAAGGGGGAGGGGTAAATTAGGAGTTTGGATTAACATATACAGACTCCTATATATAAAATAGATAACCAAAAAGGAGTTACCATGTAGCAAAGGGAACTATACTCAAAATTTTGTAATAACCTATATGGGACGA
The DNA here is from genome assembly GCF_964374135.1 of Grampus griseus. Taxonomy (NCBI): domain Eukaryota; kingdom Metazoa; phylum Chordata; class Mammalia; order Artiodactyla; family Delphinidae; genus Grampus; species Grampus griseus. The sequence continues at coordinate 38,369,364 of NC_139012.1, read as the reverse complement.
AGAATCTGAAAAAGAATATATATATAAAACTAAATCACTTTTCTGTACACCTGAAACTAACACAACATTGTAAAACAACTATACTTCAATAAAAATAGAAAATAAAATTAAGTTTCTGAGTGTTATTTTGATATGGCTAACTTAAAGTCCAACACCTACATAAAATTGAGCCAACACTACTGCATAGGACATGGAATCAAACTGATCGGCTTAAGCCAAATAGGTGTTTGGGAAATGAATTGATTCTACCCAAACTATAAGTTTATTTTAAAAAGAGGAGATAATTGAATTAGATCCCAGGACAAGATGGCAGAGTAGAAGGACCTGAGTTCACCTCCTTTCACTAAAACACCAAAATCACAACTAACTGTTGAAAAAACATCAAAAAAATTACTGGAACCTACAAAAACAAGATACTCTACTTCCAAAGACAAAGAAGAATCTACATTGAGATGGTAAAAAGGGTGCATTTGTGATACAATCAAATCCAATATGCACCAGGTAGGTGACTGACAAACTGGAAAATACTTATATTACAGAGTTTCTCTCACAGGAGTGATAACTCTAATCCCCATGTCAGGCTCCCCAGTCTGGGGGTCTGGCATCAGGAGGAGGAGCACCCAGAGCATTTGGCTTTGAAGGCCATCAAGCCTTGATGGCAGGAGCTCCATGGGACTGGTGGAAAAAGAAACACCATTTTTGGAGGGCATACACAAGTTCTCATCTCCACCAGGACCCAGAGGAAAAAGCAGTGACTTCATAGGAGCCTAAGCCAGACCTACCTTGTGGTCTTGGAGGGTCTCCTGTGGATGCAAGGGGAGGCTGTGGCTCACTGTGGGGACAAGGACACTTGTGGTGGAGGTCCTGAGGAGTACTTATTGGTGTGAGCTGTCCTGGAAGCCACAATTTTGACACCAAATCCTGGCTCCACCCAGCAGCCCTAAGGCTCCAGTACTGAAACTCCTCAGGCCAAACAACCATTTACCATTGCATCAAAAAGGATAAAATACCTAGGGATAAATCTACCTAAGGAGGTAAAATACCATACTCCAAAAACTTTAAGATGCTGATGAAAGAAAGTGAAGATAACACAAACAGATGGAAAGATATACCATGTTCTTGTATTGGAAGAAACAATATTGTCAAAATGACTTTACTGCCCAAGGTAATCTACAGATTCAATGAAATCCCTATCAAATTACCAATAGCATATTTTGCATATATAGAACAAAAAGATCTTAAAATTTGTATGGAAACACAAAAGACACCTATTAGCTAAAGCAACCTTGAAAAAGAAAAAGAAAGCTGGAGGAATCAGGCTCTCTGACTTCAGACTATATGATAAAGATACAGTAACCAAAACAGTATGATCCTGACAGAAAGAAAGAGTTATACATCAATGGAAGAGGTTAGAAAGCCCAGCAATAAACTCATGCACCTGTGGTCAATTAACCTATGACAAAGGAGGCAAGAATATACAATGGAGAAAAGACAGTGTCTTCAATAAACAGTGCTGGGAAAACTGGACAGCTACATGTAAATGAATGAAATTAGACCATTCTTGGACACCATCCACAAAAATAAACTCAAAATTGATTAAAGACCTAAATGTAAGACCAGATAATAAAAACCCCTAGAGGAAATCATAGAACACTCTTTGACATAAATTGCAGCAATATCTTTATGGATCCACATCCTAGAGTAATGAAAATAAAAATAAACTAATGGAACCTAATGAAACTTAAAAGCTTTTTCACAAGAAAGGAAACCATAAACAAAACAAAAAGACGATCTACAGAATGGGAGAAAATATTTGCAAATTATGCAACCGACAAGGGATTAATCTCCAAAATATCAAACTAGCTCATGCAGATCAATGTAAAAAAGACAAACAACCCAATCAAAAAATAGGCAGAGGATCTAAATACACATTTCTCTAAAGAAGACATATAGATGGCCAAAAAGCATATGAAAAAAATGCCCAACATCAGTAATTATTGGAGAAATGCAAATGAAATCTACAATGAGGTATCATCTCACACCAGTCAGAATAACCATCATCAGAAAGTCCACAAAAAATAAATGTTGGAGAGGGTGTGGAGAAAAGGGAATCCTCCTTTTGATAGGACTGTAAATTGGTACAGCCACTATTGAGAACAGTATGGAGGTTCCTAAAAACTAAGAAAACCTAAAACTACCATATGATCAGCAACCCCACTTCTGGACATATATCCAGAGAAAACCATACTTCAAAGAGATACATGAACCTTAATGTTCATTGCAGCACTGCTTACAGTAGCCTAGACATGGAGGCAACCTAAATGTCCATTGACAGATGAATGGATAAAGAAGATGTGGTACATATATACAATGGGATATTACTCAGCCATAAAAAAGAATGAAATAATGCTATTTGCAGTGACATGGATGAACCTAGAGATTGTCATATGGAGTGAAATAAGTCAGACAAAGACACACAGACTTAGAAAACAAACTTATGGTTATCAAAGGAGAAAGTTTGGTGGGAGGGATAAATTAGGAGGGTGAGATTAACATATACTCACTATTATAGACAAAATAGATAATCAACAAGGACATACTATAGAGCACAGGGTACTCTACTCAATACTATTTAATAACCTTTATGAAAAAAATGTGAAAAAGAATAGGTAAACGTGTGTGTGTATATATATATATATATATAGAGAGAGAGAGAGAGAGAGAGAGAGAGATAACTAAATAACTTTGCTGTACACTTGAAACTAACACAACATTGTAAATCAACTATACTCCAATATAAAATTTAAAAAAAGGAAAAAAAGAGGAAAAGATCGTTCACCAAAGGAAGTTTGAAAGGTTTAAAATTGATGGTAGAATGGAAGCTGTATATTACCAATATCTGAGTTTTGCATTGGTTCTTCTCCAAGTAGTTTCTGCAGATCAGTGACATTCCACTGTTACTAAACTGTGATGAGATACATAAAGAAATTGAGAATAAGCATTTTTAAATTTGTAGAGCAATTTGACCTTGCTGAAGCATGCAAGTCTGTGATGAGGAAATGTGTTTAATTGGACAGGGTACAGACGAGCTCAGGCATTTTGAACCTGCCTGGTTTGTCATTGGTTGTAGGTGTATATAGAACTATGTTAAAACGTGATATTTTAAGGTTAATTTTAAACTATGACCCATTTCTTCCACTTAAAAATCATTGAAACTTCAATACAACAACAGAATAAGTTGATAGCACTGACTACTGATTAAGAAAGAAGTGTTTGAGATTATATCACTTCCTTCATTATGGATAAAATTAAAAACGAATATACTTAGTTTGCCTGTATTACTTTAAAATTTCTTCTTTTCATCCCAACAGACAGGTTTCTCTACTTTGACAGTTAAAACAGTCAGCATTAGTGGAACCACAGAACCAGTTTCAATGTACATTATTCCTTGTGAATAACATTGTTATTACTACATCCTAAAATAATTAACAAGCAAAAAGCAAACTCTTTTGTTATATCAAAACTTTAATATTGGTATACACAGTGTTTGTTTAATGTGAGCATATAGACATTCAACATGCAGGATCCTTATTTCACTCCTAAACAACAAAATGTTAAATATGTAATAATGATGTTCTAAAGTATTCATCTATTGGCATACATTCAATAAAGTATGCATACAATTTTAAAATTATTTTCTTCTTTCACTGTGTGATATTTTTCTGATTTATTTATTGAAATATTATGTAAGCCTTGTTAAATCTAATATTTAGAAATTGAGACAAAATTTTAAATCTTTTTTCATTAAATTTTTTCTAGTTATTCATTTTTATTTTGTTTTACAAAAACATTAGACTGGACAAGCAAGCAAAATAAAGCTAAACAAAAACTTGGTACTTCACCACATTTAGTTTGAGAAGCACTGTTGCACTGGACTACACTAAATCAATGGTTTTTAAACCATGTAGTTCCAAGTGTTGCATATACTTCAAAACACTTGTATCAGTTTTACTCTTTGAATAAAGGGGTTTTAGAACTGTGAAGTACAATTTGCAATTCCTGAATATAATGCTCTCTCACCATTTGATCTCACTTCCAGCTTAAGAAGAAGGTTCAATTAATAATAGTTATTTTCTATGGGATTTTAAGATTTGTCTAGAGCTTAATTCCTTAATTAAAAATAGAGTAAATTAAATAAGGTAATTCAAAATATAAAATGTAAAGGGTATAATACATTAGCAACAACGTGTATAGGAATATAGATGGAGAGGACTCGAATAGTTCTATCAGCTAATGAACAAGAGGTTACCATGTCTTATATACAGCCCACAGGGCCTGTAGGGTAAGCCCCAAAGAGGTGAGGTTACAGTCCATAAGTAAATAATAGTATTCATCAGCTTTTATTCCCTTGTCTAAATATTTGATGTAATGACACTACTTGATAATTTTCCTTTACTATTTTAATAAAATTAAATGCATACATATATAATATAATGTTTTATTTTTTAAATATATTTTTTCGATATCTAGCAACTGGCTTTCAGATGCATTGTAAATGTTTAAAATTATTTGCTCATTGATAAAATTATTCACTTTCATAGGACTTAATTATTTGTAGTTATCTTTATATTTTAATTAACCATGCTAAAATAAAAGTAATCACGCCATAGACAGTATTTAAATCAAGAGTATTAAAATCTTTTAAAACTGTATCTCAAAAATCAGATCTCATCCCGGCTCATTGAAAGATTTTTTTTTTTTAATGCCAGACAAAAGTTGGTTTAAAGGAAAGCTTGCTAACATGCTTGCAGTTCATTTTACATTTCTCTTCTGTTCACGATTCTATTTTTTCCCCTAATGAATTTCACCATGATGCACCAGTTGCCAAAATAAGATAAAACAAAAAAATTAGAGTATGTGTCCTATGCATATCTTCACCAATTATTGTCAAATTGTTCTAACAATTTTGAGTGTTGTAGTTTGAAAAGAACTGAGAAATCCCAAGGAATATATAGAATTGTCTCTATGTGTCTCTTACTGCAGCATAGTCATGAAAAATCCATATTTGTGTTGATTACTATAGTATATGATTGAACTCGAAATAAGATTTATGGATGCCTTTAGAGTTATGGAATTATTTCATAGTTTTATGGAAGATACTTTATATCTTATGACTTTTATGTATGAAAGTACAGGATGACCAGTTAGTGTCAGAAGACAGGACTAAAAAATGACTATATATCTATCCTAAAATGAGAGAGAGAGAGAGAGAACCTAGTTTCAGTCTGCTCTTAATAGGAAGGTATTTAACCTTGGACTTGGACAATTCTCTCAATCTGTGTGGACCACAGTTTACATATCTGTAATTGGCTGGGTTGAACGAAAGAAAGACTCCTTTAGGCTATAAATTCTATAATTCTATCAAACATTTGTTGAAGATTAATAGAGTATGAAAGAACTCAGTGAAATCCCCATTGCTCTGAAGTTGGTCAAGTGAGTTTATGTTTTAACATGAGTGCCAGGAAGTATATCCAATCAAAGCATGTTTTGGCATTTATGCAGAGGTTGCTTCTGGTCTCAAATCAAATAGTCCTAAAAAGTTCTTCAGCTTTAGCTGCGGAAAACTTTCTAAAGGAAGTGACTCCACTTAAATAAATAAAAATAACAATCTATAGGTCCATCTGAAAATTATTTGTGAAATTGAAATTGTTCTCTGAGTTAGATTATTATTTTATTTTTAAAGAGAGGAACTATTTTATTGTCATTTAAAAGTCCCTGTCTGTGAAAATGTATTCTCCTGGTTCCCATCTAATGTGATATGCCATGATATTTCACATTTATTACAATCTTTTTGGCAGTTTGAGTTGGAGGTTGAAGAAATGACAGTGAGGATATAGCAGCTGCTTGAGTTAGGTTTCATTTGTGTTTGTTTTATTTTTGAATTGTACTTTTCTGGTAATAGATCAACAGAGAAGTAAAATAATTAAGCACCCATCAGTTTAAGAAGAATAATGTAAAGCTAACTTTTACCACAATATATAGGTCAAAGAAGGAACACAATAAATATTTTTTGAAGAAGTTACCTATGCCTTTTAAAAAATGGTCTCATATCTCTCTAGATAAACTAATTTTGCTCTTCTCAACGTAGGCAATATTTTATTTCTTCTTGAAAAAATTAAGACTCATCAATGATGATTTTGAACATGCTGTTAACTGCCAAATCATACATTCTTCTTAAAGGAATTTAGACCATATGTAATTAGTGACTTTTATGTATAGCCTAATGCTACCTAGGAGAGATGCAGTATCTCTTACTAAAGTTCATTTATTCATTCAGTCATTTATTTATTCAGCAAACAAATATCTCTCAAGTGATTATTAAATATAAAACCAATTATTCACATTCACCTTTATTCTTGCTTTAAACCTGAAATGACTATTATGTAGGCCCAAGGGTAACAGAAAATGAACCCAAAATAAATCATCTTTTCATGTAGAAGATGAGAACCAAAGATTAACAACTAAGTCTATCTCCCATTTATATTTAACATTCTCCAAAATGTGTTAAATATTTTACTTTATTATCAATTATTAATGATATTATTGTTGTTGTTGTTGATAGCTGTTATTTACTTCTTTGATGACTAATATGATAGAACAAGATTTAGCTAAATTCACAGAAGCAATAGTAACTGACAGGTTCACATCAGTTGAACCTCAAGGTCTAACTCTAAATCTAATGTTTTCTGTATTACATAAAAGAAACCTCAAATGATCACTTCTATGTTACAGGTGCACACAAAATAATGTGAACTTATGAGGAAATCCATCAACCTATCAACAGAATTGTACTGAGGAAAGTCTCACAGATGCAATAGCATTTTTGATATAACAAGTAAAAATGAGGTTTTTGTATTGAGAAATATGTTGCAGTATAAATGACAAGGGGGGAAAAAAGCAGAAAATCAGGAAACTACACATTAGAGGAAATACTATGTAACTACCTTTATTTATTTTTAATTAATTAATTTTTATACAGTTTTAAAAGATTGCATTCCATTTACTGTTATTTCAAAATATTGGCTATATCCCCCATGTTGTGCAATTCCCTTTAAATAAAATATTGGAAAATGCCAGGAAATGAGACACATTGAAAAATATGCTAGATATGGAGTATGAGTATGGAGTAACTTAAATTGCAGGTTAAGGATTTTTTTTCTAACTATAGAGGGCAATCAATAACATTATTTGAGACTGGAAAAGAATAGTAAGTTCAGATCAGTTTCTCTTATAATTCATTCAGAAGTGGTTTTAATATAAATTGGAATGGGAATGAAAAACGACTAGAGGTGTTGATAATTTTAGGTAGTATGACAACAGTATCTGTACTGTGTAGTGATAACAGAAAAAGAAGAGCATAGAATAGATGCATGTGACAAATAAGTGAGAAGAAGAAAATAACTCTGCATCTTCATGCTTTGGAGAATAGAAAAAATAATGGAGACACAAGTGTAGGAAAATAAGAAGAAAGACAAGTTTAGTCTGGCGCATATTGACCTTAAGATGTCAGCGGAACATTCAAAAAACACCGTCAGCCGACTTGGAAATGTACTAAGATATTGTGAGTCCATTAATATGTGAGTTCCTAAAGTGCAAGGCCCTTTTGCAGTCTAAACAGCAATCACAGAGCCTCAAAGTGACATGTGCCTAATATGCTCCTTATAGAATAGATTCTAGATAGATTCCCAATTGACAATTAAACACTACAGCCACTTCTGGTGTATATTTTGCATATTTCCAACTTAGTATCTGTAATATTATTTCAGTCATATATTTAAATAACTGTCTCTTCCTACTAAGCTACATGCAATTTGAAGGCAGAGAACAATGTCTGAGTCATTATTTTTCTTGCACATAACTTAATGCTTGACACATAGACTATGCAACTCTTGGTGCATAAACAAATGAATGAATATCACATCAGAAAAATACCTGTGGTCGTGTAGTAAACTTGACCTGGGGGATTGTACCACATTTTTAATTAACATTGTTGTATACTGCCACAATATGAAATGTCCCAAATCTCAGGTATACACATAAGTAGATAAAAATGATTGGTCTTAACTTTTGTTCCCATTCTTTGTTGTATCAGAAACAAGATTATTATAATTAAGAACGACTAGTTATTCTCTGACCATTCTTAAGTATAAGAATTTAATTATTTTTATCTGCCATTAGATTTAATTATCAAGCAAGATTACTCAGTTGTAATTTCCTTATTATAAATATTTTCTTTCCTGAATTGTTATTTGGTGTTTGTGTATATAAATGTATAATAGACAGTCCCAACACTAAAAACAATTTATCCAATACAAACTTTCATTTTACTGACTGAAAATGAAGCTAAAAACACATTTAAAGTGTTAGTGATTTTGTCTATCTACTAAACCTTCTTAGATCTCACTGAGGAAAGCATTAGTTTTGTCTTTTTCTCTTGCCTTATCGGAAACTTTTGAGTTCTTCACAGAAGAAGCAGCAATAGAAAAAACTTCGAGTAACTTATTAGCAGTTACCTTCTCCAGATGGCAGTGGACTGTTAACAGCAGGAAAGCAAACATAAGCACCCAGCTTGCATCCAAATCCAGTACAAAGATACTCTAAGAAAATATCTAATTTGGGTCATCAATTAAATTCACTCTGAGAGGCTATTAAAGTATAATATATTGTCAGTTCAGCTAAATTAGTCCTAAACAAAACCAGTTTCATTTGTCTTCTGTCTGTAGCTCCCCCTGTTGGCAGTATCATGCTGTTACCTCATAGCAGATGAAATAATACCCAATAGCAGTGGCAAATAACCCATCAGCAGCAAGGTCACCTTCATATTTCTATCCAAATTTTAGGTTCCAAATTTTTATACTATCTCTCACAATGAAATATGCTGGTAATAAATAAATTCAGGGAGAGTATTGCTTCATTTAGAAGCCAGGTGAATTCTGTCTCAGAATCTCTTATTTTTCAGATCAGCCCTTCATATAAATCTTCATAAAATGTGTGTGAAGTTCATCTTTCAGAGTGTTCAAAAATATATTCATATGTTATTTTTATTGCCTAAATAATATTTCATGGTATAAATACATGATATTTTGTTAATCCATAAAAATCTTGGGGAAAAAATAAGAATTAAGCTGGTGATCATGTGTTAGACAATATCTTAGCTACAGCTCTTAAAGCACGAGTGATAAAAGAGAAGGTTGGTTAGCTGGACTTAATTAAAACTAAAATGTTTGAGGTTTCATAGGATAACATGCAAAAAGTGAAAAGGTAACCCACAAAATTTGGGAAAATATTCACCCATCATGTATCAGATAAAGACTTGTATCCAGGGTATATTAAGAACTATTAGAAAATTTTAAAATGCAATAATATAAATACAGTAGTAAAAGTACAACCCAATTTTTAAAATAGGCATGTATTTGAATAAACATATCTCAAAGAAAATATATTAATAACTAATAAGCACATGACAATATGCTCAATGTCATTAGTCAATAAGGAAATGCAAATCAAAACAATGAGGTAACCCCCACTAGAGAAGCAATCATTAAAAAATAGATAATAAAAGGTGTTAATCAAGATGTGGAGAAATTATCATTATTATACATTGCTGGTGAGAATGTAAAATGTCACAGCCACTTGGGATAACAGATGGGAAGTTCCTTAAAGTTTTAAACATAAAGTTACCATGACCCTGAAAATACCCTAGAGAACTGAAATATATGTCTACACAAAAAACATGTACATTAGTGTTCCTAGAAACAGTATTCATAGCAGCCAAAAGTAATAAAACTACTAACAAATTATTTAATGTTATTTTTATAAGATTATTTTAAATGTGATAATGTTATCATTGAAAAATGGCAGTTTTCTAAAACAAAGATATATTAATTATTTTATTCTAAACTAGTAAAATCAACATACCCCTTACATCATTTTATTATCTAGAACAAAAGCTTATTATTTTATTTATTGGGTTTAACACTCTTAGGTGGTTTACCATTGCTTAACAAAATAAATTAAAATCTTCATGTCATGTGACTTTAAAATACTTCCTCAGTATCTTCTCCCCAGCTCTATCAAAATGTCACTCTGCAACCTCTGCTTAGCCAGTATCTTCTCACAAATCCATGCACATTCTGGCATAGTCATTATTGAGTATTCCATGCACAAGTGAGTATTTTGATGTTTCTTTTCACCTCCTTCTAAAATATAATCCTCCCATTTTCCTCCAAATATACCTTCATACTGCAAATGTAACTCTTTTATTTAAATAATTAATTTATTCATTTAGTCAACATTTTTAAGCACCTGTCTTTTGATTTTTATACACCTTTATTGGAGTATAATTGCTTCACAATGCTGTGTTAGTTTCTGTTGTACAACAAAGTGATTCAGCCATATGCATACATAGATCCCCATATTCCCTCCCTCTTGAGCCTCCCTCCCACCCTCTCTATCCCACCCCTCTAGGTCATTGCAGAGCACCAACCTGATCTCCCTGCAAGCACCTGTCTTGTATCAGACACTAATTTAAGCTCTGATGATACAGCAGCTAATAAAAAAAAAAAAATCAGAAACAAATGATCTCCTCTGACTTTACATTCTCGTAACTCTAGATAATCTTTAGATAGTACTTTCTCCAGAAAATGAAATATGACCATATATGCACCCCACCATCACCACAACCACCATCACTACTACTACCACCATCACTAAGCTTAGATTATGTATTCTCTTTAGGTGAATTGATAGTATCCTGTACTTTTTATCGTATTATACATCACACTATAAATAATTTATCTAATTATTTATACAAAGGAATATAATGCTTAAGGTGAAACTTCATGGTTGAAGAGGAATTTTCTAAAGGGAAAATTTATGATGTGGGCTTCTATCAGAAAATACCTAGCAGCAACATAATGCTTAAGTGGGGAAACGATTTACTTATACTACATACTTATAAAATATGTGTTGATTTGTTATCTTGATTTGATGTCATTGTCTGAGTCAATAGCTCTGTGAATCATAAATCCTCTTTTAGCATAGAGACTGAGCTACCAAGCAAGAGATTTTATGCTCCACTTTTTTTTTTTTTTTTTTTTTTTTAGGTACGCGGGCCTCTCACTGTTGTGGCCTCTCCCATTGCAGAGCACAGGCTCCGTACGTGCAGGCTCAGCAGCCATGGCTCACGAGCCCAGCCGCTCTGCGGCATGTGGGATCTTCCCGGACCGGGGCACGAACCCATGTCCCCTGCATCGGCAGGTGGACTCTCAACCACAGCGCCACCAGGGAAGCCTGATGCTCCACTTTTGAAATACTAACAAAGGTCTTCACTAAAGAATACAGACAATTCACCACTTTTCACAGATTTTTTTTTAACATCTTTATTGGAGTATAATTGCTTTACAATGGTGTGTTAGTTTCTGCTTTATAACAAAGTGAATCAGTTATACATATACATATGTTCCCATATCTCTTCCCTCTTGTGTTTCCCTCCCTATCCCACCCCTCTAGTTGGTCACAAAGCACTGAACTGATCTCCCTGTGCTGTGCGGCTGCTCCCCACTAGCTATCTATTTTACGTTTGGTAGTGTATATATGTCCATGCCACTCTCTCACTTTGTCACAGCTTACCCTTCCCCCTCTCCATATCCCCAAGTCCATTCTCTAGTAGGTCTGTGTCTTTATTTCCCATCTTGCCCCTAAGTTCTTCATGACCTTTTTTTTTTCTTAGATTCCTTATATATGTGTTAGCATATGGTATTTATTTTTCTCTTTCCAACTTACTTCAGTCTGTATGACTGACTCTATATCCATCCACCTCACTACAAATATCTCAATTTCTTTTCTTTTTATGGCTGAGTAATATCCATTGTAAATATGTGCCACATCTAAGAGCTTTTAGGAAAGAGTTGTTACTATGCTATTACCATCCCTTGCCTTTACCTAGGAGAATATCAGAAGATATAAAAAGAAGAATATCTGCAGACATTTTAATTGCTGAAAAGATGGGTATTGAAACAACTAAAAAAATCTATATCTTAAAAGAATTTTATATTCATATATGGTGGGTATCACCCATCATGAATGTTTAACCACTTAATGACCCAGATTCTTTCCACTTCATAAAATAGAATGAGTAAGTTACAATTTTTACTTAATTAATTCAGGTGCCTCAGATACCATTAGTAAATTAATACTTAAATGCACTAAATTTGATATACATATGTCAAAGTAAATTTGATGAAATAAACATCTGTTTGCTTATTACACTTATTACTTATTCTTGCCTGATATCTGTACTACTGAAATCTGTTTTGTTTTGTTTTTTTTTTAATTTGAAAGTACAAATGCCTCATTCTTTGACTCACATGAACAGGATTGGATCAACTTCCAGGGAATAGGGAGACAATTATCATTTATGACAAACTTTACTTTACAATAGAGAACAGGGAGTATTTAACAGGTTAAAGATAATTCCACCTGAAATTGGCTTATAGCAGAAATACTAGGCTGTGGGAGAGGAGTTATTAACTCATCTAACTAAAAAATACTGATGTATATTAGGCAAGGTTGAGTCCAAAATTCCAACCACTTCATTACTGTCTACCTGATTTTTGGATATTCTGTTACAAGTGTGTTGACTTTAATGATAGGCAGGCTCTTCATACCTGAGACCTATGTACAGTAGCAAAGATAATTACTACTTCTGGTTGTACATCCTACTGTTTGCAAAGTAAATGATAGGGATCGTATTTTCCCTGATATCATCAGCAAAGATAGTTTAATATTTACAGAACCAGTCATTATGGCAGTGGGCATTGTATTCTCATTAATTAGTCAATAGCCACATGCACTCTCCTGAAGGAAGGTATGATAGTTACTTCACCCAAAATACATAGGCTGAAAGTGAAGGAAGTGCAAATTGTCTACTAAAAAATAGGTGTAGGATGGAAAAAAATCAGACATTTACCTAATAACCAATATGCTACTAACATTCTAAGCTCATCCATACATTAAAAGTGAAAAAAAAAATCCATGTACTATCGAATAGAAATCTTCTTTTGACCCTTTTTTGAAATCAAGTTGGGTGCCCATCCTGACTGAATTAGTGTGATAAATGTTAATTTGGTATTTTAAATTCTCCCTTTCCTTTTCATCATTTGAATCACAAGTGTCAAATGTTCAAGATAAGAATTCTACATTAAGGATTAAATTAAGAAATAAATTTTTACTTGATAGAGATTTTCTAAGGTAGGTAAGTTAAAGAGCATTAACATGTTAATTAATACACTTCTGGACCACAACTTGAGACAGGAATAAAGGTGCTGCCAGTTTTACCCCTCATCATTATGAGGATTGGCTTATGTACAATTTGGTCAGAAACTTTTCATTCACTGGCACATCTTTATACAGAATGTCCCATAAGAAATAAAAAATTTCATTTTAAAGGGCAGATTATACATCTTCAATATTGGTACTAAGATTTCAAAGAGTAAAATATATCTGTCATCTATTCCAAGAAAAAAAGGATGAGATCAACAAAATATATCCAAAATATCTAATAGGTCAATTTCAATTGAGAAAACATTAAACACTATGAAAGCTTAAACATTATGATATTTTTAGAATAATTCTATCCAGTTCATTAAAAACCTTAAAAATGAGAAAAATTCACAGGTTTCTCTTATAAGTTTTGGAAAGTGTAGTATTGACATCTTAACAAGTCTCCAATCCAACCTCATTTATTTTTACCTTTTCTTTATATAGTTTTACAAAACTGTGATATTTCTTACTTGAATGATTAAAGAAATTCCTAGGATGTTTTGTTTCCGGTTGCATGCTGCTATAGGCCTGCCTCACATCCCTGTGGCTCCCTCCATTTTTGGCTACGGCAAAGTGAATCTGTTTTCCTGTTTCAAGGCTTTTCTCTGAACTTATATAGGAGCTTGGTCACCATACATAGCTACAACCTTGGGTGAGAAAAGAATTAAATGCCTCTGAAGGAATCTTTAATAAGGGATAAATTAGAGATGGTGAATAAATATCTCTGCTTTGTGAGGATAAATACAATGGATGGAATTTCTGGAAAATCTCAATAGGAGAGTTGCAACACCAACCACTAAGAATCTACAGCAAAGCCATGCCTTTTACAACAGAAGAAAACTTAAAATTTGTAAAAGACCTCCTGAATCCATGGTAGAGACAATACCCTCCCGTGGGACATCAAGTGATTATGAGATTGGAGCTGTCAAAAATGACCTACATAAGTATTTTCTAATCTACTGAATCATAATTGTCAGGCAAGCATTGCAGCAACACATTGTACAATAGAAATGGTACATGTGGGATTGAAGCTAAAACTGGAGGACAAAACATGTAAGTTACCTCAATGACTAGGCCAAACCCCTTTGTAACATGGCTTTGTTATACTTTCCTCTATCTTTCTTCTCATTCCTTTGGCCTCATGGCTACAGTCGGCTAGCCAAGAAAACTAGGTTGGAATAAGCTACAGTTTCTTCTGCAGCTGCTCTTGAGGTATTGATTAATAGACATTATTTCCTGTTCTACTCCCATTCTAGATTTGGATGGCTAATGATGAGAGAAGTCTAGTTTTCTGAGTTGAACCTCCTCAAACTGAGCACCATATTGGGCTTCAAAGTAGAGCTCTTTTTTCCTTCACCCACCCAAAGTTAACTCCAGGAGCAATATTAAAAAAACAGGGGAGGGGAGCAAAGGTCTACATGCTCTAGGCTTTCATCCTTTGGAATAAAGAATCAGGAAGGCACTTTGCATATATCTCAGAGGGCCTATGAAAATAACCTTCATAGCACACGATTTATTAACATTTTCTCTATCACTGTCTCACCTTGATTGTTGTGTTTTCACACTCCTTCATTTTATTTTACCTCACAAACTGAATTCATGCATCCAAGATTTTGTATATCACCCAAAGAATAATAGTTATAATAATAGCTAGCTATGTATTATCCTGATTCCTGATTTTGAATAGTATTTTCTTCTTGCTTGCAGAAATATGAAAGGGTAGTAAGAAATAACTGCCTTAAATATATGACTCTTTTATCTTTTGTATTTTATAAATAGCCCAAACTCACTGAAGAGATTATGATTAATTATTTAGATGGAGTGGAGTAGGCAAAAATGCCTTTGTGAAACTAGTGGAAGTAGAGACTTAGAACCCCAAGATTTTCGTGGGTCTTATGAAAGATGAAGCTGAGTGCTGCTTCATAGCACTGCACAAAGGGTGTAGTATGACCTCAGAGAAGATGTCTGCCTGGCACAGGTAGGGGGTTTTTGTACTCAGAAAAGTTTCCCATTGCTCATAGATGAGCAGAATTGCTTGACACAAAAGAGCACTGAGAATTTGAACAAACTGAATTTTGGCAGTAGCATTATTTGATGCATTGAAATTGCTCTTGCTAATTAAGCACCACTTAATCATTCTATATTCTAGAAAGAAAAGTGGGTGTGGTTTCAGTAATCAATAATATGGATTTTTCTCATTTATTATGTGTGGGTGCTCTTAATCAGGATTGTATTAATTTAAAGAAATTAAATATTAATTTCTGGATTGAGAACCATTGTGCGTAACACTTGGATTAATCCATTTCGATTTCAGATAGTCTTAAAATGTTGTTATTAACACTTTGTGTGTGCCAAACATTTTTCTATATCAACATAGTCAATTAAGATCATCAAAGGAGGGACTTCCCTGGTGGCACAGTGGTTAAGAATCTGCCTGCCAATGCAGGGAACATGGGTTCAATTCCTGGTCTGGGAAGATCCCACATGCCATGGAGCAACTAAGCCCATGTGCCACAACTACTGAGCTTGTGCTCTAGAGCCTGTGAGCCACAACCACTGAGCCCCCATGCCACAAATACTGAAGCCCTCACGTCCTAGAGCCCACGTTCTGCAGCTACTGAACACATGTGTCACAACTACTGAAGCCTGCATGCTCTAGGGCCCATGTGCTGCAACTACTGAGCCCACGTGTAGCAACTACTGAAGCCCGCATGCCTAGAGCCCATGCTCCACAACAAGAGAAGCCACTGCAATAAGAAGCCTGCACACTGCAATGAAGAGTAACCCCCACTTGCTGCAACTAGAGAAAACCCGCACACAGCAATGAAGACACAATGCAGCCAAAATAAATAAATTAATTAATTTTAAAAAGATCATAAAAGGAAAATATCTCCCATTTCACTTGAGAATGAAAATAAAAATATTGTTGAATAATTTGAAAATGAAGTAACTTGTTTTTTTAGAATCAATATGTCTGTATATTATGTATGTTTATATTGGATTGTATAAATATGTTTATATTGGATTTTATCAGTTCTAAGATTCATATTTTTTATATTTAAATATCTATAAAGTTAACCTGTCCAACAATTGATGGCTTACCATACTTTAGTGGGAATAGTTTGTTTTTTTTTTTCTTAACAGTTTCTTTCTCAGAGGTACATAAAATACCAGTTTGTCTTATAATTGAGGTTGCTTAAATTAGATAAAATAGAAATTAGACATTTTAAGTTTCTTTAATTTATGCTATATTCCAGAACTTGATATCAGTTATTAAAAGGCATACTTCAGAATGTTAACTGCTTCTACAATATGTGTCCAAGACATGTTAATGTACACCAAATCCTTGCCTGCCACATTATATGAGTTACTACAAGTCAAGATTTTCTTTTTTCATAGAAAACATTTAATTGATTTCCAGAATCAGAGTAATACACTACTTTTCTAAGTTACCTCGGTTGCTTAGGGTGTAATTCACAAGCAAATTGGTCACAAGGCAGGGAGATTATTCTCATGCTTTACTGACAAAGTAGAGATGGACAGTAAACAGGAGGACCTTGTGAAACAGTGTATAAAGGATTAGTCAAAAGACAGTTTCCCCTTGAGGAAAAATTTTAAAATGGAAATATTCAACTTCTTTGTAATACTCAGTCACTTATTTGTCACATGATTTACTTGATTTATATAAAATCAATATATTTGTAAATACATTATGGTACTGCAATATTTTAAATTACATCATGCAATCTTAAAAGGTAAGGAAGTTTTTAAGATAGCTATCAGAGAACAATTAGGTTAGAGCAAGTGGGTGCAACATATATCTTTTCTTATTCAATTCAGGCATATTTGGCCACAGACAGATACACAGTGATGTTATGTATTTCATACTTCTCTTACTGGTTTCTACATCTCTTCCTATTTATTATAGGAACAGTTGATTTCTGAAACTGATGATACTGTACCACAGAAGCTTTTTCTAGAAGCCAAATAATTATACTTTTCTATGCTAATATCAGACTCCCAGTTATCCTAAGCTTTGCTACAAAGAAGTGGAAATTTTCCATGGCTATGATATAGGAGAGAAAAAGAGTATGTGCAATTACATAATAAGGAGACTAAAAATACATGGCTAGATTTTAAAAATCTGGTAAACACTGGTTAAGGTTAAATGAATAGTGAGGGCAGATAATGAGGTTAGAAAGTTGAATAAGATGAAAATATGCATAAAGTTAGAAAAGTTGACCAAGAGGTATATAATTATAAATAATAATAAATGGAAACAGTGACCTAAGATTCAATGATAGCAATATAAAGAGGGAAAATTTTCAGCATAATAAATAGGGGGGGAAATCCAAAATGTTAAGAGAAAAGAAAAGGTAAAATCATTGCAAATGGAGAAAAAATGGAGGCAAAATATATAAATTAAGAAGCTGGAAATTGATAAATGAAGAACAAGAAGAAGATGAACACAACAAGAAAATGTAGAGAACTTATCACTGAAAGGAAAAGAAGTAAAAGAAAGATAAGGGATAAGAAAGGACAAGATGAAAGAAATCAATCCCACAAGATATGTGACTCTTGTCAGCTATAGGTGAGAAAGATGTTTCATTTCAGACAGCAGGAAATGAAAGCTTGATAGGTCGAAACTGGTTGAAGCTACTAAGAGTTTAAATGAAAAAAGTAACCACTTTGATGATAAAAAGGAAAGTGAAATACAATTTTTTATTTATGCTTAAGCCAAGGATCATTTTAGTGCTTCTACAAAGCAATGTATTTTCAGCAAAAAATTATCAACGTGTTAAAAATTAAATTTCAGACAGCATATGAGGAAATGCATAATATAACTTTGCTGTATTATATATTATACGTTTGAGATAATAAGAAGTTTGTTGTAAGATGTAAATTACTTTTTAGGATCTCTCTGGATCTATTGTGTGAACATTTGACACATATTGCCTACTGTACCTCCTTAGGCTATGGTAGTGTATTGAGATGGAGACTCACCAAAGAGAGAAGAGAAAATCCAAAGTATGTACATTCACTCATTCATTCATTTACTCACTCACACATACACATTCCTAGTTTATTTCTGTCACGTTAGTCTCTGAAAATTTAGAAATGAGTTAGACACTGTCTTTTTCCTTTAAAACTCTGAAGTAATGAACAGAAGAAGAGAGAGATAAGAAGTCAAGGTCATTGGAGAGAATGATAAATGTTATCATTCATATATGCATAGAATACTATGTTGAGAAGAAAGTGTTCCACAGGATGAAATTTCAAGACAAGAGTCAGAGAAAGCAAATCAGTGCAGGACTAAGAGGGCAGCTAAGAAAGGGCAAATTTCATTCTATTTACATTTCAATAAAAATCAAGTGACAATTATTTTCATTTCAATGAAAATCAAGTGACAAAATCAATAATAAAATTACTTTTAAAATAATTCCTGTACACTTGTTCCTTTTTGTTATATTTATCATGGTTTTCAGATAATTAGTTAAAAACCAAAATAGCCTTGTAAAACTGATGGTACTTTTTACTTAAAGAGGAAGGAGGGGTACAAATTAAAGGGAAAATATTTAATGTGGATGAATGCCACCTTTTTCCTCATCACCACATAGGTGTGTGTATAAATAGAAATGTACTCCACACCCTTCAGACACAAAAAACACAAACACATGTGCATTTATTTTCTGAAATTTTTGTGAAACATTTTTTGGACTCTGGGAATAGAAAAGTTCTACCTCCAAGTATCAAAAATTATTGAAAAGATACACACACAAATTGGAAGCATGAAAACATTTTCTTGTGCTAAAAAGTCATCCCTCTTACTGTGAAACTTGTGAATATGTAATACTACATCTCAAAGGGGACTTGTGGATGTAATTAAGGCTACAGACCTTAAAATAGGTATATTACTCTGGATTATCAAATTGAACCCAATCACCCTTCTGAGTGAACAATTTCAGAAGAGGAACTTTCAGCCTATGCCTAATCCTAAACTTACAGGTTGCAGCAGCTCATTCTGACAGCCTGATTGTCAACTCATGAAAATCTCTGAAACAGAGGAAGAGACACTTCAACTAAGCTACTTATAAATTCCTGACCAAAAGAAAATAAAAGATAGCAAAATTTGTATTTTTAAGTTTATGGTTTGGACTCCAAGAAATAAATAATAAATCTTACGTAATCACAATTTCTATTTTTCAACCTCACATTTTATTCTCAATAAAATGGTGCCAAGTCATTATTAATGTTATCTCATAATCTTCTTTTTCATGTCCATATGAAGTGTAAAATATAAGACCAAATTATCCAGGTTTCTGTGTAACAGTGCTTGTGACCTATTTGCACTGCCATATTATATACAAATAAAGTCTGAAAAAATGATTTAAAGATCTGTTAGTTCAAAGCAGATTTTAGCATTTGGAAAGTAATTCATTTTTCTTAAGTTGTTCCCTTTTTTTAAAAAAAACTATGATATATTACTATTAACTGCTATAATCAGACCTCCACTTTCATTCTTGCAAGTAGTATATGGAAAGAAAGCATGAAAACTGAAAGAACAGGATCACTTACTACTTTAAATTAATAGAGTTTAGTAGAATTGAACAACTTATTTAATGATGTTGTATTTCTATACAGTGCCTAACACTGGAGTTTTATTATTTTATCTGAGTTCTTTAAAGGAATTCCAAAAGAATATTTATGTGTGTATCAGCAAAAGTAAGTGATAAGCAGATAAAATTGGAAATCTATCTGCTCCATATAGGATAGAGATTGGGTCAAAATGTGATCAATAATAAATGAATTATCATATAAGACCTCACTGTTTACAAATATTCCTCAGACTTTGATTATTGTATATAGGTCTATCATGAAAGCTACCATGCATATTCCCTTAGAAAACCTAAACCAAGTTTCTTTCTTGAGAGAAATTGTAAAGGGTCACATTCCATAAAATATCATTTGACAACAACTGAGTGGGCCAGGGAAGAACAACTGACCCAGGACTCACAATTCAGAAGCTGACCAGCAACATATGAGGCAATTTGGCATGAAAATAACTATGTTCTCAGAGAGAGACAATGTTGGGTACAAGGACATCCTCCACTTTGGCAAGCACAACTAGAAAATATAAAATAATCAAGCAACTGTTAGAATAGACAATTAAACTGGGTATAAATGTAAGATATGAAACAGGAGAGACAGTGATTGATAGTAAGTTGTGAGTAAGAAGAAACTACAAATAAGCAAAAGCCATCGGTCAAGAATCTATAAAGAGTATCAGTGACAGATGCAGTAAAAGAGGAATAATGAGAAAAATGCCAACCATTATAGAGATTTATAAATTACTAATTACAAAGAAGTGATAAAATACAGGATATTAAATGCTTTCACTCACCCAAATAAACAAAATAAGAAATAAAAGAGAAGAAATAACAACTGATACCCCCAAAATAAAAAAAAATCATAAGAAAATACTAAGAACAGCTATATGCCAAAAAATTGGACAATGTAAAAGAAATGGGTAAATTTCTAGAAACATATAACCTGCAAAGACTGAATCAAGAATAAACAGACAATTTAAAGAGAACAATCACTAATAGTGAAATTAAATTTGTAATAAAAAAAACTCCCAGCAAATAAAAGTCCAGGACTGGATGGCTTCACAGGGGAATTTACCAAACATATAAAGAAGAGATAATACCTATTCTTCTCAAACTATTCCAAAAAATTGAAGAAAATGGAACACTCCCAAATTCATTCTATGAGTCCATCATCATCCTGATAACAAAACCATACAAAGTCACTACAAAAAAAGAAAATCACAGGCAAGTATCTTTGATGAATATGAATACAAAAATCCTCAATAAACTTTAGCAAACCAAATCCAACAATACATAAAAAGCTTTTTACACCATGGTCAAGTTGGTGTATCCAGCATCACAAGGATGGTTCAACACATGCAAATCATTCAATGTGATACACCACATTAACAAAAGGAAAGACAAAAACAATATGATCATCTTAATAGACACAGAAAAAAGATTTGATGAAATTCAATATCCATTCATGATGAAAACTCATCAAAGTGGGTATAGAGGGAACATATCTCAACATAATATAGGCCATTTATAGCAAACTCACCACTAATATCATACTCAACTGTGAAAAGCTAAAAGTCGTTCCTCTAAATTCAGGAATAATACAAGGATACAATATACTCTTACACTCTTAACATGTCCTAAATTCAGCTCCCATTCTCCCTGCCCTGTCAAAACTGCTCTTCATTATTTCAGTTATTGGAAAGTCCACTTGCTTTAAATAAAAACTTCCACTTGCTTTAAATAGAAACCTCAGTGACATCCCGGATATATCCTTTTCTCTCAGAATCCACCTTCATTCTATCAATATATTTTATAGGCTTTATCTTCAAAGCACATTTAGAATCTAACCACTTTCCACCACCAAAATTGTTATTATCTTAATTCAGGCCACCATAATCTCTGGCCTGGATTATTACAATAACCTCCTGATAATTTCCAGCTTCTTCTCTTGCCCTTTTCACTCTATTCTTAGCCTAGTAGCCAGAGTAACCCTAACATAAAATATGTCAAATGATGTCACTCAAATCTTGATGTCCCCAATGCTCCCCATATCAGTAATACTAAAACTAAACTCCTTTAGCACGTAATATTTATCTATCTGAAACTGATTTTTATTATATTTTATTGCCTGTAAAATTGGTATCAATGATATACTTATTACCTAAGGAAGTTGTGAGAATTAAATTAATATTTGTTACTTATAAACCACATTATGAGAAACAATATTCAATGATTAAACCATTATCATTATTGTTGTTATCTCATATTTTTGATCTGGTCCCCTGTTTGGTCTGTGATATATTTTTCTCAAGAATATCCCAATATTTCAGTATTTTCCTTTTTCTTCTACTCCTCAAAGTATAAAATTGTATAAATCCAGTTTCCTTGACTTCAGAGCAGAGACCTAATATATTATTTTATTTATTACAATCAGTCCAAAAATTTAATGTTTGTTCATTATACATTCTCTCAGATAATTAATTTGAATTCCATAGGGATCTACAAAGTCATATTTAAAAAGTGAATTTATGTAATATACATTATAGAATTCCAAAAGAGAGATGTTGATAAGATGGAGATTTGGGGTACCTCACATTTCACAATGTGCATATGTTCCTATCTCAGTGCATGGGAAGTTACTTGGAACTGGAATATACTCTTATTTTTCTTAATATGTTAATAAAGCAGAATATGTTGTGACTTTACTTGAAGGATGTATTTTAGAAATTTTTTGAGAAGTTTATTTACAAACACATGCACAAAATCATTTCTACTTTTCCCTTAAGCCACTATCACTGCAGTCAAACACACACCTGAGTTCAAAATTTCAATGACCAGTTTCTTGTGGTTTTACCTCAGATACTTGTTTACACTCAAACAACGGTTCCATATTCATTATTACTTTTTATAATTCTGATTAATCAGAATCATTCCTGACAAATAAGAAGTAAGTTCTCCTGCTATTTTAACCAATCATTCCATTACCTCATGTGTACAGAATGAGATTAATCAGGCTGAACAGTGGAGTGAGGAAGTGACAATCTTAATTAATTTGCCAGGTAGAGAAACCAATTGGGAAAATTAAAACATGTCTTATAGTAATAAGGGAGCAATGGACATAAGCAAATAGATGAAAAGATTAACAATAAAGCAAAATTAATAAAAATGGAGGTGAGGTATATCAGAAAATACAAAATGCTTAAAAACAAGAGCAATAATAACAAAAATAATTATGCAATGTGCGAGAGGCAAATATCAGGATAGTAAGAAAATACTAATACTAATTTTAATCATTGCTCAAAGGGTACAATTTAAAAAGAGCCTAATGTATGTGTATAAGTGTCAGAATAACCATAGATACAATGCAAAATGATAACGAAGGTTAGTCTAGTTAACATCCATCACCATACACTGTAACAATTTTTTTTCTTGTGATGAAGACTCTTAAGACCTACTCTCTTAACAACTTTAAAATATTCAATAAGTAATTATTAACTATAGTCACAATGCTATACATCACATACCTGTGACTTAGTTTATAACTGGAAGTTTATACTTTTTGACCCCCCTCACTCACTATCTTGTGAACTTTTTATATGTGCTTAATTTGAACTAAAAATTGAAATAAAATAATTGACTTATGTGTTAAAATAACAATGAATTACTTTTCTGAGACAAATGACTTCTCCCCATATCTCTTACTTTAAGAAAATTGTGAGAAAAAAATGTATGTCATATATAGAAAACTTTAAGTATCAATCTTTACATTAACACTTTAGAATACTTAAATTTTAATGTGATCTTAAGCTCAAAAATATAATATTTATTTAACTTTATTAAGTTGAATGTAATGACTCCATATTCTCGATATTCAAAAGTGGCTATTTTAGTTGCTCTAAGAATAGAACAGTAATTCAATGAGAAAATAAAAGAAAAAAATAGGCTAAATATTACCTAACTGCAAGTCATATAAACATTAATGAAAGCACACTGGCTTGAGAAAGAAAACCCCAGACACAGACATATTTTCCCATCTTCACTGAGTGGGTAAAAAAAAAATAGAGTGAGATAAACCTAATCTCAAGAAGCAGGTTTAAAAAGTCAATATTGCAGTTTGATAAATAGAGGATAGAATTTTGAAGGGTATTGGACTCTTCTTTCCTTGAAGTTATTAAGAATAAAATTCTTATGCTTTACACTGAAGACAAGAGAAATAATAAGTGAAACTCAAGGTGACTTCCAGTCTTATTTTTGGATTCTAAGGAATAATGCATTTTTTTGGAAATAATATTTAGAATCAAAATATAAGGATGTCACAGAGACTGATGCAGCTGGCAACAGGGAGAAAATGTTTCAATAATTCTTGTGAAGCAGCAGGGGAAGCAGGTTATTGTGTATGTGAGCACACAGGAGAAATAATGTCTAGGCCTGATTATCCCCTGCCCCAAATGGACATGCCACTGCTATGAAGAAATTCCATCTAGTCTTTAAAATGAGTGTGAACTGAAGTAATGTAAAGAGGAGCTAGCCAAGCACAGGTAATCAAAATCCATCAGAAAGCATTATAGTTGGCATTGGGCTTGTTCTGTATAGAATCAAACTAGATGAAACTAGTGCCTTGCCCTCCAAGACTCCAGCTTCCATCTGTCAGTTACATTTTGGACTGTTCTGGTATTAAAACAAAAACAAAAACAAAAACAAAAAACAAAAAACGCCTTCAATAATAAACCAAGAGCATAAATTTTCTCCTTTAGAAACACCTCTTCCTGGTTCAGTACAATTGAACCTGTGTTCTACCATCCAGATAAAGCACTCTTAAGAACTAAGGGAAAGTATGGGGAAAATAAATATACAGAATATATTTTTGTTTTGTCAGTAACAAAAATGCATGGGTGGTACCCTCTTGTGAACAAAGAGGGATAAATTGTTGAGTGTTGGATAACCATTGAGATTTTAATGAAATTTGATATCTGTGTGTTCTATGTTATAGGTGATATTAAAAAATATTCTGAAGTAATAGCAGTACTAATGAGTTTATCACAACAATGCACTATTTCTTTAAGTACACAATCTCACAAGGGAGGACAGGGAATTATTTGTGACAAACTTGCATTAATGACAATGAATTTTGATGAGAACTTTGCTAATGGAGTTTTATCTTATGACGGATGTGAGTTGTGGGAGGTCAGCAACACCATCTTAGTTGAAGGAGAACATAAGGACAAACTATTATCTATGTTAAAAATTCAGAAGACATTCTATTTCAATCATGATAAATTTTCAGCAAAAAACTCACAGGGTGTTTTCCAGTTTGATTTTTCTGAATAATCATTCATCAAACTGACATACACATCATTTTAGTGTTGAAATTTGAAAAACATATAATACCTTTATACCAGAGACTTAATGGAGTTTAACTCACTATATTACTATTCAGGTATATTTAAGATACACTTAGAGATGTATAGCTTTTTAGTATTACAGCACAATCAGGGCAAGCTGATTGAACTTTGTTTATCCCAGGATTGTAGCATGTTTGAGTAATACTGGATGACTCTCTGAACAGATAGAGAAACTTGAGTAAGAGGCTCTATGGTGAATCAACCTTTATCCTCTAAGAGAATCTCACACAACTTTCAGAAAAGGAAGAATGGTTAAAAGATATTTAATACACCATCATATCTCACATAGAATATCCTCTGACCCAGCCCCTCATGCACTCATGTAGTAAAGCAAGAGGCCTGCAAAAAGAATTTTGAAAAGTGTATGTTGGGACATTGAAAATCTCAGGAATTCTGCAGTAGAAGACACCTTTAGAGCACATGATTGCAACTTTAATGTAGACCTTCAAGGACTTGATAAAGGTCACTCACAGCAAGGGTGTTGGCAGCAGCATCACTTTTTTAGTGGCCATTAGTGTTAGTTTTGCCACTTTGAGTTTGCATTATAATACAAGATAACACCCTAGTGAAATGGAGCTGGAAACATGAAGAATAGAGTATGTTAACTTGCACTGTTTGGCCAAGTTGTGAAATACTACTTACGTAATCAAAGAATGAGCTGGCAGAGGTGTGAAGGGAGCTCTAGTTCTCACAATGCATGTAAAATCATATAACTCTTGTTTATTTTCCATTTATGAATATATCTGTTGACCACAGATTACATAAAAATAAGAACATCAAAGCCCATTATAGTCATCAATATGGAACCAGAATACGGATTTAACTTCCAGATTAATGTTTCCATCTTTTAGGCTTTTTTTCACTACACAAAGGATCACTTCTAATATAAACACTCATATTAAAGACATCTGTCATGTTGTAGGAGATGATGCCAATGTCCTGCCCAAATCCCTCTAACCTAATCCAAACAGTCAATTTCTGCATCTATTTCTATATTCTTTCTAGAACACTAGGTGGCTTTATAGAACATTTTCTGGCCCAGTATCCAGAAAGGCAAAATGTGCCTGTGAATTACCATCTCCCACCCTCCAACCAAGTTCTCTCTGCTCCCTTAAGCTACCAAATCTTTACCTCCCAGCCCACCCAAGTAGCTTCAACCTAAATGTCTCAAATCTCTCATATCTCAATGGTGTTTTCCAGCATTTCCCAGAATTTCCTTATGGGATCAATAACATCCTTTTTTTAACTACATTTCTTTACCATTTCACTTCCCACTTCCTCACCTTTCTGTGTTTCATGCAACTCCAAAATAAACTATAGGCACTTACATTCTTGCGTCACAGTCTGTTTGAGGGGAAACCCAAACATGCTACTCTATGACTTTTCTTGAATTAATTTCCAAATTAATTTTTCATAAAGTAGAATGTAGTGCAGAGCTAAAGGTACATGTTTATAGAAGGAATAAATGAATTATAACAATGACGTATGAAATAAAGGTCATGTTTCCTTAAGGAGGCTTTCCAGATTTTTGTCTAACTGAATATCTAGTCAAAGGAAAAAATAACAAGATAAAGCAGTGGGAACTTTGGTTATTTGGTGATACTTTCTTTGCTACATCATTAAAAATGTCTGAAATGATTTGAGGTAGTTTTCTTTCTACAATTATTGTAGAAATTGAAGTTTTTCTACAATAATATGGGCACCCAATTGCAAATTTGTACTGGTTAAAAATTAGTACAAATTTTTAATATAAATGAACAGTTTTGTTTGAAAGTGGGAATGGGTTTTGCATAGTGGTTTTCATCTATTTATATACAGAAATAAAGAAAAAGGCCCAGATATAATGAAGTGACTAAAGGGAAGTGATGCAATGGAGTACAAGATGATAGACAAATTACACTTTTCATAGAGGTTCACTATGTTGTTACCAAAGTAATAACATGAAATGTCTTATTTACAAATGGAAAGTAGAACTATTATAATAATGAATGAAGAAAAATAAAACAATAAATAAAAGTTTAAATCCTTTCTTTCAAATAATAGGTAATGTATCACTTAAATATTAACATAAGTTATATCTTTCCTAATTGCTTTTTTCTTCCCTAAACTTTGGACCACCACTTCACTATGTGAACAGATATTCATTTCACCATTTAAAAGTAAAAGAACCTATTTATTTCACAGTGATCTTATAGAAATACTGGAAATGCTTGTTTAGAAAATAAATTTAAGAAATAGATAATGCATATCTCTACAATGTTCAATAGTCTTGATTATTATACACATACAATTTGTTCATTGTTATCACATAATAAATCTTATACAATCATATCTCGGAGATATACATATATATATATATATATTTTTTTTTTGTGGTACACGGGCCTCTCACTGTTGTGGCCTCTCCCGTTGCAGAGCACAGACTATGGACGCGCAGGCTCAGCAGCCATGGCTCATGGGCCCAGCTGCTCCACGGCATGCGGGGTCTTCCTGGACCAGGGCATGAACCCGTGTCCCCTGCATCGGCAGATGGACTCTCAACCACTGCGCCACCAGGGAAGCCCTCTCGGATATATTTGACTTCCTTTAATCTTCATCCCACAGTGAAAATCCAGGCTGTCTGTATACAATGCCTTGTGTAATAGAAAAATTGTGTAATAAAATAATTTTGGAATAACTTAAGAAATAAAGATTTCAGGTGAAAGGAGAGAGAAAATGAGAGAATATTACTGAAAGGAAGTTTGTGCATGTGTGTTTGTGCATTACTATCCAAGGTTTTAACATTGCTTTAAAACTCTAAGGTAAAATAATAATTTTTGCTTAAGTAATTTGAAGCTAATATTTACCTTTATTATCAAAGTAAAGCAATTTACCATGATTCCTATTATTTTAGATCTATGTTTGATAATTACTTCATATTTTAATTGAGAAGGTACTTGAAGATAAAAGAAGAAGAAAAAGGACACATTCATATGTGTCTCATTGTAGATATGTGAAATAAACAGACTTTATAGTAATTGTGGAGAATGCATGGGGTATTTTGCTCCTGGTATTACTGTGTAGGAAAAAGTATATGTAGGAATTACACAACATATTTGAAGTTAGGAAAAATTTTAAATGCCATTATTTTTCAAAATGCATGTAGTTACCACTGTTTCTAATAGTGACATTTTAAAACACAAAATTCCCGCTTTCATGGAGCCTCTTATACAGCCTTGGGTATAAGAGGATAAATATTTTTTCAGTCTTTTTTTTTTTTTCTTTAGTGTCCAGTAATTTAAGTCTTTGGGCCTGTTTTGTGTCTTTTTACATATCTACAGTAACCTTATACTCATGTCTGACCGCTAAAGGAAAAGTATATTCTCAGTACTAACACAGAAAGGTTATCATTTGAATTATTAATAAGACATAAGCAGACAATTAGCTAGCCAACTGAGTATGGGAAGACTGCTTTATTTTAGTCGACCTGTTAATTAACAGATAACTGAATTTTCAGTTGAATTATTTATATAAATAACATTTATTTTTATATTACATAAATATGTATTAAAATGTCAAGATTGAATTCTAAGCAAGGATGACACAGATGTCTCTTTTAGGCTCCTGGCTGATTTTCTTGTGCTGATATACAATTTGAAACATTATGACAAATTTGTGGACTGTGGAAGTCTGGGATGGAGACAAAGCCTCAGAATAACATGAGTCAAGGCAGCATGGGTATTAAATCTAGTAAGAAACTAGCTCACTTAGCAACTTGATGCCATCTAGCCTAATATCTTCTAAAGTATGCATCCACATGAATTACTACTAGAATTGGCATAAAACATCACAAAGATTCAAAGCAGAGGACTAAAAATTCAGTATAAAAAAAAACAGTGTTCAATTTTTTTTAATTTAAGTAATTCAACAAGTGACAGAATGATTATAAATTTTTCACTGGCTTTCATTGAGGAAAATAAAACAATAACCTTATTTGTAAATGAACTCTGGTTTCTTCAAACATGTTATACTGGAAAGAGAATTTTGACACAGAGAAACCTAAATTCTGGTTCTGAATGCTAATTGACATTTGACAAATAACAACATTGAAATCCATTGTCTTCAGCTGTGATAATGAGAGAATACTTCATATATGTTAGTTTTCAAGATTGGAGTCAGTATATGCAAACCATGCTACACAATATATGTAATGCACACATAAAAAGGGTGAGACAAATAAGATAAAAAATTATCATCTTTATTTACAATTTGAGTACCTAGCTACAGCTCATATCACTCTGTCAATTCTATTACTTAGTTTTGTTACTTCAGAAATGATTAAGATTTCTTATTCTCACTTTCTTTTCTTTTCTTTTCTTTTTTTTGCGGTACACGGGCCTCTCACTGCTGTGGCCTCTCCCGTTGCGGAGCACAGGCTCCGGACGCGCAGGCTCAGCGGCCATGGCTCACGGGCTTAGCCACTCCGCGGCATGTGGGATCTTCCCGGACCGGGGCACGAACCCGTGTCCCCTGCATCGGCAGGCGGACTCTCAACCACTGAGCCACCAGGGAAGCCCAAGATTTCTTATTCTCTTCAGGAAGTTTGAGTGCTTCTCTCAGAAGTGATTCAGTTGAGATCTGAAAGTAGAGTATAAGAGTGCCCAATAGAAGCAGGGAATTCATACTAGGTATGCTAGGTTGGACGATGTGGCAGAGAGGAGTGTGTTGGGAGTGATCAAGGAAATAAAAGCGTCATTGTTGTTGGAGCAGAAGAACCTGGGGGATGCTGGTGAATCATCAGGTGTCAGATGTATGTTAAGTAAGGGATGCACTGTGAGAGATACTTTAACTTAAGAACAATGGGAAGTTTTAAAGTTACTTTTATTGAGTTACAAAATGACTAAACCTGTCTTTCAAAGAATGCTTTAAGTAACATAGTATTGATTGATAGTATTGAAAGAATTAGTGATGATATTTTGTAGTGATTGGAGAGGCAAAGAACCAGATGACCAAAATGAGAAGTCAAAATATACCTCTTAGAATCATCTAGATTATGCAACAGGAACAAAGTTTTGCAATTTACCCCAATAAAGGTTAAATTTTAATTCATGTTACATATCTATTGAAGGTCAACTGCAGCTCTGTTCCTTGACATCTTAACTTTCAGTCCCAGCTGACGGAAGAGCCTGTACCTGGAACGCTGCTGGTAGTCTTGGCAGCAGGAAAATGGCAGAGGAAATGTTGGCTCTTAAAGTTTCTGTTGCACAGTGACATGTCATTTCCTCACATATTTTATTGAGCAGGTCACAAACCCTATTCTGACATTAATGAGATGGGGAACTATTTTCAGGGAGAGGCACTACAGGAAAGTGAATTGGAATAAACTAATACAGTTTAACACAAAGTAAGGAGCCTATGTTTTATTACGGAGTCAGCAAAGAACCAGTGAACAACTTCAAAAAGAAATGCATTTAAAAGTAGTGCATACGGGGCTTCCCTGGTGGCGCAGTGTTTGAGAGTCCGCCTGCCGATGCAGGGGACATGGGTTCATGCTCCGGTCTGGGAGGATCCCACATGCCACGGAGCGGCTGGGCCCGTGAGCCATGGCCGCTGAGCCTGTGTGTCCGGAGCCTGTGCTCCGCAACGGGAGAGGCCACAACAGTGAGAGGCCTGCATACGGCAAAAAAAAAAAAAAAGTGCATACACATGAAGGCATAAAAGCTAAGTAAGGAGTATACAGAAGTCAGTATCTGTTACTCAACTTAACAAGCCATGACAAACCTATTATTCTGATTTCTGGACTATATAACCTTAAATGGCATAGCAGTTATATATATATATTGATATGTCATATATTTTTGTGAAGGAAGTTATATATACATATATGTATATATCCTAGTGAAGTGTTTGATTCATAATTGTCACCTCATTATTATAGCTAACATTATCCAAGATATATTATATTTCTTTAAACAAACTTGTAATACTAGTAGTTATATTTTCAGACTTGGTCTTGCTGGCTTTACCAGGCCTACTCTATTGTTTACAGGCAAATATAAACTATCCCTGTTTTCCTTTTCACCCAAGTTTGTTCAGAAGCCTACATTTCTTATACTTTGTCACTGTCAAACTCTAGACACAGAGTAGGTGTTTCAAACTTCAAATTCCTCAGCCTTGTGTCATAAGAAAGACTGGTTTTTTTTCATATTTCAAAATCTTTGAATTTTCATATATTTATATGAATATATATATATATTATAGTAAATAGTCCATAAGGGTAGAACTTTACAGAGAGAGGCATTACTCAAAATCCTTGAGTACACAGCACCATAGTTTGTAATTTCATTCATATTTTATCCATTATTTACTAATTATATAATCAACATTCACCAAAATAAATTACCCCCATGATTTAATACATATGCTAATTTTCAAACTTTTATTTTGAATATAACTATGGAACTACTGTGAATATAATTACTGGTCTAAGACTCCATGTAATTAGAATCTATGTACACAATGACAAATTAGTCATTAATTGTGAAAATCTCAGAGTAACTGTGCACTCTGCTGTCGTTACCAATTCTGGTTTTGACAGGGTTCACTTAATGAGCCATGAGCCATTTATTTTCTCTTAAACTCAACTGTATCATCAATGTAAACAATGAATATAGTTGCAATGTTTATGTGTGGGTTCATTGTGAATTCAGACATTATTCATAAGGAAAGACTTTAGATGTAAGAACAAGGAGCACTAACATTATTGAAAAAGGAAGGGGTGTATGATGCTCTTGCCATAACAAAAGGAGGCATATCAGACAAGAGTAATGAATTTGTTTGTCAAATTGTGGTCATTCAATCAAAAATAATTTTTAAAATTCTAAATTATTTGTAGAATATTCGCTATATGAGATAGTAACAAAAATAGAAGATACAGCCTTCAAATAATTAAAAATATTAAAAATTTACTATTATAAATAAATGTCATTTACATGGACTTTTAATTGGATTTTTGATTTTGTGTTTTCTTTTTTGTTGCTGTTGTTGTTTAGCAGAAATAGGAGGGATTATCTATCTGTGTATCTACCTAGCTATCTATCTAGCTAGCTTTCATTTATCTTTATCATTTAAATTGTCAGAAGAAGAGCTTGGCTTCCCATAGAGTGCTAAGTGTAAATGGAACACACTCACAAAAAGGTTGGGCATGAGTGAGAGTCTGGGATTTGGATAGACCGACTAACATGGAGCTAGCATTTGGTTGAATGAAGCAATGTACAGCAGGAGTCTAGGTCAAATAAAGATCAAGCTCTGATTTTAGTTGCTGGTTGATCATTTTGTAGTATGAAATTTGACTTCCCAGGAACGGTCTGGTCATTGTCCTAGCTCCTGGGAGGTAAGTTCTAAAAGCTTTGAATTTCTGGAGTTATAGAAGTGTCCATTATTCATGGTGGACCCCTCTGACAACACCTAATATTTCCTGTTAATAAGGTAACTCATGATGTCAATAGTTGTGCTAATGAGATGACACAGGTTGGGGGCTGGCAACACCAGACAGATCAACTTTGTGACTAGAGGATTGTGTCTTAGGCTACATGAGACCTCTGAGGAGGGGAAGGGGCCAGAAACTGAGTTCAACCACATGGATAAAGGATCATTCATATCTACTTAATGAAACCTCAATAAAACTCTCAATTTGAAGGTCCAGTGAACTTCTTATGTTGGTAATACTTCACACACACAACCCCACACTGATGCTTGAAGAATAAAGAATCTCTGAGGACCATGGAAGCTTTAACTTTAGATACACATACATCCCTTCCTTTGATTCTAATTTGTAACTTTTCATTGTAATAAACTGTAATCATTAGGCATAGTGTTTTTCTGAATTCTGTGAGTCTTTCTAGTGAATTATTTATCCTGGGAGTAGTCATGGAGATCTTTGAATTTGTGGCTAGTTAGTCTGAAATGAGAGTGGCTCTGGAGAACCTTAAAATTGCAAGTGGCATCTGAAATGAGAGCAGTTTTGAGGAATTTTTTTCTCACACTTTAAAGTTTGGCCAAACTGCTTTGCAATTATCAAGAATAAACCTGAGTTATGGTTTGGGCTGAAACAGAACTTAAGCTCAGAGAATTTAGAGACTCAGTTACTAAGCTGCAAGGAATGTAGATACAGTGACTGGACTTGGGTCACATAGTTAGAATCTGGCTAATAATTTTATACTCTGAAGACCATCTTCATCACTGCCATTACCTGGACTTCATTGTTTCATCTCAGTCTTTTTCAGCCCAAGCTATTTCAGATTTTTGTTGTATATAATGAAGTATGTTATCTAATAGATCTAACAGAGTGAATTCTCAGGGCAATCATGGCATGATACTTATATTTCTTGTTTAATGGTAATAGAAAATTTAATCTTCTTGAAAACTAGAATGTCAGCTTATAGAGAATAGTCTACTGAAAAGTCAGATAAGATAAATTTTATTTTTATGTAGTCCTTTATATAAGACAATGCTGGAAAACCACTATCACAAACACTTCATCAATACTAAATATAAATGAAGTTGGTATTACCATGACTAATGGAAAATTTTGTATTAAATCAGATCTTTTAATTTATTTATTTATTTTAAATTTTTATTGGAGTATAGTTGATTTAAAATATTTTGTTCATTTCAGGTGTACAGCAAAGTGATTTAGTTATGCATATACTTATATCTATTCTTTTTCAGATTCTTTTCCCATATAGGTTGCTATCTTTTTAAGTATATGCATTTGACACCTATCCTTCAAGTATATTCATTTGTAAAATATATCCATATATTTTAAATATATACATTTGTGTACATTTGTCTTAATGATATACAACTAAATTAATTTATATGCATTAAGTGTATGCATTTTAAGTATTAGCATATATTTATATGCATTCAAAATATACACTTGAACAAATTAAAGTATTAAATATTGATATAATAATTAAAAGGTTAGTATGATAGAAGTATTTTCCAAGTTGGTAATTTTATGAAGAAAATAAAACATAATTGTTCTATTCTCAAATATATACATACATATTCAATACATATACACATATAGAATCAGTGTCACAGATAATCTATTAAATTAGATATATATTTAAGGACATGTTTATAATATTATCATGTTCCATTTTTCTATAAACTTCTCAATGTAAGAAGTGTCTTCACTGTGTCCTCTTCAAGATCTCATAAAAGATCATTCACATTGAGAACTATTTACAAATATGGAAGGATAACTTAAATACTTAAAATAATATCAAACCAAGAACATTTAAATCACCTTAAAAAGAATTGTTCTTTTAACAAGAATATAAAAATAAATTGGCAAAATACTCTTAAGAAAATTGAGAACCAATGGGAACTCAAGGTAGACTGTAGAGCATACTTCAAGAGCATATTTCTGTGAAGTCAAAATCAAAAGTATAACTATTAGCATTAGAAGAGGAAAGAGCCAAGTGTATCTGGAAGAATGCCAGGATTGAGCAAATTGCCATGAAGGTATGTTTAGTTTACTGGAGTACAGGCATGGCAGCAAATGACTGCGTACTTAAAGGCGATAGATTTAATTGAAGGATGCCAGCTCTGTGGTAGATAAGGTAGTTTAGACATTAGTATGTTCAGCCTCATCAGAACAGAAAACATTGTCCCAGAATGTGAAACAAAATTAGCTATTCTATGGCTTTTTAACTTCTGATCTGGAATCCACATACTTTCCATTTTTGTTTTGATGAAATGACTTTTAAGTAGTTTGGGAATTGCTTAACATATAGAAAATATTTATATCTGAAAAATATGCTAAACATAAAAAAATTAGAAAGGAACTCTCTAGAATAAATCACAACCTGATACTGTTTACACAGAATAAAAACAGATATAGTATAAAACTTTTTAAACTGCATTTTCATGAATAATTTACATTTATCAGCTTCAGATATTTAAACAGTAAAAGAACTAATGAAGACTGAACACTTACTGCAATGTTCTTTATTCCTTTTCTTCTAAAGTCTTAATGAGCTGTAATTACATTTGCTCATATGTTGTCTCAAACATGCTTTGTTATAAAGAGTATAATAAGGAGCTGTA
The DNA here is from genome assembly GCF_964374135.1 of Grampus griseus. Taxonomy (NCBI): domain Eukaryota; kingdom Metazoa; phylum Chordata; class Mammalia; order Artiodactyla; family Delphinidae; genus Grampus; species Grampus griseus. Next base: position 38,333,873 of record NC_139012.1, on the reverse strand, counting down.
TCTCACTTCATGAACTACAGCAGACATATAAATGAGAAGCTACAAAACTAGAGAAGAGCCTGGAGATATTAACATCTGTGTGACTGAAGCAGCCATTTCACAATCCAGTAGACCTTAAACACGGCAGACATTGAAATCTGTTCAGCACATGGAATAGATTTTTAAATATGTTTGGTTACTGCTTTCTCCAAGTTGCTGTCTGAACATGGCTTCTATAATACTAGGGAGTCTGCTTTGACATCACTGGCATATAAAAATCATGTCTTTGATTAATATTTACTACCATAATCTGTCCACTTACAATCATAAGTACGAATTTTAATTGTACCATTGTCAAAGCCTCTCTTGGAGTGGAGAAGTTGGAATATACTTACTAAGAAGAGAAATATGAGAAAATGACTTCTGAAAACTTGGTTGTTATTTTTTTATGTCAATTTGAGAAAGGATATTCCATAACTTTGACATAGATAGATAGATAGACAGAAAAATAGATAGATAGATATAGATAGATAGATAGATAATTTCAACATAAATTCGTCATTAAATCAATGAATGTTTTAGTAAGCTACTTGGAAAATCAAGGACATTTTTGAGAAGAAACTGTTCAATCATAAGAAGGAAATAAACACTTTGAAAGGCCATGTTTATTTCTCTTCAAAGACAATGTTTTAAATATTATGTTAAGGTTTATTTAAAATAAATTTTCAGGAAATTTGTGATTATTTTCTAAACTGTGTGAAGTTACTATTACAAATAACTTGAAATATCAGGCATATATGTGACAATGATCCAAAATTTAATTTTCAATTATTGAAATATAACCATAAGGATTTTAATTAATAATATCAAATTGATATGTCATACAAATTACAAAAACTTTCACTTTATATCATAGATTCCAGTCTATAATTGATGTAAAAACATACAACTACTAGTTTTTCTAATATAATTAATAGAATAAACTTCTCTACTCCTAACCTTTATAATAAAAAATGTTATTGGTGCTAAATATTTGCAGAAAAGCCATTGTTTCCACTTGAATGGCAATTTCATGATTTTATGAGTATATAATGATAGCAAATTGGCATTATTATCTTCATGTTTGATATCTTTGCCATTATAATAGACTATTTCATCAATTAGTCACAGTTTAAAAATCCAGATGACATCTATTTTGAAGTTTATACAAATTATAGTAAAAAATGTTCTATATACTAGGCTATAAGTAATAAACATTTTAAATAATCACTCAGATTATTTAAAATTCCATATTTTCTTCAATTATTGAAAGATTCCTTAGGCACATTAAGGATGAGGGACAACATATGAATCCTCCACTTTCTAAGTTTATCAGTCATGAGTGAGTAAGGAGTTCCATGACACACTTTAAAAGGCTGTAACTGCCTCAGAATTACATTGCAACTTAGTTTAACTCTCAAATAATTTCTATAATGTCATTTCTTGGCCTTTAACAGATTCATATTTTCATTTTCTCCATGTGAATGACTGTGGATTGGTATATAAAATGAGTTGGAGTTAATTAGCAGAGTTAAACTTTGAGGAAGCCTAAGTAATTGACCCAGAATTTGAAGGGTATTATGCTAATCATACTTTTTGGAGGTTAAACCTCTTTGTTTTCCCTAAAATGTAGAAAATTTGTAGTGGAACAGTATAACAGAGATTCTAAAATATGTGAATAAGTCAAACATAATCATTATTTATTCGAAGCAGTATGCCACCAATTTTCAAAGGTCAAGTCTGTGAAATAACTCAAGAAAATATTTCTCTAAGAAAAGAATTCCATATAGTATAATAATTTCATCTCCTATTTATGCATTCCAGCAAAGTTGTAAAATTATATTCCTATTGCTTGATGTTATTAAAACAAAGACACTAGAGCAGTAAAATAAAAGAGCAACTTCTCACAAAGGACTATGAAAACCAAAATGTTTATTGCATATGTATGTTTTTCTAAACAAAATGTCCATTATTATTATTTTTTTTTTACTTCACAAAACAGCTTTTATTCATTCTTTCATCAAGTGCTTTTAATGTATGTCATAAATATCAGGTACACTTCTAAGATTTAGGATATTGAGAAAAAAATGTTTTCAGAGAGCTTACTTGCAGTGTAATACCAAAGGAAAAAATGAATAAACAAATAAGCAAGCATTAATTAATTAATTAAAAAGATAGTAAGGAGGATAGAGTTCTGTGGACAGGGAAGGCCTTGCTGGGAACACACCATTTAAGCAAGGACTTAAAGGAAATATGGTAGTAAGATATGTGAGTAACTGTAAGAATAGTACTAAGCAGACAGAAGTGCAAATGTTAAGTATCTGAGATGGAAATGTGCCTGGTTTACATCTATTGGTGCTCTTCTTTATGATTGCTTCTTAATAGAAATATATTTAACTTAATGATTAAATATTTAACCAAAAGAAAAGAGGAAAATAACTAAGCAATATTGAAGTTAATAACAAAGAGAGAGAAATAGTTTCTAGAAACTTGAATATTAATTTTTAAATGATCTGTCACACAATTGTTAATATATGTAACAAAATATTCTATGACTCCATTTCAACAAATCTATGCCAACAAATGACATACAGCCTACAAAAATAAAATCAGAGATCAGCCAAAATGGCAGAGTAGAAAGACCCTGAACTCACCTCTTCTCAGGAGCACAACAAAATCACAACTATTTGCAGAACACCCATCTATGAAAAAGACCAGAACTGACCAGAAAATACCTTCTACAACTAGAGATATAAAAAAGGAACCAAAATGAGATGGGTAGGAGTGACAGGCTCATGATATAATCAAGTCCCATATCCCAGGACGGGTGACCAGGAGAATAATTATAGTGCAGAGGTTCTCCCATAGGAGTGAGAGTTCTAAGTCCCATGTAGGGCTCCCAAGCCCAGGGGTCCTGTATGAGGAAAACAAACCCCCAGAGCATTTGGTTTTAAGGCCCATCAGGGCTTAATTTCAGGAGTCCAAAGGAACTGGGGTAAATTGAGACTTCACTCCTAAAGAATGCACACAAACCCTCATGTCCACCAGGACCCAGGACAAAAGCAGTAATTTTATAGAAGCCTGGGCCATACCAAGTTGCTGGGCTTGGAGAATATCCTAGAGAGACAGAGTGTGACTGCAGCTCATCCTGGAGACATAGACACTGATGGCAGCCATATCTAGAAGCTTTCTACCACATGGATAATACAGCTAGTTGTTGCCATCATGGGATCCTCCATCTAGGTGATTAGCACCAAGACCCGGCCCCACCCAACAGCCTATAGGTGCCACTACTGGGATGCCTCAAGTGAAACAAGTAACTGGGTGGGGAAACAGCACCACCCATAAGCAGACAGGCTGCCTAAAGGCTTTCTGAGCCCACAGCTGCCTTTAGACATACATCTAGACACAGCACTACCTAACAGAGGACCAAGTGCCAGCTTCATCCAACAGGAGGCAGACACTAGACACAAGAAAATGTCAGTCCTACAGTCTGCAGACCCCAGTGACCCACAGGAGGCCAGGCACTGCCCTAGGACTAGCTGGATCATGGCCCTGCCCACTAGCAGGCCAACACAAGCTTTGGGAAGCCTCAGAATTCATACCCAGCTGTTTCAGGAAACAATCTCCCCCGTACCAGAGATCTGACACAAGCTGTGGAATCCCTGAGGCTGAAGCCAGTCTCCAGGACCTGACTTTGCCTCCCAGTAGTCCAACATTAATCCCAGGATCTAAATTGACCCACCAGTGTAGGAGGGACAATAGCCCCAAGGTCTTTTGAACCTTGACTCTGCTCACAAGTGAGCCAGCATTACCCCTGGGGCCCCTGGAGTTTTGCTGTCAGCAAACAAAAATGATGAAAGGGAAAAACCTACAACCAATAAGACTCTACCAAGCAAGGATCTCATCAGATTTGATGGAGAGAGCAAAAACTTTACAGACAAACAAAAGCTAAAAGATATCATTGGCACCAAACCAGCTGTACAACAAATGTTAAAGGAATTTCTCTAGGTGAAAAAGAAAAGGTCACAAATAGAAACAAGAAAATTACAAAATGAAAAATGTACCAGTAAGGGCAAACATACAGTAAAGGTAGGAAATCTTACACACACAAAGCTACTAGAGAAGTTAAAAGACAAGACTAGTAAAATCGTCTATATCCACAAAAAGCAGTTAAGGGATACACAAAAAAATCAGATGTAAAATATTATATTAAAAAACAGTAATTATTAGAGGAGAAGAATACTGATGCAGGGTTTTTAAAATGCATTTGAAGTTAGGAGATCAGCAACTTAAAACAATCATGTATATATAGAGAGACTGCTACATAAAAACCTCAAGGTAACCACCAACCAAATATCTATAATAGATATACACACACACAAAAAGAAGCAAACATAACAGTAAAGGTATTGAACAAATTACAAGAGAAGAGAACAAAAGAAGTAGAAAGGAAAAAGAAAAAATATATAAAAATAAACCCAGAACAATTAACAAAATTACAATAAGAATGTACATATTGATAATTACCTTAAACGTGAATGGACGAAATGATCCAACCAAAAGACACAGAATGGCTGAATGGATAGAAAAACAAGACCGATATATGTGCTGCCTATGAGAGACTCATTTTGGATCTAGAGACACACACAGACTGAAAGTGAGGGGATGGAAAAAGTTATTCCATGCAAATGGAAATCAAAAGAAAGCCAGAGTAGCAATACTTGTATCAGACAAAATAGACTTTAAAATAAAAACATTTGGGCTTCCCTGGTGGTGCATTGGTTGAGAGGCTGCCTGCCTATGCAGGGGACACAGGTTCGTGCCCTGGTCCAGAAAGATCCCACATGCCACGGAGCGGCTAGGCCCATGAGCCATGGCCACTGAGTCTGCACATCCAGAGCCTGTGCTCCGCAACGGGAGAGGCCGCAACAGTGAAAGGCCTGCATACTGCAAAAATAAATAAATAAACAAATAAATAAAAACATTTACAAGAGACAAAGAATGACACTGCCTAATGATCAAAGGATCAATCTAAAAAAAGATATATATAAACATCTTTATTGGAGTATAATTGCTTTACAATGGTGTGTTAGTTTCTGCTTTACAACAAAATGAATCAGTTATATATATATATATATATATATATATATATATATATATATATATATATATATATATACACATATGTTCCCATATCTCTTCCTTCTTGTGTCTCCCTCCCTCCCACACTTCCTATCACCCTACATAGGAACACTTAAATATATACAGAAAATATTAACAAACATAAACTGAGAAATCAACAGCAACACAATAATAGCAGGAGACATTTACCTCAATGGACAGATCATCAAGAGAGAAAATCAATATGGAAACATGGGCCTTAAATAACACATTAGACCAAAACAACTTAATTGATATATATAGAGCATTCCATCCAAAGGCAGCAGAATACACATTCTTTTCAAGTCCACATAGAACATTCTCCAAGATAAATCAACTGAAAGGCCACAAAACAAGCTTCAGTAAGTTTTCAAGAATTGAAATCACATATAACATCTTTTCTGACCACAGAACTATGAGAATAGAAATCAGCTACAAGAAAACACCTGCAAAAAACCACAAACATGTGGAGGCTAAAAATATACTATTAAACAACCAATGAACCACTGAGGAAATCTAAGGGGAAATTTTTAAAATACCTAGAGCAAATGAAAATGAAAACACAATGATCCAAAATCTATGGAATGCAGCAAAAGGAGTTCTAAGAGGAAAGTTTTTAGCCATACAAGCTTACTTCAGGAACCAAGAAAAATCTCAAATTACCTAACCATACACCTAAAGGAAATAGAGAGGGACTTCCCCAGTGGTCCAGTGGTTAGGACTCTGTGCTTCAACTACAGGGGATGTGGGTTCGACCTCCACTCTGGGAACTAATATCCTGCATGCCATGTGGTGTGGTCAAAAAATAAATAAATAAAAATTAAAGGAACTAGAGAAAGAAGAATAAACAAAACCATAGTTACCATCAGGAAAGAAATCATAAAGATCAGAGAAGGAATAAATGAAAAATAGACTAAAAAACAAAATAGAAAAGATTGATGAAACTAAAAGTTGATTCTTTGAAAATATAAATAAAATTGATAAATCTTCAGCCAAACTCATGCAGTAAGAAATGGAGAGGGCCAAAATAAATAAAGTCAGAAATAAAAAAGGAGAAATTACAACAGAAATACAAAGGCTCATAAGAGACTACTATGAACAACTATATGCCAATAAAATGGACAACCTAGAAGAAATGGAAAAATTCTTAGAATGGTACAATTTCCTAAGACTGAACCAGGAATAAATACAAAATATGAACAGACCAAATAGAAGAAATGAAATTGAATCAATAATTAAGAAAACTTACAACAAACAAAAGTCCAGGACCAGATGGCCTCAGTGGTCAATTCTACCAAAAATTTAGAGAAGAGTTATTACCTATCCATCTCAAAATATTCCAGAAAATTACAGAATGAGGAACACTTCCAAGTTCATTCTATGAGTCCAACATTATCCTAATACAAAATCCATAAAAGATACCAAAAAAAGAGAAAATTACAGGCCAATATCACCGATGTACATAGATGCAAAAATCCTCAACAAAATACCAACAAACTGAATCCAACAATATATAAAAATGATAATTCACCATTAAGTGGAATTTATCCAAAGAATGCAAGCATTTTCCAATATCCACAAATCAATGTGATACATGTCATGAATAAACTGAAGAATAAAAACTATATGATCACCTCAGTAGATGTAAAAAATCTTTTGACAAAATTCAACATCCAATTATGATAAAAACTCTCCAGAAAGTGTGCATAGAGTGAACATATTTCAACATAATAAAGACCATATATGTCAAATGCACAGCTAACACTGTACTCAATAGTGAAAAACTTAAATTATTTCCTCTAAGATCAGGAAGAAGACAAGGATGCCCACTCTCACCACTTTTATTCAACATAGTTCTGGAAGCCCTAGCCACACCAATCAGAGAAGAAATAGTAATAAAAGAAATAAAATGGAAAACAGGAAGTAAAACTCTCACTGTTTGCAGAAGACATGATACTATACAAAGAAAATCCGTAAGACACCACCAGAAAACTACTAGAGCTCATCAATGAAATTGGTAAATTTTCAGGATGCAAAGTAATATACAGAAATCTGTTACATTTGTATATACTAACAATGAACTATCACAAAGAGAAATTAAGGAAATAAGCTCATTTACCATCAAAATGGAAAGGAATAAAATTACCTAAGGAGATAAACGACCTGTACTTGGAAAATTATAGTACAACACTGATGAAAGAAATTGAAGAAGACACAAACAGATGGAAAAATACACCATGTCATTGGATTCAAAGAATTAACATTGTTAAAATGACCATAGCCCCCAAAGAAAATACACAGATTCAATGTTATCCCTGTTAAAATACCAATGGCATTTTTCACAGACCTAAAACAAATAATTTAAAATTTTGTATGGAAACACAAAAGACCACGAATAGCCAAAACAATTTCAAGAAAGTAGAACAGAGCTGAAGAAATTATGCTCCCTGACTTCAGACTATACTACAAAGCTACTGTAATCAAAACAGAATGGTGCTGGCACAAAAACAGACAGAGATAAATGGAACAGGTTAGAGAGCCCAGAGATAAGCCCACACCATTATGTTCAGACAATCTACAACAAAGGGGGCAAGAATATACAATGGAGAAAAGATAGTCATCTTCAATAAGTGGTGTGAGAAAAACTGGGCAGCTACATGTAAAAGAATTAAATTAGAACTATTCTCTAATACCATACACAAAAATAAACTCAAAATGGATTAAAGACTTAAATGTAAGACTGGATACCATAAGGTATGGTATCCTAGAGGAAATCATAGACAGTACACACTTTTACACAAATCATAGCAATAGTATTTTTGGATCCATCTCCTAAAACAAAGGAAATAAAAGAAAAGATAAACAACTGAGAGCTAATTAAACTTAAAAGCTTTTGTACAGCTAAGGAAACCATTGCCAAAATGAAAAGACAACGTAGTGAGTCAGAGGGCATATTTGCAAATGATATGAACAATAAGGGGTTAATATCCAAAATACAGAAACTCATTCAACTCAACATCAAGAAAACAAAATCCCTGATTAAAAAAATGGGCAGCAGACCTGAATAGACATTTTTCCAAAGAAGACATACAGATGGACATCAGGCACATTAAAAGATACGCAACACCATTAATCATCAGAGAAATGCAAAACAAAAACTACAAAGAGATGTCACCCCACACCTGTCAGAATGGCTGTCATCAAAAAGAACAGAAATAACAAATGTTTGTAATGATGTGGAGAGAAGTGAATCTTTGTACACTGTTGGTGGGAATGTAAATTGGTGCAGCTGCTGTGGAAAACAGTAGGGAGGTTTCTCAGAAAACTAAAAATAGAACTACCATATGACCCAGGAATTCCACTCATGGGTATATATCTGAAAAATAAAAACACTAGTTTGAAAAGATACACAAACTCCAATGTTCATAGCAGCATTATTTACAATTGCCAAGTTATGGAAGCAATCTAAGTGTCCATCAACAGATGACTGGATAAAGAAGAAGTGGGATATATATATATATATATATATATATATATATATATATATATATATATATATATATATATATATAGTGTGTATATATATATGGTGTATATATATATGTATATATATATATGGTATATATATATATATACGGTGTGTATATATATATATACACACCGTATATATATATAGTGGAATACTACTCAGCCATAAAAAGAATGGAATTTTTCCATTTACAGCAACATGGATGTCCTTGGAGAGCATTATGCTAAGTGAAATAAGTCAGAGAGAAAAAGACAAATACTGTGTGATATCACTTATATGTGAAATCTGAAAAATAAAACAAACTGTGAAAATAACAAAAGAAGCAGACTCACATATATAAATATCAAACTAGTGGTTGCCAATGAGTAGAAGGAAGGGAGGAGTGACAACATAGGTTTAGCAGATTAAGAGGCACAAACTATTAGGTATAAAATAAGCTATGAGGATATATTGCAACAACATGGAGAATATAGAAAATATTTTAGTATAACTATAAATAGAGTACAACTTTTAAAAATTGTGAATCTCTATATTGTACACATGTAACATATAATATTACACATCAACCATACTTCAATTAAAAATAAGAAGCTGAGGAATAAAAATAAAGAAAGAAAATTTTAAAATTAAGATGCAAAGTTTACAGTTATATGTGAAACCAACCATTGATTATGGATATATATTGTATTATGAGGAAAAAATGCCAAAATAACTTAAGTAGTTATTTATGTGAAAGTGTGCATAGAGGTGTGTGTGTGTGTATGTGTGTGTGAGTGATTGAGAACAGGAAATACTGGTGGGTTCTTCAGTGTTTGTTGAAAATCCAAAGGGTAAATATGCATTTAAATAGCAATAGCTACAGAAGTTATCTCACCAAATAAAAAGAAGTAACATCTATTTTATAGATATTTACCTTTTTTCCCCTCTCTTTTTCATTATTTGAGTGTCAGATGCACAGTGTTAAGTTAATCAACACATGAGGTCATAACATAAATGCCTTATTGTTCCATGTAAAGTTTAACTTAATTACTGTAATACTGCTGTATTTTTATCTCTTTCTGTCTTCCCATTGTCTGATTTTTCACAGCCAGCACCCACTCTGAAAGTTTAAAATGTGAACACAGATCACTATGTATCCTTGAAAAAATACATACAGTTTTTGCATATGTTTATTATTTTTAATGATTTTACACAATATATGTATTTTTTAACTTTAATAAATTTTAAAGTACTCTTCACATTCAACTATGTAGAAAATTTTCATTGATTTTTTTCTTCAGCATAATATTCCAGTTTGCCAATAGTACCACATTGTAGTAACCCAATCCTACACTGATAGACTCTAGCCTGACTCTAAAGCCCTGCTACTGTAACTAATACAAAGATACGGCCTGTGTAAGAATTTCTCTTGGATGTTTTCCCAGGAAAACTGTGTATAAATGATCCTATGAATCTACAACTTTACCTATACATTATATGATTTTATTTTGAAAATTTGGATTTATGAATACAAAATATAAAACAATAAATACAAAAATTAGGTATGAAGAATATATTTATAGAAATATTATACATATGTTTTCTTCTTTGTTGTTATATTATTTTCTTAAATATATTTTCCCCTTATCAGTATCATGCTACATTTCATTTTGTCATTATAACTGTGCATCTGATTTTTTTCTTCCACTTATATTGAGATGTAATTGACATACAGCACTGTATAAGTACAAGGTGTACAGCATAGTAATTTGACTTACATACATCATGAAATGTTTAATACAATAAGTTTAGTGAACATCCATCATCTCATATACATACAAAATAAAAGAAAAAGAAAAAACTTATTTTTCCTTGTGATGAGAACTCAGGATTTTCTCTCAACAAATGTCATATATAATATACAGCAGTTTTATTTATAATAATCATGCAGATTACATCCCTAGTACTAATGTATCTTATAACTGGAAGTTTGTACCTTTTGACCACCCTTGTCCATGCCCTCCCCCTGCTCCCCACCACTGGTAACCACAAATCTGAACTTTTTTCTATGAGGTGGTTTGTTTATATTTGAAGTATAATTGACCTACAACATAATGTTAGTTCCTGGTGTACAATGTAGTGATTTGTATTTCTATACATTGCAAAATGATCACCATGTTAAGTCCAGTTACCATAAAAATATCTGTCACCATGAAAAAAATATGTTATTATTGAACAGATTACCCACTCCATACTTTTCACCAGCAGGATGCATTTATTTTGCAATTTAAATTTTGTACCTTTTAATCTCTCTCACTTATTTCACTCATCTGCCCAGCCCCAACCCCTCTGACAACCACTGGTTTGTTCTTTTTATCTATGAGTCTGTTTCTGTTTTGTTATATTTGTTCATTTGTTTTGTTTATTAGTTTCCACATATAAGTGAAATCATATGGTATTTGTCTTTTTCTGTCTCACTTATTTCGCTAACATAATACCTTCTAGGTCCATCCATTTTGTTGCAAATGATAAGAATTCTTTTTTTATGGTTGAGTAATATTTCACTGTATTTATATGTGTGTGTGTATATATATATATATATATATATAATCACGTGTTTTTTAATCCATTCATCTATCAATGGACAGATAGTTGCTTCCATATCTTGGCTATTGTGAATAATGCTGCCATAAACATAGGGGTGCCTATACCAGTTTGATTTAGTTTTTGTTTTCTTTGGAAAAATAACCATAAGTTCAAGTTTGGATTGTATACTGGTTCAGTTTTTAATTTTTTGAGGAATCCATACTGTTTTCCATAGTTTTGCACCAACTGACATTCCTGCTAATAGTGCACAAAACTTCCCTTTCTCCACACCTTCTCCAACACTAGTTATTTGCTGTCTTTTTGATAATGGCCATTCTGACAGGTGTGAGGTTATATCTCTTTGTGGTTTTGATTTGCATTTCCCTGATGATTAGTGACGTTACCATCTTTTCATGTATCTGTTAGTCATTGGTATGTCATCTTTGGAAGAATGTATATTTAGGTTTTCTGCACATTTTTAGTCAGGTTGTTTGTACTATTGATGTTGAGTTCTATATGTTCAATGTATACCTTTGATATTAACCCCTTGCCAAATATATCCTTTGCAAGAATCTCTTTCCATTCAGTACCTGGTCTTTTCATTTTGTTGGTAGTTTCCTTTACTGTGCAAAAGCTTTTCAATTTGTTGTAGTCCCATTTCTATATTTGTTTTGTTTTGTTTTGTTTTTTTTGACTTGAGACTGATGTCAAAGAGTGTACTGCCTGTTTTCATCTAGGAGATTTATGAATTCAAGTCTTACATAATGCATTTTTAGTTTATTTTTTTGTATACAATGTGAGAAAGTAGTCTGGTTTGATTCTTTTCATGTAGCTGTGCAGTTTTCCCAACACCGTTTACTGAGGAGGCTGTCTTTTCTCCACTGTGTATGCTTGCCTCCTTCATCTTACTGGTTTAATTTACCACATGTGTGTGGGTTCATTTCTGGGTTACGGGGTCTTATTTTGTTCCATTGATCTATGTGTCTCTTTGTGTGCCAGTACATGCAGTTTTGATTCTGTTTTGATAACCATAGTTATATATTTTGAAATCAGGGAACATGATACATCTGGCTTTGTTTTTCTTTCTCAGTATGTTTTTGCTCTTTAGGGTCTTTTGTGTTTCCATACCAATTTTGAATTATTACTTGTAATTCTGTAAAAAATGCCATTGGAGTTTCATTAGACATAGAATTGAATCTGTAGATTGCCTTGCATAGTATGTTCATTTTAGCAATATTAATTCTTATAATCCATGAACATGGTATCTCTTTTCATTTGTTTTGAAGTCTACAGTTTCTTTCATCAATGTCTTTTACAGCTTTCTGAATACATGTATTTTCCCTCCTTGATTAGATTTATTCCTAGAGTTATTCCTTTTTGATGCAATTATAAATGGGATTGTTTACTTAATTTGTCTTTCTGACAGTTTACTACTGTGTATAGGAATGAAACAAATTTCTGTACCTTAATTTTGCAACCAACAACTTTACTGAATTCATATATTCTAAAAGTTTTTTAGTGGCATCTTTAGGATTTTTACATATAGTATCATGTAGTCTGAAAATAGTTACAGTTTTACTTCTTCCTTTCCAAATTGAATTGCTATTATTCCTTTTCCTTGTCTGATTGCTGTGGCTAGGGCTTCCAACAGCGTTGTTTAAAACTGGTAGGAGTGGTCATCTTTGACTTGTTTCTGATCTTTGAGGAAGTGCTTTCATCTTTTCACTTTTGAGTATAATGTTAACCATGATCTTGTCATATATGTCTTTATTATGTTGAGTTATGTTTCCATTATACTCACTTTGTTCAGAGTTTTTCATCATAAATCAATGTTGAATTTTGTTAAAAGCTTTTTCTGCAACTATTGAGATTTTTATTCTTCAATTAGTTAATGTGGTGTGTTACAATGATTGGATTTTGAATATTTAACCATACTTGCACGACTTGGATAAATCCTTCTTGATCATGGTGTATGATTGTTTTAAAGTATTGTTGAATACAGTTTGCTAATATTTTGTTGAAAATTTTTGCATCTATGTTCATGAGATATATTGGCCTGGGATTTCCTATTTTTATGGTGTTTCTGTCTGATTTTGGTGTCAGGGTAATACTGGCCTTGTAGAATGAATTTCATCCTCTTCAATTTTTGGAATATTTTGAGAAGGATTGGTGTTAACTTTTCAAATATTTGATAGAACTGTCCTATGAAACTGTCTATTCATGGGCTTTGTTTGTTGGTATACTTTTTTGTTTTTGGAGTATAGTTGATTTACAATGCTGTGCTAGCAGCTGTCATACAACAAAGTGAATCAGCCATACATATACATATATCAATTCTTCTTCAGATTCTTTTGCCACATGGGTTACTACAGAGTATTAAGTAGAGCTCACTGTGCTATACAGTAGGTCACTGTTAGTCATCCATTCTATATATAGTAGTTTGTGTATGTCAATCCCAATTCCTGAATTTATCCCACGCCCCCTTTCCCCCCAGTAACAATAAGTATATATTTTACATCTGTGACGCTATTTCTGTTTTGTAGATAAGTTCATTTGTACCATTTTTTTGTAGATTGCACATAGAAGTGCTGTCATATGGTATTTGTCTTTCTGTCTGACTAACTTTACTCCGTATGACAATTTCTGTGTCCATCCATGTCCCTGCAAATGACATTATTTTGTTATTTTTTATGGCTAAATAATATTCCATTCTATGTATGTACCACATCTGCTTTATCCATTCTTCTGTTGATGGCTATTTAGGTTGCTCAGATGTCCTGGCTATTGTGAATAGTGCTACAATAAATATTGGGGTGCATGTATCCTTTCAAGTTATGGTTTTTCGGGATATATGCCCAGGGGTGGGATTGCTGGATCATACGGTAGCTCTATATTCAGTTTATTAAGGAACTTCCATACTGTTCTCCATAATGGCTGTACCAATTTACATTCCCACCAACACTGTAGGAGGGTTCCTTTTTTGCTACACCCAGCATTTATTGTTTGTAGAGTTTTTGATCATGGTCATCTTGAATAATGTGAGATGATAACTCATTGTAGTTTTGATTTGCATTTTTCTAATAATTAGTGATGTTGAGCATCTTTGCATGTGCTTTTTGGCTATCAGCATGCTTTCTCTGGAGAAATATCTATTTAGAACTTCCACACATTTTTTTCTCTTTTAAATTTCCATTGTTACTTTTTTTTTTTACATATTTATTGTAGTATAATTGCTTTACAATAGTGTGTTAGTTTCTGCTTTATAACAAAGTGAATCAGTTATACATATACATATGTTCCCATATCTCTTCCCTCTTGTGTCTCCCTCCCTCCCACCCTCCCTATCCTACCCTTCTAGGTGGTTACAAAGCACCGAGCTGATCTCCCTTTGCTATGCGGCTGCTTCCCACTAGCTATCTATTTTACGTTTGCTAGTGTATATATGTCCAGGCCACTCTCTCACTTTATCACATCTTACCCTTCCCCATCCCCATATCCTCAAGTCCATTCTCTACTAGGTCTGTGTCTTTATTCCTGTTTTACCCTTAGGTTCTTCATGACATTTTTTCCCTTAAATTCCATATATATGTGTTAGCATATGGTATTTGCCTTTCTGTTTCTGACTTACTTCACTCTGTATGACAGACTCTACATCCACCCACTTCATTACAAATAGCGTTTCTTTTTATGGCTGAGAAATTACAAATTTCATTTCTTTTTATGGCTGAGTAATATTCCATTGAATATATGTGTCATATCTTCTTTATCCATTCATCCGATGATGGACACTTAGCTTGTTTCCATCTCCAGGCTATTATAAATAGAGCTGCAATGAACATTTTGGTACATGACTCTTTTTGAATTTTGGTTTTCTCAGGGTATATGCCCAGTAGTGTGATTGCTGGGTCATATGGTAGTTCTATTTGTAGTTTTTTAAGGAACCTCCATATTGTTCTCCATAGTGGCTATATCAATTCAAATTCCCACCAGCAATGCAAGGGTGTTCCCTTTTCTCCACACCCTCTCCAGCATTTATTGTTTCTAGATTTTTTGATGATGGCCATTCTGGTTGGTGTGAGATGATATCTCATTGTAGATTTGATTTGCATTTCTCTAATGATTAATGATGTTGAGCATACTTTCATGTGTTTGTTGGTAGTCTGCATATCTTCTTTGGAGAAATATCTATTTAGGTATTCTGCCCATTTTTGGATTGGGTTGTTTGTTTTTTTGTTATTGAGCTGCATGAGCTGCTTGTAAATTTTGGAAATTAATCCTTTGTCAGTTGCTTCATTTGCAAATATTTTCTCCCATTCTGAAAGTTGTCTTTTGGTCTTGTTTATGGTTTCCTTTGCTGTGCAAAAGCTTTGAAGTTTCATGAGGTCCCATTTGTTTATTTTTGTTTTTATTTCCATTTCTCTAGGAGGTGGGTCAAAAAGGATCTTGCTATGATTTATGTCATCGAGTGTTCTGCCTATGTTTTCCTCTAAGAGTTTGATAGTTTGTGGCCTTAAATTTAGGTCTCTAATCTATTTTGAGCTTTTTTTTGTGTATGGTGTTAGGGAGTGATCTAATCTCATACTTTTACATGTACCTGTCCAGTTTTCCCAGCACCACTTATTGAAGAGACTGTCCTTTCTCCACTGTACATCCATGCCTCCTTTATCAAACACAAGGTGACCATAAGTGTGTGGGTTTTTCTCTGGGCTTTCTATCCTGTTCCATTGATCTATAGTTCTGTTTTTGTGCCAGTACCATACTGTCTTGATTAATGTAGCTTTGTAGTATAGTCTGAACACAGGGAGCCTGATTCCTCCAGCTCCTTTCTTCGTTCTCAAGATTGCTTTGGCTATTCGGGGTCTTTTGTGTTTCCATACAAATTGTGAAATGTTTTGTTCTAGTTCTGTGAAAAATGCCAGTGGTAGTTTGATAGGGATCGCATTGAATATGTATCTTGCTTTGTGTAGTAGTGTCATTTTAACAATGTTGATTCTTCCAATCCAAGAACATGGTATATCTCTCCATCTATTTGTATCATCTTTAATTTCTTTCATCAGTGTCTTATAATTTTCTTCATACAAGTCTTTTGTCTCCTTAGGTAGGTTTATTCCTAAATATTTTATTCTTTTCCTTGAAATGCTAAATGGGAGTGTTGTCTTGATTTCACTTTCAGATTTTTCATCATTAATGTATAGGAATGCCAGAGATTTCTGTGCATCAACTTCGTTTCCTGCTACTTCTCCAAATTCATTGATTAGCTCTAGTAGTTTTCTGCTAGCATCCTTAGGATTCTCTATGTATAGTATCATGTCATCTGCAAAGAGTGACAGCTTTACTTCTTCTTTTCCAATTTGGATTCCTTTCATTTCCTTTTCTTCTCTGATTGCTGTGGCTACAACTTCCAAATCTATGTTGAATAAGAGTGGTGTGAGTGGGCAACCTTGCCTTGTTCCTGATCTTAGTGGAAATGCTTTCAGTTTATCACCATTTAGGATGATGTTGTCTGTGTGTTTCTCATATATGGCCTTTATCATGTTGAGGAAAGTTCCCTCTATGCATATTTTCTGCAGGGTTTTTATCATAAATAGGTGTTGAATTTTGTTGAAAGCTTTCTCTGCATCTATTGAGATGACCATATGGATTTTCTCCTTCAATTTATTAATATGGTGTATCACATTGATTAATTTTCATATAACAAAGAATCCTTGCATTCCTGGCATAAACCCCACTTGATTATGGTGTATAATCCTTTTAATGTGCTGTTGGATCCTGTTTGCTAGTATTTTGTTGAGGATTTTTGCATCTATGTTCATCAGTGATATCGGCCTGTAGTTTTATTTGTTTGTGACCTCCTTCTCTGGTTTTGGTATCAGGATGATGGTGGTCTCGTAGAATGAGTTTGGGAGTGTTCGTCCCTCTGCTATATTTTTGAAGAGTAAGAGAAGGATAAGTGTTAGCTCTTCTCTAAATATTTGATAGAATTCGCCTGTGAAGCCATCTGGTGTTCGGCTTTTGTTTGTTGGAAAATTTTTAATCACAGTTTCAATTTCAGTGCTTGTGATTGGGCTGTTCATATTTTCTATTTCTTCCTGATTCAGTCTTGCCAGTTGTGCATTTCTAAGAATTTGTCCATTTCTTCCAGGTTGTCCATTTTGTTGGCCTAGAGTTCTTTGTAGTAATCTCTCATGATCTTTTGTATTTCTGCAGTTTCAGTTGTTACTTCTCCTTTCTCATTTCTAATTCTATTGATAGGAGTCTTCTCCCTTTTTTTCTTGATGAGTCTTGCTAATGGTTTATCAATTTTTTTTTATCTTCTCAAGGAACCAGCTTTTAGTTTTATTGATCTTTGCTATCATTTCCTTCATTTCTTTTTCATTTATTTCTGATCTGATTTTTATGATTTCTTTCCTTCTGCTAACTTTGGGTTTTTTTGTTCTTCTTTCTCTAATTGCTTTAGGTGCAAGGTTAGGTTGTTTATTCGAGATGTTTCCTGTTTCTTAAGGTAGGATTGTATTGCTATATACTTCCCTCTTAGAACTGCTTTTCCTGCATCCCTTAGGTTTTGGATTATTGTGTCTCCATTGTCATTTGTTTGTAGGTATTTTTTGATTTCCCCTTTGATTTCTTCAGAGATCACTTCGCTATTAAGTAGTATATTGTTTAGCCTCCATGTGTTTGGATTTTTTACAGATCTTTTCTTGTAATTGATATCTAGTCTCATAGCGTTTGGGTCGGAAAAGATACTTGATACAATTTCAATTTTCTCAAATTTACTATGGCTTGATTTGTGACCCAAGATATGATCTATCCTGGAGAATGTTCCATGAGCACTTGAGAAAAATGTGTATTCTGTTGTTTTTGGATGGAATGTCCTATAAATATCATTAAGTCCATCTTGTTTTATGTATCATTTAAAGCTTGTGTTTCCTTATTTATTTTCTTTTTGGATGATTTTCCAATTGCTAAAACTGGGGTGTTAACGTCCCCTACTATGAATGTGTTACTGTCGATTTTCCATTTCATGGCTGTCAGTATTTGCCTTATGTATTGAGATGCTCCTATGTTGGGTGCATAAATATTTACAATTTTTATATCTTCTTCTTGGATCGATCCCTTCATCATTATATAGTGTCCTTCTTTGTCTCTTCTAATAGTCTTTATTTTAAAGTCTATTTTGTCTGATATGAGAATTGCTACTCCAGCTTTCTTTTGGTTGCCATTTGCATGGAATATCTTTTTCCATCCCCTCACTTTCAGTCTGTATGTGTCTCTAGATCTGAAGTAGGTCTCTTGTAGACAGCGTATATATGGGTCTTGTTTTTGTATGCATTCAGCCAGTCTGTGTCTTTTGGTGGGAGCATTTAATCCATTTACATTTAAGGTAATTATTGATGCATATGTTCTTAATCCCATTTTCTTAATTGTTTTGGGTTTTTTATTGTTGGTATTTTCCTTCTCTTGTGTTTCTGGCCTATAGAAGTACCTTTAGCATTTGTTGTAAAGCTGGTTTTCTGGTGTTGAACTCTCTCAGCTCTTACTTGTCTTTAAATGTTTTAATTTCTCCATCAAATGTGAATGAGATCCTTGCTTGGTAGAGTAATCTTGGTTGTAGGTTTTTCTCCTTCATCACTTTAAATATGTCCTGCCATTCCCTTCTGGCTTGCAGAGTTTCTGCTGAAAGATCACCTGTTAACCTTATGGGGATTCCCTTGTGTGTTATTTGTTGTTTTTCCCTTGCTGCTTTTAATATGCTTTCTTCTTATTTAATTTTTGACACTTTGATTAATATGTGTCTTGGCGTATTTCTCCTTGGATTTATCCTGTACGGGACTCTCTGTGCTTCCTGGACTTGATTAACTATTTCCTTTCCCATATTAGGGAAGTTTTCAACTATAATTCCCGCAAATATTTTCTCATTCCCTTTCTTTTTCTGTTCTTCTTCTGGAACCACTATAATTCTAATGTTGGTGCATTTAATGTTGTCCCAGAGCTCTCTGAGACTATCCTCAGTTCTTTTCATTCTTTTTTCTTTATTCTGCTCTGCAGTAGTCATTTCCACTATTTTATCCTCTAGGTCATGTGTCCATTCTTCTGCCTCAGTATTCTGCTATTGATCCCTTGTTGATTATTTTTAGTTTCATTTATTGTGTTGTTCATCATTGCTTGTTTCATCTTTAGTTCTTCTAGGTCCCTGTTAAAAGTTTCCTGCATTTTCTCTATTCTATTTGCAAGATTTTGGATCATCTTTTCTATCATTATTCTGAATTCTTTTTCAGGTAGACTGCCTATTTCCTCTTCATTTGTTAGGTCTGGTGGGTTTTTATCTTGCTCCTTCATCTGCTGTGTGTTTTCCTGTCTTTTCATTTTGCTTATCTTACTGTGTTTGGTGTCTCCTTTTTGCAGGCTGCAAGTTCATAGTTCTCATTGTTTTTGGTGTCTGTCCCCAGTGGCTAAGGTTGGTTCAGTGGGTTGTGTAGGCTTCCTGGTGGAGGGGACTAGTGCCTGTGTTCTGTTGAATGAGGGTTTATCTTGTCTTTCTGGTGAGCAAGTCCACGTCTGGTGGTGTGTTTTGGGGTGTCTGTGGACTTCTTATTATTTTAGGCAGCCTCTCTGCTAATGGGTAGTGTTGCCTTCCTGTCTTGCTAGTTGTTTGGCATAGGGTGTCCAACACTGTAGCTTGCTGGTCATTGAGTGGAGCTGGGTTTTGGTGTTGAGATGGTGATCTGTGGGACATTTTTGCCATTTGATATTACGTGGAGCTGGGAGGTCTTTTGTGGACCAGTGTCTTGAAGTTGACTCTCTCACCTCAGAGGCACAGCACTGACTCCTGGCTGCTGCACCAAGAGCCTTTCATCCACATGGTAACGTGGCTGCAGTTGGAGGCCTCAGTTTCTTGTCACATGTATGTCTCCTTAGGGCTGCTTTAGTGTCCTCATGACATGGCAGCTGGCTTACCCCTGGATGAGTGATGTGGCCCTCTGTCCCCACAACTGTTATGGCTTTGGCCACTGGGTCCCCACTGGAGCTGACAGCCTCAGTGAGACCACCCTCCCCTCAGGCTCTGGGGCAGTTCCATGATGGCAGAGGGAAGAGACCCCGAGCAGGGAGTTCCGGCTTTGTGGAAAACTCCACACATTTTTAAATTATTTGTTTATTTGATATTGATCTACATGAGCTGTTTGTATATTTTGGACATTAATCTGCTGTTGGTTGATTTTGTGAAAATATATTCTCCCATTCTGTTGGCTGTCTTTTCATTTTGTTTATGGTTTCCTTCACTGTGCAAAACATTTTAAGTTTAATTATATCACAGTTGTTTAATTTTGTTATTTTCATTACTCTAGGAGGTGGATAAAAAATGATCTTGCTGCAATTTATGTGAGCGTGTGTTCTGCCTGTGTTTTTCTCAACAAGTTTTATAGTCCAGACTTACATTTAGATCTTTAACCCATTTAGAGTTTATTTTTGTGTCTTGTGTTAGAGAGTGTTCTAATTTCACTCTTTTAAATGTAGCTCTCCAGTTTTCCAGGAACCACTTACTGAAGACACTGTCTTCTCCATTGAATATTGTTGCCTCCATTTATTTATTTTTTTATTCAAGTATTCATCTGGATTTTTTTAACACCTTTATTAGAGTATAATTGTTTTATAATCGTGGGTTAGTTTCTGCCTTATAACAAAGTGAATCAGCTATACATATACATATATCACCATATCTCCTCCCTCATGCGTCTCCCTCCAACCCTCCCTATCCCACCCCTAAAGTTGGACACAAAGCACTGAGATGATCTCCCTGTGCTATGTGGCTGCTTCCCACTAGCTATCTATTTTACATTTGGTAGTATATATACATCCATGTCACTCTCTCACTTCGTCCCAGCTTACCATTACCCCTCCCCATGTCCTCAAGCCCATTTGCATCTTTATTCCTGTCCTGCCCCTAGGTTCTTCAGAATCTTTTTTTATTATTATTATTTTAGATGCCACATATATTTGTTGGCATACGGTATTTGTTTTTCACTTTCTGACTCACTTCAGTCTGTATGACAGACTCTAAGTCCATCCACCTCACTACAAATAATTCAGTTTCGTTTCTTTTTATGGCTGAGAAATAGTCCTTTGTATATATGTGCCACATCTTCTTTATCCATTCATCTGTGGATGAATGGATAAAGAAGATGTGGCACACGGGGCTTCCCTGGTGGTGCAGTGGTTGAGAGTCTGCCTGCCAATGCAGGGGGCATGGGTTCGTGCTCTAGTCTGGGAAGATCCCACATGCTGCAGAGTGGCTGGGCCTGTGAGCCATGGTCACTGAGCTTGCACGTCCAGATCCTGTGCTTCACAATGGGAGAGATCACAACAGTGAGAGGCCTGCATACCGCATACTGCAAGAAAAAAAAAAAAGATGTGGCACATATATACCAATGTGGCATATATATACAATTGCTTACTTGCATGTCTTGGCTCTTGTAAATAGAGCTACAATGAACATTGTGGCACATGACTCTTTTTGAATTATGCTTTGCTCAGGGTATATGCCCAGTAGTGGGATTGCTGTGTTGTATGGTAGTTCAACTTTTAGTTTTTTAAGGAACCTCCATAATGTTCTCCATAGTGGCGGTATCAACTTACATTTGCACCAAGAGTGTAAGAGGGTTCCCTTTCCTCCACACCTTCTTCAGCATTTATTGTTTGTAGATTTTTTAATGATGGTCATTCTGCCTAGTGTGAAGTGATACCTCACTGTCATTTTGATTAGCATTTCTCTAATGATTACTAATGTTGAGCATTGTTTCATGTGTTTGTTGGCAATCTGTATATCTTCTTTGGAGAAATATCTTTTTAAGTTGTCTACCCATTTTTGGATGGGTAGTTTGTTTTTTTGGTATTGAGTTGCATGGGCTGCTTGCAGATTGTGGAGATTAATCCTTCATCAGTTGCTTCATATGCAAAAGTTTTTTTCCCATTCTGAGGGTTGTCTTTTCATTTTGTTTATAGTTTCATTTGCTGTGCAAAATCTTTTAATTTTCATTAGGTCTCATTTGTTTATTTTTGTTTTTATATCCATTTCTCTAAGATGTGGGTCAGAAAGGATCTTGCTGTGATTTATGTCATAAAGTGTTCTGCCTACATTTTCCTGTAAGAGTTTTATAGTGTCTGGCCTTACATTTAGGTCTTTAATCAATTTTAAGTATACTCTTGTGTATGGTGTAAGGGAGTATTCCAATTTCATTCTTTTACATGTAGCTGTCCAGTTTTCCCAGCACCAATTATTGAAGAGGCTGTCTTTTCTTCATTGCATATTCATGCCTCCTTTATCAAAGATGATGTAACCATATGTGTGTAAGTTAATCTCTGGGATTCCTATCCTGTTCCATTGATCAATATTTGTGTTTTTGTGTCAGTACCATACTGTCTTGACTAATGTAGCTTTTAGTATAGTCTAAGACAGGGAGACTGATTCCTCCAGCTCTATTTTTCTTTTGCAAGAATGCTTTGGCTATCAGAGTCTTTTGGGTTTCCATACAAATTGTGAAACTTTTTGTTCTAGTTCTGTGAAAAATGCCATTGGTAGTTTGATAGGGATTGCATTCAGTCTGTCGATTGCTTTGGGTAGTATAGTCATTCTCACAATGTTAATTCTTCCAATCCAAGAACTTGGTATATCTCTCCATTGTATCATCTTTAATTTCTTTCATCAGTGTCTTATAGTTCTGCATACAAGTCTTTTGTCTCCTTATGTAGGATTATTCCTAGGTATTTTATTCTTTTTGCTTGCAATGGTAAATGGGAGTGTTTTCTTGATTTCACTTTCAGATTTTTAATCATTAGTGTATAGGAATGCAAGAGATTTCTGGGCATTAATTCTGTATCCTGCTACTTTACCAAATTCATTGATTAGCTCTAGTAGTTTTTGGTAGCATTTTTAGGATTCTCTATGTATAG
Source organism: Grampus griseus (assembly GCF_964374135.1). NCBI lineage: Eukaryota > Metazoa > Chordata > Mammalia > Artiodactyla > Delphinidae > Grampus > Grampus griseus. The sequence continues at coordinate 38,310,652 of NC_139012.1, read as the reverse complement.
TATCATGTCATCTGAAAACAATGACAGCTTTACTTCTTTTCTGATTTGGTTTCCTTTTATTTCTTCTTCTTCTCTGATTGCTGTGGCTAAAACTTCTAAAACTATGTTGAATACCAGTGATGAGAGTGGACCACCTTGTCTTGTTCCTGATCCTAGAGACAATGGTTTTAGTTTTTCATCTTTGAGAACAATATAGGCTGTGGGTTTTTTATATATGTCCTTTATTATGTTGAGGTAAGTTCCCTCTATGCTTACTTTCTGGAGGGTTTTTACCATAAATGGGTGTTGAATTTTGTTGAATGCTTTTTCTGCATCTACTGAGATGATCGTATGCTTTTTCTCCTTCAATTTCTTTGTATGGTTTATCACATTGATTGATTTGCATATATTGAAGAATCCTTGCATTCCTGGGATAAACCCCACTTGATCATGGTGTATGATCCTTTTAATATGTTCTTGGTCTGTTTGCTAGTATTTTGTTCAGGATTTTTGCATCTATTTTCATCAGTTATATTGGACTGTAGTTTTCTTTCTTTGTGATATCTTTGTCTGGTTTTGGTATCAGGGTGAGGGTGGCCTCATAGAATGTGTTTGGGAGTATTCCTGCCACTGCTATATTTGGAAGAGTTGAGAAGGATATGTGTTAACTTTTCTCTAAATGATTGATAGAATTAGCCTGTTAAGCCATCTGATCCTTGGCTTTTGTTTGTTGGAAGAATTATAATCACAGTTTCAATATCAGTGCTTGTGTTTGGTCTGTTTATATTTTCTATTTCTTCCTAGTTCAGTCTTTGAAGGTTGTGCTTTTCTAAGAATTTGTCCATTCCTTCCAGGTTGTCCATTTTATTGGCATATGGTTGCTTGCAGTAATCTCTCATAATCCTTTGTATTTCTGAAGTATCAGTTGTTAATTGGCCTTTTCATTTCTAATTCTATTGATTTGAGCTTTCTCCCTTTTTTTTCTAAATTAGTCTGGCTAATGGTTTATCAATTTGTTTATCATCTAAAAGAACCAGTTTTTAGTTTTATTGACCTTTGCTCTTGTTTTCTTCATTTCTTTTTCATTTATATCTGATCTGTTCTTTATGATTTCTCTCCTTCTGCTAAATTTTGCTTGTGCTTTTTTTCTTCCTTTAATTGCTGTAGGTGTAAGGTTATTTTTTTTATTTGAGATGTTTCTTGCTTCTTGAGGTAAGATTGAATTGCTATAAACTTGCCTCTTAGAACTGCTTTTGCTGCATCTCATAGGTTTTGTGTTATCATGTTTTCATTGTCATTTGTTTCTAGGTATACTTTGATTTCCTATTTCATTTCTTCAGTGATCCCTTGGTTATTTAGGAATGTATGGTTTAGCCTCCATGTTTTGTTTGTTTGTTTGTTTTGTGGTACACAGAACTCTCACTGCTGTGGCCTCTCCCATTGCGGGGCACAGGCTCCAGATGTGCAGGCTCAGCGGCCATGGCTTACAGGCCTAGCCACTCCGTGGCATGTGGGATCTTCCTGGACCGGGGCATGAACCCATGTCCCCTGCAATGGCAGGTGGACTCTCAACCACTGCACCACCAGGGAAGCCCCATGTGTTTGTATTTTTTACATATTTTTTCCTATAGTTGATATCTAGTCTCATAGCATTGTGGTCAGAAATGTTACTTGATATGATTTCAATTTTCTTAAATTTACCAAAGTTTGATTTGTGACCTAACATATAATCTAACCTGGAGAATGTTCCATGAGCACTTGAGAAGAAAGTATTCTGTAGCTTTTGCTTGGAATGTCCTATAAATATTGAATAAGTCCATCTTATTTAAAGTATTATTTAAAACTTATGTTTCCTTATTTATTTTTACTTAGGATGATATGTCCACTGGTGAAGGTGGGGTGTTAATGTCCCCTATTATGATTGTGTTACTTTTGATTTCCCCTTTTATTGCTGTTAACATTTGCCTTATCTATTGAGGTGCTCCTATGTTGGGTGCATAAATATTTACAATTGTTATATCTTCTTCTTGGATTGATCACTTGATCATTATGTAGAGTTCTTCTGTGTCTCTTGTAATATACTTTATTTTGAAGTCTATTTTATCTGATATGAGTATTGCTACTCTAGCTTTCTTTTTATTGCCATTTGCATGGAATATCATTTTCCATCCCTTCACTTTCAGTCTGTCTGTGTCCCTAGGTCTGAAGTGGGTCTCTTGTAGACAGCATTTATATTGGCCTTGTTTTACCCATTCAGTGAGTTTATATCTTTTGGTTGGAGCATTTCATCCATTTATATTAAAGGTAATTATCAATATGCATGTTCCTATTACCATTTTCTGAATTATTTTGGGTTTGTTATGGTTGGTCTTTTCCTCCTCTTGTGTTTCCTACCTAGAGAATTTCCTTTAGCATTTTTTGTAAAGCAGCTTTGGTGGTGCTGTATTCTCTTAGCCTTTGCTTGTCTGTAAATGTTTTAATTTCTCTGTCAAATCTGAATGAGATCCCTGCTTGGTAGAGTAATCTTTGTTGTAGGTTTCTCCCTTTCATCCCTTTAAATATAACCTTCCTCTCCCTTCTGGCTTGCAGAGTTTCTGCTGAAAGGTTAGCTGTTAACTTTATGGGAATCCCCTTGTATATTATTTGTTGCTTTTCCCTTGCTCCTTTTAATATTTTTTCTTTGCATTTAATTTTTGATACTTTGATTAATATGTGTCTTGGTGTCTTTCCCCCTGGATTTATCCTGTATGGGATTCTTTTCACTTCCTGAACTTGATTGACTATTTCTTTTGCCATATTAGGGAAGTTTAGAACTATAATCTCTTCAAATATTTTCTCAGTCCTTTCCTTTCTCTCTGCTTCTTCTGGGACTCCTATAATTTGAAGGTGCATTTATTGTTGTCCCAGAGGTGTCTGAGAATGACCTCAATTATTTTCATTCATTTTTCTTTATTATGCTCTGCAGTAGTTACTTTCACTATATTGTCTTTCAGGTCACTTCTCCGTTCTTCTGCCTGTTATTCTGCTCTTGATTCCTTCTAGAGAATTTTTAATTTCATTTATTGTGTTGTTCATCATTGTTTGTTTTCTCTTTAGTTCTTTCAGATTCTTGTTAAACTTTTTTTGTATTTTTTCCTTTCTATTTCCAAGACTTTGGATCATATTTGCTATCATTACTCTGAATTCTTGTTCAGGTATACTGCTTATTTCCTCTTCATTTGTTTGGTCTGGTGGGTTTTTACCTTGTTGCTTCACCTGCTCTGTGTTTCTCTGTCTTCTCAATTTGCTAACTTACTGTGTTTGGGGTCTGCTTTTCACAGGCTGCAGGTTGATAGTTCCCTTTGTTTTTGGTATCTGCCCCAGTGGCTAAGGTTGGTTCAGTGGGTTGTATAGTTTTCCTGGTTGAGGGACCTAGCGCCTATCTTCTGGTGGATGAGGCTGGATCTTGTCTTTTTGGTGGGTGGGACCACATCCGGTGGTGTGCTTTTGGGTGTCTCTGACCTTATGATTTTAGGCAGCCTCTCTGCTAATGGGTGAGGTTGTGTTCCTGTCTTGCTAGTTGTTTGGTATAGGGTGTCCATGACTGTAGCTTGCTGGTCATTTAATGAAGCTGGGTCTTAGCGTTGAGATGGAGATCTGTGGGAGAACTTTCACTGTTTGATATTATGGGGAGCCAGGAGGTTTCTGTTGGATGAATTCCCTGAACTTGACTCACCCACCTCAGAGGCACAGGCCTGAATCCCAGCCACAGCACCAAGATCCTGTCAGCCACATGGCTCAGAAGAGAAGGGAGAAAGAAAGAAAAGAAAAAAATAAATTTAAAAAGGTATTAAAATTAAAAAAAATAGAAATTTTTAAAAATTGAAAAGTAATAAAAAAAGAGAAAAAAAAAAAGAAAGAGAAGAGAGCAGCCAAACCAAAAATACAAATCTGCCAATGATAACAAGCACTAAAAGCTATACTAAAAATAAAAATGTGAGAGGCAGACAGAACCCTAGGAAAAATGGTAAAAACAAAGCTATACAGACAAAATCTCACAATGAAGCATACACATACACACTCACAAAAAGAGAAAAAGGAAAAAAATATATATAGAAACAAAAAAGGAAAGGAGCAACCAAATCAATAAAGAAATCTATAATGATAATAAACTCTAAATAGTAAATTAAGATAAACATAAAACCAGAAACAAATTAGATGCAGAAAGCAAACCCAAAGTCTACAGTTACTCTCAAAGTCCACCACTTCAATTTTGGGATGATTCATTGTCTATTCAGGTATTCCACAGGTTCAGGGTACACCAAGTTTACTGGGGAGTTTTAAACCACTGTTCCTGAGACTGCTGGGTGAAATTTCCCTTTCTCTTCTTTCTTCATACAGTTCCTGGGCTTCAGCTTTGGATTTGGGCCCGTATCTGTATGTAGGTCACCTAAGGTTGTCTGTTCTTCACTCAGATAGGACAGGGTTAAAGTAACAGCTGATTAGGGTGTTCTGGCTCTCTCAGGCTGGGAGGAGGGAGGAGTACGGAATGAACGGTGAGCCTGTGGTGGCAAAGGCTGGCATGAAGTTGCAAGAGCCTGAGGTGCAGTGTGTGTTCTCCTGGGGTAGTTGTCCCTGGATCATGGGACCCTGGCAGTGGCAGGCTGCACAGGCTCCCAGAAGGGGAGTTGTGGATAGTGCCCTGTGCTTGTACACAGATTTCTTGGTGGCTGCAGCAGCAGCTTTAGCATTTCATGCCTGTCTCTTTTGTCACACTGATAGCCACAGCTTGCACCTGTCTCTGGAGCTCATTTAAGTGGTGCTGTGAATCCCCTCTCCTCTTGCACCTCAAGACAATATTCTCTTCCCTCTTAGGCAGTTCCAGACATTATTCTGGAATCCCTCCCAGCTAGCTGTGGTGCAGTAGCTCCCTTCAGGCTGTGTTCATGCAGCCAACCCCAGTCCTCTCCCTGGGATCTGAACTCTGAAGCCTGAGCCTCAGCTCCCAGCCTCTACCCACCCCTGTGGGTAAGCAGATAAGCCTCTCAGGTTGGTGAGTGCTTGCTGGTGCAAATCCTCTGTATGGGAATCTCTCCTCTTTGCCCTCTGCACTCTTATTGTTTTGCTCTCTTCATTGGCTCTGAAGCTTCCTCCCACCACCACCCATCTCTTCCCATTAAGTGGCTTCCTAGTGTGTGGAAACATTTCCTCCTTCACAGCTCCCTCCCAGAGGTGCAAGTCCTCTCCCTATTCTTTTGTCTCACTTTTATCTTTTTTCTTTTGCCTTACCCAGGTATATGGAGTGTTTCTTTGTTTTGGGGAAGTCTGAGGTCTTCTGCTAGCTTTTAGTAAGTGTTCTGTCAGAGTTGGTCCACATGTAGCTGTATTTCTGATGTATTTTCTTGGAGGAAGGTGATCTCCATGTCTTACTATTCCACCATCTTGAAAGTCTCCTCCTCCTTTTTCATAGATAAGGTGACCATAGATGTGTGGGTTTATCTCTGAATTTTTATATTGTTCCAATGATATATATTTCTCTTTTTATGCCTGTAACATACTGTTTTGATTACAGTAGCTTTGTAGTATAGTCTGAAGTCAGGGAGCCTGATTCCTCCAGCTTTGTTTTTCTTTCTTAAGATTTCTTTGCCTACTCGGGGTCTTTTGTGTTTCCATACAAATTGTAAACATTTTTGTTCTAATTCTATGAAAAATGTTTTTGGTAATTTGGTAGGGACTGCATTGAATCTGTGGAGTTATTTTGGTAGCATAGTCATTTTGACAATATTGATTTTTCCAATCCATGAACATGGTATATCTCTCCATCTCTTTGTGTCATATCCATCAGTATCTTGCAGTTTTCTGAGTACAGGTTTTTTGCTTCCTTAGGTAAGTTTGTTCCTATGTATTTTATTCTTTTTGATGCAAAGGTAAATGAGATTGTTCCCTTAATTTATTTTTCTGATCTTTTGTTATTAGTGTGTAGGAATGCAAAATATTTCTGTGTATTAATTTTGTATTCTGAAACTTTTCCTAATTTACTGGTGAGCTTTTGTAGTTTTCTGGTAGCATCTTTAGGATTTTCCATGCATAACATCATGTCATCTGCAAACAATGACAATTTTAATTTTTCTTTTCCAATTTGGATTCTTTTGATTTCTTTTCCTTCTCTGATTGCTGTGTCTAGGACTTCCAAAAGTATGTTGAATAAAAATGGCATGAGTGGATATCCTTGTCTTTTTCCTTATCTTGGAGAAAATGTTTTCAGTCTTTCACTGTTGAGAAAGATGTTTGCTGTAGGTTTGTCATATATGGTCATTATTTTGTTGAGATAAGTTCCTTCTATGCTCACTTTCTGGAAAGTTTTTATCATAAATGGGTGTTGAGTTCTGTCAAAAGCCTTTCCTACATCTGTTCAGATGGCCATGTGGTGTTTTTTCATCAATTTATTAATGTGGTGTGTCTCATTGATCAATTTACATATATTGAAGAATCATTGCATCTCTTGGATAAATCCCATTTGATTGTGGTGTATGATTTTTTGATTATTAATTCCATCTTATTACTGACAATTGGTCTGTTTATATTTTCTGTTTTCTTCCTGATTCTGTCTTGCAAGAATTTACATTTCTAAGAATTTATAAATTTCTTCTAGTTTTCCCATTTTATTGGCATATAGTTTTTCAGATGAATCTCTTATGATCATTTGTACTTCTCTGTTGCAGTTTGTAACTTCTCTTTCAATTCTAATTTTATTTATTTGGGTTCTCTAACTGATTTTCTTCATGAGTCTAGCTACAATTTTATCAATTAAATTTATCTTTTCAAAGAAATTTGTCCTGTTTTCATTGATTCTTTTGTTTTTGTTGTTCTTGTTTGTTTGTTTGGTTTGGCCATGCCATGTGGCATGTGGTATCTAGTTCCATGACCGGGGATCAAACCCATGTCCCTGCAACAGAAACTCATAGTCTTAACCACTGGACCACGAGGGAAGTCCTCTATTGTGTTTTAAGTCTGTATTTTATTTATTTATACTCTAATCTTTATGATTCATTTTCTTCTACTAACTTCAAGTATCATTTGTTCTTCTTTTTCTAGTTTCTGTATGTTTAAGTTAGATTGTTTATCTGAATTTTGTTTCTTTGTTTCCTGAGGTATACTTGTATCACTATAAACTTCCCTCTTATAACTGCTTTTGCTGTGTACCATAAAGTTTTGGTTTTTTTGATTTCATTTACTTTGGTTTCCATGTATCTGTTATTTCCTGTTAGATTTCTTCAGTGTGCCACACGTTGTTTAGTAGATTATTTTCAATCCCCACATGTCTGTATTTTTTACATTTTTTTCTTGTAGTTTGTTCCTAGTTTCATACCATTGGGGTCAGGAAAGGTGCTTGATATGATTTCAATCTTCTTAAATTATTGATAATTTTTTTGTGACATAGCATGTGATCTATCCTAGAGAATGTTTTATGTGTACTTGAAAAGAATGTGTATTATTTTCCTTTTAGATTTATATATACATATATATATACATAATTTATATATAAATATACATAATTTATATATAAATTGCATATAGTCAATTTATTTAAGTTTGGTGTTATATTCTACTATTCTTTTGTTACTGTCAAATTATCCTTTGATATTTCTTTCTTTATTTTTAACATCTTTATTGTGGTATAATTGCTTTACAATGATGTGTTAGTTTCTGTTTTATAACAAAGTGAATCAGTTATACATATACATATGTTCCCATATTTCTTCCCTCGAGTCTCCCTCCCTACCACCCTCCCTATCCCACCCCTCCAGGCGGTCACAAAGCACCGAGCTGATATCCCTGTGCTATGCAGCTGCTTCCCACTAGTTATCTACCTTAAGTTTGTTAGTGTATATATGTCCATGCCTCTCTCTCACTTTGTCACAGCTCACATTTCCCCCTCCCCATATCCTCAAGTCCGTTCTCCAGTAGGTCTGTGTCTTTATTCCTGTCTTACCCCTAGGTTCTCCATGACATGTTTTTTTCTTAAATTCCAAAAACATGTGTTAGCATATGGTATTTGTCTTTCTCTTTCTGACTTACTTCATTCTGTATGACAGACTCTAGGTCTACCCACCTCATTACAAATAGCTCACTTTTGTTTCTTTTTATGGCTGAGTAATATTCCATTGTATATATGTGCCACATCTTCTTTATCCATCCACCCGATGATGGGCACTTAGGTTGTTTCCATCTCCAGGCTATTGTAAATAGAACTGCAATGAACATTTTGGTACATGACTCTTCTTGAATTTTGGTTTTCTCAGGGTATATGCCCAATAGTGGGATTGCTGGGTCATATGGCAGTTTTATTTCCAGTTTTTTAAGGAACCTCCATACTGTTCTCCATAGTGGCTGAACCAATTCACATTCCCACCAGCAGTGCAAGAGTGTTCTTTTTTCTCCACACACTCTCCAGCATTTATTGTTTCTAGATTTTTTGATGATGGCCATTCTGACTGGTGTGAGATGTTACCTCATTGTAGTTTTGATTTGCATTTCTCTAATGATTAATGATGTTGAGCATACTTTCATGTGTTTGTTGGCAGTCTGTATATCTTCTTTGGAGAAATTTCTATTTAGGTCTTCTGCCCATTTTTGGATTGGATTGTTTGTTTTCTTGTTATTGAGCTGAATGAGCTGCTTGTAAATTTTGGAAATTAATCCTTTGTCAGTTGCTTCATTTGCAAATATTTTCTCCCATTCCAAGGGTTGTCTTTTGGTCTTGTCTATGGTTTCCTTTGCTGTGCAAAAGTTTTGAAGTTTCATGAGGTCCCATTTGTTTATTTTTGTTTTTATTTCCATTTCTCTAGGAGGTGGGTCAAAAAGGATCTTGCTATGATTTACATCATAGAGTGTTCTGCCTATTTTTTCCTGTAAGATTTTGATAGTTTCTGGCCTTACATTTAGGTCTTTAATCCATTTTGAGCTTATTTTTCTGTATGGTGTTAGGGAGTGATCTAATCTCATACTTTTACATGTACCTGTCCAGTTTGCCCAGCACACTTATTGAAGAGGTTGTCTTTTCTCCACTTTACATTCCTGCCTCCTTTATCAAATATAAGGTGACCAAATGTGCATGGGTTTATCTCTGGGCTTTCTATCCTGTTCCATTAATCTCTATTTCTGTTTTTGTGCCAGTACCATACTGTCTTGATTAATGTAGCTTTGTAGTATAGTCTGAAGTCAGGGAGCCTGATTCCTCCAGCTCCGTTTTTTGTGATCAATATGACTTTTGCTATTCGGAGTCTTCTGTGTTTCCATACAAATTGTGAAATTTTTTGTTCTAGTTCTGTGAAAAATGCCAGTGGTAGTTTGATAGGGATCGCATTGAATATGTATCTTGCTTTGTGTAGTAGTGTCATTTTAACAATGTTGATTCTTCCAATCCAAGAACATGGTATATTTCTCCATCTGTTTGTATCATCTTTAATTTCTTTCATCAGTGTCTTATAATTTTCTTCATACAGGTCTTTTTTCTCCTTAGGTAGGTTTATTCTTAGATATTTTATTCTTTTTGTTGCAATGGTAAATGGGAGTGTTTTCTTGAATTCACTTTCATGTTTTTCATCATTAGTGTATAGGAATGCCAGAGATTTCTGTGCATCAATTTTGTATCCTGCTACTTTACCAAATTCATTGATTAGCTCTAGTAGTTTTCTGGTAGCATCTTTAGGATTCTCTACATATAGTATCATGTCATCTGCAAAGAGTGACAGCTTTACTTCTTTTCCGATTTGGATTCCTTTTATTTCCATTTCTTCTCTGATTGCTGTGGCTAAAACTTCCAAAACTATGTTGAATAAGAGTGGTGAGAGTGGCAACCTTGTCTTGTTCCTGATCTTCGTGGAAATGCTTTCAGTTTTTCACCATTGACGATGGTGTTGGCTGTGGGCTTGTCATATATGGCCTTTATTATGTTGAGGAAATTTCCCTCTATGCCTACTTTCTACAGGGTTTTTATCATAAATCGGTGTTGAATTTTGTCAAAAGCTTTCACTGCATCTATTGAGATGAGCATATGGTTTTTCTCCTTCAATTTGTTAACATGGTTTATCACATTGATAGATTTGCGTATACTGAAGATTCCTTGCATTCTTGGACTAAACCCCACTTGATCATGTTGTATGATCCTTTTAATGTGCTGTTGGATTCTGTTTGCCAGTATTTTTTGAGGATTTTTGCATCTATGTTCATCAGTGATATTGGCCTGTAATTTTCTTTCTTTGTGACATGCTTGTCTGGTGTTGGTATCAAGGTGATGGTGGCCTTGGAGAAGCAATTTGGGAGTGTTCCTCCCTCTGCTATATTTTGGAAGACTTTGAGAAGGATAGGTGTTAGCTCTTCTCTAAATGTTTGATAGAATTAGCCTGTGAAGCCATCTGGTCCTGGGGTTTTTCTTGTTGGAAGTTTTTAAATCACAGTTTCAATTTCAGTGCTTGTGATTGGGCTGTTCATATTTTCTATTTCTTCCTGATTCAGTCTTGGCAGATTGTGCATTTCTAAGAATTTGTCCATTTCTTCCAGATTGTCCATTTTATTGACATAGAGTTGCTTGTAGTAATCTCTCATGATCTTTTTTATTTCTGCAGTGTCTGTTTTTACTTCTCCTTTTTCATTTCTAATTCTATTGATTTGAGTCTTCTCCCTTTTTTTCTTGATGAACCTGGCTAATGGTATATCTATTTTTTTAATCTTCTCAAAGAAGCAGCTTTTAGTTTTATTGATCTTTGTTATTGTTTCCTTCATTTCTTTTTCATTTATTTCTGATCTGATTTTTATGACTTCTTTCCTTCTTCTAACTTTGGGATTTTTTTGTTCTTCTTTCTCTAACTGCTTGAGGTGCAAGGTTAGGTTGTTTATTCGAGATGTTTTCTGCTTCTTAAGGTGGGCTTGTATTGCTATAAACTTCCCTCTTAGGACTGCTTTTGCTGCATCCCATAGGTTTTGGGTCCTTGTGTCTCCAATGTGATTTGTTTCTAGGTATTTTTTTATTTCCTCTTTGGTTTCTTCAGTGATCACTTCTTTATAAAGTAGTGTATTGTTTACCCTCCATGTGTTTGTATTTTTTACAGATCTTTTCCTGTAATTGATATCTAGTCTCATGGCATTGTGGTTGGAAAACATACTTGATACAATTTCAGTTTTCTTAGATTTACCAAGGCTTGATTTGTGACCCAAGATATGATCTATGCTGGAGAATGTTCCATGAGCACTTGAGAAAAATGTGTATTCTGTTCTTTTATTGTTTTATTTATTTATTTTTTTTGAGGTACTTGGGCCTCTCACCACTGTGGCCTCTCCTTCTGTGGAGCAAAAGCTCCGGATGTGCAGGCTCAGTGGCCATGGACCACAGGCCCAGGTGCTCTGGACACATGGGATCCTACCAGACCCAGGCACGAACCCGTATCCCCTGCATCGGCAGGTGGACTCTCAAACACTGCACCACCAGGGAAGCCCTATTCTGTTGTTTTTGGATGGAGTGTCCTATAAATATCAATTAAGTCCATCTTGTTTTATGTATCATTTAAAACTTGTGTTTCCTTATTTATCTTCATTTTGGATGATCTTTCCATTGGTGAAAGTGGGGTGTTAAAGTCCCATACTATGAATGTGTTACTGTCGATTTCCCCTTTTATGGCTCTTAGTTTTTGCCTTATGTATTGAGGTGCTCCTATGTTGGGTGTATAAATATTTACAATTTTTATATCTTCTTCTTGGATTGATCCCTTGATCATTATGTAGTGTCCTTCTTTGTCTCTTCTAATAGTCTTTATTTTAAAGTCTATTTTGTCTGATATGAGAATTGCTACTCCAGCTCTCTTTTGGCTTCCATTTGCATGGAATATCTTTTTCCATCCCCTTACTTTCAGAGTGTATGTGTCTCTAGGTCTGAAGTGGGTCTCTTGTAGACAGCATACATATGGGTGTTGTTTTTGTATCCCTTCAGCCAATCTGTGTCTTTTGGTGAGAGCATTTAATCCATTTACATTTAAGTTAATTATCGATATGTATGTTCCTATTATCATTTTCTAAATTGTTTTGGGTTCATTATTGTAGGTCTTTTCCTTCTCTTGTGTTTCTTGCCTAGAGAAGTTCCTTTAGCATCTGTTGTAAAGCTGGTTTGGTGGTGCTGAACTCTCTCAGCTTTTGCTTGTCTGTAAAGGTTTTAATTTCTCCATCAAATCTGAATGAGATCCTTGATGGGTAAAGTAATCTTGGTTACAGGTTTTTCTCCTTCATCACTTTCACTATATCCTGCCACTCCCTTCTGGCTTGTAGAGTTTCTGCTGAGAGATCAGCTGTTAACCTTATGAGGATTCCCTTGTGAGTTATTTGTTGTGTTTCCCTTGCTGCTTTTAATATGCTTTCTTTGTATTTAATTTTTGACACTTTGATTAATATGTGTCTTGGCATATTTCTCCTTGGATTTATCCTGTATGGACTCTCTGTGCTTCCTGGACTTGATTAACTATTTCCTTTCCCATATTAGGGAAGTGTTCAACTATCATCTCTTCAAATATTTTCTCATTCCCTTTCTTTTTCTGCATCCCCTATAATTCGAATGTTGGTGCATTTAATGTTGTCCCAGAGGTCTCTGAGACTGTCCTCAGTTCTTTTCATTCTTTTTTTCTTTATTCTGCTCTGCCAAGTTATTTCCACTATTTTATCTTCCAGGTCAGTTATCCATTGTTCTGCCTCAGTTATTCTGCTATTGATCCCATCTAGAGTCTTTTTCATTGCACTTATTATTTTGTTCATCATTGTTTGTTTCATCTTTAGTTCTTCTAGGTCCTTGTTAAATGTTTCTTGCATTTTGTTCATTCTATTTCCAAGATTTTGTATCATCTTTACTATCATTATTCTGAATTCCTTTTCAGGTAGACTGCCTATTTCCTCTTCATTTGTTAGGTCTGGTGCATTTTTATCTTGCTCCTTCACCTGCTGTGTGTTTTTCTGTCTTCTCATTTTGCTTATCTTACTGTGTTTGGGGTCTCCTTTTTGCAGGCTGCAGGTTCGTAGTTCCCTTTTTTTTTTTGATGTCTGTCCCCAGTGGTTAAGGTTGGTTCAGTGGGTTGTGTAGGCTTCCTGGTGGAGGGGACTAGTGGCTGTGTTCTGGTGGATGAGGCTGGATCATGTCTCTGTAGTGGGCAGGTCCACATCTGGTGGTGTGTTTTGGGGTGTCCGTGGCCTTATTATGATTTTAGGCAGCCTCTCTGTTAATGGGTGGGGTTGTGTTCCTGTTTTGCTAGTTGTTTGGCACAGGTTGTCCAGCACTGTGGCTTGCTGGTCGTTGAGTGAAGCTGGGTGCTGGTGTTAAGATGGAGGTCTCTGGGAGATTTTCACCGTTTGATATTATGTGGAGCTGGGAGGTCTCTTGTTGACCAGTGTCCTGAAGTTGGCTCTCCCACCTCAGAGGCACAGCACTGACCCCTGGCTGCAGCACCAGGAGCCTTTCATCCACGTGGCTCAGAATAAAAGGGAGAAAATGTAGAAAAAGAATTAGTAGAAGTAGGAAGAAAGCAAGAAAGCAAGAAAGGAGGGAAAGAAGGAAGGAAGGAAGAAAGAAAGAAGAAAAGAAGGAAAGAAAGGAGGGAGGGAGGGAGGGAGGAAGGAAGGAAGGAAAAAAGAAAGTAAGAAAGAATATACAGTAAAATAAAATAAAGTATAATAAAGTTTTTAAATTAAAAACTAATTATTTCGAAAAAAAAAAAAGGATGGTTAGAACCTTAGGACAAATGGTGGAAGCAAAGCTATACAGACAAATTCTCACACAGAAGCATACACATACACACTCACAAAAAGACTAAAAGGGGAGAAAATCATCAATCTTGCTCTTGAAGTCCACCTTCTCAATTTGGGATGATTCGTTGTCTATTAATGTATTCCACAGATGCAGCGTACATCAAGTTGATTGTCGAGCTTTAATCTGCTGCTTCTGAGGTTGTTGGGAGAGATGTCCCTTTCTCTTCTTTGTTCTCACAGCTCTCAGGGGCTCAGCTTTGGATTTGGCCCCGCCTCTGCGTATAGGTCACTGGAGGGTGCCTGTTTTTTGCTCATACAGTACGGGGTTAAAGGAGTCACTGTTTCGGGGGCTCTGGCTCACTCAGGACGGGGGGAGGGAGAGGTATGGAGTGTGGGACGAGCCTGCAGTGGCAGAGGCTGGCTTGACATTGCATCAGCCTGAGGCCTGCCATGCGTTCTCCTGGGAAGTTGTCCCTGGATCCCGGGAACCTGGCAGTGGCGGGCTGCACAGGCTCCCCTGAAGAGGGGTGTGGATAGTGATCTGTGCTCGCACACAGGCCCCTTGGTGGCGGCAGCAGCAGCCTTAGCATCTCCTGCCTTTCTCTGTGGTCCGTGCTTTTAGCCGCAGCTCACGCCCATCTCTGGAGTCCGCGCTTTTAGCCGTGTCTCGCGCCCATCTCTGGGGTCCGTGTTTTTAGCCATGGCTCGCACCCGTCTCTGGATTTCCTTTAAGAAGCGCTCTTAAAACCCTCTCCTCGTGCACCAGGCAACAAAGAGGGAAGAAAAAGTCTCTTGCCTCTTTGGCAGCTCCAGACCTTTTCCTGGACTCCCTCCTGGCTAGCCGTGGTGCACTAACCCCTTCAGGCTGTGTTCACACAGCCAACCCCAGTTCTCTCCCTGCACTCCGACCAAAGCCCGAGCCTCAGCTCACAGCCTCGCCCACCCCGGTGGGTAAGCAGACAAGCCTCTTGGGCTGGTGAGTGCCGGTTGGCACCAATCCTCTGTGCAGGAATCTCTCCACTTTGCCCTCTGCACCCCTGTTGCTGTGCTCTCCTCCATGGCTCCGAAGCTCCCCCCTGTGACCGTGAAGGGGCTTCCTAGTGTGTGGAAACCTTTCCTGCTTTACAGCTCCCTCCCACTTGTGCAGGTCCCATCCCTATTCTTTTGTCTCTGTTTTTTCTTTTTTTCTTTTGCCCTATCCAGGTACGTGGGGAGTTTCTTGCCTTTTGGGAGGTCTGAGGTCTTCTGCCAGCATTCAGTAGGTGTTCTGTAGGAGTTGCTCCATGTGTAGATGTATTTCTGGTGTATCTGTGGGGAGGATCCAGGTCTTACTCTTCCACCATCTTCCCCTCCGCCCTCCTCATAGAGCCCCTTGATATTTCTTAATATTTGGTTTATGTATTTAGGTGCTCCTGTGTTGGGTGCATATATACTTACAATTTGTATCTCTTGGGTGTTGAATTCTTTATCATTATATAATGTCCTTCTTTTCTCTTGTTACATTCTTTGTTTTATAGTGTACTTTGTATAAGTATGGGTACCTCAGCTTTCATTTTGTTTCCATTTGCATAGAATACCTTTTTCTATTTCCTCACTTTCAGTCTGAGTGTGTCTTCTTTAGATCTCAAGTGAGTCTCCTATAAACAGCATATATATGTGTAATTTATTTTGAATTCCTTCAGCCCCTCTATTATTTTGATTGGAGTATTTATTCCATTTACCTTTAAAGTAATTATTGATAAGTATGTATTTATTGCCATTTTGTTTATTGTTTTCTGGTTGTTTTTGTAGTTCTTTTTAGTTCCTTTCTTCTTCTTTTGTTATCTTCACTTGTAATATGGTCACTATCTTCAGTGTTATGTTTTGATTCCTTTCTATTTGTGTGTGTGTGTATATCTGTTATAAGTTTTTAGTTTGTTTATTTTTTTACCATGAGCTTCATCTATCACAAGCTATATATATTTATATTCATGGTTATTTTAAGTTGTTGATCTCTTAAGATCAAATATATTCTAATGATCCTGCCTTTTTAATTTCCTTCACCACCTTTAAGTTTTTAACATTATATTTTACACATTTTTGTATTGTATAACCCTTAACTACTTATTTTTGAAATAGATGATTTTATTACTTTTGTTTTTCAAAGTTTCTACTAGTTTTTTAAATGGTTGATCTACATATCTTTACTATATGATTTCATTTACCAATGAGGCTTACCTTTCTAATTTTCATATTTCTAATTGTATCCTTTTCTTTTCTGCTTAGAGAAGCCCTTTTAATATTTCTTATAAAGCTGGTTTAGTGGTGCTGAAATCTTTTAACTTTTATTTGCTTATAAAACACTTTATGTCTCCTTCAATCTCAATGATAGGTAGAGTCAGGTAGAGTATTTGTTGTTGGATTTTCATTTCATTCCTTCGAAATATATCTTGAGTATACAGTCTTCTGGCCTGCAAAAGTACTACGCAAAATTCAGCTGATGACCATGTGGGAGTTCCCTTGTCTGTAACTAGTTGCTTTTCTATTGTCACTTTTAAGATTCTTTCTATATCTTTAATTTTTGTCATTTTAATAATAGTGTGCCTTGGTGTGAGACTCTTCGGATTTATTTTTTTGGAACTCGTACTTTCTGGACTTGTATGTCTATTTCCTTCTCTAAATTAGGAAATTTTCAGCTATAATTCTTCAAATAAGTTATCTGCCTTTTTCTCTCTCTCTTCCCCTTTTGGAATGTCTAGACTGTTAATGTTAGTATGCTTGATATTGTCCTGGAGGTCTCTTACACTACCCTCATTTTTGAAATTCTTTTTCCTGTTCAGCTTGGGTGATTTCCACTATTCTGTCCTCCAGTTTATTGATCCATTCCTCCATATCATTTAATCTACTGTTTATTCCCTCTAGTATATTTTTTACTTCAGTTACAGTATTCTTAATCTCTGTTTGATTCTTCTATATATCTTCTAACTCTAGTTAAAATTCTCACTCTGTTCACTCATTCTTCTCCCACATTCATTGAATCACTTAATCATTACTTTGAACTCTTTATCAAGTAGAATGCTTATCTTCATTTCATTTAGTTCTTTTTCTGAGGTTTGTCTTCTTTTTATTTATTTGTTTGTTTGGAACATATTCCTCAGTCTCCTCATTTTATCTAATTCTCTATGTTTATTTCTATGCCTTAGGTATGTTGGGTACATTTCTTGACCTGGGAGAAATGGCTTTATTTAGATGTCCTATAAGGCTCAGTGGCACACTACTTTATGGTGAGTAGAGCTAATATGCTCTCAGGATGCACCCTATATGTGTTGTTTGTGTCATTATGTTGTGGTGTGGACAAATATTGTGGGTTTACTGGTAGGTGGGGCTTGGCCAAGCCCAGCTGGCTGCTAAGCCCTGTCTTTTGTGATTGCTGCCAGCCCTCTGGTGGGTGTGGCCAGAGCTATTCACAGTTGGCTGCATGGCCCACAGGATGTGGGACTGTTACAAGCTGCTAGTACGAGGTCCCAGGGCAGCTTCTGAGGGGCTTGTGGGAACATGGTGCTTGCCTTTTGGGTGTCGGCTTGGCTCCCTATGTGGCTTGATGCTCAGCCTGGGGTGTCCAAGTAATGATGCCAACTGGCTGGGTGGGTAAGCCCTCCAGCACTAACAGGTCAGGGAAAGACTCCAAAATATTTCTAGTCAGCACCGGTGTCCTCATGGTAGAGAAAGCTCCCCAAAATGGTGGCTACCAGCAACTCCACTATCAAAGGGAGTCTTAGTTGCCTTCTGCCTCTCTGGGAGGCTCTCCAAAATCAGCAAGTGTATCTAATCCAGAATCTTTTCAAATCATTGCCTCTGTGCTTGGTCTCAGATCATGTGAGATTTTGCATGCAACCTTTAAGAGCAATGTCTCTGTTTCCTACAGGTCTCCAGCTCTCCCATGTGCAAGTCCCAATGCCAGACATTCTTGAGGCAAAAGCTTTTTATGCAGATTTCCTGAGCTGAGGAGTTTGATGTGTGGCTTGGACCCTTCACTCTTTGGGAAGAACATCTGCAATTATTATGGCATCATTTGTGGGTTGCTTACTCAGGGCTATGTGTCTTGATTATACTATATCTCCTCCCCTCCCTCCCATCTTATTGTGATTTCTTCTTTATATCTTTAGTTGTGGAAAATATTTTCTTCTAGGCTCCAAGTCATTCTCATTGATAGTTGTAAATAGCTGTAATTTGGGAATACCTGTGGGAGGAGGTGAGATCAGGGTCTTCCTACTTTTCTATCTTAGATACTCCCTCTCATGCCTCTGATTTTTTTTTTTTCTTTTTCTTTAACAATATCACTTTTCTTCCTTTTTACATCTGGGAAACTATGCATTTTTGTGAAAAACTATGTTACTTGGAAATGTTTTTTTTTTCATGAATGTTATCCTTTTCCATCTGAACTTTTTTTTTGAAATTCTTTCTTTTTTTTTGTTTTGGTACTTTGCAAATAATTATGTGGGTTATTTTTTTCTAATATATATTTAGCCAACTCATTCTATTTGCCCAAGTATAAAGTGGATATGTTTTACTTTTTCCATGTCTACTTAACTGATATTCTCCATTAGTCTTCAATCAGTATTTTGAGGGTGTGCAATATTGCCTTGACTTCTGTCTTTTTCATCTCCTGAAACAAGTAGAGTGCTCAGCTAGGGCCATGATTCATAGGATTAGTCTCAGCTGGTTTCCTTTGTGTGTAATTTGATTAAAATCTCTCTATCATTCCTGATATAAGGTTTGTTTTACATAGCCATTTCTTACTTATACATGTTGAGACACTTGAACTATTTTTCCAACACAAGGTCAGTCATGAACCATTTACTCAAAATGACAAATACCTCTTAAGGCACTTATTTCTGCAGGTTAACTCATTGCTACCCAAAAGTTATTTTTGTTTTCCCCCTTGCTATGGGAAGACAAGCTTATGAATTTTGGCCATAATATTAATGTAAATGCTTAGAAAGAGATAACTGTGTGCCTTAGCTTCTTCCCCCACTTCTTTTCTTACTATCTTTTAAATCTCATTTATTTTCTTTTATGCCCTTTACTTATTTTAAATCTCACATCCCAGTATATCCTAACTGCAATCATCTTTTTACAGGTAAAGTTATCTTTTGTTATCGTGAATCACATCATATGCTGCACAAGCTTTACCCCTTCAATGGCTTCTCATTACTCTTACAATAAAAGCTAGACTTATCATTGTGTACAAGACCACAGATTACCTTGCCCTGGATATAGTTAACCTCACTTTATTTTACTCTCATGTCCACAGGCACATCAGTTACACTAGGCTTTCTTATCTTAAATATATATAGAGATTGAAGCAGTTTTTTGAGTGTTTATATGTATATTTTTGACCACTGTTCATTAAAGAGACTTACAAAAAATGGCATCTGGCATTAATAGGAACACTCAGCACCTAGATGTTGGTTTTTAAATACAATGCAACAAAGAAGTTTTTTGGATAAATTGTTGATTCTAGGGCTGTGACTGAAAAGTAGAAAATGAGACTGCAATATCTTGTGGTGACAGAAAGTAAGAAATTGTTTTAACAAAATGATGAGGGCATATCAAGAGATTATAGGACTTACTAGGAAGAATTTCTCAATGGCCAAATAATATTTTTAACAAATGAAATAAGCAATGTTCCTACTTAATTATAATGTTAGAAGAAAATAAATATTCATGATTACATACTGATATAAAGAACCAAGTGAATTAATGAAGAGTAAAGAAGAATTTTTCCTTATATTAGAATTCATACTAATCAATGTAGAAAGAAGGATGGACATAGAAAATCACCGTTTGACAAATACCAAAATAATCATTGTTGTAGGCAATAACTGAGGGATATTATGTTAATTGGGCAAAAGTTTAATGATAAACAGGATATTTTCATAGTATCAAAATATCTCCCAACAGATAGTGATTAATTACGAATAGAAAAATAGAAATTTATAGTGGAGAAACCTGGCAGGTACTACTCCCCCAAAATGCTCTAATTTTACTGGTAAGAAGACATGCCAATATTATTTGCTGGTATATTACCCTGAAAAGAACAAAGCAACACTTCTTTTATATTCCTGCCAAAATTGCACAAACTCAGTCTAATCTGAGGAAACATCACATAGATCCATTTCCAAGGATATTCTATCAGTCAGTGTTTTTCCAAATGGTCAAGACTGTGAAAGAAAAGTAAAAATTGAAGGGCTGCTCTAGATTGAAGGGGACTAAGGAGATGTGACAACTAAGAGAAACGTACAATTCTGGATTAGATCTTCAACCAGAAAAAGAACTGTATTGAGTTAACTAGTAAAATTCAAATAAAATCTGTGAATTAGTAATATTGTATCAATATTAATTTCCTGGATTGACATCTTCACTATAATTGTTTTAATGTAAACATCAGGGGAAACAGTGAAGATATACGTGGGTTCTTGGAATATCATTTTTGCCACTTTTTTGTAAGATCATATTGCCTTTCTGCTTAAAATCATCTAATAACTTCCCATTTCACTCAGAGCAAATTCCAAAATTATTAACATCTTGTAAGATGCTATGTGATTCAGATCCAGATACATCTCTGATCATTCTTTTTCCATACTCACCTCACTGACTGTTTCATGTATAATATCCTTCCACTTTCTCCTTCAAAATTCTAAGCACATTTTGCCTAAAATATTTTCATTTGCTGCTTTTTCATTTGCTGGAAGTCAATACCCACATGGATCACCCCCTTCCTCTCTTCAGGTTTTTATACCCTATAAGATGAAATAAGCCCCTCTCCAATTATCACTTATTATCCATTTAACCAATTTTGTTTTACTTCATAATATATAACATAATTTGACATTTTATGTCATCCTTTTTTTCCTTTAATTTTAGTGTCTTTAATCATGTGTTAAAAGCAACTAGTTGATCAAAGACACAGACTCCATTCACTACATAAAATCATTGCCTAAAAGAGAATGCCTGCTTATGATTACATTCCTAAACCATTGTTTTATCTAGTGGAGCCACATGATTATTTGCAGTAAATAAAATGTAAGCATAAAACTTGTGTGTCCCTTCTGAGTTAACAAACAAGTGTGCTCTCTAAGAAGATTTTCCCCTACCTATCTTTAATAGAGAGGAAACTGAAGGCAAAGAAGGGTACTGAGTCACAATATGGAAGTGTCTGTCATTTTTCAAAAATAACCAGAAGGAAGGCTGCTTGATCAGGAGCATTCTTAGTAGAGTGTGACCCAGAAATAAAATCAAGATTGATTATGTCAAGTTGTCAAGAATTCAGAACTGATCTTTACTACATCTAGAATGACCTTAAATTCTAACGAATAATAATGAAATGTGTTTCTTAAAGTAAAGATTAGCTATATCATTGGCTTAGTAGGTGGCATGGAAAACAAAACAAAATTTCTGACATAACATTCAAGGTTAAACATTTACTCATTGAAACTATGGATCTAAGCAAAAAAGTTCAAAACTGGAATTCTAATTATGTATCTTGTTTGTCCAGGTCAAAAAAAACCCTCCTTTTATTTTGAGAATTAAAATAATTCTCAGGCATTAAGCTTGCTAAGTCTTAAAGCTGACTAAAGAAATTTACAGCATCTCATGAAGGCACAGTTTCCATCTCAGCTTCAGATGTTGCCAAAGAGAATAATGCACAAGGGATAACTTCTCCCATTGCCATACAGAGAAAGAACTCATGAAGAACAATGGATAAAAGAATTTCTACCAAAAATAAGAAATTGTACCTAACTTAAAAAGGAGAACAGTCATCCTCACAATGTCATTCAACTCAGATTTCATTATACCTATGATGATAAGTGCTGTGTGGCCCTAATTCTTTCCTTTCTCAAGTTTGTTGTTACTATTTGTTTTTGTTTTAATTGTAATTTTACTTTGTCCCAGCTCTACTCCTATACATTCTGAGATTTGGAGTGGCAGACACTAATCAATTTTATCTCAGTTTGCTGCCCTGAGGAGAACCATATCTAGAACTTATGGAGGAAACTTTTCATAAACTGGACTTTAAATTGGTTGCTGTTTTAAAGGTAACTTGGTTTGCCTTCTTTGGGGAAAGGAAAATGTGTTCTGTGTTGGAAAAGAAAAGCAGAAGCAAGGTTTGTATATCATCATGGTGGACAGTTGCAATGACAGTTAGCTGACCATTAACATCTTGCTCTATCCACAGGGTCTAATTTTGTTTGGAATCAGTTGTGAAGTCAGAATTACATTTCCCTTGTGTTGCTCCCCATTCCCTAGGGCCTAAACCTGGTTCTCACTCATGAAATGTGAACAAAAGTAATTTGTCCCTTTTTAGATGAAATAGTTAAAAGACTGCTGTGCTTTCCTCCCTTGTTCACTTTCCCCATCAGCCATCTGAATGGAATGTAATCCAAGGCCCTGAGGGAAATGATGCTTCAAGATGGAAAGAAAAAAAAAAAAAAAAAAGCTGTTTGCTTAATTTAATCACATGGAAGGCCCCAACTAGGAATATTCTTACTGTAGGGTGACATAAAAATATATTAAACCTTTGTTTGTTTCATCTATTGGGTATTTTAGAATTATCTGTTACAGCAGCCAGCATTACTTGAACTATACGTCTCGTAGAAAGTTAGCTTCAAGAAAACTGTTTTGTTGTTGTTTATTGCTTTATCCACAGCATGTAGAACAGTGATTGGTTCTAAATGAATAAATGTAATCATGAAATAATAAATGAATAAAGAAAGGAATAAAGTAAGAAGGTGAATAAATATGTTTATTATCAATTTTTATTGTATTATATAAGAATATTAAAAATAACAAGATACCACCCAATATCACTATTACTTTGAAAAGTTTGTTATTATACCCATATATGTTATAGTATTTTAGGAAGAACAATTAACCCTAGAGTAGATCACATTCTTCAATTGTACACATTCTATATGTAATATATAGAATATACATTATATATATATATATAATTTTTCTTTGGTTTTGCTTTTGTTTACCAATGGCATATTAAAAAAAAAACTTTATTGAGAACACCATGAGTATGTAAAATATTATTTGGAAACAGAGCTCTCTCAAAGGCATTGCACTCAGGCTTTTTAGTGACTTTATGATGGACTTGTAGTTTTTTAATTTTTAACAAATGTGAAACTCTCAGCACATTTCCTGGTATATTGTAGGTCTTACATAAAATTTGTAGAATTTTATCCTCATCCTATAAATTAACTAGTAAGAAAACAGGCACTCGTTTATATTTTTATGAGATGAAAATATTCATGTATGACTTATTAAGTTTCATGTACATCTCATTTATCATTTTATTTATGTAACATGACACACAAATTCATATAGATAGTCTGTTGCATGGCGATATCGAAACCTAAGTGTAATATTTCCTATTATGTTATTTAGCCTGAGGGCTCATTATGCTTCCATAAGAGAATATATAATAATGTAGTCTCTCTCCTAATTGTAACACAGAGGACTGTGAACAGTGATTTTCAAGTTTCCTTAACTAAGTTGAGAGAATCAGTTAAAGCTCCGGAACTCTCTATGGTATAGGCTTGGTGCATGGTTATTCATTCAACAAAAGAATTGAGGTGAATAAAAAAAAATAGAGAAATCTTTCAAAGTTCTTATGGTATAGGGCTTCCCTGTTGGCGCAGTGGTTGAGAGTCCACCTGCCGATGCAGTGGACATGGGTTCGTGTCCCGGTCCGGGAAGATCCCACATGCTGCAGAGCAGCTAGGCTTATGAGCCATGGCTTCTGAGCCTGCGCATCCGGAGCCTGTACTCCACAATGGGAGAGGCCACAACAGTGAGAGGTCCATGTACTGCAAAAAAAAAAAAAAAAAAAGTTCTTATGGTATAAATTCTGTTTTCCACCAAGAATTAAAAATAATAACACATTCAATCAGAACCCTGAAAGAGAATATGTACACTTTTTACTACAGAACTTACTCAATGTTAGCATCACTGAAGAATAACATTTAAGCTTATTAAGTAAAACTGGAAATAATTTTAACAGCAAAAACAAAGACTTCATTCTACCCTTTAACACAGAAATGCACTGAACATTATTTTCCTTAAAAATTAAAAATATACTTTTGATTTTGGAAATAATTTAGAAGTTAAAAGTCATTTTTTAAAATTGTATAAGCCCAGAGTTATTATAATGCAGCTGGATAATACATAACCTGTTAAAATAAAATTTTGTATAGAAATCAGTTATTTTCCTTCAAAGAAAAGTATTAATCATAAAAAGTTAGATTATGAATTTATATAACAAAAATAATAATTCTGAATCACAGAAAAACAGAAATTACATCAAAAAATGCTTTCATATGGTAACTCTATTTTTAGTTTTTTAAGGGACTTTTTTTTTTAACATCTTTATTGGAGTATAATTGCTTTACAATGGTGTGTTAGTTTCTGGTATATAACAAAGTGAATCAGCTATATATATACATATATCCCCATATCTCCTCCCTCTTGCGTCTCCCTCCCACCCTCCTTATCCCACCCCTCTAGGTGGTCACAAAGCACTGAGCCGATCTCCCTGTGCTATGTGGCTGCTTCCCACTAGCTATCTATTTTACATTTGGTAGTATTTAAATCCATTCCACAGTGTTTTCAATAGTGGCTGCACCAATTTACATTCCCACCAACAGTGCAGGAGAGTTTGTTCTTCTCCACATGCTCTCCAGCATTTATTATTTGTAGACATTTTACTAATGGCCATTCTGACCTGTGTGAGGTGATACTTCATTGTAGTTTGATTTTCATTTCTCTAATAATTGGTGATGTTGATCATCTTTTCATGTGCCTATTGGCCATCTATATGTCTTCTTTGGAGAAATGTCTATTTAGATCTTCTGCACATTTTTTGATTAGGTTGTTTTGTTTTGTTTTTGCTATTGAGTTGTATTTCCTCTTTGTATATATTGGAAATTAAACCCTTGTTGGTCACATCACTTGCAAATATTTTCTCCCAGTCCATAGGTTGTCTTTTCATTTTGTTTATAGTTTCTCTTGTTGTGCAAAAGCTTATGTTTGATTAAGTCCCAATTGGTTTATTTCTGCTTTTATTTCTATCTCCTTGGAAGACTGACCTAAGGAAATATTGCTAAAACTTATGTCAGAGAATGTTTTGCCTATGTTCTCTTCTAGGAGCTTTATGGTTTCCTGTCTTAAAATTAAGTCTTTAAGCCATTTTGAGTTTATTTTTGTGTATGCTGTGAGGGACTGTTCTAACTTCATATGATCAAGTAATCCCACTCCTGAGCATATATCTAGAGAAAACTCTAATTCAAAAAGATACATGCAGCCCAGTATTCACTGCAGCTCTATTTACAATAGCCAAGACATGTAAACAATGTAAGTGTCCATCAACAGATGAATGGATAAAGAAGATATACCTATCTATCTATACACACATACATACATACATAAGATATATATATATATATATTTGCATACATAAAATTGAATACTACTCAGCCATAACAAAGAATGAAATAATGCCATTTGCAACAACATGGATGGATCAAGAGATTATTGTACTAAGTGAAATAAGTCAGAGAAAAACAGATATATGATATCACTTATATGTGGAATCTAAAATATGATACAAAACAGAAACAGTTCAAATATGGTTACCAAAGCAACAAAGGGCTGGGGGAGGGATAAATTAGGAGTATGGGATGAGTATATACAAACTACTATATATAAAATAGATAAACAATGAGGTCCTACTATATAGCACAGGGAACTATATTCAATATCTTATAATAAACTATAATGGAAAAATATGAAAAAGAATAAGGTGTATATATGACTGAATCACTTTGTTGTATACCAGAAACTAACATAACATTTTAAATCAACTATACTTCAACTAAAAAAAAAAAGAATGCTTTCAGAAAACTAAGAATTTCTGAATGTTAATTTTGGTAACATCAAATTGAGGCATGAGTAAAGTAATAAGACCTAAAGTAGAAAGTGCCTAAGTTGTTACCTTATCCATTAAAATCAGAATGATAATTGAAATAGAGAAGCACATATAAAGAAAATTATAAGAGAAAGTATAATGTTCTTATTTATGATATTGCATATTTATTTTTGGTCTTTTTAGTATAATAATATTCTATCCTTACAACATCTATGTTGAAATACATTACACTTGCAAGTATGTATGTTTGGATAGTGTAATCTGTGAATTTATATTTTCAAAAATTTATTTCACCAAGTTGTTACTCTGGCTTTATAGACCCTGCTTTTCAAGTTAATATTATGTAACATGAAGGTTTTTGTGAAGAGATAAAAACATAATTACTGGATATTGTCTCATATTTACCATGGCATAGCTTCATTACTAGAATTATTTAGTGTTTTTTTTTAACTAAAAATACTATTTTTTAATTACATAGAAAATTAGTGAATAGAAAGGAATGCTTTTTTTCCACACATATACATTTTCAAATTCATGTCATACCTTATAAGATGACTAAAAAGGCCAGTTGTCTCATTGCCCACATTATATAAATTTTACCTTACTTTTACAACTTATGTAACACCACTAGTCTTAATTATAACACTCTTCCGGTTCCTTGTCCAGTTTATCATCATGAAATCAGACAAGCCAAGTTCTAAACTCATAGGTCCTATGGTGACTTCTCTGAATCACTTCATTTATTTTGCCAAACTACTATTTTGTTTCAAGAGCATTAAGTCAAAATACATTTCTAAGTTATTCCAAAATGGATTTCAATTTACTAGAATGCCAATTGACATTTTTAAATACACTTATATATTTATAAATTTCCATATATGTACGTGTTATGTATAGTCTCTCCATTATCTGATCATATTTCCAGTAGTCAGATAATTGCCTGGCATTTGGTTGGAGCCAATAAATATCAATTGCCATCATTCCCTAATCTCTTTTGTTCACCTTGAAGTTTATTAATAACCAGTTCTCAAAATGTGCTATTTCTCATACTCCTAGAATTTTTTACTTTTTTCTTATTATTATTCTTCATTCTAGATGTCTTCATATTTTATTTCATGCTAAATGCTACAAAAATTAATTTCAGAGATGAATTAGGGTAAGTATATAGGTATTCTTTAATATTTATTAATTAATTGTAAGAAAGTTTACTCCTAGAAAATGCAAATCAAAATCTTCATGGATTCTGTACCCTGGGATAAATATTTAATTTCATGTTTTTAAATGAAAATATTTGATTCCTACAAGCTGAATGAAATAATGTTTGACAAAATATTCTTAGTTAATAATATGCTGAATATGAAGTACCAATTTTATCATTTGGAATTGATTTTTAGATTGGGGGATATGTTCCCCCAATAAAGAGGAGAAGAAATATATGAGATTCTTCTGAGGAAGTTAAACATTTTAAGTTACCATAAAGAAATATGAGATTTTAAAATTATTACATTACAATCCAATACAGCAGAAATAACCTAATTTTTTGAATGACATGTATGTTGATTTGCCACAAAATCACTAAAATCCTGAATCTATACTTTAATTGTTAAGGTTTCTTTTGAGTAGCAAGTCATTTAATTTTTGAACTTCCAAATCTTCATCAAAATAATGGGTGTGCTTTTCAATATATGGTCATTGGGTTTAGCAATGTGTATTTAGTGTCAGCACTTGGAAAATAATTAATGTTTGTTTCTTCTTTACAGTCTGAAACATGATCTTTATAAACAACAAACTTATGTTGAACACTCAGCACCATAATAGAACATAGGGACACAAATCTTAACAAGAAACATTCCTTTACAGTAAGAAGCTCACAACCAGGTAACAAGAGCACATATCTTTGAAAAATATTTCTAATTCCTTCCTCTCTGTCATCCAAGAATAATAACTACCTGTGCTCATTTTTCCAATAACTAACTATATATATTTAGGTTTATAATAATTACTATATTATTTGTTAAACTTGTAGTAACTTTTCTGTGTATTCTATTATTAAGGGTATTCTCAAGGTAAAATTTTATCTTCTTATATGTGCAGTTCTGGAGACTTGTAATGATGGACACATGGCATCATCATCAAATAATCAAAGAAAAAATGTTCCTTTTATGAAGAAATAAATAAATACTTATGTCCTCTGAATATATAATTCCTAATGCAATGTTTATGTTTAGCACATTCTCAAAAATGTTAATTTTTATCTCTTTTGTTACTTTCTCTTTTCCAGTTATTGCTCCTTCCTTATAGTCTGAAGTGATTTAAGCTGAAGTCATTGAAAATCCCCAAATATGCAAAATTGTCTCCCTTGAAATAAAAACTATTTTTCTATACTATTTCCTGGGCCTCTACTCATATGCCATCTGCTAAACTTTAAACATGTGTTATATACTTAATAGCAATTTTAAGAAAATATGCAATTTTTTGCCATGGGTATTGTTCTCTAAAGAATGGAAAAATAGAGGCAGAAGACAAGAGTAGAAGGACTTGAACTCACACTCCTTTCATGAAAACAACAAAATCACAACTAACTGTTGAACAATCACCCCCCCCCCCAAAAAAAGCAGGAACTTAAAAGATATTCTTCACACAAAGACAAAAAATAAGTCATATTTGAAATATAATTAATTCCCATACCACCAGGTGAGTGACCCACAAACTGGAAAATAATTATATCACAGAGGTTCTCCCATAGGAATGACAGTTCTGAGCCCCACATCAGGCTCCTCAGTCTGGGGATCTGGCATCAGAAAGAGGATCTCCCAAAGCATTTCACTTTGAAGGCAAGTGGGGATTGCTTGCAGAAATTCTACAACACTGACAAAACCAGAAACTCCCCTCTTGAAGGGTGCACACAAGGTCTCATGCACACTGGGACCCAGGGAAAAAACACTGACTTCATAGGAACTTGAGCCAGACTTACCTGTTGGTCTTGGAGTGTCTCCTGGGAAGGTGGAGCAGGGGAACCATGGCTCACTGTGGGAACAAGCACACTGGTGGCAAAGCACTGGGGAGTACTCATTGGTGTGAGCTATCTTGGAAGCAGCAATTTGGACACCAAGACATGGCTCCACCCAACAGTCTGTAAACTGGGATCCTTCAGGCCAAACAACCAACAGGGCAGGAACACAGACATACCCATCAGCAGACAGACTGCCTAAAGTTTTCCTGAAGCCACATCTGTCTCTAAACACAACTTTTGACATGGTCATGTCCACCAGGGATATAGACCTAGCTTCACCCACCAGTGGGTAGACACAAGTCCCTCTCATGAGGGAGCCTGCACAAGCCTCTAGACCAGCCTCACTCACTGGGGAGAGACACCAGAAACAAGAACAACTACAATCCTGCAGCCAGCAGAACAGAGACAAGAAACACAGAAAGTTAGGAAAAATGAGATGGCAGAGAAATATGTTCTAGAAAAAGGAACAAGATAAAACCCCAGAAGAACAACTAAGTTCAGTGGAGATAAGCAATTTACCTGAAAAAGAATTCAAAGTAATGATAGTAAAGATGATCCAAGATCTCAGAAAAGGAATGGAGGCACAGACCAAGAAGATACAAGAAATGTTTAACAAAGAGTTAGAAGATATAAAGAAGAGATGAACAATACAATAACTGAAATGAAAAATACACTACAAGGAATCAATAGCAGAATAAATGAGGCAGAAGAACAAAGAAGTGAGCTGGAAGACAGAATGATGGAAATCACTTCCACAGAACAGAATAAAGAAAAAAGAATGAAAAGAAATGAGAACAGTTTAAGACACCTCTGGGACAACGTCAAATGCACCAACATTCACACTATAGTGGTCTCAGAAGGAGGAGAGAGAGAGAAAGGGCCTGAGAAAATATTTGAAGAGATAATAACTGAAAACTTCCCTAACATGGGAAAGGAAACAGTCAACCAAGACCAGGAAGCAAAGAGAGTACAATACAGGACGAACCTAAGGAGGAACACATCAATACACATATTAATCAAATTAACAAAAATAAAAGGCAAAGAGAAAATATTAAAATCAACAGGGCAGAAGCAGCAAATAGCATTTTCAGCAGAAACTCTGCATGCCAAAATGGAGTGACATGATATATTTCAAGTGATGAAAGGGAAAAACCTACAACCAAAAATATTCTATGCAGCAAGGCTGTCATTCAGATTCAACAGGGAAATCAAAGGTTTTACAGGCAAGAAACAGCTGAAAGAATTCAGCACAATCAAACCTGCTTTACAGCAAATGCTAAAGACACTTGTCTCGGCAGAAAAGAAAAGGCCACAACTAGAAAGAAGAAAATTAATGGGAAAGCTCTCTGGTATAGACAAGCATACAGTAAAGTTAGGAAATCATCCACACAAAAATATAATATTAAAACAAGC
Organism: Grampus griseus; assembly: GCF_964374135.1. Classification (NCBI taxonomy): domain Eukaryota; kingdom Metazoa; phylum Chordata; class Mammalia; order Artiodactyla; family Delphinidae; genus Grampus; species Grampus griseus. The sequence continues at coordinate 38,280,515 of NC_139012.1, read as the reverse complement.
AACTGTGAGAAGAGGAGAGCACATATGCAGAATATTTGAAATGCACTTGAAATTGAGAGACCAGAAACTTGAAACAATCTTGTATATATACAGACTCCTAATCAAAACCTCATGGTAACCACAAAACAAAAATCTAAAATAGAGGGAATTCTTTGGCAGTCCATTGGCAAAGACTCCAACACTCTCACTGCTGAGGACCTGGGTTCGATCCCTGGTTGGGGAACTAAAATTCCACAAGTTGTGTGGTGTGGCCAAAAAAAAATGTCAAAAATCCACAATAGATATTAACACACATGCAAAAATGGAATCCAAACATAAAACTAAAGAAAGCTATCAAATTACAAGAGAAGAGAACAAAAAAGGAAGGGAAGAAAAAATGACCTACAAAAACAAACCCAAAACAATTAACAAAATGGCAATAAGAACATACATATTGGTAATTACATAAAATGTGAATAGATTAAATACTCCAACCAAAAACACAGACTGGCTGAATAGATAAATAAATAAGACCCACATATAAGCTATCTACAAGAGACCCACTTCAGATCTACAGACACATACAGACTGAAAGTGAGGAAATGGAAAAAGGTATTCCACACAAAGGGAAATCAAAAGAAAGTTGGAGTAACAATATGCATATCAGGCAAAATATACTTTAAAAGAAAGACTGTTACAAGAGACAAAAAAGCACTACAAAATGGTCAAGGGACCTATCCAAGAAGACAGTATAACAATTGTAAATATATATGAATGCAACATATGAGCACCTCAATTTATAAAGCAAATGCTAACAGCAAGAAAAGGAGAAATTGCCAGTACCACAATAATAGTGGAGGATTTGAACATCCCACTGACATCAATAAACAGATCATCCAGACAGAAAATCAATAAGAAAACAGAAGCCCTAAATGACACATTAGATTAGATGGACTTATTTATATTTACAGAGCATTCCATCCAAAAGCAGCAGCATATACATTCCTCTCAAGTGTACATAGAATGTTCTCCAGGATAGATCACATGCTGGACCATAAAGCAACCCTTGGTAAATTGAAGAAGATTGAAATCATATCAAGCATCTTTTTCAACCAACACGCTATGAGATTATGAATCAACTACAAGAGAAAAAACTGTAAAAAGCATAAACACTTGGAGAATAAAAAATATGCTACTAAACAACCATGGATCACTGAAGAAATCAAAGAAGAAATAAAAAAATACCTAGAGACAAATGAAAATAAAAACATGATAATCCAAAATCTATGGGACATAGCAAAAGCTGTTCTTAGAGGGAAGTTTATAGCAATAAAATCTTACCTCAAGAAACAAGAAAAATCTCAAATGGACAACCTAAACTTACACCTAAAGCAACTAGAGAGAGGAGAACAACCAAAACCCAAAGTTAGTAGAAAGAAAGAAATCATAGAGATCAGAGCAGAAATAAATGAAATAGAGACAAAGAAAACAACAAAAAAGATCAATGAAACTAAAACCTTGTTCTTTGACAAGATGAATGAAATTGATAAAACTTTAGCCAGACACATGAAGAAAAAAGGAAGAGGGCTCAAGTTAATAAAGTCAGAAATGAAAAAGGGAGAAGTTACAGCTGACACCACAGAAATACAAAGAATCATAAGAGACTATTACAAGCAACTATATGCCAAGAAAATGGACAACCTAGAAAAAATGGACAAATGTTTAGAACAGTACAATCTCCCAAGACTGAACCAAGAAAAAATAGAGAATATGAGCAGACTAATAACAAGCACTGAAATTCAAACTGTGATTGAAAAAATCCCAACAAACCAAAGTCCAGGACCAGATGGTTTCACGGGTGAATTCTAACAAACATTTAGAGCAGAGATAACACCTATCTTTCTGAAAATATTTCAAAAAACAGCAAAGGAAGGAACACTCCCCAACTCTTTCTATGAGGCTGTCATAACCCTGTTACCAAAACCAGACAAAGATACCACAAAAAAAGAAATATATAGGGCAATATCACTGATGAACATAGATGCAAAATTCCTCAACAAAATACTAGCAAACCAAATCCAACAATACCGTAAAAGGATCATAAACTATGATAAAGTGAGATTTACCCTATGGATGCGAGGATTTTCCAATATCACGCAGTGTGATACACCACAATGACACATTGAAGAATAAGATCATATATTCATTTCAATAGACCAGAAAAGCTTTTGACAAAATTCAACAGCAATTATGATAAAAACTCTCCAGAAAGTGGTAATAGAGGGAACATATCTCAACATAATAAAGACTATTTGTGACAAACCCACAGGTAATATTGTACTCAATGATGAAAAACTGAAAGCATTTTCTCTAAGTTCAGGAACAAGACAAGAATGTCCACCCAGGCCACTTTTATTTGACATAGTTTTTGAAGTCCTAGCCACAGTAATCAGAGAAGAAAAAGAAATAAAAGGAACACAAATTGGAAAAGTAGAAGCAAAACTGTCACTGCAGATGACATGATAATATACATAGAAAATCCTAAAGATGCTACCAGAAAACTACTAGAGCTCATCAATGAATTCAGTAAATTTGCAGGACTTAAAATTAATATACAGAAATATGTTGCATTTCTATACACTAATGACAAAAGATCAGAAAGGGAAATTAAGGCAACAATCCTATTTACCATAGCATCCAAATGAATAAAGTACCAAGGAATAAACCTACATAAGAAGACAAAAGACCTGTACTCCAAAAACTATAAGATGCAGATGAAATAAATCAAAGATGAGACAAATATCTAGAAAGATATACCATGTTCTTGGATTGGAAGAATCAATATTATCAATATGACTATACGACTCAAGGCAATCTGCAGATTCAATGCAATTCCTATCAAATTACCATTGGCTTTTTTAACAGAACTAGAACCAAAATATACAAAAATAAAGTCAAAATGGATTGAAGATCTAAATGAAAGACTGGATGCTATAAAACTCTTAGCAGAAAATCTGGTCAGAGCACTCTTTGACATAGATCACAGCAGTATCTTTTTGGATCCATCTCCTAGAGTAAAGAAAATAAAAATATATAAATGGTACCTAATTAAACATAAAAGCTTTTGCACAACAAAGGAAACCATAAACACAACCAAAAGACATCCCACAGAATGGGAGAAAATATTTGTAAATGATGCTACTGACGCTACTGACAAGGGTTTAATTTTCAAAATAATCAAAAAACATATGTAGCTCAATAGCAATAAAACAAACAACACAATAAAAAAAATGGGAAGAATATCTAAACAGACATTTCTCCAAGGAAGACATACACATGGTTAAGAAACTCATGAAGAGATCCTCAACATGGCTAATTATTAGAGAAATGCAAATCAAAACAATCGGATATCACCTCACAGCAGTCAGAGCAGCCATCATTAAAAAGCCTACACACAATAAATGCTGGAGAGGGTGTGGAGCAAAGGGAACCCTCCTCTACTGATGGTGGGAATGTAAAATGACATAGCCACTATGGAAAACAGTATGAAGGTTCAACTAAAAATGGAACTACCATATTCTCCAGTAAGACCCCTGCTTGGGCATGTATTTGGAAAAAAACATAATTCAAAAAGATACATGACCCCTAATGTTCTTTGCAGCACTACTTACAATAGCCAAGACATGGAAGTAACAAAAATGTTCATTGACAGAGGAATGAATAAAGAAGATGTAGTACATATATACAAAAGAATGTTACCCAGCCATTAAAAAGAATGAAATAATGCCATTTGCAGCAACATGGATGGACCTAGAGAGTGTCATACTAAGTGAAGTAAGTCAGAGAAAGACAAATATCATATGATATCACTTTTATGGGGAATCTAAAAATGATACAAATGAACTTAGTTACAGAACAGAACCAGACTAATAGACTTAGAAAACAAAGTTTTGATTACCAAAGGGGAAAGGTGGGGAGAGGGCAAATTAGGAGTTTGGGATTAACATATACCCACTACTATCTACATAATAGGTAATCAACAAAGACCCTCTGCACAGCATGTGGAACTCTACTCAATACACTGTAATAACTTATATGAAAAAGAATCTGAAAAGGAATAGATATATGTATATGTGTAACTGAGTCATCTTGCGGTACACCTGAAACTAAAACAACCCACTGAGACCGACTTCAGATCTACAGACACATACAGACTGAAAGTAAGGAAATGGAAAAAGGTATTCCACACAAAGGGAAATCAAAAGAATACCTAGATTATACCTAGATTATCAATCAAACATTATACAAAAAAAAAGATTGTAAATCAACTATCTCCAATATAAAATAAATTTCTTTTAAAAAAAGAATGGAAAAATAAATGCAAAAAAAAAAAAACTATGCTGGATGTTATGTGTATTAGGAAGAATTATGATCTCCCCAAAGATATTCATGCCCTAATCCAAAGAACCTGAGAATGTGTTTCCTTACATGGCAAAAAGTCTTTGCAGATGTGTTTAATGTTAAAGACCTTGAAATGAGAAGTCTGGATTATACAGGTGGAATCAATTAATCATATAAATCACTGACAGGGGAGAACCCTTCCATCTGTGGCCAGCAAAAGAGATGTGAGGACCAAAGCAGGAACAGAAGGATGATACCTTGCCAGATGAAAGGCATCACAGCCAAGGAATGAGGAAAGATTTTAGAAGCTAGAAAAGGCAAGGAAATTCCCACAGAGCCCTCTAAAGGGAATGCAGCTGTACAATGCCTTGATTTCAGCCCAGTGAAACTTGTGTGGAATTCCACCTAAAGAACCATATGGTAATAAAGTTGTCTTGTTTTAAGTCACTAACTGTGCAGAAATGTACTGTGGCAAAAATAGAAAACAAATACAATATGCAAGACTCAATTCAACTGATTTTCAACACGTGCAAATGAAATTTGAGTCTCAGTAAAATTAAAACTTCAATGTGAAATATAATTTTAGGTTTATACATGAATGAATAAAGCTGTACTATTAAATTCATGAATGCCTTTGATTTATTATATTCAAAAAATAATTATTGAGACAATTAAAAAAATTCATGAATAAATACATAACTAGAATTGGTCTATTTATATCATAGTTCTTTTGCTGTAGTACAACTTTTATCAGACCAATACTAATTGTTTTTCTTGACAGAGCTATATAAGACTTAATTTGTTCAAAATAACATTATTAAAAATAATTTAAACTATAAGAAAATATAGTGTATTATGTTTAAAAGATTATTTAAATATACAATTGAATACAGCTTAAATAAATTTTCAATTAAGACTTACTCTTTTTTCATTTGAAATTGTATTAGGTTCAAAATATAGCTAAAGACCATAAATCATAGAAGAAAATTTGTTTTTCTAACTTTAACAAAGAAATAACTGCATTAACAGAAAATTTCATTTCTACTAATAATGTAAAGAATATGAAATTTTCTCCTGAAAAATTCATATATGCTGTTCTGACTTCACTATTGTCTAGGAATTTAGTACAGTTCATGAGGGACAAATGATTCTGAATGTTAAATTCAAACTTTTCAGTAATGATATTTTTTCCAATGAGAAAAAAATAGGAAAAAAAGAAGTATGAGACATTTGACACTATTAGATCTGCTTCCATTTCTATATCTTTATCTTTCTTATTGTCTTTATCTTCCTTATTGTCTGAGTCAATATTATTAAGAATGTATTTATACTTAAATGAATGTTCCATTGGACAAATAAAATGTTAGTCAAGGTACTTAATAAACATAATATTCAGTTCATGTGTATAATAAGAAAATAAATTTAAATCAATAGAAAATAAATTAAATAAAAGCTTATGTTTTTTTCTTAGAGGATAAATATCTGGGGATACATAGATGAATATAGCACCATTAATTGGGAGCTCAACATCTACTATAAGACAGAACATCAAAAACAATATCCATCACCACCACAGCAAAACAAATCAACCCTACAATTATTGAATAGTGTTCATATTCTCACAGGCATTCAGGGACAGGGACTGAAAGTATTTAGAAGAGATGAATGTCTATCCTTTTCAAAAAGTTTCAAGACTTTTGGATGAAATTATGTAAAACAGAAACTAAAATAATCTAATAAAATATAATATGGAAAATAAAAGTTTAAAATTGCAATTAAATTATTTTTTAACAATTTTGCTAAATACCCAGCACAATCAGCATCTAATAAGTTGAAATGTAGGTGAGTCACTAAGGGATAAAATTTGAACATCCATAGCACACTCTATGGTGATTCTGAAGTTAGTTGAAATAGCATTATTCAGTTTTGGACATTCCTTTTTTTTTTTTTTTTTTTTTTGCTGTACACAGACCTCTCACTGTTGTGGCCTCTCCCATTGTGGAGCACAGGCTCTGGATGCGCAGGCTCAGCGGCCATGGCCCATGGGCCCAGCCGCTCCGCAGCATGTGGAATCTTCCCAGACTGGGTCATGAACCCATGTTCCCTGCATTGGCAGGCAGACTCTCAAACACTGCACCACCAGGGAAACCCCTGGACACTACTTTTGAAGTGAATATTGATCAACTAGGTACTTGTGGGTGGAATGCAGACAGTATATTAAATGACCTTAAAAATAATTTAACAGAAAAATGATTGAAAGAACTAGGTAGAGTTAACATTGAATATTCAAGAGGGACCAAATTACTCTCTTCATATTTTGGGGAAACTGTCATTTGAATGATGAAATCCACTTAATCAGAGGTAAAAGTAAGAAGAGAGGACATAATCAATAAAGAGGCTCATCTCCTTAGTATATATATATTTTAATTCTAACTATTAAACCTACTTTACAAATGAATAGGAGGCTGCCTAAATTAGTAAGCTCCATACTGAGAGAGTCCACACAGAGATTGGATGCATTTTCAGGGCAAAACATTATACAAAAAAAAAAAAAAAAAAAAAGACAGTCTGCTCTTTAACTAAACTTGATGAAAACTAAGGTTATCTTTATCATTGAAAGGCTGTTATTTTGTTTCTGGTTGACAAATGAGGGAGTGATATCAGGTAAGTATCAGACATTCCAGGCAATTAATAAGTTATATTTGCTCAGCAGAATAGTATGCCTAACTAGTATGCCTATTATTATGATCTGAAGAAATAAACACAATTATTTTCTTTAAGAACTTTTTTCAGTTTTTCTACCCAAAATAATGCTGAGATAGAGATGACCAAGGAAATATTAAAGATAAAACCTGAACTAAACCAGGGACACATAACAGGGTTAAAAGACTCTCTGACATATGACATTTTATTCAAGAAGCAAAATGTTTTGTTTTGCAGTTTGTGACTTTTAAATTTTTATTACAGCACCATGGCAGCTCTTCAATTGTAAGGGATACTCCTGGAAAGGTCCCTAGTAACTATGTTAATAGTATTAGTGATCCTTTCTCTAAAGGGATGAGCTACTTTATTTTGACAAAGGGTGTATATCCATTAAATTAACCCTTCTTCCCTGTACTTCCCATAACACCAACAAAAGGAAAAATCTAGAATGTTATCAATGTGTTCTGTCAGAAACAAGAAATATATGAGAATAGTTACAGCTTTTGTGACTTTGGTAATGACATTTTTATTGGTAAGCATCAATAACAATTTTTATTTCATATTTTTATAACTATAATGCTAGTCATTATCTTAGGTAACAACTAATTTAACTTTGTATTAGAAAAAATACACCTATATTTTCATCAGTAGCATGAATAAACATAACTTAATGTATAAATCGTACTAAAAATTTATTAATTAACATTACAATACTAACAGGTGTCCTCTTCTTAGTCTTACTCCCAGAATGAAAACTTTCTAATTTTTACTGTTTTCTGGTTGGCCCTACCTCCATGTTTCTAAATAATATATCTTTGAAATTTTTGACCATATTTATTGCTATCAGGTAAATAAAGATTTTTCACTGTTTCAATTCATTTACATGTCTATGGATTCTGTGCATTCCAATTTTAATTGAATTATTAGTATGGATTTGCATTATTATTACTATATAAATACTGTACAATACTGAGCAAAATGCTATACTTGTTTTTCTTTTAATTTCTATTTTATATTGGAGTATAGTTTATTTACAGTGTTGTATTAGTTTCAGGTGTACAGCAAAGTGATTCAGTTATACATACACATGTATCTATTATTTTTCAAATTATTTTCCTATTTAGGTTATTACAGAATACCAGGCAGAGTTCCCTGCTTCTATACAGTAAGTACTTGATGGTTAACTATTTTAAATATAGCAGTGTGCACATGTCAATCCCAAACTCTCAATCTATCCTCTCACCACCCTTCTCTCCTGGTAGCCATTAATTCTTTCTCAAAGTTTGTGAGTCTGTTTTGTAAATAAGTTCAATTGTATTATTTTTTAAGATTACACATATAAGAGATATATGATATTTGTCTTTCTCTATCTTACTTACTTGACTTAGTATGATAACCTCCAAGTCCATCCATGCTGCTGCAAATGATATTATTACATTCTTTTTAATGGCTAATATTCCAACGTGGTATATATGTACCACATCTTCCTTATCCATTCATCTGCTGATGGACATCTACGTTGCTTCCATGTCTTGGCTATTGTAAACAGCACTGCAATGAACATTGGGATGCATTTATGGTTTTGAACTATGGTTTTTCCAGATATATGTCCAAGAGTAGGATTTCTGGATCATAAGGTAGCTCTATTTCTATTTTTTTGAAGGAACCTCCATATTGTTCTCCATAGCAAATGTACCAATTTATATTCCCACCAAGAATATAGGAGGGTTCCCTTTTTTACACACCCTCTCCAGCATTTACTGTTTGTAGATTTTCTGATGATGGCTTGTGAGGTGATATGTCATTTTAGTTTTGATTTGCATTTCTCTAATGATTAGTGTTGTTTTCTTAGTCTCAGTCATGACACTCTCATTGTCTCTGTTCCTTTCACATTTGTTTTGTTGTGGTACTTGTTTTCTTGATTCATTCATGTTGGATAATTTTCTGAAATACTGTTGGTAATTGTTATCATTTAATTTACTTCATATTTAAAATTCAGAAGTAAAAGTTTGATTGAAAGTTTGTTTTCATAAGAAAAGCCTTTTTCATAAGAAAAGTTTCAAGATGATGAGAATGAGGGAGGTTCTCTGTCAAGCAACAAACAAATTTCACCAAACACACTTGAGTTCTTTCCTTTGTAATTCCAGCTGTTTTCTGTCTGAAGGCCAATCTCTTGACTGCTGTCATTTACCAAAAGAAAAAGATAGTGACTGATTAGTCTTAGTGTTTTTTTTCATCATATTGAATTTTATGTGTCATTGGAAACATCAGCAGGACTTTTTGAGTCATCTTATGGGCTATAGGAGGCTAATTTTTTCACTTAGTCATCTGGATAGTTTTCTATAATAAGTCATTTACATTACTGAATCTATCTATTTTCTATCATCCAAAACTTTTGTAATTACTTTTTTTACTCAGTACTATATTCCTATTTTTCTTCTGTACTAATGTTTTCAACTTTATTTTCACTTCAATGAGATATCAAGTGGTAAAAGAGTATATATGGTGAAATTGTTATCTTTCTTTGGAAATCAGATTCGTTTCACCCTTAAAAGTTTACATTGAGATCTATTTGAGTGAGTGGAAAGGAGTCACGGTGCTCAGAAATTAGAACAGAACCTTTGGATGTGGAGCTATAACATTAGGTACAGGAAAGGTTGGTGTCTGTTTTGTCTGAAACTATCCCTGCACATTTGACTTCAAGATGGTGGAGGAGTAAGAAGTAGAGATCACCATCCTCCCCACAAATACATGAAAAATACATCAACATGTGGAAAAACTCCTAGAGAATACCTACTGAATTTGGGCAGAAGATCTCAGACTTCCCAAAGGCCAAGAAATTACAAGGTACATAACAGTGTGACTGACAGGGTCTTGGTACTCCAGTCAGGTGTCAGTCCAGAGCCTCCAAGGTAGGAGAGCCAACTTCAGGACATTGTTCCATCAGAGACTTCCTGCTCCATGTAATACCAAAAGGCAAAAGCTCTCTCGGTGATCTCCATTTCAATGCTAAGACCCAGCTCCACTCAACGACCAGCAAGCCTCAGTGCTATACCCTTTGCCAAACAATTAGCAAGAGAGGAACACAACCCCATCCATTAGCAGAGATTTTCAGAGGCTGCCTAAAGATCCAACCTCATCCACCAGTACACGGGCACAAGTTCCCTCTACAAGGAAGCCTACACAATCCACTGAAACAACCTTAATCACTGGGGCAGACACCAAAAACAACAGAAACTATGAACCGGCAACCTGTGAAAAAGAGATGCCAAACACAGTAAGTTAAGCAAAATGAGAAGACAGAGAAACCTGCAGCAGATGAAGGAAGAGGGTAAAAACCCAACAGACCAAAAATATGAAGAGGAAATAGTGAGTCTACCTGAAAAAGAATTAAGAGTAATGATAGTAAAGATGATACAAAATCTTGGAAATTGAATGGAGAAAATAAAAGAAACGTTGAAAAAGGACTTTGAAGAACTAGAGAGCAAACAAACAATGATGCACAATACAATAAATTAAGTTAAAAATTCTCTAGAAGGAGGGCTTCCCTGGTGGTGCAGTGGTTGAGAGTCCACCTGCTGATGCAGGGGACATGAGTTCGTGCCCTGGTCCGGGAAGATCCCACATGCCTTGGAGTGGCTGGGCCCATGAGCCATGGCCGCTGAGCCTGCGCGTCCAGAGCCTGTGCTCCAAAACGGGAGAGGCCACAACAGAGAGAGGTCCACGTATCACAAAAAAAAAAAAAAAAAAAAAAAAAAAATTCTCTAGAAGCAATATCAAAATAAATGAGGCAGAAGAACAGATAAGTGACCTGAAAGATAAAATATTGGAAATAACTGCCACAGAGCAGAAGAAAAATTTAAAAAATAAAAAAAATTGAGGACAGTCTCAGAGACCTCTGGGACAACATTAAGCTCAGCAACATTAGAATTTTAGGTGTCCCAGAAGAAGAGAAAAAAAAAAAGGGACTGAGAGTGCTTTCCTGGTTGCACAGTGGTTGAGAGGCCACCTGCCGATGTGGGTGACACAGGTTTGTGCCCAGGTCCGGGAAGATCCCACATGCCACAGTGCAGCTGAGCCCGTGGGCCATGGCCACTGAGCCTGCATGTCCAGAGCCTGTGCTCCGCAATGGGAGAAGCCACAACAGTGAGAGGCCTGCGTACCACAAAAAAAAAAAAAAAAAAAAAAGGGACTGAGAAAATATTTGAAGAGTTTATAGTTGAAAACATCCCTAATATGGGAAAGGAAATGGTCAGTCACGTCCAGGAAGTGCAGAGAGTCCCATACAGGATAAATCCAAGAGAAACATGCCAAGACATATATTAATCAAACTATCAAAAATTAAATACAAAGAAAATATATTAAAAGCAGCAAGGGAAAAGCAACAAATAACATACAAGGGAATCCCTGTAAGGTTAACAGCAGATCTTTCAGCAGAAACTCTGCAAGCCAGAAGGGTGTGGCAGGATATATTTAAAGTGATGAAAGGGAAAAACCTACAACCAAGATTACTCTACCCAGCAAGGATATCATTCAGATTCAACGGAGAAATTAAAATCTTTACAGACAAGCAAAAGCTAAGAGAATTCAACACCACCAAACCAGCTTTACAACAAATGCTAAAGGAACTTCTCTAGGCAGGACATACAATAGAAGGAAAAGACCTACAAAAACTAAACCGAAACAATTAAGAAAACTGTAATAGGAACTTACATATAAATAACTACCGTAAATGTAAATGGCTTAAATGCTCCAACCAAAAGACATAGACTGGGTGAGTGTATACAAAAGCAAGACCCATATCTATACTTCCCACAGGAGACTCATGTCAGACTTAGGGGACACAAACAGCCTGAAAGTGAGGGGATGGAAAAAGATATTCCATGCAAATGTAAATCAAAAGAAAGCTGGAGTAGTAATTCTCAGATCAAACAAAATAGACTTTAAAATAAAGACTATTACAAGAGACAAAGAAGTACACTGCATAACGATCAAGGGATCAATCGAAGAGGAAGACATAACAATTGCAAATATTTATGCACCCAATGTAGGAGCACCTCAATACATAAGGCAAATGCTAACAGCCATAAAAGGGGAAATCGACGGTAACACAATAATAGAACAGGACTTTAACACACCACTTTCACCAATGGATGGATGATTCAAAATGAAATTAAATAAGAAAACATAAGCTTTAACTGACACATTAAACAAGGTGGACTTAATTGATATTTATAGGACATTCCATCCAGAAACAACAAAATACACTTTCTTCTCAAGTGTTCATGGAACATTCTCCAGGATAAATCATATCTTGGGTCACAAATCAAGCCTTGGTAAATTTAAGAAAATTGAAATCATATCAAGTATCTTTTCCAACTACAACACTATGAGACTAGTTATCAATTACAGGAAAAAATATGTAAAAACTACAAACACATGGAAGCTAAACAATACACTACTAAATAACCAAGAGATCATGGAATAAATCAAAGATGTAAGCAAAAAATACTTAGAAACAAAGGACAATGGAAACACAATGACCCAAAATAATGGGATGCAGCAAAAGCAGTTCAAACAGGGAAGTTTATAGCAATATAATCCTACCTCAAGAAGAAAGAAACATCTCAAATAAACAATCTAACCTTACACCTAAAGCAATTAGAGAAAGAACAACAACAACAACAAAAAAAAAAAAACACAAAGTTAACAGAAGGAAAGAAATCATAAAAATCAGATTAGAAAAAAAATATAAAAGAAATGAAGGAAATGATAGTAAAGATCAATAAAACTAAAAGCTGTTTTTTGGGAAAATAACCAAAATTGATAAATCGGTAGCCAAACTCATCAAGAAAAAGGAAGAAGTCTCAAACCAATAGAATTAGAAATGAAAACAGAGAAGTATCAACTGTCACTGCAGAAATACAAAGGATCATGAGAGGTTACTACAAGCAACTATATGCTGTAAAATGGACAACCTTGAAAAATTGGATAAATTCTTAGAAAAGCACAGCCTTCTGAGACTGAACCAGGAAGAAATACAAAATATAAACAGATGAATCACAAGCCCTGAAATTGAAATTGTGATAAAAAATCTTCCAACAAACAAAAGCCCAGGACCAGATGGCTTCACAAGCAAATCCTATCAAACATTGAGAGAAGAGCTAACACCTCTATTTCTCAAACGCTTCCAAAATATAGCAGAGGAAGGAACACTCTCAAACTCATTCTATAAGGCTACCATCACCCTGATACCAAAAACAGACAAAGATGTCACAAAAAAACAAAACTACAGGCCAACATCACTGAAGAACATAGATGCAAATATCCTAGACAAAATACTAGCAAACAGAATCCAACAGCACATTAAAAGTATCATACACCATGATTAAGGGTGTCTATACCAGGAATGTAAGGATTCCTTAATATATGCAAATTGATCAATGTGATACACCATATTTACAATTTGAAGGATAAAAACCATATGATCATCTCAATACATGCAGAAAAAGCTTTCAACAAAATACAACACCCATTTATGATAAAAACCCTCTAGAAAGTAAGCATAGAGGGAACTTACCTCAACATAATAAAGGCCATATATAAAAAACCCACAGCCAAATTGTTTCCAATGGTGAAAAACTGAAAACTTTTCCACTAAGATCAGGAAGAAGACAAGGTTACCCACACTCACCACTATTATTCAACATAGTTTTGGAAGTTTTAGCCATAGCAATCAGAGAAGAAAAAGAAATAAAAGGAATCCAAATTGGAAAAGAAGTAAAACTCTCACTGTTTGCAGATGACATGATACAACAGAGAATGGAAAAGATGCTAACAGAAAACTACTAGAGCTAATCAATGAATTTAATAAAGTAGCAGGATACAAAATTAATGCACAGAAATCTCTTGCATTCCTATACACTACTGATGAAAAATCTGAAAGAGAAATTAAGGAAACACTTCCATTTACCATAGCAACAAAAAGAATAAAATACCTAGGAATAAACCTACCTATGGAGATAAAAGACCTGTATGCAGAAAACTATAAGACACTGATGAAAGTAATTAAAGATGATACAAGCAGTTGGAGAGATAGAACAGGGCTTCCCTGGTGGTGCAGTTGTTGAGAATCTGCCTGCAGATGCAGGGGTCATGGGTTCGTGCCCTGGTCCGGGACGATCCCACATGCCTTGGAGCATCTGGGCCCGTGAGCCATGGCTGCTGAGCCTGCACATCCAGAGCCTGTCCTCTGCAACGGGAGAGGCCACAACAGTGAGAAGCCTGTGTACAGCAAAAAATAAATAAATAAATAAATAAATAAATAAATAAATAAATAAATAAATAAATAAATAAATAAATAAATAAATAAAAATTCTACAAACAGTAAATGTTGGAGTGGGTGTGGAGAAAAGGGAACTCTCTTGCATTGTTGGTGGGAATATAAACTGATACATCACTATGGAGAAGAGTATGGTGGGTCCTTAAAAAATTAAAAATAGAACTACCATACAACTCAGCAATCCCACTACAGTGTATATACCCTGAAATCACCATAATTCAAAATGAGTCTTGTACCACAGTGTTCATTGCAGCTCTATTTTCAATAGCCAGGAAATGGAAGTTACCTAAGTGTCCATCAACAGATGAATGTATAAAGAATATGTGGCACATATATACAATGGAATATTACTCAGCCATAAAAGGAAATGAAATTGATTTATTTGTAGTGATGTGGATGGACCTACAGACTGTCATACGGAGTGAAGTAATTCAGAAAGAGAGAAACAAATACCATATGCTATCACATATATAGAGAATCTAAAAAAAGAAAAAAGTTTCTGAAGAACCTAGGGACAGGACAGGAATAAAGATGCAGATATAGAGAATGGACTTGCGGACATGAGGAGGGGGAATTGTAAACTGGCACAAAGTGAGGGTGTCATGGATATATACACACTACCAATTGTGAAATAGATAGCTAGTGAGAAGCAGCCACATAGCACAGGGAGGTCAGCTCAGTGCTCTGTGTCCACCTAGAGGGGTGGGATAGGGAGAATGGGAGGAAAATGCAAGAGGGAGGAGATATGGTGATATATGTATATGTATAGCTGATTCACTTTGTTTTTACAGCAGAAACTAAGACACCATTATAAAGCAATTATACTCTAATAAAGATGTTAAAAATAAATAAATAAATAAAACTATCCCTATTTCTTAAAAAAAAAAATTACATTGAAAAAATGTTCACATTGCACAAGGACAGAAGCCAAGGGACGACTTAATAGATATGTGACTCAAATAACCACAACTGGATTTATTCACAGATTTTTCCACTAAAAGGCAGTTTTGCTTAACCAGATATATCTCTGTAATTTAATAAACATTTTATTTTTTCATATTCATCTTTTTTACTTTAAAATTTTTTCTCTTCAATTTTATTTTACTTTTTCTTTGCATTTATTTATTTATTTTTATTGTTGTAAGGACATTTACTTGAGATCTACCCTCTTATACAAATTTTAAAAGCACAAGATACAATGTTGTACAGCAGGTCTCTAGAATCATTTATCTTACCCAACTGAAATCTGCATCTGTTGAACATAAGCCCCCCCATTTTCCCTCTCCTCAACACCTGGCAACAACCATTTTACTCTCTGCTTCTATGATTTTGACTATTTTAAATAATTCATAAATGTGGAGTCATACAGTATTTTCTTCTGTGCTTTGATTGTCTCACAGCATAATGTTCCCCACGTTCATTCTTGTTGTTGCACATGTAGTATTTTCTTCCTTTTTAAGGCTCATAATATTCCATTTTATGTGTATACCAAATTTTCTTTATCCATTTATCTGTCTATGGTCATTTAGATTGTTTCCCTATTTTGGATGCTGCAGTGAACATGGGACTGCAGTTAGCTCTTCAAGATCCTGATTCCAATTCTTGTGGATATATACCTAGGAGCAGGATTGTTGGATCATATTATAGTTCTATTTTTAGTTTATTGAGGAATATCCATACCTTGTCCATGGTGGCTGCAGCAAATTACATTTACATCAACATTGTACAAGGGTTCCAATTTCTCCACATTGTTGCCAACACTTGTTATTTTATTTTTGTTAATATCTGTTCTAACTGGTATGAGGTGATATCTCCTTGTGGTTTTGATATCTATTTCCTTCATGATTATGATGTTGAGCACAGTTTCATGTACCTGTTGGTCATTCCATATGTCTTATTTAGAGAAATGTCAATTCAATTCCTTTGGCCACATTTTTGTTTTTGTTGCTATTGCCTTGTTGGAGTTCCTTATGTGTTTTGGCACATATCAGATATATGGTTTATAAATATTTTTCCCATTCAGTAGGTAAACTTCTAATTCTGTTGTTTTTTTCTCCTTTTCACTTATCTATTTTTGATTTTGTTGCTTGTGCTTTTGGTGTCACATGCAAGAAATCATTGCTAAGAGTAACCATGAACTTTTTCCCCTAGGAGATTTATAGTTTTGTGTTTAGCTCTTTAATCTATTTTGAGTTTATTTTTGTGTATGGTGTAAAATGTGTCCAATTTCATTATTTTGCAGGTGTATATCCAGACATAGAAGAGACTATCCTTTCCCCATTATATATTGGCACCTTTCTTGATTATGTTTTTGTGGGTTTATTTCTGGGCTCTCTAGTCTCTTCCATTGGTCCATATGTCGGTTTTTATGCCAGTACAATACTGTTTTATTAATTATAACTTTGTAATATATTTTGAAATTAGTATGTGTTCTTTGTCAAGATTGATTTGGCTATTTGGGATGTTTTGTTGTTCAACATCAATTTTAGAATTTATATTTTTCTATTTCTGTAAAAAATGCCATTGGGATTTTTATAGAGAATTCACTGAATCTGTAGGTCCCTTTGGGTACTATGGACAGTTTAACAATATTAAATCTTCCAATCCACAAAGACAGAATGTCTTTCCATTTATTTGTGTTCTTTAATTTATTTCATCAGTGTTTTGTAGTTTTCAGTGTACATCTTTCACCTCCTTAGTTAAGTTAATTCTCAAGTATTTTATTATTTTTGATACTATTGGAAATTGGATTATTTTCCTCTTTTCTTTTACAAAGGGTCATGGTTAGTGTATAGAAACATAACTGTTTTTTGTTTGTTGACTTTGTACCCCACAAGTTTACTGAATTTATTTATGGATTCTAACAACTGTAAGTGTGTGGGGGGGTGGATATTTAGGTTTTCTACATGTAAGAGTATGTCATCTGCAAAAAGAGATAATTTTACTTCTTTCTATCCAATTTGGATGCTTTTTTCTCTCTTTACCCTGCCTAATTGTTTTGGCTAGGGTTTCCAGTAATACGTTAGATAGAAGTGGTAAGAATTAACAATCTTGCCTTGTTGCTGATCTTGGAGGAAAGCTTTCAGTTTATTACCATTGAGTATGAAGTTTACTGTGGACTTTTCACATATGGTCTTCATTATTTTGACATATTTCTTCTATACCTACTTTGTTGACTTTGTTGTGAGCTTTTATTATGAAACTGTATTGAACTTTGTCAAATGACTTTTCTGTTTCCATTGAGATTATATAACTCTTTTCCGTGCATATACCATGTCTTCATTTTACCCCCTACTCTGTTTCATGTAAATTTAGACACTACTGCTCAGCTCCTTAAGGAATATTTTTGTAACCACAACATATAAAGCTATATTATATCATGATTCATATCTTAGATTTGGAAGGCCCATATCACTTTCTAAATAATTTGTTTTTTTAATCTACCATCACTCCCAGACTAACATGCAAAGATAGATAATCCAATCTTCTAAGAGAAATTATTATACAATATCTGCCATAAACATTGAGTGAATCTCTACTCCTGTAATCCAATTTCATAAGCTTCTACATAGACTCTCTCCTACACTGAAAATACATACTTCATTTTCATTAAATCCCCACAATACTAGAAATTATCCTGCTATTGGCAACTGATAAATAGATTCATTCCAGGTCACCTAAGTTAATCTGTTAAGTTTCTTCTGGTTGTCCAAATATTACTGCAAATAATTCACTGGTATGTATTAATTTTGAGGAACAACTATTCAAGTAGATCAATTTTGGCATTCTACTCATCATATTAGTACGACGTTCAACAACTCCTACCACTTTATCAATTTTTGATATCTTTTTAAGAGTCAAATTTAAAGTTCAGTGCTGCAATTTCATAGTTCATTCTGTCTATTCAATTCCACAGTATTCTAGTCTAGTATAAATAGCCTCATGCTTCAATCTATTCCTAATTTTTTTATTATTAATAAGTTTAACCATAAATTTAAAGAAACAGAATAACAAAATATCAAAAATAGATGATCAAAATTAATTTTAAGGTCCCTTAACATTCATTAAATTTATATATTTTATACCAACTATCACAGAAATATAGCTAAATGCCATGCATAGCTACATACAACTAATTAATTAGCAGAATTCATAATTGCTAAAAACTTTTTTAAAGGATTTAGAGTGTATGTGGTAAAGCAGTTGAAAAAGCTTTCGTGAATTCATGTCAAAATGAAGATATTTTTAAATTAGAGGTATTCTAATGAGCTATCTGTGTACCATATGCCAATTTACATATTTGCTATTGAATCATATAATATACAAATAATATTAATAACACAATGACATCACAAAGAATAAATAGTATATTTGGTTAAAATACCAAACTAGACTTCAGTATGGAAACATTTGTTTGCAAAAGAAGAAATACATTCAATTCAAATTATTGTTTTTCTATATTAGTATACAAATACAGGATGAAAAAGAAATGAATAATATAATTCATTTACCAAAAAATGTTGAAGAAAGCCCCTAACAATATTAGAATAAACAGTGGATAGACCAAGAGTTTAGTGAACAAAATAAAATTATGTTACTATACTGTTTATTATGTTTGCTGAAATTTTCAAAGTAGGAAATTATTATGAAATACTAATTTGTGATAACACTGGCATTTTTAAAGATAGAATTTTAAATCACAGAAAATAAATATTTCTACTAGCTTGTAACATTTATATTCTGAAGAATGAACCTTATCTATAGAATAGTGTATACAAGCTGTTCTAAACCATTGCCTTTCTTGGAAGTTAATTCTTTCAGGCAGAGGACTCTGTTTCAGAACTTCTTGTTGAAAGCTTTCCCATGTAGTTGATCCTTCTGTTGTTATAACATTCTGCTGTGCTGAGCTTTGTGATAATTAATAATGGAGACTTTATTTTATGACAAAGGACTATGTAATGTGAAAGCTGTCAAGCAGCAGAATTTTGAAGCTAATAAAAAATAGATTAAGAAAAAGCTTTTGACCAAATTCAACACCCATTTATGATAAACACTCTCCAGAAAGTGGGCATAGAGGGAACCTATCTTGACATAGTAAAGGCCATATATGACAAACCCACAGCAAACATCATTCTCAATGGTGAAAAATTGAAAGCATTTCCTCTAAGTTCAGGAACAAGACAAGGATGTCCACTCTTGCCACTCTTGTTCAACATAGTTTTGTAAGTCCTAGCCAAGATAATCAGAGAAGAAAAAGAAATAATGTAATCCAAAATGGAAAAGAAGAAATAAGACTGTCACTGTTTGCAGATGACATGATACTCTGCATAGAAAAACCTAAAGATGCCACCAGAAAACTAAGAGCTAATCAATGAATTTGGTAAAGTTGCAGGATACAAATTTAATGCACAGAAATCTCTTGCATTCCTATATACTAACAACAAAAGAACAGAAAGAGAAATTAAGGAAACAATCCCATTTACCTATGCAACAAAAAGAATAAAACACCTAGGACTAAACCTAGCTGAGGAGGTAAAATATCTGTACTCAGAAAATTATAAAACAGTGATAAAAGAAATCAAAAATGACACCAACAGATGGAGAGTATATACCATGAAAATGGATTGGAAGGATCAATGTTGTGAAAATCACTATACTATCCCAATCTACAGATCCAATGCAATCCCTATCAAATTACCAATGTCACTCTTCACAGAAATAGAACAAAAATTTTACAATTTGTATAGAAATACAAAAGACCCCAAATAGCCAAAACAATCTTGAGAAAGAAAAATGGAGCTGGAGGAATCAGGTTCCCTGATGTCAGACAACACTATAAAGCTACAGTCATCAAGACAGTATGGTACTGGCACAAAAGCAGAAATATAGATCAATGGTACAAGATAGAAAGCCCAGATATAAACCCATGCACCTATGGTCACATAATCTATGACAAATGAGGCAGGAACATACAATGGAGAAAAGACAGTCTCTTCAATAAGTGGTGCTGGGAAAATTGGACAGCTCTATGTAAAGGAATGAAATTAGAACACTCCCTAACACCATACACAAATATAAGCTCAAAATGGCTTAAAGACCTAAATGTAAGACCTGATACTATAAAACTCTTAGAGGAAGATATAAGTAAAACACTCTTTGACATAAATCACAGCAAGATCTTTTCTGACCCACCCTCTAGAGTAATGGGTATAAAAACAAAATAAACAAATGAGACCTATTTAAACTTAAAAGCTTTTGCACAGCAAAGGAAACCATAAAAAAGATGAACAGACAACACTCTGAATGGGAAAAAAAATATTTGGGAACAAAGCAACTGAAAAAGGATTAATCTCCAAAATAAAGAAATAACTCATACAGCTCAATATAAAAAAAAAAACTATCAAAAACTGGGCAGAAAACATAAATAGACATTTCTCTAAAGAAGACATACAGATGGCCAAGAGGCACATGAAAAGATGCTCAGCATCACTAATGATTAAAGAAATGTAAATCAAAACTACAATGAGTTATCATCTCACACTGGTCAAAATGACCATCATCAAAAATCTACAAAAACAAATGTTGGAAAGGGTGTGGAGGAAAGGGAACCCTCTTGCACTGTTAGTGGGAATGTAAACTGATACAGCCACTATGGAGAACAGTATGGAGATTCCTTAAAAAACTAAGAATAGAACTATCAAATGCTCCAGCAATCCCACTACTGGGCACTACCTTGAGAAAACCAAATTCAAAAAGACACATGCATCCCAATGTTCATTGCAGCACTATTTACAATAGCCAGGATATAGAAACAACATAAAGGTACACAAACAGATGATGGATAAAGAAGATGTGGTACATATATACAGTGAAATATTACTCAGCCATAAAAAGGAATGAGATTGGGTCATTTGTAGAGATATGGATGGACCTAGAGTCTGTCATACAGAGTGAAGTAAGTAAGAAAGAGAAAAACAAATATCGTATATTAACACATATATTTGGAATCTAGAAAGACAGTACAGATAAACCTATTTGCAGGGCAGGAACAGAGACACAGATGTGGAAAACAGATTTGTGGACACAGGTTGGAAGGGGGTGGCAGGACAAATTGGGAGATTAAAATTGACATATACACACTACCATGTGTAAAATTGAGAGCTAGTAGGACCATGTTGTATAGCACAATGAGCTCAGCTAGGTGCTCTGTGATGACCTAGATGGGTGGGATTTAGATGGGTGGGAGGGAGTTCCAAGAGGGTGGGAATATATGTATACATATAACTGATTCACTTCATTGTACAGCAGAAACTAAAACAACATTTCTTTGTAAAGCAATTACACTCCAAAAAATTGTTTTAAAATATAGATTGAGATTAAAAGCTCTAAACATACTATGGAGCTTATATATACTTTTATATATACTATAAAACAACTTGCCCAAGACAGAAAAAATTTGAATTCCCATAAAAATATCATATATATATATATATATATATATATATATATATATATATATATATATATATATATATATATATATATATATCTTCGTCTCTTCATTCCATTTTGAGGACAAGCTGGATGAATTTGTGATTCTATAACTTAATTTGCTCTGGATGAAAAAATGATATGAATATTGATTATTGGCCCATATTCAATTTGATTTGATTCAGTTTAACAAATATTCAGTGATTGCCAAGAGCAAGGCATTATACTAGTCTTGTGAAGTACTCTGGTGAGTAAAATTTACAATGATAAATGAGAAGATATGATTTACTCCTCCAGAGGAGGTGAAATAAATTTATGTATATAGTAATATGAAATGTAATATATGTTATAAAGGAAATATTAGGTTTGGAGAATATGGAATTATGCATGAAAATTATATATAAAGGGAAAAGACTCATAGGTATTACTTACCTGGATGAGCATAATTCAAGGAATTATAATAATGACTATGACATAACCAGGAGAGCTTTTCTAACTTATTACCTTATGAAAATAGTAAAAAGTAAAAACCAAACATTGAAAAGGACTAGCTGCATTGTGTCAGAGCTTTGATATTAATTCGGATTTTTTTCTATTTTAACATAGTGAGTATGATTTAGAAAATCATGATGTTACCATGATCACCTGTACAATTTGTCATGGAAAGAATTTAAAGTGACATTTCTCCCTAACTTAAAGGTTTAAAGAAGGATAAAGAAAAAGTTTAAGGATGATATAGAATGTAATTTATGACCTCAGCAACAAAGAGGAGTTATTCAGGGAAAGAACACAAAAGAAAGCACCAGATGAAAAGAGTTTAAGAATAAGAAAGAAGCAAAATCATAAAATTTCCCTTAAACTGCAATGTAACACTGGATAGGGTGAAAGTATAAAAGTCTTTGTAAGGCGTGTTAACACTTTCTCAAAGAGGGAGGATTTTAAATGGGAGAAATTAAATGATGACTTTTTCTCTTCAGAAAGAATCACCTGAATTTGCCTAATATAATATAGTTCAAGGAATATCGACATATTTAGAATACTGTTAATAAAATATTTTCCAGATTTATTGATATTGAGCTTTGGAAATTGACTATAATATTTATGATCCCCAAACATTCAAATTGACAGCACATAGTTGTGATCATAAACCAGTAGGAAACATATCTGTTTTATATATAAGGGCTTTCTAATTTCTATAAATCTTGTAGTTCACCATGTCCCAAAAATATGGATTTGAACTTTGAGGGAAAACAATTAAAATTAAATAAATATTTAGATTTTATAATCTTTCCTCAGACTGAGACAGCAAATGAAGAATTATATATGCCTTTCTACAAAGTTCTTCTTGAGATTCCCCCAAAGGTAACAATGATGTTTATCTTATTTTCTCCTCCCAAAGAAGTGGGCTGATTCAGTTTGGGATTTTCTTTTTTTTCTGATTTCTACCAAGCTGTTTTATTTTACATAAATACATCTTTCTTATCTTGTAACAATCTTCCACTTTCTTTTTTGAAGGCTAAAGTTTCAAGGAAAAATTTGCTGTCTGATTTTAGTAAACAAGCTTAATCACCACATCAGTCTTGGCTATCTTATTACAGCAATGATAAGTTAGATCATTTCATGTCCAAATAAGTTAAATATGTTGATATTTCTAAATATCACATAAATCCCAATTTAAACTCACTGACTTTTTTTTAAACTTTTCCACCTATTTTTAAAGCATATATGACAAAGTGTATTGAAATCTTTGCCACTGTTAAATTTTACTCCTTTCTAAAGATTTATGTATAGATTTCACTCTATATTTAAAATTAAGTACATAAGCTCAAAGCCCAGTTGTTCCAGTCTAATTGTAAATTTTGAAAATTATTGTGTTTTTTGATATCCCTGATACAACATTTTTCATTCTTTTATGTGATCATTAAAAAAAAAAAACAAAGGCACATAGTCTTTGACTCATCTCATTGAGAGGTAAATTCTATATCTCTTCCTCTTCAGTTTGGGTAAACTTGTGACTTCTTTGACCATTAGAATGCTATGGAAATTGCAATATTTAACTTTAGAGGTTTAGTCACAAGAGGCCATGGGACTTTCACTTTGTTCACTGGAAAACTTTCTGGAGTGCTAAGCCACCTTTAGGAAGTTTGACTATCAAAAAGTCACCATGCGGGCTTCTCTGGTGGGGCAGTGTTTGAGAGTCTGCCTGCTGATGCAGGGGACACAGGTTTGTGTCCAGGTCTTGGTAAAGCCAGCAGTGTTTGTGTGCAGGAATTCCATGGGACTGGGGGAAACAGAAACTCTACTCTTGGAGGGTGCACACGCGTCTTGTTTGCACCATGATGAAGGGAAAATGTACTGACTTAATAGGAGCCTGAGCCAGACCTATCTGCTGGTCTTAGAAGGTCTCCTGAAGACTCAAGGAGCACCTGTAGCTCATTGTGTGGACAAGGACATTGGTGTCAGAGGTACCAGGGTATACTTGTTGTTATGAGTTCTCCTGCAATTTGCCATTTAGACATCAAAACCCGGTCCCACCCAATACCCTGTTGGTGCCAGTACAGGGACACCTCAGGCCAAACAACCAACTGAGCAGGAACACAGCCCCACCCTTCAGCAGACAGGCTGCCTTAAGTCTTCCCGAGCCCACAGCCACCTCTAAGCACACCCCTTGACACTGTCCTACCAACCACAGAAACAAGACCCAGCTCTACCCCCCAGTGGGCAGGCACTAGTCCCTCCCACAAGGAAGCCTACACAAGCCTCTAGACCAGACTCACCCGTCAGGATACAGACACCAGAACCAAGAGGAACTACAGTCCTGCATCCTGTGGAACAGAAACCAGAAATACATAAAGTAAGACAAAATGAGATGGCAGAGGAATATGTTCCAGAAGAAGGAACAATATAAAACCCCAGAAGAACAACTAAGTGAAATGGAGATAGGCAATATACCCATAAAAGAATTCAGAGTAAAGATAGTAGAGATGATCCAGAATCTCAGACAAAGAATGGGGTCACAGACATAGAAGATACAAGAAATGTTTAAAAAACAGCTAGAATATATAAAGAACAAACAAATAGAGTTGAACAATACAAAAATTGAAATGAAAAATACTCTAGAAGGAATCAATAGCAGAATAAATGAGGCAGAAGAATGGGTAAGTGAGCTGGAAGATAGAATTGTGGAAATCACTGACAAGGAACAGAATAAAGAAAAAAGAATGAAAAGAAATGAGAACAGATTAAGAAACCTCTGGGACATTATTAAACACACCAAAATTTGCATTATAGGGGCCCCAGAAGGAGAAGAGAGAGAGAAAGGGCCTGAGAAAATATTTAAACAGATAATAGCTGAAAATTTCCCTAACATGGGAAAGGAAAGAGTCACCCAAGTCCAGGAAGTAGAGAGAGTTCCATACAGGATAAACCCATACAGGATAAACCCAAGGAGGAACATGCCAAGACACATGTAAATCAAATTGACAAAAATTAAAGACAAATAGAACTTATTAAAAACAACAAGGGAAAGCAACAAATAATATACAAGGGAATCCCCATAAGGTTATCAGCTGATTTTTCAGCAGAAACTCTGCAGTTCAGAAGGGAATTGCACAATACACTTAAAGTGATGAAAGGGCAAGATTACAACCAAGAATATTCAGCAAGGCTGTCATTCATATTTGACAGAGAAATCAAAAGCTTTACAGACAAGCAAAAGCTAAAAGAATTTAGCACCACCGAACTGGCTTAACTATGAATGCTAAAGGAAATTCTCTAGGTAGAAAAGAAAAGGCCACAACAGGAAACCAGAAAATTATGAATGGGAAAGCTCACCAGTAAAAGCAAAAATACAGAAAATGTAGGAAACCATCCACACACAGGTATAATATCAAAGGCAGCAATCATGAGAAGAGGAGTGTACAAATACAGGCTATTTGAAATGCATTTGAAATTGAGGCCAGAAATTTAAAACATTCTTGTATGTATATAGATGGCTAAACTTATGGTAACCAAAACCCAAAAATCTACAATACATATGCACACAAAAAAGAAAAAAGAACCCAAACTCATCACTGAAGATAGTCATCAAATCACAAGCGAAGAGACCAAAACAGGAAGGTAAGAAAAAAGATCTACAAAAACAAATCCAAAACAATTAACAAAAATGACAATAAGAACACACATATTGGTAATTATCTTTAATGTAAATGCATTAAATATCCAACCAAAAGACATAGACTGAATGGATACAAAAACAAGACCCATATATATGCTATCTACAGGAGACCTAATTCAGATCTAGGGATACATACAGACTGAAAGTGAGGGGATGGAAAAATGTATTCTGTGTAAATGGAAATCAAAAGAAAGCTGTAGTAACAATACTCGTATCAGACAAAGACTTTAAAATAAAGACTTTTACAAGAGACAAAGAAGGACACTACATAATGATCAAAGGATCAATCCACAGAGAAGGTATAACAATTGTAAATATGTATGCACCCAACATAGGAGCACCCCAGTATATAAGGCAAATGCTAAGAGCCATAAGAGGAGAAGTCAACAGTAACACAATAATAATGGGGGACTTTAACACCACACTTACATCAATGGACAGTTCATCCAGACAGAAAATCAATATGGAAACACCAGATTTAAATGACACATTTCACCAGATGGACTTAATGGATATTTATAGATCATTTGATCCAAAAGCAACAGAATACACTTTCTTTTCAAGTGCACATGGAACATTCTCCAGGATTGATCACATACTTGGCAATAATGCAAGCCTTGGTAAATTTTAAAAAATTGAAAGTATCTCAAGCATCTTTTCCTACCTCACCACTATGAGATTAGAAACCAACTACAAGAAAAAAACTGTAAAAAACACAAACACATGGAGACTAAACAATATTCTACTAAACAACCAATGGATCACTGAAGAAATCAGAGGAAATAAAAAATACCTAGAGACAAATGAAAACAAAACCACAATGATCCAAAACCTATGGAATGCAGCAAAAGCAGTTCTAAGAGGGAAGTTTATAGCAAGACAAGCTTAACTCAGGAAAATAGAAAAATCTCAAATAAACAACCTAATCTTATGCCTACAGCAACTAGAGAAAGAAGATAAAAAAAAGCCCAAAGTTAGTAGCAGGAGAGAAATCATAAAGATAAGTGCAGGAATAAATGAAAGATATGAAGAAAACAATAGAAAAGATCAATGAAACCAAAAGGTGGTTCTTTGAAAAGATGAAAAAGTTAATAAACCTTTAGCCAGGCTCATCAAGAAAAAAAGGGAGAGGGTGCTAATCAATAAAATTAGAAACGAAAATGGAAAAATTCCAACTGACATCAAAGAAATGCAAAGGATCATAAAAGACTAATATTAGCAACTGTATACCAATAAAATGGACAGCCTAAAAGAAATGGACAATGCTTAGAGAGGTACAATCTCCCAGACTGAACCAGGAAGAAATAGAAAATATGAATTGACCAATCATAAGTACTGAAATTGACACTGCGATGAAAAGTTTCCCAGCAAACAGAAGTCCAGGACCAGATAGCTTCACAGGGGAATTCTATCAAACATTTAGAGCAGAGATAACATCTATTCTTCTGAAACTATTTCAAAAAATTGCAGAAGAAACACTCCCAAACTCATTCTCTGAGGCTTCCATTACCATGATACAAAAACCAGACAAGGATACCAAGAAAACAACAACAAAATAATACAGGCCAATATTACTGATGAACATAGATACAAAAATTCTCAACAAAATATTTAACAAAATGTTAGTAATATAAATCCAACAATACCCCAAAAATTTCATGCACCACGATCTAGTGTGAATTATCCCACTGATGCAAGGACTTTTTAATATCCACAAATCAATCAGTATGATACACCACCTTAACAAATTGAAGAATAAAAACCTTATAATCATCTCAATAGATGCAGAAAAACTTCTGACAAAATTCAATGCCCATTTATTATAAAAAAAAAAAAAGCAAACAAACTCTCGGGCTTGCCTGGTGGTGCAGTGGTTGAGAGTCCACCTGCTGATGCAGGGGACATGGGTTCGTGTCCCGGTCCAGGAAGATTCCACATGCCGTGGAGCGGCTGGGCCCGTGGGCCATGGCCACTGAGCCTGCACGTCTGGAGCCTGTGTTCTGCAATGGGAGAGGCCACAACAGTGAGAGGCCCATGTACTGCAGGAAAAAAAAAAAAACTCTCCAAAAAGTGGGCAAAGAGGGAACATACCTCAACCTAATAAGGACCATATGTGACACACTCACAGCTAACATCATACTCAATGGTAAAAAGATGAAAGCTTTACCTCTAAGATCAGGAACAAGACAAGGATGCCCACTCTTTCCACTTTTATTCAACATAGTTTTGGAAGTTCTAGCCACAGTAATAAGACAAGAAAAAGAAATAAAATTCTCCAAACTGGATGTATCACACTGGTCAGAATGGCCAAAATAAAAAAATTCTACAAACAATAAATGCTGGAGAGCATGTGGAAAAAATGGAACCCTCCTACACTGTTGGTGGGAATGTAAATTGGTACAGCCACTGTGGAGAACGGTATGGAGGTTCCTTAAAAAACTAAAAATAGAGCTACCATAAGATGCAGCAATCCCACTTTTGGGCATATATCTGGACAAAATAATAATTTAAAATATACATGCACCCCAGTGTTCATTGCAGCACTATTTATACTATCCAAGACGTGACAGCAATCTAGATGTCCACTGACAGATGAATGGATAAAAAAGATACATATATACAATGGAATATTACTCAACCATAAAAAAAATAAATAATACCATTCGCAGCAACATGGATGGACCTAGAGATTATTACACTAAGTGAAGTAAGTCTGACAAAGACAAATATCATATGATATCACTTATATGTGGAATCTTAAAAATAAAATGATACAGGAGACTTCCATTGTGGTCCAATGGCTAAGACTTCACTCTCCCAATGCAGGGGTTCTGGGTTGCATCCCTGGTCAGGGAACCAGATCCCACATGCCCCAACTAAGTGTTCACATGCCACAATGAAGATCCCACATACCATAATGAAGATCGCACGTGCTGCAACTAAGACCTGGTGCAGCCAAATATATAAATAAGTATTTTTTAAATGATACAAATCAACTTATTTACAAAACAGATACAGACTCACAGACTTAGAGAACATACTTATGGCTACCAAAGGGGAAGGTTGTGGGGGGAGGGATAAATTAGGATGCTGGGATTAACATATCCACTATATATACAATAGATAATCAAGAGGAGACCTACTGTATAGCACAGGGAACTCTACTCAATATTCTGTAATAATCTATATGGGAAAGGAATCTGAAAAAGAATAGATACATGTGTGTGTATGACTGAATTAGTTTGCTGTACACCTGAAACTAGCACAACATTGTAAACCAACTATACTCCAATACAAAATAAACATTTTTAAAAAAGAAAAATATGTTCAGTGCAGTTTTAGTTGAAAGTACCAAGAAAATAGTGCCTTTCCTACTTTCACAAAACACTTAAGAGCAATCTGGTTTTAAGACATATTTGATGTCATGATAAATAATATTTAGTCCTTGTGGGTCAGGAAAAACAATTGAACCCTTGAGCTAAGGGATAAAGTGGAGAAACATAAAAAAAAATATTTTTTTTAGTAGTGTTTTAACTACTATCCACTAACAAGCTCTAGTAGATATTCATGTTCTGACCAGTACAGACATGGAAATCTATTTTTCCTGACTACATAAAAAAAATTAGGTAAATCTACAGTAGGTATCACAGGTAAAAATAAAACACTTCTGTTTGATTGGGTCTGATTCCTTTATATATACATTTTTAAATCCTATTTTACTAAAATTCTTTCCTAAATCTTTTCTGCATGTATTATAATTCTCAGGTTATTCTGTAAGTGCTCTTTACACTAACAGTCTTAAGATGAACTTTCTTCTAATACAACATAATTCTTAACTAGTGTAAATGATTAAATATTTACTACTGCATAGATATGAAAATAAAAACAGTATCTAACTGTTTTGGAGTCTCTATGTAGTCATTTAGTTATAAGCAATATTGAAAACATTTGTTACATCATTAGAGAATAAAACAAAATCATCTTTAAGTTTAGGTATTAAAGAGTCAAAAATCTTCTAGTATGTTGATGGCCTAATTCTATTTCCTCTTTTCACATATCTATATCTAGATATATAGATGATAGATAGATAGATGATAGATAAATAGATAGATAGATAAATAGATAAATAGATAGATAGATAGATATAGTGATTTCTTACCTGAATGTCTCTTAGGTTATTAAGTAAATATCCTCAAATATTAGTGTACCAAATAATGTGGTCAAAGAATATTTGTATATGTTCTTTCATAGTTCTTCTTCTGGGCAAAATATTTGTGCTGTGCTATTCTCCTATGATGTTTATTTCCATTATTTCTTCAGTTACCATTCCAGACTGAATTAAGCCACAATTGAGCTCTCAGCTTATGTGATGATGATGCTATTGTGCTTATTGTCCCTTGTCCCTTTTTTAAGTTATCTGTTACTAATAGAGTATGAATAACAAGATCATAAACATTCCTAATTTAAGTCATAATACATGACAGGTTGTGAATTATGTTGTAATGTTTCACACCTAGTGTGTTGTTACGCATAAGACTGAAGGCTCTGAGCCATCAATACACCTAAGGGTGAATTAACACGATGCAATTCATGCCCTGGAGTACCTGACTTTGATTATGAAATAGTGAGTTTATTTGGTAATTAAATAAATAACTTTGTTTTGTGTTTCCTCTTAGTTTAGTTTTATAAATACAGGTTAGACAATATAAATATGTTTGAAAAAAAATTTTCATATAATTTAAGATAAAGTATGGAATATAATATTTTGAACCAAAGAAAAACACTATTGAAATTTACTTCTTGAATATACTTATAGGAAGTTTTCCTTTTGACAATGATTGACATAATTTTGTGAAAATGATTTTAAAGCCTTTGAAGGTAACTCTTGCCTGATAACCACTGTAATGATATGCAGTTTGAGTGATTTTGTCTCATTCAACCGTTACTTTAATGCTATATGTGTATGACAAGTATAAATAAGGAGAGTCATGGTTAAAGCCACCATAGAGGCAGGTGACATTATAGAAAATAATTATAACATTATAACACAGCTGACGTTTAGAAAATAATACAGCAATATACTCTGTAATACTCAGATAGTACCCCTTATTATGCATGCACTTTGAACAAAATCATTGAAGACAAAGTAATAGCTATAATGTAGAGCTGAACACCTATTCAATTAGGTAGGTATTATATAAATATATAAATTATAAATATTAATTAATTGGTAATCAAGACATCAATGTCAGGCCACTCAAATCTTTTTAAATGGAAGTAATTAATCTGATAAAACAAATATATCTTGTAACTTTGTTTTTACTTAATATGATTTTGCCTTTCCTAAGAGTCCTGTGTTTACTGTAAAATAACAAAAGGTATACTATAAGCTGTGCTAGATTCCAAAGGAAATATATTATTATGTTGAACAACATAGGTTTTGATGTTAGATAAAATTGTGTTTATTTTCTTGATAAAAATGATTGTCTTTTTATTTTAACTTGAAGAAACTCCTTTAACATTTCTTATAAGGAAGATCTAACGGTGATGAACTCCCTCACCTTTTGTTTTCTGGGTAAGTCTTGTGTTGATGTCTGCACATTTTATGGAGCAGTTTCCTCTTCCAGATTTTATAGACTTTTTTGTGTGTGTGTGTGGGAAAGGTCTTCACCTTGGGTGAGTGTGAGGATGTCAGCTGGGTGACGTTTAGTGGTTCTAGCTCCAGGGAAGGCCCAGTGCTATAGTCTCTATGCCCCTTCATTAGTTGGGGTCAGCATCTTGTGAAGATCACAGGGATCCTCAGTGGCTAAAGCTGAGGGTATCTGTAGCAGTGGCAAGGGCTACTGTGGTCTTCTGTAGCAAAGGCTGCTGGGGATGTTTTAATCCCTTTTTCTCACACAGGGATGTCTATGGCTGTGGGAATCCCTCATGGCACCAGGTCTGACTTGTGGGTACTCTTGTCATGGTGGGAGCACTAGTGTATAATGAATGGTACTTGTGGAACAGCCTCAGAGCTGGGAACCAAAGTATAAGTGAATGAAAATGTATAACATTTTATAACCTGTATAAAAGCTGGACTCAAAGCAAGCAGAAGGAAACCCATTAACTACTCAAAGATTTCTTCCATCAGCCAGGAACCCAATGAAAACCGTACAGCCTTCCTGGAAAGGCTCAAGGAGGCAATAATTAAATATACCAACCTAGACCTGGTATAGGAAAGGACAACCCACTTTAAAAGATAGATTCTTTACCCAGTCCACAACGGACATCAGGAGGAAACTCCAAAAGCTTATGCAGAAGCCCAATGTTAATCTAGATGAACTTTTAGCTAGGGTCACCACTACCTTTCATAACTGGGACCAGGAGGAGCAGGTCAAGGCTTGGGAGAGGGAAAAGAAGAAAGAGAATAGGCAGGTCCAATTATTGGCAGCCCTACAGGGGCAACAACCATGCA
This sequence comes from Grampus griseus, assembly GCF_964374135.1. Taxonomy (NCBI): domain Eukaryota; kingdom Metazoa; phylum Chordata; class Mammalia; order Artiodactyla; family Delphinidae; genus Grampus; species Grampus griseus. The sequence goes on along the minus strand of NC_139012.1, from coordinate 38,247,968 downwards.
GAGAAGCCCTGACCTGCCCCAATAGAAAGAAAGACTGATGCCAGGTCTGCAAAAAGCCTGGCCACTGGGAGAGGGAATGCCCCAACGAGGACAAGCCTCCTACAACGTCCTGTCCAAAATGCCAAAAAAGTGGCCATTGGGGAAACAACTTTCCCCTGGGCCAAAGGGCCCAGGTTCAGGCCCTCAGATGGCCCTACATTGACGGGACCCTCTGCTCCAGATGGCCCCCCTGTTTAACGTCAGTATTACTGGACTGGAGCCAAGGGCAAACGTGGATGTGACAGGTAGGACCATATCTTTCTTATTAGATACGGAGGCTGCCTATTCTGTCCTAGTTTCCTTCTCTGAACCCTTCTCCTCCAGCTCCTGTCAGGTTACAGCAGTCTCAGGTAAACTTACTCCTAGGTCTTTTATTGTTCCTTTATATTGTTACTGGGAAGGATATACTTTCTGTCATTCCTTCCTGGTCATACCTGAATGTTCCCTCCCACTATTAGGTCGGGACATCATGAGCAAGCAGGGAGCCAAACTGGTACTCGAGGGAATCACCCCAGTAACACCCTCTAGTTCTTAGTCTTAGAGACACAGCCTCCTCTGAGGACTGGCACACCAGCCTTAGCTGATTTGTCAGTAGACACCCAGGTCTGGTCCAATAGAATACCAGGGATAGCTATAACTGCCTCCCCAGTAGAGGAGGACCCAACCTCTTTCCCCAATCAGAAACAATATCCTATTTTTCCAGAAGCCTGAAGGGGACTGCAGTCGCTCATAACTAAATTTTTACAATGTGGGCTACTTATTCCTCACAGTTTTCCCTGCAACACCCCTATCTTACTTATAAAGAAGCCAAATAGAGAATACAGACTGGTCCAAGACTTAAGAGCTATCAATGAGGCAGTTGCCCACTCCATCCAGTAGTCCCCAACCCATACAACGTGTTGGCACAGCCTCCTGGTTTACTGTGTTAGACCTAAATAATGCCTTCTTTGCCATACCTCTGGAACCCTGGTCCTACCACCTATTTGCTTTTGAGTGGCATGAGGAAGCAAATAGAAGACAACAACTCACCTGGACAGTCCTACCCCAAGGGTTCCGAGACAGTCCTCACCATTTTGGCCAGGCCCTGGCCAAGTACCTCCAAGATCTACACCTGGAGGAAGGGACCATCTTCCAGTATGTGGATGACCTTCTTGTTTGCTCTCCGGACTATAAGAGAGGCTTAACTCATGCTACACAGATCCTCAATTTTTTGGTCAAATGAGGCTATGAAGTCTCCAAGTCGAAGGTCCAATTGGCACAATAAGAAATCAAATATCTGAGAGTAATCCTCTCTCCAGGGGAACAAAGCCTCTCTCCTGATAGAATACAAGGGATTTTAGATCTGCCAGAGCCAACTACCCTAAAACAGCTCTGAGCCTTTTTAAGCCTCACGGGGTATTACAGATTATGAATTCCTAATTAAGGACTAAAAGCACAACCTCTTTATGAGGTCCTGAAAGGAAAATCTGACTCTGAACCTCTGTTCTGGGACCCTAACCAAACCCAAGCTTTCCAGCAGCTAAAGACATTCTTATACCAGGATGCAGCTTTGGGAATCCCAAGAACTGATAGACCTTTTCAACTATTTATGGCAGAAAAACAAGCGATGGCTTTAGGAGTCTTAAATCAGGAACATGGCCCTGTCCGGAGGCCTGTAGGTTATCTGTCAAAGAGACTGGACCTGGTGGCCACTGGATGGCCTAGCTGTATTAGGGTAGCTGCTGCCTTGGCCTTATTGGTTAAAGAAACCTCCAAGTTTATGTTGGGGCAACCCCTGACAGTATACACCTCCCATCAGGTTACCTCTCTCTTGGAAGGGAAAGGTCATTTCTGGCTCACAGATAGCAGAATCCTCAAGTATCAGGCATTACTGTTGGTGAATCCAGACTTGTGTGTCATGATCTGCTCTTCTTTAAATCCAGCTACCCTGTTCCCCCTCCCTGAGGAAGATCTACCAGTTCACCCATGTGAAGATATAATATCTCATTCCTTGTTGCCTTGAACCAATCTAAGCAATATTCCATTACAAAACCCTGAGGAGGTTTGATTCACCAATGGAAGTGGTTTTGTTTCCAAAGGATGTAGAAGGGCAGGATATGTGGTGGTCTCCTTGACACAGGTTACTGAGGCTTGGACTCTTCTCCCAGGAACCTCAGCCCTATTAGCAGAAATAATTGCTTTATCTTGAGCCTTAACCCTAGCTGAAAATAAGGCCCTAACTCTAAATATGCTTTTTTGGTTCTACATGCTCAAGCTGCTATCTGGAAGGAACGTGGCTACCTGATGGCCTGAAACAGCCTGATTAAGTATGGGCCTCAAATTCTCTCCCTCTTGGACGCAGTCCTCAAGCTTTCCCAGGTAGCAGTGATTTATTGCAGATGTCACCAGAAGGGTGATGATGAAATAACAAAAGGAAATCAGCTAGCCAATCAGGCTGCCTGATAGGCAGCCCTTCAGTCCTTTGTGATAGCGTGTGCCTTAGTTCCTTCCCTTAGTTCTCTCCCTTCCCTGTCTCACCTGCCTGAGGAGATTAAATGAGCCATAAATCATGGGTAGCACCTGGACCCAGACAGATGGTACCAGAGAGAAGGCTTAACTCACCTGCCCCAATTGCTACAATGGAAAATTATTAAACCTTTACATGAGGCTTTTCACCTAGAGAGAGATACTTTATACGAGATTGTTTCTTCTATCTTCTCTGGGAAGGGACTTTACAATGTAGTTAATAAGGTAACATCATCGTGCCCTACTTGTCTGACTAACAATCCTCAGGGAAGTAAGCCACCATCATTGGTCCTTCTGGCTCAGAGACATGAAACATATCCAGGGGAAGACTGGAAAATGGACTTTACAATGGTTCATCCTTACCGATGATATAAGTACATTTTGGTGTTCATGGACACGTTTACCGGTTGGGTAGAAGCTTTCTGTACCAGGGCAGAAAAAGCTTTGGAGGTAGTCCAGAAGTTTTTAATTGAAATTATCCCTAGGTTTGGCTTTCTGTTGTCTCTTCAGAGTGATAACTCACCTGTCTTTGTTTCCCAAATTACTCAGCAGATAACCAAGGCTCTAGATATTGAGTACCACCTTCATTCTTCCTGGAGACACCAATCCTCAGGAAAGGTAGAGAGAGCCAACCAACGTTTTAAAAATACCTTAAGAAAAATAACCCAAGAGACCTCCTTCATTTGTAAGGAAGCCCTCCCTATTGCTCTTTTAAAGATCAGAACAGCCCCAAAGGCCTTACTTTACCTTAGCCCTTATGAAACGCTGTATGGTAGGCCTTTCTTATAAGGGGACCTACTGATGGACGCTGACACCTCTGCCATTACATCTTATATCACCCCCCTTGGACAATTCCAACAAGCCCTCCAGGATTACGGGATAAAATGTCTTCCTTCCTCAGAGTCTGCTCCTTGCCTTTACTCTCCAGGAACACAAGTACTCATCAAAACTTGGAAGGATGGCTCCCCTGGTTCTCAACTTCAGCTGACCTGAAAGGGACCCTATCCAGTCTTGCTCTCTTCTCCTACAGTTGTTAAAGTACCAGGGATTACCAGTTGGATTCACCATTCCCAGATAAAGCCCTGGACAGCCACCGAGTCTGAGGACATCTCCCCAGTGAAGTATACCTGTGAACATTTGGAGAACCTCCAGATCCTGTTCAAATGAAAACTGCAAGATAAGTAAATTCTATATCCATGAACCCACCATTCCCACAGCTGGCAGAAGTAATAGGCCTACTGTATCTCCTGACTTGTCTCACTGTGCTCACTTTCATTCTATTCTGCATCTCGTCACAAAATGAATTTGCATGCTGCCTCTTCTTTCCCTAATATGACATCTCTCCTTGCAGTTATTGGACTTTGCTCCTTTCCCTTTATTTCTTCATATTCTTATCATCTACTGACAACCACTGTAAATCAAGTTGCAAAATTAACCAATAAAACTGACTTTTGGATATGCCCCAAGGGAACCCCAAACCTAGAGGACCTCTACTTATTGGCCCTCCCTACCTCCATCAAACAGCTGTATAACTTAGCAGGTCCATATTATGGGATGTATTATCTTTTATATGAGGGCCAAAGCCAAGTAGACCCTGACTCTTTTGCCTTAGGCCTAGCTGTCTGTGTAGGTACAGCCTCCAAACTTCTAAGAAAGGCACAACTTTGTTTCCAGAACCTGGAGGGATAGGGACCCATCTTGGACTGGTTAAATGACTCTTTCTGTAACTATACCCTCAACTTTAATTGGACTAGTCTGGGATGGGATCCATGGTCAGAAGAAGATGAATATGATGTACACAAAGGTAATTTCACTTTGTATTGGGGAAACTCAAGGAAAAATTCAACTAAGAAGAATATTACTGAGGACCATATCCCCATAAACAGATAAGCCCTGGGAACTGAGTATGTAGGGATTGGCATGACCACTAGACACTTAACATAACTTTCCTACAAAATCGTCCTCCAAAATATAATGTAATCTAGTTAATATTCAGAAATTTGTTATGTCAATCCCCCCATCACACTCATAATCAGTCAGAACCCGGATTCTCCCCTCTGTGTATAGATGATTACTTCCTCGGTGTTTGGCCTTCCAAATATAATCCTAGGCCATGGGACCCCAGCCATTTTCCAGAGGAAAACTCCCAACAGGTGAAGGCCTGGCTCTGGAGACGCACAACCAGGATATTCTTGAGGGCCACCAGATTTTCATTCCCATGTTTTACCAGGGTATATCTAGATCTTCCCACACTTTGGAGGGGCACCTGCACAATCACTGCTGCTCTCCCAGAGGCATCTATTATGACTACAAAGGATTTAGCTTCCTCAGGAGATGTCCCAACCTTGGATCATTCCTTGAAGAAGTCTTAAAACCTGTCCAAAAGAGACAAAAATGACCTATTGTCTGTGGGGGGGTGGGGACATGCTCATGATAGCCCAGTTCTTGATAGGCCCGAAGTGATCCACAGTGTCTTTAGGGGAGTTTTTTGGTTTGTGATATACCCCTCTTAGAGAGGAGCATTCTCAATCTTACCATCATGATCCAGGAATCTTGGAAGGCTACAGCAGCAGCCATTGAGGAGCAACAATCAGCCTTAGATTCTCTGGCCGAGGTGGTTTTACAAAACAGGAGAGCCCTCAATGTTATGACAGCTAAGGCTAGAGGTGTCTGTGCCCTGCTAAATGAAACGTGCTGCTTCTATATTAATACCTCCAGGCAGGTTGAAGAAAACCTTTGGGTTTTAAAGAAAAACATCAAACTAATAGAGAATCTGAAAGAGAGAGCAGGACAAAGCCCTAGCTGGCTTTCTTCCCTCCTCTCCTCTATGGATACCAAGATATGGACATGGCCTCATTGGGACCATTAGTCCTGTTAGTCTTTGTTTTGTTGTTAGGCCCTTGTAGCATTAACCTACTTGTTTGACTCATTTCAGAATGCCTACAAGCTATCTGATTCCAAATGGTTCTGCGAGGTGGCTACTTGTCTGTTCAGCCTAGCCCTGAGACTGAGATCTACATGAGGTCCTTTGATGGTCATCACTCCAGACCAGCCCCTTGCTGAAAGAGAGCAAGAAGAGGGACCCAATCAAAACTCTACCCCTTACCAGCAGGAAGCAGCCAGAGAGGTTGTTGTCCATGTCCCAAAGAATTGGGTCCCATACTCTTGAGGAGGAATGTTAGGTAGTTAGACATTAGCAGCAAGGAGGTGACAGTGGTGAGAAAGACAAGAAGGAGCAATCATGTCACACCCAACCACCTGGATTCTCTCCCCTGACTCCACCCAGAATGGGTGAACCTGTGGTTGTGTGGTGGGCAGCTTATCCTGATGAAGAGGAGCACAGTAACATGAGGGAACTTCCCTGGGCTGCACATGTCCAGACCAGACAGGAATATAACCTATAGTAAACACAAACTCATTTTACCATCATTAAAGGTGAGAGTACGCACAGTAGTAAACTTGTTACATAGCTCAGGACCATCAATCAAATAATGATCCCCTGTCATTCACCCCCACCTCCCTGAAAACTGCTCCTTAAAAGTGCCCTTAAGCCTGTACGGGAATACTGCTCTCAATTCGCAGAAACAGCCCGCTCTCTCTCTCTGAGAGTGCTTTGATAAATTTTGCTTTGGGCTTGCTTTGCTTTGCTGAAACAGCCCACTCTCATAAACAGCCCACTGTCGATCTTTCTCTCTCTTTCTCTATTTCCCTCTCTGAGAGTGTACCTATGCTTGAATAAACTTTGTTTTGTGCTTGAGCTTAAAGTGGTACTTTAATTCTTTGCTTACTATCACGGGACCAAGATTGCTGGTCCAGGTCTTCCATTGACATCCGCGGTTGAAGCTGTTTTGTTACAACGCACGTCAACCTGGTGACAGAAATATAACACTGAATAAAAAGTAAAATAAAAATCCTCGCTCATGTAACTTACAATTTAACAAAACCTGAATTAAGGAGTGTTGGTCCTTTGTGGCATTGAGCAGTCATTACTGTTAGTTTTGTTGCCACTTTGAAACATGTTGTTGAGCATACTCAAAGGAAGCATATTTGTTTCAAAGTCATTGCTTTATAAGTTTTCCCTGTGTAGAAGTATGTATCTAAAATAGAATACCGGGCTTTGGTTAGTTTTAGCTCTGACAAAATTATATACATATGCCACAATATAACCCATGTGTGTAATTTTCACAGTTTTTTAATTTATAATAAAGACAACATTGAGAAATTAAAAATTGCCTGCCATATCAGTAAACAAAGGATGTCACAGTCATCAGTGATTGTAGCTGCCCGATGGTTAGCCTAAGGGAACTCAGGAAGGAAACAAAGAATACCTGCCATCTAGCAGTCATCAGACTGCATCCTCCCCCAAGGGTGCAGCTTAAGGAAACTAAGGATGTAAAAACACAAGATACTGGCCCCAGATAGCTGAAGTGCATATCAAAGGAATAATTTCAGTGAGCTTGGACTCTTGCATCTTCCCATACATAGAAAAGTGCTAAATTTCTTAACTTGAGTTATCTTGTTTTCTTTTATTAATGGTAATGTTTTGTTCCGACTACCTGCCCTTCTTGCAAAACTCCTATATATTCTAGCTCTCTCCTCACCTCCTCTGAGCAGTTTTCTCAGGGTTAATTGAGATGCTGCCTCCCAGACTCAAAGTCCTAAGAATGTGCCCTGAATAAAACATAACCTTCAACTTTTAGATTGTGCATTTTTTTCATTCGACAACATGTAGCCTAGGATATGAAAATCTATAATATTATGGAAGAAGCTCTGATAATTTAGAAATTTTGGGTTTTTCAATCATGAGTAAAATATTGTCATAAGAGAAAAAAACTACTCATTGAATTATTTCACCTTCATTGCTGTGAAAGTGTACATATCTAAGAAAAAATGATGAAGAATCTAAATTATATGATTCTGAGGCAAGAAATAGATTGGCCTCAGGCTGAGCAGCTGGAGTTTTTCCCCTGTGGATAGATACTCAAGATGAAGATAATAGCAGGAACGAGAGAGGAGCTGAGACCTGCCCAAATAGGAGGCCACATATTTCTCATTCTCGAGGTCAAGGAGACCTTCCAGACTACACATGCATGAAAGGTTCCTCAGAGGTCAAAACGGAGGGGACATCACCTCATGGTAAGTGATGTCAACCTACCCATATGCCTCTTCTCTAGAATTCATCTTGGCTAAGAGATGGAGGACATATGGAAGGATCCTGAGATAAACCAAATAGGGACTCAGAACCAGGTAAAGCAAGATGATTGGTCAAAGGAAAGCCAGAAGAAATGCCCCATATAAGTGATTCAATCTACCACAAGGTCACGACTCTCTCTCTGAGTTGGCCCATGTGTCTATCCACATGTACCCTTTTTCCTCCTAATAAACAATTTTACTTGTTTCACTTCTTTCCATCTCTTCGTGGGAATTCATTTCTACAAAGCCTACTGTCCAGGGTCGTCTCACTGGCCACTGATCCACTGGCTAGGATTCAGCACTCTCACTGCTGTGGCCTGATTTCAATCTCTGGCTGGGAAACGGAAATCCTGCTTCAAGCCACTGCAGGCGGAAGCAACCCAAGGTCAATTCCTTACTTTGTATCATATAGAAATGCAAATGGTATATTATGAAATGTGTGATTTAAAAAATGTTTTTGAACTATAGCAAGTACCAATAAAGATTAAATCCTAACGGTAAAAATATTCTCATCTAAAGATTCTTGAGGTACATCTCTCAGTTTTACACATATATATTTTTCTATCTAAATACTATTATATATTTATATCCTATAAACAATAAGCTATTTTGTACTAGGGTATCATTATTTACTTTGAAAGCAGCTCATATTTTATTCAATTTAGAAAACACTGGAATTTGTCTCATTGCAAATTTAAAATGTTTATTTTAATGACAAGCATCTGCTATATTTCAAAGTCTAATTTCAAAAATAGGTATTGAAAGGAGGAATAAAACATAAACTATATATTTTGCTAATGGTGCAAACTAGCCTGAAAGAACAGACAGGTTGAAAATAGAAAAGTCAATGTAGTAATCAATAAACTCAAAGAAGGATAAAATAGAGGATACACAAGTCCTATGATTAGTAAGCACACAACAATTCATATAGCATTTCTACACAAAATGTAATCTATTTCTCTAATGTTTGGAGAAGGAATAAATTGTGAAGCTGGACATAAATTCATACTCTCAATCTAATAGGTACATTATTGGAAAAATGAAATTGAATGCATAATCATACATAAGAACTGTGTATGAGTGCCAGATTCTATTTAAATTCTTTGTTATCTTTATATGTTAAAATATGTATAATTTCTGAATAAATACTTCAAGTAATTTAGCACTTTAAAATTCCTACTAGGTGTGCTCAATTAAGCTTTAACATAATAAATGACAAATATCCATTCTATATAGAACCACTGTGATTCTCAGCCCTTTTTAATTTTTTTTTTTTTTTTTTTTTTTTTTTTGCGGTATGCAGGCTTCTCACTCTTGTGGTCTCTCCCATTGTGGAACACAGGCTCCGGATGCACAGGCTCAGCGGCCATGGCTCACGGGCCTAGCCACTCCGCGGCATGTGGGATCTTCCCGGACTGGGGCACAAACCCGTGTCCCCTGCATCGGCAGGCAGACTCTCAATCACTGTGCCACCAGGGAAGCCCAACCCTTTTTAATTTACAGTTATAGATTTTTTAAATTTAACAAAGAACAAAAATGATTTTAAGCATAAATCCAAAAAATGTAGGAGACAATTTCTAATGAGTATTAGGTGTTCTAATTAAATCCTAGATATATATTAAATTTATTCTCAAGATAACCAAAATACAATCAAATATAACTTTGCCCAGTAAAATATATTTGAGTTGCAATCACATTTATATGCAGATGTAAATGCTAAATAGAGAAAATAATAATAATAAAGTCATGAAATCCAATTCTATCTAAATCTACCTCCTTTATTTTATGTAAGTTTCTGTATTATTTGATGATTTAACTGTCTCTTTCCCTCATAGGTTTATTCCTTCAGAAAACAATCTGAAAAGATGTTTCACAGAATAATTACAGAATACTTAATTCTATAAATAAACATAATTTTTCGAGAGTCCTTCAAGATGGAGGAAGAGTAAGATGTGGAGATCACCTTCCTCCCCACAAATACATCAGAAATATATCTACACGTGGAACAACTCCTACAGAACACCTACTGAACACTGGCAGAAAACCTCAGATTTCCCAAAAGGCAAGAAACTCCCCACATACCTGGGTAGGGCAAAAGAAAAAAGAAAAAAACAGAGACAAAAGAATAGGGATGTGACCTGCACCACTGGGAGGGAGCTGTGAAGGAGGAAAATTGTCCACACACTAGGAAGCCCCTTCACTGGCAGAGACAGGGAGTGGTGTGGGGGGGGAAACTTCAGAGCTATTGAGGAGAGTGCAGCAATAGGGGGGCAGAGGGCAAAGCAGATACATTCCTGCACAGAGGGTCAGTGCCAATCAACACTCACCAACCTGAGAGGTTTGTCTGCTCACCCGTAGGCCAGGATGTGTTGGGGATGGGACCTGAGGCTCTGGCTTCTTTGGAGGTCAGATCCCAGGGAAGGACTGGGGATGGCTGTGTAAAGACAGCCTGAAGGCTAGTGGTATGTGGGCTAGTGCACCACAGCTAACCAGGAGGGGGTCTGGGAAAAAGTCTGGACCTGCCTAAGAGGCAAGAGACCATTGTTTTGGGGTGCACAAAGAGAGGGGATTCAGAGCACCACCTAAACGAGCTCCAGAGACAGGCATGAGCTGCGGCTATCAGTGCTGACACCAGAGACAGGCATACAACACTAACGCTGCTGCCACTGCCACCAAGAAGCCTGTGTGCAAGCACTGGTCACTATCGAAACATCCCCTCCCAAGAGACTGTGCAACTCGCTATTGCCAGGGTCCTGTGATCCAAAGAACACACAGCGTGTCTCAGGCTTTTGCAACGTCATGCTGGCCTCTGCCACTGCAGGCTCATCCTGCATTCTATACCCTTCCCTCCCCTCAGCCTGAGTGAGCCAGAGCCTCCTAATCAGCTGCTATTTTAATCCTGTCCTGTCTGAGTGAAGAACAGATACCCACAGGGGACCTACACGCAGAGGTAGGACCAAATCCAAAGCTGAACCCCAGGAGCTATGTGAACAAAGTAGAAAAAGGGAAATATCTCCCAGCAGCCTCAGGAGCAGCAGATTAAATCTCCACAATCAACTTGATGTACCCCTACATCTCTGGAATACCTGAATAGACAAGGAATAACCCCAAAATTGAAGTCGTGGATTTGGGGAGCAACTATATATATATTTTTTCCCCTTTTCTCTTTTTGTGAGTGTGTGCTTCTTTGTGTGATTTTTATCTGTATAGCTTTGCTTTTACCATTTATCTTAGGTTTCTGTCTGTCCGTTTTTGTTGTTGTTTGTTTGTTTTAGTATAGTTTTAAGTGGTTGCTATCATTTGTGGATATGTTTTTTGGTTTGGTGGCTCTCTTCTTTCTTTCTTTTCTTTTTTAATTACTTTATAAATTTCTATTTTTAATAATTATTTTTTATTTTAATAACTTTATTTTTTTTTTTATTTCTCTCTTTCTATTTTCTCACTTTTCTTCTGAGCCATGTGGCTGACAGTGTCTTGTTGCTCTGGCCAGGTGTCAAGCCTGTGCCTCTGAGGTGGGAGAGCTGAGTTCAGGACATTGGTCCAACAGAGACCTCCCAGCTCCACATAATATCAAACAGCAAAAGCTCTCCCAGAGATCTCCATCTCAATGCTAGGATCGAGCTCCACTCAATGACCACCAAGCTACAGTCCTGGACACTCTATGCCAAAAAACTAGCAAGACAGGAATACAACCCCACCCATTAGCAGAGAGGCTGCCTAAAATCATAATAAGGTCACAGACACCCCAAAACACACCACCAGATGCAGTGTTGCCCACCAGAAAGACAAGATCTAGCCTCATCCACCAGAACACAGGCACTAGTCCCATTGACCAGGAAGAATACACAACCCACTGAACCAACCTTAGGCACTGGGGGCAGGCACCAAAAACAACAGGAACTACGAACATGCAGCCTGTGAAAAGGAGACACAAAACATAGTAAGTTAAGAAAAATGATAACACAGAGAAACACATAGGAGATGAAGGAACAAGGTAAAACCCCACCAGCCCAAACAAATGAAGAGGAAATAGACAGTCTACCTGAAAAAGAATTCAGAGTAATGGTAGTAAGCTTGATCCAAAATCTTGGAAAAAGAAAGGAGAAAATATGAGAAATGTTTAACAAGGACCTAGAAGAACTAAAGAACAAACAAACAATGATTAACAACACAGTAAATGAAATTAAAAATTTTCTAGAAGGAATCAATAGCAGAATAACTAAGGCAGAAGAAAGCATAAGTGACCTAGATGATAAAATAGTGGAAATAACGACTGAAGAGCAGAATAAAGAAAAAAGAATGAAAAGAATCGAGGACATCTAAGAGACTTCTGGAACAACATTAAACACAAGAAAGTTTGAATTATAGGGTCCCAGAAGAAGAGAAAAGGAAAGAGAAATATTTAAAGAGATTATAGTTGAAAACTTCCCTAATATGGGAAAGGAAATAGTTAATCAAGTCCAAGAGGCAGAGTCCCATACAGGATAAATCCAAGGAGAAACACGTCAAGACACATATAAATGAAACTATCAAAAATTAGATACAAAGAAAAAATATTAAAAGCAGCAAGGGAAAAGCAATAAACAACATACAAGGGAATCCCCATAAGGTTAACAGCTGATCTTTCAGCAGAAACTCTGAAAGCCAGAAGGGATTGGCAGGGCATATTTAAAGTGATGAAAGGGAAATACCTACAACCAAGATTACTCTATCCAGCAAGGATCTCATTCAGATTCAATGGAGAAAATAAAACCTTTACAGACAAGCAAAAGCTAAGAGAATTCAGCACCACCAAACCAGCTTTACAACAAATGCTAAAGAATCTTCTGTAGGCAGGAAACACAACAGAAGGAAAAGACCTACAATAACAAACACAAAACAATTAAGAAAATGGTAATAGGAACATACATATTGATAACTACCTTAAATGTAAATGGATTGAATACTCCAACCAAAAGATACACACTGGCTGAATGGATACAAAAACAAGACACATATATAGGCTGTCTACAAGAGACCCACTTCAGACCTAGGGACATGACTGAAAGTGAGAGGATGGAAAAATGTATTCATACAAATTGAAATCAAAAGAAAGATGAAATAGCAATTCTCAAATCAGAAAAAATAGACTTTAAAATAAAGACTCTTACAAGAGACAAAGAAGGACACTAGAGAATGATCAAGGGATCAATTCAAGAAGAAGATATAACAATTGTAAATCTTTATGCACCCAACGTGGGAGCACCTCAATACATAAAGCAAATGCTAACAGCCATAAAATGGGAAATCAACCATAACACAATCATAGTAGGGGACTTTAACTCCCCAATTTCAGCAATGTCCAGATCATTCAAAATGAAAATAAATAAAGACACACAAGCTTTAAATGATACATTAAATAAGATGGAATTAATTAATATTTATAGGACATTCCATCCAAAAACAACAGAATACACTTTCTTTTCAAGTACTCATGGAATATTCTTCAGGATAAATCATATCTTGTGTCACAAATCAAGCCTTGGTAAATTTAAGAAATTTGAAATCATATCAAGTATCTTTTCTGACCACAACGTTATGAGACTAGATATGAATTACAGGAAAAAATCTGTAAAAAATACAAACACATGGAGGCTAAACAATATATTAATTAATAACCAAGAAATCACTGAAGAAATCAAAGAGGAAATCAAAAAATACCTAGAAACAAATGACAATGAAAACACAATGACCCCAAATCTATGGGATGCAGCAAAAGCAGTTCTAAGAGGGAAGTTTATAGCAACACACCCTTTCCTCAAGAAACAGTAAACAATAAACATCTAAAATAAACAACATAAACTTACACCTAAAGCAATTAGCAAGAGAAGAACAAAAAAAACCCAAAGTTAACAGAACAAAAGAAATCATAAAGAGCAAATCAGAAACAAATGAAAAAGAAATGAAGGAAACAGTAGAAAGGGCTGGTTCTTTGAGAAGATAAACAAAATTGATAAGCCATTAGCCAGAAACACCAAGATAAAAAGGGAGAAGACTCAAATCAATAGAATTAGAAATGAAAAAGGAGAAGTAACAACTGACACTGCAGAAATAAAAAGGATCATGAGAGATTACTACAAGAACCTCTATGTCAATAAAATGGACAACCTGGAAGAAATGGACAACTACTTAGCAAAGCACAACCTGCCAACTCTGAACCAGGAAGAAATAGAAAATATAAAAAGATCAATCACAAGTGCTGAAATGGAGACTGTGATTAAAAATCTTCCAACAAACAACAACTCAGGACCAGATGGCTTCACAGGCGAATTCTGTCAAACATTTAGAGAAGACCTAACACGTATCCTTCTCAAATTCTTCCGAAATATAGCAGAGGGAGGAACAATACCCAAACTCATTATACAAGGCCACCATCACCCTGATACCAAAACCAGACAAAGATGTTGCAAAGAAAGAAAACTACAGGCCAATATCACTGATGAACATAGATGCAAAAATCCTCAACAAAATACTAGCAAACAGAATCCAGGAGCACATTTAAAGGATCATACACCATAATCAAGTGATGTTTATCCCAGGAATGTAAGGATTTTTCAATATATGCAAATCAATCAATGTAATAAACCATATTAACAAATTGAAGGAGAAAAACTATATGATCATCTCAATAGATGCAGAAAAGCTTTTGAGAAAATTCAATACCAATTTATGATAAAAACTCTCCAGAAAGTAGGCACAGAGGGGACTTACCTCAACATAATAAAGGCCATATATGACAAACCCACAGCCAAAATCATTCTGAGTGGTGAAAAACTGAAACCATTTCCTCTAAGATCAGGAACAAGACAAAGTTGTCCACTCTCACCCCTATTATTCAACATAGTTTTGGAAGTTTTAGCCACAGCAATCAGAGAAGAAACAGAAACAGAAGGAGTCCAAATCAGAAAAGAAGTAAAACTGTCACTGTTTGCAGATGACGTGATACTATATAGAGAGAATTCTAAAGACTCTATGAGAAAACTAGTAGTGCTAATCAATTAATTTGCTTAAGTAGCAGGATACAAAATTAATGCCCAGAAATCTCTTGCATTCCTATACACTAATGATGAAAAATCTGAAAGAGAAATTAAGGAAGCACTCCCATTTGCCACTGCAACAAAATGAATAAAATGCCTAGGAATAAACCTACCTAAGGAGACAAAACACCTGTATGCAGAAAACTATAAGACACTGATGAAAGAAATTGAAGATGATACAAACAAATGTTTGTATCATGTTCTTGGATTGGAAGAATCAACATTGTGAAAATGACTATACTACCCAAAGCAATCTACAGATTCAATGCATCCCTATCAAAGTACCAATGGCATTTTTCACAGAACTAGAACAAAAAATTTCACAATTTGTATGGAAACACAAAAGACCTCGAATAGCCAAAGCAATCTTGAGAAAGAAAAATGGAGCTGGAGGAATCAGACTCCCTGACTTTAGACTATGCTAAAAACATACACTAGTCAAGACAGTATGGTACTGGCACAAAAACAGAAATATAGACCAATGGAACTGGATAAAAAGGTCAGAGAAAAACCCACGCACATGTGGTCACCTTATTTTTGATAAAGGAGGCAAGAATATACAATGGAGAAAAGACATCCTATTCAATAAGTGGTACAGGGAAAACTGGACAGCTACATGTAAAAGAATGAAATTAGAACACTCGTTAACACCATACACAAAAATAAAATCAAAATGGATTAAATACCTAATTGTAAGGCCAGACACTATAAAATTCTTAGAGGAAAACATAGGCAGAACATTCTATGACATAAGTCACAGCAAGATACTTTTTGACCGACCTCCTAGAGAAATGGATATAAAAATAAACAAATGGAACCTCATGAAACTTAAAAGCTTTTGCACAACAAAGGAAACCATAAATAAGATGAAAAGACAACTCTCAGAATGGGAGAAAATATTTGCAAGTGAAGCAACTGGCAAAGGATTAATCTCCAAAATATACAAGCAGTTCATGCAGCTCAATATCAAAAAAACAAACAACCCAATCCAAAAATGAGCAGAAGACCTAAATAGACATTTCTCCAGAGGAGATATACAGGTTTCCAACAAACACATGAAAGAATGCTCAACATCACTTATCATTAGAGAAATGCAAATCAAAACTACTATGATGTATCCTCTCACACCAATCAGAATGGCCATCATCAAGAAATCAACAAATAATAAAGGCTGGAGAGGGTGTGGAGAAAAGGGAACCCTCTTGCACTGTTGGTGGGAATGTAAATTGATACAGCCACTCTGGAGAACAGTATGGAGTTTCCTTAAGAAACTACAAATAGAACTACCATATGACCCAGCAAACCCACTACTGGGCATATACCCTGAGAAAACCATAATTGAAAGAGTCATGTACCACAATGTTTATTACAACTCTATTTACAATAGCCAGGACATGGAAGCAACTTAGGTGTCCATCGGCAGATGAATGGGTAAAGAAGATGTGGCACATACATACAATAGAATATTACTCAGCCATGAAAGGAAAGGAAATTGAGTTATTTGTAGTGAGGTGGATGGACCTAGAGTCTGTCATACAGAGTGAAATAAGTCAGAAAGAGAGAAACAAATATAGTATTCTAACACATGTATATGGAATCTAAGAAAAAAAGTTTATGAAGAACCTAGCAGCAGGACATCACTAAAGATGCAGACCTAGAGAATGGGCTTGAGGACACATAGAAGGGGAAGCGTAATCTGGGACAAAGTGAGAGAGTGGCATGCACTTATATATACTACCAAATGTAAAATAGATAGCTAGTGGGAAGCAGCTGCATAGCACAGGGAGATCAGCTCAGTGTTTTGTGAGCACCTAGAGTGGTGGGATAGGGGGGTGGCAGGGAGACGTAAGAGGAAGGAGATATGGGGATATATGTATATGTGTAACTGATTCACTGTGTTATAAAGCAGAAAATGTATACCATTGTAGAGCACCATTGTAACACACCATTGTAAAGCAATTATACTCCAATAAAGATGTTAAATAAATAAATAGAGCTTGCCAAAGCAAAAATAAAGTTAAAAAATAAAAATAAACATATTTCTTATGAATGTCAATCCTGACAAGAATTAGCAATGAGGGAAATTCCTATTTCACATGTTCATCCTTCTGTCTTTTTGTAACACACCACCTATAAGAAATGTTTGAAGCCCTGTATTTTCTTTTTCTTTGCCTGTTTTCCTAGTCAAAATATATTTAGAGTAAATTGTATTTTTATCAGTTCTTTCTACATAAATGTGCATTTTGTCACTATTACCTATAACAACATGTCACTGTTTAGAAAAATAAAAATCCATGCACTGATACACAGGTGGGGAAGAAATTCTTTACATTAGCAACAACTTACTCTATTGGTGCATAATTTACCTGCTAAAATAACATCTTAAATAGAACAAAATCAGTAAGATATAATTAAAGTGTCTACTACTGTGGTCTATTATTGACATTGTTTTTGTCTATTTAGAATTTACTTACTCCTAATTGTTTTCTACCAAATAAACAATATTATTCTATTCTCTGCTGAATGCCACAGAACTGCATAAATCTAGAGAAACTTCCTAAAACCCGTGCCCCTATCCTGTAGGAATAGATGCAGTTAAGTAAGCCAATTGGTGCATGGACAAGGTGAACAAGAAACAATCAGTTTAAAGGGAAAGACTCCTACTCCATGCTTGAGAAGAAACGGTTATCACTTTCTCTCTTTGGCTGTGAACTAGAACCTAGAATATTGCTCCAGTTTCTCTGACTGACATTTTATGTCAATGAGGGAATAATCTTAGAGGAAACACAAGCATTGATTAAAAGACCAGAGATAAAGAAACTGGTTGTTTTCCTACCTAATGCTATGTTGAATAATATTCTATTTTATTCTTTGTTTACACTTTATGTTTTACTTGGATTTTTTGTTACTTGCAGCCGATAGCACTTTAATTCTGAGCCATGATGGCTCTCAAGTTGCAAAGCTTTTAACATCTCAGTTCTAAGTTAGCAACTTAGTTACAGAAGTATACAGACCAATAACCTTCCAATATAAATTTCACATTAAAATATATTTTGGATTTTATATATATCTATATTTTTCCAGTTCTTGTGGTATAAGGTAATGGCTAATGTTTATTGAGACTTGTTTCAGTAAGGCGCAGGTGTGAACACAACTTGAACTAACCTATTTAATCCTCACAGCACAATAAAGAGATGCTCTTCTTCCATTGCTTTTCAGATAAAATGACTCCAAAGAACAAAGGGATTAAGTGAGTTTTTTAAGTGGCAGAGCCAAGATCAAAAGCAGGCTGTCTGAATTCAAAATCTATTCTCCTTATGGCCTTCTTATATGTCCATTTATAACAAAAATACTCTATAAAAGTTATTCAGTAACTCTCATGAATAATAACATTATGATGGATAATAATCCATCTATGCTATAGTCTATATTTTTCTAATAAACTTGATTGGTGCTTATTTCTGCATGTTTCATTGAATAACAACAAGTTGAAGTAATAAAATAAATAGCAAAAACAGTGTTTACTCTAGCAGTGTTCTCCTTCTAAACTCCTTTGAGTTGTCACAGTGTTTTTCACTTCATTAATTTTGGCTGACATAGTTTCAATTTTATTTTCTGATAAAGTCATGGCATTATACTTCTTTTATTCTGTAAATATAAATACTTGGTAAAAAAAACAAATCAAATCCAGAAAGGAAATTATTTCTAGATTTCTTCTAGATTCTAGAGAGAAAAAGTAAAATGTAATCAAGAATGTAATCAAGAGAGAAATTGGTCTATTTTTACGTACATTTCATAAAGAAAACATTTAAAATGAGTATAAATAATTATTTGTAATGTTTTTCTTAGCTCCATGACCCTGTGTCATGTTAATTTTGAATTTTGGAGCATTTAATGCCACCTAACATTTTCACCTTTCCTCAGATTCATTGACCAATCTAAAAAAAAAAAATTAAATCAAAGAACGAGATTATTAGTTATTCATTAAATATCTTTTCAGTTGCTTCCACTATGAATTTGTTCCATATTACTGGGAACTGGTTCCTTGCCTCTCACTTTCTTCCCATATCTAGGTTCCCAATTTCTTCTGTGTTTCCAAATATCTGCCTGGTTCAAAGCCCAGTGACCCAGTTTCCCTCACATTATCATTGAATTTTGTCATAAAATACAACTTGATTTTTTAAAATTTGGCAAACATCTGTGTCCTATAACTGTGTTCACCTCTTATACTTGTGGCCATATTGTTTCTGATGGTGTGATTTGAGTGTCTGTTGGGATCTCTTCCCATCCTTCTTGCTACATCTCTTTGGAAGTAAGAGCTAAGCAGCAAGAACTTCATCCTCCTGCCTGCTATTTGAAATTGATTTAATATGGATCTTTCACACAGAGCTCAATATGATCTCCTTGACCTAATCAGCCAAACCCTAGTTAAGAAAAAAAATGTCATGGGGAACAACCTCTTCAATACCAGATCTGAAACAATTTCAAAGCACTCAGCACTCCTGGTCCAAGGATATGGATTTTTTAAAAAGCCTTATTTAATGGGGAAAAATGGGAACCATTATTTCATCACTAGATACACATTAAAGGCAAATTAATAGTAATATTATTGAAACAGAATTAATACTGTTAAAGCATTAGCTATCATAAATTTAGATCTTATAGATAAAAGT
Source organism: Grampus griseus (assembly GCF_964374135.1). Lineage (NCBI taxonomy): Eukaryota > Metazoa > Chordata > Mammalia > Artiodactyla > Delphinidae > Grampus > Grampus griseus. The sequence continues at coordinate 38,228,482 of NC_139012.1, read as the reverse complement.
CAGTATTTTTTATACCAGAAGACCAATTTATAAAACAATATATTTAGGAAGTAACCTCTTTCAAAGAAAGGACAGGGAGACAGTATAAAAGAGAAAACTCTGATATAAATATATATATGAGATACTTTTAATATTACCAATTATTTTCCTGGAAAATTTTAATAGATTAAGTGGAAGTAAGCTTTAGAAGTACAACCAATCAAGTGACTAAAACTATATATTTTGAATTTATAGTTGTTTTTGTTCACCTAAGGCAGAACTCACTAAACTTTGAAAAGAGTCAGATAGAAAATATCCTAGGCTTTCTGGGCCATATGATCTCTGGTTTCCTTGCAACTGCAGTAGTCCCCCCTTATCTTCAGGGACTACATTCTAAGATCTCCAGTGGATGCCTGAAACCATTGATAGTACCAAACCCAATATACACTGTTTTTTCCTCTACAGATATATCTAAAATAAAGTTTAATTTAAAATTAGTTTCAATTTCAGTACTTGTGATTAGTCTGTTCATATTTTCTATTTCTTCCTGGTTTAGTCTTGGAAGGTGTACCTTTCTAAGAATTTGGCCATTTCTTCTACGTTGTCCATTTTATTGGCACATAGTTGCTTGTAGTAATGTCTTATAATCCTTTGCATTTCTGTGGTTTCTATTGTAACTTATGCTTTTTCATTTCTAATTTTACTGATTTGAGTTCTCTCGCTTTTTTCTTGATCAGTCTGGCTAAAGGTTTATCAATTTTGTTTATCTTCTCAAAGAATTAGCTTTTAGTTTCATTGATCTTTGCTACTGTTGTCTTCATCTCTATTTCATTTATTTCTCCCCTGATATTTATGATTTCTTTCCTTTACTAACTTTGGGTTTTGTTTGTTTTTCTTTCTCTAGTTACTTTAGGTGTAAGGATAGGTTGTTTATTTGAATTTTTTCTTGTTTCCTGATGTAAGATTGTATTGCTATAAACTTCCCTTTTACAACTGCTTTTGCTGTGTCCCATAGGTTTTGGATTATTGTGTTTTTGTTGTCATTTGACTCTAGGTATTTTTTGATTTCTTCCTTGATTTCTTCAGTAATCCATTGGTTATTTAATAACATATTGTATTGCCTCCATTTGTTTGTGATTTGTACAGTTTTTACTGTAATTGATTTCCTATCTCATAGTGTTGTGGTCAGCAAATATGCTGATATTACTTCAATTTTCTTAAATTTACCAAGGCTTGATTTGTGACACAAAATGTGATCTATCCTGGAGAAGGTTCCATGTGCACTTGACAAGAAAGTGTATTCTGCTGCTTTCATATCTATAGAATGGCCTATAGATATCAATTAAGTCTATCTGGTCTAATGTGTCATTCAAGGTTTGTGTTTCCTTATTAATTTTCTGTCTGGATGATCTGCCACTGGTGTAAGTGGGATGTTAAAATCCCCCACTATTATTTTGTTATTGTTGGTTTCCCCTTTTATGGCTGTTAGCATTTGCCTTATATATTTAGGTGTTCCTATGTTGTGTGCATATTTATTTAAATTTGTTATATCTTCTTCTTGGATTGATCCCTTGATCATTATGTAGTGTCCTTCCTTGTCTCTCCAAAGAATACAAACAGATAGCCAAGAGGCACATGAAAAGATGCTCAACATCACTAATTGTAGAGAAATGCAAATCAAATCTACAATGAGGTATCAACTCACACCAGTCAGAGTGACCATTATCAAAAAATCTACAATCTGGGCTTCCCTGGTGGCGCAGTGGTTGAGAATCCACTTGCCGATGCAGGGGACACGGGTTCGTACCCCAATCCAGGAAGACCCCATATGCCGTAGAGAGGCTGCGCCTGTGAGCCATGGCTGCTGAGCCTGCACGTCCGGAGCCTGTGCTCCACAGTGGGAGAGGCCACAACAGTGAGAGACCTGCGTATCACAAATAAATAAATAAATAAATAAATCTACAATCCATAAATGCTGAAGAGTGTGTGTAGAAAAGGGAACCCTCCTATACTGTTGGTGGGAATGTAATTTGGTACAGCCACTATGGAGAACAGTATGGAGGTTCCTTAAAAAACTAAAAATAGAGGTACCATATGATCTAGCAATCCCACTCCTGGGCATATATCTGGAGAAAATCATAATCCAAAAATATACATGTACCCTAATGTTCACGGAAGCACTAGTTCCAATATCCAGGACATGGAAGCAACCTAAATGTCCATTGATGGAGGAATGGAGAAAGAAGATGTTGTCCATATATACAATGGAATATTAGTCATAAAAAGAATGAAATAATGCCATTTGAAACCTAGAGATGTTCATACTGAGTGAAGTAAGTCAGACAAATAAAGACAAATATCATACGATATTGTTTATATATGAAATCTAAAAAAAAAATGGTACAAATGAACGTATTTTCAAGACAGAAATAGAGTCACAGATATAGAAAACAAACTTATGGTTACCAAGGGGGAAAGGAGGGGGAGGGATAAATTGAGAGATTGGTATTGACATATACACACTACTTTATATAAAATAGATAATTAATAAGAACCTACTGTATAGCAAAGAGAAGTCTACTCAATACTCTAATAACCTATATGAGAATAGAATCTAAAACAAAGAGTGGATATGTGTATATGTATAACTGATTCACTCTGCTGTACAGCAGGAACTAACACAACATTTTAAGTCAACTATACCCTAATAAAAATTAATTTTAAAAAATTTTAAAAATTAAAAATATAATTAGGCACAGTAAGAGATTAACCATAACTAATCATAAAATACTATGGAAAAAGTTATGGGAATATGGTCTCTCTCTCTCAAAATATCTCATAGTATAAATTTAATGCCTATTCCATCTTAACTAAGTACTTATTTTGCACTGCAGCCATAACTTTTTCAGTTTGAGTTGTGACAGCAAAACTAGTGCAAATTTTTTTCCTTCTTCGCAATTTCATGGATGGAAGATTTGTTCTTACCATAGATCTCAACAACCTCAAGATATTTTTTTTTCTTTTCTTTCCTTATTAAGTTGAGAACTTACACCTTTTCACCTAAAGAAGCACTTTACACCTTACCTTTGGCATGTCCGAATTGCCAGCACTAATGCTCTTGCATTTTAAAACCATTATTAAGTAAAATAGGGATGACTTGAACACAATCAATATAATAACCAAGGGCTACTAAGTGGAATATTCAGAAAAAAGGGATGATTTATGTCCACGGTAGGATGGAGGGAATAGCATGAGATTTCATCATGCTACTCAGAACAGTACACGATTTAAAACTTCTGAACTATTTTTGGAATCTTCCATTCAATATTTTTGGACTATGGTTGAGCACAGGTAACTGAAATGCAGAAAGTGAAACCATGGCAAAGGGTAAACTACTGTATTCAAATTTGCCACTTTAATGTAAAAGCAGCCATACACAATACATAAATGAATGGGAATGGCTGAGCTCCAATAAAACTTTATTTACAAAAAAAGGAGCACCAGACCAGATTTAGATGGCAGGTTATAGTTTGTTGACCTATTAGAACTATATGAAACTTACAGGAATAATGCTTGAAAATTACATAATATAAAATTTAATTTCTCCTTAATGATATTGTATATTTCCTGCTTTAATTTTTTTTTTTTTTTTTTTTTTTTTTTTTTTTTGCTGTACACTAGGCTCTCACCGTTGTGGCCTCTCCCACTGTGGAGCACAGGCTCTGGACACACAGGCTCAGCAGCCATGGCTCACGGGCCCAGCCACTCCGCGGCATGTGGGATCTTCCCGGACCGGGACACGAACCCGTGTCCCCTGCATCGGCAAGTGGACTCTCAACCACTGCGTCACCAGGGAAGCCCCCTGCTTTAATTTTTATCCTTAATTATTAGATTTCTTTTCCCACATTTCATCTGTTTCTAATATGAAAGCTATATGCAGATGTTTTAATTCAGTAAGATGAAAAATTGTTGACAATAACTAGAGGGCATTTTTATGTTATTGATGCATTCCAATGTATACTTCCTGAACAACATAATTTTTTAAAAAAAATTAAAAAAAGGGCTTCCCTGGTGGCACAGTGGTTGAGAGTCTGCCTGCCAATGCAGGGGACACGGGTTCATACCCCGGTCTGGGAGGATCCCACATGCCGCGGAGCAGGTGGGCCTGTGAGCCATGGCCACTGAGCCTGCACGTACAGAGCCTGTGCTCCGTGATGGGAGAGGCCACAACAGTGAGAGGCCCGCGTACCGTAAAAAATAAATAAATAAAAATAAATTTAAGAAAAGAATAAATTTTGATTTATTTTTGTTCAGAATAATTTTTTTTCTTCCAGTTTTATTGAGATGTAACTGACATACAGCACTGTATAAGTTTAAGGTGTACAGCATAATGATTTGAATTACGTACATCGTGATCTGATTATCACAAGTTTAGTGAACATCCCTTATCTCATATAGATACAAAATTAATTAATTAATTTAATTAAATTTCCTTGTGATGAGAATTCATAGGATTTATTCTCTTAACAATTTTAATATATAATGTAACAACAGTGTTAATTATATTTATCATGTTGTGCATTACATCCTTAGTACTTATCTATTCTATAACTGGGAGTTTATATCTTTTGAGTGCCTTCATCCAACTTCACCTCACCCCACCCTCTGCCTCTGGTGACTACAAATCTGATCTCTTTTTCTATGAGTTTCTTTGTTTTTTTGAAATATAATTTACCTATAAAACCGTGTTATTTCCTGTTACACAACATGGAGATTGGATATTTCTGTACATTTCAAAATAATAACCATAATAAGTCTAGTTACAGTATGCCATAATACAAGGATATTACACTATTATTGATTATATTTCCCACACTGTAAATTTCATATCCATGATTCATTTATTTTGCAACTGAAAGTTTGTACCTTTTAATCTCCTTTCACCTACTTCTCCCTTCCCCCAACCTCTTCCCCTCTGGCAACAACCTGTTTGTCCTCTGTATCTATAACTCTGTTTCAGTTTTGATATGTTTGTTCATTTGTTTTGTTTTTTAGATTCCACATATATAAATAATATCATAAAGTATTTATTATTTTTTGTCTGACTTATTTCACTTAGCATAATACCTTTAGGTCCATCCATGTTGTTATGAATAGCCAGATTTTATTCTTTTCTATGGCTGAGTAATATTCTACATTTTCTTTATCCATTCATGTATTTATGGGCACTAAGGTTCCTTCCATATCTTGGCTATTGTAAATAGTGCTGCAATGAACATAAGGTTGCATATATCCTTTCTAATTAGTGTTTTTATTTTCTTTGGATAAATACCCAGGAGTGGAATTGTGATATCATGTTCACATTTTTTTAACACTTATCCACTACTATATTTTTGGCACTATATATGCACTAGGAACACAAAGCTAATTAAGAGAATGCCCATACTAAAAGGAATTTACACTAAGTGTCAGCTTTATTTCTCTTTGGAGGATGGGACAGGTAGAAAAGCATTTGTATGAGCAAAGCTACAAAGGTACAAAACAGTTGGGTACCTGCACAGTAAAGAATTAACTCCGCAGGTCTGGGTTGCACAAATTTTGTGCATTTCAAAGAAAGTTTTGGTGTTTGCCTCACTTATGGAAGTTAATCGCTAAACACTTACACTATCCTTCCTGTTAAGAATGGCCTGTCGAGCTTATAGATTCTTGTTCTTTCCAAGTTATTTTGGTCCCCTATGTTTCCTGTTGTATTAACTTAAACATTTAAAATGCACTTCCAATATTTAAGTTAAAAAGAAAAAAAAGAATGCCTTTGACATCTCTGTTTATCTGAGGCTTTGGCCATGCCGGATAGTTTATGCTAACAATGTGATAAACGGTGAAGGCTTTGACCACCTTATGTCAGTTTGACCTTGAGAGGGGCTTCAGACTGAGTAACTAAGGTCATCTATGCAGGCAGTCAAGCTGTGCCAACATGTCCAATCCCCAGTAAAAACCCTGGACACCAATTATTAGATGACCTTCCATGGTTGTCAATACTTTATGTATGTGGCTACACATTGTTGCTAGGCATATAAGCATGGTCTCAGTGACTCCACTTGGAGAGAAAAATTGGAAGCTTGCACCTGGTCTCTTCCAGACTCTACCCTATGCACTTTTTTCTTTTGCTAATTTTAACCTGTTTCCTTTCACTGTAATAAACTACAACTGATAGCATGGTAGCTTTGCTGAGTTCTGTGATTCCTTCTAATGAATCATTTACCCGAGGGTAGTCTTGAAGATCCTCCATAACAATACCTTTAAGGAAAGGTAAGCTGTTTAGAATGGCTAGGCTATAAAGTGAGGGCAGTGGCTAGTAGTCAATGTAAATGCGTATGTAGGTTGGGCAGGTATTGAAGTGCTTTGTAAAACATTCTTAAAATTGTGGGTTTTTTTCTTACATATTAGAGGTTGTCAAATCAACCCTGCTATCTTTTTGGTAAATAAAGTTTTATTTGAATATGGTCACGTAGTGGTTGTGATTACGTTCATGTTAAAACAGAATTATATAGTTGTGACAGAGACTGTATGGTCCACAGAACCTAAAATGTTTATTATCTCTACAGAAAAAGTCATGAACCTCTTATATATAATGGGGAGTTACTGAAAGATTTAAGCATGGGAGAAATGGGGTCAAATTTAAATTTTATCGCTGGAGCTGAAGATTTGTTTTAATTCGGTCTATGTTGCTAAACAATGCTTGTGAAAATATTGCTTATATTAAATGTGGCTACATTAAATGGATGACTAAAGTGAAATAAAACACATTTCACTCTAGTAAAGAGCAGCATTAATTTAATGAAATTACTTTTTTGACATTTGAAATGTAAATGAAATATATAATTGGAATATTGACTCTATCCATTTTCTACCATTTAAATATAAAATTTTTGACAAGGTGATAGGAAAAGATGTTTTTTACATCTTTTACAATTATAAAAACAGCCTAGTTATCTATTTATACTCTAGCCACATATGGCCCTGACTTTGAAATTTAACAATCAAGTTATCCTGCGTAAATTTGACAGACATACACTAAATTTTTTAAAATTTATTTTCTTCCCAAATAAATAATAGGACTTCCTGCTTCTAGTTCAACATGTAGGAAGCCTGAATGCCTCCACTCTGTCCTAACAATAAGCAAAAAGCTGAGCAGACTGAAAATTCACCAATTCCTTTCAAATCCTTACATAAGGACACAGGGACAATGACTGCCTCCAATGGTGGTGAGACAGAGAGAGGTGAATATAGGGAGTCATGGCTTACTGGAGAAGAGACCGATGAGCAGAAACTGCTGTGGGAACCAGTGCTGAGATAGAAAAAACTGAATGGTAATTAAATTGCTGGAGGCTCAGTGTGGACAATTCTAAGAGTTAAAAATTCCAGGGGACATAGTTATAGTCAGGCTTCCATACTTTTTTGAGTTTTATCTCCAGGAGATTGAATAAGTTCTCACAGTAAATATCAAAGAAAAATCCTTTCATGTTTCTGACAGGGGGAGTGGAAATGAACCATTTTGAAATATCCTAGGACAACTCTGTTATTCTTAAAAAGGCCTGCCCTCAGGGATAACTAGTTAACCAGAGCCTAAATTCCTGGGATATTATCTGAGCTTAACTAACCTGGAGAAAGGAAATACCCAACTCAAATCCACTCGAACTAACCATTGTCCTAAAAACTGGGTTTTTTGAAACCTTTGGCAGAAATTCTAATTCAGGGCTCATGAATTCTTGCAGTGATATCTTGAAATATCATTCAGAGTCATTCTGAGCCATCCTTACTTTGAAATTAGTTATTGGAACCATGACAAGATCTTGTTAAAGAAGCATATACATTTCTTTATCACAAATTTACTTATTCAATATTTGTAAACTATATTTAAATAAAATTATTTTCCTTAATTCTAATTTATTTTATTAAATTAAACCTTTATTATTCTCAGAAGGGATCCATTGGTTTTACCAGACTGCCAAAGGGTTCCATGGCATAAAAATGATTAATCAACCCTTTTTGTAAGTCAGATATTTGATGACCTTGAGTTTGGGGAGGCTGTCTCAGTAATCTGAAGTTTAGGCACTGAAGTCAGCACCAGGAGGATACCCTGAAGTTGGAAGTACATATGTCTACAACTTACCATAGTGTCTGCAATCCATAATAGGCAGGAGAGTGGGCAGGCAATAAAGAACAGGTCTTCTGGAGTGAGAGTGCTGAGTTTGAACTCTTAACAACTTCACCTCTGATTCTCCACTTTTTATCTGAAAAATAAAAGCAATGTTACCTATAGTAGAGTTAGTTTAAGAATTGCATTATTTATGCAAAGCACTAAGAAAAATAACTGTCCTATAGTAATCAATTAGTAAACATATTTTTTTGAAGAGAGAATGAACAATTTTCATTTTATTCAACAATGTATGATTTCTCCCTCAAAATTAGCAATGTTTGATGTTCTTATTAGTATAAAAACACAGTTAAATTTGGGGAGATCACATTTTACATTGTGTCTCATAAATAGAAATTTTTTTTCAATATTTTTGTAGCATTTCTTGGTTTGTGAATTATGTTTCATGTTATTTGCTTATTTTTATATTATAGAATTTACCTCTCGCCGTTTTTATTTCTAACAAAGGTTTGTATGGTGGGATTCCCAGAAAGCATAGCTGGAGACAAGTGTTTATGTCATACTTATTTTTTGAGGAAATGTAAAATCAGAAGAGTGAGAGTGAAGAACAAGGGGACAAGAAGGGAAAGAGGAAGTCAGTGCAAGATGGTTATCACTTAATATTAACACTACTGACTGCTTGATCTTATTATATTCTTTTGAGTAACAGTAAAATGGATGCATCTTAGCAGAGACTATATGAAAGAGGGAGAGGTAAGAAATTACATCCTAAATGATGTTAGTCAAAGATTTGCACTCCTACATTTTACATTTAACTGACCTGCAAAGTTCAGTTTTTCATGCATATGAGCTGAGACATTTTAAGCCTCAAGGTCGACTTGGGAAGCCCCAAGTTTCAGGGAAGACCCAGGTTTGGAGGGAAAATCTTGGCCTGAGCTTGGCCAAACCAAGCTTACATGAGCTTGGCCTTAGTAAGGACCCGTGCACATGAAATCAGGGGCAAGCTGCAAAGTGACAGGTGCTATAGCAATATCTGGTTTGGAACACCTATCCAAGACCAGGGAGACACAGGAGGATCTGAAGTGGTACACAAGAGGTTCTTCATACAAATAACAGGGATGTTAATCTTTTGTCATATATGTTATAACATTTTCTGAGGTTTCTTTTAAAATCTGGAACAAATAAATAGTTAAATGCATATAGTCTGATACCTCTGTTTTAAAAGATGTTTTATTGGGTTGAATTTATATCATACCTAGTTATACATATATATCAATATATCATACTTGGTTACTTAGCATAATCTTAGAACTTTTCCTTAATGTCAATAAAAGGAATTAATAGTTAAGTTTATATTTTTGTCTGTTAAGATTACAATTCTAATATATTTAAACAAAATTAGATACAAAGAGTGGTGTTCTATTACATTTAAAGAAAAACAAGACAATACAGCAATACATCTTGACTGAAATGGAGCTAAATTTAACATAACGTTTCTTGATTACTTGTGGTTATGAATGAAGAATGACTTCTATAATTTTAATTAAATAACATTTTCAATAAGCATTTATTTTATACCACCATGCAGGCATTTTTTTCTTATTTTCCTTTCTTTCTGGAACACATTTTTTTTTTAATTTGTTTATTTATTTACTTATTTTTGGCTGTGTTGGGTCTTTGTTGCTGCGCATGGGCTTTCTTTGTAGTTGCGGTGAGGGCAGTGGGGGCTACTCTTCATTGCAGTGCGTGGGCTTCTCATTGGGTGGCTTCTCTTGTCACGGAGCACCGGCTCTAGGCGTAAGGGCTCTAGAGCGCAGGCTCAGTAGTTGTGGCGCACGGGCCTAGTTGCTTTGCAGCATGTGGGATCTTCCTGAACCAGGGCTCGAACCCGTGTCCCCTGCATTGACAGGCGGACTCTTAACCACTGCGCCACCAGGGAAGCCCCTGGAACACATTTTAAAATAAAATTCTGATAATGATTGCACAGCTAATTTTTTTGCCAAATATAATAAAATAAGCATTTTTAAAGAAAAAAATCATTTCTTCCTATACAAAGGTGTTGAATTACCTACTTCTTTGTTATACAAGACATTAGAAATGGAATTGAGTTCTAAAATTACTGCTATAAATTCTTTTCTTTTATACTGTTGATATTTTATAGTTGATTGCAAGTTCAGTGTCCCATATTAGCAATTCATCATTTTACATATTAATATTCATCTCTACTAAATATGGAAACCTCATATAATCAGCAATTTCCTTATCAGTTTGAGGAAATCAATTTGTTATTAAGTTAGTATAATATTAACAGCAAAATGCCATCCTGGTTTAAAAATAAACAAGTCTTGATTTACCTACTATGTATAATTTTGCATGTTATAAGAAGAGAGAAAATTTTATAATATAATTTTTATATTACTTTAAAAGGTATCTAATGCATTCAGTCTATGCATTAAGTGAAATAGTGGAAGAAAGAAAGAAAGAAAGAAATGAGAGAGGAAGGAAGGGTAAACTAAAAATAAAGTTTATATTTTTTCATTCTAATGTTACCTACACAAACTATGAATGCATTTCTTATTTTCTAAGCATAGATTTGTTTTCAGTCTACATCAATCTTATTTTTTTGGCCAATATAAATACAAAGTTAGCACAATTTTATCTATTCAAATAAGATAAATATCTAAAGATTTTGAGGATAAAAAGCTATTAATAGCAGAGAAATATCTATTTCTATTACAGGAGGCTATATGACAAAGGAGGGTAAAATTATATATATTACAGTAAAAGCAAGAATCTCCTGCTGTTGAAGATAAAGAATAAAGTAGTCAGGGGGCCATCGGGAAGATGGCAGAAGAGTAAGACGTGGAGATCACCTTCCTCCCCACAGATACACCAGAAATAAATCTACACGTGGAACAACTCCTACAGAACACCTACTGAACGCTGGCAGAAGACCTCAGACATCCCAAAAGGCAAGAAATCCCCCCACGTACCTGGGTAGGGCAAAAGAAAAAACAATAAACAGAGACAAAACGATAGAGAAGGGACCTGCACCAGTGGGAGGGAGCTGTGAAGGAGGAAAGGTTTCCACACACTAGGAAGCCCCTTCACAGGTGAAGACTGTGGGTGGCAGAGGGGGGAAGCTTCAGAGCCACAGAGGAGAGCACAGCAACAGGGGTGCGGAGGGCAAAGTGGAGAGATTCCCCCACAGAGGATCAGTACCGACCAGCACTCACCAGGCCGAAAGGCTTGTCTGCTCACCCACTGGGGTGGGAGGGGCTGGGAGCTGAGGCTCGGGCTTCTGTCGGAGCAGAGGGCAGGGAGAGGACTGGGGTTGATGGCGTGAACACAACCTACAGGGGGTTAGTGCACCACGGCTAGCCGGGAGGGATTCGGGGAAATGTCTGGACTGCGGAAGAGGCAAGAGACTTTTTCTTTCCTCTTTTTTTCCTGGTGTGCAAGGAAAGGGGATTAAGAGCACTGCTTAAAGGAGGCCCAGAGACCAGCGTGAGCCTCGGCTAACAGTGCAGACCACAGAGACGGGCATGAGACGCTAAGTTTGCTGCTGCCACCACCAGGAAGCCTGTGTGTGAGCACAGGTCACTCTCCACAACTCTCTTCTGGGAAGCCTGTGCAGCCAGCTACTGCCAGGGTCCCAGGATCCAGGGACAACTTCCCCAGGAGAACACATAGCACGCCTCAGGCTGGTGTAATGTCACGCCTGCCTCTGCTCCCACAGGCTCACCCCGCACTCCATACCCCTCCCTCCCCCCAGCCTAAGTGAGCCAGAGCCCCCGAATCAGCGGTTTCTTTAACCCCACCCTCTCTGAGCGAAGAACAGATGCTATCCGGCAACCTATATGCAGAGGCGGTCACAAATCCAAGGCTGAACCCCGAGAGCTGTATGAACAAAGAAGAGAAAGGGAAAACTCTCCCAGCAACCTCAGAAACAGTGAATTAAAGCTCCACAATCAACGAGATGTACCCTGCATCTGTGGAATTCATGAATAGACTACGAATCATCCCAAATTGAGGAGGAGGACTTTGAGAGCAAGATTTATTATTTTTGCAACTTTTCCTGTTTTTGTGAGTGTGTATGCTTCTGTGTGAAATTTTGTCTGTGAGCTTTGCTTCCACCATTTGTCCTATGGTTCTATCCGTCTGTTTATTTTTTCTTTTTTAAAATAAAAAAAATTTTCTTAATAATTATATTTATTATTTTCATAACTTTATTTTATTTTATCTTCTTTCATTCTTTCCTTTCTTCCCTCCTTCCTTCTTTCCTTCCTTCTTTCTTTCTTTCTTACTTGTTTACTTGCTTTCATCCATTCTTTCTTTCTTTCTTTCTATCTATCTTTCTTTCTTTCTTTCTTTCTTTTGACTTTTTCTCCCTTTTATTCTCAGCTGTGTGAATGAAATGCTCTTGGTGATGCAGCCAGCAGTCAGTGCTGCGCTTCTGAGGTGGGAGAGCCAAGTTCAGGACACTGGTCCACAAGAGACCTCCCAGTTCCACATAATATCAAATGCCAAAAACCTCCCAGATATCTCCATATCAACGCCAACACCCAGTTTCACTCAACGACCAGCAAGCTGCAGTGCTGGACACCCTATGCCAAACAACTAGCAAAACAGAAACACAACACCACCCATTAGCAGAGAGGTTGCCTAAAATCATAATAAGTTCACAGACACCCTAAAACACACCACCAGACACGGACCTGCTCACCAGAAGGACAAGATCCAGCCTCATTCACCAGAAAACAGGCACAAGTCCCCTCCACCAGGAAGCCTACACAACCAACTGAACCAATTTTAGCCACGGGGGACAGACAGAAAAATCAACGGGAACTATGAACCTGCAGCCTGCAAAAAGGAGACCCCAAACACAGTAAGATAAGCAAAATGAGAAGACAGAAAAACACACAGCAGGTGAAGGAGCAAGGTAAAAACCCAACAAACCTAACAAATGAAGAGGAAATAGGCAGTCTACCTGAAAAAGAATTCAGAATAATGATAGTAAAGTTGATCCAAAATCTTGGAAATAGAATAGAAAAAATGCAAGAAACATTTAACAAGGACCTAGAAGGACTAAAGATGAAACAAGCAACAATGCACAACACAATAAATGAAATTAAAAATACTCTAGATGGGATCAATAGCAGAATAACTGAGACAGAAGAAGAGATAAGTGACATGGAAGATAAAATAGTGGAAATAACTACTGGAGAGCAAAATAAAGAAGAAAGAATGAAAAGAAATGAGGACAGTCTCAGAGACCTCTGGGACAACATTAAATGCACCAACATTCGAATTATAGGGGTTCCAGAAGAAGAAGAGAAAAAGAAAGGGACTGAGAAAATATTTGAAGAGATTATAGTTGAAAACTTCCAAAATATAGAAAAGGAAATAGTTAATCAAGTCCAGGAAGCACAGAGAGTCCCATACAGGGTAAGTCCAAGGAGAAATATGCCAAGACACATAAATCACACTGTCAAAAATTAAATACAAAGAAAACATATTAAAAGCAGCAAGGGAAAAACAACAAATAACACACAAGGGAATCCCCATAAGGTTAGCAGCTGATTTTTCAGCAGAAACTCTGCAAGCCAGAAGGGACTGGCAGGACATATTTAAACTGATGAAGGAGAAAAACCTATAACCAAGATTACTCTATCCAGCAAGGATCTCATTCAGATTTGATGGAGAAATTAAAATCTTTACAGACAAGCAAAAGCTGAGAGAGTTCAGCACCACCAAACCAGCTTTACATCAAATGGTAAAGGAACTTCTCTAGGCAAGAAACACAAGAAAAGGAAAAGACCTACAATTACAAACCCAAAACAATTAAGAAAATGGGAATAGGAACATACATATTGATAATTACCTTAAATGTAAATGGACTAAATGCTCCCACCAAAAGACACAGACTGGCTCAATGGATACAAAAACAAGACCCATATATATGCTGTCTACAAGAGATGCACTTCAGACCTAGAGACACATACAGACTGAAAGTGAAGGGAATGAAAAAGATATTCAATGCAAATGGAAACCAAAAGAAAGCTGGAGTAGCAATTCTCATATCAGACAAAATAGACTTTAAAATCAAGACTATTAAAAGAGACAAAGAAGGGCACTACATAATTATCAATGGATCAATCCAAGAAGAAGATATAACAATTGTAAATATTTATGCACCCAACATAGGAGCACCTCAATACATAAGGCAAATACTAAGAGCCATAAAAAGGGGAAATCGACAGTAACACATTCACAGTAGGGGACTTTAACACCCCACTTTCACCAATGGACAGGTCATCCAAAGTGAAAATAAATAAGGAAACACAAGCTTTAAATGATACATTAAACAAGATGGACTTAATTGATATTTATAGGACATTCCATCAAAAAACAACAGAATACACATTTTTCTCAAGTGCTCATGGAACATTCTCCAAGATAGATCATATCTTGGGTCAAGAAACAAGCCTTGGTAAATTGAAGAAAATTGAAATTGTATCAAGTTTCTTTTCTGAGCACAATGCTATGAGACTAGATATCAATTACAGGAAAAGATCTGTAAAAAATACAAACACATGGAGGCTAAACAATACACAACTGAATAAAGAAGTGATCACTGAAGATATCAAAGAGCAAATACAAAAAAACCTAGAAACAAATGAAAATGGAGACACGATGACCCAAAACCTATGGGATACAGCAAAAGAAGTTCTAAGAGGGAATTTTATAGTAATACAGTCCTACCATAAGAAACAGGAAACATCTCAAATAAACAACCTAACCTTGCACCTAAAGCAATTAGAGAAAGAAGAACAAAAAACTCCCAAAGTTAGCAGAAGGAAAGAAATCATAAAAATCAGATCAGAAATAAAGGAAAAAGAAATGAAGAATATGATAGCAAAGATCAATAAAACTAAAAGGTGGGTCTTTGAGAAGATAAATAAAATTGATAAACCATTAACCAGTCTCATCAAGAAAAAAAGGGAGAAGACTCAAATCAATAGAATTAGAAATGAAAAAGGAGAAGTAACAAATGACACTGCAGAAATACAAAAGATCATGAGAGATTACTGCAAGAAACTCTATGCCAATAAAATGGACAACCTGGAAGAAATGGACAAATTCTTAGAAATGCACAACCTGCCAAGACTGAATCAGGAAGAAATAGAAAATATGAACAGACCAATCACAAGCACTGTAATTGAAACTGTGATTAAAAATCTTCCAACAAACAAAGCCCAGGACCAGATGGCTTCACAGTCGAATTCTATCAAACATTTAGAGAAGAGCTAACAAATATCCTTCTCAAACTCTTCCAAAATATAGCAGAGGGAAGAACACTCCCAAACTCATCTATGAGGCCACCATCACCTTGATACCAAAACCAGAGATAGATGTTACAAAGAAAGAAAACTAAAGGCCAATATCACTGATGAGCATAGATGCAAAAATCCTCAACAGATGTAAGGAGGGGGAAGCATAAGGTGTGACAGGGTGAGAGAGAGGTATGGATATATATACACTGCCAAGCGTGGGGTAGTTAGCTGGTGGGAAGAAGCCACGTGGTGCAGGGAGATCTGCTTGGTGCTTTGTGGTCGCCTGGAGGGGTGGGATATGGAGGGTGGGAGGGAGGGAGACATGGTAGGGAGGAGATATGGGAGCACATGTATATATGTGGCTGATTCGTTTTGTTGTAGGGCAGAAAGTAACACACCATTGTGGCGCAATTATACTCCAATATGATGTTTAAAAAAATCCTCCACAAAATACTAGCACACAATCCAACAGCACATTAAAAGGATCGTACACCATGATCAAGTGGGGTTTATTCCATGAATGCAAGGGTTCTTCAATATATGCAAATCATTCAACGTGATACACCATATTAAAAAATTGAAGGGGAAAAGCCATATGATCATCTCAATAGATGCAGAGAAAGCTTCTGACAAAATTCAACACCCATTTATGATAAAAATCCTGCAGAAAGGAGGCATAGAGGAAACTTTCCTCAACATAATAAAGGCCATATATGCCAAACCCACAGCCAACATCGTTCTCAATGGTGAAATACTAAAAGGATTATCACTAAGATCAGGAACAAGACAAGACAATTCTCACCATTCTTATTCAACATAGTTTTGGAAGTTTTGGCCACAGTAATCAGAGAAGAAAAGGAAATAAAAGGAATCCAAATTGGAAAAGAAGAAGTAAAGCTGTCACTGTTTGCAGATTACATGATACTATACATAGAGAATCCTAAAGATGCTACCAGAAAACTACTAGAGCTAATCAATGAATTTGGTAAAGTTGCAGGATACAAAATTAATGCACAAAAAACTCTGGCATTCGTACCACTAATGATGAAAAATCTGAAAGTGAAATTAAGAAAACACTCCCATTTACCATTGAAACAAAAAGAATAAAATATCTAGGAATAAACCTACCTAAGGAGACAAAAGACCTCTATGCAGCCTATTATAAGACACTGATGAAAGAAATTAAAGATGATACAAATAGACGCAGAGATACCATGTTCTTGGATTGGAAGAATCAACATTGTGAAAATGACCCTACTACACAAAGCAATCTACAGATTCAATGCAATCCGTATCAAACTACCACTGGCATTTTTCACAGAACTAGAACATAAAATTTCACAATTTGTATGGAAACAAAAAGACCCTGAATAGCCAAAGCAATCTTGAGAACGAATAACAGAGCTGGAAGAATTAGGCTCCCTGACTTCAGACTATACTACAAAGCTACAATAATCAAGACAGTATGGTACTGGCACAAAAACAGAAATATAGATCAATGGAAGAGGATAGAAAGCCCAGAAATAAACCCATGCACCTATGGTCATCGTATATTTGGTAAAGGAGGCAGGAATGTACAGTGGAGAAAGGACAGCCTCTTCAATAAGTGGTGCTGGGAAAACTGGACAGGTACATGTAAAAGTATGAGATTAGATCACTCCCTAACACAATACACAAAAATAAGCTCAAAATGGATTAAAGACCTAAATGTAAGGCCAGAAACTATCAAACTCTTAGAGGAAAACGTAGGCAGAACACTCTATGACATAAATCACAGCAAGATCCTTTTTGACCCACCTCCTAGAGAAATGGAAATAAAAACAAAAATAAACAAATGAGACCTAATGAAACTTCAAAGCTTTTCCACAGCAAAGGAAACCATAAACAAGACCAAAAGATGACCCTCAGAATGGGAGAAAATATTTGCAAATGAAGCAACTGACAAAGGATTAATCTCCAAAATTTACAAGAAGCTCATGCAGCTCAATAAAAAAAAAAAAGAAAAAAAACCAAACAAACAACCCAATCCAAAAATGGGCAGAAGACCTAAATAGACATTTCTCCAAAGAAGATATACAGACTGCCAACAAACACATGAAATAATGTTCAACATTATTAATCATTAGAGAAATGAAAAGCAAAACTACAATGAGATATCATCTCACACCCTTAAGAATGGTCATCATCAAAAAATCTAGAAACAATAAATGCTGGAGAGTGTGTGGAGAAAAGGGATCACTCTTGCACTGCCTGAGGGAAAGTGAATTGGTACAGCCACTATGGAGAATGATATGGAGGTTCCTTAAAAAACTACAAATAAAAATACCATATGACCCAGCAATCCACTAATGGGGATATACCCTGAGGAAACCATAATTCAAAAAGCATCACATACCAAAATGTTCATTGCAGCTCTATCTACAATAGCCAGGAGATGGAAGTAACCTAAGTGTCCATCATCGGATGAATGGATAAAGAAGATGTGGCTCATATATACAATGGAATATTACTCAGCCATGAAAATAAACAAAATTGAGCTATTTTTAATGAGGTGGGTGGACCTAGAGTCTGTCATACAGAATGAAGTAAGTCAGAAAGAGAGAGACAAATACCGTATGCTAACACATATATATGGAAGTTAAGAAAAAAAATATCATGAACAACCTAGGGGTAAGACAGGAATAAAGACACAGACCTACTAGAGAATGGACTTGATGATATGGAGAGGGGGAAGGTTAAGCTGTGACAAAGTGAGAGAGTGGCATGGACATATATACACTACCAAACGTAAAATATATAGCTAGTGGGTAGCAGCTGCCTAGCACAGGGAGATCAGCTCGGTGTTTTGTGACCACCTAGAGGGGTGGGATAAGGAGACTGGGAGGGAGGTAGACTCTATTGGGAAGACATATGGGGACATATGTGTATGTGTAACTGATTCACTTTGTTATAAAGCAGAAACTAACATACAATTGTAAAGCAATTACACTCCAATAAAGATGTAAAAATAAGTAAATAAATAAAATAATAAAAATAAAATAAATAAAATGAATAAAGTAGTCAGGAGTCATTCACAAAATCTTTGTGAGTATATATTAACATCCTATTGCCTTACTGTGTGATTATTGAATACATAGTTAATTAAACTGCAGTTCATATTTTTAAAAATATAATCTTTATGCTTCACAAAATAGAGCCTGTGCTTATAACTTAGGACTTAAAACAGCCTTTCTCCCTTCTGAAAGAGGCAATAAAGGACCCTTCAAAATGAAAAAAAAAAAAATCTAATTGATAACAAAGTTTTACATTGTTTATGATTTTTTTTTTTTTTTGGTAAATAGACAGGAAATAGGAAAGTAGTATTTTATAAGAGAAACATGAAGTAAATAAAATGAATCAAGTACCTTTCCTATAATATAAAAATTCTCAGTAATTCTTCAGTGTTGTATATGATTTGTTCTTACCTGCCTCACTACTAAATTTATAAACTCTCACATATAAAAGGTCAAACAATATTTGACAAAGTGGTCAAGAAATCTTAATGGAGAAAGAATAGTCTTGTCAATAAATGGTTTGGAAAAACTGAATAATCTCATACAGAAAAATGAAATTAAACCTGTCTCTTACATCACAGAAAAATTAACTCAAAATGTATCAAAGACTTAAATGTAACACCTTTATTCATAAAAATCTAAGTGTAAAACAGGTTAAAAGCCCTTTGACATTGAGCTTGGCAATGATTTTTTTTTTGATATGGTACTAAAAGCATAAGCAACAAAAAATAAATAACTAAAAAGCTTCAGCCCAACAAAATAAATAATCAACAAAATGAAAAGACAACTTACAAAATGGGAGAAAATAGTTGCAAACTAAATGTCTGATAAAGCGTTAATATCCAAAATATAAAAGAAACTCATACAGCCCAATAGCAACAACAACAAAGCACAGTCTGATTAAAAAATGGGCAGAGGAACTGAATAGACATCTTTCCAAGGAAGACATCCAAATGCCAAACAGGTACATTAAAAGATGTATGATCTCATTTATATGTGGAATCTTAAAAAGTCAAACTCATAGAAACAGATTAGAATGGTGGTTTCTAGGGGCTGGGAAGATGGAGATAATGGGGAGATGTTGGTCAAAGGGCATAAACTTCTAGTTATTAGATGAATAATTTCTGGGGATCTAATATAGAACATGGTAACTACAGTTAGCAAATCTGTATCATATACTTAAATTTGCTGAGAGAGTAGCTCTTAAATGAAGAGCTACTTCATACCATGAAAAAAAACATGGTAATTATGTGAGGTGATGGAAATGCTAAGTAACCCTCTTGTAGTCATCATTTTGCAATATATATATATGTATCAAATTATCATATTGCACACCTTAAACTTACCCAAAGTTACATGTCAATTATATCCCAATAAAGCTAAAAAATTTAAAACAATATTGCTTAAATTAAAAAATAAGTAAAATAATATTGTTATGGTCACATGATTTAAAACCTATTTCAATGAAACAAAACAGAAATCACAGAGTTAAATCCACAAATATATTCATACTTGCTATAGAGATTAGCTTTACAAACCAGTATAGAAAAAGAAACTCAATATGTGACTTGGGACAATATCCTATCCATAGGGGGAAAAAATGAAATTACAACACTATTTCAGCGTATTTCCCAAAGCAACTTACAAATAAAAATGCTTAAAATTTGAACATATTTCATATATATCTTTGAGAATTGGCATAGCAAATGTCTGCTTTAAAAAGCATAAACAGCACAAATCATAAAATAAAGGACTGATGAGTATTATTACACTTAATAAGCAAACTAGATGAAAAGGTATGATATTACAAGACCAGAAACAGACAAGTAATGTGTATTTTCACTGTGTAAGAGACATTTTTGAAGTAAGAAAAAAAAAGGAAAGAAAAATGGTCCAATAAAATTGGACAAAGTTAAAAAACAGGAAATTCATCTAGAAATAGATACAAATGGGCAAGGCATATGAAATAATATCCAGTTGCACTAGTCATCAAGAAACTAAATTAAATATGCCACAATTATTAGACTGGAAAAGAATGTTAATGCATGCTAATGCTCAGTGTTAGTGATGATGTAGTGAAATGGGAACTCTGAAGTTGCTTTTGGAAATATAACTTTGTATAAACTTTTGAGAGGCAAATTTTTACTCGAAATGTTGAAAAATGCACAATCTTGAGTTAGTGCATATGTATGTATATATGAGAAATTCTTGTTTATGCAAACTAGGGAAAAGTGTTCAAAGAAGTACATTGCATCATTATTTTTTTCCAATAGCCTAACTTGGAACTAACCTAAATAGGGAGAATAAAAAAGATCAATATTATATATTCATGTAATGGTATTCAAATTAAGAAATAAAATAAATGAATAGATCTATGTGTATGAAGAATGGACAGATGTCTAATACAAAAGGTGTAGTGAAAATATAAGTCTTATGAGGATGTCAGAAGTATAATTTTTAAATGTACAGATTAATGCATACATATCGTAAAATATACTTTTATATGTAGATTAAAAAGATGTTTTTAAAATTCTTACTGCTAATTAGAGAAATAAAAGAGAAATGGGAATTAACAAACATACAAAATGTATATTAGGCCTGAGTAAAAAAAGATACATCAACTTCAAACTTATGTCTAAGTATGTTTATGTGTATTGAGAGTGAAATTTTTCCTTCCTTCCAAAACACTGTACTAAGTGTGTGCAATCTATGGCCATTGTTGCAAGCAAAAAGGATTTAGCAATGAATGAAATCCCTCCCCTCAAGGAGTTCATATTTTGTTGGGGGAGAAATATAATAAGAATATAAGCAAAGTATGTAGAATAGTAGGTATAAAAAATTCTATTTAAAAAAATGTAATGGGGAAGAGAGGGTAGACAGTAGTTAATGGGAGGTGAAAATATGACATTTTAGTGTTCAGTGAAGGCTTTAATTATAAGGGAGCATTGGCACTGAATTGTATTTATCCTTTTTTTCTTAAAAATATAATCTTAAGAAAATGCGTTTATAATTCATTAAAATTTCCAATTTTTGAAATTGAGCAATTAAAATTTGTTTAATTTTCAATAGTTTCAAAAGCACCACCCATTGATTAATGGGTAATTTTTGAATGATCGTTGCATGTGAAGATTGCTTCTGATACAACATTAAAATATACATTAGGAATATTTTCTTTTTTTTTAATTGAAGTGCGGTTGATTTACAATGTGTTAGTTTCTGGTGTACAGCAAAGTGATTCAGTTATATATATATACTGAATATGTATACATATATATACTAAATAAGTATACATATATATATATATATATATATATATATATATACATTCTTTCTCATATTCTCTTCCATTATGGTTTATTACAGTATATTAAATACAGTTCCCTGTTCTATACAATAGAACCTTTTTGTTTATACATTCTATATATAATAGTTTGCATCTTCTAGTCTCAAACCCTCACTCCAATCCTCCCCCATCCCCCTCTGCCTTGGCAACCACAAGTCTGTTTTCTATGTCTGTGAGTCTTTTTATGTTTTGTAGATTTTTGTACATTTTCATTTTGTAGATTTTTGTGTCATATTTTAGATTCCATATGTAAGTGATGTCATATGGTATTTGTCTTTCTCCTTCTGACTTACTTCACTTAGTATGATAACCTCTATGTCCATCCATGTAGCTGCAACTGGCATTATTTTACTGTTTTTTTTTAATGTATGAGTAATATTCCATTATATGCATACAACATATTCTTTCTCCATTCATCTGTCAATGGACATTTGGGTTGTTTACATATCTTGACTATTGTAAATATTGCTATGAACATAAGGGTGCATGTAGTTTTTTGAATAACAGTTTTGTCCAGATATATGTCCAGGAGTGGGATTCCTGGATCATGTGGTAACTCTATTTTTGTTTTTTTTTTGAGGAAACTCCATACTGTTCTCCATATGGCTGCACAAATTTACATTCCCACCAACAGAGTAGGAGGGTTTCCTTTTCTCCACACCCTCTCCAGCATTTGTTATTTGTAGACTTTTTAATGATGGCCATTCTGACTGATGTGAAGTGGTATGTCATTGTAGTTTTGATTTGCTCTAATAATTAGTGATGTTGATCATCTTTTCATGTGCCTGTTGGCCATTTGTATGTCTTCTTTGGAGAAATGTCTATGTCTTCTGCCCATTTTTCAATTGTTTTTTTTGTTTTGTTTTGTTTGTTTTGTTTGTTATTGAGTTGTATGAAGTGTTTGTGTATTTTGGGAATTAAGCCCTTGTTGGTCACACCATTTGCAATATTTTCTCCTAGTCCATAGGTTGTTTTTTCATGTTGTTTATGGTTGCTCTTGCTGTGCAAAAGCTTATAAGTTTGATTAGGTCCCATTTGTTTATTTTTGCTTTTATTTCTATTGCCTGGGGAGACTGACCTGAGAAAACATTGTTACAATTTATGTCAGAGAATGTTTTACCTATATTCTCTTCTAGGAGTTTTATAGTGTAATATCTTATATTGAAGTCTTTAAACCATTTTGAGTTTATTTTTGTGTATGGTGTGACGGTGTGTTCTAACTGCATTGATTTACAGACAGCAGTGCAACTTTCCCAACACCACTTGCTGAAGAGATTGTCTTTCCCCCATTGTATATTCTTGCCTCTTTTTTCAAAGATTAATTGATCATAGGTACATGTGTGGGTTTATTTCTAAGTTCTCTGTTCTGTTCCATTGATCCATATGTCTGTTTTTGTGCCAATACCATGCTTTTTTGTTTACTGTAGCTTTGTAGTTTTGCCTGGAGTCTGGGAGGGTTATGCCTCCTGCTTTGTTCTTTTTCCTCAAAATTGCTTTGGCCATTCTGGGTTTTTTATGGTTTCATATACATGTTTGGATTAGTTATTCTAGAACTGTGAAAAAAGTATGGGTAATTTGATAGGGATTGCATTTAATCTGTAGATTGTTTTTGGTAGTATGGCCATTTAAAAAATATTAATTCTTCCAATCCAAGGGCATGCGATATCTTTCCATTTCTTTAAATCATCTTCAATTTCCTTTATCCAGGTTTTATAGTTCTTAGAATGTAAATCTTTCACCTCCTTGGCAGGTTTATTCATAAGTTGTTTTTTTTTTTTTATGTGATTTTAAAAGGGAATTTTTTTTTAACTTTCCCCTTCTGATATTTCATTGTTAGTGTAAAGAAATGCAACAGATTTCTGTACGTTGATCACGTATCCTGCTACCTTGCTGAATTTGTCAATCAGTTCTAGTAGATTTTGTGCAGAGAATTTAGGGTTTTCTATATATAGTATCATGTCATCTGCATATAATGACAATTTACCTCTTCCCCTCCAATTTGGATACCTTTTATTTCTTTTTCTTGTCCGATTATGGTGGCTTGGATTTCAAGTACTATGTTGAATAGAAGTGGTGAGAGTGGATATCCTTGACTTTTTCCAGATTTTAGGAGGAAGGCTTCCAGCTTTTCACCATTGAATATTATGTTGCTTGTGTGTTTGTCATAAATAGCTTTTATTATGTTGAGATATGTTCCTTCCATGCCCACTTAGGTAAGAGTTTTTATCATGCATGGACACTGAATTTTATCAAATGTATTTTCTGCATCTATTGAGATGATCATGTGGTTTTTGTGTTTTCTTTTGTTGATGTGGTTAGTGTATCACATTGATTCTTTTGCATACGTTGAACAATGCTTGTGGCCCTGGGATGAATCTGACTTGCTCATGGTGTATGACAGTTTTTATGTGTTGTTAGATTCAGTTTGCTAATATTTTGTTGAGAATTTTTGCATCTCCATTCATCAAAGATATAGGACTGTAATTTTATTTTTTGATAGTGTCTTTGTCTGGTTTCGGTATCAGGGTGATGGTGGCTTCATAGAATGACTTTGGGAGTGTTTCCTTCTCTTCAATCTTTTGGAAGAGTTTGAGAAGGATTGGTAAAATTTCTTCTTTGTATGTTTGGCAGAATTCCCCAGTGAAGCCATCTAGTTCTGGACTTTTGTTTTCAGGGAGGTTTTTGTTCTGTTTTTTTATTACAGATTCTATTTCATTGCTAGTGGTTGATCTGTTCAAATTATCTATTTCTTCTTGATTCAGTTCTGGTGGACTGTATGTTTCCAGAAACTTGTCAATTTCTTCTAGGTTGCCCAATTTGTTGACATATAATTGTTCATAGCATTCTCTTATAGTTTTTTGTTTGTCTGTTTGTTTTTTGTATTTCTGTGGTATCAGTTGTAATTTCCTATGTGTCATTTTTATTTATTTATATATAATTTTTGAGCTCTCTTTTCTTGGTGAGCCTGGCCAGAAGTTTGTCAATTTTGTTTACCATTTCAAAGACCCAGCTGTTGGTTTTATTAAATTTTTTCCATTGCATTTTTTTTTTTTTTGGCGCTATGCAGGTCTCTCACTTTTGTGGCCTCTCCCATTGCAGAGCACAGGCTCCAGATGCGCAGGCTCAGCAGCCATGGCTCATGAGCCTAGCTGCTCCACAGCATGTGGGATCTTCCTGGACTGGGGCACAAACCCATGTCCCCTGCATCGGCAGTTGGGCTCTCAACCACTGCGCCACCAGGGAAGCACTTCCACTGTTTTTTGTACATATTTTATTTATTCCCTGATCTTTGTTATTTCCTTCCTTCTGTTGATTTTAGTTTTTTTGTTCTTTTTCTAGTTATTTTAGGAGGTAGGTTAAGTTTTTTATTTGAGATTTAATTTTCCATTAAAAAATATTATAAGATAATGGTTGTAATTCCCTGTGCTATATGATATGTCCTTGTTGCTTGTCTATTTTATGCATAGTAGTTTGTATCTCTTAATCCCATACCCCTATCTTGCCCCTCACCCTTTCCCTCTCCCCTTTGGTAAGAACTAGCTTGTTTTCTATATTGTCTGTTTCTGTTTTACACATACATTAATTTGTATTATTTTTAGATCCCACATATAATTGATATCATACAGTGTTTGTCATTTTCTTTCTTATTTCCTTAAGCATAATATTCTCTAAGTCCATCCACCTTGCTGCAAATGGCAGAATTTCACTGCTTTATTTTTTTAATAGCTGAGTAGTATCCCAATATTGTATACCACATCTTTATCCATTCATCTGTTGATGGGCACTTGTGTTGCTTCTATACCTGGTTATTGTAAATAGTGCTGCTATAAAGATTGGGGTGCATGTATCTTTTCAAATTAGTGTTTTCATTTTTTTCCAGATATATACCCAGGAGTAGAATTACTGGATTATATGGTAGTTCTATCTTTTTTTTTTTTTTTTTTTTTGAGGAACTTTCATACTGCTTTCCATGGTGGCTGCACCAATTCACATCCCCACCAACAGTGTACAAAGGTTCTATTTTCTCCACATCCTTGCCAACATTTGTTATTTGTAGACTTTTGATGATAACCATTCTGACAAGTATATGGTAATATATCATTGCTTTTTTTGATTTGCATTTCCTCCCAGACTTCAGACTATACTGCAAAGCTAATCAAAATGGCATGCTACTGGCACAAAAGCAAACACATAGATCAATGAAACAGGATAGAGAGCCCAGAAATAAACCCATGTACCTATGGTTAATTAATCTACAACAAAAGGAGCAGAAATATACAATGGTGAAAAGACAGTCTTTCAATAAGTGGTGCTGGGAAAACTGGAGAGTTACATGTAAAGCAGTAAGAATAGAACATTAGTTCACACCATATACAAAAGTAAACAAAATGGATTAAAAATCTAAATATAAGACCAGAAACCATAAAACTCCTAGAAGAGAATATATGTGGAACACACTTTGACACAAATTGGAGCAATAGTTTTTTGGATCTATCTTCTAAGGCAAAAGAAAAAAAGCAAAAATAAGGAAACAAGACCTAATTAAACTTAAAACCTTTTACACAGAAAAAAATTTAACAAAATGAAAAGACAGCCTAGGGTATGGAGAAAATATTTGCAAATGATATGACTGACAGGAGGTTAATGCCCAAAATATATTAACAACTCATACTCTTCATTATCAAAAACAAACAAACAACCCAATCAAAAAGTGTTCAGATGACCTGAATAGACATTTGTCCAGAGTAGACTTACAGATGACTAACAGGTGCATGACAAATTGTTCAACATCACTAGTATCAACTTATTTTTAATACATTCACCATAGTTGTACAACCATTGAAAATAATTTTTGAAAATATGTATCCCCCTAGAGGAATCCCCATACCATACACATCTCTTTCCATCCCACCTATCCCTGACCCCTAGCAACCACTACTTTCCTTTCCTTTCTTTTGATTTGTCTATCTTGGACATTTCATGTAAATGGAATCATATAATACATAGTCTTTTAGGACTGGCTTCTTTCACTCCACATAGTGTTTTCAATGTCCATCCATGTTGTATCATGTATCAGTACTTCATTCTTTTTATTGCTGAAAAATATTCCTTTGCATAAATATACCATATTTTTTATGCATTATCAGTTGATGGACACTTGAGCTCTTTATATTTTTGTCTAGTATGAATAATGCTGTTATAAACCTTCATTTACAAGTTTTTGTTTAGATGTATACTATTATATCTATTGTCTATGTACGTAGAAGTGGAATTGATTAGTCATATGAAAACCTTATATTTAACATTTTGATGAACAGCCAAGATGTTTTTCAAGGAGCTGCATCATTTCACAATTGTCATAAGCAATAAATGAGGGTTGCAATTTCTCCACATTCTCCACATTCATGTTTTTATCTGTCCTTTAGGTCATAGCCACCCTAGAGGAAGTGAAGTCATATTGATTTGCATTTCCCATGTGGGTGATTATTTTGAACATCTTTTCACTGTACTTTGTATATACTGTTTAAGAAATCTCTATTTTTTAATTGGGTGACTTGTCCTTTAATTGTGTAATTGTAAGAGTTTTGTTTTGTTTCTTTTTTTAATATACATTCTGGATGCAAGTCCCTTGTCAAATATAGATTTGCAAACATTTTATCTCATTCTGTGAGTTGTCTTCTCACTTGATGGTGTCCTTTGAAGCACAAAAATTTTTAATGTTTATATACTTTTTCTTTTGTCACTTATTTTTTGGTGCCATATCTAAGAAGTAAAATGTACTGATGTGGATATACAATAGCAGGAAAAAAAAAACTTTTCCATTACTGAACACCTCTAAAATCTTGGTGATAATTTTAACAGTTGAAATTACTACTGTCAGCTAATGTAGATTCATTGAATTAACATGGCTTTAAGAAAAACCATTAGTGATAAATGACAACTTAAATGTTTGAACTTACAATACAAAAGCAAAGGAATTAGCTCTTTAATGCTTGACATTTTGTATGAATACTCAGTAGAGTTGGGTACATTAATAGCTGAAATGTTAAAAAGAATGCACAACTTATAATATTATAAGTTCTATTAAATAATAAGAATTTTAAAAATATTCTCATTGATTGCTTCAAAAGTAATCTTTTGTCAATTATGGAATCTAGAGAGTACTTAGACTGTTACTCTAATAAAAGAGGAGTAAAAATTATTCCAAGACTCTGTTTTGGAATTTCAGCTATGTAATTTATCCTTTAAAAACAAAACTTTTAAATTTATACCTATTTTTCATAAAAAAATGTATTTTATCAACATGCAAACTATAGAAAGTGAATAATTAGATATTACAAAATTTGTGTTTATAAAAATACTAATTATTATTTTAATTGGCTTTATGGACAAAAGTAGTCATAATTTTGAACTAATAAAATACCATTTGTTATGGATTGAATTATAAATTGTGTTCTCCCCAAATTCATATGCTGCAACCCTAATGCCCAATGTGACTGTGTTTGGAGACAAGGTCTTTAAGGAGATAATTAAGGTTAAAAGAAATCATAAGGCTGGGGCCAAAATCAGATTTAATTTGATATATTATATGGAAAAAAAGCATATACAGAACAATCACATATCTGTTCATTTATATGTACTGAAGCCAACTGTATTGCATGGAATGTTTACAAAAATTTTAGAAGTTCAGATTTTTTTAATTGAATATGACACTTGTTTACTTTAGCAAATTCAGTAATTTTAATAACATTTAATCTTTTCCTTTAAAGTATACTTTGTTTTTATCAATCAAAAATCGTATTGTATTAGAGCTATATATCAAATAAACTTCATAAAGTATTAATATTCTGTTAGAAATGTGGTTCCAGCAATAGTTACCCAAATACACTGTAGTTTTAATGTCAGCTTTGATAAGATCATTATAAAGAAAATTTTGCCATATCCGTCAGTCAACAATAGTCAGTAAATGGTATCAACTAGAAGAATTGTGATGAAAAATATTTATAAAATAAAGTAAATGGTCAATATTTCATTATTCTATTCTTTTCCTATTTTTAATGGGCAACTTAATTTTTCCCTTTCATCTAATCTCAAACTGTGTTGGATAACTTCCATTTGCCCCTCTAGATCTACTCATTACACTTCTTCACCTAAATGTCTACCCTGGCATATATGTACTCTATCATTAGAATTTTTTTTGTCTGTTTCCTGGCTACTGGTTTATTTCAGTGAATGAGATCCTAGACAGGATGTCAACCAGAAGTTGGAGCATGAAGTGAAGGCATTTATCTTTCCCTGCCATGTTAACCTAGTTTGGTTGGGTTCCATGATTGTAGAGCACTGATTTTCACAAGCTATCTGTACTTTTCGTCCAGGTTTTGTTAATTGTTCCCTCCCTTCTTTATCTTAGTTCTAGAAGTGGTAATAGCTTTGCTGTTATAAACTCCCTAGAATCATATCAGCCTTTCTGATTTGCTATACTCTGCTCACACTTTATAAATGTTCTCTTTATTAAGCACTCCCTGTGTTTTTCTATTTAGTAAATCTTTTATGCTAATACCCTGTCTGAAACTTCCAAAACAGATACTTTTCATTTTGAGAGAACTTCTGTAAGTTATGTTAATAATATGATGCTAATGTCCTCAATTTAAAGCATAAAAAAAGTTATTTAAACTGATTTTCTCCAAATTATCTATGTGCCAACTTAGAATTACTAATCTCAGTAATCATAATGTATGAGTCAGATTTCTGTAATGCAATTTGCAGACCTATTCTGGTACTGAAAATTTATTTGGAACCCTAAAAATGTCACAATATTCAACAGAGCAATTAAAGTTTATGACTTACATTCATGAAATTTAGAATTCTATTTGTAGTGACCAAACTGGTGACTTTTAATATTGAGTTCATTTGAGAATATATTTTACGTAGCTCACTATATTATGAAAAGAATGTTTTGTGAATCACAGAAAGTGGAAATTTGTTTTCATATTATAAGCAGCTGCATAAAAAGATGATACCATATTTGTAGCAAACATAGAATGCAGGGTACTATATTTAGCTAGTCTCATTTCATGGATCTAGGAATGAGAATGGACTGATGCTTACACTTATAAAAAAGAAACTAAAGATTTTGATGAGCCAGTTTTGGACATCACTGCTATATCCAGTCTTTCTGCCCTAAGAAAATCTTCTTGCAAGTCTGAATTTACATTCTGTTGCTTCTGCACAACTTTCTGTAAGCAACCCCTTAAAAACATTACCTTAGGGAAAAAAGTCTTTCATTCTTGTGCAGAACTGATTCCTTCTTCTGTCCTGTTCCTTCCTCTCCTCTACTATTTGAAGAAAGAAAACAAGTTAAAAGGGAAATCATTATAATACAGTGTGGACAATACTGTTAGTGCTCAGAGAATTCCCATCCACACCTCTAAAACCAGTCCTTCATGAAATTGGGTTAGAGCCATGTGACTAGTTCTGTTGTAAAAAAAAATGTGAGCAGGGTATAATGCACAGCATAGGGAATAGAGCCAATAATATTGTAATAATCTTGTATGGTGACAAATGGTAACTAGACTTATTGGGGTGATCATTTTGTTGTGTATAAAAACAACAAAATCACCATGTTGTAAATCTAAATCAAGTATTGTAAATTAATTTACTTCAATAAAAAATGTAAGTGAATGTGATATAGAAATTAGTGCCAAAAGGAGGGTGTAGCTCTCACAAAAAATAATATCTGGCTTAGTATCTGAACGGATATCAGTGACAAAATTATTCTTGAAGATTGGAATGATGATTATCTGTATCAGGCAATGGTAAAATATTTAGTAATACTGCTATCTGTTCTAAGTAGGAAAGAAGACTCTTTCCTCCCTCAGCCATGACATTTAAGAAAAAAAAAAGAGGTTTAAAAATATGCATTGATATTTATTGACTATGTTTATCAAGATATTACAAGAAGGAGATGGAGGAAAGAATCAGCAGATTCAATAATTTTCAAAAAAAGATAAGAGCCTTATAGAACTAGACAAAACTACTGCTCTTATATCCTAAATAGGTAGAAAGGGGATTAAAAAAAGCTTTGAACAAAATAATATAATGATTCAGGGATAAATAGATTAAGGATGAAGACTTTACACCTATTTTTCCTGATATTTTCAATGTAGACACCATTAGGTTGAGAGAGAGGAATGGAGCAAGAAAATAAGAAATAAAGCAGAATTGAGAAGTATATTAGCATTTTGTTACTAGAGTATAAAACTCAATAAGATTAGAAATCAAGTAAACATTTGTGGGAAATCTATTTCCAAATAAACTACAAATCTAGGGGCAGAAAATTCTGACCTGAGGCTTACAATCATGTTGAGTCCTGAAGTTGCATTGACAACATAGGTTCCTGGTGTTTCTATTCCCTCACTTTCTGTTCCCTTTATTCTCATATTAGCTTTTCTCCTATGTTCCAGACTGATTTTGGACCCAGTCTATTCCTTCTACATTTCTTTCATGAAATCAGTTACAAAATCATATAGTTTTGTCTAAAAATAGATTATGACAATTTAAAAAGACTGAAATCCACAAACTCCTTTCTAGGTTTCACAACATATATTCCAAAGCTTATTTGACCTTTCCACTTAAATAGACCTCAAATTTAAAATGTCCCAAAATGGAGCTCTTGTTTCTCTCACTACTCATTCCACCATTTTGGGCTTGTCCTACTCTCAGCTTTCCCATCTCAGTAAATGGTACCACAATCAAACCAGAGTTTCATTAAAAAAAGAAAATATATATGTATATTATAAATATTTAATATAGTATTTATATTTATTTCTACATAATATTTATTTATGTTTTGTTATTATATATTGGTAAAAATCTCTTCTGAGACAACAACTTTACAGTCCTATTACTCCCACAGTATCCAGAGAAGTCATACAATTTCCCCACATATATACTTTTGTCATCCCTTGGAGCTTGGAATAAACTCCTTACTATTACCTTCTATATAGTGTATAATCTTCAGCTTGATTAAATCTCCAATTTATTCAACTCCTTGCTTTTAATGCCTTTGTTTCAGCCATGTCAGTTGGTCTTTCTTATTTTCCTTAATCATAATGCACTCCTCATATTCCTCAAATTAGTATTCTTGCTTCTATAGTTGATATATTTTCATCCATCAGGTCTCAGGTCATCTGACACCTCCTCACAGAGGCTTTTAGATCTATTTATATAAAATAGTACCATCATTCCTTTGAAATTTCATCACTCTATTAATTTCATTCAGCATTTATTAAAATTTGAATTATCTTGTTTATTTATTACTAGTCTTCACAGCTTGAGTAATGACCTACATGGGGCCAGTCTCTTGATATTTTTGGCCACTACCGTGTCCCTAAATGCCTCACTTTGGAAAAAAAATGTTGAATGAAATAAGGAAGATAATGAATAGATTGAGTATATCTAACCAATATTTATTCCTCACTCTATTATTTTAGAATAAGTCATTAATATGATGACTATGACTATCATTCTTTTCTCTTTGACCTAAGTGTAATTCTATTATGAAATTAGGTAAAATTTAACTTTTTTTGATTTTTAATTATATTTTTTTATTATATAAAAATTTGGAAGCCTCTATTGGGAACAATACCCACAGTCCAGTAATAATTAATGTTTGGAAATCCATAAGTTATGTTTTTAAGAGATTCTCCATTCCTGGTCATGTATAAATAGCTATGTGCACTTGTTAATAACTCTGATAATGAACCTACCAGCCAGTGACAAGAATATGTATATATCCTACCTTGTAATAATTTCTCAGTATAGGAAAAAAATTTACTATATCTAAGGATATATATTAGATGTTTGTATTTTTCATAAGAAGATAATATTAACTGTATAACTGTTAATTTAGGTCTTCTTATTACATCAAATGAGAGATGAGAGAACAGAGTAATACCAAGGAATCAAAAAGCAATGGGAAACAAGATAACTAATCCAGAGACCAAGGATTCAAGTAAATAGTAACAGCTTAAAACATCCTCTCTTATTACTATAAAATGTCCACAGTCACATAATAGTTGATACCAAAACCAACAACAATTTGCCAAATGTTTTGTCAAACATTTGGAATGAACATTTAACAACTTTACATTTATAATTTTATTTATAAGTTTCTACTTATCTCATTGAGTTATTGCAAGAATCAAATGAGTAAGCACACACAAAGCATTAGGAACTCATGCCACTCAATCATACTAGTTTAAATCTATATTAAAATGTAGCTTTCCTTAAATGTTATATTAGAGGTATCATGTCTGAATTTCAATTTGCAGTTCTGTAAAAAACCAAATACCTGTCAAAGTAAGGACTGAAACTACATAACAACTTTGCCTAGACATCTGCTAAAATAATCTATTACCTTATTGAGTCTCTGTTTCTTATTTGTAAATTAAAAAAAAAATATTGGAAAAATAGAGCTACTGGATAGTACAGGTTTTTAGAATTTCTGAATATATGCTGCACTTGTAGGAAGTATAGTTATATTGTAGTTCCAAAACAAGTCCATTGTAACCATCGATTTAATATGGGGAGGGGGAAAGGAAAGCTGTGACAAAGTGAGAGAGTGACATGGACATATGTATATTACCAAACATAAAATAGGTAGCTAGTGGGAAGCAGCCTCATAGCACAGAGAGATCAGCTCGGTGGTTTGTGACCACCTAGAGGGGTGGGATAAGGATGGTGGGAGGGAGGGAGACACAAGAGGGAAGAGATATGGGAACATATGTATATGTATAACTGATTCATTTTGTTATAAAGCAGAAACTAACACACCATTGTAAAGCAATTATACTCCAACAAAGATGTTAAAAAAAAAAGAAGAAAGTTCATGAGGAGCCTACAAAGAACCCAATGTATGCATTCTGACTTAAAAAAAATTCTATTCAATATTAGTTTATGGCTTAATGATATATACAACTTCTTTCTAATTAATTAAATGTGTTATTAAAAAAACAGGTTTATCACTTAAACTCTAAACATTATTTCCAATGATAAATCTAAATATTTTCCTAAATGTTGCTGTTGATAAGAACCACAGAGACATTACTTAAAAAAAAGAGGAGAAGGGCTTCCCTGGTGGTGCAGTGGTTGAGAGTCCGCCTGCAGATGCAGGGGACACGGGTTCGTACCCTGGTCCGGGAAGATCCCACATTCCGTGGAGCAGCTGGGCCCATGAGCCATGGCCGCTGAGCCTGCACGTCCGGAGCCTGTGCTCCAAAACGGGAGAGGCCACAACAGTGAGAGGCCCGTGTACCACAAAAAAAAAAAAAGAAAGAGGAGGGAGATGGAAAGAAAGAAAAAGAGAGAGAAAGAAAGAGAAGGAGTGGGGAAGAGAAGGGGGAAAGAAAATTTTAAATCTTGGAATTTCTGATTCAGTGGGTATGCAGTGGTACCCAGAAGGGTGTGTTCTCAAGTCAGATATATGCACAAGTTACTATAAGAAAGCTGCTTAACTCATAATGGTTTATGAAATAGATTTTAAAGGATCATTAACAAATTAACATAAGGACTAAAGTTCAGTCTCAACCTCTTATTTTACAATAGTATTTGTGAAATGGCTTTATATTTTTAGATGTATATTTTAGCCTAATTATCATTAAATAATTTTTATTTAGAAAGAAGACATGTTTCAATTAAATATTTTTCTTAGCCTCTTGTTCATGTAGTTGAGTGATCAAACTATATAAAGACATATTTTGATTCTATTTCTTTAAATAGTTAATTCAAATTCTACTTAATTGGCACCAAAAAGGGTGTATATTTAGGCATGTATGCTTAAAAATACGGAATGTAAAATAAATATAAAATATATTTTTGTATAGTCTATGTGATTGTCTAAGGAATCTCTTTAACATATGAAATAATATTTTATTCATCATTTTATTGTGCATAATACTTTGAAATTTAGTAATGATCATAAAACCAAAAACAATTTTTTAAATGCTACTGCTTGTATGTCATCCAGTTCAAACACAATGGTTTGTAGATTAAGAAACTGAATTTGGAAAATGTAAAATGGTTTGTCTTTCAGAGATTCGATCCCAAGTCACCATATCATACAGCATATTAATATAATCTCCATATATGTATATACATTGGAAGATTTAAAATTAATACATAGGAGTTGTGTTATATTAAAAAGTTTTTAAAATTATAATTTTATAATGCATGTTTCAGAATCTTAAAAAATGCAGACAGTTAAAGAAACACATCATATGATCACAAAGATTTTTAAGCTGTTAAATGAACTTCAGGTCAGATGCAGAGAACATGTAAAACTTGGAAAAGATAATGTCTAACAATAATACAAATCCTTTATTGTACATTAACACCTTCAGAAATGAGTAATGTTCTAAGATTAACTCCACAGAAAGTTACAAATGAAGGTCAAAATAAAATGTAGTTTCATGAAACAAAATCAGCCATAGAATCCATCTAATATTCTATTATGTCTGTTGCCATTAATATTTTCCAATAAACATAACTTAAGATGTGTCTATGATGGATGATATTTATCTCTTTTAGAATCTGAGATATTTTGCTATTTATCTGAATTAGAAATATTATGTATTCTATTCCTCATTATGTGCCTAATTAATTCACTGTATTAAAATTTTATCTTACTTTGTTCAGATCAGGCAAGCTAAAAAATTTTAATTTCATTGTGCTCAAAAATTAATTCTTTCTGCTACTTTGAGGACAGATAACTTATTCATATTCCTCAAATCATTAGAAAGTATAATCTTATTCAACTTTTTTGTGAAAGTAGAAGACTTCTTGAAGTGTTTTTCTTCTTGCAAAATACTCAAATTTAATAATAGTTTCAAATAGTAAATCAAATAATGCAATAATTTATTTTATATGTGATTTGTATTGTTTATTGCATTATTATGCAGAACAATGTAAATAATGACTTTATGAAGCTAGATTTCCAAAGACTAATTCTAATCATTTTAAAATACTTTGAATCTTTAGGTTAAAATTTCAATATATTTTATTGTAAATATTTTAGAAAGTTATCTCCTGTTTTCTTCATATCTATGAATAAATTGGAACAGACAAAATAAAAGTTTGTTAATTCTAAATAGCAATAATTTATCAAAACAGCAATCACATGATAGTGTTTGAATATTGCATAAAGTTGTTATAAGTAATACCAAAAGAACTATCTCCCATTAGCTATCTGTCCCACAGAAGCATTTAGCTCTCCAGTTGTTCCATTCGAGTCTTGGTACAAAAACGAATAAGTTAAATGTAATTATAGACTTAAGGTTTTAGAAAAATCAATGTCCTTGCCTGTTTATACACTATCCTTTTCATTGAGTGATTCTAGTGGTTAGAATTATTCATTATCTTGAAGGCTTTAGGTTGCAGAATAGAAAATACAAATGGAATCAACTCTTTACGTAGAAAAGTCCATCATTAGTGAAACACTAGTTTTTTTTTTTTATTATACTGAATACTTTTATTGGTGTGGTATGAACTTGCTTTTTAATATCCTGTGAATTTGCCTACTTGCCTTTGATTTCACAGTTGCCTATAACTCCTTTCTTGTGAAATGTCCAGAATAGACAAACCCTTAAGGACAGAAAGTGGATTAGTGATTGCTAGGGCTAGTTTGCAAGAGAGGAATGGAAAATGAGTAATAATATCTATGGGCTTTTTGAGGGGAGTTATAAAATATTTGAAAGTTAGAAAGTAATAACAATAACAAAACTCTGTGGATATATACCAAAATCCACTGAATTGTATAATTTTTAAAGGGGGTATGTGAATTATACCACAATAAAACTGTTATAAAATAAATTAACTTTGAAACTTTTTCTGAAATGAGAACTCAGTGGTGATAGGAAGTAGGAGAACACATGAGAAATGTACCAGTATAACATGAAAAATATAATCTGGCAGGAAACTTCCAGCGTGGGGAAATGATAATTTGGAACTGTACAAATTAGTAAGTGTGAAGAAGGGAGACAATTGTATTGTATACTAAAAGCATAAGTTCATAATTTTTTTTCCTGATGGAAGTGGGATTGAGTGTGGAATATAATATAGGACCAAAGAATGGCTTAAAAATGAATTTTGTTGTCTCAGGTAATCTTAGAACAATATGGTAAATGTTATGTATATTAAAACATAACAGCATATAATAGGCCAGTTCAATTAAATATATCACCTATATAATATTCAACTGGAGCTTCTTTTGTGGTATCAGCTGAAATTCTTAATGAAAAATGGAGATAGTCATAAATTTCTGTGTGTATGTGTGTGTGTGTGTGTGTGTGTGAGAGAGAGAGAGAGAGAGAGGGTATTTGTAGAGTGGTAAATGCCATGTTAGGTTGGGAAGGAGGTGGCTAGATCTTTGGCTTAAGTTCACACATTACATACCTGCTATAGAAGTAAAATATTAAATTACTAAATATGACAGAGAAGAATTTAATATTGTGGGGCTCTACAACTTGACAAAAATTTAAGAAAAGAGTAAAGTTATAAACAAGGAGAAATATAAGGTTTACATTCCAATAAAATCCTGAATTCAAATTTGCTTCTTTCAAATAACTTTTATAATTTATACTTTTGCATTTGAAAGTCAAGAATATATTGTCTCTTGCAAGTTTCCTATATCAAATCTGACAGCAAGCCTCTCTGGCACAGTGGCAGAACCAAATTATTTTTTAAGCATTTATGCCCTGCATATGTTATATCTCAAGCAGAAATTAAATTTATGAACAGAAATTCAGTTGATTTTATAACAATTAAAATGTATTCCTTTATAGAGAATAGGTAGATAATCAAGATACAGATATTTATCACCTTATCTCCAAAATTGAATATAGATTCTATAATGACAGTGTAAATGAGAGTGAAAAAACTAGTAATTAGCTTAAATGTGGTATAGTTTTTTTAATTAAAATTACTTTGTTTTGGGTGCTAGTATATCAGTTAGGTTAAATTGTTATGTGGTGGTTAACAAAATTTAACCTAAAATCTTATTGTCTAAAAACAACAAAGTTTATTTCTCATTTACACCACATGACCAAGAAGGGGCAGACAGGTCACAAATAGATAGAAGCTAATGAAGACCTCATATCAATGCAATTATTCACCTGTGCTTTGACATGGAAATGTGTACTGGCATTTAATGAATATTTCAACAGGGTACTGATATCTATTTCTTGTTCTTGCATTTCACTGGCCAATGTAACGACTGTGCTTATCTTCAAAAAAGTAGGGAATGTGCAATTCTATTATGTTCCAGAAAAAAGGAAACAGGGCTTATAAGGTGAAGAGCATTAATGAACCCAAGCATATCTCAGAGATATTTCAGGTTCAGTTCCAGACCACCACAATAAAGTAAATATCACAATAAAGTAAGTTCATGATTTTTTTCATTTCTCAGTGCATATAAAAGTTATGTTTACAATATACTGTAGTCTATTAAATGCAAAATAGCATGTCTAAAACATAATACACATACATTAATTTAAAAAGTCTTTATTGCTAAAAACTGCTAACCGTCATCTGATCATTCAGTGACTTGTAATTTTTTGCTGGTGGTGTGTCTTGCCTCAATGTTTTGTTTTGTTTGGTTTGTTTTTTTTTAGAACACAGCAGGATTTTTCTTTTTAACAGATTTTAAAAGGATCCTTTGGCAGAGTTCCACGCTTTCCAAATGGTTGGACTGATCTCCAGACCACCTTCTTGCACTGCCTATAAATTGGGTTTGCCTCTCCTACAGGTCACTCATGCAGTGAGACTGTCCTGTCTGCCTCTCAGGCTGGAGTGTTGCCACAATGTTGATGGCTGCTGACTGATCAAAGTGGTGGTTGCTGAAGGCTGGCATGGTTGTGGCAAAGACAACAGTGAATTTTGCTACATTAACTCTTTCTTTCACAAATGATTTCTCTTTAAGTTCTTTGATATCATTTTACCCCCTGTCAAACTTCTTTCAAAATTGGAGTCTATCCTCTGAGAGCCTGCCCCTAATTTATCAGCTAAGTTTAGTAATATTCTAAATTCTTTGTTTGCATTTCAACAGTCTTCATTTGTAGTATATTCCCTCTCAAGAAACCACTTTCTTTGCTCATCCATAAGAAGCAAATAATTTCCAGAAAGTTTTCAATCGACTTTTCCCAGATCCATCAGAAGAATCACTATGCAGCTATAGCCTTAGAAAATGTATTTCTTAAATAATAAGACTTGAAAGTCAAAAGTATTACTAGATCCGTGGACTGCAGCATGAGTGTTGTATTAGTAAGTATGCAAACACCATTCATCCCATTTTATATCTCCATCAGACCTCCTAGGTGACCAGGTGCACTGTCATTGAACAGTAATATTTTGAGAAGAATATTTTTTTTTCTGAGCAGTAGGTCTCAAGAGTAGGCTTCAAATATTTACTAAACCATGTTATAAATAGATTTGCTGTCATCAAGCCTTTGTTGTTCCGTTTATAGAGCACAGGCAGAGTAAATTTAGCACAATTCTTAAGGGACCTAGAATTTTCAGAATGGTAAATGAGCTTAAATTTGCTTAAATTTCAAGACATTAGCTGCATTAGCCCCTAACAAGAAAGCCAGCCTGTCCTTTGAAGCCAGGCATTGACTTCTCCTCTCTAGCTATGAAAGTCCTAAATGGGACCTTCTTTCAATAAAAGGTTATTTCATCTACATAAAAAATCTGTTGTTCGTGTACTTACCTTCATTTATTGTCTTAGCTAGATCTGGATAACTTGCTACAGCTTCTACATTAGCACTTTCTGCTTCATCTTGTACTTTTATATTATGAAGAGAGCTTCTTTCCTTAAACCTTATGAAACAACCTTTGCTAGCTTAAGCTTCTCTTCTACAGCTTCCTCACCTCTCTCAGCCTTCACAGAATTGAAGAGAGTTAGGACCTTGCCCTGGATTAGGTTTTGGCTTAATGAAATGTTGTGGCTGGTTTGATCTTCTATCCAGACCACTAGAATTTTCTCCATATTAACAAAAAGGCTGTTTCATCCACATGTTCATTGAAGTAGCACTTTTAATTTACTTCAATAACTTTTGCTTTGTATTCACAACCTGCCTGTTTGGCACAAGAGGCCTAGCTTTCAGCCTGTCTCAGCTATCAACATCCCTTCTTTGCTAAGCTATTTCTAGCTTTTGATTTAAAGTGAAATATGGACAAATCTTCCTTTCACCTTAATACTTAGAGACTATTGTAGGGTCATTAACTGGCCAAACTTGACTATTATTTTGTCTCAGGGGACAGGGAGGTTGAGGAGGGGAACAGAGATAGACAATGGAGTGTAAGGGGAGCAGTCAGAACATACCTTTATCAATTAAGTTTGCCAGTTTTAATGGGGGTGGTTTGTAGCTCCCTGAAACTATTACAACAACAACATCAAAGATCACTGATCACAGATCGCCATGACAATAGTTAGAAAGTTTGAAATCCTATGAGTATTATCAAAATGTCACACTATGACAGGAAGTAAGAAAATGCTGTTGGAAAAATGGCACCAATAGACTTGCTTGACTCAGGGTTGTCACGAACCTTCAGTTTGTAAAAAAATTAAAAAAAAATTTTTAAATGCAATAAAATGAGGTATACCTGGACTGAATAATTTCTGAGATAAAATTTTAATGTGCTAAATTAAGACTGAAAATAACTTTTATACTCATCTACCTTGTAAAAAGTTGAGAATTTGCAAATTTTAGGAGCTTTAAGAAGTTATTGATAAAAGTTCACCATATCACCAAAAACATTTTGTTAGGACTAAACTTAAGACTAAGTTTTCTAAGTATGATAAAAAGTAGTTAAAACAACTAAATATCTGTATAATAAAAAGATGTTATTGTATTTCAGTGATAAAAGTAAATGTAATAAATATATCTAAAATAGATTGCATTTCAGTTCTGTTAATTGATATAAAAACAAGGTGCTACAAAAATAAAACCTGGATAAATTTTATCTCTTAACCTTTGGAGTATTAATTGAGATAAGTGATTAGCACAGAGATGTCTCATAGCAAATATTCATAAGTAAAAGCTAAAATCATAAATAAAAATTTTTAACACATTTATTCTCAGTTCATAAACAAGTCAAAGTTTGTTTTAATGAATGTATTATTACATTAATTAGTTAATAACAGTGTATTAATTTCCTGTAGTTGCTGTAACAAATTACCATAAACTTAGTGGATTAAAACAACACAGATTTTGTATCTTTCAGTTAAGGAGATCTGAAGACCTAAAATCCATGTGTTGGTAGGCTATACTGTGGAAGCCCCAGGAGAGAATCTCTTTCCTTGTCTTTTACAGATTTTAGAGGTTACCTGCATTCCATGGATCATGGCCCCCTTCCTCAATTTTCAAAACAATAGTGCAACATCTTCAAGTTTCTCTTACCTCTGCTTCCATCATTATGTCCACTACTCTTTCTCTGACTTTCTTGTCTCCTTCTCATCAGAAAAGGATAACTTGTTCACATTATATTGAATTTCCTTAGACTAGTTTGTTTTTGAATTTTAAAAACTTTACAAATTATTCTCAGTTAAAATACTTTTCTCCAATTAAAAAGTAATTTTAGTAGAATTTTCATTTGTGATGGTATCAAATTTACCAATCATAACATTTTATTAAAAGTTTTATATAGACAGATTTAAATGTACCAGGGGATTGACTAAATAAAGTCGGTACATAATAATTGAAAGTCGGTACAATATGTCCATCAAACAATGTGGTATTTTCCTCCAATGAACTCTTTCACATTATTTTTAACAAGTCTGAAATGAGATTTTCTTTCAAAAACAAACATGTAAAAACAAAGGAATCTAGTAGTTGTTTAGCAGAAATACTCCACCTTATCCTTGTTAGCCTAAGGTGAAATAGAAATACTTTCACAAAATAACTGTTCCAATGATATAGAAAATTAAAAACTGAAGTCAATACTATAAATAGTCTTTGGAAACAAACTAGTAGCAAATGGTCAGTCTTGTTCATTGATATAATATGTTCTTTGCAATTTATACTTTTTATCATTGCTTTGTTATTTGAGTTTATCATAATTGATACTAATGAAATCAAGGAGCTGGACTCAAGTTTTTACATGCTACAAGAATCACTTCTCCACTGAGAAGTCTCTGGCAAAATAAAAGTTTCTGACAGACGTGCTGGAAATTGAAGTTAATGTAAGGTAGTCTTGGCATAAAATTATTATAAAACTGTAATGCATGACACAAATTTTAACCTTTTAGCAGGAATATTAGTAATGATTCAAACATTCATATATATTACAGCTTAATACAGATTGATGGTTTGGAGAGTGGATATTAATTTGAAAAACCATATAAAAAAGATATCAAAATCAGGCATTATGCAAAGTGGTAAGTGATGTGAGATCAAAGAGAAGTTTAAAATTTTAATATGTGAATTTCTGAAACTTTTTGTCCATTTAGGAAGAAGTGGATAATGAGGAACTATTTGAAGAACCATGAAAAGCTCAGTGTTACTACATAGACAATAACTATTATACAAATTAAGTCTTAAAGTGCAAAAGAAGCTTGGAGCAACTTTAAACAGAAAAGATGAAATCTGAATTTTCTGAAAGTGTTGGTTTAGAGATACTGTTTAGCACATATTTTGTAAATGTAGAAATTATTTTTGTGTGAATATACATTTTGTTATATGTACCAATGATTAGTTAAGTAGTATATGTGTATGTATTTCAGACAATTACTGGATTACACTGAGCACCAAAGAGCAACATGAATAAATTTAAGAATTTCTTCTTGTAAAAATATTAGGAACTTAATAACTTCCCAAAATTATTGTGTAATAGGTGTCATCAATTTTTTTCTACATCTGGTTACTTTAAAGAAAAACTCAGTTTCTAATATGTTCGTTTTGTATTTAAAACCTTGAGTACAATTTATATCTTCACATAAATATATGCACACTCTATTGCCAGGCACACCACACAATAACCTCATGACTACTTAAACTAAAAATGGAGCTACAATATGATGTTGCAATCCCAGTCCTGAGTGTATATACCGAGAAAAACTTCATCTGAAAGGATACATGCACCCCAATGCTCTTTGCAGCATTGTTTACAATAGCCAAGACAGGGAAGTAAACTATATGTCCATCAACAGAAGAATGGATAAAGATGTGGTACATATATGCAATGGAATATTACTCAGCCATTAAAAATAATGAAATAATGTCATTTACAGCAGCATGGATGGACCTAGAGACTGTCATACAGAGTGAAGTAAGTCAGAGAAAGAAATATTGTATGATATCACTTATATGTGGAATCTTAAAAAAAATGATACAAATGAACTCATTTACAAAACAAAAACAGACTCAGAGAATGAACTTATGGTTTCCAGAGGGCAAGGGTGATGGGAGTAAGTGAGAGACTTTAGGATTGACATGTACAAACTGATATATATGAAATGGTTAACCAACAAGGACCTACTGTATAGGACAGGTACTTCTGCTCAATATTACGTAAAGACCAATATGGAAAAACAATTTGAAAAAGAATAGATACACGTATACGTACAACTGAATCATTTTGATGTACACCTGAATCTAACACAAAAGTTTTAGTCAGCTATATTGCAATATAAAATAAAAAGTTAAAACAAAAACACCTGATGGAAACTGAAAACAAAAATCTACAATAAGCATATGCACACCAAAAAACAAAAGAATAAAAAGCACCACACTAAAGATAGTCATCAACACAATAGTAGAGAATAAAAGAAGAAAGGAAGAAAAATGACCTAAAAAAAACCCCAAAGCAATTAACAAAATGGCAATAAGAACATATATATTGGTAATGACCTTAAATGTAAATGGATTAATTGCTCCAACCAAAAAGCATAAATTGGCTGAATGTATACAAAAATAATAACAGTATATATATGCTGTCAACAAAAGACCCACTTCAGATCCAGGGACACATTCAGACTGAAAGTGAGGGGATGGAAACAGTATTCCATGCAAATGGAAATCTAAAGAAAGCTGGAGTAGCAATACTCATGTCAGCTCTTATAAGAGCTTTAAAATAAAGACTCTTATAAGAGGCCAAGAAGGACATAACATAACCATCAAGGGATCATTCAAAGAAGAAGATATGACAATTTAAAT
Organism: Grampus griseus; assembly: GCF_964374135.1. Taxonomy (NCBI): domain Eukaryota; kingdom Metazoa; phylum Chordata; class Mammalia; order Artiodactyla; family Delphinidae; genus Grampus; species Grampus griseus. The sequence goes on along the minus strand of NC_139012.1, from coordinate 38,184,404 downwards.
ACATATGCACCCAACATAGGAGCAATTCAATTTATAAGGCAAATCCTAACAGGCATAAAAGGAGAAATCAACTGTAACACAATAATAGTGGGGAAATTTAACACCTAACTTACATCAATGGTCTGAATATACAGACAGAAAATCAATAAGGAAACACAGGCCTTAAATGACATTAGAACAAATAGATATTTATTGATAATTATAGATATTTATTGATATTTACAGATCATTCCATTCGAAAGAAACAGACTACACATTCTTCTCAAGTGCACATGGAACATTCTTCAGGATAGATCACATGCTGGGCCATAAAGGAAGTCTTGATAAATTTAAGAAAATTGAAATAATATCAATCATCTTTTCAAATCACAAAGATATGTGTTTGAAATCAACTACAAGATAAAAAAATGTAAAAAACACAAACACATGGAAGCTAAACAAAATGCTACTAAACAACCAACGGATCACTGGAAAAATCCAAGAGGAAATCAAAAAACACCTAGACAATTGAAAACGAAACCATGGTGATCCAGAACCTATTCAATGGAGCAAAAGCTGTTCTAAAAGGACATTTATAGTGATAAAACCTTATCTCAGGAAACAAGGAAAATCTCAAACTACTTAACCTTAAACCTAAAGCAACTAGAGAAAGAAGAACAAACAAAACCTAAAGTTAATAGAAGGAAAGAAATCATAAAATTTAGAGCAGAAATAAGAGAAATTTAGATGAAGAAAACAATAAAAATATCAATGAAACGAAAAGTCGGTTCTTTGAAAAGATAAACGAAATTGATAATCCTTTAGCCAGACTTATCAAGAAAAAAAGGTAGAGGACTCAAATCAATAAAATTAGAAAAGAAAAAGAAGTTACAACTGACACCACAGAAATACAAAGGATCATAAGAGAGTAATACAAGCAACTATATCCCAATAAAATGGACAACCTCAAAGAAATGGACAAATCTTTAGAAAGGTTCAATCTCCCAAGACTGAACCAGGAAAAAATAGAAAATATAAACAAATCAATCATATGTAAAATGAAACTGTGATTAAAAATCTCTTAACAAACAAATGTAGAGAACACAATGTCTTCAAAGATGAATTCTATCAAACATTTAGAGAAGACCTAGCACCTATCCTTCTGGAAATATTTCAGAAAATTTCAGACGAAATAACACTTCCAAATTCATTGTATGAGGCCACCATCACCATGATACGAAAACCAGACAAAGATACTACAAAAAAAGAAAATTACAGACCAAAACACTGATGAACACAGATGCAAAAATACTCAACAAAATACTAGCAAACTGAGTCCGACAAAAAAGTAAAAGGATGATATACCATGATCAAGTGGGATTTATCCCAGGGATGCAAGCATTCTTCAATATCCACAAATCAATCAGTGTGATACACCACATTAACAAACTAGAATAAAAACCATATGATCATCTGAAAACACGCAGAAAAAGCTTTTGACAAAATTCAATACCAGTTTATGATAAAATCTCTCCAGAAAAAGGGCAGAGAGGGAACTTATCTCAACATAATAAAAGCCATATATGACAAGCTCTCAGCTAAAATCATATTCAATGGTGCAAAGCTGAAAGCATTTGCTCTAAGAACAGGAACAAAACAAAGATGTTCACACTAGTCACTTTTACTCAGCATAATTTTGGAAGTCTTAGCCACGCCAATGTGAGAAGAAAAAGAAATAAAAGGAATCTAAATTGGAAAAGAAGAAGTAAAACTGTCAGTGCTTGCAGATGACATGATACTATACACAGAAAATCCTAAAGATGATGCCAGAAAACTACTAGAAGACTTCAATGAATTCAGTAAAGATGCAGGATAAAAAATTAATCCACAGAAATCCCTTGCATTCCTATACACCAACAATGAAATATCAGAAAGAGAAATTAAGGGAACAGCATTTACTATTGCATCAAAAAGAATAAAATACCTGGGAATAAACCTACCTAATGAGACAGAAACCTGTGCTCTGAAAACTATAAGACGCTGACGAAAGTAACTGAAGATGACACAAACAGATGGAAAGATATATCATGTTCTCAGATTGGAAGAGTCAATATTGTCAAAATGACTATACTACCCAAGGTAATCTATAGATTCAATGCAATTCCTATCAAATTGTCAATGGCATTTTTTGCAGATCTACAATTTAAAAATATTAAAATTTGTATGGAATTACAAAAGACCCTGAATAGCAAAAGCAATCTTGAGAAAGAAAAACAGAGCTGGAAGAATCAAGCTTCATGACTTCAGACAATACTACAAAGTACATTAAGCAAAACAGTATTATACTGGCACAAAGACAGACTTATAGATCATTGGTACAGGATAGAAAGCTGAGGAAAAACCCATGCACCTATGTTTCAATTAATCTATGACAAAGGAGATAAGAATATACAATGGAGTAAAGATACTCTCTTCAATAGTAGTGCTGGGAAAACTGGACAGTTACATGTAAAGGAATGAAATTTTCACATTCTCTAACTTCATATACAAAAATAAACTCAAAATTAATTAAAAACCTAAATGTAAGACTGGTTACTATAAAACTCTTAGAGGAAAACATAGGCAGAACAATCTCTGACATAAATTGCAGGAAAATCTTTTTGTATCCACCTCCTAGAGTAATGAAAATAAAAACAAAAAAATAAACAAGTGAGATCTAACTAAACTTAAAAGCTTTTGCACAGCAAAAGAAGCCATAAAAGAAAATGAAAAGACAACACACAGAATGGGAGAAAATATTTACAAACCCTGACACTGACAAGAGATTAATATCTAAAATATGTAAACAGCTCATGCAGCTAAATATCAAAAATAAATGAACAAACAACCCAATAAAAAATGGGCAGATGACCTAAAAAAATATTTTTCTAAAGAAAACATACAGATGACCAAAAAGCACATGAAAAGGTGCTCAACATCATTAATTATTAGAGAAATACAATTCAAAACTACAATGAGGTATCACCTGACACTGGTCAGAATGGCCATCATCGAAAAGTCCACAAATGGACTTTCCTGGTGGCACAATGGTTAAGAATCCGCCTGCCAATGCAGGGGACATGGGTTCAATCCCTGGTTGGGGAAGATCCCACATATCACAAAGCAACTAACTCTATGTGCCACAACTACTGAGCCTGCACTCTAGAGCCCATGTGTCACAACTACTGAAGCCCACGTGCCTAGAGCCCATGCTCTATAACAAGAGAAGCCACTGTAATGTGAAGCCCCCTCACCTCAATGAAGAGTAGCCCCCACTCACCACAACTAGAGAAAGCCTGAACAGCAACGAAGACCAAACACAGCCCCAAAAACCAAATAAAAAAATCTTAAAAAAAAAAAAGTCCACAAATAATACATACTGGAGACGGTGTGGAGAAAAAGGAACCCACCTACACTGTTGGTGGGATTGTAAATTGGTGCAGCCACTCTGGAAAACAGTATGGAAGTTCCTTAAAAAGCTAAAAATAGAGCCACCATATGATACAGCAATGCCACTTCTGGACATATATCCAGAGAAAACCATACTTCAAAAGACACATGCACCTCAATGTTCATTGCAGTACTATTTACAGTAGCCAGGACATAGAAGCAACCTAAATGTCCATTGAGAGATGAATGGATAAAGAAGGTGTGGTACATATATGCAACAGAATACTACTTAGCCATAAGAAGAATGAAATAATGCCATTTGCAGCTATATTGACGGACCTAGAGATTATCATTCTCAGTGAAGTAAATTAGACAGAGAAAGAAAAATATCATATCACTTACATGTGGAATCTAAAGTTGCAAATGAACTTATTTATAAAACAGAAACAGACTAAGAGACTTAAAAGCAAACTTATGGTTACCAAAGGGAAAGTTGGGGGGAAAGGGAAAATTAGGATGTTAGGTTTAGCATATACACACTACTATATATAAAATGAATAATCCACAAGGACCTACTGTATAGCACAGGGAACTCTACTCAATACTCTGGAATAACCTATATGGGAAAAGAATCTGAAAATGAATAGATATATGTATATGTATAACATAAGTTTGATCTACACCTGAAACAAACAGAACATTGCAAACCAATTATACTCCAAGATAAAATTAAAATATTTTCAAATAAATAAATACCCAAGATAGTTAAAACATAGAAAACAAACAAACAAAAAGAAATAAACACTCAGATTCTAGCATGATATAGATATGAGTGTGCAAGCCCTCAAACAGTTTGTTGATGCAGAGATGTTCCCTCAGTCATGGAATCCATCCAGTCCACACCTGAATTTAAAACAAAGAAAAAAATAAAGCTTTTTAATGCTTTAAATGTGAATAAGTAAAATATGATTTTGTTGTTTTTCAAAACTGCAATTGAGAACAAGTAAAATATGGCTTTGGTATTAGAACACTGGACAAGACAGAAAGGCATTGGTTATCGGTTCACAAACATAGAAAAACATTAACATGATTTTAACATCTTTGAAAGATAGAGATAGAAATTAGTATTAAGAACTTTATATTATATACTTATCAGTGTGACTCTTTGAACTAATTCAATGACTGAATAATTTTAATTTAAAAGTAACTCTGACTTCTTCCTGACTTCTACCACCTTGTAAAAATAATGTAATACCATATCTGAATTTTTATTGTTTGCAAGATTAGGGTTTTACTTCTTATGACTTATTTATTTTTTAATCTTTCAATTGGTTTTATAATTAATATCCAGATTCTTAGTTAACTTTTAAATACTATACTTTTATTAAATTGAATTAAATAATGATTACTCTGTGGAAACCTGAAATATTTCTGATGAAGAAAAAGCACAAAATATTGATCATTTTACATTTCTTTAATTTACTCTTACTTTTTATACAATATAAAATGTTGACATTAATATTTCCTTTTATTTGTTAATCAAATTGTGTAAATTAAAATGAAATGTGTGATTATGAGAAGGCATTTTGGAAATTCCTGATTTTCCATCTTTTATTTTGTTCTTGTGTCTTATAAATAAAACTTGGTTACTTTGATTACCAATTTAACTGGTATTTTATATAATATTTGAGATTTTACTAGGTATAATAGTTATTATAATACATGAACATAGAAAGGAAAATAAATATGATCTTTTTGTTTTACAAGAAAAAGCTTTCAATTTGTTGAGATAAAAATGTATTATAATACGTATGTTATCTACATATTATGCTGTGGATCTAAGTATGTTTAAAAGTGAAGTATTTTAAATATATCATCTGTATTTATAATTATGTATTGGTATATGTCTAACCACATGTATTTACAGGTATATATATACTAGTAAAAAACAAGAATAACAAAAACCCTTAGGTATTTTATATGAATATTATACAAGAAGAGACAAATATGAATTTGTTTCTTTCCATAAAATGGTTAAGTCATCCTGTGCCCAGAAAACAGTTTGTATTTTATAAAGACAATGTGTTAAATTTCTATTTCTAAATTCCTTAAGATTGCTATTTATTATTGTAAATTTTGAAAATCTTGAGTATAGATTGCTTTTTTTCTCTAAGAAAATATGTTTATATCTTCTCTCTTCTGATAACTGGTCTTCATTTTGCCTTTTCCAACAAATTTTCTAAATTTAGAGCACAAAACCTGGAAAGATGTGTTTTAAATGTTAGTTCTTTCAGAGTTTGTTGGAATGACTACTAACATAAAGACTTGCTTTTCATTTTGATAAAGATAATTATAAAGGTAATTGATAAAGATAATTATATGTGTTTATTATTCTCAAATTTCAATTAACCCAAAACTACTCTAAACACTTTTATTTTCCTTTTAACAAATTTCAGATTAAAAGACACTGGTTTGACTTCTTAGTTAGTTAAGATGGAGAGAGTCTACATCAGCCTATCTTTCCCTTTGACTGTATCTAAAAAATGTCTGGACAGAACAAAAAGCAACTCTATGATAACTCCAAAAACTAAAGAATAACAGGTGGAGGAAGGCAGAAATCATAATTGAAGAATCTCTATTGTGGTAACTTACACTGTTATATTTTTGTGGGGGTAGATTTGCTTTACAATGTTGTGTTTCTTTCCACTATACAATGAAGTGAATCAGCTATATGTATACATATATTCTCTCCCTTTTGGACCTCCTTCAACCCCACCATTCTACATATCTAGGTCAACACAGAGCACCAAGCTGATATCCCTGTGCTATACAGCAGGTTCACACTAGCTATCTGTTTTACACATGGTAGTGTATATATGTCAATCTCAATCTCCCAATTCATCCTATCCCCCTTCCCCCTGAAATGTCCATACATCAATTCTCTACATCTGTGTCACTATTCCTGCCCTGAAAATAGGTTCATATCTAACTTTTTCCAGATTCTGCATATATGTGTTAATATACGATAGTTTTTTCTCTCATTCTGACTTACTTCACTCTGTATAACAGACCCTATGTCCATCCACATCTCTACAAATGACCCAATTTCATTCATTTTAATGGCTGAGTAATATTCCATTGTATATATGTACCACATCTTCTTTATCCATTCATCTGTCAATGGACATTTGTATTGCTTACTTGACCTGGATATTGTAAATAGTGTTGCAATGAACATTGGGGTGCATGTGTCTCTTTGAATTATGGTTTTCTCAGAGTACGTGCCCAGTACTGGGATTGTTGGGTCATATGGTACTTCTATTTTTAGTTTTTTTAAGGAACCTCCATACTGTTCTTCATAGTGACTGTATAAATTTACATTCCTACCAACAGTGCAAAAGGGTTACCTTTCCTCCACACCCTCTCCAGAATTTATTGTTTGTAGATTTTTTGATGATGGCCATTCTCGCTGGTGTGAGGTGATACCTCATTGTAGTTTTGATCTGCATTTCTCTAATAATTAGTGATGTTGACCATCCTTTCATGTGCCTTTTGGCCATTGTACATCTTCTTGGGAGAAATGTCTATTTAGGTCTTCCACGCATTTTTTGATTGGGTTGTTAGTCTTTTTGATATTGAGCTGCATGTGCTGTTTGTATATTTTGGAGAAAAATCCCTTGTCAGTTGCTTCATGTGCAAATGAATTCTGCCATTCTGAGGGTTGTCTTTTCATGTTGTTTATGGCTTCCTTTGCTGTGCAAAAGCTTTTAAATTTAAGTAGGTTCCATTTGTTTATTTTTGTTTTTATTTTCATTACTCTAGGAGGGGGGTCAAAGAAGATCTTGATGTGGTTTATGTCAGAGTGTTCTGCTTATGTTTTCCTCTAAGAGGTTTATAGTGTCCGGCCTTACATTTAAATCTTTAATCCATTTTGAGTTTATTTTCGTGTATGGTGTTAGGGAGTGTTCTAATTTCATTCTTTTGCATGTAGCTGTCCAGTTTTCCCAGCACCACTTATTGAAGGGGCTGCCTTTTCTCCATTGAATATTCTTGCCTCCTTTATCAAAAATAAGGTGACCATATGTGCGTGAGTTTATCTCTGGGCTTTCTATCATGTTGTGTTGATCTATATTTCTGTTTTTGTGCCAGCACCATACTGCCTTGATTACTGTAACCTTGTAGTATAATCTTAAGTCTGGGAGCCTGATTCTTCCAGCTCTGTTTTTCTTTCTCAAGGTTGCTTTGGCTATTCATTTTCACAATATTGATTCTTCCAATCCAAGGACATAGTATACGTCTCCATCTGTTTGAGTCATCTTTGATTTCTTTCATGAGTGTCTTATAGTTTTGTGAGTACATGGCTTTTACCACCTTAGGTAGGCTTATTCTTAGGTATTTTATTCTTTTTGTTTCAATGTAAATGGTGTGTTTCTTCATTTCTCTTACTGATTTTTCATTCTTAGTGTATAGGAATCAAGAAATTTCTGTGCATTAATTTTGTACTGTGCATCTTTACCAAATTTATTGATTAGCTCTAGCAGTTTTCTGGTGGCATCTTTAGGATTTTCTATATATAGTATCATGTCATCTGCAGACAGTGACAGTTTTACTTCTTTTCCAATCTGGATTCCTTTTATTTCTTTTTCTTCTCTGATTGCCGTGGCTAGGATTTCCAAAACTATGTTGAATAAGAGTGGTGAGTGTGGACATCCTTGTCTTATTCCTGATCTTAGAGGAAATGTTTTCAGTTTTTCACCATTGCGAATGATGTTTACTGTGGGTTTGTCATATTTGGCCTTTATTATATTGAGGTAAGTTCCTTCTATGCTCTCTTTCTGGAGTTTTTATCATAAATTTGTGTCGAATTTTGTCAAAAGCTTCTTCTTGCATCTATTGAGATGATCATATGATTTTTATTTTTAATTTGTTAATATGGTGTACTACATTGATTGATTTGTATATATTGAAGTATCCTTGCATTCCTGGGATAAATCCCATTTTATCATGATGTATACTCCTTTTAATATGTTGTTGGATTCTGTTTGCCAGTGTTTTGTTGAGGATATTTGTATGTATGTTAATCAGTGATATTGGTCGTAATTTTCTTTTTTTTATATATATATATCTTTGTCTGGTTTTTGTATCAGGTAGATGGTGGGCTTGTGGAATGAGCTTGGGAGTGTTCCTTCCTCTGCAATTTTTTGGAAGAGTTTGAAAAGAATGGGTATTAGCTCTTCTCTAAATGTTTGATAGAACTCATCTCTGAAGCCATCTGGTCCTGAGCTTTTATTTGTTGGAAGATTTTTAATTGCATTTTCAATTTCATTACTTGTGATCTGTCTGTTCATATTTTCTGTTTCTTCTTGGTTCAATCTTGGAAGGCTGTACATTTCCAAGAATTTCTCCATTTCTTCCAAGTTGTCTATTTTATTGTCATAGAGTTGTTTGTAGTAGTCTCTTATGATCCTTTGTATTTTGCAGTGTCAGTTGTAATTTCTTCTTTTTCATTTATTATTTTATTGATTTGAATCCTCTCCCTTTTTTCTTGATGAGTCTGGCTAAATGTTTATCAGTTTTGTTCATCTTCTCAAAGGACCAGCTTTTAGTTTCATTGATCTTTGCTATTGTTTTCTTTGTTTCCGTTTCATTTATTTCTGCTCTGATTTTTATGATTTCTTTCCTTCTGCTAAATTTAGGTCTTATCTGTTCTTCTTTCTCGAGTTGCTTTAGGTGTAAGATTAGGTTGTTTATTTGCAATTTTCTTGTTTCTTGAGGTAGGTTTGAATTGCTATAAACTTTCGTCCTAGGGCTGCTTTTGCTGCACCCCACAAGTTTTGAGTTGTCGTGCTTTTGTTGTCATTTGTTTCTATGTATTTTTTAATTTCCTTTTTGATTTCTTCAGTGATCTCTTCGTTGTTTAGTAGTGTATTGTTTAGCCTCATTGGTTTGTGTTTTTTACAATTTTTTTTTTCTGTGATTGATTTCTAATTTCATAGTGGTGTCATTGGAAAGGTGCTTGATACAATTTCAATTTTCTTAAATTTACTGAGGCTTGATCTGTGCCCTAAGATGTGATCTACCCTGGAGAATGTTCCTAGCCCACTTGAGAAGAAAGTGTATTCTGCTGCTTTCACATGGAATGTCCTATAAATATCAGTTAAGTCTATCTGGTCTGTTGTGTGATTTAAAGTTCATAAATTTCTGTCTGGATGATCTGTCCATTGGTGTAAGTGTGGTGTTAAATTCCCCCACTATTATTGTGTTACTATCAATTTCCCCTTTATGCCTGTTAATATATACCTTATGTATTGTGTTGCATAAATATTTATAATTGTTATGTCTTCTTCTTGGATTGATCCTTTGATCATTATGTAGTGTCCTTCCTTGTCTCTCATAACAGTTTTTCTTTAAAAGTCTAGTTTATCTGGTATGAGCATTGCTACTCCAGGTTTCTTTTGATTTCCTTTTGCATGGAGTATCATTTTTCCATCCCCTCACTTTCAGTCTGTATGTTTCTCTAGGCCTGAAGTGGATCTCTTTAGACTGCATATATATGGGTCTAGTTTTGTATCCATTCAGCCAGTGTGTGCTTTTTTGTTGGAACATTTAACTCATTTACATTTAAGGTAATTATCAGTATGCATGTTCCTATTACCATTTCCTTTATTGTTTGGGGTTTATTTTATGTATTTATTTATTTATTTTGTGGTACGTGTGCCTCTTACTGTTGTGGCCTCTCCTGTTGCGGAGCAGAGGCTCCAGACGCGCAGGCTCGGCGGCCATGGTTCATGGGCCCAGACACTCTATGGCATGTGGGATCTTCCCGGACCAGGGCACGAACCCGTGTCCCCTGTATCGGCAGGCAGACTCTCAACCACTGCGCCACCAGGGAAGCCCAGGGGGTGTTATTTTTGTAGGTCTTTTCCTTCTCTTGTGTTTCCCACTTAGAGAAGTTCCTGTAGCATTTGTTGTAAAGTTGCTTTGGTGGTGTTGAATTCTCTCAGCTTTAGCTTGTCTGTAAAGCTTTTGATTTCTCCATTAAATCTGAATTAGATCTTTGCTGTTCAGAGTAATCTTGGTTGTATGTTTTTCCCTTTCATTACTTTAAATATATCCTGCCACTTCCTTCTGGCCTGCAGAGTTTCCGCAGAAACATCATTTGATAACCTTATGAGGAATCCCTTGTATATTATTTGTTGCTTTGCCCTTGCTGCTTTTAATATTTTTTCTTTGAATTAAATTTTTGTTAGTTTGATTGATATGTGTCTTGGTGTATTTCTCCTTGGATTTATCCTGTATGGGACTCTCTCTGCCTCCTGGACTTTGGTGGCTATTTCCTTTCCCATGTTAGGGAAGTTTTCAACTGTAATCTCTTCAAATATTTTCTCAGACACTTTCTCTTTCTCTTCTTCTTCTGGGACCCCTATAATTTGAATGTTGATGTTGTCCCAGAGGTCTCTGAGACTGTCCTCATTTCTTTTCATTCTTTTTTCTTTATTCTGCTTCTCAGCAGTTATTTCCACCTTTCTATCTTCCAGCTCACCTATTCATTCTTCTGGCTCAGTTATTTTGCTATTGATTCCTTCTAGTGTATTTTTCATTTCAGTTATTGTGCTGTCCATCACTGTTTGTTTGTTCTTTAGTTTTTCTAGGTTCTTGTTAAACATTTCTTGTATTTTCTCAATCTGTGCCTCTATTCTATTTCCAAGATTTTGGATCATCTTTGCATAATTACTCTGAATTTTTTTTCATTTAGATTGCCTATTTCTTCTTCATTTATTTGGTCCTGTAGGTTTTTACTTTGCTTCTTTGTCTGTAACATACTTTTCTGTCATCTCATCTTTGTTGATGGCTGGGGCTGTGTTCTTATCTTGCTGTTTGTTTGGCCTTAGGTGTCCAGCACTGGAGTTTGCAGGCAATTAGGTGGAGCAGGGTCTTGGTGCTGAGATGAGGACCTCTTGGAGACCTCACACTGATTAATAGTCCCTGGTACCTGAAGATCTCTCTTTGTTCTGTGGCTTGGACTTGGCGCTTCCACCAAAGGCCTGGGAAGCAAGACCCCACAAGCCCTGTGGCACAGAAGAGAAAAGAAAGAAAGAAAAGGAATAAAAGCAAAAAACAGAAAGGAGCAGAACAATAAAAAAGAATAAAATAAAATTAGAAAAATTAAAACATATTAGAGAAAATAACAATAAAGAAGTAAAATCAAAAAAACAAAACAAAACCACAACAGCAAAGAAAAATAAAAAAAATAAAATAAGGAAAATTAAAAGATGAAAAAGAATAAAAATAAAAGATAAAAAAATTTTAAAAGTTTAAGAAAAATTAAAAAAAATTTAAATAAAAAATTCCCTGGTGCCTCCTCTATTAGTGTCCTTGTGGTCACAGTGAGTTATAGCCTACCCCTGCCTCCACAGTAGGCCTCCAAGACCTCTAGGTAGGACTCTGGACCCACTGTGTCAGTCCCACCTCTGGATGTGTCCTTCTCACCAGCATCTGTTTCTGGAGATGGTCCTTAGCACATGTACCCATGTAAGCCAGTTGTTGCATAGGCTTACACAGCCATGCCCACCTGGATCACACAGCCAGAAGAAGCCCTGTGAGGGGTGGCACTTGGTTTGCCAGTACCCACAAGGCCAGAGGAAGTTTTGGTGGAGACAGGCCTCAGGACTGGGACCTGCTCAGCTGGAAGTGGCTTTATTGGGTCAGTACACAGGCTTTTGCAACCCACACAGCTTGTGCAGGCCTTGTGGAGGGCGGTACTCAGGTCAGCTGGGACACACGCAGCCTGCGGAGGCTTTGGCAGGTTTGGGGTTCAGGCCCAAGACCTGCATGGTTAGAAGAGGCCTTGGCAGGAGATGGTTCAGGCCCAGGACCCATGCAACCATGGGGAGTCTGGTGGGGGGCTCAGCTCAGGCCCAGGACTCATATGACCAAAAGAGGCCTTAGCAGGGAGTACAGGTGGGTTCAAGCCCAGGACCTGTGCATCCAGAGGTGGTCCCAGGAGGTTGGGGTTCAGATCTGGGACCTCAGCAGGATCACTGAGGCATGAAAGGGTTGGGGAGATTCTGGCCATGTTTGCATCTAATCCCCCAACCCCCCAAAGGTCCTTCTCTGTCCCTGATGATCCTCTCACTGTGAGTGGACCCTTCTGTGTGTGGGAACCTCACTCCTCCTCCATCCCCCTTCAGGGGCACCAGTCCCATCCTGCCTCCACTCTTCTTCCCCCATCTTTCTTTCCTACTTCTTACCTGGTTGCACAGGGATTCCTCCTATCCCCTTAGATGTCCGAGGTCTCCCACCAGTGCCTAGTAGGTGTCTTAGTTTTCACTGTTTATTTTCTTCTTATTATTTTCCCCCTTCCTTTATCTATTGATTTTCATCTAAGAATAGGCCAATTCTTGGAACTGGACATTGAATGCAGATTGCAAAAAATCAGAGAGAAAGCTACACTTTCCAGCTAGAGGAATAAGAAAAAGGGTCTATGCATTCAGGAGAGTGTGGGAGAAAAAACTTTTTCTCAAACCATTTTCAAAGTCAAGTCCAAGCAACAAGCCACAGTATTACATATTAATAAGACTCATAGATGTTAAAAGGTACAAACTTGCAACTTGTAAAGAAATAACTTCTGGAGATTTAATGGACTACATAGTGATTATAGCCAAAAATACTGTATTATATACTTCACAATTATTGAGAGACTGCATTTTAAATGTTCTCACCACAAAAAAGAAAATTAATATGTGAAGTGATATAGTTTTTAGGTAAAGCTAAGGTAGTAATCATGCTGCAATATAGAAATGCATCACATCAACATATTATTCACCTTAAACTTACACAATATTATATGTCAACTTATCTCAATTTAAAAAAAGACACAGAGAGAGTTCATCTCTCTATGCAGAGGAACTAGGAAAGGGGCTCCTGTGATCCATGGAGTGTGAGGGAAATCTGTGGTATTTTTTCTGTCTTTTCTCTTACCACTTCAACACAAGACACTTCCCCCAAGTTTCATGGAACTGTAAGAGAGCAGGGAAGGGTGAGGGTGGCTAAAATTCTGAGTTACCCCTGCTTTCTAGCCAGTAGACCAGTAAAAGTGCCCATGGAAGCCAGGGGGTGAGAAATAATCCCTGGAGTGGAGAGATAAACTGAAGGAAAACAATGCCCAGCAACATCATAATCAAAGTGCTAAATCAAAGAACTAATAACTCAAAATTTTATGAACAGTTATCAACTTCATAAGGGATAGGATGAAATAAAGATCTTTGCAGATTAGGGGAAGGTATGAGAATTTGTGACCAATCAACCTGCTCCAAAAGAAATGCAAAAGAAGATTTCCAGGTTGAAGACAAATTATACCAGATAGAAATTAGGAATTTCAGAAATAAAGGAAGAGCAGCATAATTGGTAGGTATCTGGTAAATATAATAGACTAGATTAGGAAGCAAAAATTCTTTTATTGTCTGAAGAATTGTAATATATGCAGGTATAGTTCATGTGAGAATAATCATAATATTATTAACAATAATAAAGAGAGAAGAGTAAAGGGACATATGATTTGTCAAAAACAACCAAAAAATTCAATTTCTTTCAGTCTAAGAAAGAAATCAAAAATTTTATTTGAGCCAATTTGAGGATTATAACTTGGGATACAGTGTTTCAGTAAGCTCTGAGGACTGTTCTACCCCTTAGCGATCAAAACATATTATATATATTTTCAAGACAGAGGATTACACATTAAAGTAACATACTGATAGTTTACATAATCCAGGTCTGCACATACATGGTGAGTCATCATGATCTCTTACAGGATTAAGAAAGGAATTATCTCCTAAGAGATTACCTTGCTGTCACCAGAAAATTGCTCTTTTTGGTCTAGTAGGCACGCCTGTTTCTTCTAAGGAGATCTGGTTAATGTATAATGCAAATAAACATTGCACATTAAAAGTGAGGGAGTAGTGGCCCACATGGGCAGAGAAGAATTTTATGTTTGACTTTTTCTTGCTCTGCCTTAAAATAATTTTATTTCATTAGCTCGTAAGCCTTCTAAGTTTTAGTTAACTGGTAAAATATTACCTGCAAATAGCCTGTGAATAATTAAGTATGCAGGTTATAATCTCCATGCTAAAGTAATAAAAATAAAAATAGAGATAGTCAAATAGCAAACAAAATAAAATTAGAATTAAAAATAATGTAACTTACCAAAACACAACAATTTAAATATAGAGCTTATTGGTGAGATCAGATAAAAATATAAGAATTATATGCTGTCAACAGAAAATAAAATTTAATTACAAAAGTATCAGTAAATTAAAAGCAAAAGATGGTAAAAAATATACCATGCAAACACCAACCAAAAGAAAGCTGGAATGTATATATTAACAGCATACAATATTACTTCAGAACCAGGAAAATTACCAGATATAAAGGGTGACATTAAACAAATATGAGCAATTGATTTTTGAAAAAAAGTGCAAAAGCAAGGATATTATTTTTAATTGGACATGCAAACATAAAATATAAACCTCAATATATACCTCAATATTGTTAAAAATTGAATAATAGCACTAAATATAACAAATAAAAAATTAAAGTTTTAGAATAAAACATAAAGCAACAAGTTCTTAGATATAACATCAAAACCATGCTTTAAAAGAAAAAAACAATAAATCACATTTCATCAACATTTGAAGTTTTTGCTCTGAAAACTACAATGCTAAGAGAATGGAAAAAGTTAAAAATGGGAGAAAATGTTTTCAAATAATGATGAATATATTAAAAAATATATATATATAAATAAGACTATAAAAAGAAAGTTCACAACACAACAATAAGACAACCAACCATACAAAAATGTGGGAAAAACTGAACAAATACTAATTCAAAGAAGGCATACAGATAACAAAGATATCCATGAAAAGATGCTTAATCTCACTAGTTATTCAGGAAAAATAAAGTAACACCACAATGAGACATCAGTGAAATAGCTGTTAGAAAGGAGAAAAAAACCTGATAATGTTAATTACTGGTGAGGACAAAGGGTAACACAAAAACTCATGTGTTGATAGTGGGAATATAAAATGGTATATCAGATTTGCAAAACAGTTTGGAAGTTTCTTATAAACATGCATTACCATATTATCCAGCAATCCCAATTCTAGGTATTTACACAAGTGAAATAAAAGACTGTTTATACACAGATACACACATAGCCCACAATTATCAAGTGTTTATAGTTGCTTTACTCATAATTACTAAAAACTGGAAATAACTGAAATGTCCCAATAAGGTGGTAAATAAATAAGCTGTAGTATATCCAATTAAATTCTCCTCAGCAATAAAATGGAATGAACTATTGATAAAAACAACAGTATGGATGAGCTTGAATGAACTTTGCCAAATAAAAGAAGTCTCAAAACGCTATGAATCTAACTTTATCACACACTGGAAAAAACAAAACTTTAATGAAGGATAAAAGATCAGTGGTTGCCAGTGATTAAGAAGAGAGGTGATTTGGATTATTATAAAGTTGGTAGCATGAGGGAGTCATTGTTGTAGGGATTACTGAACTGTTTGGTTAAATTTGTCAAAATTTATAAAACTGTATACCAAGAGTGAATATTATTGTATAAAATTTAAAAATAAACAATTTTTATAAATATTACCAATGTTTTCTTAGGTCAGTCTCCCAAAGCAATAGAAATAAAAGTAAATGGGACTTAATCAAACTTATAAACTTTTGCACAGCAAGGAAACCATAAACAAGATGAAATGATAATCTATAGACTGGAAGAAAATACTTGCAAACAATGCAACCAACAAGGGGTTAATTTCCAAAATATACAAATAGCACATATAACCCAATACCAAAAATCAAACAACCCTATCAAAAAATGGGCCAAAGACCTAAACAGACATTCCTCCAAAGAAGACACACAGATGGCCAACAGGCACATGAAAAGATGCTCAATATGGTTAATTATTAAGATATGCAAATCAAAACTAGAGTGAGGGGTATCACCTCACAGCAGTCAGAAAGACCATCATCAAAAATCTATGAAAAATAAATGTTGGAGAGGTTGTGGAGAAAAGGGAACTCCCCTGTACTGTTGGTGGAAATGTAAATTGGTGCAGCCACTATGGAAACAGTATGGAGGTTCCTTATAAAACTAAAAATAAAGTCTTGCCTGGCAGTCCAGAGGTTAAGACTCTGTGCTTCCACTGCAGGGAGCATATGTTCAATCCCTGGTCAGAGAACTAAGATCCCACATGCCATGAATTGGGGCCAAAGGAAAAAAAAAAAAAAAACTAAACATAGAGCTGCCACATGATCCAGTAATCCCACCCCTGGGCAAATACCTGGAGAAAACTGTAATTTGAAAACCTACATGCACCCCAATGTTCATACAGCATTACTTACAATAACCAAGACATGGAAGCAACCTAAAGGGCCCTTGACAGATGAATGGATAAAGGGAATACTACTCAGCCATAAAAAGAATGAAATAATGCAATTTACAGCAACATGGATGTACCTAGAGTTTATCATGCTAAGTGAAAGAGAAATAAGTCAGAAAGAGAAAGACAAATACCATATGATATCACAATATGTAGAATTTAAAATGTAATACAAATGAACTTTTTAATGAAACAAAAAGACTCAGAGACATAGAAACAAACTTGTGGTTACCAAAGGGGAAAAGGGGTAGGGTAGGGATAAATTAGGAGTTTGGGATTAGCAGATACAAACTACAATATATAAAATAGATAACAAGATCTTACTGTATAGCACAAAGAACTATATTCAATATCCTGTGATAAAACATAAGAGAAAAGCATATATATATTCACTTTGCTGTACACCAGAAACTAACACAACATTGTAAATCAATTTTAAAAATAAACAATTGTATATGCATATGTGTATTTGTTTATGTGCTTTATATGTATATGATATATATATAATTATATATGTTATACACATATTCCCAAAACCACTATAAAATAATACAAAGAGAAACAGACAAAGAAGCCAATATCTAAATTGAAGTGGAGCGCTACAAATATTCAGATAATCCCAAAGAAAGGCAGGAAAGGGGAAACTGATCAAAAACAGACCAGACAAATGCAAAACAAACAAAATGGTATACCTAAATCCAACCACATTAATAAGTATTGTAATGAAAATGATCAAAACACACAAGTTAAAAGACGGATTTTCAGGGCAGATTAAGAAGATACTACTCAACTACATGATGTAAATAAGATTAATATTTTAATAGTGAACATTATATTGATAAAAGGACTAAAAGTGATATACTATACAAAGATAACCCATAGAAAGCTAGAATGGTTCTATTGTATCAACAATGTAGTCATTGAGATGATGAAAATTACCATGGATAAAAAGGTTATTAAAATTGATTTAAAAGTTCAATTTACCAAGAAGATATAACAATTTTAAACATGTATGTACCTAACAGCAAAGTTTCAAAGTTCATGAAGTAAATACTGCTAGAACTTTCAAAGGAGAAATTAGACAACTCTGCAAGGTAAGCATCTCTTAGTAATCAATAGAACAAGTAGGTGAAAAATCACGAAGGATGTAGAAGACCTCAATATCTCTATCAGCCAAATTTACCTAATTGACATGTATAGAACATTTCTTCCAGCAACAGTACCTTGCTTCCCTTTGTCCACTGGATGTTATAATAGAGTACCCCATGGAAAATATATGAAGAATAGGTTAAAGAAACTTCTGATTAAACCCGGCCTTGAGGACTAAGGGTTAAGTTTCTTTAGAAAAGAGAACAAATTGTGCAAACATGCATGTCTTATCAATTTGGGAAGTAATATATCAATATCACTTGTTTAGTCCAAATTCTGAGGTCAGTGATTAGAGCTTTCTCTAGCCCTTATTCATAAATACACCTTGTAACCAACTGTGGTCTTGTATTGTACCGACTAGTTGACTATGTCATCATAGGACAAAAACCAATGCATTATTTATAAATACATTTGAACAATAAAGGGGCTTTCTTGTTGACACAGATGCCACTACAACAACCAAAGAAACTATACACTCTGGAATACAAAACTACTCAAGTAGTGGAAATTCTTAACAGTCCTAAGTCCTTGTCCATGTCCCTGTCCATGTCCCAACTGTTACTTTATGTTTATCTTTAAATAAATATTTTTTTTTTTCTGTGAAAGTCAACCTACACAATGTAATAGGCAGGAATTTATGCTGCAAAAGGAAGTGCCAGATAAAATTTTAATGCAAAATAAATATTTTTGCAACAGCTAAAAAATTATCACAGAGTTGGCCACATCACAATCCTGTCTCTGAAATCAAAACTAATTATTTTAAGAATTATTTAGATTTGTACAGAAGTGATTCTGCTACAAATTAAAAATTTCTCCTTTTGGCATTGCTCTGATTTAATGATTCATTGCTGGTAAGGATATTCCTAATCATTTCTGGAAAAAAAAAGACAAATAAGCAAAACTTACTTTGGTTCCACCATTCTCTGCCATGTCATACCCTCTTCCTTAATACAATGTCCAATTTTTCTACCTCATCTAATTTATTATTACACTTGAAGAGACCATTTCTTCCAGGATTAAAGCCTGGTCTCATACTTTATTACTGTGACTGGAATCCTGAATCTGAGTTCTTGCTTCATTGATCACATTAAACTCTTATCCCCATTGTTATATTCAACCTATTGACTTTTTTGTTTTTTGATTATTCTTGCCATAACTACTTCACACAATGTTTTATTATACTGCTTCAAGTTGGGTTCTGTCTTCTGCTTTCTGATTATGATTTCTTATTTAGTAAACATTTTGGCTCAGATTTATCTCAAATTCAAAACACAAGCATTACATTCTTCCAATATTCCATACCCCTTCAGAGCTGCACGTTATATGATATATAAATTTGAAAAATATCTGTAAGCACTACAAAGTTTTAAAAGGCTAATTGCACATAGACTTCTTTAATTCTAGAACTACATTGACCCAAATAAAATATATTTTAAAATGTTAAGCATGTTTAGACTTTAGAATAAAGGCTGATACCTATTTATTAATACCAAAAGCATTAAAAAATTTTGATGTCTATTTCAAGTAAGAGTGATTTTTTTTCTTCTTTTAGAGAGCTAAATTACTGACATGTGTTAAACAAATAACATCCCCATGGTTCCCTGCTTCTTCTGGTGCTATTATTTTTGTATCTCTTATCTTGAATGACTGTCACATAACATAAAGCTGTCTGTGATATGTTTCAGCTTTAAGTGAACAGAATTCTGATTATAAAGATACTTCAGAATCTGATTCAATGGAATAGTAAGATAAATAATGCATTATTTCTTTATTATTCATTGAAAAGTTTGGATAGAATCATATAGAAATTCAGACTCACTGGCCAAAAATTTAAGGGAGAAGGAATTATTACTTATAATTTTATTGTGTGTTTTTCTTCTAATGTTAAAGGCAGTAAAGCTGAAAATTACTCATGATATTTATATATAGTTTGGATAATAAGAAAAAAATGAGGTTCTTTTTATTTTAAAAATGTTAACTCAAGAGATTTTCTTCCTGTGCTAAGATTTCTTGACTCAAATGTATTTTTGCATAAGTTTCAAAGAAAATATAGATTAAATGCACTTCTAATATGTGAACTATGAAATTAAAAAGGAGCTTATATCTTTTAATTTTAGGAGAGAAAGTTATAAGTTTGAGATAAAGACCACATAAGAAGGACCTTGGAATCACTTTCATTTTGGTTGACCATTGCAGTTTACCAAATCTCTGCAAGTTTTATTTGTTAATCTGTAAAAATTAACCTGTATATTAATTAATAATCTGACTATTAACAATATAATTCATCATAGTGTTATTTTGATAATTATATCAGTTAATATCTGTAAACTGCTTAATTAAATGCATGGAACTATATATGGAACCCATAGATATGTATTATATGGTATTTAGAATGCATTTGATTCCAAGTAAGAGAAAACCTCACTCAACAAGTCTTTCTAAAATTGAAACTGTGATTAAAAATCTTCCAACAAAAAAAAGCCCAGGACCAGATGGCTTCACAGGCGAATTCTATCAAACATTTAGAGAAGAGATAACACCTATCATTTCAAACTCTTCCAAAATATAGCAGAGGGAGGAACACTCCCAAACTCATTCTAGGAGGCCACCATCACCCTGATACCAAAACCAGACAAGGATGTCACAAAGAAAGAAAACTACAGGCCAGTATCACTGATGAACATAGATGCAAAAATCCTCAACAAAATACTAGCAAACAGAATCCAACAGCACATTAAAAGGATCATACACCATGATCAAGTGGTATTTATTCCAGGAATGCCAGGATTCTTCAATATACGCAAATCAATCAACGTGATACGCCATATTAACAAATTGAAGGAGAAAAACCATATGATCATCTCAATAGATGCAGAGAAAGCTTTCAACAAAATTCAGCACCCATTTATGAAAAGTACCCTGCAGAAACTAGGCGTAGAGGGAACTTTCCTCAACATAATAAAAGCCATATATGACAAATCCACAGCCAACATCGTCCTCAATGGTGAAAAACTGAAAGCATTTCCACTAAGATCAGGGATAAGACAAGTTTGCCCACTCTCACCACTCTTATTCAACAGAGTTTTGGAAGTTTTAGCTACAGCAATCAGAGAAGAAAGGAAATAAAAGGAATCAAGTCAGAAAAGAAGAAATAAAGCTGTCACTGTTTGCAGATGACATGATACTATACATAGAGAATCCTAAAGATGCTACCAGAAAACTACTAGAGCTAATCAATAAATTTGGTAAAGTAGCAGGTTACAAAATTAATGCACACAAATCTCTGGCATTCCTATACACTAATGATGAAAAATCTGAAAGTGAAATCAAGAAAACACTCCCACTTACCATTGTAAGAAAAAGAATAAAATATCTAGGAATAAACCTACCTAGGAGACAAAAGACCTCTATGCAGCAAATTATAAGACACTGATGAAAGAAATTAAAGATGATACAAATAGATGGAAAGATATACCATGTTCTTGGATTGGAAGACTCAACATTGTGAAAATGACTCTACTTCCCAAAGCAATCTACAGATTCAATGCAATCTCTATCAAACTACCACTGGCATTTTTCACAGAACTAGAACAAAATATTTCACAATTTGTATGGAAACACAAAAGACCCCGAAGAGCCAAAGCAATCTTGAAAATGAAAAATAGAGCTGGAGGAATCAGGCTCCCTGACTTCAGACTATACTATAAAGCTTCAGTGATCAAGACAGTATGGTACTGGCACAAAAACAGAAATATAGATCAATGGAACAGGATAGAAAGCCCAGAGGTAGACCCACACACATATGTTCACTTTATCTTTGATAAAGGAGGCAGGAATGTACAGTGGAGAAAGGACAGCCTCTTCAATAAATGGTGCTGGGAAAACTGGACAGGTACATGTAAAAGTATGAGATTAGATCACTCCCTAACACAATACACAAAAATAAGCTCAAAATGGATTAAAGACCTAAATGTAAGGCCAGAAACTATCAAACTCTTAGAGGAAAACGTAGGCAGAACACTCTATGACATAAATCACAGCAAGATCCTTTTTGACCCACCTCCTAGAGAAATGGAAATAAAAACAAAAATAAACAAATGAGACCTAATGAAACTTCAAAGCTTTTCCACAGCAAAGGAAACCATAAACAAGACCAAAAGATGACCCTCAGAATGGGAGAAAATATTTGCAAATGAAGCAACTGACAAAGGATTAATCTCCAAAATTTGCAAGAATCTCATGCAGCTCATTAAAAAAAAAAAAATCCAAATATGGGCAGAAGATCTAAATAGACATTTCTCCAAAGAAGATATACAGACTGCCAACAAACACACGAAAGAATGCTCAACATCATTAATCATTAGAGAAATGCAAATCAAAACTACAATAAGATATCATCTCACACTGGTCAGAATGGCCATCATCAAAAAATCTAGAAACAAGAAATGTTGGAGAGGGTGTGGAAAAAAGGGAACACTCTTGCACTGCTGGTCGGAATGTGAATTGGTACAGCCACTATGGAGAACCGTATGGAGGTTTCTTAAAGAACAACAAATAGAACTACCATATGACCCAGCAATCCCACTACTGGGCATATACCCTGAGAAAACCATAATTCAAAAATAGTCATGTACCACAATATTTATTACAGCTGTATTTACAATAGCCCAGAGATGAAAACAACCTAAGTGTCCATCATCGGATGAATGGTTAAAGAAGATGTGGCACATATATACAATGGAATATTACTGAGCCATTAAAAGAAATGAAATTGAGCTATTTGTAATGAGGTGGATGGACCTAGAGTCTGTCATACAGAGTGAAGTATGTCAGGAAGTGTGTCAGAAA
Organism: Grampus griseus; assembly: GCF_964374135.1. Classification (NCBI taxonomy): domain Eukaryota; kingdom Metazoa; phylum Chordata; class Mammalia; order Artiodactyla; family Delphinidae; genus Grampus; species Grampus griseus. The sequence goes on along the minus strand of NC_139012.1, from coordinate 38,161,541 downwards.
GAGAAAGACAAATACCATATGCTAACACATATATATGGAATTTAAGAAAAAAAAATGTCATGAAGAAGCTAGGGTAAGACAGGAATAAAGACACAGACCTGCTAGAGAATGGACTTGAGGACATGGGGAGGGGGAAGGGTAAGCTGTGACAAAGCGAGAGAGTGGCATGGACATATATACACTACCAAACGTAAAATAGATCGCTAGTGGCGAGCCGCCACATAGCACAGGGAGATCAGCTCAGTGCTTTCTGACCACCTAGAGGGGTGGTATAGGGAGGGAGGGAGACGCAAGAGGGAAGAGATATGGGAACATAGGTATATGTATAACTGATTCACTTTGTTATAAAGCAGAAACTAACACACCATTGTAAAGCAATTATACTCCAATAAAGATGTAAAAAAAGAAGTATTTCATAATAATAAATTATTTTCTTATATGACAGCTAAACCATAAATCTAATAAATTCTGAAGACTACTACCTTGTCCCAAAACCCCAGTATGTCCTGAAATAGCCTACGACTTTTCATCCCCAAGGTTATCACTAGCCTACTAGAGTCCCACAAAAGGAAAGTGGGATCCTAAAGATATGCATCCCAAGTAAGGACACTATCCAATGAGAAAACCATGTATGACCATGGGGAACTCTCTGGGTTCATGCAGATCAAAGGACAAACCTGGTCAACAGATTTAACGTGGAACAGATGATGAAGTCACCATCCTCTGAGTCATATTGAGTAGGGTAGGAGACCTGAAAGAAAGCAATGTTCTACTAGCAAGATAGGTGGGGGAGAAATGCATGTTGAACAGTGTTTTTCTATACCAATATTTTCTGTATTAAATGCCAGTGTTTTCTATATTAAGTAAGCAGTATTTTGCATGTACTATTTTATTTCTAATTGTAATTGCAGAAATACATCTTTATTTCTAATCTAAGTTCTTATATCAGTATATATTTTACAATATTCTGTCGTAGTGGTATGATTTACCCCAAATGTGCTTTTTATTGCAGCTATCTTATTAGCATAACATTGTTTACCTTTCTTTAATGTTTAGATCTATCATAGAATTAGTACTCTAAAGTGGTAGATTAAGTTGTATCTCATAGGGAGAAGGTGGATAACTTTATATCCTTTAAGCTTCATAGTACAAGTCTTCCCAATTACTCATGAGTAATGAAAAGTTAATAGTTAATCTTTGTTCAAAGCTCTGATGTTAACAAAATCCCCCAAAGATGGCGTGGACTAAGAATTCCACCCAGCCATATCAATAAACAATGGATGTTGTGTCCATCAAACTGTCATCCATTACAGCCACCCCCAATGGTGAACCCTGAGGAAAATCATGATGGAAACAGGATGCCCTCCATCAAGCAGTCAGCCACTGTAGCCAACCCCAGTGATGCACCCTGAGGAGAGTCAGAATTGGAAAGCACAGGATACTGGCCCCAGATAGCTGAGGTGCATATCAAAGGAATGATTTCAATGAGTCCAGACTCTTGCATCTTCCCACATATAGAAAAGCCCTAAATTCATTAACTTGAGATGTCTGGTTTTCTTTAATCAATAGTAATCTTTTGATGTTCTGACTACCTGTTTTTTGGTTTAAAACTCCTACATACTCTGGCTCCTCCCTTACCTCTTTGGAGCAGTCCCTTAGAGCTATCTGAGAGGCTGCCTCCGGGGCTTGAAGGCTTCAGGAAGCCCACTGAATAAAATGTAATTCTCAACTTTTAGATTGTGCTTTTTTTTCAGTTGACAGTGGAATGAATAGAAGCACACAGACCAAATGCAAAAATATAGATTGTTTGGCAAGTGGTAATTTACACATATATTTAGAAAAAAATTTGATTTAAAGAATCTCTACAGATGAATTAATAAAGTATTTTCAATAAATACATTAACTTTTAAATGATAAATTATAATAAATAAATATTATTATTAGCTTTCATATACAGAGAAGAGCTCAATTCTTCCAAGGAATAACTGAAGGAAAATAAATAAAATATATCTGTATAAATAACATTTGGCATTTGCAGAGATAAACATTTGATATTCCTCAATAGATCCATTGTTATGATGAATTATATTAGTAGTTATACTAATAGCAAGTAATTATTTCCTAGAATAAGCCACACTAAGTAAAAATGTAATGTTTAAATATTTTTTACGTTTTCAATTTCTTAAATATCTTAATATAACTAGTAATTTTAATTGTACTAATTTCAAAATCAGTTCCATGTTTAATTAGCAACATTTTTAATAATCCTATAACCATACTTCTTTAACTCTTTAAGACATTTCTAGTTACTTAAAGAAACAGTTAAAGTTATTTAACTTTGACATTATATGTGCTGTAGGCACTAGTATTTAAAATTTACTGATCATCTGCATTACCTGGGAAAAGTTGTTTTGTTTGTTTGTTTTGCTTTGCTTTTGGTATGTTTTCTTTTATAACTATGTTGCAGCAAGGGGGACCCCTTCCATGGCCTGAGAATGGGCTCTTGTACAACACTCAGCAATGAATGTCCGAGGAGACACATGTGCTGACAAAGCAAGAAACTTTATTGGGAAGGGACACCCGGGCAGAGAGCCGCAGGGTAAGGGAATCCAGGAGAACTGCTCTGCATGTGGCTTGCAGTCTCATGTTTTATGGTCATGTGGTTGGTTTCCAGCTTGTCTCTGGCCAATCATCTTCTTGGCCCATAGTCTGACTCGGTCCTTCCTGGTGGTGCAAGCGTCTCTCAGCCAAGATGGATTTCAGCGAGAAAGACACTGGGAGGTTGGTCATCCTCTTCCTCTTTTGACCCTTTCAGAATTCTCCAGGTTACTCTTCAGCAGCAGTACCATGTTCTATATAGGGACCTTCTGTTGTGAGACAACTCAGGCAAGCAGGCCTGTCCAAGACAGGTGGTTTCAGTCAACAGTCCCCTAACAGCTACAGATTCTAGGAAACAGCTTCAGACCCATTCAGTCAGAAAACCCTTACTGTGAGACTCAACAGATGCTTATGTTTTCTGCTGTTCAGTATACAGCTAAGCATCAAGGTATTACCTAGTCCAAGCTCATTCAACTCACTGCATGACAGGCCAATAAATTGGGAGACGAGGTGCTGGAGCAAGAAATAATGACTTTATTCAGAAAGCCAGGAGTCTGAGAAGATGGTGGACTAGAGTCCTAGAGAATCATCTTACTGGGGTCTGGATGTTAGTTCCTTTTATAGAACACAGAGTGGAGGAGGTAAAAAGGTAACTTTCAAAAGGCCGTAAGTTTTGCAAATATCTCCTGGTTTTGCAAGACTAGAGGAGGAGATGTGTTAATTTCTTCTTTCCTGCAGCCATTCCCAGGTGAGCTGGGTCAGGATGTTTCACCTGTGAGCTGGGTCAGGATGTTTCCCTGTGAGCTGAGCAAAAGTATTTTAATTTAACATTCAGGCAGAGGGGGCAGCGTTCCCTGAGATGAGCCATTATGTATGCTTTTAGCTATAGGCAACATCCTTTTAGTGATTAACTTGTAACAAAAGCAACAGAAGGCAAAAAAAAAGACATAATGACTGATGAGTCATTTATATGACTAAATGTACAAAGTCTGAATACCACTCCTTGCAAATAAAAAATAAGTGCTTGTTTTAATGTATGACATCATATATTTGTATTTCCATTAAATATAGAAATTAATATGAATGAAACTCATCATCTTAGAATGTCTCATTGACTTTGTAATGTAGATATAGCTTAACAAAATGTATAGATGTTGAACTTTTAAGATTATCTGACATTTATTATGTTTTTCTATGTTGAGGCATATATTTATTGAAATTTAAAAACTCATTCTACTAAAAAAATATTCACTCTCTACCCAGAATGTACGCATTATGGTATTTTTTTCTACTTTTAAGTGTAGTAACCAAGCAGGCACCAGTTCACCAAATTCGGGTATCTCTGATATAAACTTCAAGATTTTCTAGTACAATCAATGCCTCTTTGTGTTTCCAGAATTATTTCCCTCATAATATATTAATATAAACGTTCATAAAGTCATAACCAGATACACTAAAAGCACAATATTTATTAATTATAAATAGTCTATGTATCATAAGACATATTAAAGATTTTTACTTTTAAACATCAAGGCCTTCACTTTGTTATTTATTATAGGATGCAAACAGAATGGCTATAACAGACACACCTAAGTTCCATTATCTTTATCTGTCATCTTCTCATAACATTTGTAAATGCAAATTATAAGAATGTTGCAGATGTCTTTGCAAGTATCTGTTTTCAGTAATTATCACCTAGACTTATCCTGAATTTTCTGCAAGATTTTTTTTAGCTAGTTTCTTTTCTCCTCTATTTCTTTCTTATGCATTCTTACTCATTTACATAGCATTTCTTTGGTAATTTTAATTTTGAGGACAATGCATTCTCAATGTACTGCATTGATTACATGCTATTCTGCTGAATGTTCTATCAAAGTAGTTACTTTGTTATGCTGATTCTTTTTTTTTTTCAATTTACATTTCAAGTGAAAGGTTGTTTTTGTCTTATAGATAAAGATGTTTTTCTCGCTGTATGTTACTGGTAATACCAGTCCCTATGAAAGATTTTCCTCTTTATACAGTGCTTCTTATTTCTTCACTTTAGTCCTCCTCATCCCACCTCTAAACGGTTTTTCTTCAATGACTGCTAAGTGATCAGCCAAATGCTACATTGGCATGTTTATTTTTAAACAGTTTATTGAGTATTAAATGTAGGTTACACTTGATGTTAAACATAATTTAAAAGTCTTCACATCTGGTATATTAAAATATTAGTAGGCTTCCCTAGTGGCGCAGTAGTTGAGAGTCCGCCTGCCAATGCAGGGGACACAGGTTCGTGCCCCCGTCCGGGAAGATCCCACATGCCGTGGAGCGGCTGGGCCCGTGGGCCATGGCCACTGAGCCTGCGCATCCAGAGCCTGTGCTCTGCAACAGGAGAGGCCACAATAGTGAGAGGCCTGTGTACAGCAAAAAAAAAAAATATATATATATATATATATATTAGTAAACTATAGTCAATATAAGAATCTAATAAATATTAAAGATAGTTGATGGTTTATGTTCCCATGTACATGCATTTTCAAGCATCAGATTTTGTCTGGGTTGGCAAGTCTACAATGTGTAAAAATGGATGAGTCCAGCCAATCTATTTTCAGAGATTATTTTTCCTACTATAGAACTAATTTCTGCTGATGTGAAAGTATCATTTGCTTGATCTAGCAAGTGTGAGTGTTTAATGGGCTTAGTCAATCTAAAGCTGTGAACTAGTTATATGAGTCCTAAACCTGAGAGCACCGCTAATTTGCTGATAGATTTAACTAACTCATTTTACCATTTTAAACCTAAAGTACATTATTAATAATTTGGAACTAATGACACTGGACTTTTGCATACTAATTTAGGAATAAATAGCTAATCAATAAAGGTTTCTTATTATCATAAAATGCGTTAAATTAACACCCAAATTGCCCCATTCAGAGTCATAAAATTCAGTCACTTATTTTAGCATTCTAAATGTTGGGAAAAAATGTGGAGGGTTATTTGTTTAAAAGGAATCTTGCAGGAAGTAAAAAGGTGTTATGGTTAATGGTGCTCTAATTCAACAGTTTCCTGTTAGTTCCATCTCAATATATCAGCATGACATTGAATTTCTGATTTTTAGATTCTATTCTAAAGCTATGATTTCACACTAAACCTTGGTATAAAGGCCACCCCATCTTCCTACAAACTATTTGGAGAGATCCTATTTTTAATCTCTTAAGCAAATAATAAGACACATTGCTTTCAATTTTAGTTGAGAATGTAACATCTAAAATAATGTTTCCTTAGAGTTAGCAAGATTAACAAATTTTCCCATAAATTATTTCTAATACAATGTAAAATAGAATTTAAAATTATATTCCAAAAGCTTATTGTGTTAATATTTTGCATACAATGAAGTTTAATCTAAAATTGCTTTAAAATGAAATTATTTAGAAAATGTCACAGATGTGTGTTCCAGAATTTTGAAATTCAAGAATAACCAAAAGAACATCAATTAAAAAACTACCCCAGGTAGTTTTTTGTTTTGTTTTTTTTTTGTGGTGTGTGGGCCTCTCACTGTGTGGCCTCTCCCATTATAGAGCACAGGCTTCAGACACACAGGCTCAGCGGCCATGGCTCACGGGCCCAGCCAGTCCATGGCATGTGGGATCTTCCCAGACCGGGGCATGAACCCGTGTCCCCTGCATTGGCAGGCGGACTCTCAACCACTGTGCCACCAGGGAAGCTCTCCTCAGGTAGTTCTATTTAAAGTTTAAAAAAGTCAAAGCCTACATTTTAAAAATATTTTCTTCTTTGAAATCATTAGGGTGATAAATATTTTTCTGATTCTTTCTGGAATAATTAAGATCTGATGATTCTTGGTTAATTGTTCTTTTTTTTTTTTAATTTTTTTTTTATTTTGCGGTACGCGGGCCTCTCACTGCTGCGGCCTCTCCTGCTCTGGATCCGGACGCTTAGTCTCAGCAGCCATGGCTCACAGGCCCAGCCTCTCCGCGGCATGTGGGATCTTCCCGGACCGGGGCACGAACCCATGTCCCCTGCATTGGCAGGCGGACCCTCAACCACTGCGCCACCAGGGAAGCCCTAATTGTTCTTTTTTAACTACAAAACAAATAGAAATGCTAGTGAACATCTATCATTGATTTTCTACTTAAAAGGTATTATAATATTGAATTAAACAAAGAGATATCTTACTATTAATCCATTTAACATTTTATACACACAGACACATCTACACAAGTGGAAGGAAATTCTTTATTGCATCCTTTCTTATAGTTTTTCTGTTGAAGTGACAAAATAGTTCAGAATGAAACATATGCATAAAGGGGTAATATAGAAAATCCATAAAAGCAAGCACTCTAGGTATATCTTGCTTACCAAAGGAGTGAAAAATAATTTTACTACTAAAAGTATAAACTTTTATCCCAAGAAAATTGTTTGATTATTTTATCCACCCTTTAACATGCTGTGCTGAACCTTTCACATATTTTGAAGATCATCTTATATAAATACAGAAATAAAACTATTAGAAATGAAATTAAGTACTAGAAATAGAATAAACATTAAAAATAAAAACATTTCTAAATTATCAATTTTATTAATGTGCATTTCTTTTTATTAATGTACTCCAGATTAATTTATTCCCATACTGTAAGAACATAGGTAGTGTCTAATCTTCTGCTAAGTACAATGCTACAATAATATACTTCTACACACATCATTTTTCACATTTGTGAGTGCACCTATAGAGACAAAATACTTTGAATTTGTATAGTTGGATAAAAATTATATGCATGAACATATGCTTTAAAATTTTTATGGGTAAATAACTGGGAGTGAAATAGTTGAATATTGCTTAGATACCTATTTAATTTATTAAAAACTTGCCAAATCATTTTCAAAGTGTTTGTACTATTTTACATTTCCACTAAATATATATATAAAGACATATATGAACATTCATAGTAGTTTTATTTGTAATAATAAAGAACAGGAAACAATCCAAATATTCTTCAACAGATTAATGGGTAAAGAACCTCTAATAACACATAAAATGGTATTAAATTCAGCAATTAAAGGAGACAAATATTACATATACCCTAACAACACTGATGTATACAAAAGTAATCATGCAGAGTGAAAGAAACAGACAAAAAAATAAAAATATATACATACAGTATAATTTCATTTGTATAAATTTCTCATAAATACAAACTATTCAGAAGTCAGATTAATGGTTGTCTAGAGATGCAAGAGTGGGAGGAAAGTATAACAAAGGGACAGGAGGAAAATTTGAAGGGTGATGAATATACTCATGAGCTTGATTGTGAAGGTAATTTCATAAGTGTGAACATAGGTCAAAACTTATTAAATTTTATGCTGTAAATTCTTGCAGTTTTCCATATGTCAACTATACTTTAAAAATCTGTTAAAATGTATAAAACATACTTCAGTACAAAGCAGAATAAAATAAGTTGTCTAGAGCACTGTTATTCAAAACAGCAGCTCCATGTACTTTTTGCTATAGGTCTGTAACAAGGAGTATTCATCAGAATATAGTGCAATGTCCTGTTCCAATAATTAAGAAAATCTTGCTATGAAAGAAAAACATATTAACTGAATGAAGTAGTCAGCATATTACACACCACCTCTATTGTTAAAGACAAACATCAAAGATTTCCACCGATCTTTCATCTACTTATTTGATTCTACCTCAGAACTTAATTTTTTTACATTGGTTTGTCTTTCTCTTTACATTCCATTACCATACTATTCCAAATATTTCAACAAGTTTTAATATCAATCAGGGTTTATACATTACTACTGTGTTTTAAAAAATTGCCTGGCCATATTTGATTTTTATTCTTCCAAAATAGTTTTAGAATGAGTAACTGCAGTTCCAAATATAGTTTTATTGCAATCATATGACATTTCTTATATTGGCTTAAAGAGAAATTGACATCTTTTATATTGAAATTTCAGAAGAGTATTTTTACAAATTAATTCAAGCTTTCTTCTATTTCAATAAGAATATTTTAGGATTTCTTCTTTCACAGATATCAATATTGCTTTGGGGCACTTAATTATATTCTTTGCATTACAAATAACATCACTAATTATATATTTTCTGATATGTTGCCAATTAATTTATTTATTCAACAAATATTTTTAGGTATCTATTATGTTCCTGGTACCACTCCAGGCACTGGGGATAAACCAGGGAACAAAGCAGATAAACATTTCTTCACCCAGGCAACACTTAGTCCATCAGGCAACAGATGATAAACAAAAGAAATATGTTTACGGTTTGCAGTTTTACATAAGGAGGCCTGAAAATGCTTGACTGAGAAGGTGAGTTGTGCGAAAGAAACTGATTAAATGTGTCACATAGTCATATAGTTACCAAGAGAAGAATATTCTAGGAAGAATAAAGATCAGATATAGGAAACATATTCACTGGAAAATGTCAGGAACATTAAGAAAACCCATGTAGCTGGAACAGAGTGAGCCAAAGTGTAATGCTGGATTCTAAGAAATACTCACAGGTGGGAAATGTAACACTTTCCATCTGACTGAAATGGGAAATCAGTAGAGTTCTTTGAGCAGAGGAGTAGCAATATCTAATTTATGTACACAGAGGAAAGGCCATGGGAGGAAACAACAAGAAGGTGGTTTTCTGTAAGCCAGGAAGAGAGGCCTAACCTGAAACCAACCTTGATAGCAACTTGATCTTGGACTTCTGACCTCCAGAACTGTAAGAAAATAAATTTATGCTGTTTAAGCCATCCAGTCTGTGGCATTTTGTTATGGCAGCATCAGCAGACTAATACTGTGGCCACTTTAATTATCTTATATTTAAATAGTTTTTCAACTAAAATGATATCATTTGCAAATATACTTTATTTTTTTCTTTGCTATCATTGCTGGCTAATATCTATAGTGTAATAAAAAATGATAAAAATTATGATGATATATCTATCTTTTATTGATTTTCAAAGGAATACTTTCATCATTTTCCCAGTAAATACAATGCTGGCTTTCAGTTTGAGATATATAGTTTTAAGTAATTGTCAAAGCATCTATCTAAGTTTATTTCATTTATTTTTTAATCACGAAAGAATGAATAATTTTAACAAATGTGCCAGTACATATGGAGATAATCATATGATTTTTTCCAAAAGATATCAATTAATATAACACATTTTACTTAAGATTACCTACTGTTGACATCCAATTTCAGCTCAAACATAGAGAAAGCTGAAAACGAGCAGATCTCACACTTACAAGAAAAAAACTAGACAGGGAACAAACAAAAAAATTTCTGTGCAATTTGGTTACAGGAGGCTAAAGACATTAGACCCATATAAAGAGACAAAAACAACTAGAAATTTTGACAACTGCTAGAGGCTGAATATCGGCTAGTGTGAAAGTATAAAAATCTTAGATCCCCATTATAGAGGATTTCTCATCATTTTGCAGGCTTTTCCCCCAGGAACACCATCAAAGCCTCACAAAGAGGATTTAGAAGAACTTGATGAAAACTCACCCAGTGGTGCTTAAGGGAGGGAAAACGTGGGATGGGGTGGGGTTTGAGAACAGCAGACACTGGAATTTTCTCAGAAACATATCCCTTATAAAACAAAAGACTTAACTATGGGAGAAAAATACCACAGGAGGAGAATCGTGACATTCCAATGCAGATATGGAAAGGGAATATTGCCAGTCATGGCCTTCCTGGATCTTATAAGAAGAAACAAAGACACATTAATTTTTCCTACTGTATAGCACAAGGAACTCTACTCAATGTTCTGTGGTGACCTAAATGGGAAGGAAATCCAGAACAGAGGGGATATATGTATACATATAGATGATTCACTTTGCTGTACAGTAGAAATTAACACAACATTGTAAAGCAAAGGTACTCCAATAAAAATTAAAAACAAACAAATTTTTCAGGGAAGGACTTCAAAGACATAGATTAAAGCACTGGAAAATCACTGCTGCAACTAGGAGAGGGTACTGGGACAGAGATAAAAAGGCTCTGTCCCTGAAGAAGGTACAGAACATTAGGGAGGTGAAGATACAGTCCCATTGTGCACTCCAAGACTGAGACTTAATCGGGACACAAAAGAATGTGCTGCCCTTCCTCCACACTACCACTATGCTAACAAGATTCCAGTAATAGCAAGGTATTACAGGTGGGAAACATGCAAAAATAGACTTTTTAAAGAGCAGCACAGTGGGAAGATGAAAAGTCCAGATGGGAGGAAAAAAACAAGGATACTAGAGAAAATTCAAGCTTTGTTGCCTACAGCTATAAAAAAACATTAAACAGAGTCAAACTCCCAGTCAGATTAGCATAAATGCTCACACTAAAAGTCTTTTTTTCTTTTTTACCTCAGTTCCTATTATCTGGCTTTCAAAATAAAACTACAAGGCATTTCAGAAGACAAGAAAAAATGAAGAAACAGAGAAATCATCACAACCACACTCAAATGTGACACACATGTTAGAATTATCAGGCAGGAATTTAAAACAAAACAAAACAAAATTAATATGTTAAGGAAACCAAAGGAAAAGGTAGGTAACAAGAAAATCAGAGGTAATTTGTGCAAATATATGGAAGCTATAAGAAAGAATCAAATGGAAATGTCAGAAATCAAAATTGCAGTATAGATAATAGAAATGAAGAATACCTTTAATGGATTTCAAGTAGACTTGGTATGGTTGAAGAAAGAATCAATAAGTTTGACAACAGGGCAGTATAAATTACCCAGTAAGACACAAAGAGCATAAAGAGTTTGAAGAAAACAACAATAGCAGTGCATCAACAACAGAAAACAGTGAAAGTCTGTGGGACAATATCAAATGGTATAACATGCATGTAATTAGAATCCTACACAGAAAACAGAACACGGCAGCAAAAAGGTTTGAAGAAAAATGGCCAAAATTTAAACAAAATCAATGACAAACACATTTATTTTTATTTGTTTGAGCAGAGTGTATCTATAATGATTTAATTATTTCTCTGCTTATTTTCATATTGTTAATTCTACTCTTGGATATAACTGTCTCCATTCTACTTCTTGATTTGCTTAACTAGAATTTATTATCCTATATTTATTATTTTTTCTCCAAGTAAATATCTCTTTATTTAATTATTTGTCTCTCATGTTTTTCTAGTGGCTACATCCCATTATGTTTAGTAATTCTTTTACTTTGAATGTTGGATATAATAAAGGAAAAATGATCTACAAATATTACCCTCCATATGTTAGCTTAAGAACTCTGGAGATTAAAAAAATAATAAAAAGGTTTTCAAGTTTCCTAAATATGAAGAAGACAAATTTAATTTGGTTAACTCACATGAGCAGTATCACCATCTAGTTGCAGCTTCAATTAGCATGCAGGGCATAATCTGAGGCTACTCAGATATCAGAAGAATGATGAGTTTGTAAATGTCAAATTAAAGCATGATTGTGCCAATCCCTGTAATTTTACCAATACGTATTCAAGAGCTATAGTTGATGAAACCAGGCACAGCAACTTATTCAGGACAGGCCATGTCAGCAAGGATTTTTTGTTTTTATATCACATGGATGGGGATAATAAACATAGTGGCAGGTCAGAAGCTTGCAGCAGTTGAACCTTGATTTAGGCAACAGTGCTGCCTCTAGGGGGACAAAAATAGCTTTAAGTGCTTGCCCCCACACCCACTGCTTGCCCCTTCTTGCCCCCTGCACAATATAGGGTCTAAGGTCTTGATTCCTTTGCTACTAAGGTTGTTACTTTCCCTTCACCTTCACAAAATTGACGAGTCCAATTCCAGTAGCTGAAAATTCACATTTTTTTCTGATCATCTCTTATTGGATTCATCAAGTTGATGATGATTACTACCAAGGACCAAACTGCCATAGCAATATGTGTAGACCAGGATGAGGTGAATGCAATAACCAAGTCTTTCTTTCTAATTTTTTTTTTTTTTTTTTTTTTTTTTTTTTTTTTGCGGTACGCGGGCGTCTCACTGCTGTGACCTCTCCCACCGCGGAGCACAGGCTCCGGATGCGCAGGCTCAGCGGCCATGGCTCAGGGGCCCAGCCGCTCTGCGGCATGTGGGATCCTCCTGGACCGGGGCATGAACCCGCGTCCCCTGCATCGGCAGGCGGACTCTCAACCACTGCACCACCAGGGAAGCCCACCCCAATTTTTTTTTACAATGTCAAATACCTGTAGTTTGTAGGGAGCTTAGAATTTTCCATTGAATGCTTTGCCTGTAAAAGAATTGCTGGTTGACCTTTATAACAAAAGATGCACCATTGTCAAAGTGTAGATGCTCTTGAAAGACAAGAGACACAGCAGAGATAGGTCTCAAAGGCCACGATTCTGTGGGTGGAACCAGCTAATCTGATTAGTGAAAAAGCAAATGTGGTGAGACATCACTGATTAACCCAAGAGGGAATCAAGACCTAACTAAAGAATTTAGCAGGAGCATGTTGGGCCAACACCTTCTATAATATGACCTCCATTACCACAAGAAAAATAGGACAACTTTGGAAGGAGTCACAAGTCTGGTATATGGGGTAGCTTTTGCATTAGAAATATAGAGTCTTTTCTTTTATGCCCAGTATATGATGGTGGATGTGTCACCATTTTTGGTGTCATTCTGATCACTGTAGGCTTGATCAGAACTTGATTCCAGTTTGTCTCATCAAAGAACAAGACCTTAATATGGATATCTATGTGATTGATTCAGTTGATCCAATTAGCAGCAGCAATTTATTTTCAGTTTGGGGCCCCAAAGAAGAATATCTTTAATCTCCCACTCTGTAGTATTTTAAGTGGCATTCCAGAACTGTAAGCCAGCCTCACATTTAGCAAAAAATATAACATGATTCATCAAGAGAAGCATTGGCCAGAACTATGAAAATGGCTTAAATTATTAAATTATTATGGCTTAAATATCTTAAATTATTCCCATTGACTGGAGCAACCATGTCTATTTGTGATTCTACATAGCTGGTATTGATGTTGAACTGGGTCCTTTAATTGTGAGCCTTCAAATCCAATTTGACCCACCTCAAAATGAGAACATTAACCCAGAGAGTCAGAAGTCCTCCATAGGCAAGTTATTCAATTTCAGAGGAGCTCTTTAGCAAGCTAATAGCCATTTTTAAAAGGTATGTACTTGTTAGCTGTATTGAGAGGCAACAATCTAAGAGCCCAGGAGGAGACCGGGAGGAGTGGAGGCTGCCTCATTAGCCAGAGGCTCCAATAGACAAAATAATGTTGCACTGACTTGTACCTGTACCAAAAAGTACAATAATCTGCTGGTCCTCCTTCCTGGTGATGGTGAGGCACCAAAGAGGCAGCAGTTTTTCTTTAACTACCAGAGGTCAGCATTGTGAATTTGTTCACATAGTCTCAAGAAACTTTGACAAAGCTATCCCTAAATTTTGTTAGGTTTCTCAAACACCACTGGTGATAGAGGTGTGACACCACCAGTCTAGCCATTGAGACTCAGGCTTCTGACTTGCCAACCAGGAGGACATAATGTATCTATCTCTGCATGTATGTATGTATTTATGTATGTGTGTGTGTATGTATGTATGTATCTATCTATCTATCTTTCTAATCTATTTTCATCCATCATCTATCAAAATCTTTGGATATCAGAAGGTAGAGAGGCATTTGCACTAAACTCTGACTCACCCACTGTAGGAAAATGGTAGAAGAGCTTGCTCCCACTGCATGTGGGAATGTACTGAATGGGAGATTCATCTCTCATTTTATCAGCATTTACAGGACAAGCATGTAACACATCAAAAGCTACTATATATTTCTACAACAGTACATTCAATTGTCCCAGAGGATACACCCACACAATAGCTTTTCTTTTTCTTGGCTGAAAGTTTTGATCAAACCCTAACAGTTGAATATGGGCATTTTTCTTATTCCCCATGGGAACATAGAGCAGGGAGTTTAACACCTGATCATGAGGACCTATAACAGCTGTCAGGAAAATACATCATCTCCTGTTGGGAGCTTGGGGAATACAGCAAGCCAGAGGAAGCTAGCTTGTAGGGGATGGCTGAGATTTACTAAAGAGGTTTCTTTCTTTTGTCTCTTTACTCCTTATACATGCCTCCTCCTCCTTAGTGCACCTTTCATCATCCAGAAAGCCCTAGATTCAGGGGCTCCTTTGCTTTCTCCCTTTATATACCACAGCTTCTCCTCACAGTCCTCAGCAGTTTCAGATACTCTGAGTCCGGTGACTCTTCCTCCCCATGAGAGAAGATATGTTAGTGACCTGGGTGACTATATCCAACAGAGTTGTAGAAGTTTGAGTCCCTCCATTCCCTGAATTTCCCCAACATACTCAACTTTTTCCTTAAGGTAACTGACGTCAGAGTAGAGAAGGAGAACAGTATCAGAAGGCTCAGAGGGAGGGAGAGAGAAGCTCAGTTCCAGTAAACAAAAATGTGCATGTACTTTCAGTTTCAAGTGGCTGCACACTGGAACTCAGCAAAGGAGCTGGTTTTGGTTCAAATAAATGGTTTTGTTCCATTCAAACCTGTATGTCTTTATTGCTGACACCTCTAATTTTAACTTTGGAGAAATTTTGACAACAAAAGCCATATTGTCATTACTTTGTGGCCTCAGCCTATTGTTATGATAACATCCTTCCTTCCTCCCAAACGAGAGTGAGTAACTAACCAAGCAGAGTTATAACAACCAATCAGGGAGATGGTTTCAATCGTACCACTCCTTGCTTAGCCTCTAAACATTCGTTAACAATAGGACAGTGGAACACAGTCACTCTGCCCTTTTTCGTCCCTGCACTTGACTGATAACATTCAATATCCAATTCTGGGGAGTTTTCTCATGTCTATCTTCTCCATCCTTTCTCTTCTAGGAAGCCGTGTCTCTGTCAGCAACCCATCCTTTTCACCAAGACTGTCCAGAACTTTGCAGGATTTGAGATTTTATCTTTAAAATCTTAAAAGCTAACAAGTTCACCACTTTGTGGATGCTGAAAGAAGACATGAGACTCCTGGGTTAGAGACAAACACTTTACAACTCATGGCAGAAGTAGTAGCCAGAGTTCTTGTTGACTAGTGTCAGTTCCCCATGCTTCTCAGAGTACCTCACAAAAAGCCCATTGTTTATGCTTGCACACAGAGTAAGTTGTGTTACAGAAGAGGAGCACTGAACTTATGGAATTATCATTTTCATAGTGAGTTGACGCAAGCCTACTCTTTATCTGGGAGTAGACAAGGCTTTGCATTTTTGGCTTTCCCAGCAAAAAATGTGCAAGAACACTGAGCTATCCTAGCAAATTACCTCTCCTAACAAAGAGATGGGCTAAAGAAACATAATGACAAAAGGAATCTAGTTGGTCAGCGTTGGGCAATTCTATCTAGGAAAATAAAAGTGATGTTAAATCATGTAACTAGGGTAGAAGTCTGGAGGCCTTATTTTGATACCTAGGAACATAAGCATTCATCTTCAGATTTAACAAAAGAGTTGTAGAGTCCAGACACATTGATATAGTGAAAACATATATGTATCAGGGATATCAGGGATCAGATGGCTATGGACACAGGCCAGTTACCTGTTGTTTTGTAAATACCAAGCAGTTTTAATGGAACACAGTCATGCCAATTCATGTACTTATTCTGTATGCCTGCTTTTTTTTTTTTTTTTAATAAGGACAGAGTTATATAGTTGCAACAGAGACTGGATAGCCTTAGATTTAAACTGTCCACTATTTGGCTTTTAGGTAAAACATTTGTTAACCTCTGATGTATAAGTCACATGTATATAATGGAGAATGAGAGATTAAAAAACTGATATAATTTGCTATATACTTCTCTAAATAACATTTTAAGGTATAAAACCAGATGATAAAAAAACAGCTTTATGTTCCTTTTCTTCCTTAGCTTTATTAAGGTATAACTGACAAAAATTGTGTACATTTGAGGTATACAAAATGATGATTTAATATTCATAGACACTGTGAAATCAACCAAGCTAATTAGCACATCCATCATTTCACCTAGTTAATGTTTGTGTGTGTGTGTGTGTGTGTGTGTGTGTGTGTGTGTGTGTGTGTGGTAAGAACACTTAAAATCTACTATTGTAGCAAATTTCAGGTATATTATACAGTGATTGACTATAGTCACTATGCTGTACATCCAGAACTTATTCATCTTTTAATTGAAAAATTTGTACGCTTTGACTTACATCTTCCCATTTCCCCCACCCGGAAGCCCCTTCTCTCTGCTTCTCTGAGTTTGATTTATTTTTATTCCACGTCTAAGTGAATCATTTAGATGAATCATCAATGCTGTAATCAATACAAAATTAGACAAGAGTTAAAGCTGATCAATATTTAGGCAGTTTGGTTACCTGTATCTTTCAATCCTACAGAGAATATCGTCTCTGAAAGAAATGATATGTAATGCTGAACTGATTTGGGTAGTCTGTTAATGCAAGCAGCTTGAAAGAAGCCTGAGGTTAGATGAAGGTCAAAGCCACTAATATGAACTAAAATCATCAGTAAATGAGATTTCATATGATATTTTAATTAGACTCACTCTGTCACAGTATGAATTGTAAATGTGAACTTTAGAATCAAATCAATTTATTAGGTACATTTGGCATTTCCTTCATACACATTTTAAAATAAAAAAATTAAATTGTATTCCTTATGCTATTTCAAAAGTAAGATCTTGATTTAGATTGGCAGTTTTGATTTTTATATATTTTTTTTACATTAAATGAATCTGTAATACACACTGGATTTCTATTCTAGAGCATGTGTGATATGATTTGGAATATGTTCACTCTTAGAAATTAAGCCAGTAACAAAGATATTTTCTGTTTAGAGGTTTAAGTAATAGTCTAATGTCTTTTCAAGGAAAAACGAAGTAAGTAGAGATGACTCCTGTTGATACTAGATTCTATTTCTTAAATATATATATGGAAAAAGTATATTTATATATTCTTCAATGTTCTAAGGAATTTTCTTGTTTCCTACACTGCAAGCCACAGACTTCACTCTTCTCTAGAAATTTAGAAAAACAATTCTTTGGAATTCTTACCAAGGGAAAACTTCATGATTTTTTAATAACTAAGAAGCCCCAAAGGATTGTGTTTTCTGACCTACTATAAATCTTCATAATGAGACAAATAAATCTTGTTACATAGTGAAGCTAGACTTCCTCTATAGGGAAATCCCCATCTGTTACTCTATACTTAACAAGATATTGCAGCCAATTTTAATATTAATAATCACAGAAAATAATCACATGCCTGATGACACTATTCAGATCTGCTCATGTTTCAACTGTTTACATAATATATTTTATGTAATGTAGCAATACATTTTAAAGGAAAGTTCATATTAGTACATCTATATGTGGTGCAACTTAATGAATCAATACAACCAAAATGATGAGACTGTTTATGAGATCGAACAGTCATAAACATTGCTTTTATTTAGTCATGCTCTTGTCCATATCCTACATAGGTTATGGGGAAATAAGCCTAGAGCACAGACTAACAGATTCTTAGAATTCTACCACTGTTGGTTTTTGTTTATTTTTACTATATCCAAGAACATTTTTCTTAATAAGGTTCTCAAATAATGGAGATATCATAATATCTCTTTTACCACTTGTTATTAGTGGTCCTCTTCTAATGTGAACTTTCAGAATTTATCATTATCAAGCTAACTAATGGAAACTGAAGAGACAATATACATCATGTGATGGTAATTTGCATGCTTCTTGAAATAATTCTACAATATCCAGGTAAATATATATTAAAAGTATAGTGTAAGGTTGAGCATGAAAGCATAGTTGAATCCTCTTTCCTCCAGTTTTCTCTAACAGACCATTGGGACTAAATTCATGATAACTCACAAAAAATATTCTTTCGGCACTAGTCAATACATACTTTTTATTGTTCAACTCCTACCCTCATAATCTTTTGTAATTTTCTTCTCTTTATCTAAATTTGCACCTTTCTCCACTGTAATCTTTCCTTGTACTTTGCAGAGTGTCACTTCTAATTTATTTTCTAATATCAACTCCTTTTAAAATATTGCCTCCTTTACATCTCTGTGGAAAACTTGCTGTCAGTACATCCACCCCAAGACCTTGGCTTTTTGTATAACACTTTCCAATGGAGGATATTTTTATTCTTATTAATGTGACTCCAAATTGCTTAGTGTGATGTGTTTCTCCTTCTTATTCACCATTAATTTTCCAAAAATCTAATGTATTTAGGCTCAGACCATCTGACTATAACCTCTTTCCTATTTATTTTGCTTTTCACTAACCAAATACCCTTCACTTAATTAATACTAAACTTTAACAACTAATTCAAATACTTCCTTTGGAATTCAGTTTTGTCCATGCACCTGGGTGACTATATAGTGAAGATATCATCTAAATAAATGACCCATTCTACATACAAGACTCACAGCTCTCAATCGCCTATGTGACCTCCATTCAATTCTAATTTATTTTAACAATTCACTGCAAGAATGGCTCATAAAATTGCCATAATTCAAAAATCCAGTAAATCAAAATCTTTCTCTGATAACTCCTTCCAATTCTTCCACCTTGTTAGCTCACACATAAATATATATATATATATATATATATATATATATATATATATATATATATAGTTGATTTACAATACTGTGTTAGTTTCAGGTGTATAGAAAAGTGATTCAGTTATTTCTTTTTTAGATTCTTTTCCATTATAGGTTATTATAAGATACTGAATATAGTTTCCTCTGCTCTACAGTAAGTCCTGATGTTTATCTATTTTTATACATGGTAGTGTGTGTCTGTTAATACCAAACTCCTAATTTATCCCTTCCCCCATTTCCCCTTGGTAACCATAAATTACCTCCCCCATTCTATGATTTTAATACCACTCAATAAGATTAGAATTGTTCCAGTTGCAAGATTTATAAAAGAGAAATCAATAAGTGTATTTAAAGAATAACAGCTTAAAATATGAGATTTCCTTGTAAGATCAGTAAACTGAGACAGCTTTCAAGTGTACACCCTCTGATTCACAGTTGCCAAACAAGAACTACATCTGTGAAAGATTAATTACAATGTCAACCTACAATATAATGTCTCCAGGAATTGTTTTGTTGAGAAAAGAGCTTCTCTTCCTAGGTGTGATTTAATAGGTGATACTTTTGGCTGCCTGGCCTGTTGTGGTCGTGACCATCTAAAAAGCTGTTTGTGGATTGAGTCCAATTAGCTCAGAAATCAACTGAGTTATTACAATGTACTGACAATAAGGAAGGAGGGTGGCACCTAAAGGATGGTAGGTAGAAACTCAAGAGTTGTTTCGACTGTATATTTTGTTCAATTTACATGAAAAATTGAAGCTAGATTTTGGACTCATACCAAGGAGTGACTAGAGATGCAGATAAGAGTATTAGTGATAGACGCCTCACTAAAGTCGCAGTTAATGTGTGGTAAGTGACGGTTAGCCATTTAGATATTGAAACAGAGGAAAGAAATATGAATTATTAGTTAGGAAAAAAATAAACAAAAAAGATCATGCAGATCGAAACATGAATATCTATGGTATTATTTATATGCGTCATGTTTAGGAGGTCTTGAATAAAAGTTGTTTACTTCATACAATCATTCAACGGTATGTAAAGAGACAAGAATTTTTACACTCTTTTTGTTGTTCAAATCATAATGAAATGATAAAAACCAGTAGTTAAATATCTCTTGTTAATACCATTTTAATTTATTGATGAATTAGACAGATGTGGTTATATGTAGTAAATTAAATTTTCATAATATTATAGGTTGGATATTATCTTTCCAAATAAAGAAATCTCCCAATACTAGGTCTTTCTGTTGTAGACTGTTTTGTAATCTCTGAAAAATATTAAGTGGGAAATTAATTTAACAGTCTATATCCATGGTTAAGTATCCTAAACATTCTTAGTAACTTAATTAAAAATAAAACCTGGCTTGGAAAAAATTAGCTATTAAGGTCTCTTTTTAAAAATAGGAATAAAATGCTTCATTTTTAAAGTTGAAAAATTAGCTCAGTGTAAATTAAAATGATTGATGCAACTTACCCTAGATTGCCTGCAAATAAATTTAATTTTCTTTCCTTGTTCTCATTCATTTGTATAACAAAATACTTATAAATTATCCTCAGTGTACTGTTATTAAGTAAACTTTAATGAATTAAGATGATACCAAGAGGCTATTTTGAGTATGTTTTTGGCAAGAATTAGGGAAAATATACATTCTTTTTATAATAAATTTGTTCCTGAAATTTCTAAAAGAAAACAAAGTAAATGGAACTGCTACTTTGAAACGAGCTTGAAGTTTTGCCCTTACACTCTAGTGCAGAATTCCTTGGAGAAATCATTATCAAGAGAGAATTTCCCCCAAACTACAAAAAGTGAAGGAGGAAACTCTCAAGAGGGGGCTGGGCATCCTACTCAAATACAGTTACATCTAACTAAGAAACTGGTTGTGATAGGGCTGTTTTGCTAATCTGGACACATTGAAAGTAGAGAACATAAGAAAAGTTATTAATTCAAATACTTCAGATTTCAAATGGGAAGTTTGTACTTGTCTTTTACTGTATTTGATAAATTTGTATTTACTGTATTTGATAAACCTGTATTTGATAAATTTAGTCATAACTTATGAGAAGAAAATCCAAAAAATCTGTCTCTAACATTTTCCCATTTTAGAGCTTCCATTAAACATTTTAATTGCACATCAAAGTCACATTCCTAATATTCAACAAGCATCACATATTAAATATGTTGAAATTGGACTTCATTTTTTCATTTTGGGGGCTTTTTTTTCTTATTTACTTTGATTAATGGTGTAGCCAGCAACCTTATGACTTTCTCTTATAAATAAAATATAATGTGTAAGTATTTTTTTCTTGTCTTCCATCTCTAAACAATAAAACATTCTGTTGATTTGTTCTCCACCATAACTCTCATAGATAGGTATTCATAAACACTGCCATTCTTAATAACATAGTTATGTTTATATTTTAATTCAAAATGGTACCAAAAGCGGACACTATAAAACTCTTAGAGGAAAACATAGGAAAAACACCCTGTGACATAAACCACAGCAAGATCATTCTTGACCCACCTCCTTGAGTAATGAAAATAAAAACAAATAATAAATAAATGTGACCTAATTAAACTTAAAAGTTTTTGCACAGCAAAGGAAACCATAAACAAGATGAAAAGACACGGGAGGAACTTCAAGATGGTGGAAGAGTAAGACGTGGAGACCACATTCCTCCCCACATATACATCAGAAATGATTCTACATGTGGAGCAACTCCTACAAAACACCTGCTGAACGCTGGCAGAAGACCTCAGACTTCCCAAAAGGCAAGAAACTCCCCACGTACCTGGGTAAGGCAAAAGAAAAAAGGAAAAACAGAGACAAAGTACAGAGACGGGACCTGCACATCTGGGAGGGAGCTGTAAAGGAGGAAAAGTTTCCACACACTAGGAAGCCCCTTCACTGGCACAAATGGGGGCTGTGCTGGGGGGGTGGAAGCTTTGGAGCCATGGAGGAGAGTGCAGCAACAGGGGTGCAGAGGGAAAAGTGGAGAGATTCCCACACAGAGGATCAGTGCGACCAGCACTCACCAGCCCGATTGGCTTGTCTGCTCACCCACCAGGGCAGGTGGGGACTGGGAGCTGAGGATAGGGCTTCAGAGGTAAGATCCCAGGAAGAGGACTGGGGTTAGCTGCGTGAACACAGCCTGAAGAGGTCTAGAGCACCACAACTAGCTGGGAGGGAGTCTGGGGAAAAGTCGGGAGCTGCCGAAGAGGCAAGAGACTTTTTCTTCCCTCTTTGTTTCCTGGTGCATGAGGAGAGGGGATTAAGAGCACCTCTTAAAGGAGCTCTACAGAGGGGTGCAAGCCACGGCTATCAGCACGGACCCCAGAGATAGGCATGAGACACTAAGGCTGCTGCTGCAGCCACCAAGAAGCCTGTGGGCAAGCACATGTCACTATCCACACCTACCCTCTGAGTAGCCTGTGCAGCCCGCCACTGCCAGGGTCCCTTGATTCAGGGACAGCTTTCCCAGGAGAACACACAGTAAGCCTCAGGCTGGTGCAATGTCACACTGGCCTCTGCCATCGCAGGCTCACCCCACACTCTGTACCCCTCCCTCCCCCTGGTCTGAGTGAGCCAGAGCCCCTAATCAGCTGCTCCACTAACCCCGTCCTGTCTAAGCAAAGAACAGACACACTCAGGTGACCTATACGCAGAGGCAGGGACAAATCCAAAGCTGAATCCCAGAGGCTGTGCAAACTGAGAAGAGAAAGGGAAATCTATCCCAGCAGCCTCAGGAGCAGCGGATTAAATCTACGCAATCAACTTGATGTACCCTGCAACTGTGGAATACATGAAAAGACAACAAATCTTCCCAAATTGAGGAGATGGACTTTGGTAGCAATGTATATATATATATTCTTTCCCTTTATCACTTTTTGTGAGTGTGTATGTGTATGCTTCTGTCTGTGATTTTGTCTGTATAGCATTGCTTTTACCATTTATCCTAGGGTTCTGTCTGTCCGTGTTTTTTGTTATTTTGTTTTTAGTATAGCATTTGCTATCAATGGTGGATTTGTTTTCTGGTATGTTTGCTCTCTTCTTTCTTTCTTTTTCTTTTTTATTACTTTTTAAACTTTTTTAATAATAATTTTTACCTTAATAATTTTATTATATTTTATTTTATCTTTTTTTCTTTCTTTTTTTCTCCCTTTTATTGTGAGCTTGTGGATGACAGGCTCTTGGTGCTCCAGTCAGGCGTCATGGCTGTGCCTCTGAGGTGGGAGAGCCAAGTTCAGGAAATTGGTCTACATGAGACCTCCCAGCTCCACATAATATCAAAAATCTCCCAGAGATCTCCAACTGAATGTCAAGCCCCGGCTCCACTCAACGACCAGCAAATTACAGTGTTGGACAACTTATGTCAAACAACTAGCAAGACAGGAACACAAATCCACCCATTATCAAAGAGGCTACCTAAAATAATAATAAGGTCACAGACACCCCAAAACACACCACTGGATGTGTACCTGCCCACCAGAAAGACAAGATCCGGCCTCATCCAACAGAGCACAAGCACTAGTCCCCTCCAACAGGAAGTCTACACAACCCACTAAATCAACATTAGCCACTAGAGACAGACACCAAAAACAATGAGAAATACAAACCTGCAGCCTGCAAAAAGGAAACCTCAAACACAGGAAGTTAAACAAAATAAGAAGCCAGAGAAATACACAGCAGATGAAGGAGCAAGGTACAAACCCACCAGACCTAACAAATGAAGACGAAATAGGCAGTCTACCTGAAAATGAATTAAGAAAAATGATAATAAACATGATCCAAAATCTTGGGAATAGAAAGGAGAAAATAAAAGAAACGTTTAACCACAACCTAGAAAAACTAAAGAGCAGACAATCATGAGCAACACAATAAATGAAATTGAAGATTATCTAAAAGGGATCAATAACAGAATAACAGAGGTAGAAGCACAGATGAGTGACCTGGAAGATAAAATACCAGAAATAACTAAGAATAAAGAAAAACAAAAAATGAAAAGAATTGAGGACAGTCTCAGAGACCATTGAGACAACATTAAACATACCAATGTTCGAGCTATAGGGGTCCCAGAAGGGGAAGAGAAAAAAGAAATGGACTGAGAAAATATTTGAAGAGATTATAGTTGAAAATGTCCCTAATATGGGAAAGGAAATATTTAATCAGGTCCAGGAAGTGCAGAGAGTCCCATACAGGATAAATCCAAGGAGAAACATGACAAGACACATAGTAATCAAACTATCAAATATTAAATACAAAGAAAAAATATTAAAAGCAGGAAGGGAAAAACAGCAAATAACATACAAGGGAATCCCCATAAGGTTAATAGCTGGTCTTTCAGCAGGAACTCTGCAAGCCAGAAGAGTGGGACAGGATATTTAAAGTGATGTAAAGGAAAAACCTACAACCAAGATTACTCTACCCTGTAAGGATCTCATTCAGATTTGATGGAGAAGTTACAACCTTTACAGACAAGAAAAAGCTAAGGGAATTCAGCACCACAAAACCACCTTTACAACAAATGTTAAAGTAACTTCTCTGGCAGGAAACAAAAGAGAAGGAAAAGACCTAAAATAACAAATCCAAAACAATTAAGAAAATGGTGAGAGGAACATACATATCGATAATTACCTTAAATGTACATGGATTAAATGCTCCAACCAAAAGACATAGACTGGCTGAATGGATGCAAAAACAAGACCTGTATATAGGCTGTCTACAAGAGACCCACTTCAGACTTAGGGACACATACACACTGAAAGTGAGGAGATAGAAAAAGATATGCCATGCAAATGGAAATCAAAAGAAAGCTGGAGTGGCAATTCTCATATCAGACAAAACAGACTTTAAAATAAAGACTATTACAAGTGATAAAAAAGGGACACTACATAATGATCAATGGAACAATGGAAGAAGAAGATGTAACAATTGTAAATATTTATGCACCCAACATAGGAGCACCTCAATACATAAGGCAAATACTAACAGCCATAAAAGGGGAAATCGACATTAACACAATCATAGTAGGAGACTTTAACATCACACTTTCACCAATAGACAGATTATCCAAAATGAAAATAAAAAGGAAATGCAAGTTTTTAATGATACATTAAACAAGATGGAGTTAACTGATATTATAGGACACTCCACCCAAAAGCTACAGAAAACTTTTCTTCTCAAGTGCTTATAGAACATTCTCCAGGATAGATCATATCTTGGGTCACAAATCAAGTCTTGGTAAATTTAAGAAAATTGAAATCATATCAAGTATCTTTTCTGACCACAATACTACAGGATTAGATATAAATTATAGGAAAAAATCTGCAAAAAATACAAACACATGGAGGCTAAACAATACACTACTATATAACAAAGAGATCACTGAAGAAATCAAAGAGGAAATTAAAAAGTACCTCGAAACAAATGACAATGAAGACACGATAACCCAAAACCTAAGGGACGCAGCAAAAGCAGTCCTAAGAAGGAAGTTTATAGCAACACAATCCTACCTTAAGAAACAAGAAACATCTCAAATAAAAAACCTAACCTTACACCTAAAGCAACTAGAGAAAGAACAAAAAAACACCAAGTTAGCAGAAGAAAGAAAGCATAAAGATCAGAACAGAAATAAATGAAAAAGAAATGAAGGAAACAATAGCAAAAATCAATAAAACTAAAAGCTGGTTCTTTGAGAAGATAAACAAAATTGATAAACCATTAGCCAGACTCATCAGGAAAAGAAGGGAGAAGACTCAAATCAAAAGAATTAAACATGAAAAAGGAGAAGTAACATCTGACACTGCAGAAAAACAAAGGATCATGAGAGATTATTACAAGCAACTGTATGCCAATAAAATGGACAACCTGGAAGAAATGGGCAAATTCTGAAAAATGCACAACCTTCTGAGACTGAGCCAGGAAGAAATAGAAAATATAAACCGACCAATCACAAGCACGGAAATTGACACTGTGATTAAAAATCTTCCAACAAACAAAAGCCCAGGATCAGATAGAGTCACAAGCAAATTCTATGAAACATTTAGAGAGGAGCTAACACCTATCATTTTCAAACCCTTCCAAAATATAGCAAAATATATACACTCCCAAACTCATTCTATGAGGCCCCCATGACCCTGGTACCAAACCCAGGCAAAGATGTCCCAAAGAAAGAAAACTACAGGCCAATATCACTGATGAACATGGATGCACAAATTCTCACCAAAATACTACGAAACAGAATCCAACAGCACATTAAAAGGATCATACACCATGTTCTATTGGGGTTTATCTTAGGAATGCAAGGATTCTTCAATATATGCAAATCAATCAACGTAATACACCATATTAACAAATTGAAGGAGAAAAACCATATGATCATCTCAATAGATGCAGAGAAAGCTTTCAACAAAAATCAGCACCCATTTGTGATAAAAACCCTCCAGAAAGTAGGCATAGAGGGAACTTTCATCAACATAATAAAAGCCATATATGACAAACACACAGGCAACATTGTCCTCAATGGTGAAAATCTGAAACCATTTCCACTAAGATCAGGAACAAGACAAGGTTGCACAGTCTCACCACTCTTATTCAACATAGTTTTGGAAGTTTTAGCCACAGCAATCAGAGAAGAAAAGGAAATAAAAGGAATCCAAATTGGAAAAGAAGAAGTAAAGCTGTCACTGTTTGCAGATGACATGATACTATACATAGAGAATCCTAAAGATGCTACTAGAAAACTACTAGAGCTAATCAATGAATTTGGTAAAGTAGCAGGATACAAAACAAATGCACAGAAATCTCTGACATTCCTATACACTAATGATGAAAAATCTGAAAGTGAAATTAAGAAAACACTCCCATTTACCTTTACAACAAAAAGAATAAAATATCTAGGAATAAACGTACCTAAGGAGACAAAGGACCTGTACATAGAAAATTACAAGACACTGATGAAAGAAATTAAATATGATACAAATACAATGAGAGATATACCATGTTCTTGGATTGTAAGAATCAACATTGTGAAAATGATTATACTATCCAAAGCAATCTACAGATTCAGTGTAATCCCTATTAAACAACCCCTGGTATTTTTCACAGAACTAGAACAAAAAATTTCACAATTTGTATGGAAACACAGAAGACCCCGAATAGCCAAAGCAATCTTGAGAAAGAAAAACGGAGCTGGAGGAATCGAGCTCCCTGACTTCAGACTAAATACAAATCTACAGTAATCAAGACAGTATGGTACTGGCACAAAAACAGAAATATAGATCAATGGAACAGGACAGAAAGCGTAGAGATAAACCCATGTACATATGGTCACCTTATCTTTGATAAAGGAGGCAAGAATATACAGTGGAGAAAAGACAGCCTCTTCAATAAGTGGTGCTGGGGAAACTGGACAGCTACATGTAAAAGAATGAAATTAGAACACTCCCTAACGCCATACACAAAAAATAAACTCAAAATTAATTAGAGATCTAAATGTAAGGTCATATAATATCAAACTCTTAGAGGAAAACATAGGCAGAACACTCTATGACATAAATCGCAACAAGATCCTTTTTGACCCACCTCCTAGAGAAACGGAAATAAAAACAAACATAAACAAATGGGACCTAATGAAACTTAAAAGCTTTTGCACAGCAAAGGAAACCATGAACAAGACCAAAAGATGACCCTCAGAATGGGAGAAAATATTTGCAAATGAAGCAACTGACAAGGGCTTAATCTCCAAAATTTACAAGCAGCTCATGCAGCTGAATATCAAAAAAACAAACAATCAAATCCAAAGATGGGCAGAAAACCTAAATAGACATTTCTCCAAAGAAGATATACAGATTGCAAACAAACACATGAAAGAATGTTCAACATTGTTAGTCATTAGAGAAATGTAAATCAAAACTACAATGAGATGTCATCTCACATTGGTCAGAATGGCCATCATCAAAAAATCTACAAACAATAAAGGCTGGAGAGGGTGTGGAGAAAAGGGAACCCTCTTACACTGTTAGTGGGAACGTAAATTGATACAACCACTATGGAGAATAGTAAGGAGTTTCCTTTAAAAACTAAAAATAGAACTACCGTATGATGCAGCAATCACACTACTGACCATATACCCTGTGAAAACCATAATTCAGAAAGAGTCTTGTACCACAGTGGTCATTGCAGCTCTATTTACAATAGCCAGGACATGGAAGCAACCTAAGTGTCCATTGACAGATGAATGGATAAAGAAGATGTGGCATATATATGCAATGGAATATTACTCAGCCATAATAAGAAACAAAATTGAGTCATTTGTAGTGAGGTGGATGAACCTAGAGTCTGTCATACAGAGTGAAGTAAGTCAGAAAGAAAAAGGGAAATACCGTATGCTAACACATATATATGGAATCTAAAAAATATATATAAATAAATAAATGGTCATGAAGAACCTAGGGGCAAGACAGGCATAAAGACGCAGAGCTACTAGAGAATGGACTTCAGGACACTGGGCGGGGGAAGGGTAAGCTGGGACAAAGTGAGAGAGTGGCATGGACATATATACACTACCAAATGTAAAATAGATAGCTAGTGGGAAGCAGCCACGTAGCACAGGGACATCAGCTTCATGCTCTGTGACCACCTAGAGGGGTGGGATAGGGAGGGTGGGAGGGAGGGAGGTTCAAGAGGGAAGAGATATGGAGATATATGTATATGTATAACTGATTCACTTTGTTATAAAGCAGAAACTAACACACCATTGTAAAGCAATTATACTCCAATAAAGATGTTATAAAGAAAAAAGAATATCTGATCTAATAAAATCACTCTGAACTTAAAAAAAAAAAGGTGAAAAGACAACCCTTAGAATGGGAGAAAATATTTGCAAATTAAACAACTGACAAAAGATCACTCTCCAATATATACAAACAACCCATGGGGCTCAATATCAAAAAAAACAAACACCCCAATTAAAATATGGGCAGAGGACCTAAATAGACATTTCACCAAAGAAGACATACAGATGGCCAAGAAGCACATGAAAAGCTGCTCAACATCACTAATTATTAGAGAAATGCAAATCAAAACTACAATGAGGTATCACCTCACACCAGTCTGAATGGTCATCATCAAAATGTCTAGAAGCAATAAATCCTGGAGAGGGTGTGATGAAAAGGGTACCCTCCTGCACTGTTGGTGGGAATGTAAATTAATAAAGCCACTATGGAGAACAGTATGGAGGTTCCTTCAAAAACTAAAAATAGAACTACCATATGAACCAGTAATCCCATTATTGGGCATATACCCTGGGAAAATCATAATTCAAAAAGAGACATGTACCACAATGTTGACTGAAGCACTATTACAATAGCTAGGACATGGAAGCAACCTAAGTGTCCATCGACAGATGAATGGATAAAGAATATGTGGCATATATATGCAATGGAATATTCCTCAGCCATTAAAAGAAACAAAACTGAGTTATTTGTAGTGAGGTGGATGGACATAGAGTCTGTCATACAGAGTGAAGTAAGTCAGAAAGAAAAAAACAAATACCTTATGCTAACACATATATATGGAATCTAAAAAATGGTACTGATGAACCTAGTGGCAAGGCAGGAATAAAGATGCAGATATAGAGAATGGAGTTAAGGACATGGTGTGGGAAGGGGAAGCTGGGATGAAGTGAGACATCAACATATATACACTACCCAATGTAAAATATATTGCTATTGGGAAGCAGCAGCATAGCACAGGGAGATCAGCTCGGTGTTTTACAACTACCTAGAGGTTTGTGATAGGGAAGGTAGGATGGAGGTTCAAGAGGGAGGAGCTATGGGGATATATGTATGAATATGGCTCATTCACTTTGTTGTACAATAGAAACTAACACGGCATTGTGAAGCAATTATACTCCAATAAAGATGTATTAAAAAATGAAAAAATAAAATGGTACCATAATTAAAAGATAAATTATTAAAAAGACAAATGAAATACCTATATTATCAAATCCTAAGTCAAAACTAATATTAACATTTAACCACATGCATTTCAGATATTTTAATGAAGTAACATGTTTCCATTTTCTGGCAAAAACAAGCAAACAAAAGTCAACTGCTGACTGCCTTTCCTGAATTATAAACTGAAGACATAAGTAAATGCTTGTGGAAAAATCCGTGAAAATAATGAAAAATTTTGAGGAATGCTTGAGAAAGATTATTTGCTTCCCAGGGTAGAAGGGCTGGAAACTAGTGGAATAAGGAAAGCTTTTTAATTATTTGCTCTTTCCTTCCACCCAAGTTATTTATAAAATAATGTTTTTTTAAGATTTTAAAAATAATTTATCTCTAGTAAAAATACAATTATAATGTGAAGAAAAAAAGAAATACAAAACCTCAGAAAGTTTATGTACTATGTCAACAATACTTCTGGAGCAAAAAGAGAGAGGGAGAAGGAAAGGGAGTGAAAGAGAGGGAGAGGGAGAGGAAGATGCTGCTGTTACTCCCTTTGGCTCAGGAAATTCCTCAAGTTTCTATAAAGCTTCAACTTAAAAGATATTCCTACTATCTGATTTTCTATTTCTGTCTCCATGTTTTACACTTGCACACCCCATCTCTCCCTCTCTTTCTCTCTCTCTCTGCCTTGCCTTTAACATTGACATTTCATGTTCTATATCTATCTATCTATCTACCTACCTATCATCTATCTCTAAGTCTCTCCCTTCCTCTTTTCCTCCCTCCTCCCTTCTTTTCTACCTACCTAACTACCTATCTGCTTACTTTTTATTGAGGTATAGTATACATACAATAAAGTACTCAAATTTAAATTTGATTAATTTTTGATTGTTCACATTTATGTATAACTTTTAACCCCCACCCAGATGCCTGAGGCAGTGTTGCATCTAATTAGAATATTTTGCAAATATGTATGATATAATTTTCTAACTGGAATGTTTGAAAGTTTTGTTATATATTTAATATTAAACTAAGAACTGTTTTAGCTGCATGTACCTCCCCTATCTACATTATTTAATGTAAATAAATTGTAATTTGAAGAGTAATGGAATGCATCAACATTACAGTATTTAGATATAAAACTGAGAAATTCCACAGCTCTTTGCTAACTCTTTCTGTGTCCAGTTAACACTTGTCTCCTCATGCCAAAAGCACCCCAGTATGAAAATGGAGGCTCAGGGAGCTGATTCTCATGGATTAATCACCTCTCATTGTGGGAAATGTTGTTGCATGTTTCTGTGTGCTTTGCTAATCATTAGTAAAACTGTACTGGATAAGATTGAAATTTTTTTAGTTTGTTTGAAAATTTGGACTTTTAAAAAATTTTTATTTTATATTGGAGCAATATGGACTTTTTAAAAACAGGTGAACAAAAGAAATGTCTCTCAGACCCATGATACATAATGATACAATTTCTAAGAGATTCATTGGAAGAAAGAGCAGGGGAAAATAGACACAATGCAAATTTGATATTCAAGTAGTTGTCAACCCATACATAATTTACAGTGGCTAAATCTTTGTGACAGAACATAGGGCACATATCTTATTAATGAAATTTTTTGAGATAAATTCAAAGTAGGGAGATTAATAAATTGATGGACAAGGATATACCCATTTCTAGTACAGATGTTTTCAATGATCAAAGTGCTTAATAAAAGGGTTTGATTGGTTGAAAGAGGGAGAGTGAAAAATAATTTTCATCTGATTTTTTCCAGCTTTATTGAGATATAATTGACATATAATATTTTGTAAGTTTAAGTTTTGCCACATTGATGATACATGCATATATTGCAAAATGATTACCACAATAATTTGCAAAATGATTACCACAATAAGATTCATTAATACATCCATCACCTCACATAATTACAATTTGTGTGTGTGTGTGGTTGAGAATATTTAAGGTCTACTCTGTTCATGAGTTTAAAGTATATAGTACAATGTTGCTCATTATAGTCACCATGCTGAAAATTAGACCCCCAGAACTTATTTATTTTATAAGCAGAAGTTTGTACCCATTGACCAACATGTTCCCATTTCCTCTACCCTCCAGCCCCTAAAAACCACCATTCTACTCTGCTTCTATGAGTTTGGCTTTTATTAGATTCCATGTATAAGTGAGATCTTATAAGTATTTGTCTTTCTCTGTCTGACTTAATTCATTTAGCATGCTGCCCTCAATGTTCATTCATATTGTCACAAACAACAGAATTTTCTTCTTTTTTTAAAGACTGAATAATATTCCATTGTGTATATATACATTTCCCAGACTGCTAGCAATTGATATATGGATTCATAATCACCCTAGACTAGGATGTTCTTATACCAAGAACAAAGTAAAGAGCTTTATTTTTCTGATACAGATGTTACAGCTGTATGCGAGACTTGTAAATCTTGCCAGAGTTGACAAAGTGAAATTGAGGACCACATATAGTCAATGAATTTGCTTAGAGATTTGGATTGGAGGAGAGGGCCATACTTCCCTCTAAAGAACAGCTGCCACTTTCCATGCATGTAAAGCCAAGGCATCACTAAGACCAAGTTGGCTGCTTTCTTTTCCATTTGATATTCACAGTTGACAAGTAAAGCTTACCCTTACCACATTTTTAGTTATAGAGTCTCACTTGACCTCACCCCAACATGGGACTACATGGGACTACTCTACTACGGGAGAATCAAATGACATGAATGAACGGATCAGATGTTTAGCTTAGACACATATCTAGTATAAGTCATCACTTCTTTTCCAAAGAGGTATAACAAAGCTTTCACTTTCCAGTTCTGCATGTAAGGAGCTTGGAAGTTGGCACTCCATTCTAACAAGTAAAAAGCTACCCCAAGATTGGATGGACAAGGTAATACAGGAAATTGTGGTTCAACTGAGCAGACTCACAAGTGGAAACCACCATGGGAACTAATGCCTAGTAGGAATATTTGCACTGTAATTAACAAATTGCTGGAGGCTCAGTGTGGACAAGTCTGAGAGTTAAAAAGTCCAGGGGGACCTAGTCATAAGGGAGGCCCCAACAGTATTATAAGATTTATCTCCAGGAGCTTGACCAGGTTCTGACAGAAAATATTGGTAAAAAATTCCATCTTGCTTCCAGCAGGGGGAAAGCAACTATTTTAAAATATGCCAGAGCAAGCTTAGTGAAGCTTGTCATCAGGTGAAACTAGTTAACAAAAGCCTAATGTACTTGGATATTTTCAGAACCTAACTGAACTGGCAGAAGGTAAAATCATCATTAGTGCTCCATGAGAGAGTTCTATAAGAGAAGGGAAATATCAACTTTAAAGGGTGTATCTGGTAGCAGTGTTGGGAAGGCAACAGGCTCAGAACTGTAAGGAGTGAATCTAGGTAGAAGGTTTCCCCTTTACCAGACACTTGAGTTGGCAAAAGTCAGTTATCAGAACTTGTAGCTCAGAAGTGTCATAAGGGCTGTCAGGCCTCAAAAGTAGAGATTAAACCACAGTTTGCTAAACATTTTTCAATATGGCCAGTTGGCTTGAGCAACCCCAAAAGGATACTGATTTGTAGGTCAAGTAGAATGCTTATGTGTATCATTAAACAATGTAATGGTATGTTTTTATATATCTACTTGAAATCTTGTAAATTAAAAAAAATATTTAAGAACCCTGAGAAAATGTTAAAGATTCTCTCCTTTAAAAAATGGAGAGGTGGTGATATAATATGACAAAATAAAAAAAAATTGTATTAATATCCACTTAATTTTCAACTATCAATGTTTTATCCTTTTGTTAGCACATAGCATATATTACAAAGGCCATCATTTTATGTAGTTCTCTTGACCTACAGTGGATTATATTATTGTGTCTCCCTATACTTATACCTTTTCCAATTATGCAGTGGGTGAGCTGACAAAGGCACAGTGTCCCATGAGAAAGGTTTCAAATATGTTTTTCTGATAATTTGGATAATTTTTTCAAAGCATGCTGTGTCTTAACCATTATATTCTTCTGTGACATACCCAACGTTCTGCCTTGTGCATTATAAGCTCTCAAGAAATATTTATTGACTTCAATATTTTAAAAGGGAGGCATAGGAAATAATTAGAAAATTAGCAATATTTGTATCTTTTTTATTTATTTGTGGCACTTTTCATAAAAATGTCACCAACAAATTATCTTATTTTCATCCCTCTAATAGATATATGGGAAGTGGAATGAAGTAGCAGATGAGTTTCCCAGTTTTGACATGAGAAATAAAGAGTTGTATAAAGTTTGATAGACATCAGTTTCAGCTGGTGTTTTCATGCAATGAAGGGAACTAGCTGGGGTAACAACATAGTTGATTTATCTCCAGAAGAAGCAAACTTCTCACAAAAAGATGTGCCAAAATGGATCAGAATCTCATAACAACTTCCAGTCAAAACCTGCTCTTTCATGTTACTCACGGGACCACAGGGATAAAAAAGCAGTTTCTATTGTGGAGATACAGTGCAAAAAACCTAGGGGAAAACGTTATCTTATTTGTCTGTACATTTTAGTGCATTTTAAATGGAAAACAATACTGTCATTTCTGAGGCTTAATTCAATAAATGTCTCGTCTTACTTGCTCTACCATATAGTTTGCAAATTATATTTCATAAACTGTATTCCACATATGCTTTTATGGTTTTGGTCACCTATATAAAGAGAACTGTGATTAGAAGTATGCTTCTATGCAATATGACCCTGAGTGACAGTATGTGTAAGTGGATTGTGGTGGATATCAAACTGAGAACCATTGTCACTTGGAAGAACAAGAATAGAAGATGACTGGGTATTAGATAGAGGTGTGAAAAAGAGAATGGATAGAGGTCAAAGAAAAAGTTTACCAAATTGCTCTATTTGCTTTCCACTTCTTTGAAGTAATATCCTCACATGCCAACGAAATCAACTTTATTTCTCCATCTTCCAAACATGTGACATATCATGGTGTCTAAAATGAAATGTAAATTTTAAATAAAATTGTATAGAAACAATTAAGTATCATTTTGCATACATTAAACATCGTATCTCCTAGATGCTTTACATATATTGTTTTTCTCACAACCATCCTATAAGTTAAGAATAATGAGGTGGAGGTTAAATAACTAAAACTATCTGATAGCAAGTGGTAGTTCAGGAAGTAGAGCATGGGTCTATCTATGATTAAATCTCAAACTACTTCAGTTATATTACATTTATTTCCAAACAACATACTTATAATTTATCCAAAATGAGTATCTTAGAATGCATATTCGAGGTAATTATTTCCCTTTATTTTCTTACTGTGGCTTAATGGAATCTATCAAAAATTATTTCCCTCTATTTTCAGGCATGTACCTTTAATGATACTGTTGCATTAAGTATCCAATAACCACATCTTGTCCATTCCAAGTTATTTTTCTCTTTCTGCTTTGTATATTTCTTCTTAAATATCAGTGGCTATACTCACTGCTCTAGATGGAATATTTGTGTTACCCCAATATTCATACATTGTAACTTAATGTCCAAGGTGAAGATATTAAGAGGTGGGGACTTTAGGTAGTGCTTAGGTCATAAGTGTGGAGCCCTCATGAATGGGATTAGTGCTTTTATAAAAGACACCCCACAGAGCTCCTTAGCCCCTTCTACCATGTAAGGTTACAGTGAAAAGACAGCCATCTGCGAAGCAAGATCTCAGCAGACCCAGCATCTTTTGTCATCTCCATCTTGGATTTCTCAATGTCCGAAACCATGAGAAACAATTTCCTGTTGTTTGTAAGCCACCCAATCTATGGCATTTTGTTATAGTACTCTGAATTGATTAAGACACTCACCCATAAATGTCTAGCATTAATTTCACTTCCTTTATGAAAACAGAGTCATCATGGCCTAGTCCAACCCCTTTTAGTATTTCATTCAAAATGTCACATGAGCACAGTTGCAGGAAGAGAAAACTTCATTAACAGATGAGTAATTATACTAATCCCATTCTTCATGATTTCTCTATGCTTACTACTTTTTATGTATAATCACATAGGCTTCTGGACTATCGTTCATTTATAAATTTAACAAATAACTTTTGAACAACTACAATGTGTCAGACACTGTTCTTGACTTTGCGTTGAGGATGTAACACTTAAGAAAACAGAATAAATTACCTCCATGGAATGCCCATTCTAGTAGGAGAAGAACATATTCTAAATATAGACTATATCAGATGGTGATACATACTAGGTAGAAAAATTAAGTAGGTAAAGGAGAAAGGGTATAATAATGATCATAGCACTTGCTCCACTGTATTAATTTTTTTATTCAATTATCTGTTTAGTTTCTAAACTGAAATTTTCCTAAACAGCAACTACATGTCCTCTTCTTGTTTGATTACTTGTGACTATATTAGTTCCCTATTGCTGCTGTAACAAGTTAGCACAAAGGTGAAGACTTTAAACAACACACATTTATTACCTTATAGTTGTGAGGTCAAAAGTCTGAACTGGATCTAGAGGGCTATGTTCCTTCTGGAGGCTCTAGGGAAGAATCCGTTTCCTTGTTTTCCAGCTTCAAAATGCTGCATACATTCCTTTGTCCTTAACCCCTTCCTTCATCTTCAAAAACAGAAGCTTAGAATCTTCAACTCTCTTTATCTGATTCTGACCCTTCTGCCTTCCTTTTAAAAGAACTCTTGTGATTACATTGGCCCACTTGGATAATCCAGGATAATCTTCTGATTTCAAGATTCTTAATTTTATCACATCTACAAAGTAGCTTTTACCATCAAAGGTTACATAATCACAGATTTTGGGGGTTAGGACATGGACATCTTTGGGGTGTTATTATTTTTTCTTTCACCATCTGATAATATATAAGTATA
This sequence comes from Grampus griseus, assembly GCF_964374135.1. Taxonomy (NCBI): domain Eukaryota; kingdom Metazoa; phylum Chordata; class Mammalia; order Artiodactyla; family Delphinidae; genus Grampus; species Grampus griseus. Next base: position 38,124,447 of record NC_139012.1, on the reverse strand, counting down.
AATATACATATACACATCATATGACATAACATATCTCTTACATGAGTATTTACATTACATATTATATACATGATGTCTGCATATATATAATTTAATATATCATGTACATATAATATGTGGAGGGGGAGTAAACTTTGTTCAAACATAGAGGGTAAGTTTTAAGAATGTTTTTAGAAAGAACATGTGATGTGGACTCAAAATGCTTGGATCCAAACATAATCTGTGACTGGCAAACTTTTTAACTCATCTGTAAATGCATACTTCAAAGACATGTTTAAAGGTCAACAAGAGAACATATATAGCATATATTTTTTGTGCATAAATATCCTTTTTCTTACTTCCACTGACCAGTTACAGCTACAATTAAAATGTGAGATAGCATAATAACAACATTCTTCAGAGACAATATAGACAGTGGAACAGTTGAAAGAATCCTGGCTTTGAATAATGGAATACAGGAGAGAGAGGATTTTCACTATGAAGTCAGACAGACTTGAATATGAATTCCAAGACCACCAATTTTCCTGTAGGAAGGTAAGTAAGACACTTAAATGATTTGTACCACACATTATTTATCCATCCATCTATTCACCTATTTATCTACCTATATACCTACCTATCTTTACTGGGAAGAATAATAATGTCTAAAATTGTTACATTAATTAATTAGCATAATATTAGAGGTTCTGATGCATTGAAGATAGTTAATAGCTAATGCTTTTGTAATGCTTAGTTTATGCCTTATAATTCGAGTGTCCTATATATTAGTTTACTTAATTCCCAAAAAAGTCTATGAAGTAGAAGGCTATTACTCAATATTTTATAAATAAAGGAAAGTGAGGCACAGATAGATTAATATCAAGGTCACACAGTTAGTGAACAATAGAGATAGGATATGATCCTATAGATCAAGGTCCAAAACCTGGGTCCTAACCACTAGACTATAAGTTTTAGTTCCTTTTTTCTTCTTTTGTATTGAAGTGTACTTGATTTACAATATTACATAGTTATTCAATATTTTTATAGATTATAATCCATTTAAACTTACTATAAAATAATGGCTGTATTTCCCTGTGTTGTACAGTATAGCCTTGATGCTTATTTATTTTATACATAGTATTTTGTATCACTTAACCCCATACTCCTATCTTGCCATCTTCCCTTTACTCTCCCCACTGGTAACAACTAGTTTGTTCTCTATATAGAGAGAGTGAGTCTGTTTCTATTTTGTTATGTATATTCATTTGTTTTCTTTTCTAGATTCCATATTTAAGTGATCACATAGAGTGTTTGTCTTTCTCTGAATTATTTCATTAACCATAATATTCTTGAGGTCCATTGACATTGTTGCAAATGGTAGAATTTCATTCTTTTTTATGGCTGGGTAATATTCTATTTTTAAATATACCACATCTTCTTTATCCATGCATCTGTTGATGGACACTTCCATAGATTAGGTTAGATTAGATTGCTTCCATATTTTTGCCTTTATAAATTATGCTGCTATGTACACTGGATGCATGCATCTTTTAAAATTAGTATTTTCATTTACTTTGGGTATATACCCAGAAGTGAAATTGCTGGATCATATGGTAGTTCTATTTTTAGATTTTTGAGGACCCTCCATATTGTGCTGCGTAGTGGCTGCACCAATTTACATTCCCACCAGCAGTGTACTACGTTTCCCTTTCCTCCATATCCTTGCCAATATTTGTTATTTGTAAACTCTTTGATGATACCAATTCTGACAGGTGTGAGGTGATATTTCATTGTAGTCTTGTTTTGAATTTTTCTAATGATTAGCAATTCTGTGTATCTTTTCATGTGCCTGTTAGCCATCATTATGTCTGTCTTTGAAGGTGAAAAATGTCCATTCAGAAAAATTGCCCAAATTTTTATTTATTTATTTTTAACATATATTGAGTTATATGAGCTGTTTATATATTTTTGATACTAACTCCTTATAGGTCATATCACTGGCAAATATTTTCTCCCATTCAGTAGATTGTCCTTTCATTTTGTCAATGCTTTCTTTTGCTTTGCAAAAAGTTTTAAGTTTAATTATTCTCCATTTGTTTATTTTTGTTTTTATTTATTTGCCTTAGGAGACAGATCCAAAAATTTCTATTGCTATGATTTATGTAAAAGAGTGTTTTGACTATATTCTCTTCTAGAAGTTTTGAGGTTTCAGGACATACATTTAGTCTTTAGTCCGTTTTGAGTTTATTTTTGTATATGGTGTGAGGAAATGCTATAATCTCATTCTGATACATGTAGCTGACCAGTTTTCCTAGCATCAGCACCATGAAGAGACTCTCTTTCCCCAACTATATATTCTTGGCTCCTTTGTCAGAGATTAATTGACCATAGGTAGATGGCTTTATTTCTGGGGTCTCTATTCTGTTCCATTGATCTATGTGTCTGCTTTTGTTCCACTACCATGCTGTTTTGCTTACTGTAACTTTGTAGTATAGTCTGAGTCAAGGAGCATGATACAGCCAGCTTTGTTCTTTTTTCTCAAGATTGCTTTGGCTATTAGGCATCGTTTGGGCCCTATATAGACTTTAGGATTATTTTTTCTAGTTCTGTGAAAAATATCATTGGTATTTTGATAAGGATTGCATTAAATCTGTACATTGCTTTGGGTAGTTAATTTTTCAACAATATTAATTCTTTAATCCAAGAACATGGGCTATCTTTCCATTTTATTGTATCATCTTCAACTACCTTTATCAAAGTTTGATTTTCTGAGTATAGGTCTTTCACCTTCTTGGTTAAGTTTATTCCTAGGTATTTTATTCTTTTTGTTGGGATTTTATTGTATCTTTTCCATTTTATTGTATCATCTTCAACTATCATTTTTATTGTATCATCTTTCCATTTTATTGTATCATCTTCAACTACCTTTATCAAAGTTTGATTTTCTGAGTATAGGTCTTTCACCTTCTTGGTTAAGTTTATTCCTAGGTATTTTATTCTTTTTGTTGGGATTTTAAAGAGGATATTTTTTGCTTGCTTTCTTTTTCTGATAGTTCCTTATTAGTGGGTAGAAGAGCAATAGATTTCTGTATATTAATCTTGTATCATGCAACCTTACTGAACTCATTTGTGAGTTCTAATAATTTTTTGGTGGAGACTTTCAAGTTTTTCTATATATAGTATCATGTCATATGCAAATTGTGACAGTTTTACTTCTTCCTTCCAATTTGGATGGCTTTTATTTCTTTTCCTTGTTTGATTACTGTGGCTAGATTTTCAATACTATGTTAAATAGAAGTGGTGAGAGTGGTCATTCTTGTCTTGTTCCTGATATTTGAGGAAAGATTTTCGAGGAGAGATTTTCAGCTTTGCACTGTTGAGTATGCTGTTAGTTGTGGGTTTGTCATAAATGGCCTTTATTATGTTGAGATATGTTCCATCTATATACCAACTTTAAAAAAAATATTGGAGTATAGTTGATTTACAGCGTTGTGTTAGTTTCAGGTGTACAGCAAAGTGAATCAATTATACATATACATATACTTACTTTATTTTTTATATTTTTTTTCCATATAGGCCATTACAGAGTATTGAGTAGAGGTCCCTGTGCTATACAGCAGGTACTTATTAGTTATCTAGTTTATTATATACCAACTTTGATGAGAGTTTTTATCATGAATCGATGTTGAAATTTGCCAAATGCATTTTCTGCATTTGTCTATTGAAATGATCATGTGCTTTTTAACTTTCCTTCTGTTAATGTGGTTTATTACATTGATTTATTTATAAATATTGAACCATTCTTGTATCCCAGTAATAAATTCAACTTGATCATGGTGTATGGTCCTTTTTATACATTGTTAGATTTGGCTTGCTTATATCTGTTGAGGATTCTTGCATTTGTATTCACCAGCGATATTGGCCTGTAATTTTCTTTTGTGGTAATGTCTTTGGCTTTGGTATCAAAGTAATTGTGGCATTGTAGAATGAATTTGAGAGTGTTCCATTCTCTTCAAATTTTTTGAATAGATTGAGGGTAAATATAAGCTTTTCTTTATATGTTTGGTAGAATTCTTCTGTAATATCATCTGGTCCTAGAGTTTTGCTTGTTGGAAACTAGTCTTACTAAAGATTCAATTTCACTACTAGTATAGGTCTGTCCAGATTGTATATTACCTCCTAGATGAGGTTTCACAGGTTATATGTTTCTAGAAGTTTGCCCATTTCTTCTAGGTTTTCTGATTTGTTGGCATATAACTATTCAAAATATTCTCATGATTTTTTTGTGTCTCTGGTTATCAGTTGTTATTTCTCCTCTTTCATTTGCTAATTTGTTCATTTGGGTCTTCTCTTTTATTCTTGATGAGCCTGGAGAAAAAGATTTTTATCAATTTTTTCTTAAGAAAAAGCAGCTATTGGTTTCATTGATCTTTTATATTATTTATTTGGTCTCTATTTTATTTATTTCCTCTCTGGTCTTTATTTATCTTTCTTCCTTCTGCAGACTTTGGACTTTGTTCTTCTTTTTCTAATTCTTTTAGGTGGTAGATAGGGTTGTTTGAGATTTTTCTTATTTCTTGAGATAGGCCTGTATCACTATAAACTTCCCTCTTAGAGCTGGCTTTGTTGCATCTTATGCTTTTTAGTAAAATGTTGTTAATCTCCATGTGTTTGTGCTTTCCCCATTTTCTTTTTCTAATTGAGTTTTAGTCTCATAGCATTGAGGCTGGAAAACTTCCTTGAAAAACTTCTATACTTTTAAATTTGTTCAGACTTATTTTGTGGCCTGGCATGTGATCTATCCTGGAAAACATTTCATAGTGAAAAGAATATGTATTCTGCTGGTTTTTGATGGAATGTCTTCTTGATATCTATTAATTACAACTGGTCTGTTGTTACATTTAAGACCATTGTTGCTTTATTGATGATTTCTTCTTTGATTTCTTCATTGGTTTATTAACATCAGATTGTTTAGTCTCCATGTTTTCTTTTTCCCATTTTTTAGTTATGTAATTGATTTCTAGTTTCATACCATTGTGGTCGGAAAAAAGTTTGATATAATTTTTATCCTCTTAAATTTGTTGAGACTTGTTTTGTGGCCTAGCATGTGATCTATCCTGGAAAACATTCCATGTAGATTTGAAAAGAATGTGTTTTCTGCTGTTTTTGGATAAAATATTCTGCAAATTTCTATTATGTCCAACTGATTTATAGTATCATTTAAGATCACTGCTGCCTTATTGATTTTTTTTATGGATGATCTTTCTATTGATATAGGTGGGGTGTTAACCTCTACTACTGTAATTGTGTTATTGTCAATTTTTCCTTTTATGTCTGTTAATATTTGCTTTATATACTTATGTGTTCCATATGGGTGCTTATATGTTACTAAGTGTAATATCTTCTTATTGCATTGATCCGCTTATCATTATATGATGTCATTCTTTGTCTTTTGTTACAGCTTTTTTTTAAGTCTGTCTAATATGAATATTGCTACCCCTGTTTCCTTGTCATTTTCATTTTCATGAAATATCTTTCTCCATACCCTAACTTTCAGTCTCTGTATGTCTTTAACTCTGAATTGAGTCCCTTATAAACAGCATATAGATGAGTTTGTTTTTTGTCCAATATCCACCTTACATCTTTTGATTGGAGCATTTAGTCCAATGACATTTAAAGTGATGATTGACAGGTATGTATTATTGCCATTTTATTGCTTGTTTCCCAGTTGTATTTGTAGTTTTTCTCAGTTCTTTTCTTCTTCTTTTTGTTCCTTCCCTTGTAGTTTGATGATCTTCTTTAGTGGTATACTTGTTCTTCTTTCTCTCTAGTTGTATGTGTCTACTGTACATTTAAATCAAAATTTGTGGTTACCATAAGGGTTATATATCTATTTATTTTAAAATGGTAAGCATTTACATTCAAACGTATTCTAAAGGATCTACATTTTTACACTCCACAAGTTTTGTGTTTCTGGTGTCATATTTTACATCTTCATATTTCTTTCTTCACTGTTTATTGTAGTGGTAGTTTCTTTTACAAATTTTTTGTCTATTTATCTTTGTACTAGCTTACTTAACTGGTTGATCCTCAGCCTTTACTATACACTTGGCTTTACTAGTGTTATTTTTCCTTTTCTATAGATTCGTACTTCTTTTTATAGCCTTTTCCACTTAGAGAAAACCTTTTAACATTTCCTTGAGGGTAGGTTTATTATTGATAAACTTCTTTAGTTTTTGCTTCTCTGAGAAGTTATTATCTCTGGTTTGTCCAGTACCTTCTGGTCTGTAAAATTTTTGAAGAAAAATATCAGCTAATAGTCTTATGGTGGTTCCCTCGTATATGACTCTTTTTCTTTCTTGTTTCCTTTAGAATTCTCTCCTTATGTTTCACATTTGCCATTTTAATTATGATATGCCTTTGTTTGGGTCCATTGGAGTTCATCTTGTTTGGGATCCTCTGTGTTTGCTGTATGTGGATATCTGTTTCCTTCTTCAGGCTTGCGAATTTTCATCCATAATTTCATCAAACACATTTTAGACCAACTTCTCTTTCTCTTCTCCTTCCTATAATACAAATGTTGGTGCACTTCATACAATTTGAACAATCTCTTAAATTATTCTCATTTATTTTTAATTTGTTCTTTTTTCTTTTTGCTGTTCTGATGGCATGATTCTCATTATATTTTACTTTCCAGACCACTTTTGTGTTCTTCTTTATCACTTTATCACTTCTTTATCACTTCTTTATTCTTCAGTTCTGACTGGTTCCTTTTTATAACTTCTAGTTCCTTTTTGACTTCTTTATCTTGTAAGTTGTTATTTCTATTTCATTATTTGATTATTCATGGGTTTTCTTTTGCTCATTTAATGGAGACCAATTTCTCTGTCTTCTGATTTGGCATACATTTCTTTGTCTCTATGAAATTTAGTGAAAGAATTATCTATCATGGTCTTGAAATGGTGCCTTATGTGGGAGCATTCCTTATAGTATGTATTTGCCAACTGGCTTTGGTGGGAGAGGTGGATTTGACACGAACACAATTCATGTCTTTCCTCAAGGAATGCTGACAGCTATCCTCTTTTCAGGAAGAGGGGATGGAGACAGAGGAACCAGGATCAAATCCAGGTGTGAGCTGGGTTTTCACCTGTGCTCTGTGCCATCAATGCACTATCAGGGGCAAATTCTGTTCCCAAGTTGCTATAGCAGAAACCCTGAGACTTGGGTCTGGCCTAGCTCTGTTCCCTTTAAGTGTGAGCTCTCCCCCCTCCTTGTACTGGCACCTTTGCCCAGAGGGGAGCATTGCTTTAGCAAGAGGAGCCCATGTGATCTCTTAGTGTGTAATGGGGGATGGGGTGTGGCTGTCTGGCCACAGACAGATGTTGGGGTTACTTCTGATGTGCTGCCTGTGAAAGTATCAGTCATGGCTCTTCCCATCCTGCTCAGTGCTGCTTTGGGTCTGAGTCTCCTTCATATGTCACAACCTATCTCTCCCCTAGGTTTCTGCTGCCCCTGCCCTGATGTGGAGCTGCATCTCAGGAGAAGTGGGACCAATGTTGTTCTTGACATGTGTCACGGTGTGGGCTGTGGCAGTCTGGCTAAAGATAGAGTTCAGGGCTTCTTCTGAAGTTTACAATGTTGTGTTAATTTCTGCTGTACAACTAAGTGAATCAGCTATATGTATACATATATCCCTTCCCTCTTGGACCTACCTCTCACCCTCCTATCCCACCCATCTAGGTCATCACAAAGTACAAAACTGAGCTCCCTGTGCTATACAGCATGTTCCCACTAGTTATCAATTTTACACATGGTAGTGTGTATATGTCAATCTTAATCTCCCAGTTTGTCCCACCCTCCTCTTCCCCTTGTGTCCAAATGTCTGTTTTCTATGTCTGCATCTCTATTCCTGTCTTGAAAATAGGTTCATCTGTACCATTTTTCTAGATTCCACATATATGTGTTAATACACAATATTTGTTCTTTTCTTTCTGAATACTTCACTCTATATTACAGATTCTAGGTCCATCCACATCATTACAAATGACCCAGTTTTGTTCCTGTTTATGGCTGAGTAATATTCCATTGTATACATGTGTCACATCTTCTTTATCCATTCATCTGTTGATGGACATTTAAGTTGTTTCCATGTCCTGGCTATTGTAAATAATGCTGAAATGAACATTGGGGTGCATGTGTCTTTTTGAATTATGGTTTCCACAGGGTATATGCTCAGTAGTGAGATTGATGGGTCATATAGTAGTTCTGCTTTTATTTTTTTAAGGAATCTATACAGCTCTCCACATTGACTGTACCAATTTACATTCCAATCAAGAATGCAAGAGGGTTCCCTTTTCTCCACACCCTCTCCAATATTTATTTTTTGTAGACTCAATGACCATTCTGACCAGTGTGAGTTGATATCTTATTGTAGTTTTGATTTGCATTTATCTGATAATTAGCAATGTTGAGCATCTTTTCATGTGCTTTTTGGCCATCTACATGTCTTCTTTGGAGAAATATCTATCTAGATCTTCCACCCATTTTTTCATTCTTTTTAATATTGACCTGGAGCTTCCTTGGTGGTGCAGTGGTTAAGAATCTGCCTGCCAATGCAGGGGACATGGGTTTGAGCTCTGGTCCAGGAAGATCCCACTTGCTGTGGAGCAACTAAGCCCACGCATTACAACTACTGAGCCTGTGCTCTAGAGCTGCAAGCCACAACTACTGAAGCCTGTGCACTTAGAGCCCATGTTCCACAACAAGGGAAGCCACTGCAGTGAGAATCCCATGCACCACAACAAAGAGTAACCTCCACTCACCACAACTAGAGAAAGCCCATGTGCAGCAACGAAGATCCAATGCAGCCAAAAATAAATTAATTAATTAAAATATTGAGCTGCATAAGCTGTTTGTATATTTTGGAGATTAATCCCTTGTTCGCTTCATTTGCAAGTGTTTTCTCCTATCCTAAGTGTTGTCATTTATTTTGTTTATGGTTTTCTTTGCTGTGCAAAATATTTTAAGTTTAATTAGGTTCCATTTGTTTATTCATTTTTTAAATTTTAATTACTCTAGGAGGTGGATTCATAAAGATATTCCTACAATTTATGTAAGAGAATGGTCTGTGTATGCTTTCCTCTGAGGGTTTTACAGTGTTTGACTTTACATTTAGGTCTTCAATCCATTTGGAGTTTATTTTGGTGTATGGTGTTAAGATGTGTTCTAATTTCATTTTTATTTTTTACACTTAGCTGTCCAGTATTCCAAGCACCACTTGCTGAGAGACTGTCTTTTCTACATTGTATACTCTTGCCTCCTTTGTCATAGATTAACTGACTGTAGATGTGCAGTTTTATTTCTGGGCTTTCTATCCTGTTTCATTAATTTATATTCCTGCTTTTGTGCCAGTACCATACAATTTTGCTTACTGTAGCTTTGTAGTATTATCTTATGTCAGGGAGCCTGATTCCTCAGGCTCCTTTTAACTTTCTCAGGATTGCTTTGTCTATTCAGGGTCTTTTGTATTTCCATACAAATTTTAAAATATTTTGTCCTGGGGAAGCTTCAGAGCTGTGGAGAAGAGTGCAGCAACAGGGTGTGGAGGGCAAAGCGGAGAGATTCCCGCACAGAGGATTGGTGCCTACAGGGACTCAGCCTGAGAGCCTTGCCTACTCACCCACCTGGGCAGGCTGGGGCTGGGAGTTGAGGCTCAGGATTCGGTCGGATCGCAGGGAGAGTACTGGTGGCATGAACACAGACTGAAGGGGTTAGGGCACCATGGCTAGCCAGGAGAGAGTCCGTGGAAAAGTCAGGACCTGCCAAAGAGGCAAGAGACTTTTTCTTCCCTTTTTGTTTCCTGGTGCACGAGAAGAGGGGATTAAAAGTGTTGCTTAAAGGAGCTCCAGAGACAGGTGTGAGCTGCGGCTAAAACCATGGACCCCAGACACAGGCATCAGATGCTAAGGCTGCTGCTGCCAACACCAAGAAGCCTGTGTATGAGCACAGGTCACTATCCACACCACCCTTCTGGGGATCCTGTTCAGCCCACCACTGCCAGGGTCCCGGGATCCAGGGACAACTTTCCCGAGAGAACACACAGTGTGCCACAGACTGCTGCAATGGCCCTCCAGCCTCTACCACCGCAGGCTTGCCCCGCACTCCATGCCCCTCCCTCTCCCTGGCCTGAGTGAGCCAGAGCCCCTGAATCAGCTGCTGCTTTAATACCATCCTGTCTGAGCAAAGAACAGATGCCCTCTGGTGACCTACATGAAGAGGTGGGGCTAAAGCCAAAGCTGAGCCCCAGGAGCTGTGCAAACAAACAAGAGAAAGGAAAATATCTCCAAGCAGCCTCAGGAGCAGCGGATGAAATTTCCACAATCAACTTGATGTACCCTGCATCGGTGGAATACCTGAATAGACAACGAATCATCCCAAATTGAGAAGGTGGACTTTGAGAGGAAGATTTATGATTTTTTCCCCTTTTCCTCTTTTTGTGAGTGTGTATGTGTATGCTTCTGTGTGAGACTTTGTCTGTATAGCTTTGCTTTCACCATTTGTCCTAGGGTTCTGTCCATCCGTTTTTTATTTTAATTTAAAAAGAATTATCTTAATAATTATTTTTTAATTATTTTATTCTATTTTATTTTCTTTCCTTCTTTCTTTCTACATTTTCTCCCTTTTATTCTGAGCAGTGTGGATGAAAGGCTCTTCATGGTGAGCCAGGAGTCAGTGCTGTGCCTCTGAGGTGGGAGAGCCAACTTCAGGACACTGGTCCACAAGAGACCTCCCAGGTCGATGTAATATAAAATGGCTAAAATCTCTAAGAGATCTCCATCTCAACACCAACACCCAGCTTCACTCAATGACCAGCAAGCTACAGTGCTGGACACCCTATGCCAAACAACTAGCAAGACAGGAACACAAAACCATTCATTAGCAGAGAGGCTGCCTAAAATCATAATCAGGTCACAGACAACGCAAAACACACCACAAGACATGGACTTGCCCACCAGAAAGACAAGATCCAGCCTCATCAAACCTAACAAATGAAGAGGAAATAAGCAGTCTACCTAAAAAAAATTCAGAATAATGATAGTAAAGATGATCCAAAATTTTGGAAATAGAATAGACAAAATGCAAGATACATTTGACAAGGACCTAGAAGAACTAAAGAGGAAACAAGCAACGATGAACAACACAATAAATGGAATTTAAAATACTCTAGAAGGGATCAATAGCAGAATAACCGAGGCAGAAGAATGGATAAGTGACCTGGAAGATAAGATAGTGGAAATAACTACTGCAGAGCAGAATAAAGAAAGAAAAATGAAAGAACTGAGGAAAGTCCCAGAGACTTCTGGGACAACATTAAATGCACCAACATTCGAATTATAGGGTCCCAGAAGGAGAAGAGAAAATGAAAGGAACTGAGAAAATATTTGAAGAGATTATAGTTGAAAACTTCCCTAATATGGGAAAGGAAATAGTTAATCAAGTCCAGGAAGCACAGAGACTCCCAAACAGGATAAATCCAAGGAGAAACACACCAAGACACATATTAATCAAGCTGTCAAAAATTAAAAACAAAGAAAATATATTAAAAGAAGAAAGGGTAAAACAACAAATAACACACAAGGGAATCCCCATAAGGTTAACAGCTGATCTTTCAGTAGAAACTCTGCAAGCCAGAAAGGACTGACAGGACGTATTTAAAGTGATGAAGGAGAAAAACTTACACCCAAGATTACTCTACCCAGCAAGGATCTCATTCAGGCTTGATGGAAAAATTAAACTGTTTAAAGACAAGCAAAAGCTGAGAGAGTTCAGCACCAACCAAACCAGCTTTATAACAAATGCTATAGGAACTTCTTTAGGCAAGAAACACAAGAGAAGGAAAAGACCCACAATAACAAACCCAAAACAATTAAGAAAATGGGAATAGGAGCAAACATATGAATAATTACCTTAATTTTAAATGGATTCAATGCTCCCACCAAAAGGCACAGACTGGATGAATGGATACAAAAAGAAGACCCATATATGCTATCTACAACAGACTCACTTCAGACCTAGGGACACATACAGACTGTAAGTGAGGGGATGGATAAAGATATTCCATGAAAATGGAAACCAAAAGAAAGCTGGAGTAATAATTTTCATATCAGACAAAATAGACTTTAAAATAAAGACTATTACAAGAGACAAAGAAGGTCACTACATAATGATCAAGGGATCAGTCCAAGAAGAAGATATAAAAATTGTAAATATTTATGCACCCAACATAGGAGCACCTCAATATATAAGGCAAATACTAACAACTATAAAAGGGGAAACCGACAGTAACACATTCATATTAGGGGACTTTAACACACCACTTTCACCAATGGACAGATCATCCAAAATGAAAATAAGGAAACACAAGCTTTAAATGATATATTAAACAAGATGGATTAATTGATATTTATAGGACATTCCATCCAAAAACAATAAAATACACATTTTTCTCAAGTGCTCATGGAACATTCTCCAGGATAGAGCATATCTTGGGTCTCAAATCAATCCTTGGTAAATTTAAGAAAATTGAAATTGTATCAAGTATCTTTTCTGACCACAACACTGTGAGACTAGATATCATTTACAGGGAAAGATCTGTAAAATATACAAACACATGGAGGCTAAACAATACACTACTTAATAACGAAGTGATCACTGAAGAAATCAAAGAGGAAATCAAAAAATACCTAGAAGCGGTGCTTCCCTGGTGGCGTAGTGTTTGAGAATCTCCCTGCCGATGCAGGGGACACGGATTCATGCCCCGGTTTGGGAAGATCCCACATGCCATGGAGCGGCTAGGCCTGTGAGCCATGGCTGCTGAGCCTGCGCATCTGGAGCCTGTGCTCCGCAATGAGAGAGGCCACAACAGTGAGAGGCATGCATAAGGCAAAAAAAAAAACCCAAAAAAAACCCCCCAAAAAACCTAGAAGCAAATGACAATAGAGATACGACAACCCAAAACCCATGGGATGCAGCAAAAGCAGTTCTAAGAGGGAAGTTTATAGCAATACAACCCTACCTTAAGAAACAGGAAACATCTCGAACAAACAGCCTAAGCTTGCACCTAAGCAATTAGAGAAAGAAGAACAAAAAAAAAACCCGAAGTTATCAGAAGGAAAGAAATCATAAATATCACATCAGAAATAAATGAAAAAGAAATGAAGGAAATGATAGCAAAGATCAATAAAACTAAAAGCTGGTTCTTTAAGAAGAAAAAGAAAATTGATAAACCATTAGCCAGACTCATCAAGAAAAAAATGGAGAAGAATCAACTCATAGAATTAGAAATGAAAAAGGAGAAGTAACAACTGACACTGCAGAAATACAAAAGATCATGAGAGATTACTACAAGCAATTCTAGGCCAAAAAAATTGACAACCTGGAAAAAGTGGACAAATTCTTAGAAATGCACCACCTGCCAACACTGAATCAGGAAGAAATAGAAAATATGAACAGACCAATCACAAGCACTGAAATTGAGACTGTGAATAATAATTTTCCAACAAACAAAAGCCCAGGACCAGATGCCTTCACAGGTGAATTCTATCAAACATTTAGAGAAGAGCTAACACCTATCCTCCTCAAACTTTTGCAAAATATAGTAGAGGGAGGAACACTCCCAAACTCATCCTAGGAGGCCACCATGACCCTGATACCAAACCAAGACAAAGATATCATAAAGAAAGAAAATTACAGGTCAATATCACTGATGAACATAGATGGAAATATCCTCAACTAAATACTAGCAATCAGAATCCACCAGCACATTAAAAGGATCATACACCATGATCAACTGGGGTTTATTCCAGGAATGCAAGGATTCTTCAATATATGCAAATCAATCAACATAATACACCATATTAACAAATTGAAGGAGAAAAACCATACAATCATCTCAATAGATGCAGAGAAAGCTTTCGACAAAATTCAATAGCCAGTTTTGATAAAAATCTGGCAGAAAGTAGGCATAGAGGGAACTTCTCTTAACATAATAAAGGCCATATATGACAAACCCACAGCAAACATCATCCACAATGGTGAAAAACTGAAACCATTCCCACTAAGATCAGGAACAGGACAAGGTTGCCCACTCTCACCACTTTTATTCCACAGAGTTCTGGAAGTATTAACCACAGCAATCAGAGAAGAAAATGAAATTAAAGGAATCCAAATTGGAAAAGAAGATGTAAAGCTGTCACTGTTTGCAGGTGACATGATACTATACATAGGGAATCCTAAAGATGCTACCAGAAAGCTACTAGAGATAATCAATGAATTTGGTAAAGTATCAAGATACAAAATTAATGCACATAAATCTCTGGCATTCCTATACACTAATGATGAATAATCTGAAAGTGAAATTAAGAAGACACTCCCAGAGAGTTGGGAAGATGGCAGAAGAGTAAGATGTGGTGATCACCTTCCACCTCACAGATACACCAGAAATACATCTACACATGGAACAACTCCTACAACACACCTACTGAATGCTGGCAGAAGACCTCAGACCTACCAAAAGGCAAGAAACTCCCCATGTTCCTGGGTAGGCAAAAGAAAAAAGAATAAACAGAGACAAAAATATAGGGACAGGAGCTACACCGGGAGAGGGAGCTGTGAAAGAGGAAAGGTTTCCACACACTAGAAGCCCCTTCATGGGCAGAGACTGTGGGTGGCAGAGGAGTGAGCTTCAGAGCTGCGGAGAAGAGCACAGCAACAGGGGTGCAGAGGGAAAAGCAGAGAGATTCTCGCACAGAGGATCAGTGACGACTGGCACTCACCAGCCTGAGAGGCTTGTCTGTTCACCCGCCAGGACGGGTGGGGCTGGGAGCTGAGGTTCGGGCTTCAGTCGAAGCACAGGGAGATGACTGGTGTTGCTGCGTGTACACACCCTGAAGGGGTTAGTGTACCACAGCTAGCCGGGATGGAGTCCGCGAAAAAGTCTGGACCTGCCAAAGTGGCAAGAGACTTTTTCTTCCCTCTTTGTTTCCTGGTGTGCGAGGAGAGGGGATTAAAAGCGCTGCTTAAAGGAGATCCAGAGTTGGGCATGAGCCAAGGCTAGCAGCACGGACTGGAGAGATGGGCATGAGACGCTAAGTTTGCTGCTGCCGCCACCAGGAGGCCTGTGTGCAAGCACAGGTCACTATACACACCCCCCTTCTGAGGAGCCTGTGCAGCCCGCCACTGCCAGGGTCCTGGGATCCAGGGACAACTTCCCCTAGAGAATGCATGGCATGCATCAGGTGGGTGCAACGTCATTCCGGCCTCTGCCGCTGCAGGCTCACCCAGCACTCGTACCCCTCCCTCCCCCTGGAGTGAGTGAGCCAGAGTCCCCGAAGCAGCTGCTCCTTTAACCCCGTCCTGTCTGAGCGAAGAACAGACGCCCTCTGGCGACCTACACGCAGAGGCGGAGCCAAATCCAAAGCTGAGACCCTGGGAGCTGTGAGAACAAAGAAGAGAAAGGGAAATCTCCCCAGGCAGCCTCAGAAGCAGTGGATTAAAGCTCCACAATCAACTTGATGTACCCTGCATCTGTGGAATACATGAATAGACAACAAATCATCCCAAATTGAGGAGGTGGACTTTGAGAGAAAGATTTATGGTTTTTTCCCCTTTACCTCTTTTTGTGAGTGTGTATGTGTATGCTTCTGTGGGAGATTTTGTCTGTATAGCTTTGCTTTCACCATTTGTCTGAGGGTTCTATCCATCCATTTTTTTCTTTGTTTGTTTGTTTTTTTAATTTTTTTCTTCATAATTATTTTTTATTTTAATAACATTTTATTTTACCTTATCTTCTTTCTTTCTTTCTTTCTTTCCTTCCTTCTCTCCTTTAGACAATGAATCATCCCAAATTGAGGAGGTGGACTTTGAGAGCAAGATTTATGATTTTTTTCCACTTTTCATCTTTCTGTGAGTGTGTATGTGTATGCTTCTGTGTGAGATTTTGTCTGTATAGCTTTGCTTCCACCATGTGTCTTAGGGTTCTATCTGTCGGGGTTTTTTTAAAATTATTTTCTTAATAATTATTTTTTTATTTTAATAACTTTATTATATTTTATCTTACTTTATTTTACTTTATCTTCTTCCTTTCTTTTTTCCTTACTTCCCTCCTTCCTTCCTTCCTTCCTCCCAACCTCCCTGCCTCCCTCCTTTCTTTCTTTCTTTCTACTTCTACTAATTCTTTCTTTCTAATTTTTCTCCCCTTTATTCTGAGCTGTGTGGATGAAAGGCTCTTGGTGATGCAGCTAGGAGTCAGTGCTGTGCCTCTGAGGTGGGAGAGCCAACTTCAGGACACTGGTGCACAAGAGACCTCCTAGCTCCACATAATATCAAATGGTGAAAATCTCCCAGAGATCTCCATCTCAACACCAGTACCCAGTTTCACTCAATGATGAGCAAGCTACAGTGCTGGACACCCTCTGTCAAACAACTAGCAACACAGGAACACAACCTCACCCATTAGCAGAGAGTCTGCCTGAAAACAAAACAAATCCACAGACACACGAAAACACACCACCAGACATGGACCTGCCCACCAGAAAGACAAGATACAGTCTCATCCACCAGAACACAGGCACTAGTCCCCTCCACCAGGAGCCTACACAAATCATTGAACCAACCTTAGTCACTGGAGACAGACAGCAAAAACAACAGGAACTACAAACTTGCAGCCTGCAAAAAGGAGACCCCAAACACAGTAAGATAAGCAAAATGAGAAGACAGAAAAATACACAGCAGATGAAGGAGCAAGATAAAAACCCACCAGATGTAACAAATGAAGAGGAAATAGGCAGTCTACCTGAAAATGATTTCAGAATAATGATAGTAACGATGATCCAAAATCTTGAAAATACAAGACAAAATGCCAGATACACTTAACAAGGACCTAGAAGAACTAAAGATGAAACAAACAACAATGAACAACACAGTAAATGAAATTAAAAATACTCTAGATGGGATCAATAGCAGAATAACTGAGAGAGAAGAACGGATAAGTGAACTAGATGATAAAATAGTGGAAATAACTACTGCAGAGCAGAATAAAAAAAAAAAAAGAATGAAAAGAACTGAGGACAGTCTCAGAGACCTCTGGGACAACATTAAATGCACCAACGTTCGAATTATAGGGGTTCCATAAGAAGAAGAGAAAAAGAAAGGGACTGAGAAAATATATGCAGACATTATAGTTGAAAACTTCCCTAATATGGGAAAGGAAATAGTTAAGTCCAGGAAGCACATAGAGTCCCATACAGGATAACTCCAAGGAGAAATATGCCAAGACACATATTAATCAAACTGTCAAAAATTAAATACAAAGAAAACATAGTAAAAGCAGCAGGGGAATAACAACAAATAACACACAAGGGGATCCCCATAAGGTTAACAGCTGATCTCTCAGTAGAAACCCTACAAGCCAGAAGGGAGTGGCAGGACATATTGAAAGTGATGAAGGAGAAAAACCTGCAGCCAAGACTACTCTACCCAGCAAGGATCTCATTCAGATTTGATGGAGAAATTAAAACCTTTACAGACAAGCAAAAGCTGAGAGAGTTCAGCACCACCAAACCAGCTTTACAACAAATGCTAAAGGAACTTCTCTAGGCAAGAAACACAAGAGAAGTAAAAGACCTACAATAACGAACCCAAACCAATTACAAATATGGGAATAAGAACATATATATTTATAATTACCTTAAATGTAAATGGAATAAATGCTCCCACCAAAAGACACAGACTGGCTTGAATGGAAATAAAAACAAGACCCATATATATGCTGTCTACAGCAGACCCACTTCAAACCTAAAGACACATACAGACTGAAAGTAAGGGGATGGAAAGAGATACTCCATGAAAATGGAATCCAGAAGATAACAGGAATAATAATTCTCATATCAGACAAAATAGGCTTTAAAATAAAGACTATTAAAAGAGACAAGTAGGACACTACACAATGATAAAGAGATCAATCCAAGAAGAAGATATAACAATTGTAAATATTTATGCACCCAACATAGGAGCACCTCAATACATAAGGCAAATACTAACAGCAATAAAAGGGGAAATCGACAGTAACACATCCATAGTAGGGGACTTTAACACACCACTTTCACCAATGGACAGATCATCCAAAATGAAAATAAGGAAACACAAGCTTAAAATAATACATTAAACAAGATGGACTTAACTGATATTTATAGGACATTCCATCCAAAAACAACAGAATACACATTTTTCTCAAGTGCTCATGGAACATTCTCCAGGATAGATCATATCTTGGGTCACAAATCAAGTCTTGGTAAATTTAAGAATATTGAAATTGTATCAAGTATCTTTTCTGACCACAACACTGTGAGACTAGATATCATTTACAGGGAAAGATCTGTAAAATATACAAACACATGGAAGCTAAACAATACACTACTTAATAACGAAGTGATCACTGAAGAAATCAAAGAGGAAATCAAAAAATACCTAGAAACAAATGACAATGGAGACACGATCACCCAAAACCTATGGGATGCAGTAAAAGCAGTTCTACGAGGGAAGATTATACCAGTACAATCCTACCTTAAGAAAGAGGAAACATCTCGAATAAACAACCTCACTATGCCCCTACAGCAACTAGAGGAAGAAGAACAAAAAAACCCCAAAGTTAGCAGAAGGAAAAAAATCCTAAAGATCACATCAGAAATAAATGAAAAAGAAATGAAGGAAAAAATAGCAAAGATCAATAAAACTAAAAGCTTGTTCTTTGAGAAGAAAAACAAAATTGATAAACCTTTAGCCAGACTCATCAAGAAAAAAAGTGAGAAGACTGAAATCAATAGAATTAGAAATGAAAAAGGAGAAGTAACAACCGACACTGGAGAAATACAAAAGATCATGAGAGATTACTAAAAGGAACTCTATGCCAATATACAGGACAAGCTGGAAGAAATGGACAAATTCTTAGAAATGCACAACCTGACAGGACTGAATCAGGAAGAAATAGAAAATATGAACAGACCAATCACAAGCACTGAAATTGAAACTGTGATTAAAATACTTCCAACAAACAAAAGCCCAGGACCAGATGGCTTCACAGGCAAATTCTATCAAACATTTAGAGAAGAGCTAACACTTATCCTTCTCAAACTATTCCAAAATATAGCAGATGGAGGAACACTCCCAAACTCATTCTACGAGGCCACCATCACCCTGATACCAAAACCAGACAAGGACGTCACAAAGAAAGAAAACTACAGGGCAATAACACTGATGAACATAGATGCAAAATCCCCAACAAAATACTAGCAAACAGAACCCAACAGCACATTAAAAGGATCATACACCATGATCAAGTGGGGTTTATTCCAGGAATGCAAGGATTCTTCAATATACACAAATCAATCAATGTGATAAAGCATATTAACAATTTGAAGGAGAAAAACCATATGATCATCTCAATAGATGCAGAGAAAGCTTTCAACAAAATTCAATACCCATTTATGATAAAAACCCTGCAGAAAGTAGGGTAGAGGGAACTTCCTCAATATAATAAAGGCCATATATGAGAAACCCACAGCTAACATCATGCTCAATGGTGAAAAAATGAAAGCATTTCCAGTAAGATCAGGAACAAGACAAGGTTATCCACACTCACCACTCTTATTCCACATAGTCTTGGAAGTTTTAGCCACTGCAATCAGAGAAGAAAAGGAAATAAAAGGAATCCAAATCAGAAAAAAAGAAGTAAAACTGTCACTGTTTGCAGATGACATGATATTACACATAGAGATTCCTAAAGATGCTACCAGAAAACTACTAGAGCTAATCAATAAATTTGGTAAAGAAGCAGGTTACAAAATTAATGCACAGAAATCTCTGGCATTCCTATACACCAATGATGAAAAATCTGAAAGTGTAATCAAGAAAACACTCTCATTTACCATTGCAACAAAAAGAATAAAATATCTAGGAATAAACCTACCTAAGGAGACAAAAGACCTCTATGCAGCCAATTATAAGACACTGATGATAGAAATTAAAGATGATACAAATAGACACAGAGATATACCATGTTCGTGGATTGGAAGAATCAACATTGTGAAAATGACTCTATTACATAAAGCAATCTACAGATTCAATGCAATCCCTATCAAACTACCACTGGCATTTTTCACATAACTAGAACAATTTGTATGGAAACACGAAAAACCCCAAATAGCCAAATCAACCTTGAGACCGAAAAACGGAGCTGGAGGAATCAGGCTCCCTGACTTCATACTATAATACAAAGCTACAGTAATCAAGACAGTATGGTACAGGCACAAAAACAGAAAGATAGATCAATGGAACAGAATAGAAAGCCCAGAGGTAAACCCATGCACATATGGTCACCTTATCTTTGATAAAGGAGGCAATAATGTACAGTGGGAAAAGGACAGCCTCTTCAATAAGTGGTGCTGGGAAAACTGGACAGGTACATGTAAATGTGTGAGATTAGATCACTCCATAACACCATACAGAAAAATAAGCTCAAAATGGATTAAAGACCTAAATGTAATGCCAGAAACTATCAAACTCTTAGAGGAAAACATAGGCAGAACACTCTATGACATAAACCACAGCAAGATCCTTTTTGACACACCTCCTATAGTTATGGAAATAAAAACAAAAATAAACAAATGGGACCTAATGAAACTTCAAAGCTTTTGCACAACAAAGGAAACCATAAACAAGACCAACAGACAAAACTCAGAATGGGAGAAAATATTTGCAAATGAAGCAAATGACATAGGATTAATCTCCAAAATTTAAAAGCAGCACATGCAGCTCAATTACAAAAAAACAAACAACCCAATCCAAAAATAGGCAGAAGACCTAATCAGACATTTCTCCAAAGAAGATATACAGATTGCCAACAAACACACGAAAGAATGCTCAACATCATTAATCATTAGAGAAAGTCAAATCAAAACTACAATGAGATATCATCTCATGCTAGTCAGAATGGCCATCATCAAAAAACCTAGAAACAATAAATGCCAGAGAGGTTGTGGAAAATGGGGAACAATCTTGCACTGCTAGTGGGAATGTGAATTGGTTCAGCCACTATGGAGAACAGTATGGAGGTTCCTTCAAAAACTACAAATAGAACTACCATATGACCCAGCAATCACACTACTGGGCATATACCCTGAGAAAACCATTATTCAAAAGGAGTCATGTACCAGAATATTCATTGCAGCTCTATTTACAATAGCCCAGAAATGGAAACAACCTAAGTGCCCATCATTGGATGAATGGATAAAGAAGATGTAGCACATATATACAATGGAATATTACTCAGCCATAAAAAGAAACGAAATTAAGTTATATTTAATGAGGTGGATAGACCTATAGTGTGTCATACAGAGTGAAGTAAGTCAGAAAGAGAAAGACAAATACCATATGCTCACACATATATATGGAATTTAAGGGAAAAAATGTCATGAAGAACCTAGGGGTAAGACAGGAATAGAGACACAGACTTACTAGAGAATGGACTTGAGGATATAGGGAGGGGGAAGGGTAAGCTGTGACAAAGCGAGAGATAAGTATGGACATATATTCACTACCAAACCTAAGGTATATAGCTAGTGGGAAGCAGCCACATAGCACAGGGAGATCAGCTAGGTGCTTTGTGACCACCTAGAGGGGTGGGATAGGGAGGGTGGGAGGGAGGGAGAGGCAAGAGGGAAGAGATATGGGAACATATGTATATGCATAACTGAATCACTTTGTTATGAAGCAGAAACTAACACACCATTGTAAAGCAATTATAGTCTAATAAAGATGTAAAAGAAACCAAAAACATTCCCATTCACCATTGAAACAAAAAGATTAAAATATCTAGGAATAAACCTACCTAAGGAGACAAAAGACCTGTATGGAGAAAATTATAAGGCACTGATGAAAGAAATTAAAGATGAAGCACATAGATGGAGAGATATACCATGTTCTTGGATTGGAAGAATAAACATTGTGAAAATGACTCTACATCCCACAGCAATCTACAGATTCAATGCAATTCGTATCAAACTACCACTGGTATTTTTCACAGAACTAGAACAAAATATTTCACAATTTGTATGGAAACACAAAAGACCCTGAATAGCCAAAGCAATCTTGAGAAAGAAAAACGGAGCTGGAGCAATCAGGCTCCCTGACTTCAGACTATACTACAAAGCTACTGTAATCAAAACAGTATGGTACTGGCACAAAAACAGAAATATAAATCAATGGAACAGGATAGAAATCCCAGAGATTAACCCATGCACATATGGCCACCTTATCTTTGATAAAGGTGGCAGGAATATACAGTGGAGAAAGGACAGCCTCTTCAATAAGTGGTGCTGGGAAAACTGGACAGGTACATGTAAAAGTATGAGATTAGAACACTCCCTAACACCATACACAAAAATAATCTCAAAATGGCTTAAAGACCTAAATGTAATGCCAGAAACTATCAAACTCTTAGAGGAAAACATAGGCAGAACACCCTACGACATAAATCATAGCAAGATCCTTTTTGACACACCTCCTAGAGAAATGGGAATAAAAATAAACAAGTGGGACCTAATGAAACTTCAAAGCTTTTGCACAGCAAAGGAAACCATAAACAAGACCAAAAGACAACCCTCATAATGGGAGAAAATATTTGCTAATGAAGCAACTGACAAAAGATTAATCTCCAAAATTTATAAGCATCTCATGCAGCTCAATACAAAGAAAAACAAACAACCCATCCAAAAATGGGCAGAAGACCTAATTATACATTTCTCCAAAGAAGATATACCCATTGCCCACAAACACATGAAAGAATGCTCAACATCATTAATCATTAGAGAAATGCAAATCAAAACTACAATGAGATATCATCTCACACTAGTCAGAATGACCATCATCAAAAAACCTATAAACAATAAATGCTGGAGAAGTTGTGGAGAAAAGGGAACACTCTTGCACTGCTGGCAGGAATGTGAATTGTACAGCCACTATGGAGAACAGTATGGAGGTTCCTTTAATAACTACAAATAGAACTACTATATGACCCAGCAATCCCACTACTGGGCATATACCCTGAGAAAACCATAATCCAAATGAGTCATGTACCAAAATATTCATTACCACCCTATTTACAATAGCCAGGAGATGGAAGCAACCTAGGTGTCCAACATCAGATGAATGGATAAAGAAGTTGTGGCACCTATATACAATTTTAAGTTCAATTCTATAAAGTTTGGGATGTTTCTGTTTCATAGGAACAAAACCTAGATTGCAACGTGTACATTCTTTACTGTTCTTTGCAATGATGTAATCATAAGTCATATTTACTTTAAAGTAGAAATTAACTAATCATTTGATCTTTGAAAATAATTTTTCCATCTTCAAGTGACGGTTGGTTTCTACCAATTTATATTCAAAATGATAAGCCATGTTAATATTATTTACTATTAAGGTCGGTAATAAGAAAATATTTTTAACAAGAAAATATTTCATGTGGAAATAGGGACTTGAAAGTTACTAAATTCAGTATGCTTGTTAATATTATAAGCTATATACTGGCATGTGTTGGAATGTTTCCTTTGCTAGAAACAAGAAAAGTTTGCTTTATGTAAAGGTTTTTAGTAAGCTATAGCCAAACTGTAAGTTACATTTTAAGGAGACTACATAAAATATTTTTATTTTATTATCAACACTGATATTACATTTAATTTGAAAGTCCTGTAAAATATATTTGTAATCCGAAGAAAAAACAATATTTTATTTCAAATCTGATTAAAAAGTAGCAGTTACTAAAAATTAAAGATGTTGAATTCTTATTAAATTTCAACAAATTGTCTGATACAAAATTTTAAAAAAATGTTTTTTTCACATTACTCAGTAGTTTTTGAGTAGACATTAATTGTATTGTTATGTTACAAATCTCAACACATTATGCTGTGAAGGCTTGGGAAAAAATCTAGTAAACTCCCTTCAGTTAAAAATACCATCAAGGGAACAGAAACAAGAGTGTGTTCGTAAACTAAGTATTGTAGGCCAGGAGAACATAACACTTGCTATGTGTAGGGACAAAACAGCAAGTCTTTCCAGTAAAAAGGAGACAGAGGGAAAACTTGTGATCACAAAACAGAAAAGCATACTGCTGATCAGACATAAGTGTTTGAGATTTCTACAACCTCAACCTGTACTTCTCCCAATGAAAATCTCATACTAATTTACACAAGGCAATTTTAGTTGCACAGATAGAAAGAACTGTGAAAAATGAAATTAGCTCTTCTTTTACTAGGGATAATTCATTGCAAACTTCTGAAATGCTGTTCTATTTTGAACTCTGTTAAAATAGGTGACACTAGAATTGCTTTATAATTTCTTAAAAAGAGAGAATAGTGCTTTTAAAAATACATTTGTACATCATCTTACTCTTTTCCATGATAAGTAATTTTCATGAAATTCCTATGCATAAATGAAAGGAAGATTAAGCCAGACTTCTAATATTGCTTCGAGCCTACAGCCTAGCCTTGCTCTAATTAAATCTCTACCATCACCCATAGAAAGACTATTCTCCATTCTGGAAGTGGAGTGTAAACAAGAGAGATTGCAAAGGAAGTGGAGTATAACAATGTATCTCATCCAAATCATCTCGTTGATGGACTTCTCATTTTTCTATTGTTTCTTGGCCCAAATATATAGAGTTTTCACTTTGACATGTGAATAGAAAGGGATATTCTTTCAATGTCTATGGTGTTTGTAACTTCATGAATTTAAATTAAAAGGAAAATAGTTGATTCAAAGCAATTATGTTGAAATAATCCTATAGACTGTAATATGGGATGTTTCTATATATTTATTATTTTCTGGAAGTGATTCAAAATTGGCTATATTAGCCTGACATGGATTTATCTGTGGATTATCATAATTCCAATTAGGCTCATTCTTCCCCAGATCTGGAAAACCCAGAGAGAATTTGCGTCTGGAAAAGTGAGGAAAATGAACATTCTAAGAGTGAGTTCACAAAAGAAATCAAGGGGATTCTGACTTCCATTTACATATTTATTTTACTCAGTCTCAGTTGAATTAATTATATTTCTATTATTGGAGTTACTATCTCACAGGAATTTTTAAATTAATTTATTTATTTATTTTTGGCTGTGTTGGGTCTTCATTGTTGTGCGCGGGCTTCTCATTGTGGCTTCTCTTGTTGCAGAGCACAGGCTCTAGGCACATGGGCTTCAGTAGTTGTGGCACGTGGGCTCAGTAGCTGTGGCTTGTGGGCTCTAGAGCTCAGGCTCAGAAACTAAGCCCGTGTAGTTGTGGCACACGGGCTTAGTTTCTCCGCAGCATGTGGGATCTTCCTGGGCCAGGGCTGGAACCTGTGTCCCCTGCATTGGCAGGCGGACTCTCAACTACTGTGCCACCAGGGAAGCCCACACACAGGATTTTTTAACTGATATTTTTGTTTTTGAAACTAATGCACTTGCGTTTTTTGTAAACCAACAAATCATTACCCATTTTGAAAATATTCCATATGGGATTTCCACAGCTAATAATAGTGATATACAACATTCACCATATACAGTGTGCCAGGAAATATGCTCTGCCCTTACACATCATATCATATCCCATTTAATTATTTGAAGCTTCTATACTTTAGCTTTAATTGTGACCTTTTAACAGATAAGATATTGAGGCTCAGGTATCTTAACAAAATCATCTATATGCCTCAAGCATTGCACTTATTGAATTTAAAATCCATTTCTGGAAACTAAACTTTACATATATAGTTTCTCGACTCCATAGTTGCTAGATGGCTTTACTCTCTTTTATTTGTTACTACCTCAATTATTACTATACAATTGTCATGAAATTCTGTTCAAGAGACTGGGGGTACCATCCACAATGTAGCCTTCAGCTAAGCATTCAATGATCAAACTTGTAGACATTTAAAATCTCTCATTCTCTCTTTAGTCTCTGACACAAATGTCTAACAAGTCACTCCAGTGAAAGTAATTCGTTTTCTATTCTCTAAAATTTTCACTTATTTAGCCACCTGAAGAAAACTCCAGATGCTCTAAACCTGTTTTTCTATGATGTATTCTAGGAACTACACAAGATTTATAGTTGTTTAAATTGCTTGCAAATGGGGTAGTAAAAAAATTTTCCCTTTCCTCTTCATGTACTAATACTTATTATGCTAAAATAATATTGAGATATGTATTCAACAGAAGATCGTGTATCTCTTTTGTAGAACTACTTTCATTGATTACTTAAAATAATTTGAAAGGATGAAGAAAGATGGAAAGAAGGACTGAAGAAAGGGAATCCTAAAAATATTCACAAAATAATTCATAAAATATTTTAATTTTCTTCTTTATCAAAGTTAAGCCATCCCCACTATCTATATCTATATCTATATCTATATCTATATCTACACTTACATATATAATTAATCTTTAAAATATGACTACATGTTTGGATAATACCTTATAAAGGAAAGTAAGCTTTCTAACTAAGAGGTACTCTTCATACTATTAACAGAATATTTTGTAGATTTTTCAGTATAAAGATCATTTTCTTGTACATTATAAATTATAATATAAAAATAGAAGTAGCAAGTATTGCATAGTGGATAAGAACAGTTGCTCTGGAGTTAAAATATCTTTCAATCCTGCTTTCAGCACTTACTAGCTATGAGACCTTAGACTCACTATCTCACCTCTCGGCATTTCAACTTCCTCCATGCTAAAATATACCTGATTTTAAATTATGCCCCATTGAGTTATGATAATTAAATGAGATAATGAATAAACAATGCTAAGCACAGGGTCTAAATGTATCAAGAACCCCTAAAATGGTAACCATCATCATTACTATTACTAATAAACATTTTTGCTTTTTTAAATGTATATCAGAACATGCTGGATTTCACTGTCTCAGATGGTTGTTGACTTCTCATTCTTATTTAAACCATTCTGATATTTGTGACACCACCTTTATTTGGATCTCCTCATAGCTGGTTTTCAGCCTGTAAGCAGCAGTATGGACATAAAAATTGCTAAAATATTGAAATGATAAATTTCATTTTTGACAAATAATACAATATTATATGATATACTACATTATACAGTGTGATATTGTCATACACAGTTGACTCTCCAACAACATGGGGTTTAGGGGCGCTGACCCTCTGCACAGTCAGAAATTCAGTTATAACTTTTAGTCAGCCCTATGTGCAGTTCGGTTTCACTGTATTCATGGATCCACATGCATAAATTCAACCAGTGTGGGATGGTGTACTACTGTAGTATTTACTATTGAAAAAAGTCTGCATATAAGTTAACCTGCACAGTTCAAGCCCATGATATTTAAGGGTCAACTGTGTTTATTAATAATTTAAATTCTGAAATTTTCATAGGGTTTCCTGTCGATGACTGATGATTTTGTCCCTGTTGTAACATGATTTAGTTGATAACAGAGAAAGTGAATGTATAAAAATTTCGGCTAGTATCATAAGGGCTAGGAAAAAAATCAGTGGGTTTGCCATAAGTTCAACAGAACCAAGAGAAGAGTCAGTGCGATGACATTCCTGATTTTAACTTTAAATCTTTATGAGGAACAGAAGTATCCTAATGATATTCTCTGGTAGGGGTTGCAGAATCAGGTAAAGTGGCGGGGATGCAGAGTCAGGGAGGTGTGGAAGTGGCCAGGATGCAGCCTCTACCAGGATGCAGTCAGGGAGGTGTGTGTATATGCAGCTCTTGTTCACTGTTCCTAAGGTGGACTGCCTTGATGGGGGCTGTGGGGCAGGTGACAGGGCCAGTGACAGTATTGTTGCTGGGGGTCAAGGTAAACATTTTCTAGGTCCAAATGACATAGAAAAGGTCGACAGCTAGGTATGTAGATATAACATTTGCCACCACCTGCAGCCTCTGGAGACCTAATGGCTATCAGTTCAACAGTTGGAAGGATTTCACGCAGTTTCCAATATCAAATTCTATCTCAGATAAGGACATCTTTTAGCAAAAAAATTCACATAAAATTTTCTAAAAATTAACAAATGATTTGAACATTATTAGATAAAATAAGAATTTATACTACATTTCATACTGTTTAGTAAGTACACATACATGTATAGTTTAGTTTTGTAGTGAATAAAAATTTTCTATTTTTAAATTCATGAGGAATATATGTAATCAAATATTAATTTATACAATTCTATCTGTTATTGTTTTTTAAGATATTCCCATGTCTTTCTGTACAGTCCTCTGAATACTGCTGAAGCTTCTTTGTGGATTCTTTCACCTCTGCTACTTCCTTTGTTAACTTTTGTACATTTTGCATATCTCTAGATCATATTTTGAGAGGCACTTCTTTTTTTACCATCTGGTGATTTTGGCTGACTATGGATAAATCTATGTATATGTCTGAAAGACACCTCAGTCTAAATGGTGGGCAAAGTTCTTTCACTCTTCCTTCCTTTCTTCTTCCCTACTTCTCTCCTTCCCTCCTTTCTTCATTTATCACTTGTAACTGCTGAGGCCCATGCTTCAATTACTTTGGTTAAAAAGGTCTGCTAGCATCTGTTAATTCTAAGTAAATTGCATAAGTTTGTGGAAGCCCTATTATAAAATATCTACATGTGAGTTGGGGAAAGCAGAGATGATTTTGGGAGACACATCCAAATCAAAATAATAGAATGATTTATGGCTTAAAATTTGGCACCCTGAAAAGTTAATGACAACCTCACTTAAAGGTGACTGGGAGATACAATTGTGAAAATATATCTTTTCAATAATTGGTGTTGGTCAATAGAGTAAGAAGAAATATGGAAATTCATCTTATCACATATATACACAAAAATTAATTTGAATGGATTGGAGATTTAAGTGTGAATGGTGAAACAATAAACATTTAGAGGAACAAAGGAGGGAAAACAATTTTGTTAACTTGAAATAGGCAAAGGACATTTAGGATAAAACATATTGAGGGTGATCAAAATGGAGATTAACTGTAACACTCATACATTACTGGTTGGCATGCAAATTGATAGTATATTGAGAAAACTCTCAGTATTTACCATAGTTAAGTGTATATGTATTCTTGACTCCTATTCATTTAACTTCAGTCTCCTGTTCTGTCATCTGCTGAAAGTCTTCTGTTTTTCCTCCTACTAAATCCTCCTCATTGTTCTAACCTTCTAATGTCATAGACTTGAGGTGGAATTTTTTTGTTTTCTCTATCTGCACTTGCTCCCAGAGTAATACAATCCAATCTAATGTGGGTAAATTGATGTATATGATAATGACACACATATTTATGTTTCCTGCCCATATGTCTTCTAAACTCCAGACAACTGCTAGAATTATAATATGTAATGTGGCTTATATACATCTCTTTGTCCTGGTTTATGCTTATTATCCTGGTGTACTTATTAACTTATTGTGACTATATCCAAATTCTTTATTACCCTACACAAACTTCATCCTTCCCAAGGATTCCTTGTTTTAATAAACAACATCTCGATTAATCTTTCAAGTCAAAATGTACCTAATACTGGGCACTTTATTTTCTCCCAACTCCTTTACATCTAATATAACTGGAAATCCTGATGACTACTTCAATAAAATATATATTAAACATGATCATTATTCTCTATAGTCACTTCTAAAACCCTCATCTAATCTATCATCATTCTTCACCTAAAACATGGAAATCAAACCATACTTGACACTCTGTTTCCTCTTTTGTTTCCTTAGAATCCAGTTTTTTCACACAGAAGCCAAAATATTTTTTTTCAAAACATAAATCTGAACTCAAAACATTTTCTCATAACTGTCTGAATAAAACTCACATCCATGCCCTGACTTGGAAGGCCTTATATATCACAGCTTCTCATTTCTGCATCTCTCTTCATTTTCACTTTCACTCATCTTACCTCATCCACACTGTTTCTATATAGTTCCACAAATACATCAAACAGTTTCTCATTAAGACCAACAAATTTCCCTCTACCTGCAATGCAGCTCCCTTAGATATTAATATGGCTAAGTCCTTCAATTTAGTGAAGGCACTACCCAAATATCACCTCTAAAGACAGGGAATTTTCAACCATTTCTTTTAAAATCACACTACCATAACTAGCTTGTGGTCCTGAACAGTTTGAATTCAAAACAATTATAACCATTTCATGTTACTGATCCCTTAGTTAAAGTGTATCTTCCTCATTACACTATATACACTATGAGGGCAAGTTCTTTTTCTGTTTTATTAAACATTATACACCAAGGGCCAAAAAACAAACAACCATTAAAACATTGAGCATGTAGGAGGTATTCAATATATATTTTTGAATGAATGGATTTAATACTCATTAATTTAAGGTATGGTATAGATACATACAATTTTGATAGCTATATGGAGCTATAACTGATGCACAAAGAACTGCACATAATTAATGTATACATTTTGATGAGTTTGCACATATGGAAACATCAATGATACCATTACCAAAGTCAAGGTAATAGATAATATCCAACACTTCTCAGAGTTTTCTCATGTCCATTGATTGATTGGTTGGCTGATTGTGTGGTAAGAACAGTTAACATGACAGAAAACTAATGAACAGTGATACAAAGAGTCGTCATTCAAAAGTATTTCACAAGTATCTATTATTTAAGTACTGTGTTCAGTCTTTGCACTTCAATAGTAAGTATTATATAAGAGAAGAAAGACTTTAATCAATAATCACAAACAACAAGTTCAAGATGTTCTAGGTTAGTGATATTTAGTTAAGTCAGAGAAGTCTGGATTTGATTTCTTGGGGAAATAATTATTTAACTTATACATGATTGATATTTAGAAGTTATTAATATCAACAGGTATAAGGGAGAATATTCCATTTAAAAATGTGGGTATTGAGTTGTGAGAAGGTTTGGAGAAGGTTTCATTGAAAGCATATAATAGAAAAGACAGACAAAAGACTAAAGAAGAAGACAAACAGGTACAGCTATTTGTTGGCAAGTCTGAGATTGACCCCAATATTTTCTTATTCTAAAGTTCATGCTCTGAGACCTTCAAGATGGTGGAAGAGTAAGATGCGAAGATCAAATTCCTCTGCACAAATACATCAAAAATACATCTACATGTTGAACAAATCCAGCAGAACACCTACTGAATGCTGGCAGAAGACCTCAGACTTCCCAAAAGGCAAGAAACTCCCCATGTAACTGGGTAGGGCAAAAGTAAAAAGAAAAAACAGAGACAAACGAATAGGGATGGGACCTGCACCACTGGGAGGGAGCTGTGAAGGAGGAAAAGTTTCCACACAAGGAATCCCCTTCACTGGAAGAGATGGGGTGTGTGTGTGTGGGGGGGGAAGATTTGGAGCCATGGAGGAGAGTGCAACAACAGAAGTGCAGAAGGCAAGGGGAGAGATTACTGCACAGAGGATCAGTGCCAACCAGCACTCACCAGCTTAAGAGCCTTGTTTGCTCACAGGGCAGGACAGGTGGGAGCTGGAAGCTGGGCTCTGGCTTCGGAGGTCAGATCCCAGGGAGAGGACTGGGGTTTACTGCATGAACACATCCTGAAGGGGGAAAGTGCACAACAGATAACAGGGAGGGAGTCAGGGGAAAAGTCTGGAACTGCATAAGAGGCAAGATACAATTGTTTTGGGGTGCACAAAGAGAGGGGATCCAGAGCACCTGCCTAAATAAGCTCCAGAGATGGGCACAAGCCACAGCTATCAGCAAGGAAAACAGAGAAGGCCATGAAATGATAAAGCTGCTGCTGCAGTCACCAAGTAGCCTGTGTGCAGTCACAGGTCACTATCCACACTTCCCCTCCTGGGAGCCTGTGCAGCCTGTCACTACCAGTGTCCCGTGATCCAGGGACAACTTCCCGGGGAGAACACAAGACATGCCTCAGTCTGTTGCAACATCACACCAGCCTCTGCTGCTGCAGGCTCACCCTGCATTTCATACCCATCCCTCCCACCAGCCTGAGTGAGCTAGAGCCCAGGAATAAGCTGCTAATTTAACCCCATCCTGTCTGAATGAAGAAGAGATGCCCTCAGGTGACATACATGCAGAGGAGGGACCAAATCCAAAGCTGAACCCCAGCAGCTCTGCAAACAAAGAAGAGAAAGGTAAATCATGCCCAGCAGTCTCAAGAGCAGTGGATTAAACCTCAACAATCAACTTGATGTACCCTGCAACTGTGGAATACCTGAAGAGACAATGAATCATCCCAAAATTAAGGGGGTAGACATTGGGAGCAATGATATATATATATTTTTCCTTTTTCTCTCTTTTTGAGTGTGTATGTGTATGCCTCTTTGTGTGATTTTGTTTCTATAGATTTGCTTTTATCATTTGTTGTAGGGTTCTGTCATATATATATATATATATATATATATATATATATATATATAATTTATTTATTTATATTTATATACTTAGTATAGTTTTTAGTGCTTGTTACCATTGCTGGATTTGTTTTTTAGTTTGGTTCCTCTCTTCTTTCTTTCTTCTTTTTCCCCTTTTTTTTCTATTTTTTATTACTTTTATTTTTTTATTTTTAATGATTATATTTTATTTTAAGAACTTTTATTTATTTATTTATTTTATTCTCACTTTTCTTCTGAGCCATGTGGCTGACAGGATCTTGGTGCTCCAGCCGGGTGTCAGGCCTGTGCCACTGTGGGGGGAGAGCAGAGCTCAGGATATTGGTCTACTAGAGACTTTCCAGCTCCATGTAATATCAAACAGCAAAAGGTCTCCCAGAGATCTCCATCTCAATGTTAAGACCCAGCTACCCTCAATGACCAGCAAGCTACAGTTCTGGACACCCTATGCCAAACAACTAGTAAGACAGAAACACAACAGCATCCATTAGCAGAGAAACTGCTTAAAATCATAATAAGGTCACAGACACCCCAAAAACCACCACCAGACAAGGTCCTACCCACCAGAAAGACAAGACCCAGCCTCATCCACCACAACACAGGCACTAGACTCCTCTACCAGGAAGTCTACAAAACACATTGAACAAAACGTCTCCAGTGGGGGCAGACACCAAAAACAACAGGAACTATGAACAGGCAGCCTGTGAAAAGGAGACCCCAAGCACAGTGAATTAAGCAGAATGAGAAGACATAGAAACATACAGCAGATGAAGGAGCAAGGTAACAACACACCAGACCAAAAAAAAAAAAAGAAGAAGAAATAGGCAGTCTAGGTGAAAAAGAATTCAGAGTAATGACAGTAAAGATGGTACAAAATCATGTAAACAGAATGGAGAAAATAGAAGAAGCATTTTAAAAAGACCTAGAAGAACTAAACAGCAAACAAACAATGATGAACAACACAATAAATTAAATTTAAAATTCCCTAGAAGGAATCAATAGAAGAATAACTGAGGCAGAAGAACAGATAAGATAAAAGAGTTGGAAGATAAAAGAGTTGAAGTAACTAATGCAGAGCAGAATAAAGAAAAAATAATGAAAAGAACTGAGGACAGTCTCAGAGACCTCTGGGACAACATTAAACACACCAACATTCGAAAAATAGGGGTCCCAGAAGAAAAAGAGAAAAAGAAAGGGACTGAGAAAATATTTGAAGAGATTGTAGTTGAAAACTTCCCTAATATGGGAAAGGAAATAGTTAATCAAGTTCAGGAAGTGCAGAGAGTCCCATACAGGATAAATCCAAGGAGAAGCACACCAAGACACATATTAATTAAACTATCAAAAACTAAATACAAAGAAAAAATATTAACAGCAGCCAAGGAAAACCAATACATAACATGCAATAGAATCCCCCAAAGATTAACAGCTGATCTTTCACAGAAACTGTACAAGCCACTAGGGAGTGGCAGAACATATTTAAAGTGCTGAAAGGGAAAAACCTACAACCAAGATTACTTTACACAGCAAGGATCTCATTCAGATTCAACAGAGAAATTAAAAGGTTTAAAGACAAAAAAAAGCTAAGAGAATTCAGCACCACAAAACCAGCTTTACAACAAATGCTAAAGGAGCTTCTCTAGGCAGGAAACACAGGAGAAGGAAAAGACCTACTAAAACAAACCAAAACAAGGAAGAAAAGGATAATAGGAATATACATATCGATAATTACATTAAATGTAAATGGATTAAATGCTCCAACCAAAAGACATAGACTGCCTGAATAGATACAAAAACAAGACCCATATATATGCTGTCTACAAGTGACCTACTTCAGACCTAGGGAGGCATACAGATTGAAAGTGAGGGGATGGAAACAGAAATTCCATGCAAATGGAAATCAAAAGAAAGTTGGAGTAACAATTCTCATATCAGACAAAACTGACTTTAAAATAAAGACTATTACAAGAGACAAAGAAGGACACTACATAATAATCAAAGGATCAATCCAAGAAGAAGGTATAACAATTATACATATTTATGCACTCAACATAGGAGCAACTCAATACATAAGGCAAATGCTAACAGCCATAAAATTGAAAATTGACAGTAACACAATCATAGTTGGAGACTTTAACACCCCACTTGCACGAATGGACAGATCATCCAAAATGAAAATAAATAAGGAAACACAAGCTTTTAATGATACATTAAACAAGACGGACTTAACTAATATTTACAGGACATTCCATCCAAAAACAACAGAATACACTTTCTTCTCAAGTGCTCATGGAACATTCTCCAGGATAGATCATATCTGGGGTCACAAATCAAACCTTGGTAAATTTAAGAAAATTGAAATTGTATCAAGTATCTTTTCAACAACAATGCTATGAGACTAGATATAAAGTACAGGAAAAAAACCTGTAAAAAATACAAACACATGGAGGCTAAACAATACACTACTAAATAACCCAGAGATCATGGAACATATCAAACAGGAAAGCAAAAAATATCTAGAAACAATTGACAATGAAAAGATGATGACACAAAACCTATGGGATGCAGCAAAAGCAGTTCTAAGAGGGAAGTTCGTAGCAATACAATCCTACCTCAAGAAACAAGAAACATCTCAAATAACAACCTAATCTTACACCTAAAGCAACTAGAGAAAGAAGAACAAAATACCCCCAAAATTAGCAGAAGGAAAGAAATCATAGAGACATATAAGAAATAAATGAAAAATAAATGATGGAAACAATAGCAAAGATCAATAAAACTAAAACCTGGTTCTTTGAGGAGATAAACAAAATTGATAAACCATTTGCCAGACTCATCAAGAAAAAAAGGGAGAAGACTCAAATCAATAGAATTAGAAATGAAAAGGGAGAAGTAACAACTGACACTGCAGAAGTACAAGGGATCATGAGAGATTACTAAAAGCAACTATATGTCAATAAAATGCACAACCTGGAATAAAAGGACAAATTCTCAGAAAAGCACAACCTTCCAAGACTGAACCAGGAAGAAATAGAAAATATAAACAGACCAATCACAAGCAATTAAATTGAGACTGTGATTAAAATCTTGTAACAAACAAAAGCCCAGGACCAGATGGCTTCACAGGCAAATTCTATCAAACATTTAGAGAAGAGCTAACACCAATCCTTCTCAAACTCTTCCAAAATATAGCAGAGGAAGGAACACTCCCAAACTCATTCTAGGAGGCCACCATCCCCCTGATACCAAAAACAAAGATGTCACAAATAAAGAAAATTACAGGCCAATATTACTGAGGAACATAGATATCAAAAAAAAAAATACCAACAAACAGAAGCCAACAGCCCATTAAAAGGATTATACACCATGATCAAGTGGGGTTTATCCCATGAATGCAAGGATTCTTCAATATACACAAATCAATGTGATACACCATATTAACAAATTGAAGGAGAAAAACCATATGATTATCTCACCAGATGCAGAAAAATCTTATGACAAAATGCAACACCCATTAAGATAAAAGCCCTCCATAATGTAGGCATAGAGGGAACTTACCTCAACATAATAAAGGCCATATATGACAAACCCACAGCCAACATCATCCTCAATGGTGAAAAACTGAAACCATTTCCTCTAAGAAGAGGAACAAGACAAGGTTGCCCACTCTCACCACTATTATTCAACATAGTTTTGGAAGTTTTAGCTAAAACAGAGAAGAAAAAGAAATAAAAGGAATCTAAATGGGAAAATAAGAAGTAAAGCCGTCACTGTTTACAGATGACATGACACTATACCAAAGAATCCTAAAGATTCTACTGGACAACTACTAAAGCTAATGAATAAATCTGGTAAAGTAGCAGGATACAAAATTAATCCACAGAAATCTCTTGCATTCCTCTACACTAATGATGAAAAATCTGAAAAAGAAATTTAGGAAATACTGCCATTTATCACTGCAATAAAAAGAATAAAATACCTAGGAATAAACCTACCTAAGGAGAAAAAAGAACTGTATGCAGAAAACTATAAGACACTGATGAAAGAAATTAATGATGATACAAACAGTTGGCAAGATATACCATGTTCTTGGATTGGAAGAATCAACATTGTGAAAATGACTCTACTCCCCAAAGCAATCTACAGATTCAATGCAAGACTTATCAAACTACCAATGGTATTTTTCACAGAACTAGAACAAACAATTTCACAATTTGTATGGAAACACAAAATACCTTGAATAACCAAAGCAATCTTGAGAAAGAAAAATAGAGCTGGAGGTATCAGGTTCTTGGACTTCAGACTCTACTACAAAGCTACACTAATCAAGACAGTATGGTACTGACACAAAAACAGAAATATAGATCAATGAAACAGGATATAAAGCCCAGAGATAAACCCACGCACATATGGTCACCTTATTTTTGATAAAGGAGGTAAAAATATGTAATGAAGAAAAGACAGCCTCTTCAATAAGTGGTGCTGGGAAAACTGGACAGCTACATTTAAAAGAATGAAATTAGAACACTCCCTAACACCACACACAAAAATAAACTCAAAATGGATTAAAGACCTAAATGTAAGGCCAGACGCTATCAAACTCTTAGAGGAACACATAGGTGGAATACTCTATGACATAAATCAGAGAAAGATCCTTTTTAACCCACCTCCTAGAGTAATGGAAATAAAAAAAAATAAGAAATGAGACCTAATGAAACATAAAATCTTTTGCACAGCAAAGGAAACCATATCAAAATGAAGAGACAACCTTCAGAATGGGAGAAAATATTTGCAAATGAAGCAGCTGACAAAGGATTAATCTCCAAAATTTACCAGCAGCTCATGCAGCTCAATATCAAAAAAGAAAACCAAACAACCCAATCCAAAAATGGGCCAAAGACCTAAATAGACATTTCTCCAAGGAAGATATACAGATTGCCAACAAACACATGAAAGGATGCTCAACATCACTAATCATTAGAGAAATTCAAATCAAATTACACATCAGTCAGAATGGCCAACATCAAAAAATCTACAAACAATAAGTGTTGGAGAGGGTGTGGAGAAAAGGAAACCCTCCTGCACTGTCGTTGGGAATGTAAATTGACACAGCCACTATGGAGAACAGTATGGAGGTTCCTTAGAATACTAAAAAAGAACTACCATATGACCCAGAAATCCCACTACTGGGTATATACCCTGAGAAAACTATAATTCAAAAAGAGTCATGCACCCCAGTGTTCATTGCAGCACTATTTACAATAGCCAGGATATAGAAGCAACCTAAGTGTCCATCAACAGATGAGTGGATAAAGAAGATGTGGCATATATATCCAATAGAATATTACTCAGCCATAAAAGGAAATGAATCTGAGTTATTTGTAGTGAGGTGGATGGGCCTAGAGTCTGTTATACAGAGTGAAGAAAGTCAGAAAGAGAAAAACTAATACAGTATGCTAACACACACACACACACACACACACACACACACACACACACATATATAGAATTAAAAAGAAAAAAAAAACTTGTTCTGACGAGCCTAGGGGCATGACAGGAATAAAGATGCAGATGTAGAGAATGGACCTGAGGACACGGGGAGGGGGAAGGGAAGCTGAGACGAAGTGAGAGAGTGGCATGGACATATATACACTACCAAATGTAAAGTAGATAGCTAGTGGGAAGCAGCCGCATAGCACAGGGACATCAGCTTGGTGCTTTATGACCACCTAGAGGGGTGAGATAGGGAGGGTGTGAGAGAGACACAAGAGAGAGGATTTATGGGGATATATGTATAGCTGATTCACTTTGTTAGCAGAAACTAACACACCCTTGTAAAACAATTATACTCCAATAAAGAGTTAAAAAATAAAAAAGAATAAAAGTAGAGCATAAAGAATCAGCAATATGATTCCATTTATAACACTTTTAATCCCTTTAAAGTTTCTCTGCTTAATTATGTGTTCTTTAACAGTTCTTTTTGAAAATATTCATCTTCCTAATATATACCACTTAGTTAATTTTCCTCCTATTTCACTTAGTTTTCACTTTATCACACTCCCCCATGCACATGAAGTCTTGTGTTCACAAAATAATACTTACATATTTATGTATGTTGAAAGTGGCATGTGACCATTAATTTTTATGATATCTCTGTGTGTTTCTAGATATTTTTATCTATAATCTTTGATTAACTGACTAAATTTTCTCCTAACAATATTAACTACTCTCTTTCTTGAGTTCTTATACAGAGCACAGAATTGAACACATTTGTAATTATGGCAAAAGATGGACATTTTGACAGACTATGTTTAGAATTTTTAAAATTCATATGTAATTGCATATGTTGGAATATATATTGATTACTGAAAGTTAAAGTTTGAAAAACTTTGAAGTAAAAATAACACATATGATGTCTATAACAACTGTGGCATAATGTACATAAATAAATTCATATACTGTTTTTATACAACAGCATATATTGCACTTGTACAGATTATATTTTTAAATAATTTTTAAAGATTTTGATTTTTTTATCACAAGTCATAGCACCCAACAGAGTTAGATTAACTAACTCAGGATAATATATGTTTTGATTGTTTTGTTATTTATTTTAAATTAACATCATAGGTAAATGTTACAACAAAAAAAATTGTCAAAGCTGGAAGGTAAATTTAATAAGTTTTAAAATTTAATCTGAGACTAGTAATATGTCAATAGAAATTATAACAACACTTAGGTAAATTAAATGGTGATGATGAGGCTTCCCTGGTGGCGCAGTGGTTGAGAGTCCGCCTGCTAATGCAGGGGACGTGGGTTCGTGCCCCGGTCCGGGAGGATCCCACATGCCGCGGAGCAGCTGGGCCCGTGAGCCATGGCCACTGGGCCTGTGTGTCCGGAGCCTGTGCTCCACAGCGGGAGAGGCCACAGCAGTGAGAGGCCCGTGTACCGCAAAAAGAAACAAAAAAAAAACAAAAAAAAGTGGTGATGATGGGTGTACCTGAGTTGGCTCTCTTTCATAATCTCAGGAAAATTATGTAAATTTCCATGGCCTCATATTCTTATTACACAGTAGATTAATACCCTATTAAAGTGGTTAATAAAATAGTTAATATCTTATTCTTAAAAGAAATATAGGAATATTGTCTTTTCAAATCTAAAACACTAATCAATTATTAAATGTTATTCCTATGTAAATTTTTAAGTGAGTAGTATAAACAGGATTTTTGAGACAAGAAAATGGACGGCGACAACAACAACAAAACAAAGTTCATAACAAGTCATATAATAACATTTTATAATACCAGAGTAAAATAGAAGGTGTTAAACATTCCCAGGCCACTCAAAAAATAGTTAAAATCAAGGTGTTTCTGACTCTTCTATAATATCTATGAATGCTTGGAGGTAATGCAGCAATATTTCAAATGTCTGAGAGAGTTGTTTTTACAAGTTAGAACTCTATACTTTTAAAAAAATCAAATAAACTTAATAAAATTACTCTCATCTAAGACCACAATACTTATTTAGGTAGTCCTTAGAGAATATGGTTCAGTAAAACAAGAATATAAACCACAAATGAGAAAAGTAGAAGCCATGAGATAAGAAATATGAGATCCAATCAAGAGCAAAACACAGTAGAGTACTTGTGTGCACCAACTTAATAGAAAAAGTAGTCCAGGTGGCAGAGGAATAAAAGGATGTGTTATTTAGGTCTCCAGGTGAAGAATAGACTATACAAAAAATATTGCTGATGTATTTGAAGTTTTGGAAATATATTTGGAACAATGAGCACGCAAAAAATTTACCCTGAGGATTTTAAAATAATGCGGTAGGCCCCATTCAGTTTCTAACCCAGGAGGTCTCAGTTGGGACCATAGAATTTGTATACAAAATAATTTACAAGGTTATGTTGAAGCTGCTTGTCCAGGGACCACAGATTTAGAACTACTGTGGGAGAGAGATTTTTGGAGCAACTGGAAATAAATATAGTTATAGCTATGTAAAACATATGCAAATTAAAAATAGTCATTACCTATTAAAAAACAAAATATTGCATAATAAAATAATCATAGTAATAAACAGTATTTACATAACCCATAATGATATAACACAACAATTAAAGAAAATATATTTGGACTTAGGGGTTCTAGGAATTTCTAGAAAGGTTTAGTGTAGCAGAACCAACTCTCAGCAACTAAGAGAAACTAGTTCTATAAGCTTATTATGTAG
The DNA here is from genome assembly GCF_964374135.1 of Grampus griseus. Taxonomy (NCBI): domain Eukaryota; kingdom Metazoa; phylum Chordata; class Mammalia; order Artiodactyla; family Delphinidae; genus Grampus; species Grampus griseus. The sequence goes on along the minus strand of NC_139012.1, from coordinate 38,083,757 downwards.
AAAATTGATGTATGAAAAAAAATGCTGAAATCTTATCTCTCAAGCTTGTGTAGTGAGCAGAATAGAGTCTAGGATTAGTGGGGTAGAAGGGTCTACTCTTTGTCATTTAAAAAAGTTAAATCTGTGTAACTTTTCACTTCTATAAATTTGTTACTTTGTTTAAAATCTGAAAACATAGCCATTTATATTTTTTAAATGTAGCCATTAAAAAACTCATGATTGGTGAGACAAGTGGTAGTGTATGTACACTAGTAGAAATAGAAAATTAGAAGATATAAGTGAAGAAAATACCAAAATGCATTATAAGTAGAATAAAATAAAAAGAAATACAATGATGGATGAAATAACGATTTCAATTGATACTTTAACATACATTTCAAATGGAGAAAATTGGCAAAATGTGGGAAAAGCAAGAATGAAAAGATTTTGACTGGATAACTTTGAATTGCCTCATTCTCTTTGCTAGAAGAAAGCAGTAAACTTTCACTTGACTCCCTGCAAAGTTTTTACCTGAAGCAAGTGACTCTCAAGCTTTCACTTGTCTTTTTAAAGATGAAAAAAGCCATGACTTAAGCTAGTAAGCATGTTTAGGACACAGCATAGATCTAGCAATGAAGTGCAGGCTCTAGTCACAGAGGAAGGTCCTAGATGCTAAATAAATTGTAGAGTGTGAATAATATGTACCAGTAAGAATCAAGGAGACACATGTGGAAGTGGATCTTTTGATGTTAAAGATATTGAACTATACTGAGGAGTGGAGAATAGGAGGCTGAAAAAAAGAATTTTTGATATGGGAAACTGACCAATGACTCAGGAGCCAATGTTCTGGCATCTGAGGCTGATAGCAGTATTATGCTGCAGTAGTTCTTTGATGCTTGGCCATGAGGACAGCATTCAGTGAATGAGAAGATACTGAAATACTCTTGAAATATTATTAAGGAAGTGTGAAAAGGCTCAGGAAGTTGCTAAGTTTAGAAATAATTTCTTTTGTACTGAGAATCCACTACTACTTGGTTCTATTCCCCAAAGGAAACGAGTATACTACCTTCATTAAGGCAATAGGGACACTCTATAATGACTGTCCTTTGTGAGCCAAGAATGACAGTGGGAACTGCTATAATGAAGTTGGTCTTTCAAATATCAGTGAGGATAATGGCTTCCAGGATTGTAGACTAGGTGACAGTTCATAATCATAAGAGGAAAAATGTATGTAATTACTGAAATTGTGGCAAAACTGAGGTGGCAATCAGGGTGGCTTGACACAAACGGATATTTGACTATGGCCATTTTTTCCATGACTCATAGGGAAGAGATAAATAAACAATGGGGTATTTCTTAAAAATAGCTATGAGAGTTTTAAAAAATAAGCTAAATTCTATATAAAATAACATATACACACATTTGTCCAGAGGCTAGAAATATAGGGATAAGCCTCCAAAAAAGAACATTAAAAAGAGACCTAGATACTTAGATATATGAAAATGATGGCTTGGAAGACAGTATTATAAAGATGTCATTTTTCCTGAATTTATTTACAGTTTCATTTCCACCTCAGTCAAAATCCTGAGTCCCGTATTAGAAATTGATAATCTGTTGCAATCTATAGAAATGCAGGATATCAAGAATATCCCCTCAAATAGACCTATGCTTACATAGATACGTGTGATTTATGACAGAGAAGGAAGAGCAGAGCAGTAATTAGTTGGTCAATTCAGTAAAATGTGCTGACAAAATCAGATAGCTATATCTGATATAGATATCCATATCTATATATGGAACAATTTCATTGTTTCCATAAACAATAGTAAAAACAAGTAAATTTACAATAGTAAATACCATAAACACAAGTAAATTCAAATTGCAATAAACATCTAATATGAAAGACAAATTCATAAAGCTTTTAGAAAAAATATTAGAGAATATGTTTATGAAAGAGAAATCTTTTCTAATAACATGGGAAAACATATTGGTACATCAGTTATATAAATCAAACTTTTCTAGCCAGTCAAATAATCTATATTCTGAAAAGTTAATATAAAGATAAAGATACAACAATTTATATAATCTTGTATTAAAACTTTGTGGCAATAAAATTCATTTTTGAGTTTTAATTTTTCTCTTCCAGTTTTACTGAGCTATAATTGACATACAGCATTATGTAAGTTTAAGGTGTACAGCATAATGATTTGGTTTACATACATCATGAAATGATTACCACAATAATTTTATTTATTATCCATCATCTCATATATACAAAATTAAGAAAATTAAAAAATAGATTTTCTTTTTTTTTCAGTACGTGGGCCTCTCACTGTTGTGGTCTCACCCCTTGCAGAGCACAGGCTCCGGAAGCGCAGGCTCAGCAGCCATGGCTCACGGGCCCAGCTGCTCCATGGCATGTGGAATCTTCCTGGACCGGGGCACGAACCTGTGTCCCCTGCATTGGCAGGCGGACTCTCAACCACTTCGCCACCAGGGAAGCCCAATATATTTTCTTTGGGTTGAGAACTCTTAGGCTTTATTCACTTAACAACTTTCATATATAATATACAGCAGTGTTAATTATATTTATCATGTTGTTCATATCTCTAGTACGTATTTATCTATAACTGGAAACTTGTACCTTTTGATCATTTTCATCCAGTTCAACTTCCCCCCACCCTCTGCCTCTAGTAACCACAAATCTGATATCTTTTTCTATGTGTTTGTTTGTTTGTTTATTTTTGAAGGATAATTGACCTACAACACTATGCTAGTTCCAACTACACAATATAGTTATTTGATATTTCTGTACATTTCTAAATAATCACCATGAAAAGTCTAATTTCCATTTGTCACTATACAAAGCTATTACATATTTGTTGACTATATTTCCCATACTGTACTTTTCATACCTGTGACTCATTTGTTTTGTAACTGAAAGTTTGTATCTCTTAATCTCCCTCACCTACTTCTCTCTTCTTCCCACAACCCTCCCCTCTGGCAACCACCTGTTTGTTCTCATTAACTATGACTCTCTTTCTGTTTAGTTATGTTTGTTCATTCGTTTTATTTTTTAGATTCCACATATAAGTGGTAACATAGAGCATTGTCTTTCTCTGACACTTCACCAAGCTTAATACCCTCTAGTCCATCCACAGTGTTGCAAATGATATAATTTTATTGTTTTTTTATGGATGAGTAATATTCCATTGTATGTATGTGTATATATATACCACATCTTCTTTATTTATTAATCTATTTATGGGCACTTAGGTTGCTTCCATGTGTTGGCTATTATAAATAATGCTGCAATGAACATAGGGGTGCATGTATCTTTTCAAATTAGTGTTTTCATTTTCATTGGATAAATACTCGTGTGGAATTGCTGCATTGTATGGTAGCTCTGTTTTTAATTTTTTGAGAAATCTCCATACTGGTTTCCATAGTGACAATACCAATTTATATTCTACCAACAATGCACGAGGGTTCCATTATCCCCACATCCGCTCTGACACTTGCTGTTTTTGTCTTTTGGCTGATAGCCAATTCTGATAGGTGTGAGATAATATCTCATTGTGGTATTGCTTTGCATTTACCTGATCATTTATAAAAATGTCTATTTAGATCCTCCGCCCATTTTTTATTGAGTTGTTTGTTTTTTTGATGTTCAGTTGTATGAAATTCTTTGTATATTTTGGATATCACCCTTAATGAATATATTGTTTGCAAATATCTTCTCCCATTCAGTAGAGAGCCTTCTCAATTGTTGAAAAAAGATTTTCCTTTACTGTGCAAAAACTTTTTAGTTTGATGTAGTCGTAGTTTATTTCCCTTTCCTCGGGTGACATATCCAAAATAATACTGCTAAGAATGATGTCAAAAAGCATACTGCTTATGTTTCTTCTAGAAGTTTTATGGTTTCAGATCTTACATTGAAATATTTCATCCATTTTGAGTTTATTTTTATATATAGTGTGAGAAAATCATCCAGTTTGATTCTTTTGCATGTAGTTATCCATTTTTCCATGTAGCTATCCATTTTTGATTCTTTTGAATGTGGCTATCCATTTTTTCCAACACAATTAATTGAGGAGGCTTTTTCTCTATTGTATATTCTTGCCTCTTTTTTCACAGATTAATTTCTCACAGAAGTGTGGGATCAATTCTTGGCTCTCTATTCTGTTCCATTGACTATGTGTCTGCCTTTGTGCCAGTACTGTAGATTTGTCATATAGTCAGGAAGCATGATACCTACATCTTTGTTCTTCTTTCTCAAGATTGCTTTGGCTATTCAAATATTTTTTGTCTCCATACAAATTATGGAATCAATTGTTCTAGCTCTGTGAGAAATGCCATTGTTATTTTGTTCTTTTGTTAAGGATTGTATTGAATCTGTAGATTGCCTTGGGTTATATGGTCATTTTGGCAATATTAATTATTCTATTCCCTGAGCACAGTGTATCTTTTAATTTTTTTTATTAAAATATAGTTGATTTACAAAGTTGTGTTAGTTTCAGTTACACAGCAAAGTGATTTAGTTATAATTTTTTTAGATTCTTTTTTATTATAGGTTATTACAAAATAATGAGTAGACTTCCCTGTGCTATACAGTAGGTCCTTTTTGGTTATCTACTTTATATATAGTAGTGTGTATATTTTAATTCCAAACTCCTAATTTATCCCTCCCCCCCTTACCCCTTTGGGAACCATAAGTTTGTTTTCTATGTCTGTGACTCCTTTTCTGTTTTTGAAATAAGTTCATTTGTATTATTTTTTTTTAGATTACACATATAAGTGATATCATATAGTATTTGTCTTTCTCTGTCTGACTTACTTCATGTGGTATGATAATCTTTAGATGCATCCATGTTGCTGAAAATGACAGTATTTTACTTTTTTATGGCTGAGTAATATTCCAGTGTGTGTGTGTGTGTGTGTGTGTGTGTGTGTGTGTGTGTGTGTATCACACCTTCTTTATCCATTCATCTGTCTCCATGGACATTTAAGTTGCTTCCATGTCTTGGCTATTATAGATAGTGCTGCTATGAACATTGGGGTGCATGTATGTTTTCAAATTAGAGTTTTCATCTTTTCTGAATATATGCCCAAGAGTGGGATTGCTGGATCATATAGCAACCTTATTTTTAGTTTTTTAAGGAACCTCCATACTGTTCTCCATAGTGGCTGCACCAATTTACATTCCAACGAACAGTGTAGGGATATTCCCTCTTCACCCTCTCCAGCATTTATTATTTGTAGACATTTTGATGATGACCATTCTGACTGCTCTGAAATGATACTCAATTGTAGTTTTGACTTACATTTCTCTAATAATTAGCAATGTCGAGCATATTTTCATGTGCCTTTTGGCCATCTGTATGCCTTCTTTGGATAAATGTCTATTCAGGTTTTTTGCCCATTTTTTGATTGGGTTATTTTTTAAAATATTGAGCTGTATGAGCTATTTGTATATTTTGGAAATTAATCCGTTGTTGGTCACGTTGCTTGCAAATATTTTCTCCCAGCCCATAGGTTGTCTTTTCATTTTGTTTACAGTTTGCTTTGCTGTGAAAAAACTTATTAATTTAGTTGTTTATTATTTATTTTTTCCATTACTCTAGGAGATGGATCCAAAAATATATTGCTGCAATTTATGTCAAAAAGTGTTCTGCCTAGGTTTTCTTCAAGGAGTTTTATAATATCCAGTCTTATATTTAGGTCTTTAATCCATTTTAAGTTTATTTTTGTATATGGTGTTAGAGAATGTTCTAAATTTACTCTTTTATATGAGCACAGTTTATCTTTTTATCATTCATTTTGTCTTCAATTTCTTTCATCAGTGTCTTATGGTTTTTCAAGTACATTTCTTTTACCTCCTTAGTTAAATTATTCCTAATTTTTAATTTTTTTGATGAGATTGTAAATTGATTGTTTTCTTAATTTTTCTTTTTGACAGTTCATTTTTAGTGTATAGAACAAAAGAGATTTATGTATGTTAACTTTTTTACCCTGTATTGATAAGTTCTAGTAGTATCTTGGTGGTGTTTTTAGAATTTTCTATGTATCATATCATGTCACCATCAAAAGTGACACTTTTACTTCTTCCTTTCCAATTTGGATTATTTTATTTCTTTTTCTTGTCTTATTGCTGTGGATAGGGTTTATAAAACTATATTGACTAAAAGTGGTGAGCGTGGACACCCCTGTAAGTTTCCTGATGTTAGAGGAAATGCTTCAGCTTTCCAGCAGTGAGTTGATGTTAGCTGTGAGCTTGTCAAATATGGTCTTTATTATATTGAGGTATGTTCCCTCTACACCTATTTAGTTGAGAGTTTTTGTCATAAATTGATGTTGAATTTTGTCAAAAGCTTTTTATGCATCTATTTAAATGATCATATGATTTTTATTCTTCAGTTTGTTAATGTGGTGTATTACATTGATTGAATTGAAGATATTTGAACTATCCTTGCATGCCTAGGATAAATCCCACTTGATCATGGTGTATGATCCAATAAAATGAAAAATCTGGAAGAAATGAACAAACTACTAGAACTACACAATCTCTTAAGACTGAACCAGGAAGAAATATAAAATATGAACAAATTACCAGCAATAAAATTAAATCAGTAATTTAAAACACTCCCAACAAAAAGAGTCCAGGACCAGAGGGCTTCACAGGTGAATTCCAATAAACATTTAGAGAAGAGTTAAAACTTATTCATCTCAAACTATTTCAAAAAATCCCAGAGGAAGGAAGGCTTTCAAAGTCATTCTAAAAGGCCAGCATCACTTTGATCCAAAACCAAAGATATCACACAAAATGAAATTTAGAGTCCAATGGGTTTGAGAAATATAGATGTAAACATTCTCAACAAAATATTAGTAAACTGAATTCAACAATACATTAAAATTATCATAAACCATGATCAAATAAAATTATTTAATAGCTTCTATTCAGCTATAGGTGAAGGCATAAAGGAAAGTCAAAAATTGTGATCAATTTAGAATTACATTATGAAAAATGATTCCAGCAGTATCATATATGGATCATGAAGCTATTTAGTAAAATACTGATGGGAAGCATTTCAGCTGTGAGTTAGATTAACAGTACCCAAACTTAATGAGCACTGTTAACAACTAAAAGTGAGACCATCAGATCAATAATAAATAATTATTGCAATAAATCTCATTCCACATATTAGAAGTGTTACTTACTATAATTCTTGTAGTGTGTTGCATCTCATAGTTGTGTCTGGCAGTATGTGTCCCCAAACAAGAAAAGAATCCATCTTGTTTCTTCTGCTGATACTAGTGAGTTACATCTTCTGAGAACCATGTTTTGTTTTGCTTTTGTTTTTCCCCAGAATTGTGTATAAAATTTGGAGCAGCTGTAAAAATTTTTCATTGTAAAATACCGCAAAGACAAGTAATCACTACTGTACTCTGTGGGCTATGTTACACTGCTGCCAAATTGTGATGTAAAGACAAAACTTTGATCACAGAAACTCCAAGTTATGAAATATCTTTCTTACAGATTGGATAGAATATCATGATATGAGATCTATTGGGAAATATAAGTGGACAAATGAGATAACAGTGACTCGTCTTCCATAAAAGTACCACGTGAATGGTAATTTATCTGAAAATGTATTCTAGAATACTTTCTATCTTCACCTTTAAAAACATAAAAAGTACCTAAGATTCTGACCAAATTTAGATCTAAATGAAAGTCATTTAATATCTCATAATGGATCTTGTTACAGTAAACCTGAAAGGTTTTGATTACAGTAAACCCTCTTGAAGAAACTTGTTTTCTAAATGTGACTTATAAGAAGAGTGGACTTCACACAATTGTGTCTTAGAAAAGAAGAGAGTGAATTCTTTGAGACTAGGAAAATAAAAGCAATAGTGACATTTTAGTCCTTCTGAAGAAAATTGCTGGTTGAAATAGATTTTGTAGTTTGACTCTGTCAGTATACACTGCAATCTCACAGGATAAATAACTCTAATATGACTTGTCTCACTCCCAGTCACTTACATTTAGTTTGAGGAAGAAATATTTGAGACATTCCCAAGTGCTTAACTCTTATGTTTTCCAGTGTTTCATGGTATAGTTAGCAAAACAAATCAATAGACCATGATTTTCTCCAAACTTTACTATAGCAGGCAGTTTTTATGACATAACTCTGCAGCATTCTATTCACAGGCTAGTAATGAACCTTCCAAAATCATCATAAGGAGCTTGGTCAGTAGCTCTGTGCCATTTTGGCAGAAGTCCTGCTTGAGCTTTTTAATGATGAATTCTAATTGGATGGATTATTTGTTCAGTATATTTCGTTTACCTGATATCATTATGGGAGAACTGTTGAGTAGTTTTTAAAAGTTGAAGTGCCTACTGATCCTGCAGAGGCTTTTCTGTATTTCTGACTCCAGTCTTAGATGCCAGTGAATTACCACACTCACAAAAAAAGGTTAATTCCATTAATACTTACAGAATCAGTTGAATTTAGAGTAAGATCATATGTTTCATGTTTGATAAGCCATGTTTACTACATCAAAGGGGAAATTACAGTCAGCAGTAATTTAAATCCCCAAAATGCTTATATCAACTTTTCTCTCAGTATCAAGAATATAATTATTTTCTCATAAACCATACACTCAAAGTTTGAATTTTCAGCAGTGTTTTATTTTAGAATGCACATAGCTCTAAGATAGTTTTCACATTGAGAATGTTGCTGTTTGGCAATGCTCCTTCTTAATTAGTTTATTCTCATAATTAATAATATTATGGAATTCTTCAGGTACAAATTGTTGTGCCTTTGAAATACAAGGTTTTCTTTAATCAACAGGTTATAGAACTCCTTATATCATCACTTAAGTTTTCAATTTTAAGTCATGTTGTCCCTACACTAAATTTATTTGTTATTTTCCATTCCTATATTACAGATGAGAAAAGTGTTACAGAGGCATTAAGTAATTTATGCAAAGTTACAAATATATTAAGCAATATGTCTAGAATTCAGATCTAGGACGTGGGGCACCAGAACCCAGGTATTTAGTTATTATTTTATAATGCCTCCCTACTGTGACCTTTAGTTTTGTGTTATTATTAATATCAATGTAGTTAATAATTGTCACCCATGACATAACTATTTCAGATAGGTAAAGTAGGAACATTTCAATAAAGACATTGTGAAAGATATTTGCTGTTAAAATGTGATATCAAAAAGAAAGATTACCCTTAAAATGGTTTTATCAAGATTTGTTCCTACTCAAGAGGGTGACCTTTTATTTGAACATGCTGAAATCAAAGAATATATTTTGTCATTAAAATTAGTCTGAGACCAGGGCTTCCCTGATGGCGCAGTGGTTGAGAGTCCACCTGCCGATGCAGGGGACATGGGTTCATGCTCCGGTCCAAGAAGATCCCACATGCCACGGAGCAGCTGGGCCTGTGAACAATGGCCACTGAGCCTGTGCGGCCGGAGCCTGTGCTCCTCAACGGGAGAGGCCACAACAGTGAGAGGCCCGCATACCACAAAAAAAAAAAAAAAAAAAAATTAGTCTCAGACCAAATTAGAATCACAAACACATTTATTTTTAAATTAATCAAAGACACTGAAAGGAAGTGATAAAGTGAGACAAAGGATAAAGATATGTATGTTGGAAATAAAGCTAAAATAGCTATGAAAATAATTTTTTTCATATCTTTTCTTTTTCAGCTCATAGTGTCACAATTATATGTAATTGTTTTGAGTATTTTCCCAATAGATGAATATTATTTTTTTCCAACTTCACATTAGAAAGAAACTAATTGGATGGAGGTTACAAAAATGTGTAATAGATCTGAACACATAGCTCACAGAGATGATATACAGTTGGTAAATAAGCATATGAAAAGATGTTCAGCATCATATGTGCTTAGGGAATTGTAAATTAAGAGAACAAAGAGAAACCACTATAAACTTAATAGATTTGCTAAGATCCAAAATAGTGACAACACAAAATGCTGGCAAGAATGTGGAGCAACAGGAACTCTTATTCATTGCTGGTGGGAATGAAAAAAGATACACACACTTTTCAAATATTTGGCAGTTTTTAACAAATTACTTCAGAAAGATTGTATGCTAAATAATCAATATATCAAACCATGTATATGTCTGTATACTAGCAATAAACAATCTAGAAATTAATTTTTTAAAATTTCCATTTAAAGTAATATCTAAAAAATCAAATAGCAATAAATTTAACAAATATAGTGCAAAAACTTGACGTCTGAAAACTACAAAATACTGTGGAAGGAAATTAAAGAAGACCTAAGTAAATGGAAAGACACCTCATGTTCATGGATCAGAAGACTTAATACGGCTAAGATGAGAGTACTCCCCAAACTAATGCACAAATTCAGCACAATCCCTATCAGAATCTCAGCTGACTTATTTAGAAATTGACAAGCTGATTCTAAAATTAATGTAAAATTGCAAGGGATCCAGAATACCCAAAACAATCATGAAACAGTAGAACAAAATGGGAGTACTCACACCTTTGAATTTCAAAACTTTCTCAAGGGAAAAGTAATCAAAACATTGGATACTCATGTAAGAATATATAGATCAATAGAATAGAAGGGAAAGTACAGAAATAAACCCATACATCTATGGTCAAATGATCTTCTACAAGTGTGTGAAGACTGTCTGAAGGGGGAAGAAAATCTTCTCAACAAATGCTACTGGGACAACAGGATAGCCACATGTAAAAGAATGAAGCTGAAATGTTACCAAGCACTACATACAAAAATTAACTCAAAATGGATTAATGACATAAATTTAATAGCTAAAATTATGTTTCTTAGAAGAAAACAAAATTTACATCTTAGTAACTTTGGGTTTGGGAAAAGGATTCTTAAATATGCCACCAAATGCATGAAGAATTATATTTTTAAAAAATAGGTAAGTTGGGTTTCATAAAAATTTAAAACTTTTATGTATCAAAGGACATTAACCAAGACAGTAAAAAGACAATGCACAGAATGGGAGTAAAGATTTCCAAGTCATATACCTGATAAGGGGTTTGTATCTAGACTATATAAAGAACACTTACAATGCAATAATTAAAAGACAGATAACCCAATTTTAAAAGTAGGCAAAGGACTTCATTTCTCCAAAGAAGAAATACAAATCACCAGTAAGCAACTGAAAAAATGTTCAATGCCTTTAGTTACTAGGGAAATATAAATCAGAGAGATACTCTCACATCCAAAAGAATGGCTCCAATAAAAATAAAAAATCAGACAATAGCAAGTGATGACTAGAATGTGAAAAAAATCAGAATTATCATACACTGCTCATGAGACTATAAAAAGGTGCAGCTGCTTCAATAGTCTTGCTTTTTTTTTTTTAAATGATTAAGCATGGCTCACAGTTGTACTCTAGGAATATACAAAAGAGAAATGAAAACATATACTCATATAAAAAAGTTGTATACAAATGTTTGTTGAAACCTTATTTCTAATAGCCAAAAGTGAAAATAATCTAAATATAATTCATAATAGATGAATAAATTAACAATATGTGGTGTATGTGTATGATAGAATTTTATTTATATAATTAAATCAAATGGAACACCAGAAAGATTCCAAATCTGTCTTTCATGATTTCTAGTCATTACCTCCTTCTTCTATCCAAAGTTAAACATTATCTCAACTCCTATTACATAAATAGTCTGGATAATTTCTTTAACTATTTATAAATGTAATCATATGCATGTGTTGTTTTGTTTATTTGATATACTGAACATTTTTTATTAGAATTTTCCATTTGAAATTATTTTTCTTTTCACTTTTTGGATGATCATGTTCCTTGTAACAATAATTTGAATTTAAAATTTTATGTTATTGCTCTTAATTTGTAGTGTTTATTTCCCTACTATACTTTAATTGTTACAGGAAAACTACTTCTACTTTGGTTTTATCCAATGCCAACTCATAGCATGAATTATAGCAGTCATTGGATAATTGTGTTGAAATAATGAAAACCTAATGGCAAATGATTATAACAGATAATGAAAATCCATAAGAATCAAAATGTTACCAATAAGTTTGAAAAAGTGCATACACATACACAAAAATAAACACAAAATGGCTTAAAGACTTAAAGACATGACACCATAAAACTCTTAGAAGAGAACATAGGCAAAATATTCTATGACATAAATTGTAGCAATATTTTTTTAGATCAGTCTTCCAAAGCAAAAATTAACAAATGTACCTAAACATAAAATCATCCTATTTTGTTACTTTTCTTTTTTAAAAGCTGCATCTCTTATTTTTAAACATTTTGTATGTATTTCTTGTGCATGTCCTATAGTAAAAAAATAAATCCCTGTAGTGGGATTTTTATTATTTTTTCAATTTTTTGAAGTATAATTGGCATATAACACAGTATAAGTTTAGTAATGATTTGATATATGTATATATAATGAAATAATTACCACAATAAGTTTAGTTAACATCCAACACTTCATATAGTTGAAATTTTTTCCTTGTGATGAAAACTTTTGAGATCAGCTATCTTAGCAACTTCTAAATATACAATACAGTATTGTTAACTATAGCCATCATGGTGTATGTTATGTCCCAGAATTATTTATCTTATAACTGGAAGTTTCTACCTTTTGACCACTTTTACCCAATTCTCCCACTTACCTCTGGCAATCACAAATCTGATCTCTGTATCTAGGAGTTCAGTGTTTTTAGATTCCACATATAAGTGAGATCATGTTTCTATGAGTAAAATAAGTCAGACACAGAAGGCAAATACTATATGACACCATTTTTATAAGGAATCTAAATCAGTTAAAAACCAATAGTGTTTTTTGGTTTAAATTGTTATCATTTGTTGTCTCACAGCTATATCAGTTTTGAGTATAAAAAACTATTGGTTACTACCTAAAAATTAAATACTTTGTCTTGAAGTCTGATGACTATCTTTAGGAAAGTCCCTAATATCACCTCAAATTTTTCTCTTGCAAAAGAGACTTTTATAGAATCTAATACTAAAAGGTGAAAAAGTAGACAATAGTTTTTAATTAAAAATTTTACAACTCATACCATTTTCTGGATTGTTCTTGTCTATACAGATTTCTTTATTTACTGCAAGAGAACAGAAAGTTATCGTATACTTCTTACATACTATAGTTAATAAATAACCACAGGACATAGAACAGTTTGCCCAGTGAACTTATAAAATTAGTTTAAACCCTACACTTTATATGCTTTCAATCAGAAGATGATTAACCTACACTATCTTTTAATATTCTACTCATTGATTGCAAGTATTTTCTATGCTGAAATACTTAATAGTGCTGAGGGCTTCTGAATTGAAAATAAGACATATGCAAAGAACACCTGGAGAAAATAGGTATTCGGGAAATTTTTTTAGTGTGGCCCCTTTGACAATACTTCAAATACTGTGAGCTCCTCAGGCTATTGAGCAACCATTTCTGTGGTCAAGATGAAATATTCAAATGTAACAATTTCTGTTGAACGTCAACTTATGATTGTAATTTCTCACAGTTATACTATATCAATTTTAGATAATTTAGGAACTTAAGGAAGTAAGAGATACTGCAGGAGTCTTCAAAATAAGAAATTGACATTTGGTTTCCTTATTTTCTTGTCAAATATATATTTTACTTAGAAGTCACTAATGATATACCCATTGATGGTAACATATCTAAAGCACCTAGTATTTTGTAAATTACCTTAAAAATACAATGTAATACAATTTTGGAGCATAATTTTAAGGTTCGAAAAATAATACATATGGGACTTCCCTGGTGGCACAGTGGTTAAGAATCCACCTACCAATGCAGGGGACAGGGGCCCAAGCCCTGGTCCGGGAATTTCCCACATGCTGCAGAGCAACTAAGCCCACCCACTGCAACTACTGAGCCTGTGCTCTAGAGCCCGCAAGCCACAACTACTGAAGCATGCATGCCTAGAGCCCATGCTCCACAATAGAGAGAAGCCTCCGAAATAAGAAGCCCATGCACTGCAATGAAGAGTAGCCCCCGCTCGCTGAAACTAGAGAAAGCCCACACACAGCAACGAAGATCCAACACAGCTAATAAATAAATAAATAAATTTATTAAAAAAAAATAATGCATGTTTGTTGTAGATAATATAGTTAAATTAAAAAGTCAATATAGGAGGAGCTTCAAGATCGCAGCAGAGTAAGACGTGGAGATCACTTTCCTCCCCACGAATACATCAGAAATACATCTACATGTGGAACAACCCCTACAGAACACTTAATGCTGGCAGAAGAATTCAGACATCCCAAAAGGCAAGAAACTCCCCACGTACGTGGGTAGGGCAAAAGCAAAAAGAAAAAACAGAGACAAAAGAATAAGGACAGGACCTGCATCAGAGGGAGGGAGCAGCAAAGGAGGAAAAGTTTCCACACACTAGGAAGCCCTTCACATGTGGACACTGTGGGTGGCAGAGGTGGGAAGATTTTGATCCACGGAGGAAAGCACAGCAACAGGGGTGTGGAGGGCGAAACAGAGAGATTTCCGCACAGAAGATTGGTGCTGGCCAGCACTCACCAGCCCGATCTGCTCACCTGCCGGGAGGGGTGGGGGCTGGGAACTGAGGCTCCAGCTTTGGAGGTTGGATCCCAGGGAGAAGACTTGGGTTGACTATGTGAACACAGCCAGAAGGGGGCTAGTGCACCACAGATATCCAGGAGTGTGTTTGGGAAAGGTCTGGAGCTGCCAAAGAGGAAAGAGACTTTTCTTGCCTCTTTGTTTTGTGGTGTGCGAGGAGAGGGGATTAAGAGCGCCACCTAAAGGAGCTCAAGAGACGGGCGCGAGCCATGGTTATCAGCGCAGACCACAGAGACAGGCATGAGACACTAGTTTGCTGCTGCAGCCACCAAGAAGCCTGTGTGCAAGCACAGGTCACTATCCACACCTCCTCTCCTGGGAGCCTGTGCAGCCTGCCACTACCAGGGTCCTGTGATCCACAGACAACTCCCCCAGGAGAACACACAGCACACCCCAGGCTGTTGCAACGTCATATTGGCCACTGCGGCCGCAGGCTCACCCTGCATTATGTATCCCTCCAACCTCCTGGACTAAGTGAGCCAGAGCCCCCGAATCAGCTGCCACTTTAACCCTGTCCTGCCTGAGCAGGAAATAGACGCCCTCAGGCAAACTACGTGCAAAGATGATTCAATCCAAAGCTGAACCCCAGCAGCTGTGAGAACAAAGAGAAAAGGAAATCTCTCCCAGCAGCCTCAGGCACATTGGATTATATCTCCACAATCAACTTGATATACCCTGCATCTCTGGAATATCTGAATAGACAAGGAATCATCTTAAATTGAGGTGGTGGACTTTGGGAGCAGTGATATATATATATATATATATATATTTTTCCTTTTTCTCTTTTTATGAGTGTGTAGGTGAATGATTCTGTGTGTGATTTTGTCTGTATAGCTTTGCTTTTACCATTTGTCCTAGCGTTCTGTCTGTTTATATATATATAATTTTTAACGTTTGTGATCATTGATGGGTATGTTTCTTTGGTTTGGTTTCTCTCTTCTTTACTTCTTTCTTTCTTTTTTTTAATAATTATTTTTTTATTTTAATAACTGTATTTTATTTATTTCTTTATTTATTTCTTTTATTCTCCCTTTTATTCTGAGCTGTGTGGATGACAGGATCTTGATGCTTTGGCCGAGTGTCAGGCCTGTGCCTCTGAGGTAGGAGAGCCAAGTTCAGGACATAGGTCAACCAGAGACCTCCCAGCTCCATGTAATATCAAACAGCAAAAGATCTCCCAGAGATCTCCATCTCAACACCAAGACAGAGCTCCACTCAATGACCAGCAAGCTACAGTGTTGGACACCCTATGCCAAACAACTAGCAAGACAGGAACACAACACCACCCATTAGCAGAGAAATTGCCTAAAATCATAGTAAGGTCACAGACACCCCAAAACACACCACCAGAGGCAGACCTGCCCACCAGAAAGACAAGATACAGCTGCATCCACCAGAACACAATCACTAGTCCTCTCCACCAGGAATCCTACACCACCCACCAAAACAACCTTAGCCACTGGGGGCAGACACCAAAAACAACAGGAACTATGAACCTGCAGCCTGTAAAAAGGAGACCCCAAACACAGTAAGTTAAGCAAAATGAGAAAACAGAGAAACACACAGCAGTTGAAGGAGCAAGGTGAAAACCCACCAGACGTAACAAATGAAGAGGAAATAGGCAGTCTACCTGAAAAAGAATTCAGAATAATGATAGTAAAGATGATCCAAAATCTTGGAAATAGAAAAGAGAAAATACAAGAAACATTTAACAAGGACTTACAAGAGCTAAAGAGCAAGGGAACAATGGTGAACAGCAAAATAAAGGAAATTGAAAATTCTCTGGAAGGAATCAATAGAAGAAAAACTGAGGCAGAAGAACAGATAAGTGACATGGAAGATAAAATAGTGGATATAACTACCACAGAGCAGAATAAAGAAAAGAGAATGAAAAGACTTGAGGACAGTCTCAGAGACCTATGGAACAACATTAAATACACCAACATTCAAATTATAAGGGTCCCAGAAGAAGGAAAAAAGGAAGGGACTGAGAAAATATTTGAAGACATTATAGTTGAAAACTTCCCTTATAAGGACAGGAAATTGTCAATCAAGTACAGGAAGCACAGAGAGTCCAATAAAAGATAAATCCAAGAGAAATATGCCAAGACACATATTAATCAAACTGCCAAAAATTAAACACAAAGAAAAAATTAAAAGCAGCAAGGGAAAAGCAGCAAATAACATAAAATGGAATCCCCATAAGGTTAAAAGCTTATCTTTCAGCAGAAATTCTACAAGCCAGAAGGTGTGGCTTAAATTGATGAAAGGGAAAAACCTACAACCAAGATTACTCTACCCAGCAAGGATCTCATTCAGATTTGATGGAGAAATTAAAACGTTTACAGTCAAGCAAAAGCTAAGAGAATTAAGCACCACCAAACCATCTTTACAAAAAATGCTAAAGGAACTTCACTAGGCAGGAAACTAAAGAGAAGCAGAGATGTACAATAACAAACCCAAAACAATTAAGAAAATGATAATAGGAACATACATATCAATAGCTACCTTAACTGTAAATGGATTAAATGCTCCAACCAAAAGACATAGACTGGCTGATTGGATACAAAAACAACACCTGTATATATGCTGTTTACAAGAGACCCAAATCAGACCTAGGAACACATACAGACTAAAAGTGAAGGGATGGAAAAAGATATTCCATACAAATGGAAACAGAAAGAAAGCTGGAGTACCAAGTCTCTTATCAGACAAAATAGACTTTAAAATAAAGACTATTACAAGAGACAAAGAAGGTCACTACATAATGATCAAGGGATCAATCCAAGAAGAAGATATAACAATTGTAAATATTTATGCACCCAACATAGGAGCACCTCAATAAATAAGGCAAATGCTAACAGCCATAAAAGGGGAAATCAACAGTAACACAATCATAGTAGGTGACTTTAACACCTCACTTTCACCAATGGACAGGTCATCCAAAATGGAAATTAATGAGGAAATATAGGCTATAAATGACACATTGAACAAAATGGATTCAATTGATATTTATAGGACATTCCATCCAAAAACAATAAAATACACTTTCTTCTCAAGTGCTCATGGAACATTTTCCAGGATAGATCTTATCTTGGATTACAAATAAAGCCTTGGTAAATTTAAGAAAATTGAAATTGTATCAAGTATCTTTTCCAACTACAACACTACGAGACTAGATATCAATTATAAGAAGAAAACTGTAAAAAATACAAACACATGGAGGCTAAACAATAACTACTAAATAACCAAGAGATCACTGAAGAAATCAAAGAAGAAAAAAAATACCTAGAAACAAGTGACAATGAGAAGATGGCAACCCCAAACCTATGGGATGGAGCAAAAGCAGTTCTAAGAGGGAAGTTTATAGCAATACAATCCTACTTTAAGAAACAGGAAACATCTCAAATAAACAACCTAACCTTGCACCTAAAGCAATTAGAGAAAGAAGAACAACACCCCCCCAAAGTTAGCAGAAGGAAAGAAATCATAAAAAGCAGATCAAAAATATATGAAAAAGAAATGGAGAAAACAATAGCAAATATCAATAAAAATAAAAGCTGGTTTTTGAGAAGATAAACAAAATTGATAAGCCATTATTAGCCAGACTCATCAAGAAAAAAATGGGAAAAGACTCATCAACAGAATTAGAAATGAAATAGGAGAAGTAACAACTTACACTGCAGAAATACAAAGGGTTATGTGAGATTACTACAAGCAACTATGTGCCAATAAAATGGACAACCTGTAAGAAGTGGACAAATTCTTAGAAAAACACAGACTTCTGAGACTGAACCATGAAGAAATAGAAAATATAAAGAGACCAATCACAAGCACTGAAATTGAAACCATATTAAATATCTTCCAACAAACAAAAGTCTGGTACCTGAGAGCTTCACAAGTGAATTTAGAGAAGAGTTAACAACTATCCATCTCAAACTTTTCCAAAATATAGCAGAGGGAGGAACACTCCCAAACTCATTCTAGGAGGCCACTATCACCCTGATACCAAAACCAGATTAAGATGTTACAAAAAAAAAAAACCTACCAACCAAAATCATTGATGAACATAGATGCAAAACTCCTCAATAAAATACTAGCAAACAGAATCCAACAGCACATTAAAAGGATCATACACCATGATCAAGGGGGTTTTATGCCAAGAATGAAAGGATTCTTCAATATATGCAAATCAATCAATGTGATATACCATATTAACAAATTGAAAAACAAAAACCATATTATAAATTCAATAGATGTAAAAAAAGATTTTGACAAAATTCAACCTTCATTTATGATAAAAACCCTCCAGAAAGTAAGCATAGAGGGAAGTTGCCTCAACATAATAAAGGCCATATATGATAAACCCACAGCCAACATCATTCTTAATGGTGAAAAATTGAAACCATTTCCTCTAAGATGAGGAACAAGACAAGGTTGTCCACTCTCACAACTATTATTCAACATACTTTTGGAAGTTTTAGCTACAGCCACCATTTAAGAAAAATTAAAATGAATCTAAATTGTAAAAGAAGTAGTAAAACTGTCACTGTTCACAGGTGACAGTATACTCTATATAGAGAATGCTAAAGATGCTACCAGAAAATTATTAGAGCTAATCAATGTATTTGCTAAAGTAGGAGGATACAAAATTAGTGCACAGAAATCTCTTGCATTCCTATACACTAATGATGAAAAATGTGAAATAAAAATTAAGGAAACACTCCCATTTACCATTACAACAAAAAGAATAAAATACCTAGGGATGAACCTACCTAAGGAGACAAAAGACCTGTATACAGAAACTATAAGACACTGATGAAAGAAATTAAAGTTGATAAAATAGATGGAGAGATATACCATGTTCTTGGATTGGAAGAATCAACACTGTGAAAATGACTATACTATCCAAAGCAATCTACAGATTCAATGCAAGACTTATCAAACTACCACTGGCATTTTTCTCAGAGCTAGAACAAAGAAATTCACAATTTATATGAAAACACAAAAGACCCTGAATAGCCAAAGGAATCTTGAGAAAGAAAAACAGAGCTGGAAGAATGAGGCTCCCTGACTTCAGACTATACTACAAAGTTACAGTAATCAAGACAGTATGGTACTGGCACAAAAACGGAAATATAGATCAATGGAACAGTAAGGAAAGCCCAGAGATAAACCCACGCACATATGGTCACCTTACCTTTGATAAAGAATGTAAGAATAAACAATGGAGAAAAGACAGTCTCTTCAATAAGTAGTGCTGGGAAAACTGGACAGCTATATGTAAAAGAATGAAATGAGAACAGTCCCTAAAACCAATGCCCCAAAATAAACTCAAAATGGATTAAAGACTTAAATGTAAGGCCAGAAACTACCAAACTCTTAGAGGAAAACATAGGCTGAAACTCTATGACATAAATCACAGCAAGATCCTTTTTGACCCACCTCCTAGAGAAATGGAAATAAAAACAAAAATGAACAACTGGGACCTAATGAAACTCAAAAGGTTTTCACAGCATAGGAAACCATAAACAACATGAGAAGACAACCCTCCGAATGGGAGAAAGTATTTGCAAATGAAGCAACTGACAAAGGATTAATCTCCAAAATTTACAAGCAGTCCATGCAGCTCAATATCAAAGAAACAAACAACCCAATCCCAAAATGGGCAGAAGACCTAAATAGACATTTCTCCAAAGAAGATATACAGATTGCCAACAAACACATGAAAGAATGTTCAACATCATTAATCATTAGAGAAATGCAAATCAAAACTACAATGAGATATCATCTCACACCAGTCAGAATGGCCATCACCAAAAAATCTATAAATAATAAATACTGGAGAGGGTGTGGAGACAAGGGAACCCTTTTGTGCTGTTGGTGGAAATGTAAATTGATACAGCCACTATGGAGAATAGTATGGAGTTTCCTTAGAAAACTATAAATAGAACTACCATACAGCCCAGCAATCCCCCTACTGGGCATATACTCTGAGAAAACCATAATTCAAAAAGAGTCATGTACCAAAATATTCATTGCAGATCTATTTACAATAGCCAGGACATGGGAGCAACCTAAGTGTCCAATGATGGAAGAATGGATAAAGAAGATGTGACACATATATACAATGGAATATTACACAGCCATAAAAAGAAACGAAACTGAGTTGTTTGTAGTGAGGTCGATGGGCCTATAGTGTGTCATACAGAGTGAAGTAAGTCAGAGAGAGAAACACAAATACCATATGCTAACACATATATATATGGAATCTGAAAAAAAAAAAAGGTCATGAAAACCTAGGGGCAGGACCTACTAGGGAATGGACTTCAGGACACGGGAAGGGGGAATGGTAAGCTAGGACAAAGTAAGAGAGTGGCATGTACATATATACACTACCAAACGTAAAACCAATAGCTAGTGGGAAGCAGCCACATAGCACAGGGAGATTAGCTTGGTGCTTTATGACCACCTAGAGGGGTGGGGTATGGAGGATGGGAGGGAAGGAAATGCAAGAGGGAAGAAATATGCAGATATATGTATGTATATGTATATGTATAGCTGATTCACTTTGTTATAAAGCAGAAACTAACACACCATTGTAAAGCAATTATACTCCACTAAAGATGATTAAAAAAAAAAAGGAAGAAAAGAAAAGGAAAGGAGGAAAAAGCCTCCACATTGGCTTGGTGGTCTTGGGATGAAATGGATGCAGAAGACAGCTTGATTGTCAAACTGGAAACTTTTATTTTCCTTTTCCTTTTCTTTTTATCTTTCCTATCAGGGCTTCTGCACACTTCCCACCCCCTTCTTTCAAACAGGAAAGACGCTAATTAGCTGCTATTTTTGGTAAAACAACTGTTGTTTTAGACTTCTTGTTCAGTGAATGTTATTGTTTTTACTGCCAAATGAGCTTTGGCGGTTGATGTAGGGGATCTCTTGGGAACTTAACTTTTTCCCAAGTTTAAGTGTAAAACCTTTTTTGTTTGAATTGGCTTTTAATGGGTTCTTCAAGATTTGCTCTTGGCTCTTTGATGCGGGACTGAATAGCACTATGTTTCCTTTGAGCTTCCAATAAATAAAGGATCCCATGTCCTCCTGGGCACTTTTTGGTGATTTTGCTGTATGTGGTCTCTAATAGCCAGATGCAGATTCCAGGAAAATGACTTATAAATGAATTATAAATGAATATAAATAACCTTATATTTTTAGAATTTTCTTTGGCTCATTCTACTTCTTGTAGCAGATGGCTTTAAAGAGCATTAGCTATGTATATATTAAATATAATATAAATATACCAATATTAAATTGATGTGTAAGTGTAATATATTAATATTTATATTAAAGTCTAACAATTATGTATATTAAAATATAATTTTGCATAGCATATATTATATACAAAGTATATGACTAATGTAATGTATTTCTATGTTTAATATATTCATAATATTAATATGATATATTATGTAATATTGATTATAACATAATTATATCATAATATATAGATATAATTATTATTATCTGATATAATACATTATATTTAATATATTCTATATGACAAAATATATTGTGTATTATTATAAGAACGTTATTATTATAAGATAATATATTATTATAATGTATTATAAGAACATTATATTATATAATTTAAATATAATACATATATAAAACTATATATATTTTAATTATACATTACACATACAAGTATGTATAGCTATTTATAATTTTATTTACATAGGAATCTCTTCATCATAACAACTGATGTAAAAATATGCTGTATTTAAATCAAATAGGCCATAATTTCACTACTTACACATAACTACTCTTAAAATCTTGAACCCTGTCTAAATCATGCTTACATATCTCTCAACCTGTTTTTCTACACTTGCATGTATGCAATCATTTATACACAATATATATGTGTACTACCAGTTTTCACTTCAATGTATATAAATATATGACATATATAATTATATTCCTGTGTATGTATACAAATATTAATCAAAGGTGTGTGTATATGTATGTATATCATATGTTTATATAAATATATCATACAAATAATGTATGTGTATATAAATACATGACTATATACATACATACACAGAAATATACTTATTTAAACAAAAGGGTCCTAAATAATCATAGTTCTCTAAGAATAAAAGTAGTTATGTCTCACTGTTTCAATAACTTTTTATACTTTTCTACTGTATGTGCTTCTATAATTGTTATGAACAATCCCCATTTGTTGAATGTTAAGTTGTTTTAATTTTTAGCCATTATTAATGAAGCTATGAAGAATTAAAAAAAGTCAATATGAAAAAGAAAACAATATTAATATTATTACATAGAATAAATCAGTAGTGACAATATTTTGGTCTACTTTGCTCCTAGTTTGCTTTTTCTATGAGACCTGATTATTTTATTATTAAACTATGACTACTTAATACATATATCTTTTAAAAAATTTTATTGTGATATAATTGACATATAACATTGTATTAATTTTGTCATAGTTACAAGTTGGTGTACCTTGTTTTTAATACGTTATATATTACAAACACAATATTCATTCATATGATTTGTAAAAGCTCATTATTTGCAATCATGTAATTATATCAACATGTTTATACATATTTTTTAATGTTGGTAGTTTTACCTATTAACTTTATAATATTAATAAATACTTATCTAATATATAGTTGAAGAAGTAAAATGTTATACCTTTCTATCTATTATGTTGAAACAATATGTTTTGTTAAATTTCCACAATTAATAGTTTTTGGTTACTAGTTTTATCCACACTTTCTAGTCTTTCTGGAGTACACACTCTCCAAAGGAGAATACCTTTGTTATGACCAAAATGACATAGAGAAGTTAGCTACATATGATGGGGAAAACTGGAGATTTTAAATGAAACAAAGACTTTATTAATTCTGTATGTACATACATAGGTTAATTTACATATTGAATTGTTTCTTTAAATTAATGGGTCTTTCAACTATTTTTGGACTATGTTTTAAAAATGTCATCTTCCTTTTGGTAGATATGTCAAGATGGTTTCTACCCCATACTTTCTTATGAATACATACTCACACATTTATGAAGTCAAAGTAAAGTATGGCATAGTCCAGGGGAGAATAATACTAAGTTTGGTCTATAGTGTTAGGTTTACCTAAGGAGAACATTCAACCAATAAATGCTGATGTATTTTGGTTAGAGAACCATCTTTTTAGACATGGCAATATTTGTGTCTCTCAAAGAAAATGAAACATAAAAAGCCAAGTAAAATTTATTTAAATATATGATTTAAATTTACAATAATATAAATTAGATAAAAAATAAGATGAAAGACATCAGAATAACTTGTCTTCTGTGCCACATTGTGATTTAAGTGACTTTTTAAAGCTGTCTCTTTTTAAATAACCATCACAACAATATTTGATAAATCCTACCATATCCTAATTCTCATATGAGGATATTTAAGCATAAAATGATGGCACTACTTTCTCAATGTCACATGCCACAATTCTAACTCTATAAGTAAAGAGAACAAGAAGAAATGGAATATGATATAAGTCTGCAAATAACAATTGAGCACAATTTGAAAATTAAATATACAAGATGAGAAAACTTATTAATACAAACAGAGACTATGAATATTGTGGCATACATAAAGAACTGAGATTCATCTATTAAAACTTCTTGCTTAAAGATTTAAAAATAGAGCTGAAACAATATTCAATATTACAGTTGAGGAAACAAAACTTAAAAGGAATATTCCTAAGTGGAGGATGAGAATAATTTACCATGTACTATATAAAAAATATAACACACACATTTATTTAAAAATGCCAGCCATAACAAAATCTCATGCATTTTTTATCAAGGAGATTAAGATGTTACCTATAAATGGATGGAGACCTTTCTACTGGTTGCAGATTCCCCTTCAGAACTGGGAAAAATTATTTCTCAAAGTTTTCACCAGGATAAAAAAAAATTCCAAATTAAATGTCATCCACACATTAAAACAGAAATAAACTATTGTTAGATGCTCAAGGATTTAAAAAGCATACCATTCATCTACACATATTCTTAGAGATTTTCTTTTTTTAACTAACCAAATAATAAATCAAAATACAGTCCTCAAAAAAAATTGTATAATTAAGAACTGATTGAAAGTACTTCAATGTGTAATTAAAACTAAATTACTATAAAAATACACTTAACATATGGTCCATGAATCTTACTCCTAGGTATTTACTTAAGAGAAATGAACACACATAGTCACACAAATACCTATAAATGAATTTTCACAGCACTTTTTTTTTCTTAATAAGTCAAAACTGAAAACAATCTAAATATCCAATAACTGATGAATGGATAAATGAATGATAGTCCAGCTATAAATAAATTATATGCAATAATAAACAAAGAAATAAAAACTATTGAGATATACAACATGGACATATATCCAATAATATATCCTATAATAATTGAAAAGTTTAGATACAATGTCTCTGTATTTATGTGATATTCTTCAAAAGGTAAACCTATAGGAAAGAACACAAATCAGTGGCAACTGTGGACTTGGGGGTACTTGTGAAGGACATTGGAAGCAAAGAGGAAAAAGGAGTGTATGGAGAGTAATAGAAATATTCTGTATCTTAGTTTTGATTATATTACTCTATGAATCTGTCAAAACTAATTGAATTGTACACTAAGAAATTGTCAATTTTATTGTAAGGAAATTATAAAAATAACTTTTAAAAAGATTTAAAAATACAAAAATCCCTACTCCTCTACTCCATAGCTCTCGATCTGTGCAAGTCACTAATAACTTTAACCATTGATTTTATCATCTGTCAAATGGGATGATGTTGAAGGGAGAAGTAAATGAAACATATACATCAATATTTGGCACACAGTTTATGCTAGAAAAATTGGTGGCTATTAATGTATGTGTAAAGTGATGATGATGATGATGTGTAAAGTGATAATATATGTGTAAAGTGATTTTATATACTTATAATTCCAGGAGACAGTCCAAATACAGGCATGAAAATCTGAATAGACCCTTAAGAAGTCTCTGTACCCTGTTCCCATAATTTTACATGATCTACATAATTTTTCTGAGTGAATGGACACAGTAGGTGATATCAGTTTGAGCCTGGGATAGCCATACTGACATATCTTTCTTGGGAAGACCCAAAATATGGGTTGGGTTGAATGTAAGGATCTAGGAAAGGAAGTGCAAAACTGTTGGTGAACTAATGCTGAGTAGGAGGGAATGCTCATTGTTTAGCATCTAATTATCACCAGTAAAGAGAGGTAGGTGAAAAAGTGTAAAATATGCAAAAATCATAATAAAATTATTGTGGAATTAAAACTTTAAACCCACAATCTCTTAATTCCAAAATAGTTGCATTTTTTTTCTAAAAGTTACTTTATGTTAGGAATTCCATAGGATAATTATTGTCTTAAAAGCAAATATTCACAGCCAGAACCCTGGCTGGCCCAAAATATGACTGATAGCTTCTTGATTGATATTCAGTGTATATATTAAATGTAGAAATGTTGTAAATTTTAGACATGATTAAATATTAAAAGGTCATATTCTTTAACAGAAAAAACTATTTTTAATAAAACACAGGGTTTGAAGTCCCTTTAAAGTAAAATGATTTTTTAATATTTGTATATATTATTATAAAATTTTAACTTTTGACATTTTTCCAGATACCTGTTACTTCCCAAGTTTTCCCCATATTAATGAAAGCATTTGCATTCACGTAGGTGCTCTTCCAGAAATCCAAAATTTATCCTCAATAAATCATTCTCCCACTCACAAATATGTTATTGAATCTTATCTATTTTATTTCCAAAAAATATTTTTAAGCATCTAGGTTATAGCCACCATATAGGTTTTATGTGCATACCACTTCTATTCAACATAGTACTGGAAGTCCTAACCACAGCAAATAATAGAAAATAAAAAGAATTAAAAGGCATCTAAATAGAAAAGAAAGTAATAAAATTATCTCTATTTGCAGATGACACAATCTTATATGTAGAAAACATAAGGACTCCACCAAAAACAACAACAACAACAAAAACTGTTAGAACTAATATGCAAATTCAGTAAATTAACAATTCAGCAAAGTCTTAGAGTACAAAATCAATACACACAAAACGGTTGCATTTCAGAGGTGGTTCAGACATAAAGCTGCATCTGAGAAAGACAGGGGTAACCATTACTGGTGCTTACAGAGAGAGCATATCAGAAGCAGCCCTCATCTCTCTGTGAAGCTGGACCAACACAGCCTGTGCAACAAACCATGCTGACAGCCCCTACAGGACCCACCTTCCCTGCTGTGCTGCTCCATACCAGGGAAAGGATGGCAGAGACTGAGGGGAGAGCTCAGTTGTGAGAGAAAAGAGAGGTTCAGACAAAGAAGCATCTGAATAGGCAGTCATTACTGGCATTACATGAGCAGCACATCAGAAGTAGTCTGGGTCTTGGACACAAGCCAGACTGCCACAGCTAGTGCTCCAACCTGTGCCAAGTGCCCACATCAGTCCCTCTTGCTCCAGTACTGCTGCCCTCTACATTTAGTGTTCCAGTGCTGGGATGGAAGAAAGCACACACTTAAAAGGAACTCAACCAGCTTGACCACAACCTTCAGGGATTTAGCTACTACTTGGGAACAGACCCCACCCCCAATAGGGCAGTGATGGCCACTAAGAAGAGGGAAAGCCCTCTTTCACACCTGGATTCAACCCTAACTATTTCTCCAGCTCCACCTCCTACCAAAATTCCAGCACACCCTGAAGAAAGGTATGGCTTGTACTCATATCAATACCAACTCTCCCACAAAAGTGACTGGGCACACGCACACTGTAAGGGATCCTCTCATATAAGGACACCCCTAAGAGACTGCAAAAGGTAATTGTTTTACCTAGTTTCAGGCACAGAGAAAGGAAAATAAGATAACACAGAGAAATTGGCCTTGACTGAACAAGCAAGAGAAAACCCCTGAAGAAATAAATAATGGAACAAAAATATACAAATTGCCAGATAATAAGTTCAAGGCATTAGTAAGAAGAATGCTAATTCAGTTAGGGAAAAGAACAGATGAACACAGTGAGAATTTTAACAAGGAACTAGAAAACATAAAAAGAACCAGTCAAAACTGAAAAATATAATTGAAATGAAAAACAATCTAGAAGGAATTAATAGCAGACTAGGTGATTCAGAAGAATGCATAAGTGAGCAAGAAGAAAGAATGAAAATCCCACGATCAGAAAGAAAAACTAAAAACAAATTTAAAGAATAAGAACAGCATAAGAGACCTCTAGGACAACATCAAACATACATTCCCATTATAGAAGTCCAAGGAGAAGAGAGAGACAAGGGGTTCAAAAATGTATTTGATAATATTATTGCTAATTTTTTTTTCAAACCTGAAGAAGGAAACAGATATCCAGCTACAGGAAGAACAGAAGATTACAGAGAGACCCACACCAAGACATTATAATTAAAATGGCAAAAGTGAAAGATAAAGAGAGAATTCTAAAGGCAGCAAGAGAAAAAGAGTCATATACAAGGGAACCACCATGAGACTATCAGCTGATTTTTCTGCAGAAACGTTGCAGGCTAGAAGGGAGTGCCATGGTATATTCAAAGTGTTAAAAGGGAAAAACCTGCAATCTAGGATACTTTACATAGTAATATTAACATTTACAGTTGAAGGAGAGAGAACTTCTCAGAGAAACAAAAACTAAAGGAATTTATCAATACTAAGCCAACCCTAAGAGAAATGTTAAAGGGTCTTCTCCAAGTGGAAAAGAAAAGAAAAGACAACAAGAAGTAAAACTCTATAGGAAAGAAAAACCCTACTAGTAAGGGCTGAATGTCAACTACTTAAATAAGCTAGTACAAAGATTTAAAGTCAAAAATTGTAAAATCACCTAAAGTAATCAGTAAAGAAATAAACATGATGTAAAATATGACATCAAAAACACAAAATGTGGATGAGGGGAGAACTACAAAGACAATTAGAAAACAAGCAATAAAATGGCAGTAAGTACATACCTATCAATCATTCTTTAAATATTAATGGACTAAATGCTCCAACCAAATGCATAAAGGTGGCTGATGGAATTAGAAAAAAAAAGACCCCACTATATGCTGCTTACAAGAGCTTCACTTCAGAGCTAAAGACACACACAGACTGAAAGTGAGGGTGATGGATTAAGATATTTAATAGAAATGGAAATAACAAGAAAGCAGAGGTAGCAAAATAAATTTTATTTTTTTTATTTTATTTTTTTTTTAACATCTTTATTGGGGTATAATTGCTTTACAATGGTGTGTTAGTTTCTGCTTTATAACAAAGTGAATCAGTCATACATAAACATATGTTCCCATATGTCTTCCCTGTTGCGTCTCCCTCCCTCCCACCCTCCCCATCCCACCCCTCCAGGCTGTCACAAAGCACCGAGCCAATATCCCTGTGCCATGCGGCTGCTTCCCACTAGCTATCTACCTTACTGCGTTTGTTAGTGTGTATATGCCCATGACTCTCTCTCGCCCTGTCACAGCTCACCCTTCCCCCTCCCCATAACCTCAAGTCCGTTCTCTAGGAGGTCTGCGTCTTTGTTCCTGCTTTACCCCTAGGTTCTTCATGACATTTTTTTCTTAAATTCCATATATATGTGTTAGCATACGGTATTTGTCTTTTTCTTTCTGACTTACTTCACTCTGTATGACAGACTCTAGGTCTATCCACCTCATTACAAATAGCTCAATTTCGTTTCTTTTTATGGCTGAGTAATATTCCATTGTATATATGTGCCACATCTTCTTTATCCATTCATCCGATGACGGGCACTTAGGTTGTTTCCATCTCCGGGCTATTGTAAATAGAGCTGCAATGAACATTTTGGTACATGACTCTTTTTGAATTTTGGTTTTCTCAGGGTATATGCCCAGTAGTGGGATTGCTGGGTCATATGGTAGTTCTATTTGTAGTTTTTTAAGGAACCTCCATACTGCTCTCCATAGTGGCTGAACCAATTCACATTCCCACCAGCAGTGCAAGAGTGTTCCCTTTTCTCCACACCCTCTCCAGCATTTATTGTTTCTAGATTTTTTGATGATGGCCATTCTGACTGGTGTGAGATGATATCTCATTGTAGTTTTGATTTGCATTTCTCTAATGATTAACGATGTTGAGCATTCTTTCATGTGTTTGTTGGCAGTCTGTATATCTTCTTTGGAGAAATGTCTATTTAGGTCTTCTGCCCATTTTTGGATTGGGTTGTTTGTTTTCTTGTTATTGAGCTGCATGAGCTGCTTGTAAATTTTGGAGATTAATCCTTTGTCGGTTGCTTCATTTGCAAATATTTTCTCCCATTCTGAGGGTTGTCTTTTGGTCTTGTTTACGGTTTCCTTTGCTGTGCAAAAGCTTTGAAGTTTCATTAGGTCCCATTTGTTTATTTTTGTTTTTATTTCCATTACTCTAGGAGGTGGGTCAGAAAGGATCTTGCTTTGATTTATGTCATAGAGTGTTCTGCCTATGTTTTCCTCTAAGAGTTTGATAGTTTCTGGCCTTACATTTAGGTCTTTAATCCATTTTGAGCTTATTTTTGTGTATGGTGTTAGGGAGTGATCTAATCTCATACTTTTACATGTAGCTGTCCAGTTTTCCCAGCACCACTTATTGAAGAGGGTGTCCTTTCTCCATTGTACATTACTGCCACCTTTATCAAAGATAAGGTGTCCATATGTGCATGGGTTTATCTCTGGGCTTTCTATCCTGTTCCATTGATCTATCTTTCTGTTTTTGTGCCAGTACCATACTGTCTTGATGACTGTAGCTTTGTAGTATAGTCTGAAGTCAGGGAGCCTGATTCCTCCAGTTCCTTCTTTCGTTCTCAAGATTGCTTTGGCTATTCGGGGTCTTTTGTGTTTCCATACAAATTGTGAAAGTTTTTGTTCTAGTTCTGTGAAAAATGCCAGTGGTAGTTTGATAGGGATTGCATTGAATCTATAGATTGCTTTGGGTAGTAGAGTCATTTTCACAATGTTGATTCTTCCAATCCAAGAACATGGTATATCTCTCCATCTATTTATATCATCTTTAATTTCTTTCATCAGTGTCTTATAATTTTCTGCATACAGGTCTTTTGTCTCCTTAGGTAGGTTTATTCCTAGATATTTTATTCTTTTTGTTGCAATGGTAAATGGGAGTGTTTTCTTGATTTCACTTTCAGATTTTTCATCATTAGTATATAGGAATGCCAGAGATTTCTGTGCATTAATTTTGTATCCTGCCACTTTACCAAATTCATTGATTAGCTCTAGTAGTTTTCTGGTAGCATCTTTAGGGTTCTCTATGTATAGGATCATGTCATCTGCAAACAGTGACAGCTTTACTTCTTCTTTTCCAATTTGGATTCCTTTTATTTCCTTTTCTTCTCTGATTGCTGTGGCTAAAACTTCCAAAACAATGTTGAATAATAGTGGTGAGAGTGGGCAACCTTGTCTTGTTCCTGATCTTAGTGGAAATGCTTTCAGTTTTTCACCATTGAGGATGATGTTTGCTGTGGGCTTGTCATATATGGCCTTTATTATGTTGAGGAAAGTTCCCTCTATGCCTACTTTCTGCAGGGTTTTTATCATAAATGGGTGTTGAATTTTGTCAAAAGCTTTCTCTGCATCTATTGAGATGATCATATGGTTTTTCTCCTTCAATTTGTTAATATGGTTTATCACATTGATAGATTTGCGTATATTGAAGAATCCTTGCATTCCTGGAATAAACCCCACTTGATCATGGTGTATGATCCTTTTAATGTGCTGTTGGATTCTGTTTGCTAGTATTTTGTTGAGGATTTTTGCATCTATGTTCATCAGTGATATTGGCCTGTAGTTTTCTTTCTTTGTGACATCCTTGTCTGGTTTTGGTATCAAGGTGATGGTGGCCTCGTAGAAGGAGTTAGGGAGTGGTCCTCCCTCTGCTATATTTTGGAAGAGTTTGAGAAGGATAGGTGTTAGCTCTTCTCTAAATGTTTGATAGAATTCGCCTGTGAAGCCATCTGGTCCTGGGCTTTTCTTTGTTGGAAGATTTTTAATCACAGTTTCAATTTCAGTGCTTGTGATTGGTCTGTTCATATTTTCTATTTCTTCCTGATTCAGTCTTGGCAGGTTGTGCATTTCTAAGAATTTGTCCATTTCTTCCAGATTGTCCATTTTATTGGCATAGAGTTGCTTGTAGTAATCTCTCATGATCTCTTTTATTTCTGCAGTGTCAGTTGTTACCTCTCCTTTTTCATTTCTAATTCTATTGATTTGAGTCTTCTCCCTTTTTTTCTTGATGAGTCTGGCTAGTGGTTTATCTATTTTGTTTATCTTCTCAAAGAACCAGCTTTTAGTTTTATTGATCTTTGCTATTGTTTCCTTCATTTCTTTTTCATTTATTTCTGATCTGATTTTTATGATTTCTTTCCTTCTGCTAGCTTTGGGGTTTTTTTGTTCTTCTTTCTCTAATTGCTTGAGGTGCAAGGTTAGGTTGTTTATTCGAGATGTTTCCTGCTTCTTAAGGTGGGCTTGTATTGCTATAAACTTCCCCCTTAGAACTGCTTTTGCTGCATCCCACAGGTTTTGGGTCGTTGTGTCTCCATTGTCATTTGTTTCTAGGTATTTTTTGATTTCCTCTTTGATTTCTTCAGTGATCTCTTCATTATTAAGTAGTGTATTGTTTAGCCTCCATGTGTTTGTATTTTTTACAGATCTTTTCCTGTAATTGATATCTAGTCTCATGGCGTTGTGGTCAGAAAAGATACTTGATACAATTTCAATTTTCTTAAATTTCCCAAGGCTTGATTTGTGACCTAAGATATGATCTATCCTGGAGAATGTTCCATGAGCACTCGAGAAAAATGTGTATTCTGTTGTTTTTGGATGGAGTGTCCTATAAATATCAATTAAGTCCATCTTGTTTAATGTATCATTTAAAGCTTGTGTTTCCTTATTTATTTTCATTTTGGATGATCTGTCCATGGGTGAAAGTGGGGTGTTTAAGTCCCCTACTATGAATGTGTTACTGTCGATTTCCCCTTTTATGGCTGTTAGTATTTGCCTTATGTATTGAGGTGCTCCTATGTTGGGTGCATAAATATTTACAATTGTTATATCTTCTTCTTGGATTGATCCCTTGATCATTATGTAGTGTCCTTCTTTGTCTCTTTTAATAGTCCTTATTTTAAAGTCTATTTTGTCTGATATGAGAATTGCTACTCCAGCTTTCTTTTGGCTTCCATTTGCATGGAATATCTTTTTCCATCCCCTTACTTTCAGTCTGTATGTGTCTCTAGGTCTGAAGTGGGTCTCTTGTAGACAGCATATATAAGGGTCTTGTTTTTGTATCCATTCAGCTAATCTGTGTCTTTTGGTGGGAGCATTTAGTCCATTTACATTTAAGGTAATTATCGATATGTATGTTCCTATTCCCATTTTCTAAATTGTTTTGGGTTCGTTATTATAGGTCTTTTCCTTCTCTTGTGTTTCTTGCCTAGAGAAGATCCTTTAGCATTTGTTGTATAGCTGGTTTGGTGGTGCTGAACTCTCTCAGCTTTTGCTTGTCTGTAAAGGTTTTAATTTCTCCATCAAATCTGAATGAGATCCTTGCTGGGTAGAGTAGTCTTGGCTGCATGTTCTTCTCCTTCATCACTTTCAGTATGTCCTGCCACTCCCTTCTGGCTTGTAGGGTTTCTGCTGAGAGATCAGCTGTTAACCTTATGGGGATTCCCTTATGTGTTATTTGTTGTTTTTCCCTTGCTGCTTTTAATATGCTTTCTTTGTATTTAATTTTTGACAGTTTGATTAATATGTGTCTTGGCGTATTTCTCCTTGTATTTATCTTGTATGGGACTCTCTGTGCTTCCTGGACTTGATTAACTATTTCCTTTCCCATATTAGGGAAGTTTTCAACTATAATCTCTTCAAATATTTTCTCAGTCCCTTTCTTTTTCTCTTCTTCTTCTGGAACCCCTATAATTCGAATGTTGGTGCGTTTAATGTTGTCCCAGAGGTCTCTGAGACTGTCCTCAGTTCTTTTCATTCTTTTTTCTTTATTCTGTTCTGCAGTAGTTATTTCCACTATTTTATCTTCCAGGTCACTTATCCGTTCTTCTGCCTCAGTTATTCTGCTATTGATCCCATCTAGAGTACTTTTAATTTCATTTATTGTGTTGTTCATCGTTGCTTGTTTCATCTTTAGTTCTTCTAGGTCCTTGTTAACTGATTCTTGCATTTTGTCCAATCTATTGTCCATTCTATCTCCAAGATTTCGGATCAACCTTACTATCATTATTCTGAATTCTCTTTCAGGTAGACTGCCTATTTCCTCTTCATTTGTTAGGTCTGGTGCATTTTTATCTTGCTCCTTTATCTGCTGTGTGTTTTTCTGTCTTCTCATTTTGCTTATCTTACTGTGTTTGGGGTCTCCTTTTTGCAGGCTGCAGGTTTGTGGTTCCTCCTGTTTTTGATGTCTGTCTCTAGTGGCTAAGGTTGGTTCAGTGGGTTGTGTAGGCTTCCCGGTGGAGGGGACTAGTGCCTGTGTTCTGGTGGATGAGGCTGGATCTTGTCTCTCTAGTGGGCAGGTTCACGTCTGGTGGTGTGTTTTGGGGTGTCTGTGGACTTATTATGATTTTAGGCAGCCTCTCTGCTAATGGGTGGGGTTGTGTTCCTGTTTTGCTAGTTGTTTGGCATAGGTTTTCCAGCACTGTGGCTTGCTGGTCGTTGAGTGAAGCTGGGTGCTGGTGTTAAGATGGAGGTGTCTGGGAGATTTTCGCCGTTTGATATTATGTGGAGCTGGGAGGTCTCTTGTTGATCAGTGTCCTGAAGTTGGCTGTCCTACCTCAGAGGCAGAGCCCTGCCTCCTGGCTGGAGCACCAAAAGCTTTTCATCCACAGGCTCAGGATAAAAGGGAGAAAAAGTAGAGGGAATTAGTAGAAGTATGAGGAAAGAAAGAAGGAAAGGAGGGTAGGAAGGAAGGAAGAAAGAAAGAAAGAAGCAAAGAAGGAAAGAAGGCAAGAAGGAAAGAAAGGAGGGAGGGAGGGAGGGAGGAAGGAAGGAAGGAGGGAAAGAAGGAAAAAAGACAGAAAGAAAGAAGATACAGTAAAAATAAAATACAGTATAATAAAGTTATTGAATTAAAAACTTCTTATTTAGAAAAAAAAAAAAAAGGGACGGAAAGAACCTAGGACAAATGTTGGAAGCAAAGCTATACAGACAAAATCTTACACAGAAGCATACACATACACCCTCACTAAAAGAGGTAAATGGGGAAAAATCCTAAATCTTGCTGTCAGAGACCACCTCCTCAATTTGGGATGATTCGTTGTCTAAAGGAGGGAAGGAAGGACGGAAAGAAAGAAAGAAAGAACGAAGGTAAAGTATAATAAGGTTATTAAAATTAATTATTAAGAAAAAAATTTAAAAAAAAAACATGGACGGATAGAACCCTAGGACAAATGGTGGAAGCAAGACTATACAGACAAGATCTCACACAGAAGCATACACATACACATTCACAAAAAGAGGAAAGGGGAAAAAATCATAGATCTTGCTCCTAAAGTCCACTTCCTTAATTGGGGATGATTGGTTGTCTATTCAGGTATTCCACAGATGCAGGGTACATCAAGTTGATTGTGGAGCTTTAATCCGCTGCTTCTGAGGCTGCTGGGAGGGATTTCCCTTTCTCTTCTTTGTTCTCACAGCTCCCAGGGCTAAGCTTTGGATTTGGCCCTGCCACTGCGTGTAGATCGCTGGAGGGCGTCTGTTTTTTGCTCAGACAGGATGGGGTTAAAAGAGCCGCTGATTGGGGGCTCTGGCGCACTCAGGCCGGCGGGGACGGAGGGGCACAGAGTGCGGGGCGGGCCTGCGGTGGCAAAGGCCGGCGTGACTTTGCACCAGCCTGAGGCGCGCTGTGCGCTCTCCCGGGGAAGTTGTCCCTGGATCCCGGGAACCCGGCAGTGGCGGGCTGCACAGGCTCCGCGGAAGAGGGGTGTGGAGAGTGACCTGTGCTCGCACACAGGCCCCTTGGTGGCGGCAGCAGCAGCCTTAACGTCTCCCGCCCGCCTCTGGGGTCCGCGCTTTTTGCCGCGGCTTGCGCCCGTCTCTGGAGTCCGCGCCCTCAGCCGCGGCTCGCGCCCGTCTCTGGATTCCGCGCTTTCAGCCGCGGCTCGCGCCCGTCTCTGGATTCCGCGCCCTCAGCCGCGGCTCGCGCCCGTCTCTGGATTCCGCGCTTTCAGCCGCGGCTCGCGCCCGTCTCTGGGGTTCGCGCTTTTAGCCGCGGCTCGCGCCCGTCTCTGGAGTTCCTTTAAGCAGCGTTCTTAAACCCCTCTCCTCACGCCCCAGGAAACAAAGAGGGAAGGAAAAGTCTCCTGCCTCTTCTGCAGGTGCAGGCTTTTCCCCGGACTCCCTCCCGGCTAGCTGTGGTGCACTAACCCCTTCAGGCTATGTTCAAGCCGCCAACCCCAGTCCTCTCCCTGCGCTCCGGCCTCAGCTCTCAGCCCCGCCCGCCCCGGCGGGTGAGCAGACAAGCCTCTCGGTCTGGTGAGTGCCGGTCGGCACCGATCCTCTGTGCGGGAATCTCCCCGCTTTGCCCTCCGCACCCGTTGCTGTGCACTCTGCAGCTTCGAAGCTCCCCCCTCCGCCTCCCGCAGTCTCCGCCCGCGAAGGGGCTTCCTAGAGTGTGGAAACTTTTCCTCCTTCACAGCTCCCTCCCACTGGTGCAGGTGCCGTCCCTATTCTTTTGTCTCTGTTTTTTCTTTTGCCCTACCCAGGTACGTGGGGAGTTTCTTGCCTTTTGGGAGGTCTGAGGTCTTCTGCCAGCCTTCAGTAGGTGTTCTGTAGGAGTTGTTCCACGTGTAGATGTATTTCTGGTATATCTGTGGGGAGGAAGGTGATCTCCGCGTCTTACTCTTCCGCCATCTTCCGCCTTCTCCGCAAAATAAATTTTAAATCAGAGTCTATAGCAAAAGAAAAAGGAGGACATTATAAAGGGATTGATACAAGAAGATACTCCTTAGTATATACACACCCAATACAGGAACACATAAATCTGCAAATCAAATATTAACAGACATAGAGGGAAAATTTGACAATGATACAATAATAGTAGGGAACTTTAACACCCCACTTGCATCAAAGGACAGATCATCCAAACAGAAAACCAATAAGGCAACAGTTGTCTTAAATGACACAGTAGACCAGTTGCACATAGTAGGTATCAACAGGACATTCCATTCAGAGTCAGCAGAATGCACACTTTTCAAGTGCACATAGAATGTTCTCCAAGATAGATCACAGGGTAGGCCACAAAAGAAGTCTTAACAAATTTAAGAGGTTAGAAATTATATCAAGCATTTTTTTTTGTAACCAAAACAGTATGAAACTAGAAATCAATTATAGGATGAAAAATGGGGAAAGCACAAACAAATGGAGACTAAACAACAAGCTATAATAAAACCAATAGATCAATGAAGAAGTCAAACAGGAAATCAGAAAATACCTCAAGACAAGTGAAAATAGAAACACAACATCCAAAATCTATGGGATACAACAAAAGCAGTTCTAAGAAGGAAGTTTATAGTGATACAGGTCTACCTCAAGGAACAAGAAAAATCTCAAATAACCAACCTACCATCTAAAGGAATTAGAAAAAGAGAATCAAAGCTCAAAGTCAGTAGAAGGAAGGAAATAATAAAGATCAAAGAGGCAATTTTAAAAATAGAGACAAAAAAATAGGAAAATCAATGAAACCAAGAGCTTTTTTTCCTTTTTGAAAAAATAAACAAAATGATAAACTTTCAACCAGGTTTACCTAGAATAGAGAGAACCCAAATGAGCAAATTAAGAAATGAAAGAGGAAAAATAACAAGTGACAAAAAAAAAATCATGAGAAAGGAAATGGATAAATTTCTAGAAACATATAATCTGCCAAGACTGAATCAGGAAAGAATACACAATCTGAACAGACTAATCACTAGTAGTGAAATTGAATTTGTTAAAAAAAAAAAAAATCCAGCAAACAAAAGTGTGAGACCAGATGGCTTCACAGGAGAATTCTTCTTCACAGGAGAACATATAGAGAAGAGCTAATACCTATCTTTCTTAAAATATTCCAAAAAACTGAAAAGAACATTCCCAAATTCATTGTAAAAGACCACCATTTGGTATCATTACCCTGATATCAAAACCGGACAAAGACACTACAAGAAAAAAAAAAGAAAGAAAATTACAGGCAAATATCTCTGATAAATACAGATTAAAAAATCCTCAACAAAATATTAGCAAACCAAATCTAACAATATATAAAAAATATCATGCACCATAATAAAATGGGATTTATTCTAGTGATGCAATGATGGCTGAATATTCACAGATCAATCAATGTGATACACCACATTAACAAAAGGAAGGCTAACAATCACATGATAATCTCAATGGATGCAGAAAAAACATTTGACAAAATTCAACATCCATTCATGATAAAAACTTTCATCATAGGTTGTATATACTAAGAGATACAAACTACTAAAAATATTGAATTACTATGTTTTACACCTGAAGCTAATACAATATCATAAATCAACTATACTTCAATTTAAAAAATATAACAGGAAAAATTCATGAGAAGTAATATCCATATTGAAAAAAATCCTTGTGTTCCAGAGAAATCAATGTACAAAGGCACAGACAAGGATGTAACCTGGAAACAGTTAATTCATAAGCATACGAAAAAACTTTCACAAGTATATAAGTGGAGGAAACAGATTACCTAAGCTAACAAAAAAACAAACAAGAGCTGACCAGTTGTGGCTTTTACTCTGGAAGCTTAAATTTGGAAAATAATGCAGTATCATACAGAGTTTGAGAACAAAAGATTTCAATTTACTGTTATCATAACCAGCCTAGTCACCTTTAACTTGTGAAATATCAAAAAGACATCTCAGATATACATGGACTCAGAAATATGTGCCCTCCTTGAAAACAATTATTGAAAGAAAAGCCTAAGAATGGAGAACTAGAAAAGGATTGTCCTTAGGTCTGAAACCAGTTAAAATAGGGATATGTCCAAATCAGTGCTTAGCAAATGCTTTTTAGTCATAAAATTCTTTATCTAGAGGAACTCGTTCTTGAAAACCCAAAATATAAGAGAGCTACAATTGTCATTTTCTAGTTAAAGAGGTATAAAGAACCAAGAGATCCACCCACTGGCAACCTCTGGGCTACCTTTTCAAACCTGAGGACTCAATGGAATAAAATTTGAAAACAACTTCTCAAAAAAAAATTATTGTAAATTTGCCTATAGAACTAAATGCAGATGTCAGACGTAATTGTCAAAGGAGATTTATAATGGATAAATACATTTGAGAATTAAAAAATGTCAGTTGTGTTTCTGTACACTAACAAAAAATAATCCCATTTACAATAGCACCAAAAAGAATAAAACACTTAGGAATAAAGCTATCCAAGGAGTTGAAAGATTTGTATTATTGAAATTATTAAAAAATTGATGAAAGAAATTAAAGCAGACACAAATAAATGGGAAGACACTCCATGTTCAGAGTTGAAAGAATTAACATTGTTCAAACATCAATTCTACCTAAAGGACTTTGCCTGATTATAATGTGTAAATATAGTTTCATCAATGCTAACAAATGTACTACTCTGGTGAATAATGTTGATAATGGTGGAGACTATGTTTGTGTGGTGAAAGGGGATAAATGGGAAATCCCCCCAATATTTCTGTGAACCTAAAACTGCTATAAAAAATTCTTTAAAAAAGAAGTTTCCATGGAGCCACAACAGCCCCAAATAGGCAAAGCAATTTTGTGCAAAAATAAAGCTGGAAAATTGCATTTCTTGGTTGCAAAATATATTATAAAGCTACAGTAATCATAACAGTATGATACTGCCATAAAAACAGACATATAGTCCAA
The DNA here is from genome assembly GCF_964374135.1 of Grampus griseus. NCBI lineage: Eukaryota > Metazoa > Chordata > Mammalia > Artiodactyla > Delphinidae > Grampus > Grampus griseus. Next base: position 38,044,097 of record NC_139012.1, on the reverse strand, counting down.
TGGAACAAAATAGAAAGCCCAAGAATAAACCCACTGATATGCTGTCAACTGATCTTTGACAAGGAAGCCAAGATACACAAAGGGGAAAAGATAGTTTGCTATCTTTCCTAATATAATATTAGGAAAACAGATTCCACATGCAAAATAATGAAATTGGACCCTTATTTTTTACTATCCATAAAAGTAAACTCAGAATGAAATAGAGACTTATATGTGAGACTTAAAACCATAGAAGTCCTAGAAGAAAACACAGTAAAAATTTCTTGACATTGGCCTTAGCAATGATTTATTGGATATAACACCAAAGGCACAGGCAAGAAAAGCAAAATGAACAAGTGAGATTGCATCAAACTGACAGCTTCCATGAAGCAAAGGAAATAATCAATAAAATGAAATTTCAACCTACAGTTAGGGATAAAAATTTTTAACACTTTCTATTTACTCATTTGTTTCAAGTGTTTTTAACTGCCTATTAAATCATTTTTATCATAGATGATTAAAATATTTTTCAGATAATTCTAACAACTCATTTATCTTCATTTTGGCATATACTGACTGTTTTTTTTTTTTTATTCTTTTGGATATCTTCATGGTTTTTTGTATAATTAATGATTTTCAATTGAGACCTGTACATTTTCAGGTTACGTTATTAATTTCTGGATTTTATTTAAACGTTCTATTTTAGTTGACTTTCTTTGACACAACGTCAGCAGGGGAAGGATGTTGTTTCATTAGTTCCAAGAAGAGGTAGAAGTCCAGTGTGGTAAAAAGAATAATGCCCACTCCTCCAGGAAGCCCATGTCCTAAAACCTGGAACATCTAAATATGTTCTATTACATGGCAAGGGATGATTAAGATTGATTAAGATTGCAGATAACATTAAGTTTGCTAATAGACAATGAGATGCAGAGATTATACTAAATGGGCCCAGTATAATCACAAGGATACTTGTAAATATAAGAAGGAGGCAAAAGTGTCAGTACCAATGATTGATAGATGCTATATTTCTGAAATTAAAGATGGATGAAGATTCCACGAATGAAGAAATGCAAGAACCTCTAGACACTGGAGAAGGCATAGAAACATATTCTCCCACAGAGATTCCAGAAGGAATTCCATCCTGACAACATCTTAATTTTAGCCCAGCAAGATTCTTTTCATCTTCTGAATTCCAGAATTGTAGCTAATAAATGTACATGTTTTAAGTCACGTCTGTAGGAATTTGTTACATCAGCTATAGGAAACTTATATTTTTCTAAATTGCCTCTTTACCGGTTCCTTACAGAGAGTGGAATTTTGTTGAATCTTCTTTTCTTGTGGCTATTAATATTCCCAAATGCCAGCTTCTCTAGCTCCAAGTCTGGAGTATATGAGGCAAAAATAAGACCACTGAACTCTATACTGTGTCATTCCTTATGTCCTGGTATCCCCAGCCAGGCTGTTCTCACCACCTTTAAGAGTCTTCTTATGTTTGTTTTACATATAATATCAACAGTTTATAGTTGAAAATGTTGGCAGTAATAGAGAAAAGTATATCTACTCCTTCTTTCTAGAAGCAGAAGCCATCCTACAATTAACTATTAATAGTTAACTACTCAAAGTTCAGTAGGTTTCAATCCTGACTACAAATTTTGTCATAATATTACCAACATTTGAGTATAAAATTTTAAATGAGAGAATGTTTTCAAGAAACCATTAGGGAGAAAAGAGAAGTCTACAAAATATATAAAAAAAAATTAAATTTTACCAAAATGTAATTCTAAATATAAAGAAACATAGTAAAACATACTCAAGATAGGTAGATAAAATTAATTAAGTAGGGAGAGGTGGAAAAATATAGCATCATAATGAGAGTTCTTAACATAATTCTCTTGATTATCAAAGATGAAGCCAACAAAAACTCTAATTATAAAAAAGTATTGAGTAATATGGTTAGTAAAATCCAATAAGTAGACCTATACAGAGTTTTGTATTCAACTACTAGAGAATATACATATTTCTCAAGCATACATTGGACACTATAAAATTTGATCACAGTAGTAGGCCTTAGTACAATTATTAGTAAATTAAAAAATAATTATTATGTTGAACATACCATACATGGCTTGATGAAAATGCAATCCAACTGAAGTTAAAAAGAGAAAACATTTTTTTAAATCCCCATTTATTTGGAAATTAAGTAATACAATGTTATATGTCTATGAATCAAAAATAAATCATAATAGAATTTTTTCAAATATTTAAAACCAAAGAAGATAAAAACATTGCATATAAAACTTGTAGGATGAAGCCAAATCAACATTTTGAGGTAAGTTTATTGCCTTAAATGTTTACTTTAGAAAGAAAGCCTAAATATTAATTATTTACAATTTAAAAAGTTGAAGAACAACACAAAAATTCATGTATAATAAGAATAAGACAGAAAAGAACTGAGATCATTTTTTTATTTTGGCAGCACCCTGCCAGAACTGAGGCTATTTAAATATTAAATTATTTAATTTATATTATTAAATTAAATTAATATTAAATTATTAAAATAACTGAGGTTATTTAAATATTAATTTAAATAACTGGTAATATGCTTCTTAAAGAAATGCCAAGTTCAAATTGCTTTACAGGTGAATTCTGCCACGCATTATATATTTAAGCACATATTCTAACCTTATTGAAAATCGTTTGGGAAATATACTATGGAGGAATACTCCAAAATAGTTTACATAAGGCTATTATTATCTGTATTTCCAAAACACATAAAAACTGAAAGAGAAGGAATATTACAATCACATTTCTCTGTAGATGAATTCCAAATAAAATAATAGTCAGCTAATCTGAGTGTATTAAAGAGAAAACCCTTCATGAAAAATTTGAGACTAATTCAGGAATATAAGGACTATTTACTGCTGGAAAATTCAGATTTTTCACTGCATTCAAAAAGGATATGACCTATGCATGCTTTCCCACCTAAAAAAATCATATCTCCCAGGCTGCTAAAGAATATTATGATGATCCTCCATCACAATTTTTATTCTTTTCTTTCTTATTATTTTGTGTTCTGAATTACATAAATTGACTATCCATAATCCTTGTTTTATAACATACATCATAACTTTTCCATGAATGGCCTTGTTTTATCCCTGTGCTGCAATCAATGAAAATTTTGTGGTAGGATTTCATTTACACACACACAAACACACACATCTGCATATAGATTTATCATTTAAATGGTGTTTATTTTTCTTAGTTTCAAGCTTTTTATTCTCTCTGGTTCTTACCATCCATCAACCTTTATTGCCAGAAGAGTTCTCAGGACTCCACAGTTCTGGGAGAGGGAGGCACAAAGTCTTTTTTGGGAGAACTGCCTATCTATCCTCCCTCACTGCAGATGATAGAAACACAGTGTCAGGGTAGGATGGCAAATTCAGCTAGTATTTCTTTTTGAGAACAGGTGGCATGAAACAATCCCCCACGTAGTGATAGCATCAGGTAAACTGCAGACTTTTAGAGTGCTGTTAGGGGGGATGAGCAAGTCTGGCTGGATCCTTTCAGAATTTCCCTTCTCTACATCCTATTCTGAGGAATGTTAATGCTTCCATTGGGCACAGTGAGTCCACTCAGGGCACAAGATGCTGTGGAATGGCTCCCAGGATGGCATCCATGACTAGATTACACAGCATTCTTCTGCGCTTTGCCTTAGTTTTTGACTTTGTTAAATTACTGTGAGACAATGCAAAATAGCCATTATAAGTTATTCTTGGAATCTAGTTAGTAATCTAGCATTCACTGTTGGCATTTTAACTTTTTATTATGACTAAATAACTATTCATATTAAAGGTTTGTGAGAAGTTTTGCCATCTTTTCCCAGCCAGATAGCTTTTTAAATTGAAAATAATAATGAAATATTTGAAATTACAAAGATGTTAATGAGGTTACCTGAGTTAGCTTTGGTCACAAACCACTACTGTGAGCATATTGAGGTTAGACAGCATGAACTCACTGAAATTACAGCCAGGATACTGCTAGGACTTAATTCAACTTGTTTAGCTAATCTCGGGAATAGGCGTAGGCTGATTATGTGATAAGAATTAATGAATGCTCAAAATTGGTGCACAGAAAATTTTGAAGATGTAGCAATGTTGAATTAGGTCATAATAGGGTATAAATACAAAGAAAAGAAAGTGACATCAGAAGGCTAATATTAATTAAGACATGAAGATAAAGCAAACTGAGTAAAAGTAAAGGAGTGAGATGCACTATGATAGAGAAAGCATATGTAGATTTAGCTATGAATCAGATACCAAAGCCAAGTAACAAATTATTTGAAAATGAATTATGGAGTTCAGGCAAAAACAAAAAGTATATGGTGAATAAATACTACAAAATGATGATGTGACCTACAGAAGAGGAAAGAATGTTTAATCATTCATTTATTCAAAAAATATAAATTGCACTTCAGCAACACACAATACAGTAGGTACAGATGAATGAATGAGCCCTGCTTTCCTGATTAGGACACTAAATGAGAAAAAGAAACAATTACACATACATGTAGTAATAATAAGAATAGGGTGTGTGAGACTCTATAAAGGAAAGGATATTTTTGTATGAGTAGAGTAGGATAAATTTTCCTAAAGAGGTGATATGTAAGCAGGATAAGATAAGGAGAATAAATCAGTCATAACAGCACTTCAGGCAGAAGGTAAAAACATCTGGAAAGAGTATAAATTCTTTAAAACTACTGTGTATGGAGGTTATTAAAAGAAGGGAGAGAGTTAGACAATGTAAAATTGGTGAATTTGGCAGGATTCAGCTCATTTAGTGCTTTGTAGTTCACTTGAAGAAAACAGGATTTTGTCCCATGTGCAACAATAACCCTTGAAAAAATGCAATCAGTGAGTGTCATACAGAGTTTAACACATTAGAGAAAAACTCCTGGTTGCTGTGTGAAGAAAACAGAAAAGACAGATCAAAGTGAGGAGACAAATTAGAAAGTTGTTGCATTAATCTCCACTCTATGAAGAAATAGTGAAATAGACTGAGGTAATGACATTGGTGGTATAGTAAAGATATGACTAGGATTAAGATATATTTACAAATAAAATCAACACAATTTGCTTATGGACTAGGCTATAGAGGATATAACAAAGCAATGTTAAAAACAACTTGAAGGGTTTGCCTTGAACAGTATGTATACTAAGTGAAAGAAGTTAGGCAAATAGTAAAAAAGGGCACAATAAAATTTCAAAAATGTTGCATTTGAGACACAAAGTTGGAAAAGTTCAGATTTCACATGGTACTGTATGTGTCAGCTCAGAGGAGATACCTGCATTGAATTTCAAATGATAATTAACACATTAACAAAATTCCAAAGCTTATAATGATAAAAGAAGTCTTAGAAAATTCCTAGAGTTCAGTAATCATTTCAAAGGAACCAGGGCAAAAGAATCTTTTTAAATTAGAAATTAGAAGGAGAAACAGCAGCTAGAGGGAAATAAGCAAACAAAAATAATATGGTGTCAAGAAAGTTATTTGGCAAATGGAAACAGTGATATTAACATTGTGGGTCAAATTATAGGAGCTAATTTGAGCCTGAATCAGTTGAAGAGTAAATGTAAACTGATGTGCTTTAGGCAAAACATCTTTAATGTACTAGCTACAAGGGAATGAGGTCTTTAACCAAAAAAAAAAAAAAAAAAAAAAAGCCACAGAAAATAACAAATAAAATACAAACCCTCTGTAGGGTTTTACTATAACATATTTGTGTGTTTGTGAAAACATTACACTAGAACAGGGAAAATTTGAATATGTAAGAGAGACAGAAAGAGAAGGTAAAGTACAGTCTATGTTAGGGTAACAGTAAATGATGAGTTGGTAAGTGAAAATTAGACAAGAAATGAATCATTCATCTTTTTCTTTTTCTTTTTTTTTTATGCGGTACGCAGGCCTCTCACTGTTGTGGCCTCTCCCGTTGTGGAGCACAGGCTCTGGATGCGCAGGCTCAGCGGCCATGTCTCACGGGCCCAGCCACTCCACGGCATGTGGGATCTTCCCGGACCAGGGCACGAACCCATGTCCCCTGCATCGGCAGGCGGACTCTCAACCACTGCGCCACCAGGGAAGCCCAAATCATTCATCTTTACTCAGTCCTGGGAAAAGAGTATCAATTGCTGAAGAATGCAGTTTTACTCCTCAATTGTCTTTGAGGAGAAAATTGCAGATGATACAGGGATTTTAAGAACTGTACTTTAAGTTGAACTTGGATATCATGGAACAAAATAAGAGTTTTCATAAAATTAGTAGCTTTTATAAAAGTATACTTCTTGTGCCTTATGCTACAGTTTATTATCATTTAATATAATAAATTTATTAAATAAAATAATGATTAAAATCCATAAAAATACAAGGTTCCCAATTGTGGCAAGAATTTAAACAATACATATATATGTGTATATATATACACATACACTGTATATATATATATATATACATAGTCAATCTGAGACACATTGATCACAAAATAACAAAATTTAGTATTTTGAAAGTAATATTTACAAATATCAAATTTTCTAAACATTTCTAATAAAAATAATAATAAACAGTTATCAAAAAGCCTATTTTCTGAATACTGAGGAGATAGTTTAATATTGAAATAATTTTTTAGAAGACAGATTAAATATAAAAAATACTTTATGTACTGTTAAACATATTTTAGAATCTTGAAAAATTCCTGCCTTTTAATATGTTGGAGAGAGTATTAAAGAGAATAGATGGATATTATTTATGAAAGTTTGAGAGGCTTATAAAATGTGATTTATTGTAAATAATTCATGATGCACTTTGCATTACTAAAAAATGTGTTTTTTTTTCAAATTTACTCTTTGGATATAAATAGCCATGCATGGTAGTCAAACTTTAAGAGATAATTTAATATTTTGTGCAGTTTTTTGCATCTGTTTGTCTCTGCATAAACAAAACATGTAAAATTTCTCCAGAAATTTTTCATATATTTTCTGTTATGGTTCCAAAAAAATGATAATAATCTCTTCAAAGTTTATAGGAATTTAATTTTACTTAGAAATTATTTTATTTTATTATAGAATCAGTTTTGTTGCTTTTGGTAAATTTGTGACTAAATGGAATAAGGCAATGAAAAAAAAGATAATCAGGTAAATATTAAAATCAACCAATTCAAATAGGCGATGTTATGATAAATAACTCTCCTTTCAGATCTACATAGACAGTAACACAGACAGAGGATAGAGAGGTGAGTCCAGAAAATTAAAGCTAAGAAATACTGCAATTGAAAAAATATATACGTAAGTAAGGAACAAGATAATTCAAGAGTGATAATATAAACATTTTTTAACTTTAAAATTGTGTCTTGGAGGTGAAAATATCATGGCCTTTTTTTGAGATAATTTCTATAATGAAAGAACTTTAAAGAAGGACACAATCAGATTGCTGGTTCCCATTGTGTATTATTCTGGATAGCTAAGGTTATGTTGAGGCTTAAAAACAAACAACAGTAACAACAAAACTATATAGTAATTTCATATTATAACAAAGTTTTGTTTCTATGTTTTGTTACTATGCAAAGTCAACTGTGACTCCAAACAATTTTCAGGCAGTTCAAAGACACCTGCTTGTGTTTCTACCCTTTTACTAAGAGGCATCTTACATGATTATTCCAGGAGAGAAGGAAAGTCTCACATAGGAAATCAGATCCTTGGCTTGGAAGTTGTTTACATTCACAACCAATTAGCAAGAATCTGTCATGCAGCCCCACCCAGCTGCAAGGGGACTGAGAAATGTACTTTTCTATGTATCCACAAGAGAAAGAGAATCAGATATTGTAAACCACAGAATTCCTTTAACAACCTAAAACATATGGATATGGATATGATGGTTTTCTCTGTATATTCAGTCTCTCTGGGAGTATCATGCTATATTGCAACTACTAGCATTTATAATTTTTTTCTTAACCTGTCCTGAAAAATCTTACTATGATAATAATGATCTTTAATGTAAAGATCCATTTCTCAACACTGACCCCACCCTAGAAAAATCAGGAATTCAAACATCATGTATAAACTTTAAAGTTGTGTGATCATTACATGAAAAGTTGCATCCTTTCACTCGCTATCACAAAGTTGAAATTGCATATTTGTCATTTCTATCATTGGATGTGTTGTTTGAACATCCTGATACTGATTACTGAGCACACTACTCCCTCTAGAGCTTGACCTTCTAGAGTTTCTTTTCCCATTCTTTCCCATCTATCCATCTCTCTTTTATCCACATTCAAATTTCTTTCAAATTATGTCTCAGAATCACTTTTGTATATGCAAAATTAGTACTACGGATGAGAATGTATGGACTGCTCTGAAATTGAGGGTATTTTTTCTTCTCTTTAAAAATCATCTCACTTCCTTAGAAATCAGTTCTAGGCAACACTGTGTTAGTGTTGGGTAGTTTAAGTTTGTACCTAAATAAAATATTCTTTAAGCAGATCTTGGCATAAAACTATAAAATTTATGTTAGTTATTATTGTTGTTACAAACAAATAGCATTCCATATGCTTTTACTCTTATTCAACCCTTTATCACATGTAAAATTTTGTCAAAATTAAATTGTATTTTTTCTCAAATTTTATTGAGATTTTTATAGTTTATATTTTAAGAGTTTTCAACATCTTATTGTTTCATACTTATGTTAGCACCACTTATTTAGACTTTTTGTAAATGATACCAAATTCATTGATATTCTATGTTTATTTTACAAATATTTTTCCCATTATTGTCAATTCATATCCTGTAGTCTCTAATTTTTTCCTAAAAGGATTATAGAAATAGCATACTTTCTGACTCCTTGTGTGTCAGTGAATGCCCTTTTCTCGTCTTCCCTGAACAGGTCATAACCTGTCACAGAGGGCATGCAAACATTTTCTTCACATAATGCTGATAATCAGCTCTTATCTTCTGGCATTGTGTTGAACAATCTAATGTCAACCTCACCATTTCTTCATTTTTTTTTTTTTTTTTTTTTTTTTTTTTTTACCATTTCTTCATTTTGATTGTAGGGTTTCTTCTTTCTCTTTTTTTTAAAGCACCAGTATCTAATTACAAATTTGTCTTCATCGATATTACCTATCATTGTCAACTCATTTGATCTCTTTACTAAAATCTTTGTTCAGATAGAGAACTTTTAATTTAAAACAATGTCCATATTTCCTTGTTCATGCTAATTATTGTTTGGTTACCTCTCCTAACACACTCCTTACCTATTCACTTTTTTCACACATTTTGTTTTTTACTCAGACACTTCAAACACATTCTTGCCTAAAGGTCTTACATTTACTTTTGCTTTTGTCTGTAACACTCCTCTATTTGATAGTCACATGCCCAGTTTCTATCAGTTTCTGCTCCAGTGTCACTTTCAGATAACACAGATACTTTCACAAAACTAGAAGATCAACATTCATTTACACAAATATTCACACTCCCAATACTCTTTATAACCTTGCCTTTCTTAATTTCACAGAACTTCTCATATAACGCTCCTGTTATGTGTTTATTTTAATTTTTTGTGTAATTATTCCTGCCATTGCATACACAAGATGAGCTCCTTAAGACTACGTTCATCATTTTTTTTTCTTCTCAAGTTTATCATGCTATCTCCAACTCTGAGAGAGGTTTCTGGAATATATAAATACTTTTAGATGATAAATGAACTGACGAATGGATGTATTAATGAACAACAGATGGGTGAATGAATTATTTCCTCACTTTACACCTGACAGAATACAAATTACGCAAGTGTAGGATCTCATCATTTTTCTTCATATTTGTTCATTTTACCATCATTAAAAAATATATTTTGGGACTTTCCTGGTAGTCCAGTGGCTGGGACTCTGTGCTCCCAGTGCAGGGGACCTGGGTTCGATCCCTGGTCAGGGAACTGGATCCTACATGCTGCAACAAAGATCCCGAGTGCCACAACTGAGACCTGACGTAGCCAAAAATAAATATTTTTTAATGTATATTTTTCCTTTGGTTATGGAAAATAGCTCCACCTCGCCCTTCTCATTACTTTTTGTTTGTGTGTGTGTGTGTGTGTGTGTGTGGTACACGAGCCTCTCACTGTTGTGGCCTTTCCCATTGTGGAGCACAGGCTCCAGACACACAGGTTCAGTGGTCATAGCTCTTGGGCCCAGCTGCTCCGTGTCATGTGGGATCTTCCCGGACCAGGGCACGAACCCACGTCCCCTGCATCAGCAGGCAGACTCTCAACCACTGTGCCACCAAGGAAGCCCTCTCATTAATTTTTATTCTCCAATTTGCTGCTGATTTATGCTAATGCATTTTCATATTTGTCTGTATGTTTTTTATCTATAAGGAATCTATCCATAACTCAAGTTATTGATTATGTAGCCTTATACTTTTACTGTGTTAATGCAATGTCTCCTTGAGCAAAGTTGAAAATATGAATTAAAGTGAGATTACAAATGAATTCAAGTGGTAGAGTAAAACCTGATATAATGGATCAATCATTGCTAAAACTTTGGACTTTGTGTTTATGCTCTTTTAGAGGCCCCATCATTACTTTATTCAATAAATCTTTATCTTACAAGAATATCCTCACAAAGAATCGCCATTTACTTAGTGCATCACCAATGTCAATTTGAAAAGTCACAGAGACCACAATGGTCTAATTTCCATTAACTCCAGCACCAGAAATTTTTCTAATCAAATTAGAAAAATTTGATTTGTCTTTTTAATTAAATTTAATGCTAACTGTTAATTTGACTAACTGTTCCACAGTATACAGTAGTCTCCAATCTATGAATTTCTAAATTCAGTAATTTTGTGAGATTTTATCAAGTATTAAAATAGACTTTTCCTTTTTATATGGTACATCATTAGCTGGTTTGAAATTTCCTGTCTCTGATCTTTCCAGTTTTGTCAAATTGACAAAATGGCCAGATTTTAAATAGAATAAGAATGTAAAATTTTTGTAATAAGAGAAGAAATTTAATATTTACCACATGTCCAGAACATAATAGGTCAAACTTTTAAAGTAGTGACCATAGATAAAAGAGTAAAAATTTTAACAATTATAACAGCTAATATGTACTGGTCCTTAAATAAGTTACAACTTTTATATGTAAAACAAAATTCACGTTTATTTTTTTCATTAAATACTTATGATAATTCCATGGAGAGTGTTTTTTCGTTTGTTTGTTTTTGTTTTTGTTTTTTACCTTACAAAAGAGGGTAGTTAGGGTCATGAAATGTAAATAATGGGCACAAAGCACAAAGTAATGATTTTGTATCTGGCAACACCATATTTTGAATTCAGATTTGTCTCCACATAGAACCCATGTTTTATTTACTTCCACTTACCCAATTTTATCTACTATACTGCTCCATATAATCATTCATTTCTTTTACATGAGCAACAATTGTTTCAATATTGATGATATAAAATCTTACTTTTAATGTGAATGTCTTTTTTTAATCACTTTTTTTTTTACATCTTTATTGGAGTATAATTGCTTTACAATGGTGTGTTAGTTTCTGCTTCATAACAAAGTGAATCAGTTATACATAAACATATGTTCCCATATCTCTTCCCAATAGAGTCTACCTCCCTCCCACCCTCCCTATCCCACCCCTCCAGGTGGTCACAAAGCACCGAGCTGATCTCCCTGTGCTATGCGGCTGCTTCCCACTAGCTATCTACCTTATGTTTGTTAGTGTATATATGTCCATGCCTCTCTCTCGCTTTGTCACAGCTTATGATTCCCACTCCCCATATCCTCAAGTCCATTCTCTAGTAGGTCTGTGTCTTTATTCCTGTCTTACCCCTAGGTTCTTCATGACATTTTTTTGGTGAAAGTCTTCTTTTCTCTTATTTGAGTAGAAAAAATATAGAGGGAAAAAGGTAGTTCCAAAAAAAGAAATTCAGGTTCTCAAATACTATGAAGGACTACTCAGGAAATGCAAACTAGGATAATTTTTCAATTGTTTTTCATATAAATAACAATAATAACAGCAATAATAATAATGATTTTTTCATTTCTTGAGAATTTATTGTCATATATTAATCAATTATTCTAGTATATCTCCCTTTCAGCATTTAGTATACCCTTACAAGAAATTTAATATTTTATAGATTAAGAAACTCAGACACAAATGTGTGAGAGTTTGTGTGTGTGAGTATTTACATTCACACATTCCCTTTTTCTTACTTATGGAATATACCAAGTTTTCTGCTTCTTAACCTGAATGGTACAAATGAGTTTATATATCTGTGTCAGCACTTTGGTGTACTATGAACAGTCCAGCAGTTTGTGGACTAACAAATTTTGACCAATGTTTTCTGTTTGTTTTGGCTACAACTAAGAATACATTCTGACATAGGTACATCAGGGATAACTCTGCACTAACCAGATTGTATAAAGTGATAAACAGTGTAATAAAACTATAAAACTCATATCTAGGATCAACGAAATAATGTACGTTACATAGGACATAGAAAATTTTGTCTGACAATATATCAGAAATTACAGGCAGAGCAGTAAAAAATTCTAGGGCATAGTTGCACAAAGCTGAAGTGCATTTAAACTAACCATGAATGCTTTAAAAAGTTTATGAAAAATCATGTTACTCTCATAATGATTATTACATGTACAGGTTGTTTTTAATATCATGCTGCACTGTTATACTCTATTTATGAATGTTTTGTTAGTTTAAAGTATCCTGCAAAGTTTTTAACATTCAAAGTGGTCAAAGATGATAAAGACGCTAAAATTTGTCATGGTGTATAATCTACAATATTCCTGATTATCTTTGAAGGGGTTTCAACAACATCTTAGATGGACAAGAAACTGTCTTAATCCAGTGGTTTATAAATTAACTTTTAATATTTTTAAATTTGTGTATTTTTCTTCAAAGCATTGACTTTGCCAAGAACAGTTACCCTCCAATATCTTGATTTTCAAACTCATATTCCTCACAGAAGACATAAGTAGTTTTCTTATCAATATAGAATGATGACAAAAAAATTAATCAAGTCAATAAAGCATTAAGTAATAGTTATTACCAAATGATTGAGATAGTCCAATCCCCAGAGACCAGTCATATTTGAAAACACTTGTTATAGCATTCACTTTCTCTTTCCAACTTAGGAGCCAATACTTAAACCCCTCCTCATCATCTCATTTGTTAGACTTTTATTTTGGATTCAACCCTGAGTAATCTATTGTCAAACAAATGGAATATTCAGAAAAAATTATTTTGCAGATATGTTAATAAGTGGAAATAGGTAATGTTCTTTAAAAATCATAGTTTATTAATCACCTGGAATTTATTCAAGTCCTTTATACATCTGACAACAAAATTAGAGTTGTTCATAGTATTTTTTTCTCTGAAAAATATGATATGTGCCTTTATAATAATTATTGTTGGTAGTTCTAGTCATCTGAAGTTAATATAATTTCATGTATTAGTTTCCTAAAAGTTACATCTCTAAAATTAGAAATTATTTCTTTCATGAAGAAAGTGAATTTCAACAACATAATTTAACATTTTGAAATATAAAATATTAAATAATTTGGTATTATATTGGAGAAAATAGCTGACATTTGGGTAGATGTTATAATATGAGCAGTTTAATGTATCAGTTGAAATCTCAGGATTTGAATTCAAACAGATCTTGGTTTAATGTGAAGCTATATTATTTTCAATTTCCACACTTCATTCTATTCATTAATTAAATGGGAATAACTGTCCTACAATGTGAATTATTATAATAACGCACATGTATAATATTATTATACATTATTTGATCGTACACACATATATCCTACACAATATTCATTTATGTATTAGTTTCTTGTTACTGCTGCAGAAATTACCACAAACTTAGTGGCTTAAAACAAGACAAATTTATTATTTTATAATTCTGGTTGTCAGAAGTCCAAAATGGCTTTCACTGGGCTAAAATCAAGGTGTTGACAGGACTATGTTTCTTTCTGGAAGCTTTAGAGAACAATCCACGTTCTTGCTTTAACTTCTAGAGGCCACCTGCATTCCCTGTCTTGTGGGTCTCTTTCATCTTTAAAATCAGCAATAGCAAGTAAAGTCTTTCTCACATTACATCACTCTGATACTGACAACACCTCTCTTGCATCCCTCTTTCATTTGTAAGGACTCTTGCAATTACACTGTGCCCATGTGGAATCCAAGTTAAATGATTATATGATCCAACTTAGATGATTAGCAACCTTAATTTTATCTGCAACCTTAGTATCTGTGATACTGTTATTACATTTTTTCTATTTTTTAAATCACAATAATGGAGCTACAAACCCCAGCATCAAACCACAATAGAATTTATTGCTCTCATATCTGGGAGAGTTGTCAAAACAGCTCTGCTGCTCTTGGTTAAGCTCATTCAAATGCTATTAGTAAGCTCTTTCTGGTCTAATCTGAAATGACTTTAGCTGGAACATTCTGGACATGTCTATTTACATGTTTTTATTCTCCATCAGACTACCTAGGGAGATTGTCACAAAAATTCCTGATAAGAAGGAGTGAGAGCAAGCCCAGTCAGATGTATGTCTATTAGTCTTCTGTTTAGGTCGATTTGCTAACATCTCATTGATAAAAAAGTGACAAGACTGAATATAAGATCAGATTAACTACAAAGTTATATGGTGAATGGTGAGAGGAAAGAAAGAATGAGGAATTAGGGCCATTTTTGCAATCTATGACTAAGGCATTTAGCTATATTAAAGACTTTTAACTTAGAAAGGTAGCATATTTAATGCAATATACATATCAGGCAATTCTAGGAAATAGGGAATCAATTGGGTTGAGAAAAAGTCATTTTAGTTAATATTACTTTACTTGGATGATTAAACCATCACTTTATTGTGTTTGATCTTTTCAAAGAACTGGTTGATTTTCTTTATTTTATGTTTCATTTATTTCTGCACTAAACTATTATGTTTTTCCTTCTTGTTTTAGGTTTAGTTTGTTCTTTATCCAATGTATTAAGGTGAAAGATGAGGTTGTTGTTTTGAGATCTCTCTCTCTTTCTCTCTACATAGATGTTCACAGCTATAATTTTCTCTCTAAGCATTGATTTTATACTGTATTCCATAATGCTCTCCATAAATTTTAGTATGTTATGTTTTTATCTTCATTCATTCACTCATTTCAAAGTATTTTCTAACTTCCTTTTCTAACTTGGCTTCTTCTTTGACTCATTGGTTATTTAGGATTATTTTTAGAATCTCTAGTTATATGTGAATTTTCCCAATTTCCTTCCATTATTGATTTCCAGTTTCATTCTATTTAGGCTAGAGAATATACTTTCTATAATTCCAATCTTTCTTATGTTTTCTGAGTTTTTTTGGTCTAATATACACTCTATCCTAGAAAATGTTCTATGTACACTTGTGAAAGAATATGTATTCTACAGTTGTTAGTTGAAATGTTCTATTGACTTCAGTGAGGTCCAGTTGTTTATAGTGTTGTTCATGGCTCATTTCTTTGTTGTTCTTTTGCTAGGTATTCAATTATTAAAAGTGTGGTATTGAAGTCAACAACTTATATTATTGAATTGTCTACTTTTCCCTTTAATTCTGTCATCTTTTGTCTCATATATTTTGGGGCTCTGTTGTTAGGTATACATATGTTTATAACTGTCATGTTTTATGGATGGATTGATGCTTTTTTTAATAATTATAAGATGTCACTTGTCTCTAGCAACAACAGTTATCTTAAAGTTTAGGGGTTCTCCTATTCATCTACCCACTGCAGTTTTTTTTTTGTTTGTTTTTTCTTGGTTACTGTTTGCATGATAGATTTTTACCCATCTTTTTACTTTCAAATTACTTTTTCCTTCAAATCTCAGGTGTGTATCCTGTAGACAGCATGTAAATGGATGATGTTTCCTCATCCTTTTGGCTCATCTCTGAATTTAATTGGCATATTTAATCAAATTACATTTAATACAATTACAATATAAGATCTTTTTTGCCATTTTGCTACCTGTTTTCTTTATGTCTTATGTGTTTCTCTTCCTCTATTTCTCCATTGTAGTCTTCACTTGACTTCATTTCAAATTTTTGGTTAATTTCCAGTTTTCTGAAAATCTTACAAAATTTTTGTAAGTGTATATGCTACTTCTATTAGTGAAAATTTTTGGAGGTCCTTACTCCACCATTTTTTATAATGTCATTTGCATCATTAGATTTTGTTTTTTACTCTCTACTGCAACAATTTCTACAGTATAAATGCATACTGATATTTTTCCATCTTATGAGATAAATACTCTTGAACCCATTATCCTGACAGCTGTTCTCCAAATACTTTTAACAGCTCCTCAGAATTTCTTTCCGTTCTTGCTCTTCTCTATCGTTGTCCTACTATCTTCTCTGAAATCAGGTATTCTCTTTCAGCACTCCACCAAAATTGCACCTGTCATGGTCATCTGAACTGCATGCTACTATATAAAATATTTATATTATGGAACATATTTTACACATTATACTTAGTTCTTATCTTACTTAACTACTCAGTAAAATTTGGTGAAAAGTAGCACTTTCTGCTCCTAGATAAAAATTTTAGTTTGTCTTCTGGGACACTCCACTCTGGTGGTTTTCCTTGTGCTACACTTATCACTCCTTGTAGATATTATCTAATTGTTCTCTCTCTTTACCCCAGTGATTGTTACTGAAAAACACTGAGAATCAGTCCTTGATCTTCACTATGTATACCCTCTCTTAATGATGACTTTCTCTCATGTTACGTATATGCTGACAACTCGCAAATTATATACCCAGCACAGGTTTTTCTCTCATATTTAGATAAATAACTGTTCTATCTGCACTTTTCCTCATTTTACATAATGATAACTATATCTTTCAAGTGACTTATATCTTTCTTTTCTTGACATGGTTTCATAGAGGCTGACAGAAGACACAGCCTCTGGAGTCAAATAAAAATAACTTTATTATTCA
Organism: Grampus griseus; assembly: GCF_964374135.1. Lineage (NCBI taxonomy): Eukaryota > Metazoa > Chordata > Mammalia > Artiodactyla > Delphinidae > Grampus > Grampus griseus. Next base: position 38,027,068 of record NC_139012.1, on the reverse strand, counting down.
TAGCACAGCAAAAAGCATGAACTTCATGTTGATTTTGGTTGTTTTGTTCCCCAAGTATATTCAGGGAAATATGGATAAAAGACTAGAGGGTGATGAAATCATAATGATTTTGTATCACAACTGAGGAACCCAAAGCTTTTATACAGTGCTACAAGGAAGAATGCCTTGCCTTTGTCTGGAAGGAAAATATTTTTACTACAGTTTCCAGGAAATGAGTCTAATTTCTCCCCAAAAAAGAGGAATTTTTTAATTGTTCTTCAAAAGTAGAATGCATAAGTTATGGTTTATTCATACAATAGACTATTATACATGTATGCAAATAAATAAACTGTAAGTGTAAGCAACATATGATGAAACATTTTTAATGTTGAGGACATGATCATGACACAGGAAATTATGAGTTTATTAATTATCTATTCACTTTGGGTTAAAACAGGCAAAACCTCAAGCTGTTTACCACCCAAATATGTATAAATAAATAGTCCAGAACAAAAGCAGGTGCAAGATATATATATATATATATGCCAGGTAGAATTTTCTCCCAACTGAGTGAATGTACAAGTATTTTATTCATCTTTATAATGGGTTTCATGTGTTTTTTTGCATTGATTTATAATGGTTTCTGGTAAGCTATGGATTATGTATTTGGAAAACTTTTGTTTATATATTTTTTGGTTCCTTTTATGCTCTGCTCTCAAAGACTATATTCTTGAAGATAATCTAAATGAAAACCTTAGATCATAATCTACCTATTGGGAAGGACATATATTTTAATATTCAAAGCCCTAGATTTAAATCCTGTTATTGTATAATTTATGGCATATGTTTATAAACCCTAAATATTATTTGATGAATAAGACTAACAATACACATTTACCAATATTCTTGTTAGGATAAAAGGAGGTAGACTTTACAAATGTCCAACTTAAAAACAGTGTTTTAATTACAATTACATTCTAGAAAACTTTAATTGTTTTCACATCTGTAGTTAATTGGTTTGCAATGGAAGTTTCCTAACATATACCAGCAAATTGCTAAGTGCAAATCCTAGCATAAATGACAGCAAAACAGACAAAGCAAAAACCAAACAAAGAAGTCACAGAAAAAGAAAACTACAGGTCAATATCACTGATTAACATAGAAGGAAAAATCCTCAACAAAGTCCTAGCAAACAGAATACAACAGCACATTAAAGGGATCATACACCATGATCAAGTGGGGTTTATCCCAGGAATGCAGGGATTCTTCAATATATGCAAATCAATGTGATACACCATATTAACAAGTTGAAGGATAAAATCATATGATAATCTCAATGGATGAAGAAAAACTTTTGACAAAATTCAACACTCATTTATGATAAAAACTGTCCTGAAAATGGGCATAGAGGGAACTTACCTCAACATAATAAAGGCCGTATATGACAAAACCACAGCCAACATCATTCTCAATGGTGAAAAACTGAAAACATTTCCTCTAAGATCAGGAACAAGATACAGTTGCCCACTCTCACCACTATTATTCAACATAGTTTAGGAAGTTTTACCCACAGCAATCAAAGAAGAAAAAGAAATAAAAGGAATTCAAATCAGAATAGTAGTAAAACTGTCACTGTTTTTAGGTGACATGATACTATACATAGAGAATCCTAAACAAGCTAGTAGAAAACTACTAGAGCTAATCAATGAATTTGGTAAAGTAGCAGAATATAAAATTAATGCACAGAAATCTCTTATATTCCTATACACTAACAATGAAAAATCTAAAAGAACAATTAAGGAAATACTCCCATTTACCATTGCAACAAAAGAACAAAGCACGTATGAATAAACCTATCTAAGGAAAAAAAAAACTCCTGTATGCAGAAAACTATAAGACACTGATGAAAGAAATCAAAGGTGTCATGAACAGATGGAGAGATATACCATGTTCTTTAATTGGAAGAATCAATATTGTGAAAATGATTATGCTACCCAAAGCAATCTACAGATTCAATGTAATCCCTACCAAATTATCAATGTCATTTTTCACAAAACTAGAAAAAAAATTTTCATAGTTTGTATGGAAACACAAAAGATCCCGAATAGTCAAAGTAATCTTGAGAAAGAAAAATGGAGCTAGAGAAATCAGGCTGCCTGGCTTCAGACTATACTACAAAGCTACAGTAATTAAGACAGTATGATACTGGCATTAAAACAGAAATATAGATCAATGGAACAGGATAGAAAGCCCTGAGATGAACCCACGCACATATGCTCACCTTATCTTTGATAAAGGAGGCAAAAATATACAATGGAGAAAAGATAGCCTCTTCAATAAGTGGTGCTGGGAAAACTGGACAGGTACATATAAAAGTATGAGATTAGATCACTCCCTAACAACATACACAAAAATAAACTCAAAATGGATTAAAGACCTAAACGTAAGGCCAGAAACTATCAAACTCTTAGAGGAAAACATAGGCAGAACACTATGACATAAATCACAGCAAGATCCTTTTTGACCCACCTCCTAGAAAAATGGAAATAAAAACAAAAATAAACAATTGGACCTAATGAAACTTAAAAGCTTTTGCACGGCAAAAAAAAAAAACAAAAAACAAAAACATAAGCAAGATGAAAAGACAACCCTCAGAATGGGAGAAAATATTTACAAGCAAAGTAACTAAGCATTAATCTCCAAAATATACAAGCAGCTCATGCAGCTCAATATCAATAGAAATAAACAACCCAATCCAAAAATGGGCAGAAGACCTAAATGGACATTTCTCAAAAAAAAATATACAGATGGCCAAGAGGCACAGGAATGGATGTTCAAAATCATTAATTATTAGAAAAATGCAAATCAAAACCACAATAAGGTATCAGCTCACACCAGTCAGAATGGCCATCATCAAAAAATCTAAAAACAATAAATGCTGGAGAGGGTGTGGAGAAAAGGGAACCCTCTTGCACTGTTGGTGGGAATGTAAATTGATACAGCCACTATGGAGAACAGTATAAAAGTTCCTTAAAAATCTAAAAATAGAACTACCATATGACCCAGCAATCCCACTACTGGGCATATACCCTGAGAAAACCATAATTCAAAAAGAGTTGTGTAGCACAATATTCATTTCAGCACTATTTACAATAGCCAGCACATGACTATGTGTCCATCAATAGATGAATGGATAAAGAAGATGTGGCACATATATACAATGGAATATTACTGAGCCATAAAAAACATGAGATTGAGATTTTTGCAGTGAGGTGGATTTACCTAGAGTCTGTCATACAGAGTGAAGTAAGTCAGAAAGAGAAAAACTAATACCGTATGCTAACACATAGGTATGGAATATAAAATATATATATATATATATATATATATATATATATATATATATATATGGTTCTGATGAACCTAGGGACAGGACAGAAATAAAGATGCAGACATAGAGAATGGACTTGAGGACACTGGGTTGTGGGAGGGTAAGTTGGAGCGAAGTGAGAGGGTAGTATTGACATATATACACTATCATATGTAAAATAGATAGCTAGTGGGAAACAGCTGCATAGCACAGGGAGATCATCTGGGTGCTTTGTGACCACCTGGAAGAGTGGGATAGGGAGGGTGAGAGGGAGGTTCAAGAGGGAGGGGATGTGGGGATGAATGTGTACATATAGCTGACTCACTTTGTTATACAGCAGAAACTAGCACAACATTTTAAAGAAATTATACTTCAAGATGTTAAAAAAAGATAAATAAATAAATAAACAAACAAACCTATCTTATGGCCAAGCAATTATGCTGATTTTTTGTTTTGTTTTCTCAAGGACAATGAAAACCTATGTACAAAAAGTATCATGCAAAAAGTAGCATAATAACTTTATTCACAATAGAAAAAACTGGGGGAAAATATCAAATATCCTTTAGGGAAGATAAGAAAGCACATTGTGCTATGTTCATGCAATGGGATGTTATGCAGCAATTGAATGGAACCAATGCTGTTACTCAACAATAGTATATTCAATAGAAGAAGCCAAATACAAGAGTACTCCTTATGTGATTTCATTAATATGAAGTTGAATATAGTAGACTACACTAATCTATGACAGTAGAACTCATAACAGTGTATGTTTCTCAGGGTTCAGCAAGAAATGGCTAGAAATGGTGTACAAGAGCTTTCAGAGCTGATGGAAATGCTCTACATGATCATGAGGGGTTAGTGGTTATTTAGTTGTATTTATTTGTCAAAATTCATCAAGCTGTACACTTAAATACATATATTTTATCACACATGTATTACACATAGGTTGAAAAAAATTTAGATAGACAAAGAAATAAGATTTTCCAGGGATGGATATTTTGTCACTGACATTGTTCACAATTGTCAGAACATGGTTATAAGAAAAAGCAGGACAATTTTAGTTAGCTTTATTGTTGTTTTTAAACTCTTTAGAAACAATTTACTTTCCGTTACCTGCTCCTTGGGCAGATTTCCCCCTCTCTCCTGCACTGCGAACATCACTGCCAATTTCCCACTTCTTGAAATGGTCAAAAAAGAACTTCATAATATGACTCCACTCTGACCTCATAGCCCCACATCCAACTGATTCCTCAACGTTGTGAAGGACAAAACATTCCAGTTGGGATTAAATCCATCCTTTTTCTAGCAGTGAAAAACATCTTGGTTTAGGATGGATCATCCAGAATGATCACAGTCCTCATTAGCATAGTGATCCACTCAGAATGAAAAACAGAATTTGTGTGGGAGAGAATTAGCTTTAACTTGCTTAGGGTTGTAGGGTCTACAGACACGAGGCCTAGAAATGCCTAAGCCATTATTTTGCCATCTGGTAAAGTAATCTGGAATCAAGTGAGAAGAGAGGAAAATATAGTCAAAATAACCACAGAATAGTGCTTTTAAATTAATGAATTTAATCCAGAAGAATTTTTCATGAATTCAGATTTTTTTTAAAAAATGGATTTTTTTTCAAGTTCTTCAAAACTCACTGAAATTATATTTTATTTAAAGGATTGGTTGTTCTAAATTCTGTGTTTGGTTATGAAATGTTAAAAGGTAATACTTAGTATATAAATACCATATCAAAAAAGATTTGCCTTAGCTTTGTTGATTTCTATTTTCATCTAGTTAATGGAACTTATCTAGCTATATCTTTTACATTTCTACAATTTTTATGTTTTTATCATTTATAGTTATCTCCTTTGCATTTTCTCCCTGACTCATGAGCAACCCACTTTTACAACTATATCTTTATTTCATAATTAATTCTGTGGTTCCTTGGTGCAGAGGTAGATAACAAGAAATAATAGTAAGTTTGCCTCTTATTTTACTTGTGTTCTTATCTCTGGATGCTTATACACAATTACAAATTTAACTAAAAGAGTTGAAGTTTTACCTCCAGTGATCAGCTTGATTTTGTGTGCTGATCACAAGCTGGAGGTCAACATCCAGCTTGCTGACATTTTCATTAAAAAGGGAAAAAAAGAAAATGAAAAAACTTTCAGATTAAATGGAGACACCATGACTCATCAACAATATTTTGCACCAAGATCCCAATAAATTTTCCTGTTTTAGCCTATGGATCAACACACTATTATGATTATGATTATGATTGATGCATACTCTTTTATACATCTCTGAGAGCCCTAAAAAGCCATTATACATTTTTATTTTGGCCATATGACTGTGAATACTGACTCAAACCAGAGATACTCAATAAAGTTTCTGGATATTTTCCTCAAACATTATCATTTTCTAAAGAAAAACATGTTTTCCATATTCACCCACATGTTTAATAAAGCTACTTGTCCCAAATCCCAATTTATTTATTTTTCTTCATTTAACTCAAAATAAAATAATATCTTTATGTACCTAAATCTATAAGTCAAAAGATGATTCAATTATTTGGGTAATTATTTTGAGACCAAATCATAAGTTCATTTTTATATATATGCATATATTTATTAAAAATATTTAATTTAAAGCCTACATACATATGCTCCAATTTTATATTTTCAATGTTCAGAGAGTAACATGGGGTAATTTTATCTAACTACAGAGCCTATGTTTTCTATTCTTGTATTTTCCTTCTTATTTATACCTATCACCATTGGTCAGCACTTATTTACTTCCATCTCCATCCCACAACACTCTTATTAGCTAAATAAATATCCTCAAACTCAAACCTCTATCATTCTAAATTTGTGAGTTTTTCATTCCATAATTGTGCTGTTGAGTGGAAAAATAATCTTTTTAAATAAATGGCCATCTACCACTGGACACTTATAGCAACCATACTATACTTTTTACTTAGCTATTTAATTTCTTTTGTGCAGTGGTACTCTTCCTTAATCATCTCCGTTCCAAGTTCCACTTCCATTCAAAAGTTGATTTCACAAGTCACTTCCAAAACACGCAGTCTTTATGTATTATACTGAAGTTCACCATAGTTTTAGAACATCTGAATGGGCTAACATTCTTCTCATATTCTCTAAAGTCTCTATGAAAGATAAATCATTTCAACTGGTTTTGACTCAAATGCCCTCTTCCCATCCTAGTAACCATCCTAGTAGCTTCACTCAATGAGTTTTCCGATTAATATCTAGCATGTGCAAACATATTCTTTACTCCTTTTTTTCCAATACAGTTTAAATTTGCACACATTTCCCACCTTAAACAACAAAAATGTTGTCTTCCATTCAAAATTAAGATTACTGAGAAAATACCTCATTTAATAATCAACTAACAAAGATGGATTCGACTATATCTATTCTGCTCCTTAAAGTAACTCTTGCCAAAATCACCAATCTCCTTGATGCTTTATTTAACAGAAAGTCTTAGGTCTACTCTTACTTAAATTTCTGTTGCATTTGACAAATTTAATCAAATCTACATCTTTGAGTAGATTATTCCATTGGATGAATGAAGAATAATATTCCTCCAATATTTTGTTTAAATATGATGTTAACTATTTGAAGTATGTCTCCCACAAAATATGTTGAATTTCTATTGTCTCCTATTTATGAATATAGTTTTATTTAGGAATAAGATCTTTCCAGATAATCAAGTTGAAGTCATTGTGGTAAGTCCCAGTCAAATATGATTGGTATTTTTAAAAAGGGGGAAATGTGGACACAGACACAGACATGCACAATGGTAAGATGATGTAAGACAAACATGTGACAACAGAGAAGCAGAGATTGATCCAATGATATGCAAGCCAAGAATTGCTGACCACCACCAGAGGTAGGATGAGACACTGAAAGAAGGATTCTACTTCCTCGTAGAGTTTCAAAGGGAATATGGCCCTGTTCACACCTTGAGTTCAGATTTCTGAAATCCCCAGAACTGTGAAACATAAATTTCTGTTTTCTTAAGCATTCAGTTTGTTTCCTAGCAAAAGATGGTGTTTCTTTGACATCTGTCCTTGGCTTTCTTCTGTTCTGAATCTTTCTATTCTCCAGTTGTCATCCTATCAATTACAATGCCTATAATTACCATCTATACTGGGAAAAATCTTTACATGACATTCAAGTCTTTTATTGTTCCAGACTTGTTTTAGAGGTTCATTACTTGACCTGTGCCCCATGTACTCCACTTTCTATGCATGCTAGTCTTTTGCCCAAGGACTAAGAGAATTGTATCTTACATCAGAAACCAGTCTTTGGGGAAACCACTAAACTTTCAAGTATCAGTTTCCAGATCTGCAAAATGAAGTTAGAAAAGTATCCAACAATGCTGTCCTATCAGTCCTCTTACTTGCTCCTTTCATTTGCAGAGCATAACTAGGATTTTCCAATTCTGAGAACTGGGTGTATTGAAAAAAGATCAGCCCTCTAAATGAAGGTAGAAAAATTTATTACATGTACCACCATGTATTTTTATTTCTTAATTGCTCCCTCATCTTGCACTTCATAAAGATCCAGATTAAAATGACTAATTAGAGAAATAAAGTGTTGACAGAAGCACAAATTTCCAAATAGCTGATTATTGTTGACCTCTAGCAATAATTTTTACATGTAACCATTTAAAATAGGTTTGATTTATGACTTAATCATTCCCAATGAATGTTAAAAATTGAAAAATTAGTATGTATCTATTTTGATGCATTTAATAGATTTCTACCGAGACACAATTCAATATTTATCATCAAATATGTTAATACAGTTTCTGAATATGACATATTTTTTCCTAATTGTTCAAAAACTGCATATTCTCTCTTGATATATTTAAACTACTCAGAATTTTGTTGTTGATTATATTTTGTTTGTTTGTTTTTGCACTAGTATTTGTCCTCAGTATTGTTGGATCAGTAAATATTCAGTTTTTGAAGCCCATGCACAGAGTTAAGTACTTTAATTGTTGAACAATTTCCAAGAATTTTAGTTGGAGCTTAGAAGTATATATACATAGGACAAAATAAAAATGCATTAATAGAAATTATAAAGCTTACTGGTTCCACTTAGTGGCAATGCAAAGCAAATTAAAATTATCACTAAAATTATATTAAAATGTTATAAAACCTTTTAAAAGTTTACTTATATGACCTTTCTATAAAGGTGGATATTCAACGTTGAAAATAATACCCACTATTTTAAAAACGCATATAAATGAATTTTGGATTTCTATTACAATTCTTTTCTAGTAAAATAAAGTTTTTTATTATTTTAGAAGAGCTGTCTGAGCAATAAAAAGCTAACTGAAATAGTATCTCTTGGTAATTATAAAGGTTTTTATGGTTTAATTTTTTCTACTAATTAAGAATATGTTTTCCATTCTATGTCTATGAAATGCCATTCATTCAACTGCTGGGACCTAAGTAAATAGCCAAAAAATGTCTGTAAATGATCAAACACAAAAATACATAAGTCTGGAAGATAATATAATACTTCTTATACAGAAATTCATCTTTATTATGAGCTAATAAAATATATGAAGTACTTTCAATAGCTAATCATTTTATTAGCAAAAGCCCTGTATTTTCTACAAAACAATGTTTAAGCAGATGAAATATTAGCAAAAGACCTGTATTTTCTACAAAACAATGTTCAAGCAATAAATATAATGATTTAAATAAATTATGTTTCCTTTAAATTGAATAATCAGTTATGGTAACCTCCCTAATTGATTTATCATCATAAAATATGATAAAATAATGATATATGAATAAATTCCAGTATAAATATATATGAATAAAATCCAGTATAAATTTAAATTTTTTCCAATATAAATATCATTAGAACACCTGTCTTAGAAAAGTATTTTTCTTCTGCTTTAAAAGCACATTTGGGATTCTTATGAAAACTATTCATGTGTTAACAACTAAATACATTTTTATTGTCTCTTTAATGTCTGCAAAACATCAAACTGCACATAACATGTTTTACCATAGAGAAATCTTTCCAGTTTAGTTATGATAGACTAAGTTTTATATGATATGTGAAAATATCCGATCTATATATAAAATATATTGCTAAGAAAAAGAACCTTACCATATATTGTTGACTAATATTTTAGATATTTTAAGAGAAGAAAATAAAAGTAGAACTCAACTGAATATTCTTTTTTTCATATAGAAATAATATGGTACAACAAGCAAAAGTAATAAAATCCTCAGTATGTCAAATTTCAATATTGCTTCTTTAATTAATTTTACATATAAAAGCAAAACACTTAAAAACCATTCTGTGGTTGCAATTTACTTTACCATTTTTACCTTTACAGCTCACTGTAGATAAGCAACCAATGTCCTTTTACAGCTATCACATTGTGAGGATTTAATGTTGCTGCTATTAAACATCAGAGGAGAAATAATGGGTGAAAATATCATTATCATTTATTCTCATCATAATTTTATATTAAATAACATTTAATCATGAAGGGTCCAAGCAAAGGTATGTAATATGTCATTTGGACTTATAAGAATACTAATCCATACACTTAATTAATATAATATGGATTGCTTACATTTCATTATATATGTATAATTGATGTTCATTTTAAAATCATATTGTATAATCCTATTACTTGGTGACAAGGAAAATTAGAAATCTAAGTATCATGACTAAGGAACCTTCAATATGGCAGAGGAGTAAGAGGTGGAGATCACCTTCCTCCACACAAATACATCAAAAATACATCTACATGTTTAACAACTCCTACAGAACACCTACTGAAGGCAGGCAGAAGACCTCAGACTTCCAAAAAGGCAAGAAACTCCCCACCTATCTGGGTAGGGAAAAAGAAAAAAGAAAAACCAGAGACAAAAGAATAAGGACAAGACCTGCACCTCTGGGAGGGAGTCGTGAAGGAAGAAAAGTTTCCACACACTAGGAAGGCCCTTCACTGGTGGAGATGGAGTAGTGTGGGGGGAAGCTTCAGAGCCATGGAGGAGAATACAGCAACAGTGGTGCAGAGAGCAAAGTGGAGAGATTCCCGCACAGAGGATCAGTGTCAACCAGCACTTACCAGCCTAAGAGGCTTGTCTACTCACCCGCTGGGGAGGATCAGGGCTGGGAGCTGAGGCTCAGGCTTCAGAGGTCAGATCCCAGAGAGAGGACTGGGGTGGGCTGCATGAACACAGACTGAAGGGGGCTAGTGAACCACAACTAGCCAGGAATGAGTCCAGGAAAAAGTCTGGAACTGCCTAAGAGGCAAGAGGCGATTGTTTCAGGATGTGCAAGAAGAGGGGATTAAGAGCACCAACTAAACGAGCTCCAGAGATGGGTGCGAGCAGTAGCTTTCAGTGTGGGCATCATAGACAGGCATGAAACACTAAGACTCCTGCTGCAGCCACCAAGAATCCTGTGTGCAGACACAGGTCACTATCCACACTTACCATTTCAGGAGTCTGTGCAGCCGGCCACTGCCAGGGTCCCGTGATACAGGGACAACTTCCCCAGGAGAACACACGGCATGCCTCAGGCTGTTGCAACTTCATGCTGGCCTCTGCTGCTGAAGGCTCACCCCGCATACCATACACCTCACCCTCCCTGGACTGAGTGAGCCAGAGCCATGGAATCAGCCACTCCTTTAACCCCCTCCTGTCTAGGTGGGAAATAGATGCCCTCAGGTGACTTATAGGGAGAGGACAAAGTTTAAATTTGGAGCCAAATCCAAGGCTGAACCCCAGGAGCTGAGCGAACAAAGAAGAGAAAAGGACATTTCTCCCAACAGCCTCAAGAGCAGCAGATTAAATCTCCACAAGGAACTTGATGTACCCTGTATCTCTGGAATACCTGAATAGACAATGAATCATCCAAAAATTGAGGCAGTGGACTTTGGGAGCAACTGTAGACTTGGGGTTTGCTTTCTGCTTCTAATTTTTTTCTAGTTTTATGTTTATCTTAGTTTAGTATTTGGAGCTTATTAACATTGGTAGATTTGTTTATTGATTTGGGTCCTCTCTTCTTTATATATATATATATATTTGTTGTTGTTTTTCCTATCTCTCTTTTTTGGAGTGTGTATGTGTATACTTCTTTGTGTGATTATGTCTGTATAGCTTTGCTTTTACCATTACTCCTAGGGTTCTCTCTGTCCGTATTTTTATTTTTTTCTTTTTAGAATAGGTTTTAGTGTTTGTTATCATAGGTAGATTGTTTTTTTCGAGGGGGGGGGTTTGGTTGCTCTTTTCTTTCTTTCTTTTATGTTTATTCTATTTTTATTACTTTTTAATTTTTAATTATTTTAATAACTTTAGTTTAGTTTCTTTCTTTCTTTCCTTTTTTCTCCCTTTTCTTTTGAGCCATGTGTCCGACAGGGTCTACATGTTCTGGATGGGTGTCATGCCTGTACCTGTGAGGTTGGAGAGCCGAGTTCAGGACATTTGTCCACAAGAGACCTCCCAGCTCCATGTAAAATATCTCCAACAAAATATCTCCAACAAAATATCTCCAACAAATCTCCTTCTCAATGCTAAGACCCAGCTACACTCAATGACAAGCAAGCTACAGTGCTGGACACCCTAAGTCAAACAACTAGTAAGACAGGAAGACAACCACACCCATTAGCAGAGATGCTGCCTAAAACCATAATAAACTCACAGACACCTCAAAATACACCACTGGTTTTGGTCATGCCCACCAGAAAGACAAGATATGGCCTCATTCACCAAATCACAATCAACAGTCCCCTTAACTAGGTACCCTATACAACAAGCAAACCAGCCTTACCAACCGGGGGAAGAAACCAACAACAATGGGAACTATGAAACTGCAGCCTGTGAAAAGGAGACCCCAAACACAGTAAGTTAAGCAAAATGAGAAGACAGAGAAATACACAGCAGTTGAAGGACCAAGGTAAAAACCCACCAGGCAAAACAAATGAAGAGGAAATAAACAGTCTACCTGAAAAAGAATTCAGAGTAATGAAAGTAAAGATGATCCAAAATCTTGGAACTAGAATGGAGAAAATATAAGAAAATTTTAACAAGGACTTAGAAGAACTAAAGAGCAAACAAACAATGATGAACAACACAATAAATTAAATTAAAAATTCTCTAGAAGGAATCAATAGCAGAATAACTGAGGCAGAAGAACGGATAAGTGAGATGGAAGATAAAATAGTGGAAATAATTACCACAGAGAAGAATTAAAATAAATAAATAAATAAATAAATAAATAAATAAATAAATAAATTAGGACAGTCTCAAAGAGCTCTGGAAAAACATTAAAGGCACCAACATTAGAATTATAGGGGTCCCAGAAGAAGAAGAGAAAAAGGAAAGGGACTGAGAAAATATTTGAAGAGATTATAGTTGAAAATTTCCCTAATATGGGAGAGGAAATAGTCAATAAATTCCAAGAAACACAGAGCGTCCCATACAGGATAAATCCAAGGAGAAGCATGCCAAGATACATATTATTCAAACTATCAAAAATTAAATACAAACAAAACATATTAAAAGCAGGAAGGGAAAAGCAACAAATAACATAAAAGGGAATCCCTAGAAGGTTAACAGCTGATATTTCAGCAGAAACACTACAAGCCAGAAGGGAGTGGCAGAACTTATTTAAAGTGATGAAAAGGAAAAACCTATAACAAAGATTAATTTACCCAGCAAGATCTCATTAAGATTCAACAGAGAAAGTAAACACTTTACAGACAAACAAAAGTTAAGAGAATTCAGCACCACCAAACCACCTTACAACAAAGGCTAAAGGAATGTCTCTAGGCAAGAAACACAAGAGAAGGAAAAAAACCTACAATAACAAACCCAAAACAATCAAGAAAATGGGACTAGGAACATACATATTGATAATTATGCTAAAGGTAAATGATTAAATGCTCCCACCAAAAGACACAGACTGGCTGAATGGATACAAAAACAAGACTCATATATAGACTGTCTAAAAGAGACCCACTTCAGACCTAGAGACACATATAGACTGAAAGTAAGGGGATGGAGAAAGATATTCCATGCAAATGGAAACCAAAAGAAAGCTGGAGTAGTAATTCACATATCAGACAAAATAGACTCTAAAATAAAGACTATTAGAAAAGACAAAGAAGGAAACTACATAATGATCAAGGGATCAATCCAAGAAGAAGATATAACAATTACAAATATTTATGCACCCAACATAGGAGCACCTCAATACATCAGGCAAATACTAAGAGCCATAAAAGGGGAAACCGACAGTAACACATTCATAGTAGGGGACTATAATACCCCACTTTCACCCATGGACAGATCATCCAAAATGAAAATAAATAAGGAAACACAAGCTTTAAATGTTACATTAAACAAGATGGACTTAGTTGATAGTTATAGGACATTCCATCCAAAAACAAGAGAATACACATTTTTCTCAAGTGCTCATGGAACATTCTCCAGGGTAGATCATATCTGGGGTCACAAATGAAGCCTTGATAAATTTAATTGAAATTGTATCAAGTATCTTTTCCAACCACAATACTATGAGACTAGATATCAATTACAGGAAAAGATCGGTAAAAAATACAAACACATGGAGGGTAAACAATACACTACTTAATAAAGAAGTGATCCCTGAAGAAATCAAAGAGGAAATGAAAAAATACCCAGAAACAAATGACAGTGTAGACACGACAACCCAAAACCTATGGGATGCAGCAAAAGCAGTTCTAAGAGGGAAGTTTATAGCAATACAATCCTACCTCAAGAAACAGGAAACATCTAGAATAAACAACCTAACCTTGCACCTAAAGCAATTAGAGAAAGAACAACAACAACAAAAAACTCCAAAGTTAGCAGAAGGAAGGAAATCATAAAGATCACATGAGAAATAAATGAAAAAGAAATGAAGGAAATGATAGCAAAGATCAATAAAACTAAAAGCTGGTTATTTAAGAAGATAAACAAAATTGATAAATCATTAGCCAGACTCATCAAGAAAAAAAAAGGAGAAGACTCAAATCAATAGAATTAGAAATGAAAAAGGAGAGGTAACAACTGACACTGCAGAAATACAAAAGATCATGAGAGATTACTACAAGCAACTCTGTGTCAATAAAATGGACAACCTGGAAGAAATAGACAAATTCTTAGAAATGCACAACCTGCCAAGACTGAATCAGGAAGAAATAGAAAATATGAACAGACCAATCACAAGCACTGAAATTGAAAATGTGATTAAAAGTCTTCCAACAAACAAAAGCCCAGGACCAGATGGCTTCACAGGCGAATTCTATCAAAGATTTAGAGAAGAGATAATAACTATCCTTCTCAAACTCTTCCAAAATATAGCAGAGGGAGGAACACGCCCAAATTCATTCTACGAGGCTACCATCACCCTGATACCAAAACCAGAGAAAGATGTCAGAAAGAAAAAAAATTACAGACCAGTATCACTGATGAACATAGATGTAAAAGTCCTCACCAAATACTAGCAAACAGAATCCAACAGCACATTGAAAGGATCATGCACCATGATCAAGTGGGGTTTATTCCAGGAATGCAAAGAGTCTTCAATATATGCAAATCAATCAATGTGATACACCATATTAATAAATTGAAGGGGAAAAACCTATCGTCATCTCAACAGTTGCAGAGAAAGCTTTCAACAAAATTCAACACCCATTTATGATAAAAACCCTGCAGAAAGTAGGCATAGAGGGAACTTTCCTCAACATAGAAAAGACCATATATGACAAACCTGCAGCCAACATCGTCCTCAATGGTTAAAAACTGAAAGCATTTCCACTAAGATCAGGAACAAGACAAGGTTTCCCACTCTCACTACTCTTATTCAATTTAATTTTGGAAATTTTAGCCAGAGCAATCAGAGAAGAAAAGGAATATAAGGAATCCAAATCGGAAAAGAAAAAGTAAAGCTGTCACTGTTTGCAGATTACATGATACTATACATAGATAATCCTAAAGATGCTACCAGAAAACTACTAGAGCTAATTAATGAATTTGGTAAAGTAGCAGGATACAAAATTAATGCACAGAAATCTCTGGCATTCCTATACACTAATGATGAAAAATATGAAAGTGAAATCAAGAAAACACTCCCATTTACCATTGCAACAAAAAGAATAAAATATCTAGGAATAAACCTACCTAAGGAGACGAAAGACCTGTATGCAGCCAATTATAAGACACTGATGAAAGAAATTAAAGATGATACAAATAGACGCAGAGATATACCATGTTCTTGGATTGGAAGAATCAACAGTGTGAAAATGACTCTACTACCCAAAGCAATCAACAGATTCAATGCAATCCATATCAAACTATCACTGGTATTTTTCACAGAACTAGAACAAAAAATTTCACAATTTGTTTGGAAACACAAAAGACCCCAAATAGCCAAAGCAATCTTAAGAATGAAAAACGGAGCTGGAGGAATCAGGCTCCCTGACTTCAGACTATACGACAAAGCTACAGTAATCAACACAGTATGGTACTGGCACAAAAACCAAATGATAGATAAATGGAACAGTATAGAAAGTCCAGTGATACACCCACACACATATGATCCACTTATCTTTGATAAAGGAGGCAGGAATATACAGTGGAGAAAGGACAGCCTCTTCAATAAGTGGTGCTGGGAAAACTGGACAGGTACATATAAAAGTATGAGATTAGAACACTCCCTTACACCATATACAAAAATAAGCTCAAAATGGATTAAAGACCTAAATATAAGGCCAGAAACTATCAAACTCTTAGAGGAAGGCCTAGGTAGAACACTCTATGACATAAATCACAGCAAGATCCTTTATGACCCACCTCCTAGAGAAATGGAAATAAAACCAAAAATGAACTAATGGGACCTAATGAAACTTCAAAGCTTTTGCACAAGAAAGGAAACCGTAAACAATACCAAAAGACAACCCTCAGAATCGGATAAAATATTTGCAAATGAGGCAACTAACAAAGGATTAATCTCCAAAATTTATAAGTAGCTCATGCAGCTCAATAACAGAAAAACAAATAATCCATTCCAAAAATGGACAGAAGACCTAAATAAACATTTCTCCAAAGAAGATATACAGATTGCCAACAAACACATGAAAGAATGCTCAACATCATTAATCATTAGAGAAATGCAAATCAAAACTACAATGAGATATCATCTCACACCAGTCAGAATGACCATCATCAAAAAATCTAGAAACAATAAATGCTGGAGAGGGTGTGGACAAAAGGGAACACTCGCACTGCTGCTGGGAATGTGAATTGGTTCAGCCACGATGCAGAACAGTATGGAGGTTCCTTAAAAAACTACAAATAGAACAACCATATGACCCAGCAATCCCACTACTGGGCATATACCCTGAGAAAACCATAATCCAAAAAGAATCTTGTACCAAAATGTTCATTGCCGCTCTATTTACAATAGCCAGAAGATGGAAACAACCTAAGTGTCCATCACTGGATGAATGGATAAAGAAGATATGGCACATATATACAGCCATAGAAAGAAACGAAATTGAGTTATTTGTAGTGAGGTGGATTTACCTAGAATCTGTCATACGGAGTGAAGTAAGTCAGAAAGAGAAAGACAAATACCGTATGCTAACACATATATATGGAATATAAGAAAAAAAATGTCATGAAGAACCTAGGCGTAAGACGAGAGTAAAGACACAGACTTACTAGAGAATGCACTTGAGGATATGGGGAGGGGAAGGGTAAGCTATGACAAAGTGAGAGCGTGGCATGGACATATATACACTACCAAACGTAAAATAGATAGCTAGTGGGAAGCAGCTGCATAGCACAGGGAGATAAGTTTGGTGCTTTGTGACCACCTGGATTGGTGGGATAGGGAGTGTGGGAGAGAGGGAGACGCAAGAGGGAGGAGATATGGGAACATATATGTATAACTGTTTCACTTTGTTATAAAGCAGAAACTAACACACCATTGTAAAGCAATTATACTCCAATAAAGGTGTAAAAAAAAAAAAAAGCTTCTGGATAGCCAAAGTAACTATTAAGAAATTAAAAAGGCAAATTACTGAATGGGAGAAAATACTTTTAAATCGTATATCTAATAAGGGTAAATATTCAAAATGTGTCAAAAACTCATACAACTCAATAGAAAAAATCAAGCAATCCAATTAAAAATGAACAGAAGATCTAAATAGACAGTTTTCCGAAGAAGACATACAGATAGCCAACAAGTACATAAAAAGATACTCTACATTATTAATCAGGAGGGAAATTAAATTCAAAACCACAATGAGATATCACTTTATACCCATTAGAATGGCTATTATTAAAGAGAAAAAGAGCAAGTGTTGGCAGGCTGTGGAGGAAAGGGAACCCTGATGTCCTGTTGGTGGGAATGTAAATTGGTGCAGTCATTATGGAAAACAGTATGAAAGTTCCCCCAAAAATTGAAAATAAAGTTACCGTGTGATCCAGCATTTCTATTTCCGAATATTTACCCAAAGAAAAAGAAAACAATAACTGTATAAGATGTGTGCACTCCTATGTTCATTACAGCACTATTTACAATAACCAAGACATGGAAACATCCTAAGCATTTATTGATGAGTGAATGAATATAGAAATTGTGGTATGTATATATATATATACACATATACGTATATATGTATATGTATATGTATATATATGCACACACAGTGGAATGAAATCTTGCCATTTGTGACAACATGGATGGACCACAAGGACATTGTGCTAGGTGAAATATGTCAGAGAAAGACAAATACTGCATATTCTGTTATATATGGAATCTAAGAAAACAAAACAAAACAAAAATACAAGCTTATAGTTACAGAGAACAGATTGGTGGTTATCACAAGCAACAGTTAAGGGATAGAAGAATTGGGTAAAGGGGATCAAATGGTTAAAAAAGAGAAAGAAAGAACTTCTTTTGAGAATTTTTTTGGTGAACTTTTGACCTAAATTCTAGAAACCAGTTTTCCTTTTGGATGTCAAGCAAATTCCCTCCTTCAGGGGGCTGGGAGATACTTCATTATTCATTATTTTTCTCAGCATGACATCCAAGGAAAAGGTTTTGGAATGGGGAGGAACTTGGATATGTTGTATTAGAAAAAGGAAGAGGAACACAAATTAAGAAAAGATGCTCAAGATATGGAATTTAATTTCAAATGAAAACTACACTCAGTGTTCAGTGTTTTCTCTTGTAAAGTTGGGATGAAAAGAGGATTAAATTAGATAATAAAATCTAATAGTTTTTTATAAAAATCAAGCCATTAATAGAATTTTATGAAAAAGGGACTTATAGGAAAAATAGAATATGGTGGAACATTCAACACCTGAATATAGTCTAGTAAGGAATACTGTTCAAAAAAACCTAATAAAAACTTTAAACATCTTAAATCTCTAAAAATTTAAAAATAAGTTTAAAAACTTTAATGAAATGGGACACATGTAAAAACTTAAATGACCATATTTTTGATTCAAGAAAAACTAGTAATTTGCATGTGAAATATTGATAAGAGAAAATCAGTTAACTTACCAAAGGAAACAAATACACACAAGACAAGTGGATGGGTTCAGTTTCACCTGGGAGGTTTTCTTCCTAGCAATTAGGAAGTACCATATAGATATTACCTATTTTTTTCCAGAGCAAGGAAAAATACCTAAAATTTACAATTAGTTTGAAAATGTAAAAATAAAACATGCACTAAAGCCTGGCAAATACAGTTTGAATAATGAGAAACTGCTGACACTTAGAACAATGTGTTAGAATTCTCAAATAAGATTTAATTGTGTGACCCAAATAAGATTTAATGTTAGCAAACATAGGAACATAGTCTAGCATATCAGTATGTGAAATGTACCATTATTTTGATGGATTCTCAAAAATATTTGATAAAATCTTATCTTCTTGATATTTTTTTTTAGTTTTAAAGCACTACTTATGTAATTTATTCTTTATATTTCTCTCCAAATTAACTCCAAATAGTCACACAAACTTATCAAAAACAATATATATTGTGTTGCCAACCTTGGCTTTAACAATATACTTTTTAAAATTTCTTTCTTTCTTCCTTTCTTTCTTTCTCTTTCTTTCTTTCCTTCTTTCTTTCTTTCTTGCTTTTTTTCTTGCATAATTGGAGGTGCTGTAGTAACTGGGAAATGATCATTTTAAATCCTTAAACCAAACCAGACAAAATAATAAATTTCAAAGTGAACCAGAAATATAACTTTGAAAGAAGTCATACAAATACTAGAAGAAAAATATGTTTATACAAACCCCAATTTAAAATCTGCAAAATAAATGAACAGATTATTTTATATATATGTAAAAATGGTCCTTAAACACATGAAAATATATTTAATCTCAGTTACTATAAGAGAAATGCAAATCACTACTACACTAAGATGACATTTCTTAACTCTCAAATTGAAATTAATACATTTAGAACAGAAATTAATTAATACATTTAGAGCAGAAATTAATACATTTGACAACACATTTAATTAATGAAGCTGTGGGGAAATGGTATTCTTATTAATTGCCAGTGGGCATGTAAACTGGAACAGCTCATAACAAGGAAAATTCAGAAATATCAATAATCTATGTAAATATTTAACTCTTGACCCAACAATCCCAATTATAATAATTCAACCTGAAGTTACACCTTGAAACATAACATATATATTTAATGTTATGCATTACAGCATTTTTACAGTGTATTGGTAAGACTCTAAATGTTCATGTATAGAAGACTGGTTGACTATAGACATTATTATACCCACACAATTGTTATATGCAGTTACATATGCAGTTTTATAAAAGAATAAGAAAAATCTCTGTGAACTGACACAATATAATTTGTTGTGTAAAAAAAGAAAATGAGAAAGCAAAGCTGGGCTTCCCTGGTGGCGCAGTGGTTGAGAGTCCACCTGCCGATGCAGGGGACGCGGGTTCATTGCCCCGGTCTGGGAAGATTCCACATGCCGCAGAGAGGCTGGGCCCGTGAGCCATGGCTGCTGAGCCTGCGCGTCCAGAGCCTGTGCTCCGCAACGGGAGAGGCAACAGCAGTGAGAGGCCCACGTACCGCAAAAAAAAAAAAAAAAAAAAAAAAAAAAAAAAAAAAAAGCTATAGTATAGTAGCTTTATCCATAAGAAATAGGGAAAATATAAAAACATACACAGATTTGCATTTTCTTAAAAACTATATATAATCAAACAGAAACTTCTGAGATTTGTTTTAGTCTACAGGGAGTGAGTGAAAATACAATGAAATGAGCAAGAAAGTAGTGATAATTCTCTAATTTGTATAGATAGTTTTGATCTTTTAAACTATTTTACAAAATCAAAAATTAAAACAGTAAGAATGGGTAAAAAATAAAAGAGAAAACAAACTATAGCCTATTTTACTAATAAACCTAAGCATAACTGCATTTCAGATAAATAGCATAACCATACAAAATGGGTAAAATCCCAAGTGACTTTAAAATACAGTACTTTGATATTACAGCTTCAAGCTAAAGAAATAAGAAAAAGAAAAGCAACTATTAAACTACAGTTAATAGATGTTTTCCACAATAGTATAGAATAGCAATTCTGAACCTACTCTCTCTATATTGTAGGACTGAGAAAATAATAAATATATTGTAGAAAATGGAAGCCAGGTATCTCACTGTTTTTAAAGGAAGTGACAAAGAAGGAAAGGAAATGTACCCTGAATAGTTGCATCATAACTGAAGGTGACAGAATGGACTCAAAGTTTTATAAGTAGATTACAAAGATATTGGCACAGATGAAAGTAATAGAGAGAGATACAAATGGCAGAGAATTACAAACAAACATAGAGAGAAGCATATACACAGATAGATATAAAAATTTCTAGGCATTGTCAACAGAGAGTGTCTAGAAGCACTAAGAACACCTATGTCAATATATGGCTGATTTCAGGGCTGGGCAAGAAAAGAGTAAGATAAGTCTAGGATAGAAACTATCTAAGGGACAAAAATTAAATGATATGGACAGATCAAAGACACAGGATCCAGCTATTATTTAGAAATTTTGAACATTAATAATAAAATATATTATAACTAACTCATTAAAAATAGGAATCCATTTTCCATAGTTATGTAAATAAATGAATAATAAAATCTAAAAATGACAATGACACATCTGTAGAGTAAAATGCCAAAAAAAAATATAGAAGTAATACTAAGTAAATAAAATCTCTATTTCATTCATAGAAAATCTCTATTTCATTTCCTTCACAAAAATGACCTATTAGTGTCACTGGTTAAACTTGAATACTATTAAGATATTCACATATTCTTCAGTATTGATCACTAAGTACTTATTGATTACAAAGGAAAAACAGTAATTTTACAATGCAGAAACCTGAAGAAATCACTTTAACCTGATATACCTACCAAAAATGTAAAACCTCAATGTAATTTTGAGAAAGCATCAGACAAAATCAAATTATCGGATGCTCTTCAAAATAACTGACCAGGACTCTTCAAAAATATAAAAGTCATGAAAGGCAAAGAAATCAGAAAAAATCATCTCCAGATTAAAGCCAAATAAAAGACATGTCAACTAAAATCAATGTGTGATCATTTATCAGATTCATACTTGGAAAAAAGGGATCTAAGTTAACATTATTTGGGTAATTCATATAAATGAATACAAACTATGGAATATCTAATAGCATGAAGCCAATCTTAAACTTTCACATTTTAATAATTCTACTGTAGTTATGTAACAGAATGTGTTTTAAGAAATGTACACTGAGGCTTCCCTGGTGGCACAGTGGTTGGGAGTCTGCCTGCTGATGCGGGGGACGTGGGTTCTTGCCCCGGTCTGGGGAGACCCCACGTGCCGCGGAGCGGCTGGGCCTGTGGGCTGTGGCCACTGGACCTGTGCGTGCGGAGCCTGTGCTCCACGGCAGGAGGGGCCGCAGTGGTGAGAGGCCCGCGTACCGCAAAAAATAAAATAAAAATAAAATAAAAGAAATGTACACTGAGGTTGCTTCCATGTCCTGGCTATTGTAAATAGAGCTGCAATGAACATTTTGGTACAGGACTCTTCATTTTTTTTTTTTCTTTGCATGTGGGATCTTCCTGGACCGGGGCACGAACCCGTGTCCTCTGCATCGGCAGGCGGACTCTCAACCACTGCGCCACCAGGGAAGCAACATGACTCTTTCTGAATTATGGTTTTCTCAGGATATATGCCCAGTAGTGGGATTGCTGGGTCGTATGGCAATTCTATTATTAGTTTTTTAAGGAACCTCCATACTAGAGTCTGTCATACATAGTGAAGTAAGTCAGAAAGAGAAAAACAAATACAGTATGCTAACACATATATATGGAATCTACGGAAAAAAAAAAAAGGTCATGAAGAACCTAGGGGTAAGGTGGGAATAAAGACACAGACCTACTAGAGAATGGACTTGAGGATATGGGGAGGGGGAAGGGTAAGCTGTGACAAAGTGAGAGAGTGACATGGACATATATACACTACCGAACATAAAATAGATAGCTAGTGGGAAGCAGCTGCATAACACAGGGAGATCAGCTCGGTGGTTTGTGACCACCTAGAGGGGTGGGAGGGAGGGAGATGCAAGAGGGAGGAGATATGGGAACATATGTATATGTATAGCTGATTCACTTTGTTATAAAGCAGAAGCTAACACATCATTGTAAAGCAATTATACTCCAATAAAGATGTTAAAAAAAAAAAAGAAATGTACACTGAGGTATTTTGTTTAGGGATAAGGGGTCAAGATATCTCAAATATAAAATATACCTATTATATGTATTATGTGATACATATATTATATTATATATAATGATATATATTATATATAAGCAAAGTATATATATATATATATGTATATGAGAATAATAGAGGTAAAGCTGAAAATAAAGGGGTCAGACTTAACTGTGGGTAAATTTAAGCAAAAGTATACCAAAGTCCTTTGTATTATTCCTCCAAATTATTTATCTTTGAAAATATTTAAACATTAAAAAAAATCACTTCTATAAAACTTCCATAGACATTTGTGTAAACTCTGAATGTTTTACATAAACTTCCAAAGAAAATAGATACAATATTTTGTTGCAGATTTTTAATAAGAACAGTGAACAATTTAGAGAAAATATGGCATATCCTCATTAAGGGAAAAGTAAAATGTTTAACAAGAGTACGCTATTGTATGGAAAAGTGTTACAATACATTATAATATATTATTAATGACAAAAAACTTACTAAACAATATGTACAATGTGGCATATATATATACATATAAGAACATATCTATATTCTCATAGTGATTTTTGTTTTTTTATTTTACAATTTTCATGCAATTATTTTTATATTCAGAAAAATTATCATTCTTAATTTACTTTAAAAATCTAACATAAACATATACAGGATTCTTTTTGTCATATCTTTGTTCATATAATGTTCATATAATGAAATTATAGTGTGCAATTAGTATGAAAAGAGGCACTTTAAGAAAACAGTATCTAAAGCATATAATATTATATATGTATACAGCATCAAATACCATAATACAAACATGATAGATTGCTCTAGGGTAGTTTAGAAGAAATGATGATAATATTCCAACATTTGAGCATCGGATTTATGTGCCCAGATTAACAATTTTAATTGAAATGTGTAGGCTTAAATTTAGATGACTTAAAGAACTTTAAAAGTGGAGGCTGTAATATTTAAGGTCAGCTGAAAGAATTGTCAATTTTTCTGGAATAATAAAGAACAGATCTCTCTGTGAAATTAGAGTACAGCAAAAACAAGGTGTGAGTGTGAAGGCATTTGTCAATGTTGGCCACTGTTCAATCTAAAACCATTCCAGGACTGGTCGGTAAATAAGTAGTAAAGTAATAGAAGGCATCATTTTAAAGTACTTATTATGTGCAACACAGTCTACATGATACTTCAACCTGAATAGCTCCTATTAGCTAAATTTGTTTGTTCCATTTCAAAAATTAGCTGTATTTAAATTTTTATTCATGTGTGTATTGTCTGCTTTCTTCATATGACCTTGCAAAACCACTACTGAAATTATTCTCCACAGAGTTTCCTTATTGAAGGTATGAATGTGAAGGAATGTAAGTAGGGAATAGACTGGCTATAATTTGTCTCTTCTACTCTCAACTCATTTTGTCAGTTCTAAAAAGAGTTCCACAGACACCTTAAGCTTGGCAAGCAGATGAAGTTTAACTATTTCTTTTTTTTTAATTAATTAATGTATTTATTTGGCTGCACCAGGTGTTAGTTATGGCACACAGGATCTTCATTGCAACATGAAGGGTATTTTGTCGTGGCATGCAGGATCTAGTTCCCTGACCAGGTATCAAACCCAAGTCCGCTGCACTGGGAGCATGGAGTCTTAACCATTGGACCACCAGGGAAGTCCCTGAAGTTTATTTCTATGTTAATTTTCATTTTATAAATTTAACTGTTTTCTTAATTTATCTGGAATCATGACATAAATGAACAACAGTAGAAGTTACTTTTAAAAATCTGCACTATTGGGGATTCCCTGGTGATGCAGTGGTTAAGAATCCACCTGCCAATGTAGGGGACACGGGTTCAAACACTAGTCTGGGAAGATCTCACATGTCGCAGAGCAACTAAGCCCCCGTGCCACAACTACTGAAGCTTGTGCGCCTAGAGCCCGTGCTCCACAACAAGAGAAGCCACTGCAATGAGAAGCCCATGCACCACAACGAAGAGTAGCCTCTGCTCGCTGCAACCAGAGAAAAGCCTGCGCGCAGCAAGGAAGACCCAACGCAGCCAAAAAAAAAAAACTTCACTGTTGATCTTATTTCATTAAACATGTAAATCTGGAACCATAAATGAATTTAAAGAAAAGAGAACATTCACTTTAAAAGGGAGACTCCAATAGACAACAGTGATTTATTTTTTCCTGAGCTCTCTTTACTTGGAATGATCCAAGGTAAGGACATTATTGTTGTTGGTGTTCATTAAAATCATGTATTCAACTGTAATATGTTAAAAATTTTAGTGTGTTTTTCTTTTTAATGTAAGTACAGCCAATTTTTACTTCCAGCACTGATTATAATACTTCTTTAAAAATCCATGGCAGGAAATTTATACTCACAAATTTAGCATTGAAATAATTGGTGAAACTTAGGAAAATATTTCTCACATTTCATATATTAAATTGTTCATGCTTGTTTTCAGTGTACTTTTTAGAAAAAAGATGCATGTTAAGCCTTTAAGATAGATAGGCATAGTGAGTTCCTTCATCTCAGTACCCATTCTGATCAATAATATCAAATATTTCTTCACAAATCACTTAAGGGTTTTCTTTGAACTAACCTAGTAGTATTGTAAGGTTTGTGCTTTGTGGCTGCTAACTGTTGTCTCTGCATTATTAGGGAATCAGACCCTGAGGTGGATGTTAGCAAGTAAGTGTTTATTAGGGAGGATGCTTGGGATGCCCCTCTGAGGACAGCACAGTAAAGAAACAGGATTGGGCAGAGAGTAGACCACTCCTTTAAGGCCTCAAAATTGACCCTATGTTCTGCAACTAAGAGATGGCATCTTATAATTT
Source organism: Grampus griseus (assembly GCF_964374135.1). Classification (NCBI taxonomy): domain Eukaryota; kingdom Metazoa; phylum Chordata; class Mammalia; order Artiodactyla; family Delphinidae; genus Grampus; species Grampus griseus. The sequence continues at coordinate 38,001,054 of NC_139012.1, read as the reverse complement.
CTGTTTTAACTTGAGGCAAGGAGGCCATGTTCTTATACCCCTGTATCAAAGAATCATTTGATACAGACTTCTCCAGGAAGGGAGTGTTGACTACACTGTAAAAATTCCTTTCTTTTCTGTAACATAGTATAATGATCTCAAGGTTAAGGTCTTTTATTGGGAAATGACAGACTTGAGAAAGAAGACAATATTATGAGGGTTTTCTAAAACTACATACAATTCAGTAGAATGATCTTTAAAATACTAACAGCATATGGTGTAATTTATCATTTTACACATATAACAATTTCAGTCTCACTTTTGGCTAAATCCCATGCATTGAAGAAAATAAATAGATGTCAAGTGTCATCTCATTACAAAGGAAAGTGTTAGAATCACCAGGGCATGGTAAGAGATTGAAAAATTCTTTCCACCTATGTTAATTATCAGCTTTCACATGACTACATGTGTCTGACTATAGAAAAAATGATGGTTGAAGATTTGAGGAAAGTGTCCGTAGTTTAAAGAGTCACAGTGTATTTTTCACCACTCTTCAGTGAAAGTTAAGAATGATGCCACTCCTTCAAGCCCATGAGAAGGACCACATAGAGACTTCAGATATGGGAATATAAAATTTATAAATATAAATATAACTCCTGTGTTAGGTATACTAAAGTAGAAAGTTTATGTTTGGAGCTTTTGTCTCTGTGACAGAACAAAGAGAGGTAGTTGCATAGATGGTGAATAACACCTAATCAAATGTAGGACAAAATTTTGTGCATCCCAGACACAAAGCATGAATTTAAATGTAAGGAGTCAACTTATAGATATACAAAAGTGGATTCCACTGAAGAACATCATCTGGGGAACAAGAGTACCCAACAGCATTTTGGGCAGGGTAGATCACCAAAAACAGTGGCTAAGGGGAAAGTTGATCATGTATCCTCACTTTGAACCTCTTTAACTTATTTACATTCAAATAAGATAAAAACTTTAAAAAATATTTTGTTATCTCTATGTTATTAATATGGTTGACCAGAATGAAAACAATGAAGGTTCCAATAATAATCCTAAGAACATTGCTAATTTTTCTGAGTGTAATCCATTAAATTATCTATAATACTTACAGATATCGAGCTTTTAAGAGTATTCCTGTTGTACCTAAAGTAACCCGTGCCTAGATTGTCAAAGGGAGCTAAACAATCAAAGAATTCATCAAACAAACAAATCAGAAAATTTGTGAAACTTTAAAATTTGAATTAGCTTCTAGCCAAGAATTTTTAAAGAGCAAAAGAATAGGATTCAGGCTCAGGGAAAGCATCATTTTGCAAATATTAGATTTAGCCTGTTGAGCAACAGATTCATTTTCTCCATTCAACTTCTAGAGGAGGCAGAATTTATATGGCACTTAAATATGGGAGGCTGTACTGCCACCAACTGCACCAAGATTCTGCCCAGACATCGACATTCACCAAAGCTTCCAAACGAAGTAATAAATTTTATTTGAAATAGAAAGGTAAAGATAAGAATATTTGTTGAACAAAAAAATATGTGTCATTAGTATTATAAAAGATATTTAACATGGCTTACTTTACTCTGCAATTGCTCCTTAATGCTCTCTTCCACAAATACAAACACAAATGCAAACACACAAAATCCGCAAACAGATTGATGAATCTCCCTTCCCTCTTATTAATCCTGTGACACCACTTTAGCAATCTTAACAAAATTGTCCTTCAGTGTCATTCATTTTAGACATACTTTAAGAAGGTGATCCTCAACATTTTTTGGTTGGGGAGTGCAGGAAGAGAAGCAGGTTACACATAGAAAATAATATTTATATACCAGGTTGTGGGAAACTTAATTTGTTACAATTGACAGGGAACCATACCAGGGCCTGCAGAGAAGACAGGAAAGCTGAGGAGATTAATATTTTGGGACACAAGTGAACAATTTTAAAAATAACACAAATTGACAATTTCTGGACTAGGAGATTTAAATTAAGTGATTATTTTGACAGGTGGACAAAAAAAAATTAGCCTATCCTGCAGTTAAGGAAACTAAATGTTGCTTCTCAAAGAGATGTTACTTGAATAGCTCAAAACAGCACCCTTAAACTTTTTTCATTCTAGCGCTACAGTATTTGCCCCTCCCCCAGATGTACTTATTATGCAAACGTTTGTCAGGTAACAAAACCATTTTAGTTGTAAAAGGCACATATATTCATTTCTGGCAATAGTAACTAAACTTATGTTGCAACTTCCATAATTTTATATATGCACATTATATACAAATTAACATGTTCTTTTAAACACTTATTTTATTAAATTGCTCTTGATTGTACATTTATACACACAAGTTTAAAGAAATTTGCTAAAACTATTAATACCATTTGGAGATGGAACATACTTATAAGCTCCTTTAAATATTATGTGTTCATCAATTGTCTAATAAAAATACTTTTGTAAATAAAAGAGATAAGAAAATTGGGAACTTAGAGAACATTGGAGAAAACATATAGAACTCAATCTAACTTAGAGAACAATGCAAAAAAAAGCATAAAAATACAATCAACAGATTTTATTGGTTGTATTTACTGCATCCTCAATTCCTAATTACAATAGTGATTTAGAGCAAACAAATTAATACCCAACAATCAATAAACAGTAATTCTAAAGCAACCTCTAACAGCAAAAGTGAAATAGACTCTTTCACAAAGAGATACAGTGAGGCCTGTGGGCATTTAAATTCCTCTTCTCTTTTTTCAGGGAGGTCACCCTGTATTTTTTCCCTTTTCCATTGAATTAGAGCATACAGTTTCTTTTTTACCTTATACCATTTTGAGTATGGTTTATACTTATTAAGACAAAAGTAATTATTATTAAAAACATAAATTTATATCTAAAAATGGCATGATGATCATTAGTAAACTCAAAATGTGGAACTTCAAGTTAACGTAGAATAAGGGCAGTAATGATCAGTCAATCCCAGGTTTTAGGTACTAAAATACCTCAATACCACATTGACTCTTGTGACTTTGACCTTATGCCTACCAAGAGTAGAGAGTTAGGGGACTCAAAATATGAAACGATTAGAATGGATTTTACATTTTTAAAGGTTCTGTAAGAAACAAAAGAGGAGACAATAACTAGCAAAGGCTTCATAAGTGCATCTGTAATCTCCTATTCTAAAAGGCCAACGGTCATTTTTTTCTTGCCAAATTACCTCCACTTTAAATTTAGTGTATATGTTAAAAATTCAGTGTATGCTCAAATCAGAATAGAAATATTTAAAACATTTTAGAGTAGACAGGCTTTTTTTCCCAGCTCCAATTACTCTACATGCTTACCAGTCAGAAGTTTGTCCTCAGCTAACACATAGAATGGATGAAAATGGTGACTTGCCAAGCAAGAGAGCAAGACCAGAACCCTGACATGTACTTGCCTGCTTTTTGGAAGTCATTGCCAAGGTCTATGGGATGAGTCTAAGCCTGGGATGGCAGGATAGATGTATTCTACCTGGTATTCAAACAGGAGAACCTTTACGTGCAGGGTTTTTAGTTTTATAGATAATGACTCTGCAGAATACCAAGCATTGGCCACCTACCTAGAAATCCCATAAAGTGAAATATATAGTCATGTGATTACAAAAAACCTCACAAACATGTCCAAAAATTTTTGACATCCTGAAAAATCCCTATTTCAAAGAGACTTGGACTATGAAATAAAATTTCTAAGATAAAATCACTTTACATTCCAGAGGAAGGCCTGAAAGACCCTAGGTAATAATTCGTCCTAGGCAGAAAGTGAAAAACAGTTGTCAAAAGTGAAATGATAGGGAGTTTGGGATTGACATGTACACACTGCTATATTTAAAATAGATAGGGCTTCCCTGGTGGTGCAGTGGTTAAGAATCTGCCTGCCATTGCAGAGAACACGGATTCAAGTCCTGGTCCGGGAAGATCCCACATGCCGTGGAGCAACTAAGCCCGTGCACCAACTAAGCCCGTGCACCACAACTACTAATCCTGTTCTCTACAGCCTGTGAGCCACAGCTACTGAGCCCACGTGCCACAACTACTGAAGCCCGTGTGCCTAGAGCCCATGTTCCACAGCAAAGGGAAGCCAGCACTATGAGAAGCCTGCACACCCGCAATGAAGAGTAGCCCCCACTCACTCCAACTAGAGAAAGTCCCCGAGCAGCAACAAAGACCTAACACAGCCAAAAATAAAATAAATAAAATTTTAAAAAAGAGTGATAAAATAGATAACAAACAATGACCTACTGTATAGCACAGGGAACTCTGCTCAATATTATGTAACAACCTACATGGGAAAATATTTGAAAAAGAATAGATATATGTATATGTTTAACTGAATCATTTTGGTGTACACCTGAAATTAACACAACATTGTTAATCAAGTATACTCCAATAAAAAAATAAAATGTTGAAAAAAAGAAGTGTTTTTCAAATGAAATAGAAAAAAAGTGAAATGATAGGCCCCTGAAATAATAGTATCAAACTACATAGATAGTTTTGTGTACCAAGGTTCTTCCCATGAAATTCTTATTAAAACAAAACACAGACAACCACTAAAATTTCCTCCTCTATTATTTTCTGAATTATTTAAAACAATCATGAAATCTAAATAAAGCATCCTTAATTTTAATAACCAAAACATGTAAGTGTCTTAGATATTTTCTTACAAGGAAAAATAGCTGAAAGTGTTATTCAGATTATATTGGTTAAAAAATAGGTTAAAATTGATGAAGTTATTAAATTTTCAAAAGTTATAAATTGTCCTGCAAAGCTTCACTTGCTGCAAATTAGCCTGTGCTACAGCCGTCTGCTAACAATCTATAGATCATTTTATTATTTATGAATCTTCAGGACACTATAGGTCATCTTACACTCATTTATTTGCTAAACACATTGTGCTAGTATGCCTATGCTGAAAAATTGCTATTATTTATTCCCTGTGAGACAAGCAAGCAACAAAGTGCTGATTTTGGTCCCAGACATCCAGTATGTGAGACTGTACATACATCTTGCAGTCAGTGAAATAAATGAGCCTTTAAATTGCCTGCAAAGCTTTAAGAATTGAAATTTATATGTCTAGTTATCAAACAGAAAGTTCAGAACACCTGCCAATATAAAACATAATTGTGACAAACTATTACATTTTAACTTCTCAGTTTTAATAGGGCAGCTTCATTATAAAATATTCTACAAAACCTCCCAAGTCAGTGAAGACAAAACAATTGTGATTCATGTGTGTATGTGCATACATGTGTGTGTATAATGGCATTACCATTTAAATACTGGGTCAGCAGCGGCAGATGAATAAATAGTTATAAACAAATAACCAGAGCATAAGAATTTACTATGAGCACAAAGTCAATTCTCAACAGATTTGCAGACTTCGATATGTGTTTAGGTATCTTGCTGGATTTACAACTTCTTCACAAATTCTTCAAAATATCAATAATACTGAGGATGAACAGTCTCTGTTTTATTTTAGTATTTTTAAGTTAATTTTTATTGGAGTATAGTTGCTTTACAATGTTGTGTTAGCTTCTGATGTACAGCAAAGAGAATCAGTTATACATATCTCCTCTCTTTTTTAGATTTCCTTCTCATTTAGGTCACCACGGAGCACTGAGTAGAGTTCCCTGTGCTATACAGTAGATTCTCATTAGTTATCTATTTTATACATAGTAGTGTATGTATGTCAATCTCAATCTCCCAGTTCATCTCACCTCCCTCCCCTCTTTGGTATCAATAAGTTTGTTCTCTACATCTGTGTCTCTATTTCTGCTTTGTGAATAAGTTCATCTGTACCATTTTTCTAGATTCCATGTATAAGTGATATTATATGATATTTGTTTTTCTCTTTCTGACTTAATTCACTCTGTATGACAGTCTCTAGGTCCATTCATGTCTCAGCAAATGGCACTATTTCATTCCTTTTTATGGCTGAGTAATATTCCTTTGTATATATGTACCACATCTTTAATCATTAGAGATTTTGACAGTTTGAAGGACTAATATTATCAATTCCTTTACATGCCCTTTACAGATAAGCATTCTTTAAGGGTTATGAGACTTGTCTAAGAGAACAAAGCCAGTTAGTGACAAAAGGAGGGGTCCTCTATAACTCTGATTTCTAGGTAGGATAGTATAATAATAATATCATTAATAACAATAATAACAGCAGCCATAGAAGACATGTTAATTATTTATAAACACTCATGTATTTTATATTAAATCCTTACCATGAACTCCAATTTCATTGCTGAAGAAACTAAGGTACAGCCAGGATGAGTGATTTGCTCAAGTTGGTTATACGTAGGCTGTGGGCTGTGGGGCCACGATTCAAACTCCACAATCTAGCTTTAGGATCCACATATTTAAACCACTGTGATAACCTCCTGAATCCCCAACAAAGGCTAAAACCCTTGATTATATCTAAGCTACCTCTTTTTTTCACTCTTCCATACTGCATAATACTAATTTATGATATACTATCTAATATATTTCTCTTTAATGGCATCATAACTTTGACAAATAACCACATACAAACTTCCAAGAAATAAAATTCAATGCAGTATGTACTCTTTTATAAATCCTGTGTTACATATATGTGAGCCAGTTTTCATGCACAAACCACAGGAACTAAGTGAAGGGTGAGGCAGGAAGAGTTCACCTCTCTACTTTGTTATGCTTTTTTTTAGATCAAGGACTGTCTTTCTCCTACAAAACAGTACAGATCCTTTATAACTCTAAAGACAGCATTTGTTACTCGGATATGTTTTCAAGTAACAATATATTTAATTTAAACTTTCCACTCTACTTGAAATATTCCATTGAGAGATTTGTAAAACAACGCAATGTCAGTATAACTATCCCCCTCATCAATATAGCTTACAAAAGAAACCAAGGATTATATCTTACCCTTCTTATGAATTCATTTAGTATGGAATTCTCAATGCTATAGAGCAACTTTAGTAATTCTGAAGGAAGAACTATACATTAAAAATATATGACACTTTTGCTTCTACTGAAGTTTTCTGATGCTTTCTTTCAGATGTTGCCTCTCAGGTTGGTAATAGCAAATGACTGTCCTCTTGTTAGAGGGGAATGCAATTTGACTGTCATATACATTGCTAACTGATTTTTCCAAGTCACTCTCTTTTTCATTATATTCATCACATAAGCTGTTTCTGCAGCTTTCTTAGAAAAATAGAAAATTGATGATTTTACATTCCAGTTTAAAAGCTTATGTTCAGAATTCAATTCTTCTGTATACCATCTTGAATTTTAACTTGAAGGTGTACCCAACACTGTGGACTATTTGCAGTGTCTAGGAAAAGTTCCTGACATGTATTAACTACCCAACATTAAATAAACAAATTTATTTCTGATTATTTACCTCTCCTATTTTCAATCTGATGCCCAACCAAGACAATTTTATTATTCTGTTTTTAATGAATTTCCTGCTACAAACAATCATGTAATGACAATACTTCTAATAATAATTGTAATTAGTACTTACTGAACTCTTATAAGGACCAAACACTTTTAATGATTTGCAAATATTTAAAACTCATAGCAAACTTATAAAGAACTTAAAACCTCAAAGAGGTTAAGTGAATTGTGCAGGTCACATACCATTAAGTGCTGGAGCTGGTGAGCACCTGCAGACAGTTAAAGAGAAGGTAAAGTGAGACTGTCAATTTCCCTTGTTCTTCAACTACTGAGAGCTGGCTGTGACTCTGGATTTAAAGTCATATTCTTGAAGTCCTATCAGGTGTTCTCTCCATCAACAGATCTGTCCATGTCCAAATTTGCTGTCATGTGGTCTCTTTAGGCCAAGATGCAAAAATAAAGACTCTTTTACTTCTTCATCCCTTCACCCCAAACTACTTGTCATGTGTTACTTTTGGTTTCCCTGTACAGTAAGTCCCCTACATATGAACCTTCAAGTTGCAAACTTTCAAAGGTGTGAATAAGCATTCACATGTCCAATCACATAATTAGTTCACCTGTCTGGCACACATTGTCACGTGCGTGCATCCTCCACCAGTGCTTGTGCTTTTGTGTACTTTACTGTACAGTACTGTGTACAGTAGTACAGTATCTTTATTTGAAGCCCAGGATTTCTGAAGCAAGCATAAAAGCAGTGATGATGTAGCTGGTACTGCTAAGAAGGGCCAAGCGATGACGATGGAAATGAAAGTGAAAATAATTGTGAGAGTGGAGCGAGGTAAAAAGATGGAATTTGAGACCCGGAGAAAGGATGAAGAGAGACGAGGAAAAGTAACTGAAGATTCACAACACAGGAAATAACAAGGGGATTTTCTTTATTTGAGGAGGCACTGTTAGTTTTTGAGACACAGGACCCAAATGTAGAATGGTACATGAAGGATGCAGCAGCCATTCAGAATGCAATTCAGTTCTACCATATCATCTATGATGAGACAAAAAGGGCTACTACCCAGACATCACCAGATTATTTTTTTTAAGAGGGTAGATAGGATTGAATCCAGCAAGGAATCAGAACCTGTGCCATAAATGTCAGCTGTGAGTGAAATTGAAGCTTGCCCTCCATCTCTTATTGCTGATGATCCTTCGGCTCTACCATCTCCCACCTCCTCTCCCTCCTCCAGTCAATAAAACATCTTGCGTGTTCACTTGACGCCAGCCCCTGTATACCAGCTGTTGCACTGTTCTACTGTACTTATTCATATGTAGGGAACTTACTGTATTCTATTTACTATTATTCAATTTATTAAATTGTCTTTGAATTACCAATTTGAATTTGTTTTATGTTTCTTGCTTTAATCTCACTGATTCAGGGATAATTTATTATGATACTCCCATGTTCACAGATATGATAACAAGAACCTGAAGAATTTAAGTGACTTTCCTTTTTGTTGTGTTTTCATGGAATCTGAGAAGGAAGAGAGCAAGAAGTTAGGAAATAAGGGATCAGAATGCCAATAGCATACAAATATGCAGAATTTTATGAATGGAAAGGTAATTGAAGAACTGTGATAATTATGAAATCAATAAGAAGAAAGTAATCTTAAATAAGAGTCTATAGGATCATCTCTATTCCTTACATTAGTAATCACTAGTAAGCCATGGAACGGTAATTAAATAGATGTATCCAAACATATTCAAACTTCAGAGAATATTGAGTGACTTATTTGATATGTTTTCAGCCTATCATAATACTTTGAGTGAAAAGTGCTTCCTCTTTGTGTTTTATGCTCCTCCATAGATTAATAATCAGTATTTCTCTTCCGTTTATAGTATCCTTTCAGCACTCTTATATTACTGTTTTGTACTTTCAGTTAGTTCCTTTTTAATATGTCTGTGATGATCACTTAATTTTTGTAATTTTTTTTTCTGTTGAAAATTTGTGGTAGGAAGAATAATCACTCCCCTATATCTTGATGCTTAAAATCCATGAATATCTTAGGCTACATGGTAAAGGGGAATTAAGGTTTCAGATAAAAATAAAGTTGCATATCAGCCAGCTTTAGAATAGGTTATCTTGGATTACCCAATGGTGGGCCCAACATAATCATAAGGATCCTTAAAAGTGAAGAAAGAATAAGAGAAGAGTCAGAATTTGGCAGTGTGAGGACTTGGCCCAATGTTGTTGACCCTAGAGATATAGGAAGAGTGCCATGTGCCAGACAAAAGCAAGTAGCTTTACAGAAAAACAAGGAAAGAGATTTGCTATAGAATCTCCATAGAATGACTCAGCCCTGCTAACACCTTTAATTTAGTCTGCAAAGAATTTAGTCCAGAAGACTTCTGATTTACAGAATTCTAAGATAATAAATTTGTGTTGTTTTAGATCACTGAATTTGTGGTAACCTTTTATAACACCAATAGGAAATTAATACAAATAAAGGAAAATTTTCAGTAACCTATTCTTTCTCCTCAATATATAACATGTTAATAATTTTAACTAAAAATTTATACATTAATTTCTTTAAACTTTTTCAAATTTTATTTTTATTATAATTCCAAAATAAAGAGTTCTATATGACTAATTCCAACATAGTTGAAGTAGAATATTTTGTCTATTAATACTTTCAAAGATGACAAATATTATTTTAAAATATTATTATATATTTAATATCACACAGTTTACTATTTTCAAATCCTAAAAAATCAAATAGGAAAGATATGTCATAAGACATATAATACTATTTATCTTATATTATTTGTGAAATTTGTTAGAAATTGATGACATTCTAACACATATAAAAAAATGCAATGAATCTTGCAATAGTACTCTTTCCCTATCTCTTTTAGAGAAAATGACAAAATATACAGACAAAAACCAGATAAATGGTTGCACTTTCCCAGGGTTGTGAATCATTGTCTACAAAGGGTAATGAGGAAACTTTGTGATTATGGAAATTTTCTCTATCTTGGTTTTGGTTGTGGATTATATGCATTTATCAAATCTCATCAAAATTAACATGACAAAAAAATCAGGTGAAAATCACACAAAATTAATAAACACAAAATTAATAAACACAAAAAAAATCACACAAAAAATAAACACAATATTATATGTCGATTTTTAAAAATTTATATCTTACAATTTCTATGAGTTAGAGGGTGAGTTTGTCTTGTGTTCCTTTTATATGCACAGCAACAAGTATGTCAAATAATTTATTATGTGTTAAATAAGTATGTGTTGACTAACATGACAAGTCTGGTAGATAATCCTAATACATAATAGATATAACATAGGGATTGAGTCAGTGTGATGGGAAAAAGAGAAGGGAGAAAATTAAAATATAATTTGGAACGGTTGAGTCAGGACTTCCAGAAGAGAAATTACAACTACTACATATAGGCAGGAAGAGTTTTGGGTGGTATATGTTACGGACTGAATGTTTGTGTACCACCCAAATTCATATGTGTTGGTATTAAGATGTGGGGTCTTTGGAGGTAATTAGAATTAGATGAAGTCCTGAAGGTGGAACCCTCATAAATGGTATATTAGAAAAAAAAAAAAAAAAAGACTAAGAATGAGGAGAGAGCTTGTTTGCTCTCTTTCTCCCGTGTGAGGATACAATAAGTTCAGCCATTTGCAACCTGGAAGAAGGTTTTCTCACCTGAACCCAACAATTGTTAGTGCACCAAACTTGGACTTTCAGCCTCGAGAGCTGTAAGAAATAAATTTCTGTTGTTGATAAACCACCCAATTTATGGTATTTTGTTATAGCAGCCTGAGCAGCCTCAAGTAGGATATTTTTTTCAATTCCATTTAACAAGAGAATTTATCAAGAATTCTTAACAATTCACTGGGTTAAAAGGCAACCTAATAGAAAATTGTATTATTTTTGGAAATGTGTACAAATAGGATAATAAATAATTTTCTGGGTCTGCCACTATGCTTAAAATTTTACACATATTACTCTATCAAACATTACTCTATCAAATTATACAAATCACTCTCTCCAGAACCAATCTGTAGGTGAGGTGCTGGCAATGTTCTCATTTTCATGTAAAATAGAGATAAAGAAAATAACTTGCCCAAGGACATAGAGTATGGAACCTAAGCCTGGAGTCTAAGGGCTGTCAAACTCCTTTTTTGATCTTTATGATATGCTGCCCTTCAAATGACATACTGTCTGATTAGAGTTGTAAAGGTAAAGAAAGAAGATTTGGTAAAAGCGGGTATTATTGAACTAAGAAGCTCTCATAGAAGCTCTTGAACAAACAGGCTCAAATTTAGAACACATTGTATTGAAATTCATGGAAATAGAACATTCACACAACTGACCATGTTTTGTTCTTAGTGGGATGTGAGGCTCCTTTATGGAAGTAGAATCTGAATAATTTGATCACCCTACAGTGATTGAGAGTGGGTGAATAATGTTTTCAGAAAGAGTGAATGGTCTTAGTGGAATTATGATAATCTGTTTTTTGTGCATATGTATGTGAGATAGCAAATAATTCATAGTAAACTACTGTTAAAAACTTCTATTTTCTCTGCTCTTTGAGACATTTTCTAGAGGCAAAATGTTACCAAGTGGATTAAAAACTAAGCTGTTCTAACAAAGAGGGCATTGGCAGTGACTTTGTCTATGATGTCAAAACTGGATTTTCCACTATCCACTTTCAAGGTTGTGGAAAGTTAATACAATACGAGAGTGTGGATAACAATGTTTTAAGGGACAGACCCAGATTGTCTACATAAGTCAGCTCTTGTTTTTTCATTGTCAAAAGATTAGCCATAGACCAAACTTCAGAGCAAACACACAGAAAAATACTCACTTGTACCATCATAATACCAAAATCAATGAACTCTTTATCACAGTACATTAGTTTAGGGACTGTGAAGATAAAATGACATTGTTCTGATTTCCCTGTTCAAATATAACACATATTTTCTCTTTCCATGCATATAATAGTCTAACTTTTGAAGTATTTTGAGATGACTATTAAGATTTCACTTCATCAGATGATCACAAGCCCTTTCAGAATCATAACTCATCTACTACATACATTTTAAATCTAAGTTTATGGTATAAGGCAAGGTTGTATAAATACAAAACATAGAAACATTACTTTCGAAATTAAGATGCAAATTTTTTTACCACTTCACTGAGAACTTTTACTTGTTGTATACAAAGACAGCTTGGTTTACCCAAAATATGTAAATGCCTACTATATATAAAATAGACAACCAACAAGGACTTACTGTATAGCACAGGGAACTATACTCAATATCTTGTAATAACTTCTAATGTATTCCACTGTATATATGTACCACATCTTCTTTATCCATTCATCTTTCAATGGACATTTAGGTTGTTTCCATGTCCTGGCTATTGTAAAGAGTGCTGCTAAGAATTTTGGGGTACATGTGTCTTTTTGCATTATGGTTTTCTCAGGGTATATGTCCAATAGCAGGATTGCTGGGTCATAGGGTAGTTCTATTTTTAGTTTGTTAAGGAACCTCCATACTGTTCTCCATAGTGACTGTACCAATTTACATTCCCACCAACAGTGTAGGAGGGTTTCCTTTTCTCCACACCCTTTCCAGCATTTATTGCTTATAGATTTTTGATGATGGCCATTCTGACTGGTGTGAGTTGTGATTTGCATTTCTACTGCTCATTGTAGTTTTGATTTGCATTTCTCTAATAATTAGTGATGTTGGGCACCTTTCCATTTGCCTCTTGGCCATCTGTATGTCTTCTTAGGTCTTCCACCCATTTTTTTTATTGGGTTGTTTGCTCTTTTGATATTGAGTTGCATGAGCTGTTTGTATAATTTGGAGAAAAAAATCCTTGTCATTTGCTTCATTTGCAAATATTTTCTCCAATTCTGAGGGTTTTCTTTTCATCTTGTTTATGGTTTCCTTTGCTGTGCAGAAGATTTTAAGTTTAAGTAGGTCCCATTTGTTTATCTTTGTTTTTGTTTTCATTAATCATGGAGGTGGTTCAAAAAAAATCTTGCTGTTATTTATATCAAAGAGTGTTTTTTTCCTATGTTTTCCTCTAAGAGTTTTATAGTGTCCAATCATATATTTAGGTCTTTAATCCATTTTAAGTTTATTTTTGTATATGGTATTAGAGAGTGTTCTAATTTCATTCTTTTACATGTAGCTGTCCAGTTTTCCCAGCACCACTTACTGAAGAGACTGTTTTTTCTCCATTGTATATTCTTGCTTCTTTTGTCATAGATTAGGTAACCATAGGTGCATGAGTTTACCTCTGGGCTTTCTATCTTGTGTCACTGATCTATCTTTCTGTTTTTGTGCCAATACCAAACTGTCTTGATTACTGTAGCTTTGTAGTACAGTCTGAAGTCAGGTAGCCTGATTCCTCTAGCTCCATTTTTCTTTCTCAAGATTGCTTTGGCTATTTGGGGTCTTTTGTGTTTCCATACAAATTGTAAATTTTTTTGTTCTAATTCTGTGAAATATGCCATTGGTAGTTTGATAGGGACTGCAGTGAATCATATCTTGCTTTGGATCTATAGACTGCTTTGGCTAGTATAGTCATTTTCACAACATTGATTCTTCCAATCCAAGGACATTAAAAGGATCATACACCACAATCAAGTGGGATTTATCCCAGGGATGCCAGGATTCTTCAATATACACAAATCAATCAATGTGATACACCATATTAACAAATTAAAGAATAAAAACCATATGATCATCTCAATAGATGCAGAAAAAGCTTTTGACAAAATTCAACACCAATGTATGATAAAATCTCTCCAGAAAGTGAGCATACAGGGAAACTACCTCAACATAATAAAGGCCATATACAACAAACCTACAGCAAACATCATACTCAATGGTGAAAAACTGAAAGCACGAGACAAGGATGTCCACTCTTGCCACTTTATTCAACATAGTTTTATGTTTAACTTGATTACATCTACAAATGACACTATTTTCAAATAAGGTTATATTTTTATGTGTACCTACAACTGTGGTTAGTATTTGAATGTATCTCTTGGGAGGACACATTAAACCCCCAACAGGGAGCAATGGTGGAAGCATGAGGACTAGTTAGGAGGGTATTTTAGTAACAGAAATTGGAGAGTGCCCTGAATGAAGAAAAATGGTAAAAACTGTTGGACATTGAATAGAGTCTCTGTGCCTTCTTTGTGGGGAAGAAAATAAATATTTGCAGTGTGTGTGTGTTTGGTGTGTGTGTTTTTCCTACCAGTCACAAATATACATTCTGTACCATTTTCGTTCTGCTTTAGTTTCACAGTAGTTAGCTTTTCAGGACTCCTAGGAACCTTACTTCAGCACCCGTTTCCCTACTAAAACACTGAGTGCAGACAGGACGCTCTGGTCTTTTTTTGTTGTTGTTGTTTGTTTGTTTGTTTGTTTGTTTGTTTTTTTGTGGTACATGGGCCTCTCACTGTTGTGACCTCTCCCATTGCAGAGCATAGGTTCCGGACACGCAGGCTCAGCGGCCATGGCTCAGGGACCCAGCCACTCCACAGCATGTGGAAATCTTCCCGGACCAGGACACGAACCTGTGTCCCCTGCATCGGCAGGCGGACTCTCAACCACTGCACCACCAGGGAAGCCCTGCTCTGGTCTTTTTAACCAACATTCAGCCCTTTAGGGTTTTCGGAATACCCAGTGTTGGCCTACTGAAGGGCACCACACTGCACTCTTCCTTAGGAGAGCCAGATTCCATCAGCTCTACACAGGATTCAGGAACACAGTTGTAGACTGTTCTCCATGCCATGGATGTGGTCTCCTTCCCCTGGCTGAGCTATACTGAGAAAATCAGTCTACTTGTAATCCCTTCTCTTATTACATACCTAGAGTTGCGTATCCTCAAGGAGATGGTCGGCTGGCATTCCAAGTACAACTTAAGCACAGTTCTTGGTATAGCACTGCAGGTCTTTGGAAGTTGCACAGGACCCTAAGTCTCCATCACGCATCCTTTATTTAGCCAGTTCGGTGCACACAGAACACTGGGTGTAGAAAAAAAATTGATTCAGGGAAGGGCCCAGTGGGTATCTTGAGTCTCTTTTGACTTGTTAGAATCAACATGTACTTTGCTGCGTGTCAACCTGGAAATGGGAGACTGATGGCCCAAGGCTTGTTTTCACATTGTGAAAGCTCCATTCATGTGGCCTTGATGCTACCTGAAAAGCATTGTTGTTGCCTGGCTTTTAGTCACTGCCGGCATGGCTCTGAGAAGAAAATGAGTTTTCTCAAAAGAAACCTTGTGCTTCCAGTTCCTAGTTGGAAGCTTATCCTGCTCTGCTCTGTACCTAAAGTGAGAAAAACACTCTGCTTATAATTCCTTCAAACACCAATTATTTAGGTGAAGTCACCCATTTCTCAAGGAGACGATCGGCGTGAGTTCCAACTGCAACATAAGCACAGTTCTTCGTATAACACTGCAGGCTTTTGGAAGATGCACAGGCCGCTTTGCCGACCTCGAGCATCCTTCGTTTAGGCAGTTCGCTACACGCAGAATAGCGGGTGCAGAAAAAGGTGATTCAGCGAAGGGCCCAGTGGGTAACTTGAGTCTCTTTTGACTTGTTAGAATCAACATGTACTTATGCTGCATGTCAACCTGGAAATGGGAGACTGATGGCCCAAGGCGTGTTTTCCCATTTTGAAAGCTCCATTCTTGAGGCCTTGAAGCTACCTGAAAAACATTGTTGTTGCCGGGTTTTTAGTCACTGCCGGCATGGCTAAAGAAGAAAATGAGTGTTCCCGAAAGAATCCTTGTGCTTCCAGTTCCTAGTTGGAAGCTCATCCTGCTCTGCTCTATACCTAAAGTGAGAAACAACGTGAGTACTAACCTCGAAGTAAGGCCCTGATTTGCCTTGCCAAACGGTAGGTGTGCAACAGCTGCATGTGGCCTTAATCGCTGTTCTGCTTTAGTTAAATGATAGTAAGTGTTTCAGGTCTCCTTGGAACCTCACGTCAGCAACAGTTTTGGTTCCAGAACACTAGGCTAAGTACCCCCGGTTTGCTCTCGGCCTCTTAAGCAAGATCCAGCTTTGTAGGCCCTTCGGAGTAGCCCTGTGTTTGCTGAGTGAGGGGCAACACACTGCACTTTTCCTTGGGAATGCTAGATTTCCTGAGCTCTACAATAGCTTCAGGACCACAGTTCTAGAATCTCCAGCTCGCCAAGAAAGTGGGTCTCCTTGCCCTAGGTGAGCTAAACTGAGAAAAACACTCTGCTTATAATTCCTTCGAACACCTCTTACGTGAAGTCACCCATTCCTCAAGGAGATGATCAATGCGAGTTCCAACTGAAACATAAGCACAGTTCTTGGTATAACACTGCAGGATTTTGGAATATGCACAGGCCCCTTTGCTGACCTCGAGCATCCTTCGTTTAGGCAGTTTGCTACACGCAGAATAGCGGGTGTAGAAAAAGGTGATTCAGCGAAGGGCCAAGTGGGTAACTTAAGTCTCTTTGAACTTGTAGAATCAACATGTACTTATGCTGCGTGTCAACCTGGAAATGGGAGACTGATGGCCCAAGGCTTGTTTTCCCATTTTGAAAGCTCCATTCTTGAGGCCTTGAAGCTATTCAAAAATTTAAATATAATACTCCATTTAAAGTTATTATAAAATATTGGTTATACTCTGATGTACAATATATTCTTATTGCTTATCTGTTTTATACACCATAGTTTGTATCTCTTAATCCCCTACCCCAACCCCTTGTTGGATATATCATTACAAATATATTCTCCCATTTGGTAGGCTATCTTTTTGTTTTGCTGATAGTTTTATTTCCTGTGCAAAAGCTTTTCAGCTTTATGTAGTCCCATTTGTTTATTTTGCTTTTGTTTCCCTTGCCTGAGGAAACATAATCACAAAAATATTGCCAAGACCAATGCAAAAGAGCATACTGCTTATGTTTTCTTTTAGAAGTTTTATGGTTTCATTTCTTATATTTAAGTCTGTCATCCATTTTGAGTTTACTTTTGTATAAAGTGTGAGACAGTAGTTCAGTTTGATTCTTTCATATGTAGCTTTCCAGTTTTCCAAACACCATATTTTTTTTTGGTTGCATTGGGTCTTTGTTGCTGCGTGCAGGCTTCCTCTAGTTGTGGTGAGCGGGGGTTACTCTACAGGCTTCTCATTTCAGTGGCTTCTCTTGTTGTGGAGCATGGGCTCTAGGTACATGGGTTTCAGTAGCTGCAGCACATGGACTCAGTAGTTGCGGCACGCAGGCCCTAGAGTGTGTGGGCTTCAATAGTTGTGGCGCATGGGTTCAGTAGTTGTGGCATGTGGGCTCAGTAGTTGTAACTCACAGGCTCTAGAGCACAGGCTAAGTAGTTGTGGCACACGAGGTTAGTTGCTCCATGGCAATGTGGGATCTTCCCGAACCAGGGATTGAACTCTTATCCCCTGCATTGGCAGGCGGATTCTTAACCATTGCCCCACCAGGGAAGTCCTCCAAACATCATTTATTGAAGAGACTGTCTTTTCCCCAGTATAAGTTCTTTCATTTGTCACAGATTAATTGCCCATTTAAGTGTGCATTCACTTCTGGGCTCTCTATTCCATTGATCTATGTGTCTGCTTTTGTGTCAGCAGCATATTTCTTTGGTCACTGTAGCCTTGTAGTTTAGTTTGAAATCGGGGAGCATGATACCTCCTCCTTTGTTCTTCTTTCTTAAGATTGTTTTGCCTATTGGGGGTCTTTTGTGTTCCCATACAAATTTTAGAATTATTTGTCCTAGTTCATTGAAATGTATTTTAATAGGGATTGAATTGAAACTGTAGATTGCCTTGGATAGTATGGTCTATTTAACAATATTAATTCTTCCATTCCATGAGCATGGTATATCTTTCCATCTGTTGTGTCATCTTCAGGTTCTTTCATCTGTGTTTTATAGTTTTCCAAATACAGTCTATTACCCTCTTAGATTTATTCCCATGTATTTATTCTTTCTGATGCAATTGTGAATGGGATTATTTTCTTAATTTTCTGATAGTTAATTGTTATGACATAGAAATTCAAAAGATTTCTGTATATTAATTTTGTAACTTGCAACCTTACCAAATTTATTGATGAGTTCTAGTAGATTTTTGGTTGCGTCTTTAGGATTTTCTATGTGTAGTATTGTGTCATCTGCAAACAGTGACACTGTTTGCACTGTTTACTGCCTCCTTTCCAATATGAATTTCTTTTATTTATTTTTCTTGTCTGATTGTTATTGCTAGGACTTCCTGGCCACATGCTATGTAGAATATACATGACAAGAGTCGGCATCCTTGTCTTGTCCCTAATCCTAGAGAAAATGCTTTCAGCTTTTCACTGTCAAGTATGATGTTAGCTGCAGGCTTGTTATATATATATGGCCCTTATCATGTTGAGATATGTTACTTTCTACCCACTTTGTTGAGAGCTTTTATCATAAATGAATGTTGAATTTTGTCAAGAGTTTTTTCTACATTTGTTGAGATGATCATACATTTTTTTTCTCTTTTTTTACATTACGTGGGCCTCTCACTGTTGTGGCCTCTCCTGCTGTGGAGCACAGGCTCTGGACACGCAGGCTCAGCAGCCATGGCTCACGGGCCCAGCCACTCCGCAGCATGTGGGATCTTCCTGGACTGGGGAATGAGCCCATGTCCCCTGCATCGGCAGGTGGACTCTCAACCACTGTGCCACCAGGGAAGCTTGATCATATGATTTTTTGTTCTTCAGTTTGCTAGTGATATTGAATCATTCTTGTGTCCTTGTGAAAATCCCACTTACTCATGGAATATGATCTTTTTAATGAGCTACTGAATTCAGTTTGCTAATATTTTGTTGAGAATATTTGCATCTATGTTCTTCAGTGATATTGACCTGCAATTTTCTTTTTTTTTTTATATCTTTGGTTTTGATATCAGGATGATGTTGGTCTCATAGAATGAGCTGAGAAGTGTTTCTTCCTCTGCAAATTTTTGGAATAATTTTAGAAGGATAGTTGTTAACTCTTCTCTAAATGTTTGGCAGAGTTCACCTGTGAAGCCATTGGTCCTGGACTTTTGTTTGTTAGGAGTTTTTAAATTACTGATTCAATTTCATTACTGGTAATTGGTTTATTCACATTTCCTATCCTCTTGATTCTGTCTTGGCTGATTGTACAATTCTAGGAATTTGTCCATTTCTTCTAGGTTATCTGTTTTATTGGTGGATAGCTGTTCATAGTAGTCTCTTATGACAGTTTGTGTTTCTTTTGTGTTAGTTGTAACTTGTGTTTCGTTTCTGATTTTATTTATTTGGGCCATCTCTCTTTTTCTCTTGAGGAGTCTCACTAAATGTTTATCAATTTTGTTTATCTTTTCAAAGAACCAGCTATTATTTTCATTGATCTTTTCTATTTTGTGTGTGTGTGTCTATTTCATTTACTTTTTCTCTGATCTTTATGACTTCTTTCTTTCTAGTAACTTAGTGTTTTGATTGCTCTTTTTTCTCTAGTTGCTTTAGGTGTAAGTTTAGGTTGTTTATTTGAGATTTTTCTTGTTTCCTGAGGTAAGCTTGTACCACTATAAACTTCCTTCTTTGAACTGCTTTTGCCATCACATAGACTTCAGATAATTGTGTTTTTGTTTTCATTTGTCTATAGGTATTTTTTAAATTTCCTCTTTGATTTTTTCAGTTGCCCATTGTTTGTTTAGTAGCATATTGTTTAGCTTCCACTTGTATCTGTTTTATGTTTCCTTTTCATTTTTTTCTTGTGGTTGATTTCTAGTCTTATAGCATTGTGGTCAGAATAGAGGCTTGATATGATTTCAGTCTTCTTAAATTTATTGAGACTTATTTTGTGTCCTAGCCTGTGATATCCATGTGCACTTGAAAAGAATGTTTTCTGTTGCTATATACATCTATTAAGTCTATCTATTCTAATGTGTCATTTAAGGCTAAATTTTCCTTATTGATTTTCTATCTGGATGATCTGTTCATTGATATGTGTGGACACATAGTTTTCTTTAATAAAGTGATGTGTGCATGAGTATGTTGTTGTACAGAACAACCATAGCATTGTTTGTTTAACAGATTTACTGTCATGCTAAGTTGGAAAGCTAAAATCATTATTTCTTTCTCCATTGCAGAAGTACTCTCTATTATGTGTTGAATTATGTTCCAACAAGATTCATATGTTGAGGTCTTAACTCCCACTATCTGAGAACATGACTGTGTTTGGAGATGACATGGTATTTTTAAGAGATACCTAAGTTAAAATGTAGTCATTAGAGTGAGCCCTAATTCAATATGACTTGCATACTAGTAAGAAGAGGAAATTAGGACATAAACATGTATAGAGTGAAGACTATGTAATGCAACAGGAAGAAAACAACCATATACAAGCCAAGAAGAAAGGCCTTAGAAAAACCAACCCTTCCAACACCTTGATCTCTGACACCTAACCTCCAAAACTGTGAGAAAAAAAGTTTCTGTTATTTAAGCTATCCAGGCTATAGTGCTTTGTTTTGACAGCCCTAGCAAATTAATACACTGTCCTTGGTTTTAATACAACATAATTACATTTTCAGACCCCATAATTATCTCCATTTAAAAATCAAAGAGACTCCACAAACTATCTGAGCTAAAAATAGTCCAAAAAACTGCATCATAAACAACAAAAACATCCTTCTACATAAGGAGAAAGAATTAAAACATAAATTCAAATAAAAAGATTCTATTTCAAGCAGTTAAAAATATATTATGCTATTAAACATATATTAAATCATATATATTTAATATATATGATCAAATCTAGTAGAGTACTTGGAAGATGTTAATGTTTAAAGTGTTAACATTTTATGAAAGATATAAAAGAGGAACTAAATTAATGCCCAGATATGACATGTTCACACAGTAGAATATTTATTATTATAACAATATATAATTTATCAAAGGATACTGAAAATTCCATACAATTGCCTCAAAAGTACTCAGCATTTTTTTTAATTCTTAAAGACTTTGAGAAGATCTAAGTTAGTTTTAAAAAGATAAAGAATAAATAACGTTAAAATGAATTCTAAAAAGTATTGAAATAATCAAAAAGACATGCAAAACACAATGAATGGTGGAGGAAATTTTTTAGGATATAGGCCAAAAACAAATAATAAATGGTTGACTGTGATTTTTCCTCATCAATAATTATGCCATATGTTGTAGAATATATTTTTAAAATTTGTATATGTATAATATATACACACACACTATATGCTGTCTAAATAAGATGTGATTTAAATATAAATAAAAACAAAATGGATGAAAAAATGTACGTCATTCAAATAATAAGCAATAAGAAGGCTAAGGTGGCTATACTGATACCAAAAAAATAGACATCCAGGCAAAGACTATTACAGAAATAAAGAGGGGCATATCATAAATATAAAAGGATTAATTCATCAGTCATAAATATGTAGGTCTTCCAAAATGGGAATAGAAGATTTTAACATGTTTCTTATAAATTGATAGAAAAATTTGGCCATCTATTCTTACACATATTGGTCTCAGGAAACCTCTACATTCTTAAAAAGTTTTATTCATTAGGTTATTGCTACTCATACTACCATTTTATCAAATAAAGTAAAAATAGATAATTATTTGTTTATTTATCTGTTTATCAATCAATTAAAATAACACATTAAAATGAGGCTATATTGTAGTATAACAACTATATTTTCAAAAAAATGTATAGATGCTTGGTATTATTTTACATTTTTAAAATAATTTTTAATAGATAATTTAATAAAAGACAGCTAGGTTCTTATATTAGCTCCTCCCTTCTATCTGTTACAATACATTGTTTAGTTCATTACATATGAATAAAATCTGGCCTTATACATATATAAAACTTATAAAAAGTGTAGTATTTTCATAATTTTCTCAGGTAATTGTATATATTCTGTCTTGATGCTACATTAAATCTTGGTAAATATTAGTATCTTAAAGATTAGTTGTAATTACTAAATGGATATGTAGAGCATTCTTGATGGCCAACTTGGACCATACTTTGAGAACCAATGAAATAAACAAGAACACAGCAAATATGTAGATTGATCAACAGTATCAACCACCATTTTGTAATTAAAAGTTTTGGAATAAAATACTCAACGATTGTATAATTCACAATCTTTTCAGATAAACATGATCTATTTACCATGAATCAACCATATCCTGAGCCCAAAAGTAATAAATATAAAATGATTAAAAACATACATAGTTTTTCTCTAACCAAAATGAAATTAAAATAAAAATCAATACCAAGAAGATAACTAGCAAAATACTAAATATTTCAGAAATTGAATAATAAATTTCTAAATAATCTCTGGATTTAAGAAAAAATAGGAGGGAAATTAGAACATATTTTGAGCTGGATGATATCAAAAATTAACATAAAACTTAATTGTGTACAGCTATCTGAGTTCTTGAGGGGATATTTTTGATTATATGATTATATTGCAAAAAATATATTCAATGACCTATGCTTCTACCTTAAAAGGCTAGATAAAGGAAAGCAAAGGAAATCAAAAAATATGTAGAAGGAAGGAGATAATGAAAGAAGATTAGAGATAAACATGTAGAAAGCAGACAATGGAAAAAATTAAAGACCAATTTGTTCTTAAAAAAGACAAACAAAATTGATAACCTCAAAGCAGACAGATCAATAAAATGAGAAAAAATACAAAACATCAATATCAAGAATGAAAGGGTGTTTATCAGACAGAAACTATAGACATTAAAAAATATAATAGGACAATATTACAAACAACTTTATGCCAACAATACTTAGCTAAAATGGACAAAATTCTGACAAATTACAGTGTACCAAAATTGATACAAACTTTTACTTAGATTTATATAAAGTTTAAAGCACTACAATACATCCACAACAACCTTAAAAGTCAAAATATTTGGAAGACTCACTATGTGATATCAAGATCCTTTATGAATTACAATAATTAAGACACTGTGCAACTCCCATAAGAATGACAATTATACAAATGAAATATAACAGAGAACCTAGAAATTGTATCACAATTGTCTCATACAATTTTTTCTTTCTTCTACAAAGTCACCAAAATAATTCAATGGGAGAGGAAAGGTTTTCAACAGATGATTCTTGTTTATTTGGATATCCTTACTGAGTGGCGGTGGTGGGTGGGGGGGCGGGGGAGAACTTCAACTCCCTAATTTATACTATACAGAAAATGTTGTTTAAGATAGATCATTGACAATTATAAAAACTAAAACCATAAAAAATTTTTAAAAGAAACATGAGAATGTACTTGTAACCTGGGACTAGCCAAATGTTTCTAAGTCAAAAAGAAGCAAAAACCAAAAGAAAAGAAAAGAAAAAAATACACTAGAATTCCTCAAAAGTAAAAAGTTCTGCTCATCAAACATCACCATTAAGATAATAAATGGGCAAGTCACAGACTGGGAGGACTTACTTGCAAAATATATATCTGATAAAGGATTGGTATCCAGTAAATAGAAAGGACCCCTATAACTCATTAATAAAAAGCCAGAAAAAAAGTAGTTAAAAATTTGAACAGTGACTTCACAGAAACACACATGGGTAGTAAGAGCATGAAAAGAACTTCAACATCACTAGTTGTCAAAGAAATAGATACTTAAAATTTGTGCCTATATTAGTTAGAGTTCTCCAGAGAACAAGAACCAATAGGAGAGAGAATAAGACAGAGATTTATTTTAAAGAACTAGCTCAAGGGATTGTAGAGGCTGGCAAGTCCAAAATCTGCATGATAGACTTGCAGGTTGTAGACCCGGGAAATAATTGATATTGTAGCCCAAGTCAGAAAACAGTTTGCTGGCAGAATTCCTCCTCCTTTGGAGGTGATCTCTCTTTCATCTCTTTAGGCTTCCAACTGATTGGATGAGACCCATCCACATTATAAAGAGTAATCTGCTTTATTCAAGTTGTACTGATTTGTATGTTAACCTTATCCAAAAATACTTTGACAGCAACATCCAGACTAGTGTTTGACCAAATATGTGGGCACTGTGGCTTAGGCAGTTTGATACATAAAATTAACCTTCAAAGTGCATTTCTTTATAAATTTTACATGAAAAACTGCAAATATTTATTAAACTCTAGCTAAAGACATAAATGTCAAAGTACTGGGGTGAAGATAAACACAAGTAAATATGGATGAATAGATATGTGATAAAACAAGTATCATGGAACTCTAGAATTTAAATTGGGTGTATAGACATCTATTGTAAAATTATTTCATGTTGAAAAAAATAAATTACTTGTTGAGCATATATTTAAGGGTCATACTAATGGACAAGGATCTTGAGAGGAGAAAGAATCAACATAGTATCATTCAGTCATCATATATTTTAAGCATGATTTGACAAATGAGGAGCATATCAATAACCAGAGGGAAAAAATGGAGAAATAATTCTTAAGTACAATTGAAACTTCAGAAAAAAAAAGAATGAGATACTCTGCTGGAATAGAATATTTAAATTGGAAAGTCATAACTTTAATATTCTCTACTATCTATGCAATAAAAACTATTCTTGTTAGCCTTCCATTTAAGAATCTGAGTGATCTGAGCCCTTTTTCCTTTCCAAAATTAACCTCTATTAATTACATGTTTGGGTCATCTAATCTAATTAATTTGGACTTAAATTGAGCTTTGAGAAGATTTCCCATCTCTAAGCCTCTCCTCAATTTACTGTGACCTTCTGAAGTGCTTTTCTCTCAACAGCACAGACTTTCCTTATATCACCTGTTTGTCAAGGCTTAATTAAAATAATATCTAATTTGATTTCCAAGTTGCTCGTTGTCTCTCTTCCCAGGGATTTATCAAACCTTCTCATTTGTATTACTTGTATAACACTTGTCATATTATATGTAATTTTTTTTTATTCTTTCATCTGCATATTCAATTATATTACATATAAATAGTATCTTACTTGCCTAATTAGATATAAACTCATTCTGGTCAGGAACTGTGACTTACTTACTTTGCTTCTTTCATAACTCTCAGTGTACAACCTTGTCTACCACATAAAGGGAAGAATATTTACTGAGTGTTATATATTTTATACTATATTTTGTTTTTGATATTGTTACCTAAAAAAATTGCCACAAATTTAGCAGATCAAAACAATGTGCATTTAGTATTTTATTGTCAGAAGTTCACAACAGCTTAACAGGGTTCTCTGCTCAGGGTCTAACAATGTAACAGTCAAAGTTTCTACTCAGAAATGTGATTCCATCTGAGGTCCTCTTCAGAGCTCTTATGGATGTTAGCAGAATTAACTTCCTGGCATCTATAGAACTTACGATGACTGGCTTCTTCAAGGCCTGCAGGAGAGAGAAAGTGTCTAACTGATTCCATCTCTGGTCTGTAGATCCTCTTTTACAGGGTTCACAGATTAGATAAGATCTAACCAGGAAAACTGCCTTTGTGTGTGTGTGTGTGTGTTCTTTTTTTATATTATTATTTTTTTAATTTATTTTTTATCTTTTAACATCTTTATTGGAGTATAATTGCTTTACAATGGTGTGTTAGTTTCTGCTTTATAATAAAATGAATCAGTTATACATATACATATGTTCCCATATCTCTTCACTCTTATGTATCCCTCCCTCCCACCCTCCCTATCCCACCCCTCTAGTCGGTCACAAAGTACCAAGCTGATCTCCCTGTGCTATGCAGCTGCTTCCCACTAGCCAGCTATTTTACGTTTGTTAGTGTATATATGTCCATGTCACTCTCTCACTTTGTCACAGCTTACCCTTCCCCCTCCCCATATCCTCAAGTCCATTCTCTAGTAGGTCTGTGTCTTTATTGCCATCTTGCCCCTAGGTTCTTCATGACTTTTTTTTTCCCCCTTAGATTCCATTTATATGTGTTAGCATAGGGTATTTGTTTTTCTCTTTCTGACTTACTTCACTCTGTATGATAGACTCTAGGTCCACCCACCTCACTAAAAATAACTCAATTTCATTTCTTTTTATGGCTGAGTAATATTCCATTGTATATATGTGCCACATCTTCTTTATCCATTCATCTGTTGATGGACACTTAGGTTGCTTACATGTCCTGCTATTGTAAATAGAGCTGCAATGAACATTTTGGTACATGACTCTTTTTGAACTATGGTTTTCTCAGGGTATATACCCAGTAGTGAGATTGCTGGGTCATATGGAAAACTTCCTTTTGATTTACTACTTAGGGTCAACTGATTAGAGATATTAATGACATCTGAGAAATTGCTTCACTTTTGCCACATAATGCAATATCATCACACTGGTAATATCCTATCAGCTTTGCCATATATTACTTGCTAGAAAAAAGAAAAGTCCTGCCCATAGTAAAGGGTTGACTAGGGTGTGGGTTATTGAGTCATTTTAGAATTTTATCTAACCACAGGGAGTAATAAATAACATTTATTAAATTTGCATAATACACTGAAAATGTCAACAAAACCCATTGAATGCAGTCGTGCACATTATATCATTGAACAAAATGGCAAGGAGTTGTCCACATGAGTGTTCTCAAAGCATTCAGTACATGTCTGTCATAGCATTACAAATATGACAATTGTGGTTCTTTTCCAATAGTTTTTAATGTCTTAGGATATTGACATTTCTCTTAAATTAATTGTTGTATTGTCAGTGCCTAGTAAAATTTATAATGATTTCAATAATAGATTAATAGATATATTATTACTAAACCATGTAAAATGTTAAGAATGATCATTAGAAGGAAAGTACATGAATATTAATGGATGATACAGTACTTCTTTAACAGAATATACTGAAGTTTATATTTCTTAGCACAAAATTTTAGTGGTCTAGCTACACTCAGAGACATTTCTGCACTCAGACTTATCTGATGTTTTTTAAAACCTTTGATCAAATCTTGCTAAGATGTTGGAAACAGAATATCACCATGATTTTAAATTAAGATAGCATTTTGTATTTTTACTGAAAACAGAAAGGCATATACATACTAAAAGCAAACTTCCTAAGGGTATAATATATTTATGGCTCAAAGGATTTATATTTAAGAATTTCTGACTCTGATTTACAATAATAGTCTATGCTTAATGAGCTAACAAAGTTCCTAAAAGTATGTTTTCTCAATTCCAGTATTCAATGAGTAAACTAAAACAAAACTGAAAAGGGAAAAAGAGTATCAGATGTTTTTCCTTTGTTGTGGCTGGCAGACAATAATTGACTTAGCCCCAATTCATTGAATGTTAATGCAACATTTAAATGCACGTTAGTGCATCCCTTCTATGGAAGAGAATTTATTGTTCTTTCCTCTCATGTATCTCTTCTCTTTGTATCATAAAATGGTTGTAAATGTAAAGTATGGCAGAAAAGTAGAGTAAAATAATTTTATGATGTTAAATTTTCACATGAATTGTTTAAATTATTAAAAGCAGAATACTTTTGCAAAATCATCTTAAAAATCCTGTGGGCAAATTTTATTATATGATTTATTTTAAAATTTAGAAATAATGCTTAATTACCATAGCAAATTCTATTTTGAAAAGAATATATATGTTTTAAAAGGGTAATGTGGTGTACAACTAAAAGATGATGTTTGAAATTACTAGGTCAAATAAACCAACACTTAGAGCATTTTATTTGTTAAAAAATGTATTTTTATACAGCTATTAAAACAGAGCTGGCTGTGTGAAATACCCATTCAGGCAAAGAAATTTCTCTGAATACAGTTTTTTCCCCTCTCAATTGGACAGCAAAATGATTGAAAAAAAATCTATACTTTTTTCTAGACCTAACTCTTTATACAAAAAGAACAAATGTTAGTAATAAATGGGAAAAGTGGAATGTTGTTACCAAGAACCAGAATTTAAGTTCAGCCTACCCATGCTCAAACATATTTTTGGTGTGAATGTTAAATGAGTAATTACATGTGAAGCACATAGAATAATGCCTTTCATGGTGTAAGCTGTTTAAGCATTGCAAGTATTTTTATTATTGTCTCTTGCTTAGAATGTTTCACAAGTGTAGACACATTTATTGTATTTTTGAAAATAGAAATTTTATACTGTGGTCACATTACATTTCAATTAAATCACAGTGTAGCAATACTTTACACAATAGGAAATACACAGATCAATAATAACAATATTAACATATGTTCCTCTAACATTTTTCAGTAAATCTTTATGCTCAAATTATAACATTATACACTCTACAAATCAAGACACCGAGGCTAAGTAATAATTAAAAACTTGCCTTCATGTCACACAAATAAGTGACAAAAGTGAGGTTAATTGTGTTTTCCAAATCCAAACCCTATGCTTCTCATTCTACTTGAAATATGTAAATAGAAACTGCCATTTATTACTACTATTATTATTATTTCTCACTTTATAAAATTAGTAATGATGAGTGTTCCTTTAGCTTGGAGCTGGATTTTTGTAGGGATATTTTAATATAAATTGTATGAAGAAGAGTAATTTCTCAGTTAATCAGAAATGAAAACTGAAGAGGAGAGTTCTGTTTTAAACTCAGTTCTATTTTGAACTGAACATACTCAGTTGAATTGAATTTAATAAAATCAATTTTCCTACATATATAATGAAATAGATTTGTATTAACAAACCTCATCATAGAGACCTACAAACGAATGGCAGTCATAAATTGCTTAACTTCAAATTATTACAATTTATGAGCTCTGTATTGGGAGTAAACAGAAAGAAAAAATGGTATTTCAAAAGATTAAGTAAAGTTAATAAGAAGGCTGTGTATATCACTGAAGATAAGAATATACATTAATTAATTATATGAGCATGAGGAAACACACTTCTGATATTATATCGTCCTCTCTCACAGTAACTAGTGGGAGTTTATTCTGTTTTCATTCTTGAGAGTAGCTGTTGACTTTGCATTATGAAAATATAAAAGGGCACATTTATATTTTGATGAGAGACCACACAGTAGTCTTTCTTATGGTCTTGAAGGAGTATGCTCCACTGACATTACTTACCTCTTTATAAACAATCATATTGAATCAACTTCTGCTTTCTATATTTTAACATTTAGTTTAGTCACCATGTAGCTAGACTTTCTAAATGTACTTTGAAATGAAATAAGGGAGTGTCATAGATGGTGTTGAGCTAGGGCATTAGTCAGTTATTTGGACATAAGAACCACAAAATACTGTTTATCTCTATGGAAAGAATACTCTCATTTGCAGTGCAAACACTGGATTCTATCATTTACTATGACCTGAACCTTTTGACACTATTTAAGAAGAAGTAACAATTTTAGAAACATAGTTGTGAAACCGAGCAGGATCCTATGGAAGTCTTCCCAGGAAAGACCTTCTCTCCCCTACCATGCCCTCAGGCTGCCTCTTGTTTGTAGGAAAACTTTTGTCTCCCAGGCCTCCCCTGAGTCACAAAAGGCTGGCTCAAGAGTTAATGACTGGAAAAATGTAAACATATACTAACAAAAGAAAACAATTGGGCCAGGAGAACTGGAAACAGTCTAAACAATAGATCAGCCATAAAGTAAGGTCACAGAATCTTTATTTCCTCCCTGAAGGACATAGAAAATAGTGTCTGATACACAGCCCTGAGTTGTTTTACAGATACTAAAACCCCTACCATATGGAAGAAACTAACTGCATGATGACCATGAACACATAGCTCCCAGGCAGGCTGGAGCCTGAGGATTGATGATGTTGTTAATCCCATCACCCTGTTACTTCACCATCAACCAGATCAGAGAATTAGGTACCAGCTGATCATGCACTCTGCAACTTCCCTCTCTCATCTTTCCTTTAAACACCCTTCCCTGAAACCCACTGGGGAGTTCCAGTCTTTTGAGCATTAGCTGCCTTAACTCCTTGCTTGGCCTTGCAATAAATGCTGTACTTTCCTTCACCATAACCGGGAGTCAGTAGACTGGCTTTACTGTGCAAGGGCAAACTGACCCAAGTTTGATTTGGTAACAGTTACATATATATTGTTGATTTTTCATGAATAAAACTCTAAGGTATGCAGGAAAAAAATACCATGTCTTATATACCTCAAAGTTTCCAACATGGGGGGAGGAGGGGGATGGAACTGTGGAACACAGTGTGGAAAAATATACATTTTAAAAATGTATCATTTAACACCAGAAGATATTAACATTTTCTTCTTAACTTGAAAAATAAAAAGAGGGAAATCAGAGTATGAAGGTAGCAAGTGACAAAAAGATGGGGCAAAAGCTAAATACAGCTTCCCTTCCTTAATGAAAAGAAAGGAAATTGTTTTTAATTTTGAGAGATGGGAAGAACACAAGAGAAAGAGCCTAAGATCAGAGGAAATAAAAAAGAGTTAGTAAGATGGTAAAATCCTAGAAACCTAGAAATCCTTTATCCTAGTGATATAAAGAATTAATAATAATATCCCCCAGTAGAATGTAATAATCTCTCTCTCTTGCACAACGAAGATTAATGGTAATTTCACATTTAGCTCCTTTTCTCACTTCCCACTCAGTAAACTATACAAATTAGACTTTCAGTCCGATAGCACATGCAAAGTAGCTCTCACTGAAGTCAGTAATAACTACATTGACTCTATGATGCATCATCAAAATCAAGCATTCTTATAAGTGGAAAGAAATGATAGTAATCAAGGCAGGCAATAGACATAAGCCAGGATTTTCCCAGTCAGATATGAATCGTTGGTAATTCTTAATGGGAACTTTCTGACTTTGTCTTATTTGAGTTTTAAACAGTATCTAGCACTGTTGACATGTTCTTCTCTTGTAACACTCCCTGCTCAGAGTTCTATGATGCATTCCTCTCCTGATTGTTCCCCAACTGGCCGCTAAATTCCAGTTCCTTTGTAGGCTTATCTATTACCTATTCAGATTCCTCAAAGCTTAGTTTTAGGTCCTTACCTGTTTTCACTTCATGTGCTGATGACACAACACTTTCACTCACATTTTTTTGGTGAGGGTCATGTGACTCCAATTAAATGCAAAGGGCTGTGATTGTGGGATAGCAATGTGATAGGGAGGGATAAAATGTGAATATGTTTCTCAACTGGCCATAGTGAATTGTAGCTAATTCTGTAATCCAGAAGTTATGTTAATAGGAAGTTATAGCAGAGCCACGGGAGTTACACTTGGCTCAAACATGCCCAAAGTTTCTTAATTCAACAATGCTAGCACATGGAATAGATTTTACAGACCGGAAATTGGCAGGATTCAGTAGTCAGTATTTACTAAATGCTAACAAGAAGTAAACATCTCTTTAGGTGTGATGATATGTATAGAAAATTTGCAGGAAGCAATAAAATAGGTTTCTACTTACTGAAAAAAACATGTTAGTTTAGAACAAGCACTTATTCCCTTTATACACTATTTCTGCTTCAAGCTCCAAGCCCTGGATTCTCCTTGTGTATGTAGTTAATTGGATCATGCAGTCGTACTGGTCAATCATGGAAAAGAGAAGAGAACAACTGTGAAGTCACTGTAATATTTTAGGTGGCAGAAGATGAATTAGAAATTACAAAACAAACAAACCAACAAAAAACACAAAATAAAACAAATTGGGGGATGAGTTTGTTTTCACTGACATAAATGACGTTTATATAAAACTTTTGTGTGTGTGAATTTTACATTGCCAATTACTTTTCCTAGAAAACCTTTATTGATTTTTGCTGAACTTTAGTATCCATAGCAATTATATGGTTACAATTGATAAGCAGATATAGTTCAGATATAGATCTGACATGAATGTTCTTGATTTACATTCATGAATAAGCTGAAAGTAAAGCAGTAAATATAAATGTCAGAACTTCTCTCTTCAATGACATGATTGCATATTTAACAATTTAGCATAAGGCCTTACAAGCCAAAATATTGTGTTCTGTTTTGTTTTGTTTACAAAGTGTTCTGATACATGTCTTTCTTCTTGTCTTTCCTTCTTATTTTTTCTCTTTAAAATTTTAATTCCATATTCTTATATAAATCTCTATCTCATTATGTTTCATTGCTCAATAATATGGGGGTTTTATTACTTAACTATTTCAATATTGATGGATATCAGGTTATTTCTTGCCTTATATGTATTTTTGACCAGGCTATTTATATCAGTGTAAAGCTTGCTGGTCAAGGCAAACAAAAAACTAATTAAAAATCTTTGCCAATGTTATTAAATTATAATTTTAAAAGTATTTACACTCCTAGGTAATGATACAAATTTTCTCACACATACAAGATATTTTAAAAATAAAATTTTAGCCTTCCTGTGTATTATCTGACCAATATCTCTTATTATGCCTTAGTTAAATAGCTCTGACATAGGCACTGACTGAGTTCAGAAGGATGGAGACAGAGGAGAAAGAGGGAAAGAGAGAAAGAGAGAAGGCTAGAGTGATTTCTACCCTATTTTTACATAAGCTAATCAAGTATAGAAACTTTTTTAAAAATTGCAGCTTTTATTGTCTATTGGTTTAATTATTGTGTGCCTGAGCTACCATTTAGAATACTGAGTTATACTGGCATGGATATGATTACTTTGATATAATAAGAAAATTATTCCACATATTTTATAATTTAAGACAAAAAAAACTAAACTGTGCTTTCTGCATCAGCTAAAGTTGAATGGTGCATCTGGAAATTCTAACACAGAAAACTCTCTCTTCTCTATAAATATGTCTTGACTGATGTCACCTTGCCTCAAGTGTATTACTTTAATTACAAAGTGCAAAGAGAACAGTTGTAAAGGGTGAGAAGTCTAAACACATTTTTTGCAAACTATCCTGGTGCTGACAAAACACATTTAATCATGCCCAAGCTTCATGGAATTGAGTTCATTAAGTTAGGATTTTAAAAAATGGCTAAGAAAAATATTATTCATATCTAAACTATTGAATAAAACAACTATATAAAGTTATTTAAAAAGATGTCACTTTTAACAAAATTAGTTTACAAATGTTCCTTTCAGCATTTAAAATTTTTCCTAAGAAACTGAAATTTGGAGAACTATGACAACTCATTTATTACACCACAGTCTGAAATTGTGAGAGAAGAGGGAAACTGGTGCTCTGAGCATTGACCTGTTTCTTTTTCTTTCCTGCTTAACTCAACAACCTCATTTGTTTTCATGGGAATTTTATGTGACACCATGGAGATAATAGTGCCATAGCCTGAGATAAGACATTAAAAGATATACCCCTGAGAAGCAACTAGAATTCACTTAGGGGATTAAAAACTGATTTTCTGTATTAGCATTTGATGGTTTCCTCTGTATACTCCAAGTATTTCCTGTCTTTTTACAGAATAATTAACTCCCAGTAAGATATTTCACAACCAATAATAAAATATGTCAGCAGGGAATACAGCTAACAATCTCAATGCACACATTTACAATGCATACAGTTAACTAAGCATATGCAAAATTACAAAGATATTATGATAAATATATTATTCAAGGAGGCAATACAGACCTTCATTTGACAATTGTATTTAAAGTACAGAATAAAGTCAATCACACCTTTACAAAAAACAAATTTTACATTATCAGATGGTCATTTACATATTTTGATTTCTCTAGAGATTACCCTTTGGCAAATACAGGATTCTGCATTTTCTGTATCTAACATGTACTGGCTCTAAGTCTCTGATTAGAAGAATTTTTATGAAATATAACACTTGATTTCCATTCTACAATTTCCTTGTTGAGGACATTCAAGCAATGCAATAAAAACACATTTAATATTAATTAAAGTTAATGATCCAAGCCATAAAATGCTGTTCCTTTTCCCATAATGTCCATGAGGTTTCACTGAATGTTATTAGCAAACATTCATTTTAGTGGTTGTAATTTTCTATTGGATTACTTCTCACCCAGTCATTTTGTGGTTGACATATGTGGTGACATAATTTGAAACATCACTGAGAGTCATTTCTCCTATTAACCTTTATAGATTCTTACACAAAACCTCTTCTTATTATTTAACACCCCCTACACTTGCATACACAAAAATCACGGCAATGTTACCAGTAGAAACACCGAAAATTATTCCTCCTCAACCTCAAGAAATTATCTATTGTTTTTGAAGAAAGACATCCATTGTCTCACATCTTAGTTAAGGTACTCCTCCTTAGTTATGGTAGGGTGTAGCAGATTTCTCCTTTTCCTGTTTTCATTCCTGTGCCATGAAGCATATTTAACAATTGTAAGAGCTCTCGTTTCCATCTTCCCAAAGAGGCTGAAGGACATTGTATAACATTTCTAAGGGTTCCTCTGTGAGATGTTGAAGTTTCTAGGGTACCTAGATTACTTTGTAGCTTTTGCTAACCATCACAAATTTAAAATAGTTTCTGAGAAACATGTAAAACAAATATGAAAAAGAAAGGAAGGAACAAGGGGAAAATGGAAGAAAGCAAAGAAGGCAGAAAGGGAGAAAAAGAAAGTGGAGATGGAGGGAGAAGAAAAAAATAAATGGAGAGGACAGGAGACACGGGATCCATGAGCAGAAAAGGTGGGGGATTTGTTGGGGGTGGAGAAGAGACATACCCCCACACTATAAACAGTGTAATAGAGAATTTAAATTTATAGATTTTAAACTAGACTAACTGAATTCACATCCAAGTTCCGCTTCTTGACTAAAATACAGTGAGAAATTTATTTAAATTCCTCAAGCTTCATCTTTCTTATTTAAAAAGTGAGGGAGTGTACTACATTATGATAAACATTATTAAATAGAGGCACATGGATGTGCATTGTCTATGTGCTCTTGAGAAAGACTGCTTCACTGCTTCATTGCTTAATTTTTGTGCTAAATGCATACTAGTTTTTTGACTGTTGAATGATTTATAGTCACAGGTTCACTTCAATTTATTACATTCCAAACAATGAAATTGTTACAGCACGCAGGTAGCTAGATATGAGCAGAGAAAGGGGGCATGGGCCAGGTGGCAGAAAACCATGCATCTTGTAATCTGTGACGGTCCAAGGGCAGACAGAGAGAGAGAGGGAGAGAGAGAGAGTTTGCGGGAAGTAAGGCAACGCCTCTCAAGTGCAAGGGAGGTGAGAAGCTGAGGTTTACCAAATTCTCCTGGCTGGCTTCGTCTTCAAGATGTTCCTGGTGAAAGTAAGGTTCTTGTCTCATCACAGAAAGAATTCAGAAATGAGACAGTGAGATCAATAAAGTAAAGTGAGGATTTATTTAAGCAAGAATATGCTCTCCTAGGGAGAACGGGAAGACAGGTGAGTAGCTGCCCTGGGTTTCTTTGACAAGGCAGTTATGAGTGGCATACAAATGAAGGGACAGAATATTCATTGGGAAAGGAGGGACTTGGGGGTCGTATAACCTGGTTTTCATCCCAGCTCTACCTTCCCAAGGGGAGGAGGGATTTTTTCGTTATTTAGCTTTGATTGGAAGTGTCATGGCATCAGTGCACGATGGGTACTTCTTATCTGCAAAGCTAATTTTATTGTAATGAGGGCATAAAGAGCAAAAGGTTACATTCAAACACTGGAGATTCCTTTTTCCCACCGTTTTTTGTCTGCCTCCAGGACACTTATCACCCCAAAATGTGTGGTTTCCTGTCAGTCTGGAGGTTTCTGCTTTTCTTTGTCTGCTCATGGACAACCCCACTGTTTACGAGATGTGTGGTTTCCTGCCACCTGGCCCATGCTCCCCTTTCTCTGTTCATATCTAGCTACCTGCCTGGACTTCCATGGTTTTTACAAAGTAATATTGGTCCCTCTTTTGTGTCTAAGATAACACAGCAAATCTCTACTGCCCTAGGCATTTGCTACCACCACCGTGCTGCCTGGAGGCCTCAATCATCGGGAAAAGTGTAAAGGGCAAATTAAACTTTAACAAGAATTCTGACTAAGCTTTGTCAAGAGACATCAGAACACTGGAGAAAGCTTTTATCCAGAGCCCTCCTGAGAATCAGGGTGACACCTAAAATGGGGCTAAAGCTCATCCCCTTTGAAATGACTTATAGTGGACCCTTTTTATCCTCTGATATTCTGGTGGACATTGAAACCAATGAGCTTAAGTACCTAATTAATCCGGGACAAGTCTAAAAGGTGATTTCAGAATATGGAAATGAGGTTTTTCCAGCTCTCAGCCAGGAAAATGTCCCCATTCAGGTTCAGCTGGGAGATTTTGACCCTCTAAAAACATGGAGGAAAGGGTCCCGGTCTCATCAATTATTGCCCAGGTGAAAGGGGTCTTACCAGGTTTATCTCAGCACTCTTATTATGGTAAAACTACAGGGGATCACTAGTTGGGTGCATCTGTCTATAATTAAACCTACTGCTCCCTCTGAGTCTTCACAGGACTTGGAGAACCTTGGACAGCCAGAAGAGCTCAGGTAGATGAGCAAGCCTCTTCAGGACCTGAGGATTTTACTCAAAAAGGACAAAGAAACTTCACAGATCCAAGGGTGGGTATCCATAGCCGTTATTTTCCTTTTTGCCTTCTGATACCCAGGTCAACCCACAAAATAACTAATATGCTCTGGTGGATTTGGATACTTATTGTCCTCCTCACTCTCCTTCTGCTCTTGGAATCCTTTATGAGTGCTGCTTTAACTCTGCACCTAATACCCAAGAAGGAACACCTCTGTCAATGCTGGGTTTGATAAGACACCCCACACGTCTATGCTTTCTCTTTTCTGTTTCCAAAAGATGCTGGGGGCCCTACCCCTACTCTTACTTGCTCTCATCTTATCTATCCAATCTCTTTGGTCCCAAGACTTAAAATGGAAAGTTAACATAATAGTGAATAACTCCCAGATTATTACTAAAGGAGAAAATCTCTCTTTCTGCTGGGTTTGCCATCTCCAACCCACCACCCTGGGAGGCATAACTATCACCCTCAAAATCTACCACTCTGTCGACAACCACTGTCGACAACCACTCTGTATTCTCAGCTTTTAACCAATCTTCTTTTAACTACTCTCGACAAGATTTTTCTTGAAGTGTTACATAAGAAAGGTCATCTCTTCTCTGTTACCACATCACACCTCCCTACTCAAGGGCTATAATATCACCAAAACCTCCCTAATCTGCAATCAAACCCTAGGATGCACCCCTTCTCACAACAATATGCACAGGGGAAACATAGATATCTTTTTAGCCCTTGAGGCTCTCTCCAGCAGAAACCTAAGCTTATCCCTGGATATATTTAAGCCTATAAATTGGAGTGATATAGTGGGCCAGCCTATTTACACTTCATCCTGCACCCTTAACAACACACATGTATGTTATGACAGTTCACAAACTAATGCCAACAGAACTTATTGCGCCAGCTGTTATGTCAGACATCCTCTGATGATGCCTCTCTCTGAATGTAGACACCCTGACACTCCAAACCATGGACCAAATCCAAAATATAGATGGGATCACTCTGCAACTGTCTCCCAACTCCCAGAACTTTTCTGCAACTGTGTAATCAAACCAATCACACTGTCTTACCATCACCATCTGGATTATTATGGTTATGTGGGATCCCAGACAACTACCTCACAATGACCAAAGCCATTGCTCTCTCACACCTAGATAACACACTTCATTATGAGGACTGCATCTTGGGTACTGTGACTCCAGCCCAAATAACCATCCTCAATGTAACCCATGTGACACACAAAGAAGGGACTTTTGTCTGGTGCTAGCAGGAATTATGGGGACCGTAGATGAAACTGTCCCTTGGGGAGGATTTGCCTACCATGAGGCAACCTTGAGGGGTCTAACCTCTTCCCTAGATAGCTCACTAAAGAAAACTGGAGACACTCACAATTCTGCAAAAATTCCTAGATTCCCTGGCAGGGGTGGCTTTCAACAACTGCTGAGCCCTAGACTATCTCCTAGCAAGCCAATGGGGGGGGGGGGGTGGGCTTGGGTTGTCAAAAATAAAATATGTTGTGCATATATTAATAACACAGGAGAAGTACAAATAAATGTTAAAGAAATCTACAAACAGGCTTCCTGGCTCCACAGGGAAGCAAGAATGGACTGAGACCATTAAGGGATGGTTTCCAGGATATACTTTGTTTCTCCCATTTCTAGATTCCATAGACACTACATTTCTCATCTTTCTCTTTGGTCCTTGTATTTTTAACTGCCCAGTTAAATTTCTGTCCTCTAGAATACAACGCCAGCTTCAAATAATACTACTCCAGGGATTTCGACCTATCCCACCTGAAGATGAGGACCATCAACACTCACTGAACAAGGTTGCTGTCTCCTTCTACTCCCCACTCTCCACCTCTGCCACTTGTAAACAATCCTGAGACCCCTATCTCTGACAGACAACAAGGAGACCTGGACCCATAGGAAGGGATAATACCTGTGCTCAGCTTGAAGCACTTACAGAAGACAAACCATCAGGTCTTTGCCTCTTAAAAGAATTTAAGTGTACAGGCTCCTTGAGGGGGGAATGTTAGAGCAGGCAGGTAGCTAGATATGAGCAGAGAAATGGGGATACAGGCCAGGTGGCAGGCAACCATGCATCTTGTGAACAGTGGGGGACCATGGGCAGACAAAAAAAGCAGAAATATTCCAGACTGACAGGAAGCCACACATTTTGGGGTGATAAGTGTCCTGGAGGCAGACAAAAAACGGTGGGAAAAAGGAATCTCCAGTGTTTGAGTGTAACCTTTTGCTCTTTATGCCCTCATTATAATAAAATTAGCTTTGCAGATAAGAAGTACCCATCGTGCACTGACACCATGACACTTCCAATCAAAGCTAAATAACGAAAAAATCCCTCCTCCCCTTGGGAAGGTAGAGCTGGGATGAAAACCAGGTTATACAACTCCCAAGCCCCTCCTTGTCCAATAAACATTCTGTCCTTTATTTGTATGTCACTCATAACTGGCTTGCCAAAGAAACCCAAGGCAGGTACTCACCTGCCTTCCCACTCTCCCTCTGAGAGTGTATTCTTGCTTGAATAAATCCTCACTTTACTTTCTTGATCTCCCCTTCTTGTTTCTGAATTCTTTCTGGGTTGAGACAAGAACCTTACCTTCACTGAGAAGAAAATGACTCTTTCAGGCACCCACATACCACACTATTAGGGAAGTAAGAAGGATGGAATATTTTTCAGAGGATGTTTAAAGTTTCTAATACATCCTTCTCTTACCGTATAATCTCTTATTCTTCCTTACCTGACACTTCACCTGAGATTCATGGATCAGGTCAGAGTAGCAGGTTTCATCATCATGTCATAATTGTATTTTGTTTCTTTGTTATACACTATCTTCTTATGGACTATTATGTAGTATGGTTGCCTAAGCTTGATTATCTTCTTTAACATTTAATATACTGAGAGCACATCTTAAATACTGGTGTTTAAATACTCAGTTTCAGTTTCAGAAGTTGTCAATTTGAGAACAGTTATTGTACACAAAAAGAAAATAAACCACATGTCATTTATAGATAACCCATATGTTAGCTGTCAGCTCTGTCATCTTATAGATTTGGCTGATATTGCCTTGAACATATTCTTTTCAATGCAGATGGACTTCCAAATTCTTCCTAAAGATATTAACTCCAAGATGCATATCACCCTATATTTTATCATAATTTATTGACTGGGATTCATTATTAGCTTTCTTTATCCTTTAACTTAACAGCTCTTTTTTAATATTCAGATCTTCCTAGTTTAAAAAAGAAAAAAAATAGTCTCATTGAAAGTTTTTGAGTTTAATAGACTTTTCAAAGATTCAGAATATGTCACCTCAAAATATGTCACTTTGGTATATTGATTATTTTGAAGTGAAAGTACTTGAGAAAGAGTCCGTGCATGAAGGATACTTTGAACCTCTTTTGCCCCCCTGAAAGCAAGAGAAAAATCTCCCATGTGAAATGTACCCTTCCTGTAACAGGAAGGTAGAAGATATCTTTATCACCAGAGATAGGGAATTTAGGACCAAGAAGGCTGTGTAAACAAACCTGTTCTTTCTTCACATTTTATCACCCTTTGTTTTATCAGTTCATCACAGGTTTATTGTTTCTTTATCTAATACTATCAAAAAGCTTCCTGCTTTGGTCATTTCCTTGAGTCTAATATATTTGTGGGACTCTCATATGTATATGTGTGTACATACATAATTAAATTTGTTCCCTGGTTAATCTGTTTTCTTATTAATGGGGATGGGGGTTCTCTGCCAAGAATCTAAAATGGTAGAGAGAAAACTACTTTTTCTCCACTGTATTTTGCTTACAATTTTTAAATTCTCCTTAGGAGTGGATTTTTAAAATACATACATACATACATATATATATATATATATATATATATATATATATATATATATATAATTTATAGTCTTTCATTCCCTTTCTGAGTCTCTATACTTCTCTCACATTCCTATGTTGTATACTCATTCCCTCCTTCTGAAACCATCTCCATGAACTCCAAATATTCTCAGGATACCAGAGAAAACAGATTAGTTTCCATAGCTAATTTTGCACCATGATGTTCAACATATTTAAGAGCCATTCAATGCTTCCTAATGAAAACATGATATACATGTGCATGTGCAAAAAGAAAAAGAAACATAAATAATTTAGATACATAACATACATGTAGTGTGGTATAATCATTAAATGTTAGCTAATTTTAGGAAAGGGTGTTCATTTGCAATTGAAACTGTGAGAAAAAGATTAACCATAACATTTGGGATGGGTACTAAAGACTTATTGGACTTGGGCAAGTGATGAGGAAGAGAAATGATTTACCAGGTTTAAAGTACACAGTGAAAAATATGAGAGAAAGAAAGTTATAAAATTTAAAAGTTGTACTACCATAGAAATTTCAGTTACCTACATTTTTGTAAGGACATTTTTGTTCTATCATGAAAAGATCCCTCAAATTAAGAAATATCTGTCTTCAATAAGTTGGCACAATTTACAAGTCATTATTTTACATTTTAAAAAGTCAAACAGCACAGTTTCTTAAGCAAATAAATCAGAATATTTTTAATGGTGGGACTTTAATTTTCTATGAGAGTTTGTCTCATAGGAAAATTGTATATATATGAGTTTTCTTGCCTCTCACTTGAACTCTAATGTTTACCTTAAAGCATTAATTAAGCATCATACACTTTCCACTGCCAAAATTCCTTAAAAGTTGCCTAATGGCTTCACAGTCAAAGCAATTATTTCTATCACTGCCTACCTGGATAGCTTTGCTCTCCAGAGCAAAATTAATAGATATCATTTAATAGTCAGAACAGTTTCTGACCTTTCATGACTCTAGGACACTCAAACTCTTTGCTCAATTTACCACACTTACATAAAAAACTGCTTCTAACAGCTTGGATTTAGTATCAGTTTGATAACAGAAGGTCTTTCTCAGCAGTATCAGCATATTTGGCATGGTGCAGTACAACGGTAATAAGTACTGTCAATATTATAAAAATGCAACTCAGGACACTGATGTTAAAAACAAAAATGTGCAACTAAGCTTTCTCCCAAGAAACATAGGAAGTGTATACTATCACTGAATCCATGTTATCATAAATTTTTGAGCTGAAATAAATAAATTATGAAATAAACAGATGTGTTGACAAAAAAAATCAACAAACAATCTATAATAGGAATAGAAAAGACTTTTTTATTTGAACCGAACTGAGGACTACAGCCCAGAAGACAGCCTCTCAAATAACTCTGAGGAACAATTCCCGAGAAGCATGGTTTTCAGCACAGCTTTATGTCTTGTTAGAGCAAAGAACATCACATAAGTCAGGGATACTTTCCTTCAAGGCTTCAAAAAAAAAAGAAAAAAAAGAAAATAATCAGTACATACACAGAGAATCACTATGACTCTGGCACTTGGAAAGAGAATCTTATCATCTAAGGAGTATTAGCATTGGTGTGCTGGGAAGGCAGGCATTTAATCTTTATTTTTAATTAATGTGGACATTCTTTACTTCTGATCAGTGTGCTCTTTTCTTTAATAATTAAAGCAGATGTACAATTTATATGTGATAGGTGACCAACAGGCTGTTCTAGTTAGAATGATATTCAAGATAACTCATGTATAAGCCAGAATGACTTCCCCATACCTCAATATGTGAAAATTTATTTTATCAAATAAATTAACAGTGTAATTCAAGGATTTGGTGAGGCAAACCAGATTACAAAAATTTAAAAATTTATTGTTTATGCTTCATATATCTAAAAATTGAAAAGGTATTTGTTAATGAAAGTAAAGGAAACATTTCCATAAATAAAAATAATAAATAAAAGTATATATAGCTTCTTGAAGGTTCTCACTTTCTCATTAACATATATACTAAAATAAACTAAGAAAAATTGAGAGCAGGGATATTTCAACTTAGAAAATACTGTGAGAGCCTAGATACAGGATTAGCAGAAAGCTTAGCTGTATAGTATTTTTCATTAGTGTTCTGAGAGGATTTAGTTATATTGCAAGTCCTTGTTGCCACTTTACTACAACATCAAGTGAGCCGACCCTCTGAGAAAGACCTCCTATTACCATGAGTATTGTGTGAGTAAGTATGACTATATTTAAAACATGTCTCATTTTCTACTCAAACTATTTTTAAATAGACAAATAAAATATAAACAATTTTACCTATTTATGATATTTTAAAAAGAAAATTAGCTTTCTATACAAAATGACCCATACTGGAGCAATATGTGTTCATCTCACTTCTATTAATAATAAAAACATTTTAAAATAATCAGAAAATATTCTTTGACCTGTATTGTTATTGAATAAATTATAATCAATAATACCACCAGTCCTACAAACAGTTATAAAAATAATGTAATCAGTCAGTCATCTGTATAAATACTTTAAAATTTACTTTGGAAACAAAAACTCAGGTTACAAATGTATTTTCCAAGCCCTTAATTTCTCAAAAAGGTGCCCTAAAATAGATGATTAGAGATATTACAACCGGATTCTTGCCACTCCTTTCTATAAATGAACAAGTACTACTGCATATAACAATATATTGTTATATAACTATATAATTAGCAAACTCTATCAAAAGGTACGGATTCACCATAAGTTAAAAGAAAGTTATTGCAAAAAGATTAAGTCTAGAAAGAACAGGGTGAAAAATCATGAACAAAACCTTAGTTTTTCAAGGTCTTTATAAATTGAATCTCAATGTTGAACTCTATTTTCCTATTTTTACCTTTCTTTATTATATTGTTTTCCCCAGATTCTTCTGTTTGGTGACAAGTAAGGCTTTAAAATTGTTGATATGAAGCTGAAACTGTCAGAAGCAATTTTATTAATGGATCTTTTACAAGTGGTTTAGTAAAAAAAATAAAAAGAAAAAGAAAAGAAAAAGAAGGTTTATGTACCTTATCTTTCGTTAACCAAAGATATTTGTTATATTATAACAACATATAATCCTGTCTTGCAGAGAGCCATAGCATTAATATTTCCATTTCTTTCTATTTAAAAAAGGTTAAAAAAATATTTGGGAAATATAAAAACATATGCTGACTTTTCCTTGATTGCCCTTGTTGACGTGAAGTTCAAAATGTCCTTTTATTGTTTGAATAGTGGACTATCAGTGATGTTAGCTGTTTGAGAAGAATTTTAGCATCTTCCATGATACATTTTATTTTTATGACAAAGAAACATACATTTTTTCATTAGATGATGAAGTGTCAGGTAGCCTAATTGATTTACTAGTTTCCTAAAATAAATAATTGCTCAGAAATTATCATTTTTGCATCTTCACTATAGACTTACAAATGTCAGTTTAGACAATGAAACAGAAAATCCATTAGCATACATTTAGTTAACATCTATAAATGATGGATAATATATTTTAAAATATCTATTTGATTTAATTAGTATTGCTATGACCCAGTCCATTGGAATTACATTTAAAATCACTATGGATGGTAGTATGCTCTCAAACAAGTCACTTTTCAATGCAGGATCATAATGACTGTAATCAAAATCAATTTCAAGGGATCTAAGCTCCTTAGGACTACCTCACTTGCCCAAATAATGGAAAATTAAAATGATTTAAAATCCATTTTAGCCTTCTGTATCTTAAATATTTAACTTTATCACATTACATAAATTACATGTATTTGCAACATAGTCTAGATTAACAGCCTCTTATGTCCTCATTCAAGTGATAAGTGTGACATACTATCCACTTTGTAATGAGTGTATAAAATGATAATTTTGTAGGCAAACATTCCCATCTCACTGGCAGATGGCATAAAAGGCTGTTCAAGAACCCTTTCAAAGCAAGTTAAAATAGTCTGATAATGAATAAATAGCAGATGCTGTCACTGTAAATTTTAGAACACATGAAATACACATTCAGATTCTTCTGAAAGCAAACTTTAGCCAAATTTGTACCCAA
Source organism: Grampus griseus (assembly GCF_964374135.1). NCBI lineage: Eukaryota > Metazoa > Chordata > Mammalia > Artiodactyla > Delphinidae > Grampus > Grampus griseus. The sequence continues at coordinate 37,956,200 of NC_139012.1, read as the reverse complement.
TATTTATTTTCAGCTTAATCGTCTCATTACTTCAGATGGATCAGAACTATCAAGTACTGACAGTTATTACAGAGGATGTCCTTAAATATTCTCTAACTATATTTCTCTATTTTGATTATAATTATACACGAACATGCAGCAATTAAGGATATATATGTATATCTTTTAAATAGAAAATATACTGTGTACTGAAAATATACCTGCAATTCTGCCTTCAATTTAACCCTCCCCCTTTTTATGAAAATAAATATTTATAGTTTTAAGTAACTGGTTTATACATTTACTCTCAGTATTTTTTTCAATTATCGGATAAGAAATTGATTTTAATGAATTCCAGAAAGAATTTATCTCCATAGTTTTATTCAGGGATGCACTAATTACTCCTGCTTGAATCATGTGAATTTTGGCCTTCAGCTCAGTTTTTTCTGTTTGTTTTCAGCTTGGGTTGACTACATGTTTAAGACCTTTCATGTCTTTTATTTTATTTATTTATTTATTTTTCTGTGGTATGTGGGCCTCTCACTGTTGTGGCCTCTCCCATTGCGGAGCACAGGCTCCGGACGCGCAGCTCAGCGGCCATGGCTCACGGGCCCAGCCGCTCCGCGGTGCGTGGGATCTTCCCAGACCGGGGCACGAACCTGCGCCCCCTGCATCGGCAGGCAGATTCCCAACCACTGCACCACCAGAGAAGCCCCCTTTCATATCTTTTAATCCTCTAAAATGAAACTTACCAATGGGCTTCCTTCATTTTTAACTTACCTCAAAGCTCTGAAGTTGTTAACATAGTTCAAATTTGGAGAACAAATCTTGGGAACTCTGGGGCAGGTAGATTATTATCTGATATATGACATGCCAGTTAAAAATCATTATAAAAAGCTTGGCCTTAAGTTTGGCTGAAATTATTTTAACGGAGTTACATAATCATATATTATCTGTCCAACAAGCAAAGCAATAATGCTTTTAAGAATATTTGAATGGCATTTTTGAAAAACTAGAGTATAATTTGGATCAAGCTGTAATGATATACTTGGAAGAATCTTCTACTTCAGTTGAGATTTTGGTGCTTAACTCAAAATTATATTTCAAGCATTGCAATAGTTTAAATTTTTAGTTCACTATGTAGTAGGTAGAGGTATGGTAGAATTAAAAAGGTTTCTATGGGTTTCTGAAATGTGTTATAAACAGGGCTCCAGTTGAAAGAACCCTCCCTTTGGTGTCATATTTATAATCCAAAGCTCTTTTTTTCCACAAAAAAGATAAAAGTTAGCTTTGATTCTTTCATGCTATTAATTGCCTTTTCCACATTCATTATGAAATTTAAAGAAATATCAGTATATAATATTTACTTACTGCATAACTCAGTATGTTTATAAAGTTTTAGATGAAGAGCACATTGTATGTAAATATTGTATTTGTCAAGTTACTAAGTTGGAATTTATATTAAAATTACTTTAGTATACATAGGGTGAAATAGGTATGCATATTTTAAAAATCTACATCCCAGACTCAGTTAGTTTGATGTACATTACTCTAATTATAAATCTATACTATGCTAGTGGTTAGTTAGTTTTTAATATATCAAGGATAAACAAGACCAGATGTAGTTGTTTAACCACTACAAATATAATTGTCAAAACCTATACCTAAGCATTTTTTAAATAATACAGGTGAAGCTAGAAGTAAGGCTTTCATGGATGTGTTTGACTGGTCTGGTAGAGATGGACAATTGCCTACCAAAGTCATGCTTCCACTGCCATAATATACAGTTTCTGTGGAGGTAGGTACAAGTGCACATTTTGGTCTGAATTTCTGACTGATTTTCAAACAGTGGAATGTGAGAGAAATTAACATCTACCTTTTTTGTGCCAAAGGTACATTTCAAAAAGTACTTTCACATTCTCTGACTTTTCTCTTTCCTCTCTAATTTCTGATTATAAAAAGTAGGTCTGCATTTTCTCTTTTCTCTTCTGATTTGCAAGCATAGATGATAAGATGATCTTCACAGGATGACAAAGCCACAAGATGGGACAAGCATGGAGGCACCCGCTAACCAGAAAGATTGGGCCAAACTTCATTTAATGAACAAGACATTTGAATCATGCCAGCCCTGCAGCCAAATACCTTCAGCATATAATGTGAGAGTTAATATTCCATTGCACCTGTGTGCTCCCGCTTCACAAGGGTCTTCTGGGTAATCTGAGGCTTCCCTATTTGTAATCTGTAATCTCTAAAGGTCAAGCCATTTTTGCCACTTGGAAGAACATATCGTACTAGGTACTTTACTAAGAAAATTTGTTTATTGTTTTTATACTGCACCCATATAAATGTTTAAACATACAGAAGAATTTGGTCCAAGATTGGATTTCATTTAAATATTTTACCTGGAAACAAATTGTTAAATAATGGATGTATAACTTTCATGTATATATCTAAACAGAGTAAGTTGTTTATATATATCCAAACAATGTAACAATGCTTGAATAATTAATTTTAGGTAAGTTCAAAGTAACATTTTATAAATATAAGTATGAACAAAAATACTATTTGAATGTAACTTGAAATTGAGAAACAGCCATACAAGAACAAGTGATTTTTAGTGTTTTTTAATATTAAAAAAGTTAATACTTTCCCAGTTTTTAAATGCATTTCTTAGATTGCATTTTCTACATTTGCAGAAATTTATTTGGCAGTGCTGAAAATGAAATCTTGGATTAGAGGTTTTTATATTATTTTTGGAAGTTTTAAAATTTGACAGTTTATGTGACAGTTTTTAATCTCCTATTAGTAAATCTTGTTTGGTAAATTGCTTTATGAAACACACAAACAGAAAAATATGAGAAGGGTTTTAATTATATAGTGACTTTTTTATTATATTTTTATTCTGAGCTGAAGAGTGGAGGAAAAATTTAAATAGTCTAATTATCTAAACTCTAATTCTCTCAATGCCCTTCATTAATCTTTAATAAATTCATTCTAATAGCCTTAAAAACAATTATTCTTCCAGAGTGACAGAGAAATCAATTAATTATTCTTTAGATTGCCTTATATCCATGCTTTCCTTTCACAAGTTCCCTGGTTCCAAAAAATAAAAAATAAAAAAACTCACGTAGAGTAACAAAATATAGAAGACAGAAGTAGCAGATTTGCAAGTAATCATTCTAGGTGTTTACATTTAGATTGTTCTTTTAGCCTTTCACATTGGAGAGAACTAAGCACCTTTAATCTATGGAGGGTGATGAAACAAATGGTTTAGCGTTTTCTGCAGTTTATTATCAGAGCTTCAGCATCTTCCTGTCTTTTAAAAAAGGTGACCATTAGAGATCATCTGTTTTGTATCAACAATCCAGAAGGCATGAAAAAGAAATTAGGGGGAAGATGAAGTAAAAGATGAGTTAGATAGACTGTTTTTCCTAAATTTGATGAATATTTGAACGTTTTCTTATACTTTCTATTATTCTTTGAAAGTGAATACCAGTTACACAGAAGGGTGTTTTTTCCCTCATAATCTTTATTTCAAAGTGTCATAATGGAAAGAGTTGGCAGTTGTAAATGGTAAACTATAATATGGTAAAGAAACAAAAGTATGATTTCTAAACAAAACATTTTATTGATTTATTTAAGGAAAATTATTGTCCTCAGTCCAGGCAAAACCAGGTAAATGACAAGCATTCATTGTTACTGAATATTACCAACAAGGAGACTAGAAAAATGATGATTTCTCTTTAGTATTTGTTTAATCCTCACTTATTGTGACCTCCTTAAAATGGCAAGAAATAAATCTGTAACTTTTTTTCAGTCCTTTTTCTGGGTCAAATTCCTTTAATGTCAAGAATCTTACTAATTTAATCTAGATACCAAAAGGTAAAAACTAAATCTTCAGAGATCTTCATTATCATAAGTATAAGGATTCTTTTTGTCCTTTTCCAAATAGTTTAAATTGCTTTTCTTTGTTTGTATAGCAAAAAGACATCAAGTATAACATAGTATAATGCCATTGTATTACCCTTTCTCTTTAAAAAAATCATAATTTCTTAAATACAGCAAAAAACATGTGCATTATCAGCAACAATCAATAAGATTAGCTTTCTCTGTAGAAGAATCATATAGGTCAAATCATCTTTAGTGTCATCATAAAATGACCTTGAAATGGTCCATGATCTTCCAAGATAATTTCTGATGTTCCTGAGCATGTATCTGAGTTGGCTAAATATCTGCTGATAAAGTTAAGAATTCATTGTTTCATAGATAAGGTGAACAATGTACCTTTCACTCCATTAGCACTGCCAGATTCATTTTGGATTTGGCATTCCTTATCTAATTTGACATCTAATAGCTAATCTCATTACACTTTAAATTTCTGATGTGTCATATTGTATTACATTTCTTCTGTCAACTTTCATCGCTGTATATTTTGTCACGTAGAAAATCCAGTGTGATTTGACACAACACAAGATAATGGGATCCAAGAGATTTAAAGCAAGGCTAGTCAGTGGAGCAGAGATGTGACTCATTGCTTCAAATGTACAAATACACTTTTTGAAAAGTAGATATCTGCTAAAAGCAGTTATATGGTGTGAGCCATTATAGTTTGGGAAAAGATGTGGATTTTTACCTTTTAGTGGCGAATTTAAAACACTGTACTGCCCAATATAAATAATAGAAAATTTGATTCAAAATGACAATGGCCAGAGAAAATTAAGTTTGATTCTGCTCTATTTTGTGTGGTAAGCTTTCTCCTAAACTCACTAAATAATCCACCAAAATGCACTTCATTGTTTTATTTTTATAACAAATTGTAGATAACTTGCATAGGTTTTATTTATGTCAAAACATACATCATCCTTTGCATTTTGATACATAAAATGATAACATAAAAATATGCTAAAAAGAAATAAATTTCCATATTGCTCAAGTAACTTTCCTGGCTCATTTTAAAGTTGTAATGTGTTTTCATAATACAAATTTATAAATTGGTACCATAAAGTCAGAAATATCTATGAGGTAAGTGGAAGCTTGAAAACAACCCAGAAGCACTTTGGAAACCATGATTCTACTTCTTTATGCACAAATTATTTAATTCAGTTTTTAAAAATTGAGCTTTTCAGGAAATCCATTGATTTATGCCATAAAAAAGACAAGGATAAATGATAAAATACAGAGAAATAATTTACAACTCAGAAACAAGGAAAAGGTTAATATCTCTGATTAACATTTTGATGTTTTTAATATCAAATATGCACAATACTTGAATACCCATTATATGATTGGATAATTCTCCACCCAATGAGTACTGGTGGTTTATAAAATCGGTCATTCCAACATTGAGAGCAATACATTTAAGAACTTCTACTTGGAACAAAAACTTACATCTACTTGGAAGTTCAGACACAAGAGTACGAATTAGACTTGATAGATCTCATATATTCAATCAGTGCAGAACAAGAATCTAATAATACAATGAATACATGGATCATTTAGAGGATAGTTATAATAACAAAATCTCATTTTTAAGAGTGTCATGAAAGAAGTTCCAGAAACTGTGCTGGCAACATGACCAGATAGCCACTGTCCAGTTTCAGATATGGTCAAGTTATATATTCTAAGTTTGCCGTTCAAAGGCAGTGGCAGTGTTGTCAGCCTGGCAGGTCACAGTGAAAAATTTATTGAAATATCTAGCTTCCCCTGTTCCTTCTATTCTCTCTGAGCCCATTTCTCCACACTTACATTAAAAATTCTGAGCTACCCAAAATACATCCTACACATTTATTTTCAGTTTATTTTCTACCAGAAATATCTTTAATTCAACCAGATATTTTTCATTGCTTGATTCTAAAACTCCTAATATTAATATCTATAACATATTAAAAATAAAAATAAAACTTTTTAAAAAATAAAATAAATGAATAAAATAAATAAAATAAATAAATAAATAAATAAATAAATAAATAAAATAAATAAAACTTTGTTTAAAAATAAAACTCAATGAAACCATTAGGAAAATGGACAAAAATTTAAATAGCCAGTTCTAAAGAATGCAAATCCAGATAGCTATTGGCAAATAAAAGACCAAATTTCCTACTATGTTAATAACGTTTATTACATTAACTTAGAGATATTATTTCAGTTTATACACCTTAAACTTTTTTATAAAATTAAAAATAATATAAACATCTATTGCTGGTGAGAATGTGAAGTAAAAGTTTACTCAAACTCAAAGCTGGTAATAAAGTGAATTACAATAGTTTTTTGATAATATGGAACATATGTGTAAAAAAAGACAACACACTTTTACCTACCAAATTCTTTTTGGGAATCTAACCCATATAAATAAATGCATTAATACATAAATTTATATGTACAATAAAAGATTTTTTGTGAAATGCTACTTATATATGAGAAAAATTTAAATAGTGAATACTAATCAGGAGGAGAAATTTGAATAAGTTGAGGGACATTGATTTTGTGAAAAATCTACAAATTTTAAAAGAATACGTTAACTCCATTCCAGGTAAACAGATGCATTTAATGTTGAACTTTTTAGAGTAAGAAGCAATATACTGAAAATATGATCTGTTTTCAATGAAACAAACATTATATTTATGTTTACACTTGCATTTGATTTGTTAGTATTTATATCATACACATATATAGCTATATTACTTCACTATAACTAGATTAATCTGAAGCAAAGACACACATTATGTTAGTAATATTGTTTATCCAAGATCAAGAGGGAGTAGAGAAATTTAAAAGCAATCTTTGCTAAAAAAGGTAAGTATATGTAATAAAGTATATGGATATAACACATTCAATAAAAGACAAACATATAAATATTAAAAAGAAAATTATCAAGGTGAGCAGATAATTTATACTATAAAGTAAAATATTAAGGCATTCAATCTCAATTAATATTAATAATCTCAATTAATTAATTAATATTAATAATCATTTGAAATATAAATTAAAATGGCAATGAGATAAGCATTTATAAAATCTGTAAATTTATTAATAATAATAATGCTTGGTGGGGATGCAGTGAGATTCCCTCCCTTACATAATACTCAATCACTAAACTCACAGATATTTGTTATACATTGAAGCCTGGAAGGGCCTAAAATTCTAAATCCGACCTTTAAACGAAAAACATGTATAGTCATATACAAAAGTTTTTGAAATTATTAATATCTGTATAAATGTATTGTTTGCATTAATATGTTAAAGAATAATATTTAGAAATTAGTTCTAACTGGTTCATGAATTTCCAACTTGCTGAAACTTCTCATTCTTCCTATTCATCATTGGTTTAGAAGAAGAAGTGATTCATTTCCACAATACTTTGGTATTCAAATATTCTTCATTCAGATCTATGCCTCTAAAACCGTGGCCATTTGCCTGGAAGCCTGAAAATCATTAGAGGTCTCTATCAGTGAGTGCACATTTTAAAAATTACTCTCATAGGCTAGACAGAGATTTCACCAACTTGCGTTAATTGTTTTTGGAACAATTTTTTCCATTGTTTATAGCTATTGGTTTTATGCCCAGGGAATAGTAATATAGGTAAAATAATTCTTTTTCTATTGGAAATGTTAATTCTCCTTTGACCAAGGAGGACTGGTTGAATAATATGTTATGGGTTTGTACATTCATGCCAATGCATATTTATATCTGACAGGGTTTTATCCATTTTAAGCATTTCTTAAATGAGGAAAGATTTCACAAAAAAAAACTTTCATAATAGTTCCTACAAGAAAAATTATGCAATCTAATCACATGTATACATTTATTCATACAAATATCAAAATGATACATCAACAGGTAACTGTAGTTATTGAATTATGGGAAACCTTTTCTGTTTCCCATAAAATTTTCTATAAATATTATGTAGGTTTGAAAAACAAAATAGCCATTTTGTTCATGCTGTTTTCTCAAAAGTATTTACAAAAGAAAATATATATTACTAAATTTCATTTCAAATTAAAGAAAATAATATACCAACTCTACCTGTTTTTCAAAACTAATCAAATAAAGGCTATCCAATGATTCCTAAATGTTGGTCCATAGACTATACATTCAAAGCTGTTTGCATAGGAATCAACTGCAGAGGTTTTATCATTAAAAAAAAAAAAAGTCTCATGAAATTTGGTTCAATGGATCTGGTAAGGAAGGGGCTCAAGAATCATTAGTTTTTAAGCTTTCCTAGATAAATTTTAGGAGCCATTTCAGGGAAGCATTCTTATAAAATAAAAATGATCAGGCTTTGTCTGAATTCCAGCCCTTGAATCAATCTTTTTGCTATACCAGTAAACCCCCAATACAACTGATTTCGAACAAGAGAGATTTTGTTCATTATGATGGGACTAATGGTATACCATAAATGTTACTTGCTTCGATGTGACTTCATGTCCTTATTGTTGGGTTCTTTTCTGTGTTTTTAATGCTTGAAAGTATCATCAATTCCTTTCTCACTTGAAGGACACTGGGCTGTGTTGTAAGCCAGTTTCGGATGGACATTGCTAATGTATGCTACTAATTGTTAATGAAATCATGCTAGAAAAACTGTTTGTCTGATTAATTCTGACATCATCATTCTTAGTTCTCTGTTGTTGGGCTATGCTATGGTTGTCTCAGACAACCTCTTTTCTTTGTTTTGGAACTTACTTATGCTTACTTTATGTCCAGTCTGTCAGTTACCTCTGTTTCCATATCATTTCCTTATTAACTGAACCTGAACATTTCCTTATTAACTATACCCAGGTCTCTCACTCACACAGGGACTACCTTGGTAGTCTCAGTTCTTGATTCTGTTTTCACTAGGTCTGTTTTAACACATTTAAGAATTTGAGGTATGATCAATTATAATTGCCATATAAAAAGTAAACAATCTTATCTCTATATAATTGAAGTGTATTTTAATTGCTAAATATTACAGTATATCATATTAATAAAGGGAAAACAATAAAGGTACTCTCATCAGTAGTACAAAATAAACTATTAGAGAGCAAGTAGAGACTTGTATACATTAATCCAGATTGACATTTTATTTTGTGTCATTAGAAGTATGACAGATGTTATTCTATTAGTGGAACTAAATGTGCCCTTGCCAGAGAGACCAATTTTCTACTGAGAACTTCTTTAGGCTCATCAATCCACAACTTCAAAGAGAAAGTTTTCAAATATTTTAAAACTTTCTGGAAATAAACAACTCCTGGTATCACTATGTATGAATAAGTTGATATATACATTCCCTCCCAAGCTGTTTTATTTTGAAAAAGAATGTAAAATTCCAAGAACAATACTCCTTGAGCTTACAAAGAAATAATCTTTATTTAATGCAGGAATCTATACGTGCATTCTTGGCATCAATTTAATCAAAGTTTTTCTAAAACTGAGAATTTAACAAATGAGTGAATGTATGGAAACAGCTAAGATTTTTTTTAACAGCTCACATACCATAATTATTCTTTATTATTAAAAAGAAATTAAACTTTTAAATTAGAAAATTACATTGTGATTTGAATCTAAGAAACTTCATAAAATAGCCACTGGCACTGTCATTATGGTAAAGATAGATTGAATTTAAATGAAAATAAATGTCTTTTTAGAAAACACAGCTGGGTACCTAAAACCATTTTCTCCATGAAGTCTCCTAAAATGAAAGCTCTAAATTGTTAGAATCATATCTTCCATTTTACTAGTTACCAATTTTTAAAAAATTGCTTCTTTCTATTTTGTAGCCCTAGTACTGCATAAACCATTGTTACTTATAAGGTTCATTACCTGAAGCTGCAATTTCAATATTGAGTGTATGAGAAAACCTGATTTTCATATTAAAATATTTTAAAATATAGTTGACTAAATGGAAGGCTTTGTGATACACATTTTAGTCCAATTATAGTGCCAGCAATGGCATAAATATTACAGGTTAATGTTTCAAATTTTTCCATGAATAGTTCATCAATAATTTTATTGAGCAGTGTAAAATGTACAAATAAGTGTTTCACAATAAATATAAATATTTTAACAAACATATGAAATGGTATTATAAGAGTTTAAGCCTTGAAATGTTACAACACTGATAATGAGAAAAATTCATATAAATATTCCATGGAGAAAATACTGAGTAGCTAGGTATCTAAATTTTCAGCCTTAAAAAATTATGATTCAATTAAGAGATATTTTGTTAGTTTTTGTATACCTCAACTGATAAGACAATATTCCTGTCTTCAAGAATGTTTTCATTAAGTTTGGTAAAAACAAGAAACAACAAATGAGCAATCAAACATTTATATTTAAGCTGTTTGCTACCACCATTTACTCTGTAATAATTTGTATATAACTTCGACTAAATGTTTAAAAAACAAAAGTACAGAGAGGAATGTATTTCTAGATCATTCTAAAGGTAAGGAAGAGGTCTCTTGCCTAGCTCATTTCATTCCACTTTGATTTCCTACAGATTATCTAATAACAAGGTGATACCAGAAGCTAAAATGAACTATGAGTAATTTCAATTCCAGAATAGCCTGAAGGGTTCTCTGTTCAGAGGTGAGCAGACTTGGGACCAGAATCCACTCTGAACAATAGGGTCTCTCACAAAGAAAGGGAAAAGGGCTTGGAGTACTGAGAAAAAGTTTAACATAAGAGGAAAGATTAGATCTAGGGGGAAAAAAAGGAGGGGTTGGAAGAGAAAGTCTATGACAGTAAGACCATGAGAAGATACCCTGACTGCTTAAGATGTTTCCATTCTGTGCCAAATGTAGAAAAAAAAAAGTAATTGTAAGGACTTTAAACACAGGAAGTTTTTTTATCTTTTGAAGTGGAGAAGCCCTCCCTCATCCCTCAACTCTTTTCCCCATCCCCTTATTTCACACCCATTTTTTCTTCTTCCTTTACCAAGTAGGAGAATGGTGTGATTAAAATTTTTTTCAGCAAGATTGCAAGATTGATGATTGTTAGAATGTAAAAGAAATTTGAGAGTGTTGAGATGGAGATAAATGGCTCCAAAAGAGAAAACAAGCTTTGTTGTAAGAAGGAAGTACATGTGTGTATGTAAACTAAATTATTCAGAAAATATAAGAATTTGTATATTGACAATGTGTAGAATAATATAAAAAGAGAATTTATATATATTTATATTTAATTATTTATATATATGTATAAAGATAATATAAAAAGTTGAATTTCCATTTAAGTTTTATTATAAAATTTTGTTTTTCAAAACTATGAGATCTAGATATTCAACATGAAAGAATGCTCAACATCATTAATCATTAGAGAAATGCAAATCAAAACTACAATGAGATATCATCTCACACCAGTCAGAATGGCCATCATCAAAAAATCTAGAAACAAGAAATGCTGGAGAGGGTGTGGAGAAAAGGGAACCCTCTTGCACTGCTGGTGGGAATGTGAATTGGTTCAGCCACTATGGAGAACAGTATGGAGGTTCCTTAAAAAACTACAAATAGAACTACCATATGACCCAGCAATCCCACTACTGGGCATATACCCTGAGAAAACCGAAATTCAAAAAGAGTCATGTACCAAAATGTTCATTGCAGCTCTATTTACAATAGCTCGGAGATGGAAACAACCTAAGTGCCCATCATCGGATGAATGGATAAAGAAGATGTGGCACATATATACAATGGAATATTACTCAGCCATAAAAAGAAACGGAATTGAGCTATTTGTAATGAGGTGGATAGACCTAGAGTCTGTCATACACAGTGAAGTAAGTCAGAAAGAAAAAGACAAATACCGTATGTTAACACATATATATGGAATTTAAGAAAAAAAATGTCATGAAGAACCTGGGGGTAAGGCAGGAATGAAGACGCAGACCTCCTGGAGAACGGACTTGAGGTTATGGGGAGGGGGAAGGGTGAGCTGTGACGGGGCGAGAGAGAGTCATGGACATATACACACTAACAAACGTAGTAGGGTGGATGGCTAGTGGGAAGCAGCCGCATGGCACAGGGATATTGGCTCGGTGCTTTGTGACAGCCTGGAGGGGTGGGATAGGGAGGGTGGGAGGGAGTGAGACGCAAGAGGGAAGAGATATGGGAACATATGTATATGTATAACTGATTCACTTTGTTATAAAGCAGAAACTAACACACCATTGTAAAGCAATTATACCCCAATAAAGATGTTAAAAAAAAACAAAACAATGATTTGTATGCAATGGGATTTCAGACTATTTTTACTAAAGCAGAAAGTCCTACCCCTAATTGAAAGATAAATTTGAAACAAGTGTACTGGTCCAATTGAGGTAGAGAGAAAACAGTGGAAGGGACACCCATAAGGAAACCATTGGAATATTTCAATTAAATAATTATAAGGCACTGAATGAGGGTGGAGTAAATAGGGTAGACTTAAGATAATTACTGAGATATATTAAGCACATTTTGTAAATCAATTTGATATACTGGCAGAACAAAGGGTAGATGTAGGAAGTGGTGAAGAAAAGGGGTTGTTGAAAGACTGTGGAAATTAAAAAGCTGAATATACCACTAGGAATGAGGAGAAATGTGTGATCTGAAGCATTTTTTTTTTAATTTCACAAAGACAGAACCTTTAATAGTATCTTGTGTACTACATATGTGAGTATTCAGAAATATTCATCTAATGTGAATAATAAACAGCAAATTTATCCAACAGAGATTTCAAGTAGGTAGAGTGTGTTTATGATATAACTGACAAAATTGATAATTTCTTCTTTTTTATTTTAAAGTGAATAACAACAAAATGATTCCTGAAGAGAATTCTTACATTTAAAAAAATGAATTTATATTTGAGTCATGAATGGAAAATACTAAAACTTGAGAAGATTTTCTAGAGACAATTTCCCTTATATGGCAAGGTAAGTTTAAACATTCACAGTAATGGGGTTCAGGACATGCTACCGCAAAATATGACATGTTGGCATACTGCATATTTTAAGTTGAAGGAGTTTGAGGAAAAGCAGAAGCAAGAAGATTACTCTGACTTCCCCTTGACTTTCTCCCCAAAACACAACATAAAACTCTTCTGTGAGAGTTGCCCTCCTTATAACCAGAGGAAAGAAACATCCTTATCTCAGAAGACAAAGGGAGGACAAGAAGAATCTTAACAGGCCTTGCTAAATTTCCTCTGGTTTACTACACTTACCTCTTACTTTCAAAGTATCACAATCCTCCACAGATGTCCACCTAGCAGTTTTATGAGTCCATCATCAAACCTAGCATAAAATTACTCAGGTCAGTCTTTCTTCAAGTCTTCATTTCCTTAAGAAGGCTGCCATGTCATGTAAAACTTACACTAAATAAATGTTTATGCTTTTTTCCTGTTAATTTCTCTTTTTCAGTTTGATTTTCAGACTTAGCCAGGGCCTCTAAGAGGCTCAAGAAAAAGTTTTTCCTTCCTTAAATCATAAATAATTTTCTAAACAGTATGGAATATCAGAGTTATGTGTCATGATACTTTTGAGAATCTTTCAAGTCAATGAAGGAATATATTGAAAGAAGGTATGTGAATCAGGAAAGGTACATTTTATAGTGAGAATTATCATGAAAGATAGTCTGATCATTACAGTGCTGAAATAATTTAGACAATTGCACTTATTTTTGCTTAAGAAATTTTAAGGGAGGAGATATGGGGATATATGTATATGTATAGCTGATTTACTTTGTTATAAGGCAGAAATTAACATACCATTGTAAAGCAATTATATTTCAATAAAGATGTTTTTAAAAAAGAAGAAATTTTAAATAATTGAAGCAAACACTTGTAAATTTTGATTTGAAATATAAAATTCCTTTTCTAATTCCTTTGTTCTCTATCTAAATGATCTTGCTGGTATTGACTAGTAATTTGATGTGAAGTCAAATAATTACTATGATTAGGTAAGAATGGTGGGGAAAAGTAACAATCGGGAACCTTACAAGTGCCTGTGAGGGGTGCAAAGTCCAGGTGTATCTCCCCACTAAGCAGATATGAACCTATGTATGCCTAGGGGAGAAGGTAAGCACTAAGAATTGTTGATTTACCTCCTCAGAGTTATACGTGATGTTTCATATCTATTATATACTTAAACCAGCAACTGAAGCTTTTTCTTTTTGGGAAAAGACTGCCAAGAATCAGACAGTGATTTATCAGATTAGTCAGATGAGAGGAGAATAGCCCTACTGGTACTACACGAGATAAATCAGAGTCCCTGTGTGCTAAGGTTGTTTGGCATGACCTCACAGACCAAAATATGTTTGGTGAATTATAAAGAAAGGGCCGGCACTGAAAAATAGTTAGAAGAAAATATTACATAGTGTAAAAGACTACACTCACTATGTAACTTCAGACAAGTTATTTAACCACTCTGTCTTATTTTCTTATGTGTATAATAAGTATGGAAACACAAACACACACAATCTAACATAGATGGCTGTCATTGGGATTAAATGAGATAACACAAATGAAGCGTTTAGCAAAGTATGATGGAGTAAACATATTTTGCCAGGTACATTTTTAGTTTGTTTTTCTTTTTTTAACATGGGCTTAAAATTTTTTGTTTAAAATAATAATGTCCTAATTAACATCCCCTGCCAAGGTGATAACTTATTTTTATATAGAGCCAGAAAACAACAACAAAAACAAAATGTAGGAAAAGATAATAGAAAATGAAACAGGCTTCTTCATTTAAAAATTTAATTTTATTAAATAAAATTAAACAGCTTTATTGAGGTATAATTTATATACAAAAAAAAACCCTGGACATATTTAATGTATACAATTTGATGAGTTTGGAGATATGCATGCATCCAGAAACTGTTATCACAATCAAGGACATAAATATATCCATTATTAATATAATACATCCATGATAAGTTCCCTCCTGCTCTGCTTTTTAAAATATTACACATTTTTTATATTGTGTTGAAAACACTGAATTGTTAACTATAGTCACTTTGTGGTACAGCAGATCTCTAGAACTTGTTCATTTTGCATAACTAAAATTTTGTACCTGTTCAACAACAATTTCTTATTTCCCACTCCCCCAGGCCATTTTACTCTCTCCTTCTATGAGTTTGATTATTTAGATATCCTTCATATGAGTGGAACCATGCAGTATTTTTCCTCCTGTGGCTAGTTTATTTCATTTAGCGTGATGCCCTCTGAGTTCTCCTAAGTTGTCATATATTCAGGATTTCCTTCTTTATAAAGGTTGAATAATACTCCACTGTATGTATATACCACACTTTTCCCTCCAGCTATGAGATATAATTGACATATAACATTGTGTAAGTTTAAGGTGACAGGTGATGATTTGAAAAACATAAATATTGCAGAATGATTATTAAAAGACATTAGTTAGTACATACTTTATCTCACATAATTACCATTTTTTGTTGTTGTCACGGTAAGAACATTCAAGATATACTCTCTTAGAAACTTTCAAGTACATAGTATCATATTATTAACTATAGTTACCATGCTCTACATTAGATCCCTAGAACTTATAACTGGAAGTCTGTACCTTTTGACCAACATCTCTCTATTACCTCTAATCCCTAACCCCTGGCAACCACCATTCTACTCTCTATTTCTCTGAGTTCAGCTTTTTTACATTCCATGTATAAGTAAGATCATACGATCTTTGTCTTCTTTCTTTGTCTGACTTATTTCACTTAGCATAATACCCTCGGGTTTATATATATTATTGTAAATGCCAGAATTTCATTCTTTTTTACAGTGAGTAATATTCCAATGTAGTGTGTGTGTGTGTGTGTGTGTGTGTGTGTGTGTGTGTGTGTGTGTAGCAACATTTTTTCAATCCATTCATCTGTTGATGGACATTTAAGTTGTTTCCATGTTTTGGCTATTGTAAATAATGCTGCAATAAATACATGATTGCAGATATCTCTACAAAATAGTGACTTCATTTCTGGGTAAATACCCAGAAGTGGGATCCAAAAGCCTGATCATATTGTAGTTCTATTTTTAGTTTCTTGACGAATCACCATATGGTTTTCTGTAGTGGTTATAACAAATAACAGTGTACAAGCGTACACTTTTCTCCACATCCTTGCAAGAATTTATCTTTTGCCTTTCTGATAATAGCCACTCAAAAAGATTTGAGGTAATATTTAATTGTGGTTTTGATTTGCCTTTCCTTGATGATGATTAGTGACGTTGAATAGATTTTTGTGTATTTGTTGGTAATTTGTATGTGCTTTTTGGAAAAAATGTTTATTCAGGTATTTTGTCCATTTTTTTAAAAACTGCTTTTTTTTGTAAATGGAAGTTAAGTTGATGTACAATATGTTACAAGTGTACAATACAGCAATTCCTAATTTTTAAAGGTTATATTCCATTTATTGTTATTATAAAATATTGGCTATATTCCCCATGTTGTACAATATATACTTGTAGTTTATTTTATACATAATAGTTTGCATCTCTTAATCCTCTATCCTTATATTTCCCCTCCATTCTTCCCTCTCACCACTGGTAATCACTAGTTTGTTCTCTATAACTGTGAGTCTGCTTCTTTTTTGTTATATTCACTAGTTTGTTGTATTTCTTAGATTCTACATATAAGGGATAGCATATAGTATTTGTCTTTCTCTGTCTGACTTATCTCACTTAGCATAATACCCTCCAAGTCCATCCATGTTGCTGCAAATAGCAAAATTCCATTAATTTTTATGGCTGAGTAGTATTCCATTGTGTGTGTGTGTGTGTGTGTGTGTGTGTGTGTGTGTACATATCACTTCTTATTTAACTATTCATCTGCTGATGGACACTTAGTCTGCATCCATATCTTGGCAACTGTATATAACACTGCTATGAACACTGGGGTACATGTGTCTTTTCTTTTTCTTTTCTTTTATTTTTTCATTATTTAGTTTTAGCTGCATTGGGTCTTCATTGCTGCATGTGGGCTTTCTCTAGTTGCAGCAAGCAGGGGCTACTCTACATCGTGGTGCACGGGCTTCTTATTGTGGTGGCTTCTCTTGTTGCGGAGCATGGGCTCTTGGTACATGAGCTTCAGTAGTTTTGGTACATGGGCTCAGTAGTTTTGGTGCACTGGCTTAGTTGCTCTGCAGCATGTGAGATCTTCCTGGACAAGGGCTCGAACCCATGTCCCCTGCATTGGGAGGTGGATTCTTAATCACTGTGCCTCCAGGGAAGCCCACATGTGTCTTTTCAAATTAGAGTTTTTGTTTTTCTCATATATATACCCAGGAGTGGAATTGGTGAGTTATATAGTAGTTCTATTTTTAGTTTTTTGAGAAACCTTCATATGGTTTTCCACCCCAATTTACTTTCCCACCAACTGTGTATGAGGGTTCTCTTTTCTCCACATCCTTACCAACATTTGTTGTTTATGTTCTTTTTGATAATAGCCATTCTAACAAGTATGGGGTGATATCTCATTGTGGTTTCGGTTTGCATTTTCTTGATGATCAGCGATGTTGAGCACGTTTTCATGTGACTGCTGACCATCTGCATTTCCTCTTTGGAAATAAATGTCCATTCAGTTCTCCTGTTCATTTTTTAATTAAGTTTTTTTTTATGTTGATTTGTATGAGCTGTTTATATATGTTGGATATTAACCCCTTATTGGTCATACCACTTGCAAATATTTTCTCTCATTCAGTAGTCTCTCTTTTCATTTGGTCAATCATTTCCTTTGCTGTGCAAAAGCTTTTAAGTTTAATTAGGTCCCATTTG
This sequence comes from Grampus griseus, assembly GCF_964374135.1. Classification (NCBI taxonomy): domain Eukaryota; kingdom Metazoa; phylum Chordata; class Mammalia; order Artiodactyla; family Delphinidae; genus Grampus; species Grampus griseus. The sequence continues at coordinate 37,938,491 of NC_139012.1, read as the reverse complement.
TTTATTTTTGTTTTTATATCCTTTGTTTTAGGATACAGATCAAAAAATATTGCTACTATTTATGTCAAAAAGTTTTCTGCTTATATTTTCCTCTAGGGATTTTTTGGTTTCTGGTCTTACATTTAGGTCTTTAATCAATTTTGAGTTTATTTTTGTATATAGTATTAGAGAATGTTCTAATTTCATTCTTTTATATGCTGCTGTCCAGTTTTCCTAGCACCATTTATTGAAGAGACTGCCTTTTCTCCATTGTATATTCTTGCCTCCTTTTTTATAAATTAATTGAACTTAAGTGTGTGACTCTCTATTCTGTGCCATTGATCTATGTGTCTGTTTTTGTGCCAGTATCATACTGTATTGATTACTGTTGCTTTGTAATATAGTCTGAAGTCAGGGAGCATGATAACTCCAACTTCTCTCAAGATTGTTTTGGCTCTTCAGGCTCTTTTGTGTTTTCATAAAAACTTTTAAATTATTTATTCTAGTTATGTGAAAAAATGCCACGGGTGTTTTGATAGGGGTTTCATTGAATCTGTAGATGGCTTGGGTAGTATTATCATTTTAACAATATTAATTCTAATCCAAAAACACAGTATATCTTTCCATCTGTTTGTGTTGTCTTCACTTTCAGTGTGTTATAGTTTTCCAAATACAGGTCTTTTACCTTCTTAGGCAGGTTTATTCTTAGATATTTTATTCTGTTTTATGTGATGATAAGTGGGATTGTTTCCTTAATTTCTCTTTCTGATAGTTCTTTGTTAGTGTATAGGAATGCAACAGATTTCTGTATATTTATTTTGTATCCTGCAAATTTAATGAATTCTTGATGAGTTCTAGTAGTTTTCTGTTCGGATTTTTGCATCTATGTTCATCAGTGGTATTGGCCTGTAACTTATTTTCTTATGGTATCTTTGGGTTTTGGTATCAGGGTGCTGTTGGTCTCATGGAATGAGCTCAGAAGTGTTTCAGAGTTCCTCTGATATTTTTTGGAATAGTTTGAGAAGGAGAGGTGTTAACTCTTCACTAAATATTTGGTAGAATTCACCTGTGAAGCCATCTAGTCCTGGACTTTGAGGGGTTTGTTTTGTTTGTTGAGAGTTTTAAAATTACTGATTTAATTTCATTACTGGCAACTGGTCTGTTCATATTTTCTATTTCTTCCTGGTTCAGCTTTAGAAGATTGTACATTTCTGAGAATTTGGTCACTGCTTCTAGGTTGTTCATTTTATTGGCATAGAGTTGCTTGTAGTAACGTCTTATGATCCTTTGTATTTCTGTGGTGTTGGTTGTAACCTCTCCTTTTTCATTTCTGATTTTATTGATTTGGGCCCTCTCCCTTTTTTCTTGATTAGTCTCACTAAACGTTTATCAGTTTTTTTAATCCTTTCAAAGAACCACTTTTTCTTTCATTGATCTTTTCTACTGTCTATTTCATTTATTTCTGCCCTGATTTTAGGATTTCTTTTCTTCTAGTAACTTTAGGTTTTGTTTGCTCTTCTTTCTCTAGTTGCTTTAGATGTAAGTTTAGGTTGTTTAATTGAGATTTTTCCTTCTTCCTGAGGTAAGCTTGTATCACTATAAACTTCCCTCTTAGAACTGATTTTTCTGTGTCCCATAAGTTTTGGATGGCTTAATGAGCTAGAGGGAGGATCCAACAATGGTGCCTTCCCACACAGTGTCCACCTGGTCTAAATCTCCCAAGTATGACTGAAGCCAGTGTCTATGTCTCCAGGGTGAACTGCAGCTGCTCCCTGCTTCTCTGGGAGCCTCTACAAGACCCAGTAGATAAGTCTTACCCAGGATCCTATCAAATTATTGCTTTTATCCTGGGTCCCAGTGTGTGAGAGATTTTGTGTGCACCCTTTAAGAGTAAATTCTCCATTTCCCCCATCCTATAGAACTCCCAAAATTAAGCTCCACTGGCCTTCAAAGCCAAGTACTCTGGGAGATGTTCTTCCCAGTGCAGGACTCCCTAGCTGGGACTTGATTATATAGCAAGTCCATCCCTCCTACCTGTCTTGTTGTGGTTCCTTCTTTATGTTTTTAGTTGTAGAAGATTTTTTTCTAGCAGGTTCCAGTCTTTTTCACTGATGGTTGTTCCTTAGGTAGTTGTGATTTTGGTGTGCTCTTGAGAAGAGATGAACTCAGGGTCTTTCTATGCCACCATATTGGCTGATCTTCCTTTGCTCAATTTTTAATCAGGTCATTTGTGGGTTTATTTTTTTCTGAACTATATGAATTTCTCAGACTCTTCCAAAATATTGAAGAAGGGGAAACACTTCCAAAATCATTTATGAAACCAGCATTTCTTTACTCCCTAAGACAGATAAGGACACTACAAGAAAAAGTATTATAGGCCAATATCCCTGATGAATGTAAATGTAAAAGTTCTCAGTAAATATTAGGAACCCAAAGTCAAAAGTACATTAAAACAAACTGATGACATGATCAAATGGGATTTAATTCTCAGATGAAAGAATCATTCAACATGCATGAATCAATTGATGTGATATACTACATTAACAATATGAAAGACGAAAATCATATTACCAATTCAACATGCACAAAAAAGCATTTGACAAAATTCAACACACTTTCACAGTAAAAACTTTCAACAAATTTGGTTTAGAAGGATTTTTTTTTCCTCAACATAATAATGCTATATATTATGAGCCCACAGAAACATCGTACTTAATAGTGAAAAACTGAAAGTGTTTTCTTGAGATCAGGAACAAGACAATGATGCCCCCACACACACACCTCTTCTATTCAACATAATACTGGAAGTCCTACCCACAGCAATTAGGCAAGAAAAGAAATAAAAGTCATCCAAATTAAAAAGGAAGAAGCATAATTTTTTTTTGTAGATAACATGTGATCTGATATGTAGAAAACCCTGAATATTATACAAAAACTTGTTAAAACTCATCAAATAATTGAGTAAAGTTGCAGGATTCAAAATCAACATCAATTTTTTAAATGTCAGTAGAAGTTTGTTGTCTTTGAGCCCCTGTACTTGTAAATTTGGCAAAATAAGACAAAGTTAGTAACTGAAAATAAAGGAAGATAATATAATCAAGCCATCCTCCCTTTTCTGATATCTAAGTAAAATGTATGGGTCACAGTGACCATTATCACATGCAAACATGCTGATTAGAACACTTGAGGAAAGATAGGACAATAAAATTCCAATAATTTAAAATTGTAATGCAACACTAAGTTGAATGTGGCTGGTATTCTCAAATGTTTAACTAGCTGATTGAATAAGTTGATCCTAGTTGACTAAAGATAGAGACTGTAGAACTTCTCACCTGATATTACATTATTTAAGTCTGACATGGGAAAAAAGTTAGTGCAAATTCACCAATTTTCTGGTTGCTCTCAATTATATCCAGATGAAATGTGAACTCCCCCTTTTTAAGTACAAAAGTATTTTCTAGTCTACTGTAATATCAAAACTTAAATGTCATCTAATTAAAAATCTCTCCCTTTTTTGGCCCGGTCTCACTTATGTACAGAAACTTACAGTGTATTCCTTCTCTTTTCCTGACTCTTCCTAAACTGATAGATTATGTATATAAGAATAAGGGTGTCTTCTCAGTTAAAACAAGATTAGGGAGATGAAATGAGGATAAGGAAAAGTCTTAATGACTAATGCAGTTGTTATCAGGTATCCATACCCTCTGCTTGGCTCTGTCTCTAGTGGATATGCGTTATTTATGTTATCTGTCTCTAGTGCATATGGGTTATTTGGATTACCCTCATTATTTGGAGATTCTTCATTTTTGGGTTCTCTTATGGAGAGTTGCATTGACTCTTTTGATGTACTGTTTACTAATTTATTTGACAGTCTGCTCACCCTGCTGAGGTCCCATTACTCTCCACTGTAGTCTTTTTAGAATGAAACACATCACATTCCTCATTATCCATCTTTTTCTATTTGGGACTAGAGAAATACATGCAATCTGGTGTGATGACATTCTAAAAATATAAGCTGTTCCCAATCCTGCTTTTTGCCCTCCTGCTCTTAAATATAATCCCCCTTGGCTACAGTATCTTAATTTAGACTTTTCAAGAGTGAGTTGGATACCAGTTTTTATGTTGTTTGAACTCTTGGAGACATATTAAGCTCTCTGAAAGGGGTTTGAAGAGTCCTTTTTTCTTACCTATGGTGGTTGACATCTATTAAAAATCCCCATTCTCTCATCTCTTCTACCTAATAATGAATCCTCTCTGCCAGTGAAACCTTTCTCCTGATGAATTCTAAATAGCCTGGAAGTAGGTGATGGCTCATGTTAGCTAAAGGTGTTCATAGTTTTAGCATATCTGCAGTGAAAGATTAGTTTCTTCCATTTGAATGTGCAGGTCAATGAAACATATTTTTGTTCTCAGCAGCAGGTCTTGCCAAAACAAGGCTATGAAAAGGTCACAGTTTAACACTTTATCTTGTCACTAGTGTAACATTAGGAGTAGTAGAGTGGCCATATTCTATCTTGAGAGAAAAACAAAATAGAGATTAAATAGCTGTGTAGGGAATGCAAAGAAAAGTGAAGAAAAATTTAGAACAAGAAAATAAAAATAAAGAGGGGACCAATGGTAGCTATTCCATTTCTTAAACCCTACTATATTCTTGCTCTTGGAATCTATAAAACATCTCTTTAAGTTATATTTGTTTGTAAAGAGCCTTAATTAAATAAAGACCATTAATTATATGCTTCTTTTTTTCTTTTCCTTTGTTTTTATTTTTTTCTGTTTGTTTTTGATTTTCTGTAACTAGTATTATTATGGAATTGACAAAGGTTATCTGCTGAAAATCAATGTCACTTCCATATTCTTTATTCAGTTTTCAATTTAGAGCTGTTAATTCTGTACAAAGCACTAAAATTAGTTTTAAGAAGACTCATTTATGACACTTGGTTATTATTAAACAAACAAATTGTTACTATTTAAAACAATTTTGATAAATATTATTTAGAAATATTTTATACACATCCTGTATTTATAAGCTCTGTCTGTGTTTAACTGTTCAGAACAAATAGATTTAACATTATTCTCTATTCAGTCTTCATATAGTCTTTAAACCAATTATTTGTGCCAATGAATCCATATTATTTCTGAACTTTCATAAGAGATATAATTCTCTGGGTGGGAAAATGGTCTGACAACACTCATACACAGGAATAGTTTTAAATTTCATGAAACTTGAATTGAGGATTTACTTATTTCCAAAAATTGTAAGGGGTTTATAAACTGACTGGGAAATATAGTGTTGCATCTGTGCTGTCTGAGTGCTGGTGGAATGAGCCTATATCCAGTTACCATATTGCTCCTCAGTTCAGAGACCCATGACTTCTACCATCAGAAAACTAGGTAGTATGGCCTAACAATTATTTGCACATATCTGAACACTATTTGGCAAGGAGCTGGATGAATATTTATCTTAGTTCAGCAGTGCTAGACTAAATACACATCTGCTAAATACTGGAGGTTTTTCTAGCAGTTAGACATAATTATCTTGGAGGTAAACAATCTGACAACATTCATATTTTCATCCTCCATATGCAAAGCTGAGAAAGAGATTAAAACATAATTCAAAAATTTGCATTTTTCTAATAAACTACAATGAGCTATTTCCTCATGCCATTCAGAATGGCCATCATGAAAAAGTCTACAAATAATAAATGCTGGAGAAGGTATGGAGAAAAAGAACCCTCCTACACTGTTGGTGGGAATGTAAATCGGTGCAACTGCTATGGAGAACAGTATGGATGTTCCTTAAAAAAACTAAAAAATGGAGTTAACATATGATCCAGCAATTCCTTTCTGAGGCATTTATCCAGGAAAGATGAAAACTCTAATTCAAAAAGATACATGCATTCCAATGTTCATAACATTACTATTTACAATAACCAAGACACGGAAAAAACCTAAATGTCCACTGACAGATGAATGGATAAAGAAGCTGTGGTATGTATATACATATATAAATATATATGTGTGTGTATATATACAGAATATTACTCAGCCATAAAAATAGAATAAAATAATGTAATTTGCAGCAACATGGACAGATCTAGGGTGAAGTATTCAGACAGAAAAGACAAATATCATATGGCATTAACTATAGGTGAAGTCTTAAAAAAATAAACAAATTAACTTATTTACAAAAGAGAAATAGACTCACAGACACAGAAAAAAACTTTTGGTGCCAAAGGAGAAAGGGGGTAGGGATAAATTAGGAGTTTGGGATTAACATATACACACTATTATATATAAAATAGGCAAAAAATAAGGACCTACTGTATAGCAGAGGGAACTATATTCAATATCTTGTAATAAACTGTAATGAAAAAGAATATATATATGCATAACAGAATCACTTTGCTATACATATGAAACTATCACAACATTGTAAATTAACTTTATTTAATTAAAAAATTAAAAAACATGTATATAAAATGTTTTAAAAAGTGTAGGATCAATGATAGCTAGCATTCCCTGTAATGACAAAATAATTGTTTAAGTTTTTAAGAAAAGTTCTTGTTTGTGGAAAAACAGGAAAAACAATTTGGCCTCCCAAACATAGCACATAGCAAGAAAAAAACACCTTAATTATGAAGACTTAGAAGAATAAGAAGATATTGTAAAATATAAAAGTATTCAAGCGTATGTAGTTCTGAAAACTATAATCATTAGTTAATACAAAGAGTAAAGACTTTTGATATGAAGTTGAATGGGTTAAAAAAAAGCAAATGAGATAATAAGCAAGATAAAGGCATAGAGAAAAATAAAATATTTCCTATTGAAGACTAACTTTAGAAACTCCTTCAGTAACTATAAAATTGAAGAAAACAGAATGGATTAAAAAGACATGGATAGAGGACCTTTAAGATGGTGGAGGAATAAGACATGGAGATCACCTTCCTCCCCACAAATACATCAGAAATACATCTACATATGGAACAACTCCTACATAGCAACTACTGAATGTTAGCAGAGACCTCAGACTTCCCAAAAGACAGAAAACTCTCCCACGTAGCTGGGTAGGGCAAAAGAAAAATGAAAAAAACAGAGACAAAAGAAAGGGATGGGACCTGCACCTCTGGGAGGGAGCTATGAAGGAGGAAATGTTTTCCCAAACTAGGAAACCCCTTTGCTGGTGGAGACAGGGGGTGACAGGAGGGAATCTTCAGAACCATGGAGGAGAGCACAGCAATAAGGGTGCAGAGAGCAAAGTGGAGAGATTCCCACACAGAGGATCGGTGCCGACCAGAACTCACCAGGCCGAGAGGCTTGTCTGCTCACCCACCAGGGTGGGTGGGAGTTGGGAGCTGAGGCTTCAGCTTCGGAGGTCAGATCTCAGGAAGAGGACTGGAGTTGGCTCCATGAACACAGCCTGAAGGGGGCTAGTGCACCTCAGGTAGCCGGGAGGGAGTCCAGGAAAAAGTCTGGAACGCCTAAGAGGCAAGAGACCATTGTTTCAGGGTGTGCAAGGAGAGGAGATTCAGAGCACAGCCTAAACGAAGTCCAGAGATAGGCGTGAGCTGCAGCTATCAGAGTGGACATGAGAGATGGGCATGAAATGCTAAGACTGCTGCTGCAGCCACCATAAATCCTGTGTGCAAGCACAGGTCAGTATCCACACTTCCCCTCCCAGGAGCCTGTGCAACCTGTCACTGCAAGTGTCCCGTAATCCAGGGACAAATTCCCCAGGAGAACACACAGCACGCCTCAGGCTGTTGCAATGTCATGATGGCCTCTGCAACCGCAGGCTCACCCTGCATTCCGTACACCTCCCTCCTCCTGGACTGAGTGAACCCAAGCTCCCTAATCACCTGATACTTTAACACCATCCTGTCTTCCTATCTGAATGAAGAACAAATGCCCTCAGGTGACCTGCACACAGAGGTGGGGCCAAATACAAAGCTGAACCTCAGTAACTATGCGAACAAAGAAGACAAAGGGAAATTTCTCCTAGCAGCCTCAAGAGCAGCAGATTAAATTACCACAATCAACTTGATGTATGCTGCAACTCTGGAATACTTGAATAGACAACAAATCATCAGAAAATTGAGGCGGTGGACTGTGGGATCAAGTATAGACTTGCAGTTTTCTTTCTGCATCTAATTTGTTTCTAGTTTTATGTTTATATTAGTTTAGTATTCAGAATTTATTATCATTGGTAGATTTGTTTATTGATTTGGTTGCTCGCTTCCTTCTATATATATATTTTTTTCCTTTTTCTCTTTTTCTGAGTGTGTATGTGAATGTTTCTTAGTGTGATTTTCTCTGATTAGCTTTGCTGTTACCATTTGTCCTAGGGTTGTGTTGCTCCATTTTATTTTGTTATTTTCTTTGTGCTTGTTTTTATTAGTATAGTTTTAGTGCTTGCTATCATTGGTGGATTTGTTTTTTGATTTGGTTACTCTCTTCTTTCTTTCTTTTCTTTTTTTATTACTTTCAAATTATTTATTTTTGTTTTTATTTTAATAACTCTTTTATTTTCTTTCTTCTTTACTCTTTCTTTCTTTCTTTTTCTTCCTTCCCTCTCTCCTTCTTTCCTTCCTTCCTTCCTTTCTTTCTTTCTTTCATTTCTTCTCCCATTTCTTCTGAGAAATGTGGCACAAATGATCTTTGTGCTCCAGCCAGGTGTCAGGTCTGTGTCTCTGAGGTGAGAGAGTCAAGTTCACGACATTGGTCCACCAGAGACCTCCCGGCTTCACATAATATCAAACGATGAAAGCTATCCCAGAGATCTCCATCTCAATGTTAAGAACAAGCTCCACATAACGAGCAGCAAGCTCCAGTGCTGGACACCCCATGTCATGCAACTAGAAAGACAGGAACACATGCCCACTTATTAGCAGAAAATCATAACAAGGTAGCAGACAACCCAAAGCACACCAATGGATGTGGTCCTGCCCACCAGAAAGACAAGATCCAGCATCATCCACCAGAACAAAGGCACGATTCCCCTCCACCAGGAAGCCTACACAACCCACTGAACCAACCTTACCCACTGGGTGAAGCAACAAAAACAATGGGAACTACTATGAATGTGCAGCCTGTGAAAAGGAGACCCCAAACACAGTAAGTTAAGCCAAATGAGAAGACAGGAAAACACAGAGCAGATGAAAGAGCAAGATAAAAACACACCAGACCAAAGAAATGAAGAGGAAATAGGCAGTCTATGTGAAAAAGAATTCAGAGTAATGGTAATAAAGATGATCCAAAATCTTGAAATAGAATGGAGGAGATACAAGAAACGTTTAAAAAGTACCTAGAAGAACTAAAGAGCAAACAAACAATGAGCAAGAACACAATAAATGAAATTAAAAATTCTCTGGAAGGAATCAATAGCAGAATAACAGAGGCAGAAGAACGGATAAGTGATCTGGAATATAAGAGTGGAAATAACTACCACAGAGCAGAATAAAGAAAAAAGAATGAAAGGAATTTAGGACAGCTTCATAGACTTCTGCGAAAAAATTAAATGCACCAATATTCGAATAATAGGGGTCTCATAAGAAGAAGAGAAAAAGAAAGGGACGGAGAAAATATTTGAAGAGATTATAGATGAAAACTTCCCTCATAATGGAAAGGAAATAGTGAATAAAGTCCAAGAATCACGGAGAGTCCCATACAGGATAAATCCAAGGAGAAACATGCCAAGACACAAATTAATCAAACTATCTAAAATTAAATACCAAGAAAAAATATTAAAGCAGCAGGGGAAAAACAACAAATAACATACAACATATGTTATTTGGGAATAACATATGGGAATCCCCATAAGGTTAACAGCTGATCTTTCAGCAGAAACTCTGAAAGCCAGAAGGGGGTGGCAGGACATATTTGAAGTGATGAAAGGAAAGAACCTACAACCAAGATTACTCTACCCAGCAAGGATATCATTCAGATTTGACAGAGAAATTAAAATCTTCACAGACAAGCAAAAGCTAAGAGAATTCAGCACCACCAAACCAGCTTTACAACAAATGCTAAAGGAAATTCTCTCAGCAGGAAACACAAGAGAAGGAAAGGACCTACAATAACAAACCCAAAACAATTAAAACATGGTAATAGGAACATACCTATCAATAACTAACTTAAATGTAAATGGATTAAATCTTTAAACCAAAAGACATAGACTGGCTGAATGGATACAAAATCAAGACCCATATATATGCTGCTTACAAGAGACCCACTTCAGACTTAGGGACACATACAGACTGAAACTGAGGGGATGGAAAAAAAAATTCTATGCAAATGGAAAACAAAAGAAAGCTGGAGTAGTAATTCTCATATCAGACAAAAGAGAATTTTAAAAAAAAAGACTATTACAAGAGACAAAGAAGGACACTACATAATGATCAAGAGATCAATCCAAAAAGAAGATATAACAATTGTAAATATTTATGCACCCAAAATAGGAGCACCTCAATACATAAGGCAAATACTAACAGCCATAAAAGGAGAAATCAACAGTAACATATTCATTGTAGGGGACTTTAACACCCCACTTTCACCAATGGAAAGATCATCCAAAATGAAAATAACTACAGAAACACAAGCTTTAAATGATACATTAAACAAGATGGACTTAATTGATATTTCTAGGACACTCCATTAAAAACAAACAGGATACACTTTCTTCGCAAGTGTTCATGGAACATTCTCCAGGATAGATCATATCTTGGGTCACAAAGCAAGCCTTGGTAAATTTAAGAAAATTGAAATTGTATCAAGTATCTTTTCCAACCGCAAAGCTATGAGACTAGATATCAATTACAGGAAAAAAATCTTTAAAAACTACAAACACATGGAGGCTAAAAAATACAGTACTTAATAACTAAGATATCACTGAAGAAATCAAACAGGAAAGAAAAAACACCTAGAAACAAATGACAGTGAAAACACAATGATCCAAAACATATGGGATGAAGAAAAGCAGTCCTAAGAGAGAAGTTTATAGCAATACAATCCTATCTCAAGAAAAAAGAAATATCTCAAATAAACAACCTAACATTACACCTAAAGCAATTAAAGACAGAAGAACAAAAATACCTCAAAGTTAGCAGAAAGAAAGAAATCATAAAGATCAGATCAGAAAAAAAAAAGAAAAATAAATGATGGAAACAATAGCAAAGATTAATAAAGCTAAAAGCTGGTTCTTTAAGTAGATAAACAAAATTGATAAACCATTAGCCAGAATCCTCAAGAAAAAAAGGGAGAAGAATCAGATCAATAGAATTAGAAATGGAAAAGGAGATGTAACAATTGACACTGCAGAATTACAAAGGATCATAAGAGATTAGTACAAGCAACTCTATGCCAATAAAATGTACAACAAATTCTTATAAAGACAAATTCTTATAAAAGCACAACCGTCCGAGACTGAAACAGGAAGATATAGAAAATATAAAGAGACCAATCACAAGCACTGAAATTGAAGCTGGGATTAAAAATCTTCCAACAAACAGAAACCCAGGACCAAATGGCTTCACAGGTGAATTCTATTCAACATTTAGAGAAGAGCTAACACATATCCTTCTCAAATTCTTCCAAAATATAGCACAGAGAGGAACCCTTCCAAACTCATTCTATGAGGCCACCATCACCCTGATACCAAAACCAAAGATGTCACAAAAAAAGAAAACTACAGGGTAATATCACTGATGAAAAAAGATGCAAAAATCCTCAACAAAATACTAGCAAACAGAATCCAACAGCACATTAAAAGGATCATACACCATGGTCAAGTGAGGTTTATCCCAGGAATGCTAGGATTCTTCAGTTTACACAAATCAATCAATGTGATTTCACCATATTAACAAATTGAAGGATAAAAACCATAAGATAATCTGAATAGATGCAGAAAAGGTTTTCAACATCTATTTATGATAAAAAAATCCTCAAAATGTAGGCATAGAGGGAAATTACCTCAACATAATAAAAGGCATATATCACAAACTCACAGCCAACATCATTTTCAAATGTGAAAAACAGAAACCATTTCCTCTAAGATCAGGAATAAGACAAGGTTGTCCATTCTCACCACTATTATTCAAATAAGATTTGGAAATTTTAGCCACAGTAATCAGAGAAGAAAAAATAAAAAAGAATCCAAACCAGGAAAGAAGTAATAAAGCTGTCACTTTTTGCAGATGACATAATACTATATGTAGATAATCATAAATATGCTACCAGAAAACTACTAAATCTAAGCAATGAATTTGGTAAAGTAGCAGGATACAAAATTAATGCACAGAAATCTCTTGCATTCCTATACATTAATGATGAAAAATCAGAAAGAAAAGTTAAGGAAACACTCCCACTTACCATGGCAACAAAAAGAAGAAAATGCCTATGAATAAACCTAATTAAGGACACAAAAGACCTGTATGCAGAAAACTATAACACACTGATGAAAGAAATTAAAGATGATACCAACAGATGGAGATATATACCATGTTCTTGGATTGGAAGAATCAACATTATGAAAATGACTCTACTACCCAAAGCAATCTACAGATTCATTGCAATCCCTATCAAACTACCAATGGCATTTATCACATAACTAGAACAAAAAAATTCACAATATGTATGGAAACACAAAAGACCCTGAATAGCCAAAGCAATCTTGAGAAAGAAAAATGGAGCTGGAGAAATCAGGTTCCCAGACTTCAGACTATACTACAAAGCTACAGTAATCAAGACAGTATGGTACTGGCACAGAAACAGAAATATAGATCAATGGAACTGGATAGAAAGCCCAGAGATAAACCCACGCACATATGGTCACTTTCTTTTTGATAAAGGAGGCAAGAATACACAATGGAGAAAAGACAGCTTCTTCAATAAGTGGTGCTGGGAAAACTGGACAGCTACGTGTAAAAGAATGAAATTAGAACACTCTCTAATACCGTACACAAAAATAAACTCAAAATGGATTAAAGAAAAAAATGTAAGTCCAGCCAGTATAAAACTCTTAGAGGAAAACCTAGGCAGAGCACTCTATGATATAAATCACAACAAGATCCTTTTTGACTTACCTCCTAGAGAAATGGAAATAAAAACAGAAATAAACAAATGGGACCTAATGAAACTTAAAAGCATTTGCACAATAAAGGAAACCTTAAATAAGACGAAAAGACAACCCTCAGAATGGGAGAAAATATTTTCAAATGAAGCAACTGACAAAGGATTAATCTCCAAAATTTATAAGCAGCTCATGCAGCTCAATATCAAAAAAAACAACAACCCAATCCAAAAATGGGCAGGAGACCTAAATAGACCTTTCTCCAAAGAAGATATACAGTTTGCCAACAAACACATGAAAGGAGGCTCAACATCGCTAATCATTAGAGAAATGCAAATCAAAACTACAATGAGGTATCACCTCACATCAGAATGGCCATAATCAAAAATCTACAAAACAATAAATGCTGGAGAGGGTGTGGAGAAAAGGGCACAATTTTGCACTGTTGGTTAGAATGTAAATTGATACAGCCACTCTTGAGAACAGTATGGAGGGTCCTTATAAAACTAAAAATAGAACTACCATACAATCCAGCAATCCTACTACTAGGCATATACCCTGAGAAAACCATAATTCAAAAAGAGCCATGTACCACAATGTTCATTGCAGCTCTGTTTACAATAACATGTTCATGGAAGCAACCTAAGTGTCCATCAACAGATGAATGGATAAAGAAGATGTGGCACATATATAGAATGGAATATTACTCAGGCATAAAGAAAATAAAATTGAGTTATTTGTAGTGAGGTGGATGGACCTAGAGACAGTCATACAGAGTGAAGGAAGTCAGAAAGAGAAAAACAAATACGGTGTGCTAACACATATATATGGAATCTAAAAAAAATAAAAGAAAAGTTTCTGAAGAATCTAGGGGCAGGACAGGAATAAAGATGCAGATGTAGGGGATGGACTTGAGGACACGGGGAGGGAGAATGGTAAGCTGGCACAAAGTGAGAGAGTGGCATGGACATATATACACTACAAATGTAAAATAGATATCTAGCGGGAAGAAGCTGCATAGCCCAGGGAGATCAGCTCGGTGCTTTGTGACCACCTAGAGGGGTGGGATGGGGAGGGTGGGAGGGAGATGCAAGAGGGAGGAGATATGGGGATGTGTGTATATGTATAGCTGTTTCATTTTGTTATAAAGCAGAAGCTAACACACTGTTGTGGAGCAATTATACTCCAATAAAGATGTTTAAAATAAATAAATAAGTAGCTACTAAGAGAATGATAATGTATAAGCTTTAATTTTTAGACTAAACTTAGAAATATAAATGTAAGTTTTAATTATATTTTTCCATATCTGTGAGGAATCCAAAATGCTTGTTATAGCTGTTTCTAGCTTCATCAAAAAGAAGGAATTATGTAAAATATATAGGGTAGTTAATATGAAGCAAAATTATTGGCATACACTCTAGTACATTACTAACTTCACTGTAAATGGGTTAGATTTTTTTACATAGTTTATCAGTCAGATTATTTATAATTAATTGTCCAGCTGTATTATGTTTAAAGAAGCACTGTAAGGGAAAAGAAGAGTTTGGAAACAAAGAGATGAGCAGATTATTTAAAAAAATACCAAAGACATTACATTATGTCAGTTAAAGATGGTATTAAAAGTTGCATTATAATTCAGGACAAAAACATATATTAAATAATAATAAAACACAATTTATGAATAAAAAATTAATCATAAAAGTATATTCAACTGTTAGAATGACTATTATTTCAAAAGAAGATAAATGCTGTCAAAGATGAGAAGAAAAGGGAACACTTGTGCACTATTGGTGGTAGTGTATATTAGTACAGCCACTGTGGACAACACTATGGAGATTTCCCCCCAAAAAATTAAAATAAAACTCCTATAAGCTCCAGCAACCCCACTTCTGGGTATATTTCCAAAGGAAATGAAATCAGGATCTCAAAGAAATACCTGAACCCCAAGTTCATTACAGCATTATTTGCAACAACAAAGACATGGAAACAACCAAAGTGTCAATGGATGAATATTATAATAGAAATGATTCCATTGTATCCATGAATATATGGTTATAATGGAATACTTTTCAGCTATGAGAAGGAAGGAAATCCTACCATTTACAACAACATGCATGGACCTTGAGGGCATTATGCCAAGTCAGACAGAGAAAGACAAGTATTGTATGATCTTATTGATGAAATCTAAAAGCTGAACTCATAGAAACAGAGTAGATTGGTGGTTAGCAGTGGGGTGGGTGGGAGAAATGAGTGATGATTGTCAAATGATACAAACTTCCGGTTATAAGATGAATAGGTTCTTAAGACCTAATGTAGAGCAAGTTAACTTATATGTTAACAATTATATATTGAATACTTGAAAGTTAAGGGAATAGATCTCAGATGTTCTCATCAGACACAAGAAATAGTAATTGTATGAGGTTATGAATGTAATCAATTATGGAATAAAATTATTTTTAATGCAGGACAATAAAATTTTTAAACATAACATTTTCTCTCTGCCTGTTTAAGCAACTAACATTTCCCCCTTAGTGTGCATTGTGCACCTGCATTATACATTAGCTAGCTCCCCTTAGAAGACACAGAAATGCCTCCTCACTAAAAAGATAAAAATTTAAAATAATTTCCTCCTGACACCACAAAAGTAACTCCTTCGTAGATAACATTCCTTTCTCAATAACCCACTCTTCACCTTGTTGGACTATGTAAACTATCAATATGCTACTTTGATGTATAACCGTTTGTCTCAAAAACTTATATTGATATAATTGTGCCTTGACCTCTAACAGGTGGAACAGTTCTCAGAGCTTTCTCATGTTGGCTCAAGTAAAAATTTCCATTTCTTTCCTGGTTGACTACTAATTTTTTGTCAATATTAAAATTATTATGGCAATAGTTTCAGAATACATATGCATATCAAATCATCATGCAGTACACCTTAAACTTACACAATGTTATATGTGAAATATATCTCAATAAAGCTGGAGAAAATAAATAAAAGTAAATAAATAAATACTTGCTGACCCAAACATTCAATTTACCTGAATTTATCTTGCAGTAACAATTACACTTATGTAAGAAAGATAAATAATCCTTGTGGAGTTCTTCAAATTGGCAAAATATTAGAATTAATCTACATATCTATCAACAGATGAATGTTTAAGTAAACTATGGCAAGTCTATTTTGTACTTTTGTATTAAGTACTAATATGGAAAATATCACAAGACATACCTGTAATTTTTATTTAAATGAGTATATAATGAGTAAATGAATTTATGTACTGAGGTGTGTGTCACCATTTGTGGAACAAAAATGGAAAAAATATACAAAAATAACAAAATGTATAACTTTAGAATTGTGATTATTAATATTGAGTTCTGGAATCAGAGTGCCTGCATTTGAATTTTGGCTCAGTCTTTTACAAGTTGTGTACTTATGAAGCTTAAGAAGAGTGCTAGAGACTTTCTGAAGGTTGGCTGGGAGACCCAAGGTTCCAGCTTTGTCAGGGCAAAGAGCAAAGATGCCTAAGTGATTTGAAAGGGTTTCAGACAACTAGTAAGTTGAAATTAATAGGGGAGAGGGAATGAAAAGAAACTTGATTAACACAAAATCATGATGAAAGAGTAAAATAAAAATATAACAATGAATAATTAGTAGTAAACCCAAAATAAGTAAAATAAATAAAACCAAATAGATTGTTTATCACTGTAAATGGAAATGATTTAAATCTCCTTCATAAAAGACAAAATTGAAGTATCTCAAAGTGGTTACAGAGCAAAATTTGGCACATTACCAAGGATACATCAAATACAAAAGGACAAAGAAACGTAGAAGAAAAAAAATGGGAAAGAAATGCTGTGAAAAGTAAACAAATGGTAAGCAGGAGTAGAAATAAACCATGTAAAATGAATTTCAAAAGCACTAAAGGAGACAAATAGGAATCTCATATCTAATGATACTTGAAACACTGGACTACAAAAAATATATACATACAGTTATACACATGTGTTATGTATGTGAAGAGAGAGAAAAAGAGAAGCAGAAAGAAAAAGGAAAGAGATTGTTTTATTTTGCTAGACTAAAATGTTCCTTTAATGTTGTATTTGTGGCAGTTCTGTGTTGTCTAAAACAAAGGTAAAGATAATACATCTTGCAAACAAACTCTGGCTTTCACAGTACCAAAAGATTTGCAATGAACACACTCCCAACTGCCATCCTCATCTCAACCCTGCTGTTCAGATGTTCTTACTTTAAAATATTTATCTCTGTGTTTTGAATATGTGCAGAGTACTATTTAATATTCATTTTATTTTATTTTATTTTATTTTATTTTTTAACATCTTTATTGGAGTATAATTGCTTTACAATGGTATGTTAGTTTCAGCTTCACAGCAAAATGAATCAGTTATATATATACATATGTTCCCATATCTCTTTTTAGACCCTATTATTGACTTCCTACTGAGAGATCAATTCATTCATCTTTTTCCCTTAATTCCTTCTCTCACCCATAAGACCTCTTCTGCATTTTGTCAATACTGTTCTGTCATATTTTAATTAAAATTACCTACACATAATTATGCCTTTGGGAATATTGTGTTATAATTGCATTTTTGCCCTTCTTCCTCTTTTTAAGTTAATTGCATTTTAAGAGCCTTTTTGATGTTTTGGTTATGTTTGTGTTATTTATTAACTTTACTCATTTAAATATTTAGAAATGTTTAAAACTTCATATTTAGTACTTTATTAAGTCTGATCCCTGCACCCTCCTTCCTGAAATAGTCTCCCACTTTCTGACTTCAATCAAAAACCTATGCTGAGGTTACCTTTGATTCCAGTCATGGATTGCAGGCACTCTGTATTGCTCTGTTCCTTGAAGCACATATACTATCATTTCTGAGGAGTAATGTTGAATTTCTGACCTTTTTTTAATACCATCTTTCTCAATTGGTAGCTTGGTGAATTTTACATTTCTGAGTTGAAAAAGTAGGATATCATAGGAACTTGAAGCATTGCTCTCTTGTCTTCCAATAACTAATGTAGTTCTTGAAAATGTGGTTGCCATATTGGTAGATAATCTGTGTGTTTTGTTTTGCTTCATTTTGTTTACCTCATTAGCAGCTTTTAGTTTTAATATTTTTCCAGATGTATTAAAATCTCATGAAAATATGCCTTGGTATGTGTGTTTATTTAATGTATTGGTCCCCTAATCTGAATAGTATAATTTTTCTCAACGATTTCCAATATTCTTTGGCAGATTTTTTTGTTTGCTCTGTTTTCTCTGTAGGTTATGGAAAATTATATAAATTATATAAATCAGATGTTGAATTTCCTGAAAATCTACTCTATATCTCTTATTTTTTCTCCTGTTTCTTTTCTTTTCTTCTATTTTCTGAGGGATGTTTTGACTTATTTTTTTTAGAGTTTTCATTAATATTGCATAAATATATACAGTTACATTTTCTCCAGGAGTATTTCTTTCAGATTTTTCCCCATACCTACTCTGCTGTTGTCATTGTTAGTTAAGTGAATTTTTTTTTAATCCTTATCATATGTACCTAGAGAGCAATGGGTTTATATAAGGGAGATCCTAATAATTAAAATTTACAATTTTCATAGTCAAATTACATTAGCATTTTATAAGTAGAAAGAAACTGTTTTAAGAATAAACCAGCCACAGTAGTAAGAATATTTTGAACATTCTATTTCAAAACATTGAAAAAAAGTCTCAATAAGAAAACATCATTTTTGCTAAACATAACTCCATTTCATTGAAAGTAGCTATTTCTGTAGTAGCAGTTGGCATTTTCACCTATGAGTTTCACACTCAGAACATGGAGATGCATTTAGGGAAGGGGAATTCCAGTGGAGCATTTAAGAAAAAGTCATCTTATAAGTGTATAAATAGGCTGCTTTGATCATTTTACCTAAATCTGTCTCCCTCTTGCCCCATACTTACAGTTTAATTAATTGAATTTTTAGTCCAAAATAGTGGTCTGTGATTAAACATCCTCCAGTAGTTAGCTCCACTTCATTTATTCAACTCTATCCCCTATCTTTCCGTAGGTTGTTCTCTAGTCAAAATTATTTTAATGCTATGTTGTTCCTATTACTCCTATGACATGATTCAGGTTAGATATGTGAAAGGACATACATACCTATTCTTTATTTTAGAAGCATTGATTCTTTAAAATTCTTTGAACATACTCATTAGAGAAGTGTTTGCTTAAATTTTCTTTTGTTTTCTCCAGGGCTATCTCTTCTTCCTTCAGGGTAATTATTTTTTTTACATTCATTATTTATTATTTTGTCTTATAAATTTTCCTCAAGTGTCTGGTGGCCATAAGTTTATATATATAAGAATAAAACAGTACTACAAAGCAATTAAGCACTTAGTAACTTAGTGGTTCTTATCAACCAGCAAGCTTTGCTTTAGGTTAATTAAATCCAAAATGCCAAAGTTTTGAATTATTTCCTTCAGGACTATTTAAATTATCCAATAAAACTTCTTATCCTATCTAGGGGTATAGAAGTCTGACTGCTTGCACTCTAGATGCAGTGATGGGACAAGTTCTCAATACTGAAAATCAGTTGCTCTCTCCACTGTTGGCTCACTCTTTCCCTTCAAAAATGCCTTTCTTCACCTGGATCTCTCAGGGATTCCATGAGGAAACCTACTTCTTTATTGTTCATATCATTCCTGGCGAGCAACTTTTGTAGCAGCTTTTCTCTCTTTTATATAACACTATCTCCCCAGCAATTTTTATTTTAATTAAAAAAATTATATGTATTATTCACTTTATCTTTACTTTGAGATAATGGATAAATATATGTAGGCAATTTGTCATCTTTACTCAGAATGTTTTCAGTATCTCAAATACCCCAGTCCCAATTCTTAGGCTAGATATGAAGTCAAATCAATAGCCTGGGATGGAAGGGTGTTGTGATGATTTTGTCTGTGGAAAAACAGAAAACAACTCTCTTCTAAAACAAATACCAATGATTGTGTCTTTTAACCCAAGTACCATAAACATGCATGAAGCATTATAACCTTGAACAAAAACTAAAGGGATTCAAGATGGGAGTCATGGGGCTATCTGGAGGAACAGCATTCAGAAAAAGTAAATAGTGAACAGCAAGTACAAGGCCTTGAGTTAGTACTATGTCATGTTAAAGGACTAGTAATAAAAATAGCATGCCTGAAGCTGAGTGAGTGAGAGTGGGGAAAATGATCATGTAAGACTTCATAGACTACTGAGATTTAGACTGTTAATCCAAGAGAGATGGAAGTGTACTAAAAAGGCTTGAGCAGATGAGCAATGAGATTTACCTTCATTTAGAAAGGATCAGTCTGGTTGAAGTTTTAATGTGTTGAAAATAGAGTTTACAGAGGTAAGGACAAAAGCAGAACATCAATGATATAATTCAGTATACTAAAAAAGATATATTCCTTGCATTTATTTAACTTAATTATGAAATGTGTTATTATGTTTTTATTGTTAAAATTTAAAATAAAATAAAGACATTTTTGCTATAATGATTGAATGAGTTTTATTAACTTGATTATCACCTCAGACCCATGAAAACCACAAGAGCTCTGAGAATTGATGAGGCTCACACAACATCCTCGGACATTACCAATGTTAATAGGATAATGAGTTTGATTAAATTCCATCTCCTTAGAGCCAGCGATATTGTACATTTTATTTGTTTATAGTTATAAACAAAAGGTCTGAATAAATTTCCCACATGGCTATTAAAGAAACTGTATACTTAGTTCCTATTAAGAGCATAAGTATTTGTCTAACTATGTAATATTACATTAATTTTGAATAAAAGTAATAATATCCTTAGTTAGAAAAATGGGAATATATTGTAGGTGAGTCTGAATAAATAATAAAGTCAAGTATTAGAAATAATTGAAAAGAAGTAGAGAGTAGTTTGGCTGATTCAGAACAGTCAAGTACAGGTGATTAGTAGAGCATGTTTGAAATGGCTGAAATGCTAGTTAAGAATAGTATTTGGGAAGAATAACCAATGAAATAAGTTGAGAGTAAAACCATAATGTAAAATATGAGGAATGTGGGAAGAGATGCCAGGACCTGGAATAAAAAAGGACATGAACTGACAAGGCGAAAAAAGCAAAGGAGGGAGTCAGAAGTCAAATGAACTATAATGGACAAAAAAGTTCAAGTCAGCTCTTGCAGTTTATAGGAATTACACTAGAGCTTAATTAATATGGATTATTTTGACCCTAGATGGTCTCTATAAATAGAAATTCTATTTGGGGATGTTACCGTGGAGAACGAACCTAGTCCTATACTTTTCTAAAAGACCTTGCAATACTATGCTAGGGTTTTGTGTTTTTTTTTTGTAACAAATATCTACCTTCCTGAACAGAATAAACTTCATAATTTTTGAGGCGATTATACATAAACATTCATAATTAAAAGTTTCTCTGAAAAGGTAAAAGTGTAATGATGAATATATTTGAACATATGGGGAAATGGGAAGAATGGTAGAATAACTCAAACAAACCCTTAGAATGTTATTCTAAATAACATTTTATAATTTTATAAACTATAAAATTATGTATGAGCATATAAGACAAAGTATGTAATAAAAATATATGAGAAAATAAAGAAAAAGAAGACAGTGTGTGAATATTTCTGACTTTTTGTATCAGGCTTCACATGCAAATAACATAACTGACACTGGACAATTTCAAGACAAAACATATTTTTTAGTAAAATTATATGTAATTTACAAGATTTTTGGCAGAGAATTAGATTTAGAATCATACTACCTGTTATAAAAGCAAATTCACATGACAGAGCTGATTCAATTAGACACTACTGGCACCTCTGGGCATTATACCAGCAGCTTGCTTGATGATACCATTGGTACTGAGCTTACGATACTGCAGCTTGTGTCACCTATTCTACTGACTATGGTCTTGAATGAGGTTGTCAGAAGTACTTAAGGCCTTTGGAAACTAGATGTAAGCACTACCTTTTCTTCCCTCAAAATGAAAGAAATGACACATATTGGAAAATGTTTTGCTAGCAGCAACTGAAGAAAACTATGTTTATATACTTAATACACGGAGAGAAAACACAATCTGTTTCTATCTGAAAGAAAGAGTCTTAAGGAGAAAAGAAACTTGGGTCAAATGACAATAAATAGAAATAAAAAGTGTTTATCAAAGACTGGTACAATAAGGAACAACAGCAGACTATACTTAAAGTGTAATAGTAGAATTAAAACAGGGAAGGAAAGTGCAGGATTCACACTACTAGAAAATTAATTAAATGGAAAACATCATGAGAAATCTTTATGGTATGCAAAGGGAAATGAAAATAGGATGAAAACAATGAGATAATGGATAACAGCCATGAAGGATAGGGAATAGAAGAGTTTCAAAGACGAACATAAAATCTTGGAAAAACTATCATAAAATCTATATAGTCCCCAAAATTATCAAGTTGAAAAATATATTGAATATGTACATTAAAATTCTGATCCTGTCTTTTGAAAATAAAATAATCATCTAGAAAAACCCTATCATTTTTCCAAATTCAAGGATGACAAGTAACTGGACAAAACACAAAATTGTTTTTTTTCAAACTGGATAGTTGCTGTTTGGCATCACAAAGTTTCAGAAGAATGAAGCAATTACTACAGAATTTAGGCCAAAATTTTTTTGATCTGAGAGTTTTGTATTCAGCCAAGCTCTCATTTATTTGTGATGAACATAAATGATATAATTATCTCTTCAGTAACTCACAAATATATCACTCACAGATAAACAAATCTTTAAAAATTGCATGCAATCAAACTCCAACAGGTAAAGAAATTAATAAATATTTATATCTTAAGAAGGGATAGTTGTGTAATACATTTTTTTGCTTATCTTACTTCATTCAGCTAAAAGATAAAATCAAGAATGAAAATGTATAATATTAAAGTGAATTATTGAAATGGAGACCAAACTTGACCTTGCTTCTACATTTGCTTTTGTTGCCTCCCTTCCTTTGCCATGAAGTGTCTCTTGATCCTTGTCTATATCTCAGATTTGAATGGTATTTTTTAATTGCTAAAAATTTAGCAAGTAATGTTCAATTACACATGTAGTAAATAATTTGGATTATTTCTACAGCTATTTATACTTCAGATAAGATTTACTAAACACATATTTCTTAATCAATTCAGAGAATAGTTTTTTTTTAAGTTGTCTTTATAATGAAAGAGCTTGAATAATGCTATTTTCCATCTTTTGATTCACATAAGAGAAACTGAACCATTATTTAAATTAAAATATATCTTTTCAATATTTCCTTTTTAAAAAGTCATTAACCTAGGAAGACCTGTGAAAGTCTTGGCATAACTAATTCAAAATAAATTATTACAAATTGATTTCAAAACTAGCAATATTTCATATAGCAAAAAAACACCAAAAGCAGAGGCAAAACCAAAATTGTTAATAATAACTTTATCTGAGTGATGTTTAGATTCAAATGTTTCCATTTTATTATTTTTCAGTGATTCTGGCTTACCAGAAAACCAGACAAAATAAAGTTACTAATAAAGGTATGTACAATTTTACTTGAACTATGATTATAATCACATTATGTAAAACTATTATTAGAGGTGGAAATCAGTAAAAATATAACTTTCAATTACTTGTTACTCTTATAACTGAAGTATATGAAATATGGGAGTGCCTAGTTATTTGATGTACTAAAAACAATTCAGTTATGATAAATAAACAAACTAAATTAAGACTTTGCACTTTTCTTAGACTTTCAGTTTCAGAAAGTCTTTTAGTCTTTCATCCTGCTTATACTAAACACTTACTAAAAATCAGTTCCTATTTGTAGTTGAGTAGTAGCTCAAATGAGAGTATTCTGTAGCTATTGTTTGCACTTTGACCTATGCTCCTTAAAATAGTTGCTCTAACACTAAAAAAGGTTAAATATTTCTAGTTGCATTCATGCTTTTATATCTTCTCCCAAATTTATCTGACCCTAACATTAACAGACACTCTATTTTTAAACTGAAAGTGTACGTTAAATGTTAGTGACTGGGCTCATTGGTTTGTTCTCACCATTGTAAGAGTTTGCTTGAAATGAAAATCTGTAATGTGGAGAAGATGATTTTAAATTTACCAGTCACATATGGTCATTAGAAAGATAAAATTAATTATTGTGTGTAAAAGAAGTATGCTAACAGTTTAAGGATTACACAAATACTAGCTAATCTTATCATTCTCTTCTTCCTGCAATGACTTGGACTACCACTTTATAACTACTATGTGTGAAAACACATTTAGGTTTAAGCACAATTATTTATAATGGGAACCATTAGCAGGAAGGCAGCCTGGCCAAAAATTCACAGAAGGGAAAGAATAAATACCTGATAGGGATCAGAAAACTGGGGAGTTTTCTCTCTCTCTCTCTCTCTCTCTCTCTCTCTCTCTGTTTCCTTATCCCTCCCCTTCTCCTTTTACTCTCTCTAACACACATAGACATGGACACACACACTCCTCTCTTGCTTATTTCTGCATACCTATTGCCTTCTTCCTTTGCCAGTATCTCAGGTCATATGGTAACCAAACAATAACTGCCACAACTCCCAGATTATCTATCTCATTATTGAAAGGCCTAAATGACTCTCATACATAGTTACAAAAATATGGAAAATGTTATCTCACTAACATGAGTAAGATATTAGATTGCCCTATCATGTAATCCTATCATTAATGGTCAGGGAGACTTTTTTTCATATTGGTACAAACATGCCTTTTAATTTGTCCTTCTTTGGACATAAGCCATGTATCAAATGTCATTGCAATAGGAGCAGATATCCTACTAAATTTCCACTCCAGGTTTGCAGAAATGTTCCAAACATTTCAAGCGTTGTTGGAGATCCTAAAATATAAAATTTGATGAGTATATACTTATTTATTTCATTTCTCTTACTTTTATCTATTGACACTAATGAAAATATTTAGAGTGATGTCAGTGACCAAAATTCTCATGGTTTGAATAGGAAACTAAAACTAAATTCCCTTTAAATATATTACAGATTCCCTGACACATCAAATATTAATAGAAGACAAAATGTAAGATAATTTATTAAAATTGTTTTTGTTCAGTAGTTTAATTGCACTTAAAGTCAACAATAGTACAATATATTCTTTTTGAGATCATCAGAGGAACATGGATACATTTGTTTATAATGAATAACTTTTTTATCTTTATAATGTAAGGCACTAAGATTTAAGCTTCTTTCCTATTATTGCAACCGCACTGGCATAAAAATAATAAAATTTAAATGACAGTTATGTAGATTTTAAATATAAACAATAAAAATTTTGAATATATTTGAAAGTTCTTCTTCAAGAGTCAATGTACATTGTCAGTATGTATGTTACTGAGTTGTCAAAAATAAAATATCCAAATAGTATTTCCATGGTTTATGAGGGAAATCAAAGTCATCTAATAATTTTGAGAAATAGGGAGAGGTTGAGTTTGCTGCTATTCCTTGAACCACTAATCAGGTGTGAGTAGATTTTCACTTGTATGTTATCATACCTGAATATTAGAGAGGACAAAAAAAAGAAGTAGGAAAAATAATTATGTGTATGTATTATGAGAATATAATAAGCTACTATATTCAAAGAGCATAGACACTTTCCAAGACCATAACGTTATCAAATTGCACTTTAAGGACAAATAATTGTGATTCTTCTAGTTGAAATAACCATACTTAGAAAGAGTATCTCTCTCTCAAAAAAAAAAAAAGAAACAAAGAAAGAAAATAAAAATGAAATGCTTAACAAAAATTATATTCTTTAAAGGGAATAACAATTACAATCCAGTCACAGTAGAGAGGTGTAAGTTTGCTTGTTTGTTTCAAAATCTTCCTTTTCATAATTAAACCCTTGCCTACCGGAAGTATGTAATAGTGAATTTGATTGGCTCTGGAAAAAGGAGGAAGTAGTCTTTCACAAAACATCTAAGGTATTGTACAAAACCTTTTCATAGACTTAGGGAGAAAATCTTATTTTCTTACTACCCCAACCCCTACATAAACACATCCCTCCACAACAAGATTCTAAGCAAATCGCCTAATCTCTCAGGCTTGCAGATTCCATGGAAAGAGACACAGTTATGGTCTCCTTTCATTCTATCGCTCATTAATTTTATAGCAAGTGAATTCATGTTATTTAACATTTTACACTTCAAATACTCAAGAGTCGGGTTAATTTATATGCATCACTAACACAGCTGAGGTCCTGTATAAGTTTGAATGAAGGAAGAAAGAAGAAAAGCAGACCTGCAGGTAGGTAATCCTATATTTATACATTTATAATACAGGTCAGATTATTGGTTATGTTAATACAATGTAATTTACACAATCCCAGAGAAATATGTTTAAAGTTTATAACTAATTCTAATTGAAATCAGTTAAAAATCTTAAAGAATTAAAAAAATAAATTATCACTTACTTTTAAACTATACACCATCTGTACATGTAAGGGTGCTAGGATTTAACTTCATATTAATTAATAACTGTAACATATGTTCCTGTAAGAATAAGAGCTTTTGTCTATTTTATTAACAGGTGTTTGTATAAGATGTCACAGAGGAAATCATTCTCACTGAGCTCTTTTTGCAGAAAGCAACGGAAACTTGAAACAGTTTTTAGAGTGAAAAGGAAGGAAAGCAAGCCAGGTAGAAGAAATTACTCCCAAAGTGAGAACTGAGAAATAGTGTATTTAGAGTATGCTGCTACACTTTCCACTGGGGATCACCACCACCACTAGATGGTCCTGACACTAAGACACAATTCAACTGTTCTGCCACCACAACCTTTATGAATGAGTTCTAATATTTGCCTCTACACTTACATGAAATGATCCCATGTGAAACATTCAGTGGGACTCTAAAAGGTGGAGCCTTGATCAAAATCTACACCTTAGCTAACAGGAAATACTGAGCTTTCTGAGACTTCTGTAATTACAAGTGGTACCATGCTTTCCCAAGAGATTTACAAAATGAAAAATTCCACTGAAATACATGATCAGTATTGTAATATTATGCAAGAAATACTATTTAATAAATGCATGTTACTATGATATTAATTGCTTATTTTAAATTATTTTTCTAATTAACGTTGAAGAGTAAATATTGAACTTGGTTTTCTGTCGATAAACAAAGCTCATAGAAATCAACCATTAAATATGTGAGCAAAGATGCCTTCTTTGACTACTTTGAGAGAGTGAAAATATCTATTTTCTTCCTTCTGAAGAAACAAGTTGCTGCCACATTAAGGTAAGAGCAGAATTGAATATATCTTGGGACAAAGTATATTTAAACTGTCAAATGCAAACATATTTAGCTGAATGTTCTTTATAATTTTCAGAGGAGGAATTAGATAAGGGATAACAAACATGCCTTATTCAAGAAAATAAAATTGTATACTTTTCCAATCAAACATACTTTTTTTTAACATCTTTATCGGAGTATAATTGCTTTACAATGGTGTGCTGGTTTCTGCTTTATAACAAAGTAAATCAGCTATACATGTACATATATCCCCATATCTCCTTTCTCTTGTGTCTCCCTCCCACCTTCCCTATCCCACAGCTCTAGGTTGTCACAAAGTATGGAGCTGATCTCCCTGTGCTATGCAGCTGCTTCCCACTAGCTATCTATTTTACATTTAGTAATGTATATATGTCCATGCCACTCTCTCACTTTGTCCGATCTTACCCTTCCCCCTCCCTGTGTCCTCAAGTCCATTCTCTACGTTTGTATCTTTATTCCTGTCCTGCCCCTAGGGTCTTCAGAACCTTTTTTTTTTTTTTTTTTTAGATTCCATATATATGTGTTAGCATACAGTATTTGTTTTTCTCTTTCTAACTTCACTCTGTATGACAGACTCTAGGTCCATCCACCTCACTACAAATAACTCAATTTCATTTCTTTTTATGGCTGAGTAATATTCCATTGTATACATGTGCCACATCTTCTTTATCCATTCATCTGTCGATTGACACTAAGGTTGCTTCCATGTCCTGGCTATTGTAAATAGAGCTGCAATGAACATTGTGGTACATGACTCTTTTTGAATTATGGTTTTCTCAGGGTATATGCCCAGTAGTGGGATTGCTGAGTCGTATGGTAGTTCTATTTTCAGTTTTTTAGAGAACCTTCATGCTGTTCTCCATAGTGGCTATATCAATTTACATTCCCACCAATAGTGCAAGAGGCTTCCTTTTGTTCTACACCCTCCCCAGCATTTACTGTTTGTAGATTTTTTGATGATGACCATTCTGACTGGTGTGAGGTGACACCTCATTGTAGTTTTGATTTGCATTTCTCTAATGCTTAGTGATGTTGAGCCTCCTTTCATGTGTTTGTAGGCCATCTGTATATCTTCTCTGGAGAAATATCTATTTAGATCTTCTGCCCATTTTTGGATTGGGTTGTCTGTTTTTTTTTTTTTGATATTGAGCTGCATGTGTTGCTTGTGAATTTTGGAGATTAATCCTTTGTCAGTTGCTTCATTTGCAAATATTTTCTCCCATTCTGAGAGTTGTCTTTTCATGTTGTTTATGTTTTCCTTTCCTGTGCAAGAGCTTTTAATTTTCATTAGGTCTCATTTGTTTATTTTTGTTTTTATTTCCATTTCTCTAGGAGGTGGGTCAAAAAGGATCTTGCTGTGATTTATGTCATAGAGTTCAAACATACTTTGTAATGAAATGTAAAGCATGAAAATTTCATTACCACAAACATCTTTATCCCTAACCTGCAGATTGAAATGATGGAGTTCTACCAATTATCATGTGTAATCCTTATGTGGTGCATTCATTTTTTAATAGTTATTAAGATGGAAATGGTGAATCAGAACCGAAGTTATATCAGCTGTACATTTGAATGTTATAATCAATTTATTAACGGTAATGTCAAAATAATGTGAAAATGGTAACTATCTCACAGATAGAAAAAGAGAATGAAGACAGCAAATTCTCATGTCACAATGAAAAGTCATTTGTAGTTGCAGCACTATTGGTGATATAAATTTTTGGAAAATTAAGAATCAAAGACTAAATCCTTTAAACTATTTCATGTTTACATTGTTTAGTACAGTAGAAAAATAATTGAGAAACAAAAAGAAAAACATGTTCCTCCGAGGTATAAAAACTAAGATCTTAAGAATTAAGATATATTTAAGACCTCTTTCATTAATTTTTCTTCTTTCCAACATCATTTCTTTTATTTTACTTTTCTCTGCTCTGAAGTTACTTTTTCAAACTGTATTACTTAAAAAATATTCCATACATACATACATCTTCCTTATGGTTATGATGATATATTAGTAATAAAAAATTGATACTCAAAGTTAAATGATAAAAAATGATATTTAAATTAAAATGAGTAAAACTTAAAATAATATTTAAAATGCCAAAGACAATGATATTTCAGCTCAAAGGTAAAATCAAGTGAAACTTTGAAAAGTTTCTTTAGGTACATATTTAGCATTTCTGAAATTATTTAATAATAATTTGCCTCTCTCAGAAAAGATAAAACAAAAATTTTGTAAGAATTATTTAAATAGGGAGGAGAGCACAGCAACAGGGGTGCGGAGGGCAAAGCGGACAGATTTCAGCGCAGAGGATCGGGCCGACCGGAACTTGCCAGCCGAGAGGCTTGTCTGCTCGCCCGCCGGGGCGGGTGGGACTGGGAGCTGAGGCTCCGGCTTTTGTCGGAGCGCCGGGAGAGGACTGAGGTTGGCGGCATGAACACAGCCTGCGGGGCGTTGGTGCACCGCGGCTGGCCGGGAGAGAGTCCGGGGAGAAGTCTGGAACTGCCGAAGAGGCAAGAGACTTTTACGTCCCTCTTTGTTTCCTGGTGCACGAGGAGAGGGGATTAAGAACGCTGCTTGAGAGAGCTCCAGGGACGGGCGCGAGCCGCGGCTAGGGGTGCGGAGCCCAGAGACGGACGTGGCTAGGGCCGCCCAGAGCGGCTAGGGCCGCTGCTGCCGCCACCGGGAGGCCTGTGTGCGAACACAGGTCACTGGCCACGCGCCCTTCCGGGGAGCCTGTGCAGCCCGCCACTGCCGGGGTCCCGGGATCCAGGGACAACTCCCCCGGGAGAACGCACAGGCGCGCCTCAGGCTGCAACGTCTCGCCGGCCTCTGCCGCCGCAGGCCCGCCCCACACTCCGTGCCCCTCCCTACCCCCGGGCCTGAGTGAGCCAGAGCCTCCGAATCAGCGGATCCTTTAACCCCGTCCTGTCTGAGCAAAGAACAGACGCCCTCCGGCGACTTACACGCACAGGCGGGGCTAAATCCAAAGCTGAGCCCCTGGGAACTGTGAGAACAAAGAAGAGAAAGGGAAATCTCTCCCAGCAGCCTCAGAAGCAGCGGATTAAAGCTCCACAATCAACTTGATATACCCTGCATCTGTGGAATACCTGAATAGACAACCAATCATCCCAAATTAAGGAGCCCTGTGGATGAAAGGCTCTTGGGGCTGCAGCCAGGAGTCAGTGCTGTGCCTCTGAGGTGGGAGAGCCAACTTCAGGACACTGATCCACAAGAGACCTCCCAGCTGCACATAATATCAAACAGCAAAAATTTCCGAGAGATCTCCATCTCAACGCCAGCACCCAGCTTCACTCAACGACCAGCAAGCTACAGTGCTGGACATCCTATGCCAAACAACTAGCAAGACAGGAACACAACCCCACCCATTAGCAGAGAGGCGGCCCAAAATCATAATAAGTCTACAGACACCCCAAAACACACCACCAGACGTGGACCTGCACACCAGAAAGACAAGATCTAGCCTCATCCACCAGAACACAGGCACTAGTACCCACCACCAGGAAGCCTACACAACCCACTGAACCAACCTTAGCAACTGGGGACAGACACAAAAAACAACAGGAACTACGAACCTTCAGCCTGCAAAAAAGGAGACCCCAAACACAGTAAGATAAGCAAAATGAAAAGACAGAAAAACACACCGCAGATGAAGGAGCAAGATAAAAACCCATCAGACCTAACAAATGAAGAGGAAATAGGCAGTCTACCTGAAAAAGAATTCAGAATAATGATAGTAAGGTTGATCCGAAATCTTGGAGATAGAATGGACAATAGAATGGACAAAATGCAAGAATCAGTTAACAAGGACCTAGAAGAACTAAAGATGAAACAAGCAACGATGAACAACACAATAAATGAAATTAAAAGTACTCTAGATGGGATCAATAGCAGAATAACTGAGGCAGAAGAACGGATAAGTGATCTGGAAGATAAAATAGTGGAAATAACTACTGCAGAGCAGAATAAAGAAAAAAGAATGAAAAGAACTGAGGACAGTCTCAGATACCTCTGGGACAACATTAAACGTACCAACATTCGAATTATAGGGGTTCCAGAAGAAGAAGAGAAAAAGAAAGGGACTGAGAAAATATTTGAAGAGATTATAGTTGAAAACTTCCCTAATATGGGAAAGGAAATAGTTAATCAAGTCCAGGAAGCACAGAGAGTCCCATACAGGATAAATCCAAGGAGAAATACGCCAAGACACATATTAATCAAACTGTCAAAAATTAAATACAAAGAAAACATATTAAAAGCAGCAAGGGAAAAACAACAAATAACACACAAGGGAATCCCCATAAGGTTAACAGCTGATCTTTCAGCAGAAACTCTGCAAGCCAGAAGGGAGTGGCAGGACATATTGAAAGTGTTGAAGGAGAAAAACCTGCAACCAAGATTACTCTACCCAGCAAGGATCTCATTCAGATTTGTTGGAGAAATTAAAACCTTTAGAGACAAGCAAAAGCTGAGAGAGTTCAGCACCACCAAACCAGCTCTACAACAACTGCTAAAGGAACTTCTCTAGGCAAGAAACACAAAAGAAGGAAAAGACCTACAATAACAAACCCAAAACAATTAAGAAAATGGGAATGGGAACACACATATCGATAATTACCTTAAATGTAAATGGACTAAATCCTCCCACCAAAAGACACAGATTGGCTGAATGGATACAAAAACAAGACCCATATATTTGCTGTCTACAAGAGACCCACTTCAGACCTAGAGACACATACAGACTGAAAGTAAGGGGATGGAAAAAGGTATTTCATGCAAATGGAAACCAAAAGAAAGCTGGAGTAGCAATTCTCATATCAGACAAAATAGACTTTAAAACAAAGACTATTAGAAGAGACAAAGAAGGACACTACATAATGATCAAGGGAGCAATCCAAGAGGAAGATATAACAATTGTAAATATTTATGCACCCAACATAGGTGCACCTCAATACATAAGGCAAATACTGACAACCATAAAAGGGGAAATCGACAGTAACACATTCATAGTAGGGGACTTTAACACCCCACTTTCACCAATGGACAGATCATCCAAAATGAAAATAAATAAGGAAACACAAGCTTTAAATGATACATTAAATGAGATGGAGTTAATTGATATTTATAGGACATTCCATCCAAAAACAACAGAATACACATTTTTCTCAAGTGCTCATGGAACATTCTCCAGGATAGATCATATCTTGGGTCACAAATCAAGCCTTGGTAAATTTAAGAAAATTGAAATTGTATCAAGTATCTTTTCCGACCACAACGCTATGAGACTCGATATCAATCACAGGAGAAGATCTGTAAAAAATACAAACACATGGAGGCTAAACAATACACTACTTAATAACGAAGTGATCACTGAAGAAATCAAAGGGGAAATCAAAAAATACCTAGAAACAAATGACAATGGAGACACAACGACTCAAAATCTATGGGATGCAGCAAAAGCAGTTCTAAGAGGGAAGTTTATAGCAATACAATCTTACCTTAAGAAACAGGAAACATCTCGAATAAACAACCTAACCTTGCACCTAAAGCAATTAGAGAAAGAAGAACAAAAAAACCCAAAGTTAGCAGGAGGAAAGAAATCATAAAAATCAGATCAGAAATAAATGAAAAAGAAATGAAGGAAACGATAGCAAAGATCAATAAAACTAAAAGCTGGTTTTTTGAAAGGATAAACAAAATTGATAAACCATTAGCCAGACTCATCAAGAAAAAAAGGGAGAAGACTCAAATCAATAGAATTAGAAATGAAAAAGGAGAAGTAACGACTGACACTGCAGAAATACAAAAGATCATGAGAGATTACTACAAGCAACTATATGCCAATAAAATGGACAACCTGGAAGAAATGGACAAATTCTTAGAAAGGCACAACCTGCCAAGACTGAATCAGGAAGAAATAGAAAATATGAACAGACCAATCACAAGCACTGAAATTGAAACTGTGATTAAAAATCTTCCAACAAGCAAAAGCCCAGGACCAGATGGCTTCACAGGCGAATTCTATCAAACATTTAGAGAAGAGCTATCACCTATCCTTCTCAGACTCTTCCAAAATATAGCAGAGGGAGGAACACTCCCCAA
This sequence comes from Grampus griseus, assembly GCF_964374135.1. Taxonomy (NCBI): domain Eukaryota; kingdom Metazoa; phylum Chordata; class Mammalia; order Artiodactyla; family Delphinidae; genus Grampus; species Grampus griseus. The sequence continues at coordinate 37,904,949 of NC_139012.1, read as the reverse complement.
TTCATTCTACGAGGCCACCATCACCCTGATACCAAAACCAGACAAGGATGTCACAAAGAAAGAAAACTACAGGCCAATATCACTGATGAACATAGATGCAAAGATCCTCAACAAAATACTAGCAAACAGAATCCAACAGCACATTAAACGGATCATACACCATGATCAAGTGGGGTTTATTCCAGGAATGCAAGGATTCTTCAACATACGCAAATCAATCCACGTGATACACCATATTAACAAATTGAAGGAGAAAAACCATATGATCATCTCAATAGATGCAGAGAAAGCTTTTGACAAAATTCAACACCCATTTATGATAAAAACCCTGCAGAAAGTAGGCATAGAGGGAACTTTCCTCAACATAATAAAGGCCATATATGACAAACCCACAGCCAACATCGTCCTCAATGGTGAAAAACTGAAAGCATTTCCACTAAGATCAGGAACAAGACAAGGTTGCCCACTCTCACCACTCTTATTCAACATAGTTTTGGAAGTTTTAGCCACAGCAATCAGAGAAGAAAAGGAAATAAAAGGAATCCAAATCAGAAAAGAAGAAGTAAAACTGTCACTGTTTGCAGATGACATGATACTATACATACAGAACCCTAAAGATGCTACCAGAAAACTACTAGAGCTAATCAATGAATTTGGTAAAGTAGCAGGATACAAAATTAATGCACAGAAATCTCTGGCATTCCTATACACTAAGGATGAAAAATCTGAAAGTGAAATCAAGAAAACACTCCCATTTACCATTGCAACAAAAAGAATAAAATACCTAGGAATAAACCTACCTAAGGAGACAAAAGACCTGTATGCAGAAAATTATAAGACACTGATGAAAGAAATTAAAAATGATACAAACAGATGGAGAGATATACCATGTTCTTGGATTGGAAGAATCAACATTGTGAAAATGACTCTACTACCCAAAGCAATCTACAGATTCAATGCAATCCCTATGAAACTACCACTGGCATTTTTCACAGAACTAGAACAAAAAATCTCACAATTTGTATGGAAACACAAAAGACCCCGAATAGCCAAAGCAATTTTGAGAACGAAAAATGGAGCTGGAGGAATCAGGCTTCCTGACTTCAGACTATACTACAAAGCTACAGTAATCAAGACAGTATGGTACTGGCACAAAAACAGAAATATAGATCAATGGAACAGGATAGAAAGCCCAGAGATAAACCCACGCACATATGGTCACCTTATCTTTGACAAAGGAGGCAGAAATGTACAGTGGAGAAAGGACAGCGTATTCAATAAGTGGTGCTGGGAAAACTGGACAGCTACATGTAAAAGTATGAGATTAGATCACTCCCTAACACCATACACAAAAATAAACTCAAAATGGATTAAAGGCCTAAATGTAAGGCCAGAAACTATCAAACTCTTAGAGGAAAACATAGGCAGAACACTCTATGACATAAATCACAGCAAGATCCTTTTTGACCCACCTCCTAGAGAAATGGAAATAAAAACAAAAGTAAACAAATGGGACCTAATGAAACTTAAAAGCTTTTGCGCAGCAAAGGAAACCATAAAGAAGACCAAAAGACAACCCTCAGAATGGGAGAAAATATTTGCAAATGAAGCAACTGACAAAGGATTAATCTCCAAAATTTATAAGCAGCTCATGCAGCTTAATAACAAAAGAACAAGCAACCCAATCCAAAAATGGGCAGAAGACCTAAATAGACATTTCTCCAAAGAAGATATACAGAGTGCCAACAAACACATGAAAGAATGCTCAACATCATTAATCATTAGAGAAATGCAAATCAAAACTACAATGAGATATCATCTCACACCAGTCAGAATGGCCATCATCAAACAATCTACAAACGATAAATGCTGGAGAGGGTGTGGAGAAAAGGGAACCCTCTTACACTGTTGGTGGGAATGTAAATTGATACAGCCACTGTGGAGAACAGTATGGAGGTTCCTTAAAAAGCTACAAATAGAACTACCATATGACCCAGCAATCCCACTACTGGGCATATACCCTGAGAAAACCATAATTCAAAAAGAGTCATGTACCAAATTGTTCATTGCAGCTCTATTTACAATAGCCCAGAGATGGAAACAACCTAAGTGTCCATCATCGGATGAATGGATAAAGAAGATGTGGCACATATATACAATGGAATATTACTCAGCCATAAAAAGAGACGAAATTGAGCTATTTGTAATGAGGTGGATAGACCTAGAGTCTGTCATACAGAGTGAAGTAAGTCAGAAAGAGAGAGACAAATACCGTATGCTAACACATATATATGGAATTTAAGAAAAAAAAAAATGTCATGAAAAACCTAGGGGTGAAACAGGAATAAAGACACAGACTTACTAGAGAATGGACTTGAGGCTATGGGGAGGGGGAAGGGTAAACGGTGACAAAGCAATAAAGAGGCATGGACATGTATACACTACCAAACGTAAGGTAGATAGCTAGTGGGAAGCAGCCGCATAGCACAGGGAGATCAGCTTGGTGCTGTGTGACCGCCTGGAGGGGTGGGATAGGGAGGGTGGGAGGGAGGGTGACACAAGCGGGAAGAGATATGGGAACATATGTATATATATAACTGATTCATTTTGTTGTGAAGCTGAAACTAACATACCATTGTAAAGCAATTATGCTCCAATAAAGATGTTTAAAAAAATAAAAAAAAAAAGAATTATTTAAATAAAAATAAAACTTTTACTATCTTAAGACAAAGTTACATATATGAACATGGGGCTGTGATTCCTTTGTACTATCAAAGTACATTTTAAATAGCAACATTTGGTTGATTGTGCACAGAAATTATAACACATTTTCACTGACTCAATTTTGCACAGGAGATGGACTATTTTATAGACATTTCTATTCTCTTTCCTATGTACAGTAATTTGACATTGTTCATTGTTCAACATACATACAAATCCCTTAAAGTTGAATGCTCTCCTTGCATAGTACAGTAAAATGTATTATCTTTCACATTGATACACTTTTTTATAATTAAATAATTTTTTCTTTTATTTAAAAAAATTGAGATGTAATTTTCATACAGTAAAATGCACACATCTTGGTTGAATAATATGATGAGTTTTAACAAATGCAACAACTGTGTAATCCACATCCTTATCCTCATATAGAATACTTCCATCACCCCATAAAGTTCCCTAATATCCCTTTAGCCTAAACCTTCTTTCTACAGAGGAAATCCCACTTCTTATTTCTACTCCAATATATCAGTTTTGCCCCTTTCAAAACTTCTCATTAATAGAATTATGCAGTAAGTACACATTTGAGTCTGGCTCCTATAATCTAGCATAATGCTTTTGAGATTTATGCATATTATTGTGTGTGTCAGTAGATTATTCAGTTTTACTGCTAAATTCTATGATTAAGCTACAATTTGCTGATCCATTGTTCTGTTGATGGACATTTGTGTTGTTTCCATTTCTTGATTATCATGAATAAAGTTGCTATACATGTATCTCTACAAGTCTGCTTATTGGCATAAGTTTTCATTTCTCTCAGCTAAATACCTAGAAGTGGAATTGTTGGGATATAGAGGAGGTGAATGTACAAGCTTAGAAGAAATTCCGAACTGTTTTCCAAGATGGTTGTATCACATTACAGTTCCACCAAAAATCTTTGAATGTCTTGGCTGTTCCATACCCTCACCAACATTGGTATTTTCAGTAATTTTAATTTTAGCCATTCTAGAGGAAGCATAGTGGTATGTCATTATGGTTTTAATTTGTATTTCTCTGATTAAGGCAATGTTGACCACATTTGCATGTATTTATTGTCCATTTGTCTATATTCATTTGAGAACAGTCTTTTCAGGTACTTTGTATGTGGTTTTTCATTGGGTTTTTTGTAAGAGTACATTTTATTCTGGATACAAATCTTGTATGTGCATTGCTTATATTTTATCTCAGTCAGTGACTTACTCGTTCATCTTTTTAACAGTGTGCCTTAAAGAGCAATTTTTTTAATATTAATTTTTATTGGAGTATAGTTGCTTTACAATGTTGTGTTAGTTTCTACTGTACAGAAAAATGAATCAGGCATACATAGATATATATCCCCTCTTTGTTGTATTTCCTTCCCATTTAGGTCACTGCAGTGCACTAAGTAGAGTTCTCTGTGGTATGCAGTATGTTCTCATTACTTGTCTATTTTAAACACAGTATCAATAGTATATATGTGTCAATCCCAACTCCCAATTCCTCCCACGCACACTTTCCCCCTTGGTATCCATACATTCATTCTCTATGTCTGTGTCTCTTTCTGTTTTGCAAATAAGATCATCTATACCATTTTTCTAGATTCCACATGTATGGGTTAGTATACGATATTTGTTTTTCTCTTTCTGACTTACTTCACTCTGTATGACAGTCTCTAGGTCCATCCACGTCTCTACAAATGATCCAATTCTGTTCCTTTTAATGGCTGAATAATATTCCATTGTATATATGTACCACATCTCCTTTACCCATTCATCTGTCGATGGACATTTAGGTTTCTTCCATGTCCTGGCTATTGTAAATAGTACTGCAATAAATATTGGGGTTCATGTGTCTTTTTGAATTATGGTTATCTCAGGTTATATGCTCAGTAGTGGAATTGCTGGGTCATATAGTAGTTCTATTTTCAGTTTTTTAAGGAATCTCTATACTGTTTTCTATAGTGGCTGCATCAATTTACATTCCCACCAACAGTGCATGAGGGTTCCTTTTTCTCCACATCCTCTCCAGCATTTGTTGTTTGTAGAGTTTTTGATAATGGCCATTCTGACTCGTGTGAGATGATACTTCATTGTAGTTACGATTTGCATTTCTCTAATAATTAGTGATGCTTAGCATCTTTTCATTTGCCTCTTGGCCATCTGTATGTCTTCCTTGTAGAAATGTCTATTTAGGTCTTCTGCCCATTTTTTGATTGGGTTGTTTGCTTTTTGATTTTGAGCTGCATGAACTGAGCAAAAGATTTTAGTTTTCATAAATTTCAATTTATTATTTTTTTCCTTTTATACTATTTTCTGTGTCCTGTCTACAAAGTGTTTGCTACTCCAAGGTCAAAAATGTATCTCCTGGTTTTACTAGAAGCTTAATGGTTTTAGCTTTTATGTTTATGTACATGATTCAAATTGAATTAATTTTATGTAAAATTTGAGGTAGAAGTTAACATTAATTTTCATCCATGTAGATATCCAATTTTTCAAGCACTATTTGGTAAAGACTTTCCTTGAGAGATACACAGTTATAAAACTGACACAGTAGAAATAAAAGAAAATTTGAATAACCTTAAATTTGTTAAAGAAATTGAATCCATAATTGAGAAGCTTTATGAGTTGGTTCATAATTAGGAAGGAAAACAGCACATCCAGAGAATATATTGGTAAATTTAATCAAACTCATAAGGAGGAAATAATATCAACCTTCCACAAACACATTCAGAGACAAATAAGGCAACACCAACGTGACAAGACTTTATAAGAATGCCTATATTTATAAGATATCAATATGCTCATGACCATAGATGGAAAGAATATTAGCAAATGAATTCAGCAATATTTAAAACATATAATAAAACAAGACCAAGTGGTATTTATTCCAAGAATGTAAGTTTGTTTCAACATCCAAAAATCAAAGTAATTTACCAAATTAACAGAATAAAGGAGTAAACTCATAATCATCTTAATAGATGCATGAAGACTTTTGAAAAAATTCAACACATTCATGAAAGTATTGTCAGCACACTAGGAATAGAAGGAACTTCCTCAATCTGATAAAGGGTGTCTTCATAAATGTCTCAACTAATGTGAAACTTAATGGTGAAACCTTAGACACCTTGATCCTATATTCCAGAAGAAGTAGAAGACATCTGCACCCACCAGTTCTATTCAACTTGTACTTCAAGTCCTAGTCAGTAAAAGAAAACAAAATGACCTCAAATACTAGATAGGGAAAAATAAAATTGCCTTATTCTCAGTTGACAGAAAATTTCAAGGACTCTACAAATGAACCACAAGAAATAGTGAGTGAATTTAGCAATGTCACAATTGTATTTCTATGTATTACTAATGAATAATTGAAAAATAAAATTTAAAATAATAGCATTTTCAACAATAAGAAAACATAAAAATACTTATAAATAAATCTAATGATAGATGCACTGGATTCTAAACTGAAAACCACAAAGTAATTCTGAGCAAACAAAGTAGACCTAAGTAAGAGAAGAGGTATAGTGTAATAATGGACTGGAATCAATAGCATTAAGATGTCAATATCTCCCAAATGTTCTATAAATTCATGCAACCTCAATCAAAACAGTAACAACACTTTAGGAGAAGCTGATAAGGTGATTCTAAAAAATTATATGGAAGGGCAAAGGACTTAGAATAACCAAGATAATTTTGAAAAAGAACAAAATTTGCTGACTTACACTACCTCATATACAGACTTACTATAAAACCATAGTAATCTGGAAAGTGTAGTTCTGGCATATGTATAGAAAAAAATAATAAAGGTCAGAATAGACTCACACATACACTCACTTGTTTTACTACAAAACTACCAAAACAGTTCATTGGAAAAGTTTGCTCACATTTACATATGTTAGACTAGAAAAATTACCCTATGATGATTTCATGGACATATAATTATCTCCAAACTCACAAAAAATTACCCTAAAAATAGACATACAATGTTTCCACACTGAACTTTTAATTCTTACACATTAATATTCAGTAATGAAAATATTTTCTTTGAAAAACAATTTGGACATAAAATATATGCAATTCTTTATAATCCCTTTTAACAACTAGCCATTCACTTTACTATTTTTCCAATATCTTAATTTTGATTATCTTCATCTGAGGCAGGAGATCAAGCAAAGTTTTACCACTTGAAAACATACATTCCTGTAGTTTACTGAAACACAATAAGTGCTTATACAATAATAGTCTTAAAATATACAATATTGCCATAGAATGATGACCAACTTTTTTGTTTCTCTTTGTTTACTAGGCACAGTTCTAAACTAGAAGTTTACTGTATCCCATCTATGTGGTACACAGTAGATGTTACATGCATATTTGTTAAAGGAATGAATGAATATATTCTAATCATTAATGGAAAATGAAATCAACTCTGTGTGTTCTCTCCTTCAGGAGTTTATTAATTGACTACCAGCAAAATGTGGACTCTTTGGATGGAATTTACCTTAATGCATAAACTATTACATAAATCTGATACTCTATAGTCAACTTATTTTACTGCTAGTACTCCCTAAAGTAACAAATATTTACATGATAATGTTTTGTTTTTCAGAATTTCTGAACTACAGTAGCCCACATATGTGCCAAATGAATCTAAATACACAATTCATTTATACTGCTAAACAGTGAAAATAGTTTTATACACAATTTAAAAAGTTACAAAACCCAAGCCTTTTTAAAACAATATTCTGTAAGCAAAAAGTGCTCTTTGTGTCTTCAAAGTTTGACCTTCTCTGACTGGCCTCAGTCTTGCTCAGTCTTCCCATGACAAGCAGCTCAACAATCAATAATAAGTCACAGGAGCTAAAGGTCAAGAATTCTGCACCTCAGTGTTTCACATCTATCCTCAGTTCTTGACCTCTTATTTTTTAACTCTCACATGCAAAGTAGAATATTTTTTCTCATTGTATTACATCGAAGTACATTCACATACCCACATATCTACTGAAATACAGTGTCTGAATGTGGTCAGGATGAAGATGATGCATTTCAACACAAAATCAAACTAAGAATGGCATAAGATTAAGTTTTTGCCAAACCAGGTCTAACTATGACCAACTTAGAGGTAAATGTATTCCATCCATGTCTGGGCCATTGGTCCTGTATATCTCATTTGTTTCCCAAAGTTAGCCTAAATAGACATTTATTCTGTCATGAGCCGCCTTGCTTATTTCAAAGAAATACAAGGACAAAAACAAATCCCAGAAAAGAGAAGACCTACAAAAAATAGTGAAATAAAATTTTAATATAGCTTTGAATCAGTGTGATTTTTAAAATCAGAGTAAGTATGGCAACATTTTTTTTCAGTGTCATGAAAACTATTCCTTAAACTGTTCTAGAGTTAACTACGACTGACAATTTTATTCATTTAGGAATCCTAAATGAACTTTCTTGAGTATGCTTCAGAGTTAAGCAATCATGTGACAGTCTACATATCTAACATTTGTTCCTGCTGTAGTTGTACTATCTGTTATGCAGACAGACAGACACAATTAAATTCCCCAAGAGAGCATTGTTGGCACAAATCAGTAAAAGTCTTCTTTATACTAAAAACTTAAAAGTACAGACTAAATGGTAGCCAAGAACAGGAAGTCGTGACTGCTGGCAGTACATTGTCACTCACCTCTCTCCAGTGAATTAATTTGCCATGAGCATTCTTCATGTCAGAAGCAAAACCATTAGATCACCATCCAGAAAATGGACAGGAATCATATGATCTCTAGGAACTCTAATGACACAGTAATTATAATCTTCAGTAACTCAGTGGCTCAAGAGTTTTATTCATCTGTTATTTTAACTGACAGACATCTGTCTTAAATCTGTGGGCCCTGTGTGGCTATTTCAAATGCCAACAGATACAGGATAATCAAAATAAACAAAATTCAGTTTAAAATGACAGAAAAGTTTGGTTGCTATCAGAAATAAATGTAGATAATAAATAGATAATTTATAGGTAGATGATCTAGATAGAGAGATAGATGATAGATAAATATTGATAATAGAGAAATACTCTGTCTTTTATATAGCCTCTGACATCATTAATAGGTCTTTTTTTTTTTCTGCGTTGGTTCTTCGCTGCTGCACGTGGGCTTTCTATAGTTGCAGCAACTGGAGGCTACTATCTGTTTTGGTGTGTGGACTCTAGGCTCAAGGGCTTCAGTAGTTTTGGCACACAGGCTCAGTAGTTGTGGCACATGGGCTTAGTTGCTCCATGGTATGTGGGATCTTCCTGGACCAAGGATCAAACCTGTGTCCCCTGCACTGACAGGTGGATTCTTAACCACTACATCACCAGGGAAGTCCCCATAATAGGTCTTTACTGACTGGTGCTTTTGACTACTGTAGTAGCTTCCTACAGAATTTCCTTTAGTCTTGTCTTTCTACCCTTCACCCTACCCTCCATATCAACACTAGTAAAGCATTTAAATAGTATTTTGAGGGTGTCCTTTCAAAATAAGGGTCTTCAGACTTCATAATCTTCTGCACACCAGGTTCTCCAGCCATGTTTCTCCTGCACTGACATAGACATACTTAATGTTCCCCTCAGCTTGACTAAACTTTTAAACAACTTCTTCCTGACTGTAGGCCTCAACCTCCCTTTCCTTAGAGCATTTACTTTAGAAAACTTGCAATTGCAATTCTTTTCCCCTGCCCCATTTTGTTATAAATCTTCTCCCAACCTCCTGCCAGGTTTATAACCCAGGAATGTCTTTCTCAAGGACCTGAGATCCATCCCTTTGAAAAATAATTAAGGAGATAGGTCCCCTGTCTCCCAGTCTCTTGGATAAGGTAGGAGCCTAACTGCTAAGCACCAACTAGTAAACACAGATGGCTTAATCACATTGACCAATCTCCTTTCTAAACCCTCCCAGTACTTTTCCAATAGCTCACTCTAGTGCTTAAAAACCATTACCAACACTCCCGCTTTTTTTATTTTTTATTTTTAACATCTTTATTGGAGTATAGCTTTACAATGGTGTGTTAGTATCTGCTTTATAACAAAGTGAATCAGCTATACATATACATATATCCCCATATCTCCTCCCTCTTGCGTCTCCCTCTCACCCTCCCTATCCCACCCTTCTAGGTGGTTACAAGGCACCGAGCTGATCTCCCTGCAAACACTTCTGCTTTCGTTTTGGTGTACTTTAATTCGATCTTTCTCCTTATTGCAATAGTCTCAATACCTATTGCAATAATCTTGAATAACGTTTTTCTTGCCTGCTTAACTCAATTGGGTACAAGTTTTCTTTGACAGCACTTACTCTATGCTTTCCATTTCTCACGCCTCTTTGGGTGTCCTCACCAGTCCTCCTTTTCTGAGATTCCAATTATTCTTCAAGGTCTATAGCACAGGTATTTCATGTGAGTACAATTACTGTATGGAAATTTACATGGGGATAAGGGAGAGACTATTTAATTTGTTTTTCAAGGTTTACTGTCCAAAAATGTAAAACAAGATCAACAATTTTGCAGTACATGAATTAGACATTCTCTCTTACAATACTCAGTATTCAGATATTAGAAGAATGGAGAAAGATGTCTTTTCTTTTCTAATAGTTAGAAGGACATTTCTTGGATTTGCAATCTTCTTATGTCACTTAGAAAGGAGAAAAATGAATTAAAGCACTGTGAAATTTGTCTTGCTTGCTGAAACATTTTTCAGTTACTTAAAAGACAAAGGAGACTGTCATCTTCTCTCTCACCAGGCAACTTCACTGCAAATGACTTTGTTATATCACTGAATACAGAACTCTGCTGAGCAGCAGATAGAAATATTGATGTCTATGGAAAAGTGATACAGGACTCCTTGACATTTTATGTCTGGCACTGTAAGGAAGTTTACTTACAAGAAAAGTTTATTGTGATGCTCATCAGGCATCTAATGTTCAATTTTTTTCCATACAAAAATATATAATTATGTGAAGCGGTATATATGTACATCTGAGTAGAAAAGGATAACACAGTGGGGAATGAGGGCAAGAATTAGGAGTTATTTGTTATTTTTTCTTTCATCCTGAGGTTTGACAGAGGAAAAATTAAAACCGTTATTACCACAAATCTGTAAATTAATAGTTGAAAGAGAATATTAAGATCTCATTAAAAAGAGTTTTATTTATTCCTCTAACATTCAACAGGCAATCTGTTTTCATGTTCTATGAATCTACATAAAATTTATCCCAAATTTCCCACTATTCAGGGTCATTATGAACATGCCCCCACATTCTCTGTACTGGACTCCTGCGATAATTTCAAAAGTGGTATTCCTGCTTCCCTTCTTTCCTTCTAAAAACTGTTTGCTACCTGGCAGTGAATATCACTGTGTCAAAATAGTATCACACTTTAGTAAAAGAAAAATCATGTCACAGCCCTGCTCAAAAACCTCCAAATCTATCCACAGAAATCTTAATCACTTGGGCTTCCCTGGTGGCTCAGTGGTTGAGAGTCTGCCTGCCGATGCAGGGGAGCGGGTTCGTGCCCCAGTCCGGGAAGATCCCACATGCCATGGAGTGGCTGGGCCCATGAGCCGTGGCCGCTGAGCCTGTGTGTCCGGAGTCTGTGCTCCACAATGGGAGAGGGCACAACAGTGAGAGACCCATGTACCACAAAAAAAAAAAAAAAAAAAAGAAAGAAAGAAATCTTAATCACTTAACCATGGGCTAAAAGGCACTACATGATATTCCTCATATCTTCTCCAAAATTATTACCTTTCATTTTTTCCATTAGGCTCTCTACTCAGGCCAAACTGGACTTATTTCTATTCCCCAGAAGCAACTGCCAAGAATATCCCTCCCAGAGATTTCCATATGATTCACTTTCTTGCTTCATTTAGGATTCTGGTCAAATATTTCTCTTTTTAAAATATATCATTCTTCTCACCAAGTCACCTTCTAACTTGTAATCTTTCTTTATTGTTTTTACAGTACAATTTACTCCTCAAATAATAGTATGAAAAGAATAATCAGATTGCATCACTTCTTAGCCACCCCCCCCCCAATGGTTGCTTCCCTTTGCACTAAGAATAAAACCCACAATGCCTTCCCTGTAAAAATAGAGGTGGTACATAATAAAGATCTTCCCATTTCTGTGAACTACTCATCATTCACCACACTATCTACACACTTTGACCTTTCCAGCAATTCTGATATTCTTACATGTTTTGAACATACAAAGCTAGTTCTTGTTTTAGGGTCATTGCATGCTTATTCTTTCCTTAAATTGAGGTCTAGCACCACTTCTCTATTGAGGCCTTCCTTAAGCACAGTATCAGAATACTACTTCACAGAACTCTCCATTACCTTACCTCACTTGTTTATTTTTCATGGCATTGATAATTACATGTTAAACATATTTTTGTTGTTGTTGATTTCTGCATATCCCAATAGGATGAGAGTAACAGTTTTGGCTCTCTGGCTTATCACTGTATCTTTGGCTTTTAGGAACAGTGCCTGCCACATAATACGACCTCAGTAAGTATGTTGATTTAATAAAATATATGTTTATTCATAGGCAATTTTCTTTAAATACTCCACATGAAAAATTGTCAGGAGCACACAAATTTTCTTGGAATTATATCACTTTTGAAGAATAATGTATTTTTTAAATAATTTGACTGGCTTTTCTTTTGGGTAACTCAGTTTATCATGACATTTGGTTAAGAAAACAGTAGATAACATGTAACTTCAATTTTTTAAAAAAATGACCCCCTTGATCTCTGAAATTTCATTCTTGAAATAGCATTGTAAGATGCTAGAACAGTTGGCAGTTCATACTTGCATATTTGCATATTTTCATAGACTCAACCAACCGTGGATTGAAAATATTAAAAAAAAAAAAAAAACTCAGAAAGTTCCAAAATGAAAAACTTGAATTTGCCACATGCCGGTGACTTACATAGCATTTATAATGAGTTAGGTATCATAAATAATCTAGAGATGATTTAAAGTATATGGGAGGATGTGTTTAGGTTATATGCAAATACTATGTCATTTTATATAAGGGACTTGAGCATCTGTAGATTTTTGAGCCAGTCCCTTGCAGGCGTCTTGGAACAAGTCACATATGTATACTGAAGGAAGGCAGAACAAGTAACAGCCATAAAACCGTTTAACATTCAATTTCTTTTCTTCTCTGTCACTGAATATAATATTTGATGATTTACTTAGTATCTATTTCTTTCACTTTGACCTCTTTACTAAACTTCAACTTACTACAGTTTATATCCAATTGACTCCCTTTTAAGCACCTCAAAATCAACAGATCAAAAAGCAAAATGCTGGGCTTCCCTGGTGGCGCAGTGGTTGAGAGTCCGCCTGCCAATGCAGGGGACATGGGTTCGTGCCCTGGTCCGGGAAGATCCCACATGCCGCAGAGCGGTTGGCCCCGTAAACCATGGTCGCTGGGCCTGCGCATCCGGAACCTGTGCTCCGCAACGGGAAAGGCCACAACAGTGAGAGGCCTGCATACCACAAAAAAAAAAAAAAAAAAAAAAGCTATCTTTCCCATACCCACCCTCACTTCTCCTCTTGTTTTGCCTTTTCTTCTGTTTTGTTTTGTTTTGTTTTAATCTTACCTCAATGAATGGTATTTAAAGTGAACCCAGCTGTCAAGCAAAACACATAAGTCATTCTTAATTCTATTTGGTTTTCCCACTGAATATTTTATACACAACTGTAATCGTTTAAAAATGCAATCCTAGATTTACAAATCTGAACAAAATATATAAAACGATAATTTTCATTTGTTGAACAACAGGCAGTTCAGGGCTGTGAAAGAATGAAACAGATTAGATGAGCCCTACTATTACTATAGCTTTTTAATTGGAGACATTTTCTAGACCATGGTACAGGAAGGCCCCAGGAGCAAGGCACAGTGGTCTTGCTGACTAGAGGAAAAAATATTAGCTTTCATAGAGTTGGAGTAACTGGAATTTTTAGGACTGAGTAACGTTAAGGTATATATGCAGAGAAAAGGGCTCCAAAAATCTGCCTATGGGGGCTTCCCTGGTGGCGCAGTGGTTGAGAGTCCACCTGGCAATGCAGGGAACACAGGTTCGTGCCCCGATCCGGGAGGATCCCACGTGCCGTGGTGTGGCTGGGCCCGTGAGCCACGGCCACTGAGCCTGCGCATCTGGAGCCTGTGCTCCACAACGGGAGAGGCCACAACAGTGAGAGGCCCGCGTAACGCAAAAAAAAATCTGCCTATGGGTCTTAAATTCCTTTCTGATTAATAATTTAGACATGCGAGGACGATGGGCAAAGAAAAAATCACCAGGGAAAGAGCAACTATTGAGGAACCATAAGTTGAATAACTATTATAGTTCACATAGAGCTAATATATGAGTACTAACTAGCAGGTGTGGAGAGACTTCACTGAACAGCCAAGGAAATTAGTTGAGATCCTGGAATGACCACACCTTAAGTTATAAGATAATGGGTGAAACAAGCCATAGATTATTATAGGTTTTGCTACATTTATGCTAAAAAAGCATAAAAAAATAAGCCCATACACTCAAGAATATCTACAAAAACTGCCTGTTTAAATAAACTCTAACACCCTTTAAAGGTATACAAAAAAAAAAAGACATTCAAAAACATAACATTCACAATGTCCACATCCAGTCTAAAATTACTGGACATAAAGAAACAAGAAAAAAATGATCTGTAAGCAGTAGATAAACGTTGATATAAAGGCATACATGAGCAAGTTGTTAAACTCAGAAGATAAAATTTTAAAACAGCTGTTATGAATATATTAAAATATTTAGACACAGACACACATAAGGAGACAATACAGAAGAAAATGAAAAAAATATAAGAGAACAAAATAGAATCTCTAGAATGGGATAAATAAATATCTGAAATTTAAAAATAAGCACTGGATATAACTAATAGCAGTTTAAACAATAAAGAAAGAAAGTTTAGTTAACTTAAATAATCTGACTATAATGAAGCACAGAAATATTGGACTCCCAGAAGGAATAGATGATAATATAAAATATTTCAAGTAATAATGGCTATAAAATTTTTCAAATATAATAAAAATATCAGCCCACATATGTAACGATCATAACAAATCTCAATCAGAATGAACACAAAGGGAATTCATCAAGAGGCATCATAAATTACTAAAAACAAGAAATAAAGAAAAACATTTAAAATCAGCCAGAAGAAAAAGATACTATATATCTAATATATGTACAACTCTCCAACAGGGTAACATCTCCTTTTACTCCATATTTTATAATCTCAAGCAAGTGCCTTTCATGGAAAATTTTAACCTGAAAACAAGTGGGGAAGAGGATATAGTAAGTTATTCCTAATGTTCCTTCAGCTATGGTTAGTTGTCCATAGAAAGGGAAGGAAATGATGTAAGTTGACTTGCAATCATTTGATTGACTCTAATGATGAAATAGTTCACTTCTCTTTTGATACCCACTGCATACAGGTACCAGGTGCTAACAGTTTTCATATATTGATATTAATGTTTGTGTATTAAATTTGTTATATGTTTATATTAATACAATGCTTGTGTTTAAGGGGGAGGTATTTATCCGGGGAATATAGTCTATTCTATTCATTTTCTTAGTGAAGAATTTCACAATTCCCCAAAATAAAAAGACATGCTCTATTCCCTTTTTTAAAAATTTATTTTATTGAAGTATAGTTGATTTATCATGTTGTGTTAATTTCTGTTGTACAGCAAAGTGATTCAGTTAAAAATACATATATATTTTCATGTTCTTTTCCCTTAGGGCTCATTACAGGATATTGAATATAATTCCCTGTACTATACAGTAGGACATTCTTATTTATCCATTCTATATATATAATAGTTTGCACCTGCTAGTCCCCAACTTCCTTCACTCTTCCTCCCCCTTGTAACCACAAGTGTGTTCTCTATGTCTGTGGGTCTGTTTCTATTTTGTAGATATGTTCATTGTGTCATACTTTAGAATCCACATATAAATGTGTTTCTCTTTCTGACTTACTTCACTTAGTATGATATTGTCTAGGTCCATGCATGTGGCTGTAAAGGGTATTATTTCATTCTTTTTTATGGCTGAGAAGTATTCCATTTTATATATATATATATATATATATATATACACACACACACACACACACACACATATATATATCACATCTTTTTAAAATTTAAATATTTTTTTTATTGAAGTATAGTTAATTTACAATGTTGCATCAAACTCTGCTGTACAGCAAAGTGACTCAGTTATACACATATTTACATTTTTTTACATATTCTTTTCCATTATGGTTTATCACAGGATATTCAATATATTTCCCTGTTCTATACATTAGGAATTTATTGTTTGTCCATTCTAAATGAAATAGTTTGCATCTACCAACCCCAAACTCCCAGTCAATCGCTTTTCCTCCACCCTCCCCCTTGGCAACCACAGGTTTGTTCTCTATGTCTATGAGTCTGTTTCTGTTTTGTAGATAGGTTCATTTGTGCCATATTTTAGATTCCACATATAAGTGATAGCATATGGTATTTGTCTTTTTTTTCTGACTTACTTCACTTAGTACGATAATCTCTAGTTGCATCTAGTTGCTGCAAATCGCATTATTTTGTTGTTTTTTATGGCTCAGTAGTACTTCATTATGTATATGTACCACATTTTCTTTATCCATTCTTCTGTTGATGGACATTAAAGTCGTTTCCATGTTTTGGCTACTGTGAATAGTGTTACTATGAACAAAGGAGCACATGTATCTTTTTGAATTATAGTTTTGTCTGGGTATATTCCCAGGAGTGGGATTGCTAGATCATATGGTAATGTTATTTTTAGTTTTCTGAGGCATCTCCACACTGTTTTCCA
The DNA here is from genome assembly GCF_964374135.1 of Grampus griseus. Lineage (NCBI taxonomy): Eukaryota > Metazoa > Chordata > Mammalia > Artiodactyla > Delphinidae > Grampus > Grampus griseus. Next base: position 37,888,314 of record NC_139012.1, on the reverse strand, counting down.
TAGTGGCTGTACCAACTTACATTCCCACCAACAGTGTTGGAGGGTTCCCTTTACTCCACATCCTCTCTAGCATTTGTTATTTGTAGACTTTTTAATGATGGCCATTCTGACCTGTGTGAGGTGGTATTTCATTGTAGTTTTGATGTGCATTTCTCCAATAATTAGTTACATTGAGCATCTTTTCATGTGCCTACTGGCCATCTGTATGTCTTCTTTGGAGAAATGGCTCTTAAATTCTTCTGCCAATTTTTCAATAGGGTTGTTTGTTGTTGTTGTTGTTGAGTTGTATGAGCAGTTTGTATATTTTGGAGATTAAACCCTTGTCTGTCACATCAATTGCAAATATTTTCTCCCATTCTGTATGTTGTCTTTGTGGGGTTTTTTTAATGGTTTCCATCGCTGTGCAAAAGCTTGCAAGTTTACTTAGCTCCCATTTGTTTAATTTTGTTTTTATTTCTATTGCCTTGGGAAACTGACCTAAGAAAACATTATAGAATTTATATCAAAGAATGCTTGGCCTATGCTCTCTTCTAGGAGTTTATGGTGTTGTGTCTTATGTTTAAGTTTTAAGCCATTTTGAGTTTATTTTTGTGCATGGTGTGAGGGTGTGTTCTAACTTCATTGATGTATATGCAGCTGTCCAACTTTCCCAGCAGCACATGCTGAAGAGACTTTCTCCCATTCTATATTCTTCCCTCATTTGTTGAAGAGTAATTCACCATAGGTGTGTGAGTTTATTTCTGGGCTCTCTATTCTCTTCCATTGACTCATGACTATTTTTATACCAATACCATACTGCTTGATTACTGTAGCTTTTTAGTATTGTCTGAAGTCTGGGAGAGTTATGTTTCCTACTTTGATTTTTTTCCTCAGGGTTGCTTTAGCAATTCTGTGTTTTCTAATGTTTCATATAAATTTTTGGATTACTTATTCTAGTGAAAATTGTGAAGAATAATTTTTCTTCTTTTCTGTGAAAAATGTCAAGAATAATTTGATAGGGATCACATTAAATCCATAGATGGCTTTGGGTAGTATTCCCAATATTAATTCTTTCTATCCAAGAGCATGGGATTTCTTTCCATTTCTTTAAATCCTCTTTTATTTGCATTATTAATGTTTTATAGTTCCTTGGTCAGGTTTATTCCTAGGATTTTTCTTGTGGGAGAGGTGATTTAAAAGGTATTGTTTTTTTACATTCCCTTTCTGGTACTTCATTGTCAGTGTAAACAAATGTAACTGATTTCTGAATGTTAATCTTCTATCCTGGCTCTTTGCTGAATTCACTTATCAGATCTAGTAAATTTTATGTGGAGTCCTTAGGGTTTTCTGTATATAGTATCATGTCATCTGCATATAGTGACAATTTTACCTCTTCCCTTCCAATTATGATATATTTTATTTCTTTTTCTTGTCTGATTGATATGGCTAGGAATTCCAATACTATGTTGAAGAGAAGCAGTGAGAGTGATCATCCTTGTCTTGTTCCAGATTTTAGTGGGAAAGCTTTCAGTTTTTCATCATTGAGTATTCTATTGGCTGTGGGTTTGTCATAAATGGTTTTTATTATGTTGAGGTATGTTCCCTCTATTCCCACTTTGGTAAGAGTTTTTATTATGATTGGATGTTGAAATTTTTCAGATGTTTTCTCTCCATCTATTGATATGATCATGTGGTTTTTAATTTTTCTTTTATTAATGTGGTGTATTACATTCATTAATTTGTGTATGTTGAACCATCCTTATGAACCTGGGATGAATCCCTCTGGGTTGTGGCATATGATCTTTTTTATATGTTGTTGGATTCAGTTTGCTAATATTTTGTTGAGCATTTTTGCATCTATATTCATCAAAGATATTGCTCTGTAATTTTCTTGTTTGGTGGTGTCCTTGTCTGGTTTTGGTATAAGGGTGATGGTGGCTTCATAGAATGTCTTTGGGAGTGTTTTCTTCTTTTCAATCTTTTGGAAAAGTTTGAGAAGAATTGATATAAGTTCTTTTTTCCATGTTTAGTAGAACACGTGTGAAGCCATCTGGTCCTGGACATTTGTTTGTAGGATGTTTTTGTTTGTTTCACAGATTCTATTTCACTTCTAGTGATTGGTCTGTTCAAATTATCTATTTCTTCTTGATTCAATTTTCGTGGCTATGTTTCTAGAAAGTTGTCCATTTCTTCTAGGTTGTCAAATTTGTTGGCATATAACTCTTTGTAGTATTATTTTATGGTTTTTCATATTTCTGCAGTGTTAGTTAAGATTTCTCTTCATTTCTTTTCTTTTCTTTTCTTTTTTTTTTTTGTTTCTCTCTCTTTTCTATGTGGTGAGTCTGGTCAAAGGTTTGTCGATTTTGTTTACCATTTCAAAGAACCAACTCTTGGTTTTGTTGATTTTTACTATAGTTTTTTTATTTTTTTAAGATTGTTTTGATGTGGGTGGTTTTTAAAATCTTTATTGAATTTGTTGCAATTTTGCTTCTGTTTTATGTTTTTTGTTTGTTTGTTTTGGGCCACGAGGCATGTGGGAGCTTAGCTCCCCAACCAGGGATTGAACCCACACCCCCTGCATTGGAAGGTGAAGTCTTAACCACTGGACTGCCAAGGAAGTCCCTATTTTTTTTTTAATCTTTATTTTATTTATGTTCTCACTGATCTTTATTATTTCCTTCCTTCTGCTGAATTTAGATTTTGTTTGTTCTTCTTTTTCTAATTCTTTTAGGTGGTAGGTTACATTACTTGAGATTTTTCTTGTGTTTTGATGAAGGTCTGTATCACTATAAATTTCCCTCTAAAAACTGCTTTTTGCTGTGTCCTATAGATTTTGTATGGTTGTGTTTTCATTGTCATTTGTCTCAATGTATTTTTAAATTTCCTTTTTGGCTTCCTCATTGACCCATTGTTTTTTTAATAGCATGTTATTTATTCTACATGTAATCTTTCTTTTTTCCCATTTCTTTTCCTGTGGTTGACTTCTAGTTTCATGCCATTGTGGTCAGAGAAATTCTTGAAATAATTTCTATGCTTTAAATTTGTTGAGGTCAGTTTTGTGCCCTACGATGTGGTCAATCCTAGAGAATGTTTGTTGTGCACTGGAAAAGAATGCATATTCTGTGCTTTTTGGATGCAGTGTCATGAAAATATCATTTAATTCTAACTCTTCTATTATATAATGTAGGACCTCTGTTGCCTTATTGATTCTCTGTCTGGATGATCTGTCCATTGATGTGAGTGTGATGTTAAAGTCTCCTATTATTATTGTATTCCTATCCATTTTTCCCTTTATGTCTTTTAATATTTGTTTTATGTATTTGGGTGCTCCTATATTAGGTGCATATATGTTGATGAGTGTAAAATTCTCTTCTTGTATTGATCCTTTTATCATTATATAGTGTCCTTCTTTGTCTTTCTTTATAGCCTTTGTTTTAAAGTCCATTTTGTCTGATATGATTATCCTGCTTTCTTGCATTTCCATTGCATGAAATATCTTTTTCCATCCCCTCACTTTCAGTTTATGTGTGCCCTTTGTGCTAAAATGTGTCTCTTGTAGGCAGCATATTGTAGGCTCTTTTTTTTTTTAATCCATTCTGCCACTCTATGCCTTTTGATTGGAGCATTCATTTCATTGACATTTAAGGTAATTATTGATACATATGTATTTGTTGTCATTTTGAACCTTGTTTTCCAGTTGATTTTTTTTTCTTTTTGTGGCTTGATGATTTCCTTTTATCTTATGCTTGTGTTCTCTTCTTTAGGTTTTTGTGAATCTATTGTATGTTTTTGATTTGTGGTTATCCTGTTTTTCAAGTATGTTAACCCCTTCCTCTATCTGCTTGCTTTAGACTGATATTTAGGATAAAACACATTCTAAAAAAAAAAAAAGAAAGAAAGAAAGGAAAAGAATCTGTATTTTCTTATTCTCCTTCCCCACGTTTTATGATTTTGTTGTCCCTTTTTACATCTTCAAGTTTATCCTTTTGCTGTTCCTTCTGTTTGTGATTGTCTCCACAAATAGCTTTTTTTCCCTTTTGATCTGTATACTGAATAATTTAAGTGTTTTACTTTCCAATTATGATTTCCTCCTTCCTATTTCTTCTTGTTTCTTTCTAGGTGGAGATGACCTTTCAATATTTCTTTTAGGATAGGTTTAGTATTGCTGTATTCTTTTAGTTTTTGCTTGTCTGAGAAATTCTTTATCTCTCCTCCTATTCTAAATGATAATCTTTCTGAGTAGAATATTCTAGGTTGCAGATTTTTCTCTTTCAAGACTTTGAGTATGTTTTGCCACTCCCTTCTGGCCTGAAGTGTTTCTGTAGAGAAATCAGCTGATAACCTTATGGGGGGGTTCCCTTGTAAAGAACTCTTTGCTTTTCCCTTGTTGCCTTTAGAATCCACTCCACTCTTTAATTTTGTCATTTTTATTATAATATGCCTTGGTGTAGGTCTGTTTGGGTTCATCTTGTTTGGGATCCTCTGTGCTCCCTGTATCTAGATATCTGTTTCCTTCTTTAGGTTTGGGAAATTTTCTGCCACAGATTTTTCAAATACATTTTCAATCTCCTTTACTCTTTCTTCTCCTTTTGGAATCCCTATTATGTGTAGATTGGCCTGCTTTATATTATCCCATAGGTCTCTTATATTGCTTTCATTACTTTTCATTTGGCTTTTTGTCTGCTGTTTTGATTGGGCAATTTCCATTAGTCTGTCTTCCAGATCACTTATTCTTTCTTCTGCATCATTCATTCTGCTATCCGTTACCTTGAGCTCAGCTTTCATCTAGGCAAATGAATTTTCTAATTTGTCGTGGCTCCTCCTTATAGTTTCTAGTTCTTTTTACAGTAATCTTCATTTCTGTTGATAGTCTTTCTTAATTCATTCAGTATTTTCATTACCTCCTTTTTAAACTCAGTGAAGAGGTCTGTTTCATTGTTTGTTCCTTCAGGGGAATTTTCTTGGACTTTTAACTGAGTGGTTCCTCTGCTTCGTTATTTTGCTTGTATTTCTCTTAATCTGTGAATTTAGGAGAAACAATTACCTACTGTAGTCTAGGAGGGCTATTTATAAGCTGGAGCATCCTTGTGTAGCCTGTGTGGGTTTAATAATTTTTTGGCATGAGGGCTGTTTTTGGTTGGGATGCTTGTCATCTCTTTCACCAGGTTGTGCTGGCTGTTATTGCCTTGCTAGGGGTTGTGCAGGTGCACAGGTGCATGGCTTGCACAGGATTCCAGAAAGGGGGTGGCTGTCGGTGGCTCCTGGTTTCAGGCCACTCTTCAGTGGTGGCAGTGGGCTGCACACCCACAGGGAAATTAGCCCTGGGCTGTGGAACCCTAGGCAGTAGTGGCAGTGGGTTGCATGCAGCAAGGGAGGTGAGGACATTGCTCGGCACTGGATGGTAGGGTCTTTGGCAGTGGCAGTGGGCCATGTGCCCTCCCAACAAAGTTGGTCCCAGATTACAGGACCCTTGGCAGTGGTGGGCAATGCTGGCTCCTGGGAATTTGGGAACAGTGACCTGCACCTGCTCACAGGACCCTTGATGGTGGCAGTGTCTGTGGTCAATGCCAACCTCTGGAGTCCAAGATGGCAGCTGCAGCTTATGCCTGCTCCTGGAGCTAGTGTAGATGGTGCCCTGCCACATGTGAGTGTGTAGAGAAAAATCCCCTATGGTGGGCCTGCTCCTTTCCTCATGTGTCCCACAACAATTGTCCTTTGCCTCTCTGGTGGGCCCAAATTTATTTCTGGACTCCTTAGTTGTGGTGTGCTACACCTTAGCCCCCTCAGGCTGTCTTCATACAGCCAACCCCAGACTTATCCTCATGGTCTGACCTCCAAAGTCCAAGCCTCAATACCAAACGCCCACCTGCCCCAGAGGGTGAACAGACAAGCATCTCAGGCTGGGAAGTGCTGTTCAGCTCTGACCCTCTGTGCAGGTCTCTCTCCACTTTGCCCTCCACACACCTATTTCTGCACTCTCCTCTGAGGCAACAAAGTTCCACCTCTGTCCCTGCCAGTGAAGGGACTTCCCAGTGTATGGAAACCTTTCCTCTTTCACAGCTCCCACACAGTGGCACAGATCCCATACCAATTCTTTTCTTTTTTATTTTTTTCTTTTTTCTTTTTCCCTACACAGCTGTGTGGAAATTTTCTTTCCCTTTTTGAAGTCTGAGGTCTTCTGCCAGCATTCACTAGATGTTTTGTGAGAGTTTTTCCACATGTAGATATATTTTTGATATATCTGTGGGGAGATGAACTCCATGTTCTACTCCTCTGCCATCTTGATCACATCTATGAAGACATGCTCTATTCTCTTGAATTCAGAAGACTTTTAATTTTACACCCATTGTCTGACACATATTTTCAGATATTTGTACAATTAGTGAACAAATAAATGTATCTTTAGATTTAAACACAGCTTCCTTTGCATTGGAAATGAAAATCTATTTTTTTTAACTCTCTAAAATCTCCTTGAGTGTATTCCATGTCCAAAGGATAAGGTCCATGTCCAGTTTTTGTCTCTACAAGAATTTTATCTCTATTTTTTGTCTTTGACTTCTCCATTTACCTGAAACATTACTTTTTCTTTGACTGTCTTCTTTCCACCCAGTATGCAACCACACTAAATTAGAAGTCCCTTGCTAAATGCATCCTTCAGAATATCCTCCACTTCTTTTATCAGAATATTTGCTGAACCTTATCTTAACTACTTATTGTAATTGCATTATTTTTCTCAGAGTTGGATTTACCATGAAGCAAATGAATCTTAAGACTCCAGGTCCCTTACTTAATGGGGCCACATTCAAGACCCTAAATATTGAGTACTAAAAAATAAAAGATCATTTAAAATTAGTCTCTGTACATGAAATCTGAAATTCACTGAATTTTTGTAGCTGACATATAAAATAATCTTGATAGGAGTTTTACTAAATTTTACAACAATTCTACAATGTATCTGATATTACCAAAGATAATTTCAGAAGGTGAAAGAAACATTAGTTAACTATAATAAAATGAATAACCTTGCTAGAGCAAAAACTGAAGTGCATGTGTACATTATTTTAGATATCATTTTTTGCCTGTTTATTTTTATTGAAGTATAGTTTATTTTTATTGAAGTATAGTTGATATACAATATTAGTTTCAGGTGTACAGCATACTGATTCAGTATTTTTGTAGATTATACTCCATTATAGGTTATTACAAGATAATGGCTCTAATTCCCTGTGCTATACAGTATATCCTTGTTGCTTATCTATTTTATATGAAGAAGTTTGTATCTGTTAATCACATACCCCTAATTTGTACTTTGCCCCTTCCCTCTCCCCTTTGGTAACCACAATTTTGTTTTCTATATCTGTAAGTCTATTTCTGTTTTGCCTATACATTCATTCTGTATTCTTGTTTTAGATTCCTCCTAGTGATATCATACAGTATTTGTCTTTCTTTGTTTGACTTATTTCACTATGCATAAGTTCTCTAGGTCCATTCACATTGCTGAAAATGGCAGATGTTCATCCTTTTTTAATGGCTGAGTAATGTATATACCACATCTTCTTAATTCAATTGTCTGTTGATGAACACTGGGTTACTTCCACGTCTTGACTACAATAAATAGTGCTGTTATGAGCGTTGCAGTAAATGTATCTTTTTGAAGTAGTGTTTTCATTTTCTTTGGATATATACCCAGCAGTGGAATTGCTAGATAATATGGTAGTTCTATTCTTTAGTTTTTTGATGAACCTCTGTACTGTTTTCCATAGTGGCTGCACCAATTTATAATCCCACCAACAATGTGCTAGAGTTGCCTTTCTCCATTCTCAGCAATCTTTTTTTTAATATAACTTATTTTTTTTATATTTATTTATTTATTTTGGCTGCATTGTGTCTTCATTGCTGCACACGGGCTTTTTTCTTGTTGCAGTGAGTGGAGGTTACTCTTTGTTGTGGTGCACAGGCTTCTCATTGTGGTGGCTTCCCTTGTTGTGGAGCATGAGTTCTAGACATGCAGGCTTCAGTAGTTGTGGTACAGGCTCAGTAGTTGTGGCTCATGGGCTCTAGAATCTAGGCTCAGTAGTTTGTGGCACACAGGCTTAGTTGCTCCATGGCATGTGGGATCTTCCTGGACCAGAGTTTGAACTCATGTCCTCTGAATTTGCAGGTGGATTCTTAACCACTGTGCCACCAGGGAAGCCCTCTCTCCAACCTTTTTTATTGACTTTTTGATGATAGCCGTTCTGACAGGTGTGAAGTGATATCTCATTGTAGTTTTGATTTGCATTTCCCTGATGATTAACAATGTTGAGCAACTTTTCATGTGCCTGTTAGCCATGTTTATGTCATATTTAGAAAAACGTCTATTTGGGCCTCCTATTCATTTTTGATTAGGATGTTTGTTTCTTATGTTTTCTGATATTGAATTGAATGAGCCATTGTATATTTTGTATATTAACTGCTTATCAGTCACATCATTTGCAAATATTTTCTCTCATTCAGTAGATCAACTTTTCATTTCATTGATGGTTTCTTTTGATGTGCCAAAACTTTTCAGTTTAATTACATTCCATGTATTTATTTTCACTTTTATTTCTTTTACCTTAGGAGTCTGATCCAAAAAATATTGCTATGATTTATGTCAAAAAGTGTCTGCCTATGTTCTCTTCTACAAGTTTTATGGTTTCTGTTCTTACATTTAGATCTTTAAGCCATTTTGCTTGTTTTTTTTTTAATATGGTATGAGGGAATGTTCTGATCTCCTTGTTTTACATGTGCCTGTCCAGTTTGCCCAGCACAACTTGTTAAGAGGCTGTCTTTTCTCCATCATATATTCTTGCCTCCTTTGTTGTAGATTAATTGACCACATGTGTGTGGGTTTATTTTTGGACTTTCTATTCTGCTCCATTGATCTCTGTTTCTCTTTGTGCCAGTAACATGCTGTTTTGCCTACTGTAGCTTTGTGATATAGTTGGAAGTCTGGGAGAGCTCTGCCTCCAGGTTTGTTCTTTTTTCCTCAAGATTCCCTGACAATTAGGAGTCTTTTGTGGTTCCACATGAAATTTAGGATCATTTGTTCTAGTTCTGTGAAACATGTCCTAGGTACGTTGGGGATTGCATTAAATCTGTAGATTGCTTTGGGTAATAAGGTTATTTAGCAATATTAATCATTCCAGACCAAGAGCATGGGATATCTTTCCATTTCTTTGAATCAGCTTCAATTTCCTTTATCAATGTTTTATAGTTCCCAGCATATGTCTTTCACCTCCTTGGTCAGGTTTATTAATAGATTTTTTTGATGGAATTTTAAAAGGATTTTTTAAACTTTATCTTATGATATTTTATTGTTACTGTAAAGAAATGCAACAGATTTCTGTATGTTAATCTTTTATCCTGCTACTTTGCTGAATACACTTATTAGTTCTATTAAATTTTAGGTGGAGACTTTAGGGTTCTCTGTACAAAGTATTGTGTCATCTGCAAATAGTGACAGTTTTATTTCTTCCCTTCCAATTTGGATACTGTCTATTTCTTTCTCTTATCTGATTGCAGTGGCTAGGACTTCCAATTCTATGTTAAATAGAAGTGGTGAGAGTGAGCCTCCTTGTCTTGTTCCTGAGTTTAGTGGGAAAGATTTCAGCTTTCCACTGTTGATTCTAATGTTGGCTGTGGGTTTGTCATAAATGACTTTTATTATGTTGAGATATATTCCCTCTATATCCACTTTGATGAGAGTTATTATCAGGAATGAATGTTGAATTTTGTTAAAAGCTTTTTCTGCATATATTTATATGATTGTGAGTTTTTTAATCTATCCTTTTGTTAATTTTGGTGTTTCACATTGATTTGTGAATGTTGAACCATCCTTGTGACAGTGAAATAAATCCAACTTGATTATGATGTGACCCTTTTTATATATTGTTGGATTTAGTTTGCTAATATTTTGTTGAACATTTTTGCATCTATATATATCAATTATATTGACCTGTAGTTTTCTGTTTTTGTAGTGCCTTTGTTTGGTTTTGGCATCAGGATAACAGTGGCCTTACTGAATAAATTTGGGAACATTATTTCCTTTTCAAGTTTTTACAATATTTTGAGAAGGATAGGTATTAATTTTTCTTTGTATGTTTGATAGAATTCCCCTGTGAAGCTATCCATCCAGACTTGGACTTTTGTTTGCTGGGAGTTTTTTAAATTACAAACTCAATTTATCTTCTAGTGATCGGTCTGTTCAACACGTCTGCTTCTTTTTGATTCGTTCTTGGCAGGCTGTATGTTTCTAGAAATTTGTTCATTTCCTTTAGGTTGTCCAATTTCTTGGCATATAATTGTTCAGAGTATTCTCTTATAACTTTTTCTTTTTAAATCTCTGGTATCACTTATTATTTCTCCTCTTTCATTTCTTATTTTTTATCTGTTTCCTTTTTTTTCTTCTTCTTTGTGAACCTGGCTAAAAATTATCATTTTTTAAAAAAATCTTTCAGAAACAGAAAAGACAGCTTTTGTTTCACTGATTTTTTCCTCTGTTTTGATCTCTATTGTATTTATTTCCTATGATTTTACTATTTTCCTTCCTTCTGCTAACTTTGGACTTATTTGTTCTTCTTTTTATAATTCTTTTCCACAGTAGATTAGGTTGGTTATTTGAGGTTTTTCTTATTTCTTGAGGAAGGCCTATATCTCTATGAACTTCCCTATTAGAACTGCTTTTGCTGAATTAATTATCATTTTTTAGGAATAAGTTTGTCATTTGAAAGTCAAGCACAAGTCAAATCATGCTTGCAGAGGTGCTGGGTGCAGCCACTTTGAATTGAAGGGACCCAAGCTGTTCTTCCACACAGGGTCCATGGAGTTGAGGTGTCAGTGTGGCAGTTCTGCACTGTGAACTCTAGTCTGACATGTTAGGTGTAAGGCCTCTGCATATGGCTCCCTATAGCTTTTGTTCCCAGTTTCATGTGATACTGTTAATTGTGAAAGAAAATTTAAAATATATGCTGAGAGAGATGTTCAAGATGGCAGAAGTGTAGTATGTGGAGATCACCTTCCTTCCCACAAATACATCATAAATACATCTACATGTGGAACAACTCCTATAGAACACCTACTGAATGCTGGCAGAAGACCTCAGACTTCCCAAAATGCAAAAACTCCCCATGTACCTGGATAGGGCAAAAGTAAAAGAAAAAACAGAGATAAAATAATAGGAACAGGACCTGCACCACTGGGAGGGAGCTGTGAAGGAGGAAAAGTTTCCACACAGTAGGAAGCTCATTCACTGGCAGAGTTGGCAGGTGCCTGGGGTGGGGGTGGGGGGGAAGCTTCAAAGCCACGGAGGAGAGTACAGCAACAGGGGTGCAGTGGGGAAAGCTAGAGATTTTCTCACAGAGGATAGGTGCCGACCAGTACTCACCAGCATGAGAAGCTTGTCTGCTCACCTACTGGGACAGGATGGGGCTGGGAGTTTAGGCTTTGGGTTCAGAGTTCAGATCTCAGGGAGAGAACTGGGGTTGGCTGTGTGAACACAACCTGAAGGGGGATAGTGTACCACTGCTAGCTGAGAGGGAGTCTGGAAAAACTCTGGACCTGCTTGAGAGGCAAGAGATCATTGTTTCCATGTGCATGAGGAGAGGGCATTCAGAGCACTGCGTAAACAAGGTCCAGAGACAGGCGTGAGCCACAGCTATCAGCATGGACACCAGAGACAGGCATGAAATGCTAAGGCTGCTACTGCAGCCACCAAGAAATCTGTGTGCAAGCACATGTCACTATCCACACCTCCCCTCCGGGGAGCCTGTGCAGCCTGACACTACCAGGGGCCCATGATCCAGGGACAATTTCCTCCAAGAACACATGGCATTCCACAGGCTGTTGCATTGTCATGTTGGCCTCTGCTGCCACAGGCTTGCACTACATTCCGTACACCTCCCTCCCTCCAGCCTGAGTAAGTCAGAGCCCCCTAATCAGGTGCTCCTTTAATCCCATCCTGTCTGAGAGAAGAACAGACGCCCTCAGGTGACCTACACACAGAGGCAGGGCCAAATCCAAAGCTGAACCCCAGGAGCTATGCAAACAAAGAAGACAAAGGGAAATTTCTCCCAGCAGCCTCAGTAGCAGTGGATTAAATCTCTACAATCAACTTGATGTACCCTGTATCTCAAGAATACCTGAATAGACAAGGAATCATCCCAAAATTGAGGCGGTGGATTTGGAAGCAACTGTGAACTTGGGGTTTTCTTTCTGCATCTAATTTGTTTCTGGTTTTATGTTTACCTTAGTTTGGTATTTAGTGTTTATTATCATTGGTAGACTGGTTTATTGATTTGGTTGCTGTCTTGTTTTCCTTTTATATATATATATTTCTTTTTCATTTTTCTCTTTTTGTGAGTGTGTATGTGTATGCTTCCTTGTGTGATTTTTGTCTGTATAGCTTTGGTTTTACCATTTGTCCCAGGGATCTGTCTCTCCTTTTTTAAAATTTCTTTTTACTGTTTTTTTTATTTTTAATAATTATTTTTATTTTAATAACTTTATTTTATATTATTTTTTCTCTTTCTTTCTTTCATTTTTGCTCTCTTTTCTTCTGAGCCATGTGGCTGACAAGGTCATGGTGCTCTGGCCAGGTGTCAGGTCTGTGACTCTGAGGTGGGAGAGCCGAGTTCAGGACATTGGTCCACCAGAGGTCTATTGGCTTCATGTAATATCAAGTGGTGAAAGCTCTGCCAGAGATCTCCATCTCAATGCTAAGACCCAGCTCCACTCAAAGACCAGCAAGCTACAGTGCTGAACACCGTATGCCAAACAACTAGCAAGACAGGAACACAAGCCAACCCATTAGCAGAGAGGCTACCTAAAGTCATATTAAGGTCAGAAACACCCCAAACACACCACTGGACCTGGTCTTGTCCTCAGAAACACAAGATCCAGCCTCATCCACCAGAACACAGGCACTAGTCCCCTCCACAAGGTAGCCTACACAACCCACTGAACCAACCTTAGCCACTGGGGCCAGACACCAAAAACAATGGAACTACAGACGTGCAGCCTAAGAAAAGGAGAACCCAAACACAGTAAGTTAAGCAAAATGAGAAGACAGAGAAACACTCAGCAGATGAAGGAGCAAAGGAAAAAAACCCACCAGACCAAAAAAGTGAAGAGGAAATAGGTAGTCTATCTGAAAAAGAATTCAGAGTAATGATAACAAAGATGATCCAAAACCTTGAAAATAGAATGGAGAAAATACAAGAAACATTTAACAAGGACCTAGAAAAACTAAAGAGCAAACAGTGATGAATAACACAATAAATGCAATTAAAAATTCTCTAGAAGGAATCAATAGCAGAATAACTAAGGCAGAAGAACAGATAAGTGACCTGAAAGATAAAATAGTGGAAATAACTACCACAGAGTACAATAAAGAAAAAAGAATGAAAAGAACTGAGGACAGTCTCAGAGACCTCTGGGACAATGTTAAATGCACCAACATTTGAATTATAGGGTTCTCAGAAGAAGAAGAGAAAAAAAAAAGGGACTGAGAAAATATTTGAAGAGATTACAGATGAAAACTTCCCTAATAGTGGAGAGGAAATAATCAAGTCCAGGAAGTGCAGAGAAACCTATTCAGAATAAATCCAAGGAGAAACATGTGAAGACACATATTAATCAAACTATCAAAAATTAAATACAAAGAAAAAATATTAAAAGCAGCAAATGAAAAATAACAAATAATATACAAGGTAATCCCCATATGGTTAATAGCTGATCTTTCAGCAGAAACTCTGAAAGCCAGAAGGGAGTGACAGGACATATTTTAATTGATGAAAGGGAAAAAACTACAATGAAGATTACTCTACCCAGAAAGGATCTCATTCAGATTCGATGGAGAAATTAAAACCTGTATTGACAAACAAAATGTAGAGAATTCAACAGCACCAAGATAGCTTTACCACAAATGATAAAGGAACTTCTCTAGGCAGGAAACAACAGGGAAGGAAAAGACCTATGATAATAAACCCATAACATTTAAGAAAATGGTAATAGGAACATACATATCAATAAGTACCTTAAATGTGAATGGATTAAATGCTCCAACCAAAAGATATAGACTGGCTGAATGGATACAAAGACAAGACCCATATATATGCTGTCTACAAGAGACCCACTTTAGACCTAGGTACACATACAGACTGAAAGTGAGGGGATGGAAAAAGATATTCCATGCAAATGGAAATGAAAAGAAAGCTGGAGTAGCAATTCTCATATCAGACAAAGTAGACTTTAAAATAAAGACTATTACAAGAGACAAAGAAGAACACTACATAATGATCAAGGGGTCGATCCAAGAAGAAGATATAACAATTGTAAATATTTATGCACCCAACATAGGAGCACCTCAGTACATAAGGCAAATGCTAACAGCAATAAAAGGGGAAATTGACAGTAACACAATCATAGTAGGGGACTTTAACACCTGACTTTCACCAATGGACAGATCATCCAAAATGAAAATAAATAAGGAAACACAAGCTTTAAATGATACATTAAACAATATGGACTTAATTATTATTTATAGGACATTCCATCCCAAAACTACAGAATACATTTTCTTTGCAAGTGCTTGTGGAACATTTTCCAGGATACATCATATCTTGGGTCACAAATCAAGCCTTGGTAAATTTAAGAAAATTGAATTCATAACAAGTATCTTTTCCTACCACAACACTATGATAGTAGATATCAATTACAGGAAAAATATGTAAAAAATACAAACACTGGGAGGCTAAACTATACACTACTTAATAACCAAGAGATCACTGAAGATATCAAAGAGGAAATCAAAAGTAGCTAGAAACAAATGACAAAGAAAACACAATGACCCAAAACTTATGTGATGCAGCAAAAGCAGTTCTAATACAGAAGTTTATAACAATACAATCCTACCTCAAGAAAGAAGAAATGTCTCAAATAAACAACCTAACCTTACACCTAAAGCAATTAGAGAAAGAAGAACTAAAAAAAACACAAAGCAGAAGGAAAGAAATAATAAAGATCCGATTAGAAATACATGAAAAAAAAATGAAGGAAATGATAGCAAAGATCAGTAAAGCTAAAAGCTGGTTCTTTGAGATTAACAAAATTGATAAACCGTTAGCTAGACTCATCAAGAAAAAAAGGGAGAAGACTCAAAGCAATAGAATGAGAAATGAAAAAGGAGAAGTAACAACTGACACTGCAGAAATACAAAGGATCATGAGAGATTACTACAAGCAACTTTATGTCAATAAAATGGACAACCTGGAAGAAACGGACAAATTCTTAGAGAAGCACAACCTTCCGAGACTGAACCAGGAAGAAGTAGAAAATATAAACAGACCAATCACAAGTACTGAAATTGAGAATGTGATTTAAAATCTTCCAAGAAACAAAAGTCCGGGACCAGATGGCTTCACAGGTGAATTCAATCAAACATTTAGACAAGAGCTAACACATATCCTCAAACTCTTCCAAAATATATCAGAGGGAGGAACCCTTCCAAACTCATTCTGTGAGGCCACCATCACCTGGATACCACAACCAGATAAAGATGTCACAAAGAAAGAAAACTACAGGCTAATATCACTGATAAACAAAGATGCAAAAATCCTCAACAAAATACTAGGAAACAGAATCCAACAGCACATTAAAAGGATCATACAACATGATCAAGCAGGGTTTAATCCAAGAATGCAAGGATTCTTAATATAAGCAAATCAATCAATGTGATACATCATATTAACAAATTGAAGGAGAAAAACCATATGATCATCTCAATAGATGCAGAAAAAGCTGTCAACAAAATTCAACACCAATTTATGATAAAAACGCTCCAAAAGTAGGCATAGAGGGAACTTACCTCAACATAATATAGGCCATATATGACAAACCCACAGCCAACATCATTCTAACTGGTGAAAAACTGAAACCATTTCTACTAAGATCAGAAACAAGACAAGGTTTCCCACTCTCACCACTATTATTCAAAATAGTTTTGCAAGTTTTACCCACAGCAATCAGGGAAAAAAAGAAATAAAAGGAATCCAAATCAGAAAAGAACTAAAACTGTCCCTGTTTCCTGATGACACGACACTATAAATAGAGAATCCTAAAGATGCTACCAGAAAACTACTAGAGCTAATCAATGAATTTGGTAAAGTAGCAGGACATAAAATTAATGCACAGAAACACACTAATGATGAAAAATCTGAAAAAGAAATTAAGGAAACACTCCCATTTACCATTGCAACAAAAAGAATTAAAAACCTAGGAATAAACCTACCTAAGGAGACAAAAGACCTGTATGGAGAAAAATATAAGACACTGATGAGAGAAATTCAAGATGATACAAACAGATGGAGAGATATATCATGTTCTTGGATTGGAAGAATCAACATTGTGAAAATGATTATACTACCCAAAGCAATCTACATACTCAGTGCAATCCCTATCAAACTACCAATGGCATTATTCACAGAACTAGAACAAAAATTTCACAATTTGTATGGAAACACAAAAGACCCCAAATAGCCAAAGCAATCTTAAAAAAGAAAAATGGAGCTGGTGGAATAAGGCTCCTTGACTTCAGATTATACTACAAAGCTACAGTAATCAAGACAGTATGGTACTGGCACAAAAACAGAAATGTAGATCAATGGAACAGGATAGAAATCCCAGAGAAAAACCCACACACATATCATCACAATATTTTTGATAGAGGAGGTAAGAATAAACAATGGAGAAAAGACAGCCTCTTCAATAAGTGGTGCTGGGAAAACTGGACAGCTACATGTAAAAGAATGAAATTAGAACACTCCTTAACACCATACATAAAAATAAAATCAAAGTGGTTTAATGACCTAAATATAAGGCCAGAAACTATAGGACTCTTAGAGGAAAACATAGGCAGAACACTGTATGATATAAATCACAGCAAGATTCTTTCTGACCCACCTCCTAGAGAAATGGAAATAAAAACCAAAATAAACTAATCAACCTAATGAAACTTAAAAGCATTTGCACAGCAAAGGAAACCATAAGACAAATAGACAACCCTCAGAGTGGGAGAAAATATTTACAAGTAAAGCAACTAACATAGGATTAATTTCCAAGATTTATAAGCCATTCATGCAGCTCAATATCAAAAAAAACAAACAACCCAATCCAAAAATGGGCAGAAATCCTAAATAGACACTTATCTAAAGAAGATGTACAGATTGCCAAGAAACACATGGAGGAATGCTCAACATTACTAATCATTAGAGAAATGCAAATCAAAACTACAATGAGGGCTTCCCTGATGGTGCAGTGGTTGAGAGTCTGCTTGCCAATGCAGGAGACGCGAGCTCGTGCCGCGGTCCGGGAGGATCCCACATGCCGTGGGGCAGCTGGGCCCGTGAGCCATGGCCGCTGAGCCTGCGTGTCCAGAGCCTGTGACCCGCAACGGGAGAGGCCACAACAGTGAGAGGCCTGCGTACCACAAAAAAAAAAAAAAAACTACAATGAGGTATCTCCTCACACGAGTCAGAATGGCCATCATCAAAACATTTACAAACAATAAGTGCTGGAGAGGGTGTGGAGAAATGGGAACCATTTTGCACTGTTGATGGGAATGTAAATTGATGCAGCCACTCTGGAGAACAGTATTTAGGGTCCTTAAAAAACTAAAAATAGAGCTACCATACGACCAGCAATCCCACTACTGGGCATATACCCTGAGAAAACCATAATTCAAAAAGAGACATGCACCACAATGTTCATTGCAGCACTATTTACAATAACCAGGACCTGGAAGCAACCTAAGTGTTCATCGACATATGAATGGATTAAGAAGATGTGGCACATATATACAGTAGAATATTACTCAGCCATAAAAAGAACCGAAATTGAGTTATTTGTAGTGGTGGATGGACCTAGAGTCTGTCATACAGAGTCAAGTAAGTCAGAAAGAGAAAAACAAATACCATACGCTAACATATATATATGGAATCTAAGAAAAAGAATGGTTATGAAGATTCTAGGGACAGGACAGGAATAAAGACGCAGTTGTTGAAAATGGACTTGAGGACACGGGGAGGGGGAAGGCTAAGCTGGGCCGAAATGAGAGAGTGGCATGGACTTTTGTATACTACCAAATGTAAAATAGGTAACTAGTGGGAAGGAGCCACATAGCACAGGGAGATCAGCTCGGTGCTTTGTGACCACCTAGAGTGGTGGTATAGGAAAGGTGAGAGGGAGACACAAGAGGGAGGAGATATGAGGATATATGTATATGTATAGCTGTTTCACTTTGGTATAAAGCAGAAAGTAACACAACAGTGTAAAGTGATTATACTCCAATAAAGATGTTAAAAAAAATTCATGCTTGCAAAGCAATGTTGACAATAGAAAGCTCTTATCTCTTTCAGGTTCTGAGGAATAAATACGGAAGGAACAGTAAATACTCCATTCCATTATAAATTAATGATACAATGCAGGGTTATCTGTACTTCTGTTGAAATCTCTATTGACTTCTCTTGAAAAAAAACACCAGTTTTTTCTTTGGAGAACGATTTGAGGTGTTTATCTTTACATAATACTTATTATCTGCAATGAGGCAGAGTCAGCTGGTATATCTATTGTAATATATAACTTACTACTTTTCTGTCACTGGAAAGTGGGGTATTATTTGAGGGGAAATTATTCAAAAGGTGGTCTTGGGATTATGATAAAATCTATTTTGGTCACAGGTTTAAATAGGGCAAAAACTCTGGTAACATTAAGTAAAGCCATCCCTCTTCAGTTATCTCCAATAAATGTAACTAGTGAGAATCATAGTTTTACTAATCCTAATTTAGATTACTGGAAGGTAAATTTTTGTATTATTATCAATTCTCACTATCACCCCCATTTTAAAATGGCCTATAATAGTGAGATCAAGATGAGGCTCTTGTACCCTTGGGCCATAGAGAGAGAAGCAAAAATTTGAAAGGTAGCAAGGAAAAACAATATAGTACATTTTAAAATATTAGCCTCCAGTTTTGCTGAGAATAAACAAAATATTCCTCTTTTGAGATATTAGGGCTATCAAGAATAATCTTACATGCTGTTGATCATTGAATGTTTGATAAAATAAATAGATAAATGCTAAGAACTTGGACATAATTTAATTTTATTTACTTCTTAGCTTTTACTACTATGAAATTAGAGGTTTGAGTCAGATCATGCCTGGGATTCATTTTATTGTTAAAAATTTGATAGGATTCTGTATAATGCAATATGTTCAAAATGTGCAGTGTACCAAAGTTGAAGTGTATGAGTTATCAAAAATGTATATTATAAGCATATTGATGTGATTTTTGAGGTTTTACACACATGTACATGGCTCAATTTCTATCTGCAAACTGCAAATTTTATCTGGAATGTTCTCAAGTTTTTATAGCAAAAATAATAATCTGAAAAATAATTCAATTTACTTGAGACCAAAATTCTGGATACTTGGATGTATGAGTTTTTTATGTGGTTTTCAGTATTTTTTTTTAATATGTTGAAACTATATATATAGTAACTAAAATATTTTAATCTCTAAGAATGAGAAATAGGATAAAATATCAAGTTCTCAGAAGTCCATAGTATTTTAACAGGAATAATATTCAAGATTAGTAATAACATTCAAAGGTTAAATAATATGCACTTTTCTAAGGTTTTATTATGCTCAAAATGAGTGCACACACAGTCAGAAAACACTTGGAATAAGTTAGTTGATAGTATGTTTCCTTTAAGATTAATCACAGTTTAGAACAGGTCACATACATCCACTTATTAAGGAACTTTTACCGTCAAAACTTTTAATAACTGACAACTGTCCTGATGTCCTGAGTCACCTCAGTCCCTGAGAGAAATTATCTCTCCTTCTTACTAAATCACACCATATTATATGACAAGGCACATGATGTGTTGGTGGCCACATGCTGACTGAGCAGCTGTACAAAATGAATTAAAACCAAACTGTAAAAACATCTAGAACTGCAAACTTTTTAGAAAGGGAAATTAAAAAAAGATGTTTATGTGGACTATACAATCAAATTGAAATAGATATTTGAACATATTAAAAATTAACATTTTATAAGTTATCTCTGAATTAATAGTTATGTTTCATTATAAACATATTGCATTATATATATTACTATTTAATGGCATGAAATTTACTCCCAAAAAGTGTGTAAATATATGACCTGGCAACATGAATAAAAATGTTATGGAAAAAATTAATAATTATTAAATTACTCAACAGGAATTTAAAAAGATCCAAACTTCAAAGGTTTTTATAGAAGGTAATCAACTGATATCAAGGGATATTAGTGCTAATAATTCTAAATATTAGAACTACATATAGTTTTTTGATCTGTATGACAATAATCAATTTATCACCTCTCAACTCCAAATTTATGCTTTAATAAACACTCTGTGTTAATGGATATAATTCTTTTAAATATTTCTCCTTTACAGTGAGCACAATGTTAAGCTTTCTCAGTAGAGGTCACTAGAGGACAGGAAAGAAGTTCTCCTACATAGAAATTGCACAATTGGTCTGCATCATGAGAGTCAGAACCACCTCAGCTACACATATAGAATGTGTGATCTCTTGGCACCATTTCAGCCTTCAGTCAGAATGGTGATCATCATGCTGCAGCTATTTCAACACAAGATACTGTGTATTGCAGGACTTATGCACACCTCAGAGCCGCATATCCCTCTGCTCATCTATCCTAAGGCCCCAGAGTCTTGTAGTCCAAGGATTTCCTGATGCTGTAGCCTTGTCAATGCCATGGACCTCTTGACACAGACATTATACATTCCAGGCCTTCTACTCACACTGATGCTCATACTCCCTCTGTATGCCTGGCCACTGGCTGTGGTTCACCTATGCCCCTTTTGTGCTCTGGAGGGTTGTTTCCTGCTTGACCAGAAACTGTGGATGAGCTCTGGGCCAAACAGGCCAGTGAACTTCTCTCCAGTGGCCTGCAACTACGTCTTCTCTACAGAGACCAAAACCTTAGCCCTGGGAAGGGGACACACTTCTAAGTATGACCTTCCCTAGGTAGTCTTCCCTCAGTTCTCATAGCTCTAAGATTTTTATATCTCACAATCACTTTTATCACTGTTTAATCATTCTTTATATTGAACTTCCTTTTTTCATATCATTGTATGGATTATGCTTCCTGATTTTATTCAGACTGATAGAAAATTGGTATCAGGAACAGTCCCAGAAGATAAGTCCCTAAAGATGAACTTTGGTATTAGTTTTGCACTTGAGCTTAAATGCAATGCTAGCTCCTTGTCAATGAGAAATTGAATGCTGGAGATCTGGCCTGCAGTGGAATCACAAAGTATCATCTGTGGTTGATTGTGAAGAAGTACCAAGTAAAGCATGTACTTTGGGAGCTCATGTGGCTGCTGTACTTAACTGTTTTGGTAGTAATGATGATGTAAGTATCATAATGTACTATAGACTCTTTTGAGCAGAAGTAGCTTGTCCTCTGTTTTCTGAAAAGTTGAGCCTTTGTGTTTGAAAACAGAGTGATAGCTGCATTTGTGGAAGGTGCCTTGGATGCCGATGCTCATTTTACTCAGGGCCAACTACAATCACTCCCTGTTGCCACTAGACACATAACTAATGGTCAAACATCACCATGCTCTAGGGTATTAGATATGCCTGTAACCCAGGAGTAAATAAATTAAAATGATTGCAAGAATTTCCTAATGTATTTTGGCAGAAAACTGAACAGGTGTGGGGATGGATATGAAGGGTTGTTAGAACAAAGAGGGAAGAATATAACAGTAGATTATAACAGTGGATTAATTGATATGGGCACACTTTCTACAGATTTGAGATTTATATCACATCTGTTATTTTTTAAAAACATTGCTTTTGAATTGTTTTCTCTTTTGTTCCCCTAAGAGATTTCAATTACACCAATGTTAGAATGTTTTCCTCTTCCATTTTATCTTATCTCTTCTAAATATTCATTTTCTATGTTCCAGTTAAAATATTTTCTACTGACTTTCTCTAGTTCACTAATCTGTTCTATCTTGTTCAATTGGCTGTTATAATCTTTATTAACTTCTCAATTTCAACTAGTTTTTCCCAATTCTAAATTTCCTATTTGACTTTGTTTATATAGACCACAGTTTTCTAGTATAACTACTATAAATATAATTTTGCCATATTAATATTTAGTATTCAAATCAATTGCTAATAATTCCAAAAACTGTTATATTTTGTTCCATTTTCATTATTTTTCTTTTCCTTCTTAATCCTGGATATTTTAAGACTGGACATTGCTATGAAAAATATAAAATGTTCTGGATAACGTTGCCTTTTTCCAGAAAAGTTTCATCATATTCTCCTACAGATGGACATAGTTAAGTTCATATTGCACTAATTCAAGGTTGTGTTGGGTTTTCTTTTTAAGGTTTATCTGCTTGGGATTTATATTCATTCTTAAGATGTAGTCCTTCAGGATCACAACTAAATGTATGAGTCATTTTAATTTTGTCTAATGGCTCCAATTTCTATCTCAGAATGGTGAGACTGCCTCTTACCCTGCACATATATTGTAGACAAACCACTAAATGAAAGGATAACGTCTCTGAGCTTCTCTTCTCACTGGTATCTTTGCTCCTAATTTTTAAAAATTTTCTTATCACTCCAGCATTGTAAGTTTATAAAAGTAAAATCTGCTGTCTTTTCACATTCTCGACAAATTCTTGGGTTGTTGGACTTTGTTCAGTGTCATTAATTGGCAAATGCCCCCAAGGGGAAACAATGCTTTGATGACTATTTTTTCAACTCTCTGTAGTTCATTTTGTTCTGAAATCATACCTCCAAGTTATGATTCCTTGGAAGATCTTTAATTTTTTCAATTTTTTTTTCAAGAAAATTTGGCTTTGTTGTTTTTCTAGATTGTTCATCTTCCATAAGCTACTATACTATATATGAAACCAGAAATCTCCTTGTCTTTATATTTAGGTATATCTCTATCTAAACAGTAAATTCTATTAGAGTAGACACAATGTCTACATTTTTACATTTTAATCTGAAGTATCTTGGCACTCTGTAATAAAATTTAATTATGCATATCAGAAAGGGTAAAAGTAGACTCAAAGAAATAAAACAGAACATTGATCTAGTAAAAATTCCAAGATAAAATAGTGCGTTTGTATGAGGTGGTCTTGTGGAACTGGGCAGCAGAGGTAATTAGAAATTTTTCAGTTGTCCAGGTGTGTTGCTGAGGATGGTGCCCACTAGGACAATAATCAAAGTTGTTTTACGTGGATCTCAGTACCAGCAACATCTGTGCTTCCTCTGAACAATTGTTAAGAAAGATTTTTTGCAATGAATGTTTTACTTCTCATAAATTAGTGTGTTTATTTCTGATATAACTATTCAGGAATTCAGAAATTAGTAGCAGCTTACCTTTAGTTATTCAGTTGTGCTTCTTGGGATACCATTTACATTAAGCTTTATTTTTGCTTTCCTACTATTTTTTTTCTCTTGGCCTGTTTTTATTATATACATAAAACTTTCCCTTGGTGGTGTTGAATATGTAAATCTTGGTAGGTTGTTTCAAATTCTCTTTAATAAGAAGTAAAATATATATTAATAAATACATAAATAAAATTAAAATCAAAGGCAAAGAGAATGTGGGCTTCCTCCTCCTCCTGACTTACCTATTTTTATAAACTACAGGTAAATTTACATATGATAGCTTGAATAAGTAGTAAAAACTTCAAATATAATGGCCTGAGTGAATAAAGAACTTATTGTTTCACACTACAAGTAGCTCAGAGTCAATGAAGTACCATAGTTTTCTTCTTTGGTGTTTCTATATTGTCAGGGCTTCAGTGTTTCTACAGTTCCTCTGGCTTTCTTTCATGCTGGCTGCACATCCTCTACTCTTGTATACTCACACAATGATAACAAAAGACAGGAAGGCATTCTCTCTTTTTGACACTAGGGGGAAGAAACTTTCTCATGAGCCAACTGGAAGACTTACCTTTATGTTTCATTATTTAGGAAGTCAGATTTTTGTGTCTAAGCAGATTACTGACAAAGGGACTGTAATTTATTGATTTGTTTAGATTAATCAATATTCATCTCTTGTTACTGGGAAAGGTAACCATGAAGCACATCACTGTGTAACATATTTTAAAAAATCAAGATTCTAGAATCAAAGAAAAAAGGGAGTAATGATAATTGAGTAGAAAAAACGGTGGTATCTACCACGCTCCCTTTAAACTACCATAGTTTCTAGGATTAAAACATCAATCATTGGGCTTCTCTGGTGGCGCAGTGGTTGAGAGTCCGCCTGCCGATGCAGGGGACACGGGTTCATGCCCTGGTCTGGGAAGATCCCACATGCTGCGGAGTGGCTAGGCCCGTGAGCCATGGCCACTGAGCCTGCGCATCTGGAGCCTGTGCTCCGCAGCGGGAGAGCCCACAACAGTGAGAGGCCCGCATACTGCAAATAAATAATAAATAAATAAATAAATAAATCATCAACCATCCATTCATTTAACAAAAAAATAACTAAGCATATAATGTATCCCAGCTATAGTTCTAGAAAAAGATATAGAGCAGTTGACAAAAGCAGTAAAATCCCAGATGGAGAGGATAGAAAAAAAAAAAATTAAAGTTAGTAACGTGTAATATATAGACCATAATAAGGGCTAAAGAGAAAAAAAATAAATAAAACCATGAATGAGGATATAAAGGAAATACATTTTTCTATATTGTAGCTACTGAAGACATACAAAGAAGGAAACTTTTGTTTAGAGTCTTGGAGAAATTGACAGGGCAAATGGAGTGGATGTTTTGAGAAGGAGCAAAACAGGTAGAGGAAACAAGTGCAACTGTTTAGAAACAGAAGCATATCTACACTAAAAAGATCAGTGTGGATAAAATGGAATAGATAAGAAAGATAATTGTAGTCTATTATAAAAGAGTTGGTTTTTAATCTGAATGTGATGAATGGCCACTTTTTTTAACAGGAAAGTGACGCAATGTATCTGAAATTTTAAGAGAATAATTTTGGCTGCTACATGAGAATGGATTGAATGAGAGAAGGACAAAAATAGGGAGACCAGGGCTTCCCTGGTGGCACAGTGGTTGAGAGCCCACCTGCCGATGCAGGGGACACGGGTTCGTGCCCCGGTCCGGGAAGATTTCACATGCCGCGGAGCGGCTAGGCCCGTGAGCCATAGCCACTGAGCCTGCGCGTCTAGAGCCTGTGCTTCGCAACAGGAGAGGCCACAACAGTGAGAGGCCCGCATACCGCAAAAAAAAAAAAAAAAAAAAAAAAATTAGGGAGACCAGTTAAAGAGCTACTCAGACTATTTAGATAATATAGGTGTGAGCTGATTGTGGCTTGGATTAAGGCAGTGGCAGAGAAAGAGGTGGGTAAGTGGTCAGATTCTGAATATATTTTGAAAATAAATCTGAGAGCTTTGCTGATGTTTGGGATGTGGGGATATGTGGAGTGCAGGGGAGGGGAGATGATCTAAAGATAGAACAAACATATTTTGCCTGAGAGATTAAAATAAGTGTTCTTTGTTTTTCTACCTAAATATTACTCCCTTAACATTTATAACTTTATAAAATTCTAGATAAATTTTAACTTTTTTCATGTAGTTCTGAGTTTTCTAAAACTATACTCTTTCCATTATTTCACAAGGATATTCTGAATTGTATTGTATTTACTTGTGTCTTTGGATCTAAAGTGGGTCTCCAATAACTAACAAATAGATAAATTGTAAAAATTCACCCTGTCAATCTCTGCCATTTGATAAACAGCTTCTCACTTACTGCTTTCAAGATTCTCTCTTGTTTTGGATGTTAGCACTACAATTATAATGTGTTTCAGCATGGAGCTTTTCCAGCATGGATGTAATTGCAATTCCTGGATGTGTAGATTCATGTATTTCCAAAAAATTGGGAAATTTTTAGGTTTTATTTCTTCATATATTCTCTCTGTCCCTTTCTTTCCTCTCCTTCAGATATTCCCATAATATATATGTTGGTCTTCTTTACTTTTATTAATTTTTATTGGAGTATAGTTGCTTTACAATGTTGTGTAAGTTTCTACTGTACAGCAAAGTGAATCACATGTATCTCCTCTTTTGTGTATTTCCTTCCCATTTGAGTCATGACAGAGCATTGAGTAGAGTTCCCTGTGCTATATAGTATGTTCTCATTAGCTATCTATTTTATACATAGTATCAATAGTGCAAATATGTCAATCTCAATCTCCCAATTCATCCCACCCCCACTTTCCTGTCTTGGTATCCATACATATGTTCTCTATGTCTGAGTCTCTATTTTTGCTTTGCAGCTAAGATCATCTATACCATTTTTCTATATTCCACATATATGTGCTAATATACAATATGTGTTTTTCTCTTCCTGTTTTACTTCACTCTGCATGACAGACTCTAGGTCCATCCATGTCTGTCCAGTTTTGTTCCTTATTATGGCTGAATAATATTCCATTGTACATATGTAGCACACCTTCTTTATCCATTCCTCTATCAACGGACATTTAGCATTTGTTGCCTGTAGATTTTCTGATGATGTCCAACTAACCAGTGTTAAGTGATACCTCATTGTCGTTTTGATTTGCATTTCTATAATAATTAGTGATGTTGAGCATCTTTTCATATGCTTTTTGGCCATCTGTATATCTCTTTGGAGAATGTCTATTTAGGTCTTCAGCCCATTTTTTTTTCTTTTATTAACATCTTTATTGGAAATAGTTGCTTTATAATGTTGTGTTAGTTTCTGCTGTATAACAAAGTGAATCAGCTATATGTATACATATATCCCCATATCCCCTCCCTCTTGTGTCTCACTACCACCTTCCCTATCCCACCCCTCTAGGTGTAACAAAACAGCAAGCTGATCCCCCTGTGCTATGCAGCTTCTTCCCACTAGCTATCTATTTTACATTTGGTAGTGTATATATATCAATTCTACTCTCTCACTTCATCCCAGCTTACCCTTCCCTCTCCCCGTGTCCTCAAGCCCATTCTCTACATATGTGTCTTTATTCCTGTGCTGTCCGTAGGTTCTTCAGAACCTTGTTTTTTTTTTTTTTTTTTTAGATTCCATATATATGTGTTAGCATATAGTATTTGTTTTTCTCTTTCTGACTTACTTCACTCTGTATGAGAGACTCTAGGTCCATCCACCTCACAAAAAATAACTCAGTTTCATTCCATTGTATATATGTGCCACATCTTCTTAATCCATTCATCTGTTGATGGACACTTAGGTTGCTTCCATGTCCTGGCTATTGTAGATAGAGCTGCAATGAACATTGTGGTACATGACTGTTTTTGAATGATGATATTCTCAGGGTATATGCCCTGTAGTGGGATTGCTGGATCATATGGTAGTTCTATTTTTAGTTTTTTAAAGGAATCTCCATACTGTTCTCCATAGTGGTTGTAACAATTTACATTCCCATCAACAGTGCAGGAGGGTTCCCTTTTCTCCACACCCTTTCCAGCATTTATTGTTTTTAGATATTTTATGATGACCATTTTGACTGGTGTGAAGTGATACCTCATTATAGTTTTTATTTTACTTCTCTAAGCATTAGTGAAGTTTAGCATCCTTTCTTGTGTTTGTTGGCAATCTGTATATCTTCTTAGGAGAAATGTCTATTTAGGTCTTTTGCCCATTTTGAATTGTGTTGCTTGTTTTTTTGATATTGAGCTGCATGAAATCTTTTTATATTTTGGAGATTAGTCCTTTGTCAGTTTTTTCATTTGCAGATAATCTCTCCCATTCTGAGGACTGTCTTTTCATATGTTTATGGATTTCTTTGCTGTGCAAAAGCTTTAAGTTCATTAGGTCCCATTTTCTTTTTCTTTTTATTTCCACTTCTGTAGGAGGTGTATCAAAACGGATCTTGTTTTCATTTATGTCATACCGTGTTCTGCCTATGTTTTCCTCTATGAGTTTTATAATGTCTGGCCTTACATTTAGGTCTTTAACCCATTTTGAGTTTATTTTTGTTTATGGTGTTAGGGAGTGTTCTAATTTCATTCTTTTACATGTAGCTGTCCAGTTTTCCCAGCACCACTTATTGAAGAGGCTGTCTTTTCTCCATTGTATATTCTTGCCTCCTTTATCAAAAATAAGGTGACCATATGTGTGTGGGTTTATCTCTTGGCTTTCTATCCTGTTCCTGTTTCTGTTTTTGTGTCAGTACCATACTGTCTTGATTACTGTAGCTTTGTAGTATAGTCTGAAATCAGGGAGCTTGATTCCTCCAGCTCCGTTTTTCTTTTTCCGATTGCTTTGGCTATTCGGGGTCTTTTATGGTTCCACACAAATTTTGGAATTTTTTGTTTTATTTATGTGAGAAATGCCATTGGTAGTTTGATAAGGATTACATTGAATGTGTATATTGCTTTGGGTGGTAGTGTCATTTTCACAATGTTGATATTTCCAATCCAAGAACATGGTATATCTCTCCATCTGCTTGTATCATCTTTAGTTTCTTTCATCAGTGTCTTATAGTTTTCTGCATACAGGTCTTTTGTCTCCTTAGGTGCGTTTATAATTAGGTATTTTATTCTTTTGTTGCACTGGTAAATGGGATTGTTTCCTTAATTTCATTTTCTGATCTTTCATTTCTAGTGTATAGGAATGCAACAGTTTTCTATGTATTAATTTTGGAATCTGTGAATTTACTAAATCCATTGATGAGCTCCAGTAGTTTTCTGGTGGCATCTTTAGTATTTTCCATGCATAGTATCATGTCATCTGCAAACAGTGACAGTGTTATTCTTCTTTTCCAGTTCGGATTCTGGTATTTCTTTTTCTTCTCTGATTGCTGTGTCCAGGACTTCCAAAACTATGATGAACAATAGTGTTGAGAGTGAACACTCTTCTCTTTTTCCTAATCTTAGAGGAAATGCTTATGCTTTGTCACCATTGAGAATGATGTTTGCTGTGAGTTTGTCATATATGGCCTTCATTATGTTGAGGTAGGTTCCCTCTATGCCCACTTTATGGTGAGTTTTTATCTTAAATGTGTGTTGAATTTTGCCAAAATCTTTTTCTGCATCTATTGAGATGATCATATGTTTTCTTTTTTTATTTGTTAATATGGTGTATCATATTTGTTGATTTGTGTGTATTGAAGAATCCTTGCATCCCTGGGATAAATCCCACTTGATCATGGTGTGTGATCCTTTTACTGTGTTTTTGGATTTGGTTTGTTAGTATTTTATTGAAGATTTTGTGCAACTGTGCATCAGTGTTATTGGCCTGTAATTTTCTTTTTTTGTGATATCTTTGGTTCTTGTATCAGGGTAATGGTGGCCTCATAGAATGAGTGTAGGTGTGTTTTCCCCTATGCAAGTTTTGGAATAGTTTGAGAAGGATAGCCATTAGGTTTTCCCTAATTGTTTGATAGAATTCACCTGTGAGGCCCAACGGTCCTGGATTTTTGTTCATTGGAAAAATTTTAATCAGTTTCAATTTCATTACATGTGATTGGTCTGTTTGTATTTTCTATGTCTTCCTGGTTGAGTCTTGGAAAGTTGTACTTTTCTAAGAATTTGTCCCTTTCTTCCAGGTCATACATTTTGTTGGCATACAGTTGCTTTATTAGTCTCTTATGATCCCTTGTATTTCTGTGGTGCTTGTTGTAAATTCTCCTTTTGTATTTCTAATTTTATTGATTTGAGTCCTCTCCCTTTTTTTTCTTGGTGAGTCTGGCTAAAGGTTTATCAACTTTATCTATTCAAAGAACCAGCTTTTAGTTTCATTGTTCTTTGCTATTTTTTTCTTCATTTCTATTTCATTTATTTCTGTTCTGATCTTTATGATTTCTCTCCTCTGCTAACTTTGGGTTTTATTTGTTCTTTTTTCTCTAGTTGCTTTAGGTGTAGGGTTCAGTTGCTTATTTCAGATTTTTCTTGTGTCTTGAGGTGGGATTGTATTGTTATAAACTTCCTTCTTAGATCTTCTTTTGCTACATCCCATAGGATTTGGGCCATCATGTTATCATTGACATTTGTTTCTAGGCATTTTTTGATTTCTTCTCATTTTCTTCAATGATCCCTTGGTTATTTAGTAGCATATTGTTTAGCTTCCACGTTTTTGTGTTTTTTACAGGGTTTTTTTTCCCCCTGTAACTGATTTCTAATCTCATAGTGTTGTGGTCAGAAAAGATGTTTCATACAATTGAAATTTTCTTAAATTTACCAAGGCTTGATGTGTGACCCAATATGTGACCTGTGTTGGATAATATTCCATGCGCACTTGAGAGGAAGGTATGTTCTGCTTCTTTTGGATGGAATGTCCTAGAAATATCAATTAAATCTATCTGGTCTATTGTGTCATTTAAGCCTTGTGTTTCCTTATTAATTTTCTGTCTTGATGATGTATCCATTGGTGTAAGTAGAGTGTTAAAGTCACCCACTATTATTGTGTTACTGTCAATTTCCCCTTTTATGCCTGTTAGTATTTGCCTTATGTATAGAGGTGCTCCTATGTTGGGTGCATAATTATTTACAATTGTTATATCTTCTTTTTGGATTGATCTCTTGATCATTATGTAGTGGCCTTTCTTTTCTCTTGTAATAGTCTTTATTTTAAAGTCTATTTTGTCTGCTATGAGTATTGCTACTCCAGCTTTCTTTTGATTTTCATTTGCATAGAATATCTTTTTCCATCCCCTCACTTTCTGTCTGTATGTGTCCCTAGGTCTGAAGTGGGTCTCTTGTAGACAGCATATATATGGGTCTTGTTTTTAGATCCGTTCAACCAGTCTGTGCCTTTCGATTGGAGCATTTAATCCATTTACATTTAAGGTAATTATTGATATGTATGTTCTTATTACCATTTTGTTAATTGTTTGGGGTTTGTTTTTGTATGTCTTTTTTTTCTCTTGTATTTCCCACCAAGAGTACTCCCTTTAGCATTTGTTGTAGAGCTGCTTTGGTGGTGCTTAATCCTCTTAGCATTTGCTGGTCTGTAATGCTTTTGATTTCTGCATTGAATCTGAATATTATCCTTGCTGGTAGACTAAACTTGGTTGTAGATTTTTCCATTTAATCACTTTAAATATGTCTTGTCACTCCCTTCTGGCCTCCAGAGTTTCTCTGAAAAATCAATTGATAACCTTATGGGGATTCCTTGTATTTTTTTGTTACTTTTCCTTTTTTGTTTTTAATATTTTTTCTTTGTATTTTATTTTTGTTAGTTTGATTATTGTGTCTTGGCATGTTTCTCCTTGGATTTATCCTGTATGGGCCTCTCTGTACTTCCTGGACTTGACTGACTATTTTCTTTCCCATATCAGAGAACTTTTCAAATATAACCTCCATATATTTTCTCAGGCCTGTTGCCTTTCTCTTCTTCTTCTGGGAGCCCTATAATTCGAATGTTGGTGCCTTTAATGTTGTCCCAGTGATGTCTGAGACTGTTCTCATTTCTTTCCTTATTTTTTTTTCTTTATTCTCCTCCAGGGCAGGTATTTCTACCATTCTATCTTCCAGCTCACTTATTCATTCTTCTGCCTCAGTTATTCTGCTATTGATTCTTTATAGTGTATTTTTCATTTCAGTTGTTGTTTTGTTCATCACTGATTGTTTGTACTTTAGTTCTTCTATGTCCTTGTTAAACATTTCTTTTATCTTCTCAATTCATGCCTCCAGTCTATTTCTGAAATCTTGGATCATCTTTACTATCATTACTCTGAATTTTTTTTCTGGTAGTTTGCCTATTGCCACTTCACTTAGTTTGTCTTTATCTTTTTACCTTTTTCCTTCATCTGTAACATATTAGTCAGTCATCTCATTTTGTCTAACCTACTGTTTTTATGGT
The DNA here is from genome assembly GCF_964374135.1 of Grampus griseus. Taxonomy (NCBI): domain Eukaryota; kingdom Metazoa; phylum Chordata; class Mammalia; order Artiodactyla; family Delphinidae; genus Grampus; species Grampus griseus. The sequence continues at coordinate 37,856,423 of NC_139012.1, read as the reverse complement.
CTCCTTTCTTCTTAGTTCCTCTTACTTCTTTTGTCTGCCCCTTGGTGAGTGAGGTTGATCCAGGTGCTTATGTAGGCTCTCTGGTCAGAGGGACTGGTACCTGCAATCTGGTGGGTGGAAATGAGTCTTTTCCTTCTGATGGGCAGGATGGTATCAGATGGTGTGTTTCGGGTTGTCTGTGAGCTTAGTTTGATTTTATGCAGCTTTTCTGCTGATGGGTGTGTCTGTTCCTGTCTTGCTGGTTTTTTGGCATGAAGTGTCCAGCACTGGATCCTGCAAGCAGTTGGGCAGAGCTGGGTCTTGGTGTTGAAATGGATACCTCTAGGAGAGTGCATGCCAATTAATATTCTCTGAGCCCAGGAATTCTCTGGTGGTCCAGCATCCTGGACTTAGCACTCCCACCCCCAGAGGCCCAGGTCCGATCTCTGGCTGGAAACCAAGAGCCTGCAAGCCATGCTATACACATTGAGAAATAATAAATAAAAGAAAGAAAAAAGAAAACAAAAAAAGAAAAGGAAAGGAAACAAACAGACAAACAAAACCAAAGACCGATAGCAAAGACAAAAACTAACACACAGTATCAAGAACAACACAACACACACACAGACACTCACACTGAAAAAAATAATACTAGAAAGAAAACATACAGACACACCAAATCCATGACAAATGTTAACAAAACCAACTAACAGAAACAAAGGAGCAGACAGAAAAGGAAAAAGAAAAGAGAAAAAGAGGGGAGAGTGAGTTAAAGCAGCAGCTGATTGGGGCACACTTACTCCCTCAGGCTAGGGAGGCATACAATGGCCACAATTGGGGTGTGCACGAGTTGCCTGCAGCGATGGGAACTGGCAGGATGTTGCAGCAGACTGTGGCCCACTCACTCTAGTGGGAGTCCCTTCCAATTCCCACAGAAGCAGGGGCAGGAGTGTGGGGGCTGTGGTGGTCCCACCCCTTGCACTCATCTCAAAAATGTCACCTCATTTCCTAGGCAGACCATGATTCATTTTGGGGCATTCCTTGCTGTGGAGCCCCTCACTCTCATTCCCTCTGTTGTATTCACACAGCCAACAGTGTCTCTCTCTGAAGCTGTTCCCTTAACCCCGTGCTTTAGCATTCAGACCCCATCAGCACTGGCAGAATTCCGTCTCAGGCAGGGGCACCCAGAGCTTATTCCCCAGGAGGCTTTGTGTTGGGTGGCACACTGGACCCCAGAGCCTATGCAGAATGAGGATGCCTTGGTTTGAGGGATGGGTGAGACTACTCAGATGTGAGTCTTTCCTAGTACCCACAGAGGCTGAAGAAGCTGGTGGGTGGGGAAAGGGGTTGTAATGGCTGCCCCATCCCTTGTGCACAACTCAACAATGATGCCTTGCTTCTATGGTGTTCCAGGCTTTTTTTGAAAACGTTTGCAGTTGTGGAGTTCCTTACTCCTGTCCCTTCAGGCTGTTTTTTAACAGCCAACAGCTGTCTTCACACCTCAGGTCTGAACTCCAAACCCCACTTTCCAGCCCCCAGCCACCCTCAGCAACAGGCAACTCATGACTCAGGCTGGGATGCATAGAGCTGCAGTGCAGACTATGTGCACAGTTCTTACTTTGTCCTGCCTTCCACAGACTATTTGCTGCATTCTCTTTTGACCCTCTTTTTCTGTCCTGGCAGATTTCCCCACCATGAGTGAGTTTTTCTGAGTGCAGGGACCTCCCCTCAGATTCCCTCTAAGGTTGCTGGTCCATTTTATGATTCTTCTTTTCCTTTTTCTTCTTTCTTTCATCCTACCTGGCTCTGAGGGGATTTTTCTTGTCTTTTTAGGTGTTTGAATTCTTCTGCTAATGATCAGCAGGAGTTCTGCAGTTGGGTGGAGGGTCTAAAGTGATGTCTGCCTGCTTCTTCTGAATCTTCTTGGTGTTGGTGGAGAAGAGTTTAGAGTTTTTGCTCATGCTGCCTTTACTCTCCTTCTTCTTGTGATATTTGTTTCTTTCTCGGTTTGCTGGTTGGAAGACAAAGATGAGGAGGAGCTGGTGCTCTCTTGAATCATCATTTGACATAGCAATCCCCCACCCCACCTGACAAACAGATCCTCTCTTTGTGTCTGGCTGCTCTTTGCCACTGCAGTGGCTGCAGCTATGGCTGCTGCTGGGCCTGGCCATTCATGTCTCTCACAGGGAGAGAAGTGGAAGAGCAGCAGCAACAACTATTCTATTTTAATTTTTACAAATGGCTAAAAAGACTTCATGAGATTTTGAGGAAAACGTTTTAGGCTTTTCAAGAGTTATTTATGAACACTACAGCAGTGTTCTATAAAGTTTCATGACTCAAACAATAGTAGATGTTACTAGACATATAATTTAATTGATTGATTAACACAGAGAAAATGTTAACTTAGCATCTCTGCTGCATTTCCTGATCAGTCACCCAAGGATGTCTCAAGCACATAGTTATGATTACAGTTTTGGTTCCTGTTAAATAATTTTCCTTTGGATAAATTTCTCAATTGCCAACCAGGTTGGTATTTCATTTGTTGCTTCAAGTGTTAAAAAACAATTTTTTTTTTCAAATAATACGTACTGAATCAAATATTAGTTAAGTGCAAATAAGAGGGAAATAAGGGTAACATTTTGAAAGTGGCATTAATTTTGACTTTAGGTTATGATTTATCTGATTGAAATAGGTTTAATGAAGTAGTCTAATAAATATGTTCATTCTCATCACTTGATAAGTAGTTACTTCAATACTTTAACTGATATTCTAATCTGTGAAGGAGGTCTGCAGTGGGAAAAAATTGTACTTATTATTTTTGTCTCAAACATGAATATTTTAAAGAAATGTAAAATAAATTGAAGAGAAATGTTGAGAACCTTCTAAATATAATATAACCTAGGAACTAGAGTTTTGAGTTGGTTTTAAATTATGGTGATTAAGGAATGACATCAGCAAGATAATGACATAGGAAGCCCTAGACCCTCCTACCCCCATGAACACAATGATTCAACAAGAATACATTGACAAAGTCCCTTTATGAGAAATTTAGAATCTATTTGAGGGGCTCCTTCACCCCAGTCAAGCATGAAACCAGCTGCATCAAATCCAGTAGGGAAAATTGGGACTTCCTCTTAAAATAACAAATAAATGGAATGATAGCTCATGTTCATAGATTGGAAGACAATACTGTTAAAGTGTTCATACTATTCAAAATCATCTGCACATTCATGCAATACCTTTGAAAAATGTCATGACATGTTTTACAGAAATAGGAAAACAATTCTAGAATTCATATGGAAACACAATTGACCTCAATAACCAAAATGATCTTGAGAATGAAAAATAAATCTGGTAGCATCACACCTCCTAATTTCAAAACATATCACAAAGCTACAGTAATTAAGGCAGCCTGGTACTAGAATAAAGACAGTCATTTAGATCAATGGAATAGAATAGAGAGCCCAGAAGTAATCTCACACATATACAGCCATCTGATCTTTGACAAGGGTGCTAAAAATACACAGTTAAGAAAGGATAGTCTCTTCAACAAATGGTGCTGTGAAAACTGGATATGCACATGTAAAGAATGAAACTGCATCCTTTTCTGACACCAAACAAAAAAGTCAAATCAAAGTGAATTAAAGATGTAAACATAAGGCCTGAAGTCATAAACTCTTAGAAGAAAACAGTAGAAAAACTTTATTACATTGCTCTTGGCAATGATTTATTGTATATGACACCAAAAACACAAGAAAGAAAATTAAAAACAGACAATATGTACTTTATCAATCTAAAAACTTTCTGTTCAGGAAGGAAAGAATTAACTGAATAAAAAGACAACATATAGAATGGGAGGAAATATTGCAAACTATATGTCTGATAAGGAATTAATATCCAAAAAATATAAAGAACTCATAAACACAATAATAAAAAATATAATAACCTAATTAAAATGAGCAAAGGACTTAAATAGGCATTTGTTTAAAGAAGGCATACAAATAAACAAAAAGTATAGGAAAAGGTACTCAACATCATTATTATCAGGGATCGGCCAATTAAAACCACAATGAGATATTACCTCACACTTGCAAATGTTGGCAAGAATTTGGAGATTGAAACTTGTATACATATGTTGGTAAGAATGTAAAATGTTGCAGCAGCTATGGAAAACCGTACAGATGTTTCTCAAAAAATTAAAAATAGAGCTACTCTATGATCCAACAGTCCCACTCCTGTGTATTAGTCTAAAATAATTTAAATCAAGATCTCACAGGATCTGCACTACCGTGTACACTGCTGCATTACTCACAATTGTCAAGATGTGGAAACAAATTAAATACCCATTGATGGATGAATAGACAAAGAAAATATGGTGTATATATATATATATATATATATATATATATATATATATATATATAAAATAGAATATTATTCAACCTAAATAAAGAAAGAAATCCTGCCATACGTGACAACATGTATGAGCCTTGAGGGCATTATGATAAGTGAAATAAGCCAGACACAGGACAAATACAGTATGATTTCACTTATGTGATGTATCTAAATAGGCAATCTTACAGGAGTAAGAAGTAGAATGATGATTGCCAGGGTCTGAGGGCTTGGGGAAATGGGGAGTTTTTGCTTAACAAGTATGAAATATGTATGTTAGATGAATAAGTTCAAGAGATCTGCTGTGGAACACTTGCCTATAAGTAACAATATTGTACTGTAGATTTAAAATTTTTTAAGGGGATAAATCCCATGTTAAATGTTCTTACTATGATAAAAAAAATATAGTGCTCAGGGTCTTTTCTTTGCTACATTATTGCAAGAGATGATGCAACAAATTCATTTATAATTGGAATTTAAGAGAATTCTACAGGTATTATTTAAAAACTGTTTTGGTATAGGGCAGCACTATGAAATGGTTGCCTGTGGAATTTCCAAACATGGTCAAATTGTGTCAATGGAATATCTACTTCTTTTGTTTGTTTAACAACAGGGACAAAGAATTGCAGAATCTAAGGCTTAGGAAATATAAAGGTTATTCGGCCCTTAAGTGAATTCTAACTTTCCTCCCTCAAAACACTTTTTACTTATGCCCAGTTCTAAAGGATATGATAAATTTCTTACTTCTCATTACTAGAAAAAATAGGAAGTGTCTGATGATGGATTTGTACAAACATTTTGCAGGGCAGTTTGGTATTATCTATCTAAATTACTATTTAATATATATGAATTTTAATGAGCCATGTGCATACTGACATAACTGTGAATCATCAAAACTAATTTAATTACTTTTTTCTCTGTTGACAGTCAAACTAAATGAATAAAATAGAAATAATAGAAATGAGCCAATGGTGAAAGAAGTCTTCAATCTAAAATAAATTAATAGTAAATTAGAAGATAGGAAGCAGTTTTGAAGCAAGAGATAAAAATAAAAGAGTCTCTGCAATTATTGAATTGGATGATATTTCTATATTATGAAGACATGACAAGAAAGATCCAGAGTGACTGAAGGAAAATAATTAATGTTGATAAAATTAGAAAATGAGCCCACTTTAACTTTTTCACTTTTACCTTTAGTGCTCATTTTTATGAATATTCCTTAAAAGAGGATTCATGATATGCTTACTTCCAACTGATTTTTAATAATATAAACCTAGACACTAATAATTATTTAATAATTATTGAAATTAAAATAGTATCAATCATGCTTATTGTTGTTCATAGTGTGTTCAAAGAATATATTGTGAAAGAGAGGCTCCAGAACTTCATCAAGCAAATCAAAGTTTTTAATCGTTTTCAAATAAAGAATATAAAAATATCATATTCAGCATTGATACCTTATTTTATAACATAAAAGTTTGTAACTATAATGAAATTCCAACTCAGATAAAATCCTCATATTTAAGTTTGGTAGCATTCATTCTATGGGATATTACTAACATGAACAAGTATTAAAAATGACAATTAAGATAGCTTAAAGCTATAAATAAAGCAATTTATATTTTAGTACCAGGGGCAGAAAAATGTCATGTTATTTCACATTTTGATTTGATGCAAGGCTTACCTGATTTCCATGATTGTTAACATCATTCTTCCTTAAACAAAAGCAATACACATTGCTTGGTTTCTCACTATTCTAAACAAAAATTTTCTATTTTTGATAACAAGGGGGAATAATTTTTCTTATATTTCTTTGAATTTGTTACTGAAGGAAAGGAAGTAACTTCTGTTTTAAGTCTCCTTCATTTGTTAGTCATGTAGCATTTCTTCTCATTGTACTATGTCATATTGTAAGGATTTTATTCTATTAAAAACACTTTGAAGAATAATCTTGAGAGCAGACATATAGACATAATTGTTACTGAGAAAAAAAATTTAAATAAAAATGTTATTTATATTTCCTCAGTCTATGATGTGAAAAGGTGGAGGAGAATTTAAACTCCTCTGTGAAGATAATCCTAACTTTATATGAAGGTTACCTTCTTATACAAATAGATGGAATCACCTTCTATCCAAGAAAAATATTCCTTACACTTTATGTTATTTTTACTAAAGTACCAATTCGACTAAATGTTTATTTTATTCTTTTTATTTTTAAATATTTCTTATTTTTCCAGCTTTATTGAGACATAATTGATGTACTACATTGTTTAAGTTTAAGGTGGGCATACAATATGTCAATTTGATGCATTTATATATGCAAAATATTTATCATTAACACTCTCATCTCATCACATAATTGCTATTTCTTTTTGTGCTGAGAACACTAAAGATCTACACTCTTAGCAGCATTCAAGTATATAATATAGTATTAACAATGATCACCATGCTGTAATTAGATCCCCAGAACTTATTACTCTTTTAACTGGATGTTTGTACCCTTTGACCAACATCTCCTCATTGCCTCTACTCTACTCCCTAATCCCTGGCAACCACCATTCTACTTTGTTTCTGAGTTTGGCTTTTTTAGATTACACATATAAGCAATATATTTGTCTTTTTCTGTCTCACTTATTTCACTTAGCATAATGTCCTCAAGCTTCATCCATAATGCTGCAAATGACAGGATTTCCTTCTTTCTCATGGCTGATATTCAATTATATAGATAAAATTTTATGCATTCATCTGTTGAAGAACTATAAACAAATGGCTTTAATTACAAACATCAATAAAAACAATTTAGTTAGTTAATCAACTACTACATAATAAGTGAATCCCTATTGTGTGCTAGATTATTGAGATAGCTAGAGAATCGAAATAAAAAACAAACAGCTCCTCAACCTTGTAGCTTAGAGTTTAACAATAGTAATTATCATTAGTCAAATAATTATATGTAATTAAATAATCATTGTAAACAGTATTAATTAAAAGGGAATTGATTTTATTAGAAGAAATGAATTTGATGTGAATTATTAGAAAAATGAATTTAAGCAGAGACCTGATGTTGTGGGTAGAAGAGAGTAAAGATATTTTCCAAGACAGAAAGAAAGTAAGTGTGAAGACTTTAATGTGTGAAAGAACATAAGACTTTCCCAAACTATGAAAAATCATTTGGCTGTAGTAGACAGTTTCAGTTTGAGAAATGCAAACAATAATGCAAACAATTAGTTAGAATATAAAAACATATGAGATTTCAACTGTCATCATTAGTAAACCAGAAAGGAAGAAAAGGAAGAAATGGCTTTTATGTTGCTGTATACTTATTTATGATATTTATCCATTTATGCCATATATATGTATGACAAAGAGGCATAAATGGATAAATTCTCATAGATACTTCAGCACAGTCTTTATTCCCTTACCAATTAGTCTGTTCACTCAGTTGCAATTTAATTATCCCCTGAATTTTTATCAAAAGTTCTTATGATAAATGGGCTTATACACTCAACTTCAATACTTCAAATAAAATTATTACTGAGAACACCATATTTTCTTCAGCACTCACTTTATAAAAGCCTATGTGATCATATACATTAGGATGTATTACTAAAATACAGCTTCACAATAAACAAATTCAATGCACTCCCTATCAAACTACCAATGGCATTTTTTCACAGAACTAAAACAAAAAAATTCACAATTTGTGTGGAACCATAAAAGACCCTGAATAGACAAAGTAATTTGAAAAAAAAAAAAGGAGCTGGAGGAATCAGGCTCCCTGGCTTCAGATTACACTACAAAGCTTCAGTAATCAAGACAGTATGGTACTGGCACAAAAACAGAAATATAGATCAATGGAACAGGATATAAAGCCCAGAGATAGGGCTTCCCTGGTGGCACAGTGGTTGAGAGTCTGCCTGCCGATGCAGGGGACAAGGGTTTGTGCCCCGGTCCAGGAAGATCCCACATGCCATGGAGTGGCTGGGCCTGTGAGCCATGGCCGCTGGGCCTGTGCGTCCGGAGCCTGTGCTCCACAATGGGAGATGCCACAACAGTGAGAGGCCTGCATACCGCAAAAAAAGAAAAAAAAAAAAAAGCCCAGAGATAAACCCATGCACCTATGGTCACCTTATTTTTGATAAAGGAGGCAAGAATATACAATGGAGAAAAGACAGCCTCTTCAATAAGTGGTGCTCCCTTATCCTTCAGTAAGGGAGGGTGGGAGTGAGGCAAAAGAGGGAGGGGATATGGGGATATACGTATACATATAGCTGATTCACTTTGTAATGTACCAGAAACTAACACAACATTGTAAAGCAACTATACTCCAATAAAGATGTTAAAAAAAGAAAAAAAAATGGGCTGAAGACCTAAATAGAAATTTCTCCAAAGATATATACAGTTGGCCAAAAGGCATATGGAAAGATACTCAACATCACTAATTATTAGAGAAATGCAAATCAAAACTACAATGTGGTATCACCTCACACTGGTCAGAATGGCCATCATCAAAAAATTTACAAACAATAAATGCTGGAGAGGGTGTAGACCAAAGGGAATCCTCTTGCACTGTAGGTGGGAATGTAATTTGATACAGCCACTATAGAGAAAAGTATGGAGGTTCCTTAAAAAACTAAAAATAGAACACTCTATGACCCAGCAATCCCACTATTGGGCTTATACCCTGAGAAAACCATAATTCAAAAAGAGTCATGTACCACAATGTTCATTGCAGCACTATTTACAATAGCCAGGACATGGAAGCAACCTAAGTGTTGATCAACAGATGAATGGATAAAGAAGATGTGGCACATATGTACAATGAAATATTACTCAGCCATAAAAAGAAATGAAATTGAGTTATTTGTAGTGAGGTGGATGGACCTAGAGTCTGTCATACAGAGTGAAGTTAGTCAGAAAGAGAAAAACAAATACTGTATGCTAACACATATATATGGAATCTAAAAAAATGGTTATGAAGAACCTAGGGGCAGTACAGGAATAAAGATGCAGAAGTAGAGAATAGGCTTGAGGATACACGGAGGGGGAAGGGTAAGCTGTGACAAAGTGAGAGAGTGGCATGGACATATATCCACTACCAAATGTAAAATAGATAGCTAGTGGGAAGCAGCCGCATAGTCCAGGGAGATCAGCTCGTGCTTTGTGACCACCTAGAGGGGTGGGATAGGGAGGGTGGGAGGGAGACGCAAGAGGGAGGAGATATGGGGATGTATGTATATATATATAGCTGATTCACTTTGTTATACAGCAGAATGTAAAACACCATTGTAAAGTAATTATACTCCAAAAAAATGTTTAAAAAATAAATTAATAAAATAAAATACAGCTTCAGTTCTCCTGATAAATACAACTGATTCTCCTTTCTTCCATGAAAACTTCAAAACTTTATCTTAATTTTTAGAAAAGTCTGTTTGATTTTTGTGGATATAAAATGTTTTTTGTTTTAATATTTTGTCAACATCAAGCACACAAGTTTCCTCACTCTGCCATTTTTTTTCTATTAAAATAACTTCACAGCAAAAGTGTTTTATTGCAAGTTTCCACAAATTCTGTGTTTATGTGTTGTGTGTGTTGGCTCAATAATTTATATCTAGCAGAGACACCTTCCAATTAGTTGACAATTATGCATGTTAGTTTTTATAATCTTAAATTAAAAGGTAGGTAAGAATAAAAATAGGTAAGTTGTTCCATGTATATTTTATTTTTGGAAATAAAATATGTTCATTAATAGAAATAATCTACTACAGAAATCCACTGCAAGGTGTTGCATTTGAATACAGTTGTATTCTCTAATGATTCATCCTGTCTTGTTCAAGGGAAGGGTGATATATTCAGCTAATAAAATTAAAAGGTAGTACTAGTCTTGAGATTTTCTAGAATAGCATATGTTGCCCTTTTCCTTTTTTAATTTGTTTTTATATTTCTGGATTCCATATCACTGTAGTAGATGCTGTTGCTGGTCTATCCTTATTCCATTGGTCTTTACTATTTCATACTTATTTGGTCAAATTCCGTATATCAGTATTCAGTTTTCTTGATGGAGCCCACTCAACTGCATGCCTGGCTGGCCAGAATTGTCAGAGAATTAAGAATCCCTTCAAGTGGTCTTCAGCCAATGACTGGCAAAAGTTGTTATACATGTCTTACCTGATTAATTGTTCAGAAAACAAAGCTCTTCTGTGTAGATCTACAACTAACTTCTTCCAACAAACTCCAGTAGAATTATGTTCCAGTTGCTCAAAGTGATAAATTGCTTGAAAACATATCTTTTATTTTATTCCTTTCCCATTTTCCTAGCTGCTTTTTCTTCAAATCATCCTTATTTGCCTTCATCTTCCCCAAAATGGACATCAGATCTCAACTGAGTTCTATTTTAGACTGTCTCTTTGCCATTCTCCAGTATTCTTTTACTTTAAATGCAATACAAAGTAATGTCCATCTGCTTCTTTCTTTCTTTCTTCTTTTATACAGAAAAAGAAAATCTATCCCCAAATTATTTTATTTCAGAAATTAATTAAAGTAAAAAAGTTGAGATTTATGCATAATAATGATTTCAGATGGTTTTAGGCTAAAGGTAATTCCCTAACACTTATTGTAAAATTATTGCTATCAAGTGACATTATTTGTAATTTGATAAAATGTACTAAATATATATGTTTTATTTCTCCTCCTGAGTATTTAACAAAGTGTGGGGACTTATTTGGAAATCAGGAACCATATGACAAAATATGTATAGTCCAATTCTTCTTTTAAGCTTTCTAGTAGTCCAAATTATTCATTTCAGCTTGCATTTCTAAAATTTCTCATTGTTATTCAATATGACCAGCCTACAATATTGTATAATGAAGAAAAAAATTCTCAAGGGTAATAGGCAAAAAGAGACAGTTCTGTTCCATTCAAGTGATTAGATGTTAAATTTTTTGTTACTTTTTGCTTTCAAAGTTATTTGAAATTGCTGTGTGTTTTCCATATGTATAACGTTGAATTTAGACTAGTCACATTTTCAATAGGAGGGCCTTTACTGTGATGCCTGTATATTCTTTTTGTTGTTTAATTTCTTCGACATGTTTTCTATGTTCATATTAGGTTAACCTCTTTATAAAATTACTGAACAGCAAATATTAGGTTGATGTACTTTTTTCTGTCAGCATTAAATGCCTATTATTACAAATCAACCAACTTATTTCAGTTAAACTCTTTACTGCACCATTTTTGCAATAGTAAATATTATCCAGATATGACATATATTTTACAATTAATTTAATAGTTAAATCACTTCTGTAAAATAAAGAAAAAGTGATTCTTATTAAAATCAAAATTTCATTATTCTACTCTCATTAAAACTAGAGGATATAGGAAATCTAGAAAAGAGTGGAAGTATGTATATGTATAACTGATTCACTTTGCTGTATAGCAGAAACTGACACAACATTGAAAAGCAACTCTACTCCAATAAAAATTAAAAGAAAAACAAAAAAACTAGAGGATGTAAAAATGAAGACAATATCATAGACCTGAAAAAAAATCAGAGAGAAAGAAAAAATTCAATTGATAAGCATTATTGCATTTGAAGAAATATATCACGTTTTTAGTACATATAGTTTAACTACAAATTTGGGAAATATCATCAAAATATTAAATTCTTCTCTTCCCAGAAAAAGATGTCCTGATATTATATTGCTTCATATCACACTTTCAAACGATTTTATGCTTTAAAACTGCATAGGATCTTAAAATCTCCAATCTGTAATTTTTAAATGCACAATTTATGCAAGTTTCAGAACAAGTGCTTAGATTTATGGTTTCAGCAATCTCTTTTTTACAAACAATTTCAACCAGACAGGAAGTACCTTCTAAATTCTGATCATAGTTTTAGAACAGTGTATTGTGGGCAGTTGTGAAGTTTTAGTTATTTTATGACTAAATTTATTGGAGAAACGTCTGTCACTTTTCACGTTTCTGGATTAATCCAAAGTGTATAATAACATATTTATAATATGCACAGAAGAGAATGACAAATCTATATATGTATGTGACTCCAGCAGTCACATAAAATACTGAATTTGCTCCAATAGTAATATTGCTACCTAGATATATTTTGAGATATTTTACCAGGTATTTAATTAAATCTTTAATCTTTTTTGTTCTTTATTTTTTGGACACATGTCTACAGTATTATTGGAAAATTTGGGAAAAAATGTTAAAATGCTAATTAATATTTTCTGTTATGTTAATGTTAATGACATCAAATATAGGTTTGTCAGATGATGGTGGTCTCCATTGCAAATTGGAAGCCAAGGGTTTTCTATCCAAATATGATGTAAATTTTTATTTTTATTTCTTTCTTAAATTTAAATGAAGTATATTTGATTTACTATGTTGTGTATATTTCTGCTGTACAGCAAAGTGACTCGGGTATACATATATATATTCTTTTTCATATTCTTTTCCATTATTGTTTATCACAGGACATTAAATATAGTCCCCTATGCTATACAGTAGGAACTTGTTGTTTATCCATCCTACATATAATAGTTTGCATCTGCTAACCCCAAACTCCCAATCGTTCCCTGCCCCACATCCCCACCCCCTTGGCAACTATGAGTCTGTTCTCTATGTCTCTGGATCTGTTTCTGTTTCGTATATATGTTCAATTGTGTCATACTTTAGAATCCACATATAAGTGATATATGGTATTTGTCTTTCTCTTTCTGACTTACTTCACTTAGTATGATAATCTCTAGGCCCATCCATGTTGTTATAAATGACATTATTTCATTCTTATTTATGGCTGAGTAATATTCCATTATATATATACATATTCTTTATCCATTCATCTGTCAATGGACATGTAGGTTGTTTCCATGTTTTGGCTACTGTAAATAGTGCTGCTATGAAGATAGGGGTGCATGTATCTTTTTGAATTATAGTTTTGTCTAGGTATATGCCCAGGAGTGGGATTGCTGGATCAAATGGCAACACTATTCATAGTTGTTTGAGGAATCTCCTTACTGTTTTCCATAATGGCTGCATCAATTTACATTCCTACCAACAGTGTAAGAGGGTTTTGTTTTCTCCACACCCTCTCCTACATTTATTATTTGTAGACATTTTAATGATGGCCACTCTGACTGATGTGAGGTGGTACCTCATTGTAGTTTTGATTTGCATTTCTCTAATATTTAGTGATGATGAGCATCTTTTCTTGTGTCTATTGGCCATCTGTATGTCTTCTTTGGAGAAATGTCTATTTAACTCTTCTGCCCACTTTTCACTTGGGTCTTTTTTGTTGTTCTTGTTATTGAGTTGTATGAAGTGTTTGTATATTTTGGAAATTAAGCCCGTGTTGGTTGCATCATTTGCAAATATTTTCGTTTTGTTTACAGTTTCCTTTGCTGTGCAAAAGCTTATACGTTTGATTACCTTCCATTTGTTTATTTTTACTTTTATTTCTATTGCTTTGGGATACTGACATTGATATGATTTATGTCAGAGAATGCTTTGCCTATGTTCTCTTCTAGAAGTTTTATGGTGTCACATCTTATATTTAAGTCTTTAAGCCATTTTGAGTTTATTTTTGTGCATGGTGTGAGGGTGTGTTCTAACTTCATTGATTTACATGCAGCTGTCCAGCTTTCTCAGCACCACTTGCTGAAGAGATTATCTTTTCCCCATTGTATACTCCTGCCTTATTTATTAAAGATTAGTTGTCCATAAGTGTGTGAGTTTATTTCTGGGCTCTCTATTCTGTTACATTGATCCATATGTCTGTTTTTGTGCCAACACCAGGTTGTTTTGATTACTGTAGCTTTGTAGTATTGTTTGAAGTTTGGGAGGTTTATGCTTCCTATTTTGTTCTTTTTCCTAAGGATTGATTTGGCAATTCTGGGTCTTTTATGGTTCCATATAAATTTTAGTATGATTTGTTCTAGTTCTCTGAAAAATGTTATGGGTAATTTGATAGGGATCACATTAAATCTGTAGATTGCTTTGGGTAGTATTGCCATTTTAAAAATATTAATTTTTCCAATCCAAGAGCATGGGATAACTTTTTATTTCTTTGAATCATCTTCAATTTCCTTTATTAATCTTTTATAGTTCTAACATATAAGTCTTTCACCTCCTTGGTGAGGTTTATTCTTAAGTATTTTATTTTTTTGATGTTATTTTAAAAAGGATTGTATGTTTTCATTTCCTTTCTGATATTTCATTGTGAGTGTAAAGAAATGCAACTGATTTCTGTATGTTAATCTTGTATCCTTCTACCTTGCTGAATTTGTTTATCAATTTCAATAGTTTTTGTGTGGAGTCTTTAGGGTTTTCTATATATAGTATTATGTCATCTGCATATAATGACAATTTAATCTCTTCCCTACCAATTTGAATACCTTTAATTTACTTTTCTTGTTTGTTGCTGTGGCTAGGACTTCCAATACTATGTTGAAGAGAAGTGGAGGGAGTGAGTATCCTTGTCTTTTTCCAGATTTTAGTGGGAAGGCTTTCAGCTTTTCACTGTTAGGTATATAGTATATTGGCTGTGGGTTTGTCATAAATAGCTTTTATTATGTTGAGATGTGTTCCCTCTCTACTCACTTTGGTAAGAGATTTTATCATAAATCGATGCTGAATTTTATCAAATGCTTTTTCCGCATCTATTGAGGTGATCATGTGTTTTTTGTCTTTTCCTTTGTTGATGTGTTGTATCACATTGACTGATTTCTGTATGTTGAACCATCCTTGTGACCCTAGGATGAATCCACTTGGTTGTGGGGATTTTTTTATGTGTTCTTTTTTATATGTTGTTGCACTCAGTTTGCTAATATTTTGTTGATAATTTTTGTGCCTATATTCATCAAAGACATTGGACTATAATTTTCTTTTTGGTAATGTCTTTGTCTGGTTTTAGTATCAGGGTGATGGTAGCTTCATAGACTGTCTTTCAGAGTGTTCCTTCCTCAATTTTATGGAAGAGTTTGAGAAAGATCGGTATAACTTCTTCCTTGTATGTTTACTAGAATTTACCTATGAAGCCATCCGGCCCTAGGCTTTTGTTTGTAGGGAGTTTTCTTATTACAGATTCTATTCCACTTCTAGTGATCAGTTTGTTCAAGTTATCCATTTCTTCTTGATTCAGTTTTGGTGAGCTGTATGTTCATAGAAAGTTGTCCATTTCTTCTAGGTTGTCAAATTTGTTAACATATAATTGTTTGGAGATTCTGTTATGTTTTTATGTATTTCTGTGGTATCAGTTATGATTTCTTATCTTTTTTTTTCTTATTTTGTTTATTTGGGTCTTCTCTCTTTTCTTCTTGGTGAGCCTGGCCATAGGTTTGCCAATTATAGTTTCTCTTTCAAAGAACCAGCTCTTGTTTTTATTGACTTTTTTCTATTGTTTTTTAGTCTCTAATTTATTTATTTCCTCTCTTATCTTTATTATCTCCTTCCTCCTGCTGGCTTTAGATTTTGTTTGTTCTTCTTATTCTGATTATTTTATGTTGTTTACTTGAGATATTTCTTGTTTCTTAGACAAGGTGGTATTGCTATGAACTTCCCTCTAAAAACTGTTTTTGCTGAATCCCATAGATTTTTATGGCTGTCATTTGCCTCAAGGCAGTTTTAAATTTCTTCTTTGACTTCATTGTTGACCCATTGGTTTTTAATAGCATGTTGTTTAGTCTCCATGTAATTGTTTTTTTCTAGTTTCTTTTTCTGTGGTTGATTTCTAGCTTCATGCCATTGTGGTCAGAAAAGATGCTTGAGATAATTTCTATACTCTTAAATATTTTGAGCCTTGTTTTGTGCCCTAGTATGTGATCAATCCGAGAGAATATTCCATGTATGCTTGAAAACAATGTGTATTTTGCTACTTTTGTATAAGTCCTGAAAATATCAATTAAGTCAACTGTTCTATTGTGTCATTTAGGATTTCTGTTGTCATTGATTTTCTGTCTCAAAGATCTGTCCATTGATGTGTCTCCTACTATTATTGTATTCCCATCAATTTCTCCCTTTATGTCTGTTAGTATTTGTTTTATGTATTAAGGTGTACCTATATTGGGTGCATATATGTTGATGAGTTCAATAGGCTCTCCTTGTATTGATCCTTTTGTCATTATATTGTGTCCTTCTTTATCTTTCTTTATAGCCTTTGTTTTAAAGTCTATTTTGTTTGATATGAGTATTGCAGCTCCCACTTTCTTTTCATTTAGATTGCATGAAATATCTTTTCATCCCCTCCCTTTAAATCTATGTGTGTCCTTTGCCTTAAGGCGGGTCTCTTGTAGGCAGTATGTTGTAGGCTCTTTTTTTTTTTTAGTCCAGTCTGCCACTCTACATCTTTTGATTGGAGCATTTAGTCCATTGGCATTTAAGGTAATTGTCAATAGATATGTATTTATTGCCATTTTAAACTCTGTTTTCTCATTAATTTTATATTTCCTCTTTGTCCCTTTCTTTTTCTTTTTGTTTTTCCTTTTGTGATTTTTATGATTTTCTTTTGTACTATGTTTATGTTCTCTTCTTTTGGTTTTTGTGAATCTATTGTCTGTTTTTGATTTGTGGTTACCCTGCTTCTCAAGTACATTAACCACTTTCTGTATCTACTTGGCTAAGACTGGTAATCATGTAGGCTCTTATACATTCTAGAAAAAATCTGCATTTTCTTATTCTTCTCCCCCACATTTTATGATTTTGATGTCCCCTTTCACATCTTCATGTTCAGCCTTTTGCTGTTCATTGTGACTATCATTGCTTTCATAGAAATTTCTTAATTTTTTTAAAATCTGTATACTGGTTTATTTAAGTGATTTACTTTCTAATTGTAATTTTCTCTTTCCTATAGATTATTACTTCTTTTCTATTTGGAGAAGGCTTTTCAATATTTCCTTGAGGATAGGTTTAGTATTGCTGTATTCTTTTAGTTTTTTCTTGTCTGAGAAATTCTTTTTCTCTCCTTCTATTCTAAATAATCTTGCTGGATAGAGTATCCTAGGTTGCATATTTTTCCCTTTCAGGACTTTGAATATATCTTGCCACTCCCTTCTGGTTTGCAACATTTCTGTAGAGAAATCAGCTGATAGACATATGGGTGTTCCCTTGTAATTAACTCTTTGCTTTTCCCTTGCTGCCTTTAGAATCCTCACTTTATCTTTAAATTTTGCCATTTTTATTATAATATGTCATTGTGTAGGTCTGTTTGAGTTTATCCTGTTTGGGACCCTTTGTGTTTCCTGTACCTGGATATCTGTTTCCTTCTTTAGGTTTGGGAAGCTTTCAGCCATAATTTCTTCAAATACATGGTCAATCCCCTTTTCTCTTTCTTCTCCTTCTGGAATCCCTATTATGTGTAGATTGGCCTGCTTTATATTATCCCATAGGTTTCTTATATTGCTTCCACTTTTTGTTTTTATTTGGCTTTCAGTCTGCTGTTCTGATTAGGAAATTTCCATTATTCTATTGTCCACATCACTTATTAATTCTTCTGCATTATTCATTTTGCCATTCATTGCCTTTAGCTCAGGTTTCATATCAGCAAATAAATTTTCTAATTTTCTTTGATGCTTATTATAGTTTCTAGTACTTTTTACAGTAATCTGCATTTCTACCAATAGTCCTTTTTATTTCCTTTAGTGTTTTCATTATCTCCTTTTTCAACTGCTAGACTGAAGAGGTCTATTTCATTGTTTGTTCTTTCAGGGGAATTCTCTTGATCCTTTTATTGGGAGTGGTTCCTTTGCTTCTTTATTTTATTTATATTTCTCTTGCTTTATGAGTTTAGGAGAACTCTGGAGTCTTGGAGGGCTATTTTTATGTGGGAACGTCCTGTGTAGCCTGTGTGGGTTTAATATTTTTTGGTGTGAGGGTTGTTTCTAGTGTGGATGTCTGCTGCATCTTTCCTTGGTGTATGCTGGCTGTTATCCCCTTGATATAAGATGTGAGTGGTGTTGTGGTGACCAGAACCTGCACTGGATATTGAGTGGGGCCTCCTCTTTGCTCTGTGGTTGTCACTGCCCTGTAAGAGGCAGGGTCTTCTCCTTAGATATTGGAGTAGAAGAACCCAAGTTCATTTCTGAGCTGCGGTGTGAGGTAGATGGGATTGGATCACTCTCACTGGGAGAGGAGTGACTGAGTATTCCTCTGCCAGAGAGGTTCACCATTGAGTGTGCTCTGTGATGTCACCTTTCACCCATTGTGTGGGCCCACAAAGTACACTGTTGCTGGTACTGTCCTTGGCCCTGCCTCAGCAGTGGTGATGCTGGCAATTAGCCCTGGTGTAACTCAGGTGTTGTTTTCACAAGGCCACCAGCACAAGTCCACTGAAGTCAGGCCCCATGACTCCAGTAGTTGTGTGCCTGGACCCACTGTTGGAGCTATGGTGGCAGCTCAGTCCCTGACCCGATCCAGCCCTGATGTGCACTTGCCCACAAAGTCCAGTTGCTAAGGCCAGACCTGTGCCAGCTGTAGGAGCACCCATTATCTATTTGGATGTCCTGCAGGTGTTGAATTTACAAAACCGGTGGCACATGTGTAAATCAGTGGCTTGTGCAGCCGTGGAGAGAGATTTCAGCCCTGCTTACTAAATCATGCAGCCCCTGGAGCTCAGCCATTGTTTCAGTCCTGCTTCTGTGAGGGCAATCAGCTGGCATCTGCTCCCAGAGCCTGTCGAGGAGGCAGTTGGTGTGGAAGCCCACTGAGTTGGGAGCCCTTGAGGCAGTGGTAGCTGAGCATGACAGCCTACAGAGGTAGGAGCCCCTGAGGTGGTGGCTGGGAAGCAAGAGCCCACCAAGGTGGTGGCTTGGTCAAGGAAGGTCACAGGAATGGGTAGCTGGGGCATGCTCTCCTGAACTCATGGAGACAGGGGTTGATGTATGGAGAAAGAGCCTGCAGTGGTGGCCTCTCGCTTCCCTTCATGCGCCACTTAACAATGGCACTTTGCTTCTGTGGTGGGCCCAGGCTTCTTATGAAAACACCCCTGGCTGTGGCCGTACCACACTTCATCCCCTTCAGGCTGTCTCTGTGCAGCCAACATCAGTCCCTAGGTCTGTCCTCTAAACCCCGAGTTCCAGCACCCAGCCCCTGCAGATACAAGCAGACACACGTCTCAGGATGGAAAGCAGTGTGATGGCATGACAGTCTGTGTAGGCCTCTCTCTGTTCTGCCTGCCACAACCGATTTTTGCTCTCTCCCTTGAGCCTCTGAAGCGCCCCTTCTTTCCTGACTGACCTCCCTGATGGTGAGGAACCTTCCCAGGGTGTGAGAACATTTCCTCTTTTTCAGCTTCCTCCCAGAGGTTCAGGTCCCATCCTGCTTCCTCATTTTTTTTTTCCTTTTATCCTACCTGGTTACATGGAGATCTTGCTTTTCCTTTCAGGTGTTTAAGGTCTTCAGCTAGTGTTCAGTAGGTGTTCTATGAGAATTGTTCCATTTGTAGATATATTTTCGATATTTGTGGGAGGAGGTGACTTCTGCATCCTTCTACTCTGCCATCTTGATTGGAACCCACTGATCTAAATTTATAGATTGCAAAAATAATATATAGTTATTTTCTTGGTAAGTCACTAAACATTACTATCCAATAATTCTCTCTCCAAATTTACTTGTGACTAATTTGTAAATTCACCTCTGGATAGAAATACATATAATTCTGTTAATAAGAAAAAAATGTCATTCAATCTAGAGTTAAGTCATTTGTAGCTGTCCTGTCAATTGACTTGAATAATTGTCTCCTGCAAGTTTATGAGGAGAAGAGGTGTGAAGGGGAGATGTAGTAGTGGTAGAAACAGCATTCATGTTAGGTTTTCATTAAAATACAAAAAATCAAAATACAGTATTCTAAAGGAATCCTCAGATTTAACCATTTAATCAAAAAATAAGTTGTTTGATGCAAGTTGACATATATTTGTTTCCTTGACATTTTTCTAACTCTAGAGAACACAACGTTTCCACTTAAAATTGACATTTTATATATTAGTGTCCACTTAATACACAGCATTTTTACATCCAACATTATTTGTCTTCCCATTTTAGAGGTCTGCTCCATATGACTCATAGAGTTTCATTTCCAATAGACCATGATATGGAAATAAAGTTTTATTACTCAAGTGAAAGTTTGCATTTGGGCATAGTTACAAAGAAAAAGGAAACCTTAGACATCTACATTTCAAATGACAGGTAGTATTATATTGGCAAGTTTAGATCAGTTATGATTGAGAGCTCTAGAGGGGCATGTGTGACAGTATGAACTGATGAATAAATAAGAAATGTGAGTGTCTTTACCAATGGGTTATTTCCTGTGTATCTCCCTCAAATGAACAAATGTTAAACTGTTATGTGAGTAAAACAAATAAAGTTCTGGAGTAGTCTAAATTTAATTAGTGAATAGTTGTATAGGTTTCCACTTTTGTCTTAATTGCTGTTATTTCATATTAAACATTAAAATCATGAAATAGTGTAATAGAAAAGTTGACAAGATCCCTGCCAACTTTGGAGATGACAGAAATTAATAAAGTTTAAGTAGCAGCATTCTAAAAATGAGAGAGGTGGTGCAGGTCTTTTTTACTGTCAAGATTAAAGGCAGTGCCACAAATAGTGAAAGGCCCTGCAGGCTGGGGTCAGAGTTATTACTCAAAGGACAAACCATGCCTATTATTAGTTCACCCTCCTTCCATCCCATCACTCTCTTATTCAAGGAAAATATTGCCATGAAAATCATCATAATCCTATATGACAGACAAGGGAAGAACAGTTTGGAGAATGTGTGCATGAGCAGGGATGGGCTGTAACACATACTATTTTATTAATGTTTAATCCTCTATTTTTTTTTTTGCTCACATGTTTTATAATGTCTCATTAAATTGACCATGTAATCTTTGCATTTTCCAAGCAATTATCACAAACAACTAGCTCAATGATCTATACATTATTAATTTTTGTGAAAGATTATCTCTTTTGCAATCTTGATGAAATAATTTCTTCTCTAAGAAAAGTTTCTATTATGTGAAATATATTTAATTTACAAACTTTCTATCTATATCTTAAAATTGTAAAATAAATAAAATGCTCATTTCTATTAGAATATTTCAGAAAAAGAAAAATTAATTCAAAAGAAAATTAGAGGAATTAGCTTTAGCTTCATGAATTTATTACTTCCTTGGAAATTAAAAATAATTACTTGTGAAAACATTAACATATCAAAATAAATTTGAATTAACGAATAGAACTCATTATTATGTGAAAAATACTTTGGAGAATTTGAGTGTCCTTTACTAACATACCAAATTTTGTTCCTCAGATATGCAATAGAACAACTAGTACCCTACCCTCTGGCTTAGAGTAAATCAGTATGACCCACTGAGGTAGCCATGCTTTATCCTGAAACTCTTGTATTTTCTAAGAAATGCTCTTGCATGTTTTGGGATAATCTCACTCAACCTTATAAAATATTAACAAATGGAAAAATATAGCACTATTTTCCCCAGTACGAAGGCAGAGTGTTGGCACAATTATTCAAGCCAGCAAATGTGTGGTTGGATACTTAAGCAATTATTCACAACTTCCAATGTAAATGTTGCAGATCAAGAATTTAAAATACATTTATTCAAAGATTGCAATCAAGTGTAAAGATAGTTACCTTCAAACACTGCCTATGGGATTTTTAAATGCATATAACTTTTCTAGAGGGAAGTTTGAGAACATGAATCAAGTGCATTAAGCTGTGCATAACCTTGGCCTCAGAAATTCATACAGAAACATTTTTTTCTGGGAATAAAATAAAGATATGCATAAATATTTAGTTAAAATGATGTTAATTGTGGCATTACTTATGAGAATACAAATATTTACAGAATAATGCTTAACAATAATATTGGTTTAGTAAATTTTGGTGAATCCAAATTGTTGTATGTCATAACAATATTAAAATACCTTATAAAATTAAATGTATTTAAATGGTAGAATATAGGGTACATACGATATACTATTATTTAATTAAAACATTACATATGAACAGTATATTGATCATGGTTGTATTTTTTAAATGTGTGTACTGAGAAAAGCACCTCAACCTAAACAAAATATTCTATTTTGTTCTCTAAAATGACCACATCTTATTTACAAAATAATAAAAGAAATGAAAAGAGAAGGGAAATCTGTAACTGAAAACAATGTAGGAGCTTCCAGATTGGTGTGTTGAACCAACCAGATATGTTAGCCAGAAATTTCAATCTCACTTTACCTGAATCTTCAATCAAAATTTCACATGTCTTAGTTGGTATTTAAGCTTCATCATAAATTATTTGGGTAGGAACTAAATCTTAACTAAGACTCAGCTACACATCAAGATCCAAGTGGGATGTGACAAGCAATCAGCCTGGAACTGAATGAAGGACACATACACACATGGGAGAGAGGGAGAGGAAAAGAGAGCACTAAAAAATATTGTTGTACCTCCACTTTAAAAGTGCCTCTCACCACGATGACACTTTTGGAATACTAAAATATATAAACTATATTCAGACTTTAAAGATATACTTTTCTCCCTGAATTTGTACACATCATAGGCAATAAGAACATACTTTAATCTGATTTTCTTACATTTCCATACCATCTTTTAAAAGTCCCTTTCCTTTATTCCTCAAATGTCCCTTAGCCCATAGGTCTTCCATTCTTCCAGGTTTTTTCAATTTAAGTCTCTTAAATTCTTTCCAGTATCAGCCCACATAGCTACTCCAGCTCTCTCTAGCCACCCCCCTTTTCCTTCATTCTCTCCCTGTGTCTTTCTCTGTCTTCCTTTGTACCCTCTCTCCTACTTGTTTTTCTTTATATTGGAGATCACTTCTGCCATTGACTGTAAATTCTTATAACTTTCATTCTTCCTCTCAGGTGTCGTCTCTTTTTAACCATTCTTCTAAAATGATCAGAATTCATTAAATATCAATTTTTGACTGCTTTAAATTTGTCATTAAGATATTTCTTTAAAAGTAGAAATTCTCAGAGATAATTTTTTGCAAAGATAGATGCCGTCTATAAATTCTAGGAATTTAAAAATGGGGAAAATGAGTTGAGAAAAAAATGGCATAATAATTTTTCCTTTATATCACAAAAACAGAACAATTATATTGCTACCTGTTATAGCCAATTTTTATGTACAGTAGGATCTTTCTATTATATAACTATAAAACACATAATTATTCTCCCTTATTAGCAGAGATGGTTCATGATGTGTTTTAGAGGAATAATTTAAGTAAAAGAATGATTTACAATTTGGTTTTATCCTCTACCTGGAATATCTTTTATTTTCTTCTCTGTCTGCTAAACCCTGATCATCCTTTAAAATACAGTTCCCACTATCTATGCTTCTAAGATTCCAGAGGATTTTATCATTAGCTGAGTAATAGAAATTGTCACATTGTGTATGCAGTTTAAATATCTCTCACCCCAGTGTGCAATGACTAGCTGACCCAAGGTCTGAGCTAGGTTTTCCTTTATATGTCTCTGGTCTATTGCTTAACAATTTCTGACACATTCAGGCACACAAAGAAATTTTACTCATTGTAAAGTCTTATTTATATTTCATATTAAGTTTTTACTGTGTTTAGTAGAAATAGGTAAATCTTTAAATTATTCACTAAAGTATAAATAATTTGTTTTAAAAATATGACCATTTGAAATATATATTGCAGTATGCATTGTTTGGAGATCAAAGGTTGGGAGAATATTTAGCAAATCTAAGTTTATCAACCAGAGATATGAGACTACTTGAAGTATGACTGATTTTAGAAGAGATTGGCAAGCTCTTCACTAAACCTATTTCTTTGCCTTTCTGAGCACAGAACTGGAGTTTATTTTTTTAGCTTCCCTTGCAGTTAGCATGTCATTGAGTTCAGGCCAATGGAATCTGGATAGAAATAACACCTACCACTGGTTAACCTAGCCTCATACAATGTCTCACATGCAATACATGCAAGACTTCATGAATCAGGGCCATTAAATAACTGAATATAAGAAGGTCCCTACTGCCACATTCTCCCTACAGTTGGACTTTGTTGAGTGAGACATAAATTTATATTGTGTAAAGCAACCACAATTTCAAGGTCCACATCTTACGGCATCTAGCTGTACTTATCTAATATACTGATTATCATGCATAGAGGAAAGTGAAAAGAAAATGATACTCCATGATTAGACTGACCAGGTGAATGGTGTGAAAACAAAGTAGATAAGCAAATAAGTAGATATGGGCTCCTAAACAAAGGATTAATGGTATGCTGCATTTCACAATAACCCAAAGTTTTAATACATGGTACATTTCCAGGCGTACTAGAAGCTTTGCACCCAAGAAAATTAACCTATTTAAGCCAATATAAGGGCTTTATACCAATAAACTATTGATACTTCACAAACTCAATTCTTCATGTTCAAAATTATTTTTGCAAACACTCTAAAACATGCTGTTTTCTTTATTTCTCTTCTATTCAAATATATATATATTTTAACTTCTCCTCAGAGTTACTTCCACATTTTTCTACCATGTGAGTAGAGGGCCAAGACTTTCAGAACTGGTTAGTGTAGTGAGCATAGCCTTTTAAAAAATTTCTTAGAATGGACATTTTCTTTTGTTTATGTTTTGTGTCCCCAGGAAAAGTTGTGGTATTTAAATGTACCCATGTCCCTGAGTAGTGTATTAAGTTCATTGGGCTTATGAAGTATCCCGAGCTGTCCAGCTTATTTTCAAACATAGTTAGTGGAATTTAAACAAAAGTTTAAATAAACAAAAACATGTGTGTTCGGCATCATAAGACCAGTGCCATCATCATGACAGGCACTGATTACCAACTATCTACACCACTGGCAAGTGTGAAAATTTATCCTGTTTCAAAGAATAGTAGTAACTGACAGTATCAATCAGTATCTTAACAGGAAACAGGTAACACATGCAAACTGTATAATTTGAGGAAAACCAGTAAAGAGATTTTCATAAAAGTATGGTATTGGGAAGCCACAAGAGATAATGTAGTATGCCATGGTAACTACAAGCTGGGCGAAGTAAACAGTGCTATGCTTAAAGAACAAAGTAAAGAGAACAGTAATTTGAAACTAGAGGATATGAAAAGATCACCTGAAAATAGTGCCAAATTAAACATTGGTCTGAGGAAGAGTACAATGCCACAATACTTTTTTTCAGAAAGAGTGCTGGGGAATAAGTATATCAACCTTATTTCTATCTGTCTAATCAGTTGGGGCTATCCATTGTCTAAAACCTCCTGAAAGCTAGGAGCACAGGAAACTTATTTCTGAAACACAGAGGGACAAAATGAACCCAAGGATGGGATAGAATGGGACAAAAATAATGTCTAACACACATCGATTGTCCAGAAAGGCAACAAAGCTTCCTGTGTTGAAGTAATATTGCACATCTATTGAATTAAAAATTTTATGTTCTAACTATGGAACACAAGGAAAATGTAAGAATACAAATTAAAGGTCAACATCCAAAAAACTTACATTTCTCTCAATATGCTCAGATGATTTTTTTCAGCCTAAGGACAAAGGAAAACACTTCATAGAATCTGTATGTACTGTTAATTAGATTTCAAAAATAAATTTCATATAATTCTAGTTTCTCACCAAATATTCTCATTAAACTCTTTCCACTAGATTTCAGAATGCAATCAATCACATAAAATCTCTAAACTGAATGCTAATTCATCTTTTATACTCTAAAGCTTTACTCCAATCTGGAATGATTTGGAAGCATCTTGCTTTCACAGTTGAGACTTGTGTCCTATCTTTGGCAAGATGTAAGAGTCCATTCTAATTGGTAGTGTGAGATTGCTACATATATCCAAGTGAACTTGATTTTATATCTAATAATTTCAAAAATGGATACATGCTTATTATTTTTGTATAGTTTATAATTAAACTCTAATACCATGTTAAATATAAAATTATAAAAAGCTTCATGTTAATTATTGGTTTAAAAATTAGATGTCATAATTATAATAAAAGACAAAATGCAAATAAATCATAATTTCCAAAATAGAATTAAAAAATGCTCACACAAAGAAATAATCCTCGAAAGCATGAATTGAAAATTTTTATTGAGTAGTAAGTTAGAATGAGAACAATAGCCTAGCATTGGAAAACTCTTAATATTTTCTGCAAGCTCCTTAATTTCCTTTTTAGCAATTTCAGCACTTGGACAACTAAAATGTTACCAACCACAGACTTCCAAGATCACTTTCCCTGACACATCAGTCACTGATGAGCACCCTCGCCAGTCCCAGACTCAATAGAAATTTGTCTCATCTCTAACAATTATTTCATTTGCACTAAAAGTTTTCATAATTTTTTTCCTCTTCTGGTTCCAAACAATACTGCGTAGGTTTATTTTTGCCTTGTTTTTAAACTAGGAGCTTCTTATTTAAGTCAGTGTGTTTGAGAAATTGTGTATCATTTTCTTTTAAAAAGGATATCTTGGGCTTCCCTGGTGGTGCAGTGGTTGAGAGTCTGCCTGCCGATGCAGGGGACACAGGTTCGTGCCCCAGTCTGGGAAGATCCCACATGCCGCAGAGTGGCTGGGCCCGTGAGCCATGGCCGCTGAGCCTGTGCGTCCAGAGCCTGTGCTCTGCAACAGGAGAGGCCACAACAGTGAGAGGCCCACGTACCGAAAAAAAAAAAAAAAGGCATTTCTTAACATATGCTATTATGTTAGCAATAAAGCTAAAGGAATAACCAGCACTCAATCACAGTGGTTCCTTTCAACAGTACTTTAAATATTATAGATACCCATGGAACTCTAGTCATATATGGCTTTGTCTCTTCTACTCTGATTACATAATGCCTTTCTTTCTTCTAAGGTTCTCACTTCCAACAATTCAATCTGATATTCAAAGTGGCATTCTATGCTATCCTTATTTTTCAGTTAAAATATCTCCTATTTTAACACTTAGGCTCTTTCAAAGAGTTAGTGGTGAAAGTTAAAATAATGGACAATGGGATTCTGAAATATGTTTTTCTTGAGTTAACTAAAGCATTATTTGTATAATAAGAGAACCAAGATTTCCTAAAGATGTATTTTTCTTCCATCCCTTCTGCTATTCTTACCTGTGTAGTGTTGAAACATTAAATACTTACAAAATATAAAAAATGATTTGTTAAAAATAAATTATTACATGAATCAATGCTTGAATATCTATACTGTATCCTTAATATTTCATTTTTACTTATATTATTCTAGTGTTTTCTTTGTATAATAATAATAATCCCTATTACAATATGTTATGTGAGATTATAGTCATTTTACCAGACCCCAAAGAAAACCATCTTATGGCAACTGAGGAAACATAATGTTTAAAAAATTAGTTTTTATTTAAGATATAATTTTAATTTTTGTAATCACACTTTGCAATGTCCCTACTTGTAAGAATACTCTTCTTACAGCACTCTTATTTTTAAAGTTTTATATTGAAGTATAATTTATACATAAATATATACAAAATATGAATTAGCAGCTCAATACATTTTTTTAAATTTTTACGTGGGAACACGCATGCAAACCTTCACCAAAATTAAAACAAACATACAAAAAGAAAATGCTGAACACTGCCTTCATCCCAGAAGTACTCCTTGTATATCAACTAAATCACTATGTCCCTTCCTTTCTCCAATAATTACTTTCTTAATATCTAACATTAAAATAAACTTTATATATAAATAAAACCATATTATATATTTTATTTACTTCTTTTACTCAATGTGATGTTTGGGAGATTTCTTTATGTTGCTGTATGTAACAATAGTTTTTTTATTTTCATTTTATATAATATTAAATTGTATTTGTATAATACAATGAATTCACTCACTGTTTTGTTGATGGACATTTTCAGTTTGGAACTATTAACATGTTGTAATGGATATTCTTGTACAGTGGTCTGTACATATATACAGATTCTGTAAAATATATACTCAGGAAATGAGATTGCTGTGTCATATGGTAAATCAACATTTAGTTTAGAAGATAAGACCAGTTTTGCAAAATGATTGCAACAATTTACATTCTTGCTGATAGCATATGAGATCTGTTAATTATTCCAGATCAATTGATACTGTCCTTTTAATTTAAATCTTCTTGGTTGGTAAATAGTCTTGTTATGATTTTACTTGGTATTTCTTGATGACTAATGAGATTGATCTCCTGTGTGTGTGTGTGTGTGTGTGTGTGTGTGTGTGTGTATGTGTTTGTGTTTTTCTTTGTGCGTTTGGCATATGCAACTTTGTAAAGTGGCCATTGTGTATTTTGCTCATTTTTAATAGATTTTCTGTCTTTATGTTATTGAATTGTAGGAATACTGTGATTAAAAGTCCTATTTCAACTATATTAATTGCTTATTTTTCATTCTGTGCCTTTTTTTTTTACTCTTTAGTAAGTACAAGTTTTTAATTGAAGTGCAGTCTAATTCATTAATCTTTTTTTTTGTATTTAATTATTTCCATGTCATTTTAAAATATTTTCATATTTCATTGTGATTAATGTATTTTTAAATGTTTTCATCCAGAAATTTTAATGTTTCTTCTTTTCAAATTAGATCTATAAATTTTGTGAAATTTACTTTTGTTTATAATGTAGAAAAACATTAGACTATTGACTTGGTTATCAAACCTCAATGTTCCCTTGAACTTATTCACTTTCTTCCTCTTTTATTTTTAACTTACCTTCATTTGCTTGTTCAATAAGACTTTTTATTTTATTTTATTTTTTTAAGTTTTCTTCATAATTTGTTACTTCTTGACTTGCCATTGAACCTAACATATACCATCAGACCATGTAAATCTAAACCACATGTTCTTCAACTGGGTGCAATAATTTGATTTACTCAATTTCATATGCAAAAAATGAAATTTACAAACAAGTGCTGCTTAATATGTATAGACTCTTTTTCCATGAGAGTTATTGTTGGACAAGTATTCAGTTATCAACAAGACTTTTTTCTTTTTTTGCGGTACATGGGCCTCTCACTGTTGTGGCCTCTCCCGTTGCGGAGCACAGGCTTCGGACGTGCAGGCTCAGCAGCCATGGCTCACGGGCCCAGCTGCTCCGCAGCATGTGAGATCTTCCTGGACCGGGACACGAACCCGTGTCCTCTGAATCGGCAGGAGGACTCTCAACCACTGCGCCACCAGGGAAGCCCTCAACAAGACTTTTTAATCCTGCGTCTTTCATGTAAGCTTTACTGTTTTCCAACCAGGTGCGTTTCCCAGAAATGAATCAGCTGGATCAATTATATATTTCCAAATTCAAGGCATAAAGTTGAAGTCCGCAGAGATAGATATCCTACTGATTCTCACTTTAAAAGAATGTCATTGTCATCTCCCTAGCAGGCATATGGATATTTGTCAGGGCCTTCATTTTCACAATGACTTTTTTTGTTTTTGTTTGTATGGGAGAGTATCTTTACTGGCATAGGGTGAATGAGGGTCAGACATACACCCCAGTTCCACAAAATAGAGAAATTACTTCATCCCAAATGCTACTAGTGCTCCCTTTTGAAAAATACTAAATAATTATCTGATGTCAGTATGATTGGGCATTACTTGCAGGATAATATCTATGTCAAAACTAGTAACAGTCAACTTTTCCTGTTCTTGGTTCTTGTCTTGGTTAACTTATTCAGAGTTCTCTGAAATCAACCTTCCTTTTTCACTTAGGTAGGAAGATATAAAAAAATAGATAGAGATAGATAAAAGCACACTTATATCAAATAAATTATACATGCATTAACATTCCTCATTTATCTACTATAACTTATAGACAAGCTACTTTTATAAGTAAATGTCCTTTGTTTATATTTCATAACTTTTTCCTTAAGTAATATTATGGACATTTTGTGTGTGTGTGTGATTGACCTTGTTCCAATTAAATAACATTATTACACTTGTATTAATTCTCAAATTATCACCATTTGGTAAACAAGTTTCCTACCAGTTGGTTCTATTGTATTTTCAGCCCTACTCCTGATATTTGAAATCATCATTGTTTTCTTGCAGCATCAGAATTTTCATGACTTATCTTGGTTTTTTTCTTGCTTCAATATGGAATTATCTACTTTACAAATATCTCTGGTTTTGTTTAATAGAAAAAAGTTTTAGAGAGAAAAGTCTGGGTGATAGGATTCATGGTAGATCGTTCTATGTGAGAAAGAATGTTGGCCAGAATAGCCATGTATCTGAGACACTCAGGAGACAGAGCTTTAGATTATAATTTTTTTTAAGATCATAAGTCTATACCTACTTTTCCAAACTGACTTAGATGTTACTAAATCTTTTGGGGGATATTTTGTGTGAGTATGTATCTCTTTAATGTATTTACAATAAGTCTGCTTTTAAATGTTTAACCCTTCCCGTCATATTTAAAGGGAAATTGTTCTGTATTATAGTTACTATTTGTTTTATTCTGTGGTCTCTATTAACATTATAAATATGTTGGAAATTATTTCCTAATCAACCTGTCATCTTTTAAATAGCTGGGTTTTCTTATCTTTCTTTCTCGACACAGTGTGCATATGTACATGAAACTGATGTCAACTATTTTCTCATCTGTATATTATTGTCTTAAGTGTGGCAATGTGGAGAAATGTTACTGTATTTTACAGTTTGATGATCATATTTTTGTTTAATAATGTACATTCAAGGCCAATAATGTGCGAGCTATTGGAGATAAAAATATATTAAAAAAGACATCCAGTTTTTCCAATTTGTGTAAAATATGACAGAGAATATTAATAGAACTCTTTATTGTAGAAATTATTTGTAGCAGGAGGGGACCTAAAAGCTGGAGATATATTCATGTGATACTACTTTTATAAGCAACTTTAGTTGAATTTTAACTTATTTTCATAATTTTTAATAATATGCATGTAAGCATTCAATAGATTTGTTATTTTACTGGAGTTTAAACTTTGAAAATATTTAAAGATTACTTAATAAAAAATTACCTACATTCTTAGGGAACAAATTATGTCTCAGGGATGTTAAACTGGGCAAACGTTCTGGAAGACTACAATGGTAGAGTGTGGACTTTGAAATTCAGTATTTAATTCCCAGGTTGCAAATCCTTCCAAAATACTGTGAGGGCTTTCTCAAATGATCACTTTTTCCCCCCCTAACTAAACAGGAAAATTTAGATATTGATTTCTTTTGCTATACAAGGCTGAATTATGCCAGTTAAGAATGTGCTGTTAGGGTTTCTCTGGTGGCGCAGTGGTTGAGAATCTGCCTGCCAATGCAGAAGACACGGGTTCAAGCCCTGGTCTGGGAAGATCCCACATACCGCAGAGCAGCTAGGTCTGTGAGCCATGGCCGCTGGGCCTGCATGTCCGGAGCCTGTGCTCTGCAACGAAAAGATTACTACAGCATCTTTCAAAAAAGCTGAAATAATGAAATCAATATTAACACAGTGTTCAGCTCAGAACCAAAAACAGTCCTTTGAGGCTGTATCTACAATGAAATTCAATTTATCAACATTAAAAAGAAAAATATAAAATGTTTAATAGAGTTTTAATTTGGCAGTAGTCAGAAGATATTTACATTTTAACTCTTGCAGTCTGGGAATTCATAGAAAATACAATAAGAGATGATGAGTGAACACCTCTCTGGTTCAGTGCATGAATTTAAGGCAATGTTATTACTTATGATATATTACTGTAAAATAATACAAACATGTTGGTTTAATGATTTTTATAGCTAAGTATGCCAAATGTGTTATTTTGAGGGTTATTTCAAATTGGAAAAAAATAATAAATTTATGTACTTCACAAAAATCTTTCATGAGTTAATTTATCTTCATTTCACTTGGACTCATCTGACATTGATACTTGTTTACCATTGTATTCCTGCTGGTGATAGTCCTTAAAACCATAAACCATAAGCTACATTAGAATGAGGTATTTATACTTCCATTTATTTTGTTTTATACTACAAAATATGAAATATTGCAGAAGATATTTGTAACAAATTTATAGTTAATTGTAATTTCTGATGGTTTGATTTAATGGTATTATTTCTTAAAAGCAAGGAAATAAATGACCTCAGTTGATCTCTTCAGCTTAGTAAGATTTTTATTTTCAATATTTTCTTATTATTGTTGCAGAATTCTAAGCAAAAAAAAGCTTTCAGTTTACTAAACTTCCACTTGAATTATCTGAAGCTAAACTACAGAGGGACCTGAATGGTATAGTTATATATTAAATGTTGAAAGCATTTTTATTATTATATAAATCCAGAATAATTATATATTATTATATAAATCCAGAATATAAATTATATAATAATTTATATTATTATATCAATCCGGGCTTTGATTTTTATAGGACAAGGATAATAAACACTCCTAATTACTAAGAAGCACTGTTTCCACATGCTACTACTCTTTTCTTAAAGGCATGTATGTGCTTTTCCAGGAAGATAGATTTGTTCTGCCTCTTAGAGTGACATAAATTATTTTTATATCAATCTTTCAGAAAAGAGATTGTCCTCTGAGTGATAGCTATGGGGAATATAGTACCTCTGAGAAAAGAAAATTAATTTGTCTCATTATTTTCTATTCCTCACTAGTTCCTAAGCTGCAATACAGCTCAGAAATTTATAGTGGAAGTCTAAGCCCCAACAGTCAATTTCATGATCAGATATCATTAAACAGTGAAACTCCTTAAAATAAGGTTTGCTGTTGGGAATAGAAAGCAAAGACAAATAATAAAAGAATCCAACTAGGAGAGATATTTAATCCAGCTTCATTATTTTTACTATGACACAATTATATCACCTTGTTATATGGCTAGAAGTTGCAAAATATTAGGTGCCTCATTGGGGAGGTGGGGTGTACTATCACCTCATAGACAGGAGGCAGTACATTTTTCAGAGAAGAAAAAGGAGCTCCACAAATCACATTAATACATAAACAAATCACTTAGGTTAAATTGGCTTGCATGCTATGCCTAACTCATACATGTATCTTACTTTAGGTTAGATTTTGAATGGGATGATTTAACTCAACAGAAATGAATCTCTCAAAAATATAAGCTCAGTAAAAACATAAATAAATAACTTTGATAGCTCAATAGTTGAAAGATATTCTTGATTTATTAACACTAATAACCTCTAAATTTTTGAGAGATATATATGCACATAAAATAATTAAGTAAATAAATATTTACATATTTATGAAAATTATATTTGATGTGATAATTTAAATTAATTAGGAATACATATGAATTACCAAGATAACATGTGTTGAAAGAGACAGTGGCCAAGATGGTAGAGTAGGAAGACCCTGAGCACACTTACTGCCATGGGTACACCAACTATTTACAGAGTAATTATCGATGAGAAAGACTAGAAAAGTAGCAGAAAAGATCTTCTACAACTAAAAGTATAAGGAAGGAACCACAATGAGATGAGTAGGAGGGCCAGAGATGTGGTCTAGTCAAGGCTCACACCCCTGGGCAGGTAACCCACAAACAGGAGGATAGTTATAATTACAGAAGTTCTTCCCTAGGAGCAAAAGATCTGAGTCCCACATTAGGCTTCCCAGCCTGGGGGTCCTGCACTGGGAAGATAAGCCCCCAGAACATTTGTCTTTGAAGGTTAGTAGGGCTTAACTTTGGGAGAGCCAGAGGGCTGTGGAAAATAGAGACTCCACCTGGCCCTGTCCACCAGAGTGCCCAGGACCCAGCCCAGCTCTGCCAACCAGTGGGCAGACATCAGTTAAAAGACTCCCTGGGTCCACACACCAGTGAGCTGACACCAACTCTAGGACTTCCAGGACCCTGAAGCCAGAGACCCCAGGACCCAGCTCACCATAACTGCAAGCCAAAACTAGCACAGGGATCCCCTGGACCTTGGCCCCACCCACCAGCTGGCCAACACCAGACCTAGGACCACCATAAACCTGCAACCTGCCATGTCAAATTCCGGCCAACACCAGAAAGCTGGCACCAGACCTGGGACTTCCCTGGGCCCTGACTCTGCCACCAGCAAGCCAACCACCTCTGGGACCCATGGACACTGCAGCTAGCCATGTCAGGGACCAGCCCCACCCACCAGAAGGACTATATTAGATCCAGAACCACTGGCTCTGCCACCACCCACCCCTAAAACTGGTTCTGCCCACAACTGGGTTAACATTAGCCCTAGGAACCCCTAGAGTCCCACAGCAATCAAACTCATGACCCAGACCTACCCACCAACAGTCAGTAACCTCTGCACAAGGCAGGCCTTGACAACAAACTAGACTGGGGGCCAGTCACACAATTGTGTCTATATACTCAGTTCACCACAACATAAGGGCTCATATAGCCCAATAGGGGACACCCCTAGAACATAGCGCTCTGGTGATCTGAGGGGAGTGCACTGCTGGAACACATAGTCTTATGTCTCCTACAAATGGCCATATCTTCAAGGTCAGGAAATGTAACAAACCTACTA
Organism: Grampus griseus; assembly: GCF_964374135.1. Lineage (NCBI taxonomy): Eukaryota > Metazoa > Chordata > Mammalia > Artiodactyla > Delphinidae > Grampus > Grampus griseus. The sequence continues at coordinate 37,821,554 of NC_139012.1, read as the reverse complement.
AATACAGAGAAAAAAAACAGATAATTAGGTAAAATAGGCAACAGAAAAATATGTTCCAAATGAAGGAATAAGATAAAACCCCAGAAGTGGAGATAAGCAATCTACTCAATAAAGAGTTGAAGGTAATTGTTGTAAAGGTGTTCAAGGACTCAGAGAAGACTGGATAAACAGAGTGAGAAATAAGTATGGGCAAGAAGTTTGGGCTCAGAACATGAACTGTTTTTATAAAGAAATTTAGAATATACTGAAGAATTATAGAGGTGTGTCCAATAATCACTTCTTGTTTGCAATGAATATTTTAAACATAACATATGTTGAACAGAGATGGGGACCTGAAAACATATATATTGAGGTAAAGTGCCCTCAAATCCTCTACAAAGTGAGCATATGCTCTTACTTGGCATCTAATGAGGCTGTCATTGCCTTTTTATGCTTTTTCAAGTATAAGATTGTGTATCTAACTCCCTCTTAGCAATATTATACTTAGTAAACAAATACTTTCTAATTATATGTTTAAAGTATAATTTACCTGCTTTGTCATAAATACATGTTTTCCCCCATTCTCTCTTAGTATCTATGCACAATTCTGATTACATTATAAGTGCAAAATAGACATAAATTTATTTACCAGATGAATGAATGATAGTGAAAATTAATTTAATTAAAGTAGTATGAACCTTAATAAATCTGAATAGCAAAAGAGTGAGAGGCATATCAAAAGTTCCTCAAGTTTCCTATAAGGTAAATGATATCACTCATTGAGAATTATGTGGATGAAATTGCCCATAAATATTATTGCAGTGAAACCAAGTTCTTCCAAGTGGAGAAAGTGGTTATTAGAGAATAGAAGGTAGAACTGGTGATGAGGGGAATACTAACTTTAGACCCGTTGTTTTAGAAACAATGGAACTATGGCCAGAGGTTGGGGCATAGGGATTGGGAGGGTGGGGACTGGTATCAATTAGCCTTTCTCTTTTTACAGATGTTATAGCATGTGCAACCTGGGAATTTTTAGTAATTGTGTCCTAAATGATTTCTAGATAGGAACAATGTTCACATGTAGAGAAGAGCATAGACAAGATTCTGAGTAATGATATTATGGTAGTGTTTGAGTCCATATTTTGCCTGAGATCCAGCTATGTCTCTGAATGTCCTGCTCTGAGGTTGTGCACCACTTCTTTCAAATATATGTATCTTTCTAAGAGGGCTTTTTTTTTTTTTGTCTAAGATATTTATATTTTGGATTCTGTCACTTGCAAAATAAAGAACACTAACAAATAAACTAAAATCCCTGAAAACTGATCTAACAAAATCTGTTCAAAATTATCCAGTAAGAGGAAGCTCAGGTACTTTTTGAGACATTTTATCAGATTAATGAACAATTGGTTTCTCAGAAAATATAACAAAACATACACACTACCATCTCTTTGTATTTAGTAAAAACGTATCTGTTTACCTTTTCACTCAGTTCTAAGGAGTTCAGAATGAAGTTAATTTATGTAGAATACTTATTAAACATCATGAATCATTCTAAGTTAAGTATGTCATGGCAATTATTACATTTAAAATGTACAGTAACCTTATGATATACATATTACTATTATTATTTTCATTTACAAACATGAGTTTTGAGGCACAGAGAGGTTACATAATTGACCCAAGTTTTCAACTGATCATTTGTGGAATGGGTACAGAAATGGCTCCAGAATTCACAGTTTACAGTTATCCTAAGTGCTACCCATCCAAATTGTTATCTGTTAAAATATGTCAAAAAAACTCAAACTCCTTGTGGCCCATAATATCATTGTATGCTGAAATAGACTCAGTATAAAAATTGTAGAATACCCAACAAAGAGAACAGTGTAAATAATTTCTCACTTGTTTCCTATTTGAAATTGGAAGTCTTTGTAATTGAAAAGGTCTCTAAAGAAACTTAGATAAGTAATTGGTCAATGAGCTTTTTGAATTGATAGTGAACAAACAGTTATCAGCTGTCTTTGCTCTTACAAACCTTACTCATCAGGAGCAATATATTGGACAATTTAGAACATATGAGAAAACTTTAGAACGATCAGCTGCATATCTTTAAATGGATTTTAGTGAAGACTGAATTAATCAAGGAGTCAAAACAAGATAGGAAACAAGATGAATTAAATGAGGAAAATTAATATGCCAAATGTTCTTACTCTATCAAGAGTCAGCAGAGAATTGCTTGATCTAGAGATGGAAGTAATTATGATATCATTATTTACCAGTAGAATACAAACTCAATACTGGGGAAGAACCCTTGAAGAGGACTGTCCTTGAAATTAGGAAATAATGACTAGAACACAATAGTATACATTTAGTAGCTTACTCCCTATAAATTAGGTTTTCTTTTACTTCCAAGTGGAAGAAAGACTATAAGAATTCTTCAGTTTAGTTTCTTAACCTAAATCAGAGGTAAATTCATTCTTCTGAAATGACTAGAGTAACATGCAAAAGAAATATTAATACAGGAAAAGATGAGAAACAGCATTAAGATTCTAGGAACACCACAGTTAACTTACGTTGTTGCTTCAGATTAAATTTTCAAATAGTTTACAATGTTGTCTAATTGAATAGAGACGTTGTTAATAAAAGTGTTTAGTCTTTTTTTTTTCAGGATAGAAAGTGAGTTATTAAGCTTAATGAGTAGTTTGGAAGATTAGCTCATTTTCATCCAGTTTTAAGTGCCACAATAAAAATTTCTGTATATTTTAAACTTGTGCATTCAACATTTTCACTGTATTTGTAGATTGAAACATGCTGTTAATATTTTCTCACAAATGCTATTTGCCCTATTTTTTTTCCTTCTTCCAAGTGGGAAAACTATTAGGAGAGTTGAGAATGGTAGAGTCACAACTGAAAATTACTGAGGAGTTTAAATTTGTGGGCTTTTAGACTAAAACAGGGTTGGATGTACTTATAGTTTATATCCAAGAATATTACAGAAGCTTCATGTGCACTTGCCATAATTTATGTGTTGTTCCAATTCAACAGTGTTCTCTTACAATGCATCAGTAGACAACAGAAACAAAAGCATATTTCTGTAAGCACTTCTAGAGGTAACTGTTCACTGAATTGGTATCAATTATTCCACTTGCTAAGGGATACTAATATGGCTCTGTGGAAAATAGTCACATAATTGTATTTGGAAAAACACAATGCAGAACATCCATAAGAAATCTTCCTCTGAGTTACATCATAATTAACCCATATCATGAAATATAAAAATCAAAATAATACACCTATTATTATTAATAAAAATACACAAAATAAAGTATTTTATATAGCCTGCTTGGGCTAATGGGAGTACTTCTCAGTGACAAAGTATGAAAATACCTTGAAGTGCAAGATTTAAATTAAATTAATGCTTGACATTAATTCATGTATTGAATAGGAACATGATAAGCAACTACTATGTGAAAATAAATAATTCACTGGTAATCTCAATAAAACATAAGAAATGACTTGATATAAAATGTTTTAATGGAATTTAGACTACTCTCAGAAGTCAAGGAAGACCTCAAAAAGGTGTTTAATTTGACACCTGCAAGATGAGCAGGGTGTGATTTGAGAAAAGTGGTAAAAAAGATTGCAGACAGCATATAGATAAATAACAGGCTATCTAATGCATTAAAAATGGTTGAAGGACATTACTAATAATGATACTGATGGATGACAACCATGATCTGTTGTTAGATAAGTAATTACCAGAGTAGCACTAACCAAGATAGAGAATTGGGTTTAACTGACTATAAGTCTGCTGCATTAAAGTTCTTGTGTTTTTATCTTCAGGTGAAAGAAATAAATTTATAAAGTTCTATTATAATATTACCATCCACATAATTTCTGAATATTGATAGTACTGGAAAGTAATTTTTCACTAAAAGTAAGGGTTTCCTTTTAATAATAATTTTGTATAGTTTATATTTGAAGGTTTAATAAAATCCAAGAAATTTGTGAGCTGATGCAAAAAAATTAAATGTTCTGATTTTTTACTGAAAGAGATGGCAGAGGGAAGTGTGTATTCAAATATTTCAAATGTTTTATATCTTACTTTATAAAAATAAATATATAGCTCAACATTTCATTAATTAATTATAGAAATTTACTTTTAAAGTCTCGACTTCATTCCATAGTGTATGAAAGGTCAGGTCCCACAAGATGGCTGCTCGTTTGCTCTTTGTACATCCTCTGCCTGACCAGGTCCTGCTTCACATTCACCTTACTCACATGATTGCATCCACCTCCTAATCTTGGCATTTAATTAGTAACTGCCTGCATGATTTGCCAGATCCCTAGTTAAAGATTATTCTATTCCTTGAACCAGTAATAGCTACATTATATTAGGTTATCAACAAGAAACTTGGGCCCTTGTGAAGGTTGCTAACCTGAGAACTTATGGGGGAAGCAACCAGGGAACCCTTCTGGTGTCATTCCCCCTCTAATTGGTAGCTTCCACTTCCTATGAGTAGCAAAAATTGCTGTTTTGTCCTGCCTGCTGTCAACCACATGTGACGGGGTATCGCTTCAGGATCTTTGCCTCTGACTTGCAAGATTCCTTGTCCAATAAATCCTTGATGTCTTTGTCACTGACTCTGGGTTCTTTCTTCTCTCTCAAGGCTAGGCAGCTGCAGGAATGAGGTACAGCATATAATATCCTTGCTTCAGGTTATTTCCATTCCATTTAGATTTTATTATTATATTCCATTAATTTTAGGAAAAAAACCTGAGTATTTTTTGACATTTGCTATTTGGACATCTTAAGTAAAGTGGGTCTCTCCCATATTTTCTGTGTTCATGGATCAATAACATTTTCTTGTACCTTTTGAAAATATAATATCTGGTGTACTAACAACCATTTTATGGGGAAGGTTATGTAAGGATGTTGATGAAGCAAAATAAGAAAATAAAGTATGGGGATTTAAAATTAACAGTTTCCAGGGAATTCCCTAGTGGTCCAGTGGTTAGGACTCTGTGCTTTCACTGAAGAGGGCTAGGGATTGATCCCTGGTCAGAGAACTAAGATTCCACAAGACACGTGTTGCAGCCAAAAAATAATAGTAATGAAAAAAATTTTTTAAGTAAAATTGACAGTTTCCTGACAGATGGTGAACGAACAGACTCTACAATTTATGTCAAAGAGTGTTCTGCCTATATCTTCCTCAAAGAGTTTTATAATATCTGGTCTTACAGTTAGGTCTTTAATACATTTTAAGTTTATTTTTGTGTATGGTGTTAAAGAATTTTCTAATTTCATTTTTTTTACATGTCGTTGTCCAGTCTTCTCAGCACCATTTATTGAAAAAACTGTCTTTTTTCCATTGTATTGTCTTGCCTCCTTTGTCATTTAATTGACCATATGTACATGAGTTTATTTCTGGGCTTTCTATCCTGTTTCATTGATCTATATTTCTGTTTTTGTGCCAGTACCATACTGTTTTGATGAATACAGCTTTGTAGTATATTCTGAAGTCAGGGAGCCTGATTCCTCCAGCTCTGTTTTGGTTTTTTATGTTTTATGTTTTTTTCCTCTCAAGATTAGTTTGGCTATTCGGGGTCTTTAAATCACAGCAATGTCTTTTTTTTCTTTTCAGTCCATCTCCTAGAGTAAGGGAAATAAAAACAAAAATAAACAAATGGGAACTAATCAAACTCAAGAAATTTTGCACAGCTAAGGAAACCATAAACAAAATGAAAAAACAACCCACAGAATGGGAGAAAATATTTGAAAAAAATGTGAATTGCAAGGGATTAATCTCCAAAATTTACAAATAGCATGTGAAACTCATTGTCAAAACAACAAACAACCCAATCAAAAATGGGCAGAAGACTTAAATAGGCATTTCTCAAAAGAAGGCATAGAGATGGTAAAGAAGCACATGAAAAGAGGCTCAATATCACTAATTATTAGAGAAATACAAGTCAAAACTAGAGTGAGATATCACCTCACACCAGTCAGAATAGACATCGTCAAAAAATCTGCAAACAATAAATGTTGGAGAGGGTGTGGAGAAAAGGGAGCCCTCCTACACTGTTGGTGGGAATGTAAATTGGTACAGCCACTGTGGAGAACAGTATGGAGGTTCCCTAAAAAGCTAAAAATAGAGCTATCATATGATCCTGCAGTCCCACTCCTGGGCATATATCTTGAGAAAAACATAGTCTGAAAGGATACATGCACCCAATGTTCATTGCAGCACTGCTTACAATAGCCAAGACATGGAAGCAACCTAAATGTCCATTATCGGATGGCTAAATAAGATGTGACACAGATATATAACGGAATATTACTCAGGCATTAAAAAAATGAAATAACGCCATTTTCAGCAACATGGATGCACCCAAAGAATATCATACACAGTGAAGTAAGTCAGACAGAGAAAGACAAATATCATATGATATCGCTTATATGTGGAATGAAAAAAATGATACAAATAAATTTATTTACAAAGCAGAAACAGACACACAGAGAATGAACTTATGGTTAGCAGGGGGAAGGGTGGAGGGAGAGGAATAGATTGGGAGTTTAGGTTTGACATGCACACACTACTATATTTAAAATAGACAACAAATTAGGACCTACTATATAGCACAGGGAACTCTGCTCAATATTCTGTAATAAACAAAATGAGAAAATAGTTTAGAAAAGAATAGAGGGAGAGATTTCAAGGATTCAAGTAGGAAGATGTGGAGGTCATCTTGCCCCACAAATGTATGAAGAATACATCTACAAATGGAACAAATTCTCACAGAGCACCAGCTGAACACTAGCAGAGGACCTCAGACACCTAAAAGCACAAGAAAGTACCCCCCATAACCAGGTAGGATGAAAGAAAAAATAAGGGAAAAGGAAAACGGGAGGAAGTGGGACAGGATCTGCACCCCTGGGTGGGGAAGCTGAAGGAGAAGAGAGGTTCCTGCATCCAGGAAGCCCTCTCATTTGTGGGGAGATCAGTTGGGACAGAAGGGAAGCTTCAGGGGCTGTAGGAGGAGAGCCCATCAACCAATCTGTGACAGGCAGGACAGAGTGAGACCTACACAGGTTGTCCATGCCACAGCCCTGTGTACCCCAGCCTGAGACATGTGTTTGCTGTTGTGGACAGGGCTGGGTGCTGGAACATAGGGTGTGGAGAGCAAACCTGGGAAAGGACTGCTGTTGGCTATGAGGATACAGCCTGAGGGGATGGGAGTGAGGAAATCTGCAACAGGGAATGCTTGTGGAGGAAACCCAGACTGTCATAGAAGCAAAGCACCATTGTTGACAATGCACAAGGGGTGGGGATGTCATTTCAGGCTTTCTCCTCATGTGTTGGCCCCTGCCTCCCCAGACACTAGGAAGAGCCCCCACCTGGGCCGGATCTCTCATGCCCATGGCTGCTGGCTCCCTGATGCACCCCATTGTCACTGGGGCTGACTCTCTTGTGCCATGGCTGGGCACTAGGAAAGGGCCCCACTGGGAGTGACCCTCTCATGCCCGTGGCCACCAGATACACTTTGCGCCCTGTCCCCACTAAGGCTCCCACGACCCCGGCCGCTGCCACCTCTGCACCCTCTCCTCACCGGGGTGAACTTGTGTGCTCCAGGGCAGCCTTGGAAGCACACACAGAGGTGGGGCTGAAAGTACAGCTGAGCCCCAGGGGACAGGCAGCTAAGAAAGAAAAGCTGAAATCTCTCCTTGTAACTGTGTAAACTGCAAGTTGACACCCCTGTGACTGGCTTTGTAAACTTAGCACATACAAAACATCTGAACGGACAAGTGTTCTGCAGCCAAGACAGGTCTAGCTTTAGCAGCTGTAGAATTTGTGGAGATATACATGTGTGGTGGTTGGGCCAGGCCAGAGTCTGAGCTTCCCCCATAGTGCCCACAGCTGGTCCAGATCCATGATTACTTCAATCCTGGGACTTGAATTCAGTGGTGGCCTTGTTAAAACAATGCCTGAGAGACACCAGTGCCAATTGCCACCCTACCCACAGTTAAGATGAGGTCAAGAGCAGTGCCAACAATGGTGTAATCTGAGAGTGCACACAATGGGTGAAAGGTGACACAACAGAAAACACCCACAGGTGAATACCTCCAGAGAAGGAATACTCAGTGATTTTGCTCCCAGTGGGAGCGCTCTAATCTTGCCTACCTTACAACCCAGATCAGAAACACAGCAAGGAAACAGATCTTGGGCCTGTACTCCAACAACTAGGGAGAAGACTCCATCTCTGACAGAGTAGTGACAACCACAGAGCAAAGGGGAGGCTCTGCTCAATGTTCAGTCCAGACTCTGATAAACACAACATCAGTCACACTTCCTATACTCTATAAAGGGTATAACAGCCAGCATATACTGAAGAAAGAGGTGGCAGACATCTATACTAAAAAAAAACCCTCACACCAAAAAATATTAAAACCATGCAGGCTACATGGGGAGGTTCCACACAAAATAGCCCTACAAGACATTCTGAGGGTCTGGCATCAGGTGGAAGAACCCCCAGAGCATTCAGACTTGAAGACCAGCAGGGCTTGAGTGCAGGAGTTCCAAAGGCCTGGGGGTCTCTGTTTAGAGACTCCACTCTTGGAGGGCACACACTAGGTCTTACATGCACTGGGACCCAGCACAAAGCAGTACTTACATAAGAACCTGGGCTGCACCTACCTAGGGTTTTGGGGGTCTCCTGGGGAGCTAATGGTCAACTCTAACTCACTGTGAAGGCAAGGAAACTGGTAGAGGTAGCCCCAGGGAATATTGGTTGGAGTGAGTTCTCCTGGAGGTCCACATTTTGGTGCCAAGACCCAGCTCGACCCAACAAACTGAAGGCTCCAGGGTTGAAAAGTCTTAGGGCAGAGAACCACTAAGATAGAAACAGAGCCCCACTCAGCAGAAGACAGGCTCCCTAAAGTACTGAGCTCACAGCCACCTCAAAACACACCCCTTGACATGACCCTGCACATCAGAGGGACAAGACCCAGCTCCACCCACAAGAAGGCAGGCACCAGCAGGAAGCTTGCACAATCCCCTTGAGCAACCTTACCCACCAGGGGCAGACAGCAGAAGCAAGAGGAACTACAATTCTGCAGCTTCTGGAAAGGAGACCACAAACACAGAATGTTAGGCAAAATAAGACAACAGAGAAAAATTTTACGAATGAAAGAACAAGATAAAAACTCACAGGAGCAACTAAATGAAAAGGAGATAGACAATCTACTGAAAAAGAGTTCAGAGTAATGATAGTAAACATGATCCAAAATCTCAGAAAAAGAATGGAGCCACAGGCTGAGAAAATACGAGAAATGTGTAACAAGGAGCTAGAAGATTAAAAGAACAAACAGAGATGAACAATACAATAACTGAAATGAAAAATACACTAGAAGGAATCAATAGCAGAATAACTGAGGCAGAAAAACAAGTAAGTGAGATGGAATACAGATTGGTGGAAATCACTGCCACAGAACAGAATAAAGAAAAAAGAATGAAATGAAATTAGGACAGTCTCAAGAGATGACTGGGACAATATTAAAAGCATCAACATTTGCATTGTAAGAGTCCCAGAAGGAGAAGAGAAAGAGAAAATATTTGAAGAGATTATAGCCAAAAACTCCCCCAACATTTAAAAGGAAACATTCACTCATGTCCAGGAGGAACAGAGAGTTCCATATAGGATGAACCCAAGGAGGAACATGCAGAGATGCATATTAATTAAATTGACAGAAGTTAAAGACAAAGAAAAACTATTAAAAGCAACAAGGGAAAAGCAAAAAATAATATACAAGGGAATCCCTATAATGTAATCAGCTGATTTTTCAGCAGAAATTCTGCAGGCCAGAAGGGAATGGCACAATATACTTAAGTGATGAAAGGGAAAAACCTACAAACAAGAGTACCTTACCCAGTAAGGATCTCATTCAGAATCAACAGAGAAACCAGAAGTTTTACAGACTAGCAAAAGGTAAATCACCATCACCAAATCACAACAAATATTTCACAGCAAATATTAAACAACAAATATTAAAGCAACTTTGCTAGGTGGGGAAAAGACCAGCAATTTAAAACAAACTTGTACATATACAGACTGTTTTATGAAAACCACATGAGAAAAGCAAACCCTAAAACTGCAATAGATACACACACAAAATAGAAAAAGCAACCCAAACATAACACTAAAGATGATATCAAACCACAAGAGAAGACAAGAAAGAGAAAGGGAAGAAAAAAGACCTACAAAAACAAAGCCAAAACAATTAAGAAAATGGCAATAGGAATATACATATTGATAATTACCTTAAATGTAAATGGATTAAGTACTCCAACCAAAAGACGTACACTGGCTGAATGAATACAAAAACAAGACCCATATATATGCTGTCAATAAGAGATGCACTTCAGACCTAGGGACACATACAGACTGAAAGTGAGGGGATGGAAGAAGATATTCCATGTAATTGGCAATCAAAAGAAAGATGGAGTAGCAACATTCATATTAGACAAAATAGACTGTAACATAAAGACTGTTACAAGAGACAAGAAAGGACGGTACATAATGATCAAGGGATTAATCCAAGAAGAAGATATAACAATTGTAAATATGTATGCACCCAACAAAGGAGCACCTCAATATATAAGGCAAATGCTAACAGCCAAAAAACAAGAAAATGATAGTAACATAATAAGATTGGGGGAATTTAACACCCCACTTACGTCAATGGACAAATCATCCAGGCTAAAAATTAATAAGGAAACACAAGCCTTAAATGACACATTGAATCAGAGAGACTTAATTGATACCTATAGGACATTCCATCTGAAAGCAGCAGAATACACTTTCTTCTCAAGTGCATATGGAATATTCTCCAGGATAGATTACATCTTGGACCACAAATCAAGCCTTGGTAGATTTAAGAAAATTGAAATCATATCAAGCATCTTTTCTGACCAAAAATTTATGAGATTAGAAAGCAATTACAGGAAAAAAATAACTGTGAAAAACACAAATACATGGAGGCAAAACAATATTTACCAAACAACCAATAGATCACTGAAGAAATCAAAGAGGAAATCAAAAATACATAGAGAAAAATGACAGTGAAAACACAAAAATACAAAACCTAGGGGATGCAGCAAAGACAGTTCTAAGAGGGAAGTTTACAGCAATGGAACCTTACCTCAGTAAACTAGAAAAATCTCAAATAAACAACCTAAACTTACACCTAAAGCAACTAGAGAAAGAACAAACAAAACATAAAGTTAGTAGAATGATAAAGATCAGAGCACAAATAAATGAAATTGAGATGAAGAAAAGAATAGCAAAGATCAATGAAATTAAATGCTGGTTCTTTGAGAATATAGACAAAATTGATAAACCTTTAGCCAGACTCATCAAGAACAAAATGGAAAGAGCTCAAGTCAGTAAAATTAGAAATGAAAAAGGAGAAGTTACATTGGGCACCACAGAAATACAAAGGATGATAAGAGACTACTACAAGCAACTGTATGCCAAAAAATTGGACAACCTAGAAGAAATGGACAAATTCTTAGAAAAGTACCACCTTCCATGACTTAACCAGGAAATAATAGAAAATATGAACAGACCAATCACAAGTACTGAAATTGAAACTGTGATTTAAAAATTTCCAACAAACAAAAGTCCAGGACTAGATGGCATCACAGGCAAATACCATCAAACATTTAGAGAAGAGCTAACACCTAAGTTTCTCAAACTATTCCAAAAATTTCAGAGGAATGGACACTCCCAAACTCATTATATGAGGCCACCATCACCATGATACAAAAACCAGACAAAGATACCACAAAAGAAAATTACGGGCCAATATCACTGATGAACATAGACTCATAAATCCTCAACAACATACTAGCAAACTGAATCCAACAACATATTAAAATGATCATACACCATGATCAAGTGGGATTTATCCCAGGGATGCAAGGATGTTTAGATATACATAAATAAATCAGTGTGATACACCACTCTAACAAACTGAAGAATAAAATAAAAATGAACATCTCAATAGATACAGAAAAGTCTTTTGACAAAATTCAACATCGATTTATGATAAAAAAAAAAACTCTCCAGAAAGTCAGCATAGAGGGAACCTACCTCAACAAAATAAAGGTCATATATGGCAAACCCACAGCAAACATCTTTCTCAATGGTGAAAAACTGAAAGCATTTTCTCTATGATCAGGAACAAGTCAAGGATGTCAACACTCTCCACTTTTATTCAATATAGTTTTGGAAGTCCTTGCCATGGCAATCAGAGAAAAAAAGAAATAAAAGGAATCCAAATTGGAAAAGAAGTAAAACTGTCACTGTTTGCAGATGACATGATACTATACATATTAAATCCTCAAGATCCTACCAGAAAACTACTAGAGCTCATCAATGAATTTGGTAAAATTACAGGAAATAAAATTAATGCACAGAAATCTCTTGCATTCCTATATACTAATAACAAAAGATCAGAAAGAAAAATTAAGGAAACAATTGCATTTATCCCTGCATCAACAAGAATATAATATCTAGGAATAAACCTACATAAGAAGGCAAAAGGCCTGTACTCAGAAGACTTTAAGATACTGATGAAAGAAATCAAGGATGACACAAACAGATGGAAAGATATACCATGTTCTTGGACTTGAGGAATCAATATTGTCCAAATGACTCTAGTACCCAAAGCAATCTATAAATTCAATGCAATCCCTATCACATTACCAATATAATTTTTCACAGAATTAGAACAAAAAATTTTACAATTTGTATGGAAGCACAAAAGATCCCAAATAGCCAAATCAATCATGAGAAGAAAAGAAGAGCTGGAGGAATCAGATTGCCTGACTTCAGACTATACTGCAAAGCTACAGTAATCAAAACAGTATGATGCTGGCACAAAAACAAAAATATAGATCAGTGGAACAGGATAGAAATTCCAGTGATAAACTCACACACTTATGTTCATCTAATCTATCTTAAAGGAGGCAAGACTATTCAATGAAGAAAAAACAGTCTCTTCAATAAGTGGTGCTGTGTAAATTGGACAGCTACATGTAAAAGAATGAAATTAGAACAATCCCTAACACCATACACAAAAATAAACTCAAAATGGATTAAAGACCTAAATGTAAGACTGAATACTATAAAACTCTTAGAGGAAAACATAGGCAGAACACTCTATGACATAAATCACACAGTATCTTTTTTGATCCACCTTCTAGAGTTATGAAAATAAAAACAAAAATATAAAAATGGACCTAATCAAACTTAAAACTTTTTGCACAGCAAAGGAAACCATAAACAAAATGAAAAGACAATCACAGAATGGGAGAAAATATTTGTGAATGATTCTACTGACAAGGGATTAATCTCCAAAATTTACAAATATCTCATGCTGCTCAATATTAAAAAAGAAACAAACAACCCAATCAAAAAATGGGCAGAGGATCTAAGTAAACATTTCTTCAAAGAAGACATACAGATGGCCAAGAGGTACATGAAGAGATGCTCAGTATCACTTATTAGAGAAATGCAAATCAAAAGTAAAATGAGGTATCACCTCATATCATTCAGAATGGCCATCATCCAAGAGTCTACATACAATAAATCCTAGAGAGGGTGTGGAGAGAAGGGAACCCTCCTACACTGTTGGTGGGAAAGTAAATTGGTACATCCACTGTGGAGAACAGTATGAAGGTTCCTTAAAAATCTAAAAATAGAGGTACCATATAATGTAGCAATCCCACTCCTGGGCATAGATCTGGAGAAAATCATAATTCAAAAAATACATGTACCCCAATGTTCATTGCAACACTATTTTCAATAGCCAGGACATGAGAGCAACCTAAATGTCCATTGACAGATATATGGATAAAGAAGTTGTGGTACATATATACAATGTAATATTACTTAGGCATAAAAATGAATGAAATAATGCCATTTGCAGCAACATTGATATACCTACATAATGTCCTACTGAGAGAGGTAAGTCAGACAGAGAAAGACAAATATCATATGATATTGCTTATATGTGGAATCTACAAAAATGGCCAAAATGAACCTATTTAAAAAACAAAGATAGAGTCACAGATGTAGAAAATAAACTTATGGTTACCAAGGGGGAAAGGGGGGGGAATAAATTGGGAGATTTGGATAGACATAAACACACTCCTTTATATAAAATAGATAACTGATAAGAACCTACTGTGTAGCACAGGAAACTCTACTCAGTACTCTGTAGTGACCTATATGGGAATAGAATCTAAAAAAGAGTGGACATATGTATATGTGTAACTGAATCCCTTTGCTGTACAGCAGAAACTAACACAACATTGTAAATCATCTGTATGCCAATAAAAATTAATTTAAAATTAAAAAAATTAAAAACAAGAATAGCTTTGAGGAAAATAGAACATTTATCTATTCTGAGTTTATAGGATTCATATTAGACTATCTGAGGATTAAAAAACTAATTTGACATCAATACTTACTTGAGAAGCAAACATAAAACCTGATGCATATAACCTTCTTACCTTGAGCTCATATATGTTCACCATGCCATACAATAAAAAACGGGGATAAAATTTCAAGTCAAAATTATTATACCATAGGGCTTCCCTGGTGGTGCAGTGGTTGAAAGTCCACCTGCCGACGCAGGGGACACGGGTTCGTGCCCCGGCCTGGGAAGATCCCACGTGCCGTGGAGCGGCTAGGCCCGTGAGCCATGGTCGCTGAGCCTGCGCGTCCGGAGCCTGTGCTCCACGATGGGAGAGGCCACAACAGTGAGAGGCCCGTGTACCGCAAAAAAAAAAAAAAACCTGTTTTTTTTTTTAACCTAATGGGTTAACTGTTGTTGCACAGAACCCATTAATTTCTGTGAATAATCACAGAAAAATGCTCTGTTTCAACCACGGGCAAGGTAAAAAATAGACTCATCCTAAAAAAAATAATTATTCGTATAAAATTTTTAGCTCAGTCACAGAATATCACAATGCTGTGAATATGTAATAAAATTGACTTCCTGACATAACTCAGATATTTAGTGGGTTTATGTTTGTTTGTACATCTAAATATATATATAAATACTCTCATAGATGTGTTTTATAATAAACCCCTCTGATAACAAATAAATAAATAAATAGACTAAAAACTTCAGACAGAGTTTGGAACTAAGGCAATCTTTAGTTCCTGGAATAATTTTTGTGACAATGGTAGACAGAAATTTATTATAGAAAATATATAAACTCAATATTCTAAATGTGATTATAAAGATTGTAACACTAAAAGTGCATTCATTTAATGTACAATTAGATGAGGCATGTATGTATAAAATACCAAGCTATTTTTGATATTGCTTTTAAATATTCATAAAATGTGTTTTTGAAGTGTACACAGTTTGGACCAAAAAGTAAGTATGAAATTTGAAGACAAGGAATACAAAAAAACATTTTCCAAATAATAACATGTATTGTTCATTGTTAACTATTGACCATGTTAAAAATTTAAATGCTAAAAAGCAGTGAAGTGCATTGGGTTAGAGTACGGATTTTACAACCATAATGGTTGCAATCTATCCTTAGCCTCTACCACTTCTTAGTGATGTCATCTTGAGCAAGATTCTCAACATTTATATGTGTTTATTTTTTCATCTGTAAAATGGAGCTAAACAATATTTATTGCAAAAGGTTTTGAAATTTAATGAGTTAATATATTCAAAGTGCTTACACTATTGCCTAACCTAGAATATGTTCAAATAATGACTCTATCTTAATTCAGTTATTAAGATCTAGGAGAGTTGATGTATAAAATGAATATTAAAATATATAATATTATATATGAATTAAGATAATATTAAAAATGCATCAATAATATATTATGTATTTAACAAATTACACAAATTGAACATTGATTGATTTGTGATATTAAAACACAAAAGCTGAAGCAACAAGCTGAGAAAATCTTCTTTGCAATGGAGCAATTGAGAATCACATTGCATAATGGATTCCCAGGAGAAAAATGTGAAACCAATAAACTGAACCATTTAAAACTGCACTGTACAAATCACTGGAGGGTATATTTTAAGGAGCTACCTTATAATGTGGTGATTAGTGGCCTGTAATATTGTTTACATTTTGCTCTTTTTTTGATAATTCTGGGAAAAATTGTACTTAGAATTTTAAACTTGTTTTTAATAGCCATTATAATGTAATATTTGAATTAAACTACATTCAAAACTGCAACTTCAAAATAAAATGAAAACAATAATTATAATTAACATAATTATGGTACCGTTTTCTTTCTCAATTTTACACATTAAACTAACACCAAGTTATGCATTTTTTACAAAACTTCTGGAATGCTGATATCAAAGATTTCTTTGAAAATTATGATAGAAAATATTACAGGTAGAAAATCAATTGCTTTGGGGGAGATTCTTTTAAGTTGTTGATTTCCCCAACTTCCCTTAGCTGGCACTTACACTTTATTATGATAATGATAATAATAAGATTTTCACCTTCCAATCTATGTCCAACAAACTGCTTTCCAGTCCCTAGGCATATAGTGATCAATTCATGTCAAAAATAATTTTGACATTTTACTATCAAAATCCACTTTTTGGTTATTAACAAAATTCATTAAGCACAGTTAAGCTTAATAAAGGCAGTAAAACTCTTACTCACTTTTTCCTCCATAATAATGTTTTTAAAAAGGACTATTTTGATGTTAATGTCTCTGAACTTAACTATGATAATAATTACTTTTCTTTATAGTACAATTTTTTTCTGAGGAATAGCTGCATTCAAGATATTTGCAGAGGCAGAAAGAAGTTGAAGTGCCTTACATACAGCTATTGAGACAGGAGACAGATGGGTCCCAGGCTGAGCAGCTGGATTCTGACCCTGTGGACAGATACTCCAAGATAAAGATAATGGCAGGAACAAGGTGGAGCTGAGTCCTTTCCAAATAAAAGATAAAGAGACCACATATTTCTCATTCTTGAGGTCAAGGAGGCCTCCCAACTACACATGTGCAGAACCCCTTGGGGTTCAAAAAGGGAGGGGATGCCACCCCATTATAGGTAGTGCCAACCTTCCCATAGGCCTCTGCGCTGGAATCCATTTTGGCTGTGATGCATCCAAACACAGGGGAGGACCCTGAATTAAACCAAATATGGACTCAGAGCGAGGCAAAGCAAGATGATTGGCCAGAGGAAACTCAGAAGAACTGCCTCATATAAGTGATTTAAACTACCACGAAGATGTGACTCTTTTCTGAACCTGCCCATATGTGTCTATTCACATGTACTTTTATCCTCCTAATAAACACTTCACTTGTTTCACTACATTCTATCTCTTTGTTGAAATTCATTTCTTCAAAGAACACAAGCCAGGGCCTTGTCACTAGCCACTGTAACACAGTGGTTAGGAGTCTAGTGGTTAGGATTCAGCGCTCTCTCTGTCGCAGCCTGGCTTAAGTCTCCGGTCAGGGAACTGAGATCCTGCTTCAAGCCACTGCAGGCCTAGGCCACCTGAGATCACTATCAATACACTGATTCATTTATTTAACACATAACTGAAGGTACACTGTTGGGGACTGTGAAAAACAGAAAAAATACAGCCTGCTGCCTATGAATTTACAAAATTTTGGAGAAAGAACATATGAACACAAGTTTGATAGAAAAAGTTGAATATGACAAATATTGTAAGGGAAGTATTTACCACATTCAAAAGATTAGAGATATATTCCCAGGTGAAAGATTGTGTCAAATTTTAAGGAGATAAACACTGCAGAATAAATATGATGAAAAGCAAAATTACAGAAGTAAGAGCATTTCCAGTTGTGACAATGACTGACTTAAGAGAAATAAAAGAGACGTGAATATGCAGATCATGTGGGCAACAAAGTGCACAAGTTAATTAGAGCACAGAATATGGGCTAAAACTTGAAGAAATATATCAACAAAATTAGGATGGAATGAGATTTTTGACTTCCTGGATTACCAATGACGTGTTCTTGGAGTTGTTCAAAATGAAGCTTAAAATGGTGGCACAGAGTGTAAAGCCAAAGTGAAAGCTAAATCAAAATTAAATAGGGGCTTCCCTGGTGTCGCAGTGGTTGGGAGTCTGCCTGCTGATGCAGGGGCCGCGGGTTCATGCCCCGGTCCGGGAGGATCCCACATGCCGCGGAGCGGCTGGGCCTGTGGGCCATGGCCGCTGGGCCTGCGCGTCGGGAGCCTGTGCTCCACAACGGGAGAGGCCACAGCAGTGCGAGGCCCACGTACCGCAAAAAAAATAAATAAATAAAATAAAATAAAAATAAATAGTTTGATTTTATAGGAATATAAGCAGTGCCATTGTATAATTTCTCTTAAAAATTAGTAGTTTAAGATTGGGAAAGAAAGGGTAAACTTCATATCATATATCAAATGGGAAAATTTGGCTTTTTTTGTTTTTTTTTAGCATTACTAGTGTCGACTTAAAAAAATGCACAATGTGTGAGTTGTGATTTAAGTTTTATTTGGGTCAAAATGAGGACTGCAGCCTGGGAGACAGCATCTCAGATAGTTCTGGCAAACTGCTCCAAAGAGGTGGCCGGGGGGAGGTCAGTATATATGTGATTTTGGTGAAGGGGGAGTACTTGCAATCAAGCAAATATTTTTTTGCAGAAGATTTCTGCTAGTCACAAGGAGCAGTCATCACCATGAAGGATTTTAGTGTTTTTCTAGATATGAGGAGATACAAGAATTGGGCTCATAAAATCGGTTCCTGAAAATATTTAACTATCTGAAGACTTGTTCTGCCGGTTTCTCCCAGAGCACAGAGTGCCTTATTTCAGCTCTCCACCCTGAACTCCTTTCAGGAGGGTGTTGAAAATCAGCAGCTGCAGCAGCACATGATTTAATCCTTGTAGAAGTAGATGGCAAGCGCCAATTGTAGTTGACACTAGTGTTAGGCTTTGTGCTTCTTACAATGGTTATTCAAAATATTATCCACTCTTTTCAGTGACATCTAATTGTTGTGCTAACATGAAAACTGGAGTCCCTGAGAGTAAAATAGTCATCTTTTCTTAAGGTAATAAGGAAGTGTTGGGTACTTTATTTGATACTCAACGTGATCATTGTGATAGCTAATTTAGTGCACCAATTTGACTGGTCCAGAAAGTACCTAGATGTTTGGTCAAACATTATTCAGTTCATTTCTGTGAGACTGTTTTGGATAAGATTAACATTTGAACAAATAGACTGAGTAAGCAGATTGCCCCTGTCCCCATCCAATCAGTTACAGTCCTGAACAGAACAAAAAGGCTGACCCTCCTGTGAGTAAGAGGGAACTATTCCTGGCTGACTGTCTTGAGCTGGAACATGGACATAGATCTTATTCTGCCTTCAGCTCCAACTAAAACATCAACTCTTCTTAAATCTGGAGCTTATGAGCTTTCAGCCTGGAAATACATTATCAGCTTTCCTCGTTCTCAGGCCTTTGGACTCTAATTGTAACTACATTGTCAGTTCTCCTGGGGCTCTAGCTTGCTGACTGAAGCTCTTGGGACTTCTCATCCTCCATAATTGCATGAACCAATATTCTATTGCTTGTGTTTCTCTGGAGAACCTTGACTAATATAGTAGTGTAAGGGCAAATACTAATTTAAAATAAGAGGCTGAAATCTATTGTAAGGGACTCATCCTTTTCTTAGACTATTTACTTTGGAAAACTTGTAAGTTCTTTCTCAGTTTCCTTAAAATGTATGTAAATCTTTTTAAAAGGTAAATAAGACTTTACTATATTATTGTCTCAGGAATGTCTTTCTCGGGGATCTGGAGATCATCTCTTTGAAATGCAATCATTAAGGAAGATAGTGCTTTGATCTCCCAGTCTGTGGACTGGTAAGAACCTAACTTCCATGAGTGCATCCCACCAAGTTGCTAATCTATCTCCTGTCATAAAGATATGAGAGGTTTATTTTTCCTGTGGATAAAGCCAATTCACAAACACCCTAATTACTCCACAAAACCCTAATTACTGAATGAATCTATGATAAAGTGTGTGTAATAAATGATACTCTGTCTTGTTACTTGAGGACTGGTTATTGTTTATGTTGAGACTAAGTAAGTAATGGAATGTATTTGCCTGAGTATATAAAAAGGTAAGATTTATTTCTGTCTTTGAAATCTCTTAGAGGATTGCCAGTGATGTGCCTAACATTCTGGTTCAATGTTTATTCAATAATAAAACTGTTTTCTACCTATGTGGACTTTTTTTTTTTTTTTGACTCAATTTTCTGAGTTTACAGGATATTTTGTTTTTAGTTATATTTCCCCCAAAATAACATAGTTTTAGGGCTGGTTGAAAGATACAACCAAATGGAATGAGATGGCTTTGGTTGACCTGGATACATTTAATTATATTGTAGGTGGTAGCTGTCAATGAAAAAATGTTGCCTGCCATATCAGTAAACAAAGGCTGTTGCAGCCATCAAGCCACCACATTACAGCTGCCCTAATGGTAAGCCCTGAGGGAACTCAGGATAGAAACACGATGCCTGTCATTTAGCAGTCAACTGCTGCAGCCACCCCTGATAGTGCACCCTGAGGAGACCCAGGATAAGAAAGCACAGGATACTGACCCAGATAGCTGAGGTGCCTATCACATGAATGATTTCAGTGAGCTCAGACACTTGCATCTTTCCATATATAGAAAAGCGCTAAATTCCTTAATTTGAGATATCTGGTTTTCCTTAATTAACAGTAATCTTTATGTTCTGATTACCTGGTCTTTGTTACAAAAACTCCTACATATCCTGGATCCTCCCTTAGCTCTTTGGAACAGTTTCTCAGAGCTATCTGAGATGCTGTATCCCAGGCTTAAGTCCTCAGTTTTGTCCACCAAACAAAATATAATTCTCAACATTTAGGTTATGCATTTTTTTCAGCTGATATAGCAAAGGAAATGATATTAAAATATTAGCAGAATGAGGGTTTGAGGTATCAAAAAGCAAGAGGCTGGAATATAGTTTGAAAGCATTATTGATCAGAAGGGAAGAATGATAATTGTTCTCATTGAAATATTGCTTTAATGGTACTGTTTTCTTTATCTTGTCTCTCTTGATGTGAGATACAGATTTTATAACCTGGTGTGGTCATTTAAGACTGCTTTGTTTTGAATAATAGCATTTCAAACAACAAAGTCCTATCAGAGGACATGTATTAAGAAAAAGTCTTGAGAAAAAATTGAAAACATAGATTAAAGACGTTTAATACATGAAATTGTTTAGTTCAACAACAAAATTTTACTGGTTAAGAAAACTGGTGTCTAACACAGTGCTGGGAACACATTTCATGCTAAAATCATTCTCCTGTATTTAAAATATGCTTTGGCATTTCCATTCTAAATACAAAGTAAAGCATAAGTGGGGAAGCATAAGTTGGAATGATTCAAATAAGTATTACAACACTAAAGCAGCATCCTTTGCACTCTCTTGTGAGGACACCTCTTGTGTCTTGTTGGTTTGAGTCACTGTTAATATCCTACTTGTCAATAGACTTATAAAGGATGAATCCTTTGAATTGGAAAAAAATTCTAAATTAATAAATATTTAGAGAGCTCTCATCATAGACAGCTGCTTTATTTGGTACCTGTAGAAAGATCTAGTTAAAAAGTAGATACAGAGAAATATAATGGCTACCTTTAAGACTGTGCTTACCTTCCCCTTAATGGTTCTTACAGATACTAATAAAACCATTAAGCTAATTAGGTTAACAAATGAATAGAATAGGTTATTAAGGGGAAAGTCATGGGATTGGTCCCAGGAGGATGGAAATCTTTAGACACTTATTAAGAAATGAGATAAAATGTACATTGATGGGATTAAAACAAAGGTTTGATATAGCACTACCTAAGATTGGATGAGCCAAAATGACCCTACATCGGTCTCCACCACATTAATGGACCCAGACAAGTCTGCTCTAATTATCCCAGTTTGGAGAAATTTGAAGGGCTGGAAAGGAAAAAAAATAAAGAAACAATACACTGAGAAAACGAATTACCAATTGCTTTGGGCAAGAGTTAGGTTAATTAATCAAGTTAAAGATTGATTAAAGGGCCTGGGTTCTTTGGCTTGACTATTCACTAGGGACCCCAAAACCTTTTATATAGGAATGGATAAAATGGATGTGGGATAAAAAGGAAAAGTTTCTGGGATTCCTCTGAGACTCGTTGATGGGGCCCTAATAGATGCTAAAGTTAAATGTATAATAGTTGATGAAATTGAGATGAAGTTTATTAAAAAAATTATATGTTTGAACAGGCTTTATGTAAGATGGTTGCATCTCTTTTGTCTGATTATATTGTAGGGATAGACATTATATCTCAGTGGTGGATGCTTCCCCTGTCTGGTAATTTAAATCAGGGCATATAAATCTGCCCCTCAGGCAATGTTTATTAAGCATGCTAAGGGGAATATTGGTTCCCTTAGTGTTATCTGAGCCCATACAATGTGAGGTAAAAAACTGGGGGTTAATTTTCTGGGTCTAAAGAAACAATAATGAAGACTTTTACCCTTAGGGTAAGTTTGTCTAACTTATACATTCAGAAAGAAGGCCTTTGCTGAACTCCTTGTGCAAATTTTTTGAAAGAATGAAATATTGAACCCTGAAGTTCTAGAACATAAAAAACTTTTGATATCCATTTTAGTTGGAAAGTCTCTTGCTGATATCAATAAGCAAATTAAAGAAAATCTAATTGGGCAGATCAGTCTTTTTATATCATTTAAGTGGCAGTCCAGTTCTTTGGGGAATTAAAAGTGAGTGACTTTGTCTTGCAAACTCTACAATTCAGAAATGTAAATATAGCCAACAATGAGCTGAGACTAAGCCTAATTAAATCAATCAGGTAGAACCTAAAACAAAACAAAGCAAACAAACAAAAAAAAAGAGGGAAAAAAGGCCTTTTAAAAAGTACAAACTTCTGGAAGCCTCCCTCACCCAAAATCTAATTCACAAAAGACTCTGTTTAGTGGGCTTGCAAGTAAGCACTCATGAATTAAATATTTCTAAATGTAGTAAAATCTAAACCAAATAATTTTCAAGTTCATATGATCTAAGATTGATCTTTAGTAAATAAAAGCAAAGTTGAAGTTGTTGATTTTATGTCTTTAGAGTTATCAACAATAAATTAAAAACTTGTGTTCTACCTGGATTTACTGTGAAATAAGCTCATGTTATCTCTGTTTAAACATTTGTCAGCAAGAAAAATTGCTTGGAATGATGGTTTGCTTTGTCTAATGTCTCAGGAAGTTTTCATGGTTAACCTAGACATCATAGTTGGGAACTAGTAAAGTAAATAAGTGTAAATGGGATGAGAGTTTTTAGGTGAACTCACCAAGAATAATTATGTTTTATGGTATGTCTATTTAAAAATAGTTTTTCCAATGCAAATCAAAACTACAATGAGATATCACCTCATACCAGTCAGAATGGCCATCATCAAAAAATTGTAGATCAAACAATAAATGCTGGAGAAGGTGTGGAGAAAAGGGAACCCTCTTGCATTGTTGGTAGGAATGTAAATTGATACAGCCACTTTGGAAAACAGTATGGAGGTTCCTTAAAAAACTAAAAATAGAACTACCATATGACCCAGCAATCCCACTACAGAGCATATACCTTGAGAAAGACATAATTCAAAAAGAGTCATGTACCACAATGTTCATTGCAGCTGTATTTACAATAGCCAGGACGTGGAAGCAACCTAAGTGTCCATCAACAGATGAATGGATAAAGAAGATGTGGCACATATATACAATGGAATATCACTCAGCCATAAAAAGAAACAAAACTGAGTTATTTGTAGTGAGGTGGATGGACCTAGAGTCTGTCATAGAGAGTGAAGTTAGTCAGAAAGAGAAAAACAAATACCGTACGCTAACACATATATATGGAATCTAAAAAAAAAAAAAAAAAAAAAAAGGTTCTGAAGAACCTAGGGGCAGGACAGGAATAAAGATGCAGACATAGAAAATGCAGACGTAGAAAATGGATTTGAGGACATGGGGAGGGGGAAGGTTAAGCTGGGACAAAGTGAGAGAGTGGCATAGACTTATATATACTACCAAATGTAAAATAGATAACTAGTGGGAAGCAGCCGCATAGCACAGGGCAACCAGCTCAGTGCATTGTGACCACCTAGAGGGCTGGGATAGGGAGGGTGGGAGGGAGACGCAAGAGGTAGGAGATATGGGGATGTATGTATATGTATAGCTGATTCACTTTGTTATACAGCAGAAAGTAAAACACCACTGCAAAGCAATTATACTCCAATAAAAATGTTTTAAAAAAATAGTTTCTCCAAACCTTTTTGGTAACTTGAAACTTTAGAATTTTGCTAAATTAAATTAAAAGATGAAAATTTATTGAATATCTAGATCATTACCAAATAAAATAAAATGCCAAAACATTAATTCTGAACTTAGGCTTCCTTTTACACAGAATCTAAAGATATTTAGAACTATTATTAAATATGTTTCGTGCCACACTGAGAAATTTTCAATAAGTCACTTTTTAGAAATTATAAATAGTATTTATATTTGCCAATCTGCAGAATGCTAATGTAAAAGACACTTCATAATTGCTACTTCTTAGTTTTCACTAGAAATTAACATTTTTAGAGGTTAAGGATTCTAATTAATATATATAATTAAAACTAAAATTGCTAAAATTAATAAGAAAAGTATATGTATCAAGAAAAAAGCAAGGTATAAGAAATGGAAATGCAGTTTGTTAAGGGGAAAGTAATTTTTGTCCTAGAAAAAGAGAAAGAGAAAGCGTACGACAAAATCTGAAGGCTAAAAAATTATAAAAGGCTTATGGAAAAGGGACCCTGATAAAAGAGTTTTATGTATGGTTAAGACTGACCAAGATTAGAATGAAATTCTTAAAATTGTATATGTTCTGGTATAATGTTATCAGTAATATTATAGTTATCTTAAAATGCTATATGTTGCAGAAATAACCAAATTTCTTTGTCAATCACATTGTGATCAGGTCTTTAACCATGCCATTTTAAGTCTTTTATTATTTAGAGACAGTTATTGACTTACTCTGATGATTTATAGAAATGAAGATCTTTAAGCAGATTTATAGAAAGGACTTTTTGACAAATATAGTTTTCTGATAATTTTAGATAATACCACTGAGGTGGAAAAGAAACTAATGGAAAACCTGATGGCTTCATAAACTGCTAACAAAGATCAAGATCAAAAATAATTTATTATATGGAACTGAATGAACTGATGAATATGTTTTATAATTCTTATGACTTTTTGTTCAAAATATTATTGGCTTTTAATCTTTGTTTTCCTGATATAAGGAAACCTTTCCTCTTAGGTTAACTATGACTTGTAGCAAGTTGATAAAGTATACATTTGTAAATGAAGATGAAATATTCATCTTTTCCTCTCTACCTAATCTCTCTAGAATTTGACTTCTTCAGCTGTATCCTCTCTGGATTTGGTGGTTTATTATGATCCAGACTGCAACTAGTTAAACTAATCAATGTTTTAATTTGTTCTGTTTTTTGTTTTGAAATTGTTTATGCTTCATTTCTCTTGATTCTGTATTATGTCCTTCTAATGCTACTAGCGATATTATTTAGATCCTGTCTATTTTATAAAATTGTTGTTTCTTGCATTACCTGCATTACCAAATGTGTGACCAGGTCTCTGACAAAATTAATGATGACTAAAGTCTTGAGACAACTGATCACTTATATAACTATGTAGAACTAATTATAATAGTGCAACTATAGATATGAGAAGAAGCAAAAAGGAAGAAACATTTCCTGGATCATTATGGATTAGTAAGACAGATGATTCAGAAAATTTTAGGTTATTAATAGAGCTTAATACAAATATAGCACATGAATGGCCTATCAATGAAATCCTCACCTGACCTAGGAATGAGACTCCCTAGCACCTTGGGACAAATTGGTCATTAAATGCCTCTTAAACCTTGGTTGAATTTATGACCCAAAGAGGGGAGACTGTGAATTAAAAGTATAACTCATCACCCAGTTATACAAGGGTTACGTCACAATCCACTGCAATCACCCACTGACAATGTGCCCTGAGGAGAATTTGGGATGAAAAAAATAGGATGAGGCATTCTGTGCTTTGGAGAAATGGGTCCCTAGATAGTTAGGATGCATATCTCAGAAAGAGTTTCAATGACCCCAGATTCTTGCATCTTCTGCTACATAGAAAAGCACTAAAATCTTTAACTCTTGATGCCTCTTCTTTGTGAGTAGCAGTAATCTTTTACCAAGATGTATGCTTGACTGCATGTATTTCCTAGCCAAAGCTTATATATATATATATATAAGTGGCTTCTCCTCTACCTCTTCAGAGCAATTTACTTAGAGCTACTAAGTTTCTGTCTTCTGGGCTATAGTCCTCACTAAGACCCTGAATAAAACTTAAATTCCCAAATCTCATGTTGTGTGTTTTTCTTTAAGCTGACAGAGGGTACCAGGTTACTCAGTCTTTGAAAAAGAAGACACATTGGATATCTTTAGTTTCATTTGGTATCTATACCTAGACCACCAGGAAAATCTGGCTTACTTTGCACTGTGAAATATGCTAAATTTTCCCAAGATATTCCACACAGAAAGAACTTGGATTTGCAAAAGTATCACAATATCACAATAGCTTTTGCTATGGGTTTGCTTAGAGAGAAGAAAATGGTGATTATTTTAACTGGTAATTTTAATTTATAATACGGAACACCACAAGACATTAGTGTTGATCTGAATAGAAAGGAAGAGATTTCAGAGACTGTATAAAGCATTCAGATGCATAAAAAGAATAAGTACTTTCTACGTCAGAGTAGTGAGATGAGTAGATCTATATCATTAAATATTTCATATATGCATAGCATTATTTGGTATTCTCATAAATAAAATGAGAAAAGTTAATTTCCTTTATTTTGGTTTTTTGAACTTGCTATTTTTATTCCTCGTTTATATAAACTGTCAATTTATGTTTTTGTCATAGCTCAATCCAACATTTCTAAAATGTAATATTTGTGTTGTTGTTGGTAGGTTTTTTTATTGCCTGTGTGGTTGTTGTTATTTTTGTCCTTAAATCAAAGCCCCAGGATTGTATTCTTCTGAGCTAAACCCAAACTGTCTTATTATTTCTGAAAAGGTGCTCACTCTCTTTGAATACTCCTCTTCAAGCCACCAATTAGAAAAAAAGAAATGCCATGATAACAAGATAGCATATTGTTCTCTTACCTTGCTTTGAAGACTGCTTTAGAGTTTCTGTCCAGGATTGAGGTAAAGATAACATGAATTTATGTCATTTAAATTAATGCTGACTTAAAATACATATATTAGTCTGCTGGCTGTTAGAAATAAACAGTATTTTCTCAATTAATTTTACTTTTCTAATAGACTTAAATATTTTAACCAAACTTACTATTGTAATAAAATGGAAGAAAACTGTGGGCTTACTTATGCTGTGGACCCCAGGTTTTTGTGAGTCCCTCAGTGACTGTCATCTTTCTTTACATTGAGGGGTACCCACTCTTTTCCCTTGTTGAAAAAATTATTTTTCTAATTCAACCACACCTAATATTTCTGGCTGTCTGTGCACAGCTCCTGAGACATGTCAGGACCTCTTGCAAACACTTAACTTGTAGATGAGGTTAGCCACAAATCTAAATGTTGTGGCCCACTGCGTCTCACCATGAAAAACCTGGAGTCTCTCAAATCCCAATTTTCTACCTGGAAGGATTAGGACAAAAAAACCTGAAGAGCTCAGAACTTGGAATAAGCCAAGTTCCATTGGAGAGAAGTTTACCAGAGATCTCAGAGTGACCAAGGGGCAGTGAACCCACAGGGTTCTGTGGGTATCTTCTCCTGACTCTAAGAGGCCTCCCAGAATCTTCACAGCTGTCCTTGAGTTGCCAAAACTATGCAATGACAAAACTAAAACAACCTAGTAATGAGTTTGATGTCATCTAGTCAAGGAAAAACAATCCATGAAATAGGGGAGTACAGTGTCTCACAAGCAGTGGAGACTCTTCCTGAGGGATTCTGGGCAAGAGCAAGTTTTATGGAGCTTTAGAAGCAGCAATGAGGAAGCATCACAAGATTGGCTAGGTGGCTAGGGATTTCCCTATAAGACTAGTAGGTTTTATTTTCTAGGATAAGTTAAGCTAGCTAAAGTTGAGATAGAGGACTGTAATTGGAGTAAGTTAGGTTTCCTTGACAGGTGTTTCTTATAAGTGCAGGTTTAGGTTTAGAATGGTGACATGGGCCAGGACACTGGAAGTAGCCTCCATTTTGTAGGTCTCAATATACAAATTAACTTTATCAAAACATATAATTCTATTTTGAATTTATCATAAATCAAATTAAAGAGTAAACTATAATGTAAATTGATCTATTTATATCAAAATAATGTTTTTTTAATTTATTTTATTTTTTTATTTTTATTTTTTTGCAGTACGCGGGCCTCTCACTGTTGTGGCCTCTCCCTTTGTGGAGCGGAGGCTCCGGACGCACGGGCTCAGAGGCCATGTCTCACAAGCCCAGCCGCTCTGTGGTATGTGGGATCTTCCCGGACCAGGGCATGAACCTGTGTCCCCTGCATCGGCAGGTGGACTCTCAACCACTGCACCTCCAGGGAAGCCCAAAATAATGTTTTTATAAACATTACTTTTTTCAGATTTTTACAAGTTTATAAGTTCTTGTTTTTCAGATATTTATTTTAGGTGAAGTTACATAATATATTTTAATGGTCAGATATTATCAATTAGCAAACATTATTTTTATTAATCTGTCATGCTTTCTCAAATTTTCTACTTACAACTTTCAATACATTATCAAAGATTAAATGTTGAGAACTGAAACAAACACACATTTCTGTTTCTGGGCTAATCAATACTAATATCACCCAAAAATAATATAGCAATTTGCTTCAAGGAATACTTACTACTGAAAGATAAGAATTATCTTTACAAAGATAATTATCTAAACAATTTATAAAGAATTATCTAAACAAATTAAAAAGTCAGCTTTTAAAAACTAACACCTTACTCATGAATCCTCAATTTAAAAACCCTTATTTTACTCTGCCTACTAAACCAATACTTAACTTTATAAACTGTACACATTCCCAGATAGTTTTCCACTTTGAAAGATCCTTTTAAAGTCACCCTATATAGATCCTAAGATTGTATAAATATTCTCTTCAGATTTCTCTCTTTCATACCAATATCAAAGTTGTGTCAATGTGGCATTCTCCCTTACATCAGTAAGTCTAGTAAACTTAAATTTGCTTAATCAGTATGTATTTTGGGGGGACTTTTAGAGGAGTAAACTTTTGATAATAGTTTTAAAATAAGTTAAATATTTTTATTTAAATGGACTCTCCTCCCCCAAAAAAACCCTACAAATCCTCAAAAAAAATATATATATATATGTTAAAAATATATAACAAATATATCTGCAACTCATCTGAAGTCTCTAGAGAGTGACTAAAAACAAACATATTCTGGAAGGGTTCAACACTGGAAGAAGAGAATGGCAATAGGTGAGTTTCCCATTTTTATGATTTTAGATTGAAAACAGACCCCAGTTCACACCATGTAGGGCTGGAAAACTGGTATAAATATTCTCATCTCATAGACTTAATGAACCAGAAGATGCATTTCAGGAAATTTACAGTACATTAAAAGTGTGGAGAGAAATCTTGAAAAGCATACTTCAGAGAGAGAAAGCGTCAAATTCCGTGTCTAATCTCTTCCTACATTTCTAGTTAACCTCTGTAATGTGAATATTCAGGACTGATGACAATCATCTCCAACTAGGCCTATAAGGCTGAACTGAAAATTCAGCTGCTTCCCACAGCAGCAAACATAGGATTTGCAGTTTGGGAAAGTAAACTTCCTGATAAAAAAATAATAATAATAATAATGTTTCTTTAAAATAATATAACACTTTCTGACTTACTTCACTGTATGACAGACTCTACGTCCATCCACCTCAGTACAAATAAATTAATTTCATTTCTTTTTATGCCTAGTAATATTCCATTGTATATATGTGCTACATCTTCTTTACCTATTCATCTGTCAATGGACACTTAGGTTGCTTCCATGTCCTGGTTTTTGTAAAGAGTGCTGCAATGAACATTGTAGTACATGACTCTTTTTAAGTTATGGTTTTCCCTATGCTAACACATATACATGGAATCTAAAAAAAAAAAAAGAGAAAAATTGTTCTGATGAACCTAGGGGCAGGACAGGAATAAAGACACAGATGTAGAGAATGAACTTGAGGACATGGGGAGGGAGAAGTTTAAGCTAGGATGAAGTGAGAGAGTAGCATTGACATATATACATTGCTAAATGTAAAATAGATAGCTAGTGGGAAGCACCTGCATCACACTGGGAGATCAGCTTGGTGTTTTGTGACCACCTAGAGGGGTGAGATAGGGAGGGTAGGAGGGAGACACAAGAGGGAGGGCATATGGGAATATATGTATACATATAGCTGATTCACTTTGTTACATAGCAGAAATTAACACAATGTTGTAAAGCAATTATACTCCAAAAAAGATGTTAAAAAAAAAGAATATAAAACAATACAGGTTCTCTTCTATGTACAGTTCATAATTTCAGGATACTAACCAAAATTATTCTATATAAGAAGAAAAGAAAAATATTACTGATAATAAAGAAAAAATGGCAACAGATGGAAATTGACATTGAGATGACCCAGATTTTGGAAACTGCGAAGATTTTAAAGTTATCATAATAATGGTCAAGGACATAACATATATTAGTAATAAGAGAAACATGTAGGAATTTCAATGAAAAATCAAAAAAAAAAAAAAAAGGAAACCTAAAATAGGGACTGAAAACAGAAAGAAAAATATCAGAATGTAAGAAAGATTAAAATATGACTGGAGTCTCATGGACATGTAGAACAATGTCAACTTCTAATATGCATGTAATTCGAGTTATAGAAAGCAAGGGGAAGAATGTAGCAGAAAGAAAATTATTTTAAGAAATAAGTAAAACTGCCTGAAAATTTCCCAAAATTGTAAAAGACATAAATTTATAGATTCAGAAGTCTCAATATACCCTGAGCATGATGAACAAAATAATTTAGACACAGAGTCAAATAGCTACAACTTTAAACTGAAGGCAAAATTGTATTCCATACAGGGCAATAATGTTTCAAATTACTTTGACTCTTCATCATAAACAATAGAAACCAGAAGATATTGAACCAATACTTTAATGTGCTGGTGAGAAAAAAAAAAAAGCCAACTCAGGACTCCACATATTAAATTATTATAACCTCTAGTTCTCTCAGATCTCTTATGTTCCCTAAATCTCTACCCTTTCAAATAATTCTCCTGACTCATTTGAAATTGAAAGCATATCCAGTATTTAATCTTGAACCAACCATTTGTGATGAAACCATCTGACTGCAATAAAAAAGGTAGGTTTGGAATTGTCTTTTAATGGTGGTTGTTTCCACTTGCCACACATCAACAACTCTCTCCCATATGGGGTTCGCATTGGTGTCAAAAATCAAACAAAAAATCGATATAGTTTTTTAAAATAAATTTTTCAATATATGTTTACTGTGAAAAACTAACATGGAATAAAGGACATTATGATAATAATTAGGAATTTTCTCATCATTTTCTAGAACATTATGAATATCAAGATAAAACAAAGAAGCAGAAATACATTATTCATTAAAAGTCACAGACTATTAACTGTTATCAATATTGATTCCAAAACTCTCCAAAACATGGTTTTCAAACTTGAGTTTACTAAGAGTAATGTAAAGACAATTAAAATTTGACAAATAAATGTTTGCCATGAAAAAAGCCTTGGTTTTTTTTCTCTGTTTTGTGCAATGATTGGTAAGTTAAAATATACAATTACATTCAAATTGAAATTAACTGTATCAATAAATAGAATACTGGGCAACAAATATAAAGTTAAGCTCTTGGTTCACATCTAATTTTATAAACATTATTTATACGTTTCAGTTCATGTGAGGTGATGTAAAAATTACTTATGTGATGCCATTTAGGGTATACTTTACCAAAAGAATCCATTTCTTTCTCTTTTTTTTAATGGTAAGAACACAATATGAAACCTACACTTTTAACAAATCTTGAAGTGCTTAATACAATATTTTTAACTATAGGCATTATGTTGTCAACAGATCTCTAGAACTCAATTACCTAACAAAACTGAAACTTTATAAACTTTAGGGAGTGAATAAGAACTCCCTATTCTTCCACCTCTCAGCCCTGAGCAACCGTTATTGTATTCTCTGCTTCTATGAGCTTAACTATTTCAGGTACCTCACATAAATGGTATCCTGCAGTATTTGTCTTTCTGTGACTGACTTATTTCATTTAACATAAAGTAAATCTGGGTTTATTCGTGTTGTCAAAAGTGGAAGAATTTCCTTCTCCTTAAAGGCTGAATAATATTTCATTGTATATACATACAATATTTTCTTTACCTTTTTATCTGTTGATGAGCTCATGGGGTGTTTTCATACATTAGCTATTGTAAATAGTGCTGCAGTGAAAATGGGAGTGCAGTGATTGCTGGATCACATAGTAGTTCTATTTATAATTTTTTGAGGAATCCCAATACTGTTTTATAGTGGCTGCTGAATTTTTTAGTCTCACTAACAGTCTGCAAGTGTTCCAATTTCTCCACAACATTTCTAACACACTTTTTATTGGTTTTATTTGTTTCGTTTTTAGTAATAACTGTCCTAAAATATGTGGGGTGAAGTCCCACTGTAGTTTTTTTTTTTGTAGTCCCCTGATAATGACGTTGAGCATCTTTTCATACAACAATTTTCAATTTGTATGTCTTCTTTGAGAAATGTCTATTTAGGTCCTTTGCCTATTTTTAATAGTTATTTTATTTTTAAATACTATTTCTTTTTGCTACTGAGTTATAGGAGACCCTTATATATCTTGGAAATTAACCACTTATCAGATATAGTTTGAAAATATTTCTCCCCTTCCCCAGGTTTTTTTTTCATTCTTTTGCTTGTCTCCTTTTCTGTGCAGAAGTTTCTTAGTTTGAGATAATCTCACCACTTTTATTTACTGTGCTTTTGGTGTCATATCCAAGAGAGCATTGCCAAGACCAATGTCAAGATGTTTTTCCTCTATGTTTTCTTCTAAAAGTTTTACAGTTTGAAATCTTACATTTAAGTATTTAATCCATTTTGAGTTGAGTTTTGTGTATGGCATAAGGTAGGGGTACAATTTTATTTTTTGCATGTGGATATCCTATTTTCTCAACACTATTGGTTAGAGACTATTCTTCCCCTCACTGTGTGCTTTATTACCTTGATTGTGGTAATGGTATCACAGGTGTTTGCATATGTCCAAACTTATCAAATTGGACACCTTAAATATGTGTAATTCTTTGTATATCAATTATACATCAAAAAAGCTGTTTAAAAAGAAAAAAATACCGATTCTTATTTTTTAAACACATACCCATTCCAAACAGACTTTTATAATTTTTAATAGAGAAAATAAAATTTAATATCAGTGGGAGAGAGAGAGTTAGATTTGAGTACACATCACAGAAAATAACATAGGAAATTAGAGAATGGATTCTGTATTTGAAACACTTTCCCTAAGTTTATTGTGAAAACTTACTCCCTAAGTTTACTGTCAAATTTTACTACTTTATAAATAGCAGCCACAGCCTTGCTCTACAACCCTGTCATATCTCATAAACTTGGCTGAGTGAATTGAGTAGATGGGGAAACTCCAAGGAAATATCAGTTACTTCAGGAAGTGGAGTCAGAGATTCAGGAGAGTCCACCCATGAATACTTTCCCAAAGCCCCAACTTTCTGTACGTAGGAACCCAAATACTGAAGGTGCTAATAAATGAGCTTCTGTCTCCATTTTAGAACTTAAAGCTTCTCTGAGATATTTCTCAATATAGATATAAAAACAATAGTGTCCTGGCTAAATTCCAGCCCAAAAATTACACACAACCTCTCCAAATCCTCCATGATCTCAAAAGTGGATATAAAATGTTAAAGGCTGTTTCTCTTAATGCTTGCCAATAGTTCAGCTACTGCTCTGATACTGGAACAAGCAAGCAAAACTCTTTAACTACACAGTGATGGTGAGCTTATAAACAGAATTGAGAACAAACACAAGTTCTGACTCCAGACTCTAAATAAAAAATAAAAATAGACATTCTGAACAGACTAACTAGTAGTGAAATTATATTTTTAATTAAAAAAAAAAAAAAAAAAACTCGAGTTCTGGCAGAGAGCGCGGTGAGAAGCGGATCGCGGCCTTCTAGCCCGGGGCCCTCTAGGCCCTCCGGCCTCTGGTCGGCAGGTGAACTGGGGGCCCCCCGGGACAGGCTCAGGCTGTGTCTTGCCGAGCCCCAAAGCCCTCGCCACAGCTGCCCACTGGCAGGGCCCGAGCCTGGAAGCAGCAACGAACTGCTCCCCCACCCCCACCTCCACGACCTAATGGCAGTGGCCCCTCGGAGCCCAGATCCTGCCCACCGCCGGGTCTCTTGACGCTATGCTGCAGGGGTTAGGCGAAGCCTACGGCAGGCCACGGAGTATGTGGCACCTTTGGGCGTCAGGTGTGGCAGGGTGAGAAGAATGGCGGCCAGTGGAATGCTGCGGAGGGCCGTTAGAGCCTCGAGGGCCCGGGAAGGGGGGTCTACGTGGACGCCAGCTCAGCCGCCCTTAGGCCTTGGCGCCCACATGGATCCGGGACCTGACGTGACCTCTCTGTCCCAGTTGGACGAGACCTTACCTCGTCCGGACAACGACGGACAAAGGCCTTAACAGGCCCGGAAGGTGAGCGGAGACCTGGTCGACGATGGATGGAACGTTAGTGGGTCATCGGGCGGTTGGTCATCGTTCTACCAAGACCTCGATGTCGGAAGATAGAAATGGTAGAATAACGTACCACATGCGACCAATAGGAAGTGCCCGCCACCCTTTGGGAAGATTTACTGGCCGTTTATAGAAGGCCTGTGTATATAATATGAAAAAGCTGCTCTCAACTTTCCCCCCAACCTTTCGAAAGAAAACTTTTTGCTACATATAGGTCTTCTAGATGTGAAGAGGTTGCCGACGTATGATAGAGTTAAAGTAACATGTCTTGTAAATGCCCATTTATTTCTTTAAGAAAACCGTAGGAAAGAAATGTCTTCTGGAAATGACTTTTCGAAATGGAGTTGTTTGACCGCCTCTAGAGGCAACATCAGGAGCCACAGAGGTCCATGTTTGTTCAGTGGGTTAGAGGACATGGAATGGAAGACTTTGAGGAGGAAGAAAAGAAGGTTCTGTGCCAGACTGGTCACAGTTAGAAGACATTTGCATATTAGAACCATTGGTTTGTGTGTGCATTTTACTCCTTACTACTGTATGTGTAGTTGACAATAAGTACTTTTTTGAAATATCTAGTCTTTCTAGATCTTCTGAAGTGCCTGATATATGTTCAAGGTAGAGGTAGTAAAAAGACATTTTGTAAATATCTTTTTGTTAAAATTCGTATGAAATGTTGTTTTTTGGGGGGGAGGGGTGGCCAAACCACCTTTTTGAACAGTACGCAGTATGCACTGTGTTTGTTTGTGCACTGGTTCAAGGTCGGGGGGAGGAGAAGGAAGTGCAAAGAGCTCTGTGCCAGTGTGTTTATAGTGAGGCAAGATTAACCATTGTCTTTTTTATGTTCCTGCAGTTTGTTTCACTTTGCTGTGTATATAGTGTATATAATGAACAAATGAGTCCTAATTTACAACATCTAGTCTTTCTAGATGTTAAAGAGGTTGCCAGTGTATGACAAAAATAGAGTTAGTAAATAATACATTTTGTACATTTTGTGTTAAAATTTCTAGGAAAGATTGTCTTCTGAAAATTTGAACATTATAGCCCTCTGGGTTGGTGGAGGGGGGAGAGAGAGAAGGGGGTTGGTCTTAGAATGGCTAGAATACTGGTATTTTGAAGACAGTTTCAGATTATAACTGTTACATGTGTGCAGTTCATTCAGTACTGCTCTGTATATAGTGGACAAATTAAGTCCTTATTTGAAACATCTAGTCCATCTAGATGTTTAGAAGTGCCCAATGTATGTTAAATGTAGAGGTGGTAAAATATCACTTTGTAAATATCTATTTGCTAAAATTCACAGGAAGTACTGTCTCTGGGAATGTTAAATGTTAAACCACCTCTCTGAGCAGTATACTATTGTCTATACTTGTTCAGTGGTTTGGAGGAGGGAGGGAAAGAATTGCAAAAGGTAATATGCTAGTGTGTTTATACCTGGACATTTTCAGACAAAACCATTTTTTGTATGTTCATTTTGTTTTGCTGTGTATATAGTGTATATAATGGACAAATTGAGTCCTAGTTTTGCAACATCTAGTCTCTAGACATTAAAGGGGTTGCCAGTGTATGACAAAGTAGTAAAATTAGCACATTTTGTATACTTTATTGAAATTCATAGGAAAGCTTGTCTTCTGTAAATGATTTTCGGATATGAATTTGTTCAACCACCTCTAAGCATTACATATGCATGTACTTGTCCACTGGATTGGTGGTGGAGAGAAGGAAGTGAGGGAGGAAATTGTTCAGGCCAAAATGGTCATATTTAGAAGATACCTCAGATTATAACCATTGTTACGTGTGTGCAATTTTATTTAACAGTGCTGTGTACATAGTGGACAAGTAAGTTCTTATATGAAATATCTATTCTTTCTAGATGTTTAGAAGTGCTTGATGTATTTAAAAGTAGTTTTAGTAGAATAATGCTTCTTGTAAATAGCTTTTAAAAACTGATGGGAAATACTGTCTTTGGAAATGGAATTGTTAAACCTCCTCTCTGAACAGTATACTCTGTGCTTGTTCATTGAGTTTAGGGAAGTGGGAGGGAAGACTGCAAAAGATGTTTTGCTAGCAGGTACTAGAACATTTCAACTTATCCATTGCTCTATATGTTACATGCATTTTGTTTAACTTTACTGTATATATTTTGTATATACTGGACCAATGGGTCCCAATTTTATAATATCTAGTCTCTAGATATTAAAGAGATTGCCAATGTATGACAAAAGTAGAGTTAGTAAACTAACACATTTTGTACACTTTGTGTTAAAATTCATTGAAAGGCCATCTTCTGAAAAGGGCCTTTGGAAGTGAAATTGTAAATCACATCTAAGTGACACCTGTGCCTGTACTTGCCCAATGTTGGATGGATGGCAGAAAGGAAGTACTGGGAGAAATGAAGTGTTCTAGATTAGAATGTTCCTATGTAGAAGACACTTTCAGATCTAACCATTGTTACATGTGTGTAGTTTATTCAACACTACTGTGTATATAGTGGACAAACTTAAGTCCTTATTTGAAACATCTAGTCTTTCTAGATGTTTAGAAGCACACAAAGTATGTTAAAAGTAGAAGTAGTGAAGTAACATATTTTGTAGATATATCCTTCTGTTAAAATTCATATGAAATACTGTCTTTTAGAAATGGAGTGATCAAAATGATCAAACCACCTCTCTGAGCAGTACACATTATTTTATTTGTGCTGGTTCAGGGGGAAAGAAGAAAGTGTAAAGGGCTTTATACCAAGACTAACCATTGTCTGGTGTGTCTCTGCATTTTGTTTTACTTGGCTGTGTACATAGTGTACATAAAGGACAGAGGGTCCAAATTTACAACATCTAGTCTTCCTAGATGTTAAAGAGGTTGCCGGTGTATGACAAAAATAGCCGATAAATACATTGTGTACACTTTGTGTTAAAATTCATAGGAAAGACTTCTGAAAACAACTGGAGGAAGTAAAATTGTTAAAATCCCCTCTAAGCATTACAGATGCTTATTATTCTTGTCCACTGGGTTTATAGAGATGAGAAGGGGAAGCTTCTAGGCCAGAGTGTTCCTGTTTAGGAGACACTTTGTGACTGTAGACTTTGTGTGCAGTTTCTTCAGTGCTACTACATGTATACATAGTGGACAAACTTAAATCTGTATTTGAAACATCTAACCTTTCTAGATGTGTAAAAGTTCACAACATATGTTGAAAATAGAGAGTTAAAAGTAACACCTTTTAAGTATTTTTTTTCTGTTAATTCATAGGAATGATTTTACTGGGGGAGTGGAAATTGTTAAACTTGAGTCTTGGAGAGTAAGCTGACTATTCATTGGGTGGTGGGGAGGTGGGGAGCGGACATGGAAGGAAGTACAGAGAAGGGATCTGTGCCCATGAGTCTTTAGACAAGTTCAGATTGTCTAACTATTGTTCTATTTGTGTGTTTTAGTTAATATTGCTGTGTATTAAAGAATAAGCAAGTCCTAATGCCCAAAGTATATTAAAAGTCAAATAACCCCTTAATAAATGCCCTTTTGTTGGATTTTAGGAAGGGCTGTGTCTTCTGGGAACGTCTATGTTAATCCACCTCTTGGAGCTAGATATGCTGGAGGAGGGGTAAGAGGAAGGGTGAAGGGAAGGGCTCTTAGCTAATATCTCCATATCTAGAAGACAGTTTTACGTTATAACCATAGGTCTAAATGTGCATTTTTGTAAAGTACCAATGCTTATTATGGACAAGGTTCATTCATCATTTTGCAACATCTAGGCTTCTTAGGAGTCCTGAGGTGACAATGTATGATAAAAAGTAGAGCTAGTGAATTAACCAATTTGTAAATATCTTTGTTATAATTAGTAAAAAAGTAGCATCTTGGACATGGAATTGTTAAACCATCTGAGAAATGTACACCAGGACTTGTTCATTAGGTTGGCAGCAGAGGGGCAGAAGGAAGTATAAAAGGGAAGGAAGTATGTAGATGTGTTCCTTTTTATATTTTAATGATAACCATTGATGTGTGTGCATCTCTTAGCTGTACTAATAGGAATATATTGTTAAGTAGTTCAGTGGAAACATACCTCCTTGCTAATATTTTAATAGTTCAGATCAGATAATGAATCCTCTTAAAAGCATTATACTTTGGGTACTCTGTTGCTTTATGTCTCATTTTTAATTGTACATTAAGGGAATGTAGTATTTTAATCATAACTCTGCCAATATCTTTATCTAGAGGCCTGTTGCCATTTTTGTCTTTTCTGAAGTTTTTGTCGCCAAGAAAGGATTACATTTTTTTTCCTTCCAGATTGAGTTGGTGTAGTGTATTTTTGGTTATCAAAATACTCATAGCTTTGGGACTTTGAAATGGTAAATATTCATTATGTGTGAAAAAGCATGATACATAACTGTATGATCTTAATTACGTAGAAATGGATGCTTAGTTGTGCTTAAATACACAAATGAGACCAAGAAGGACACATCAAATGGTAAACTGCTTGTGATGATGGATGGCTTTGTTATTTGCTTCTTGTGTTCTTTGCTTTCCTATTATGCACATGTTAACTTTTAAGAAATAAATGTTATTTTGAAAACCTTAAAAAACAACAACAGCAACAACAAAACTCTCAGCAAATGAAAGTACAGGACCAGATGGCTTCACATGGAAATTCTACCAAACATATGAAGAAAGCTAATAACTATCCTCCTCAAATTATTTTGAAAAAAATAAAAAGATGGAACACTCCCAAGTACATTCTACAAGGCCAAAATTATCCTAATAGCAAAACCAAACAAAGACAGTACAAAAAGATGAAAATTATAGGCCAATATCTGTGATGAAAACATGCAAAAATCCTCAAAAAAATATTAGAAAATTGAACTGAGCAATATATCAAAAGTATCATACACCATGATCAAGTGGGATTTATTCCAAAAATGCAATAATGGAGCAATATTTGCAAATCAATCAATGAGATACACAACATTAACAAAAGGAAAGATAAAAACCACATGATATTCTCAATAGATAGAGAAAAAGCATTTGACAAATTTCAACATCAATTTATGATTAAAAACTCTCATCAAAATGAGTTTAGAGAGAACATACCTCATATGTTCTCATAATAAAGTCCATTTATGACAAACCCACAGCCAACATCATACTCAACAGTGATAAGCTGAAAGTCTTTCCACTAAATTCAGGAACAGGACAAGAATGCCTACTCTCACCACTTCTATCTAGCCTAGTATTGGAAGTCCTAGACATAGCAATCAGACAAGGAAAAGAAATAAAAGATACCCAAACTAGAAGGGAAGAATTAAAACTGTCACCTTTTTGCAGATGACATACGATATATAGAAACCCTAAAATCCACACCAAAAAATATTAGAACTAATAAACAAATTCAGTAAAGTTGCAGGATAAAGATTAATATACAGAAATCTGTTGCTTTTCTCTACTCTAATAATAATGAACCATCAGAAAGAGAAGTGAGGTAAACAATCCCTTTTGCAATTACAACACAAAGAGTAAAATACCTAGGGATAAACTTAACCAATGAGGTGAATGACCAATACTGTGAAAAATATATGACATTGATAAAAAATTGAAGACAATATAAACAATTAGAATAATATCCCATGTTCATGAATAGGAAGAATCAATATTGCTAAAATGCCCACACTATCCAAAACAATCTACAAATTTAATTTAATCTTTTTCAAAATACCCATGACATTTTTCACAACACTAGCACAAATAATTCTGAAATTTATAATGAACCACAAAAGACTCTGAATTGCCAAAGCAATCTTGAGAAAAACAAAAAACAACGTTGGAGGTATAACCTCTCAGACTTCAGACTATAGCACAAAGCTGCAGTAATCAAACCAGTATCATACTGATGCATAGATCAAGGGAACAGAAGAGAGAGCCCAGAAATAAACACACACTCTTATGGTCAATTAATCTATGACAAAGGAGATAAGAATAATACATTGAAGGAAAGACAGTACCTTCAGTGAGTGGTGCAGGGAAAACTGGATAGCTATATGTAAAAGAATGAGGTTAGAACATTTACTCACACTGTATACAAAAATAAATTCAAAATGGATTAAAGACCTAAATGTGAGCCCTGAAACCACAAAATTCCTAGAAGAGAACATAGGCAGAACACTCTTTGAAAAAATCATATCAATATTTTTATGGATCTGTCTTCTAAGGCAAAAGAAATAAAAGCATAAAAAGAAAAAAAAAGCAACTAACTAAACTTAAAAGCTTCTGTGCATCAAAAGAAACCATTGACAAAACGAAAAGATCACCTCCTGAAGGGAAGAAAATATCTGCAAATGATATGATCTATCAGGGGTTAATATCCAAAGTATTTAAACAGCTCAGACAATTCAATATAAAAACAAACAAACAAACAAAACAAGTAAATAATGGGGAGAAGACCTGAATAGACATTTTTTTTCAAAGAAGATATACAGATGGCCAACAGGTGCATGAAAAAATGCTCAACATTGCTAATCATCAGAGAAATGCAAATCAAAACCACAATGAGATATCACCTCACACCTGTCAGAATGGCTAGCATCAAAAAGTTTACAAATAACAAATTTTGATGAGGATGTGGAGAAAGGGCAATTATAGTACACTCTTGGTGGGATTGCAAGTTGGTGCAGCCACTAAGGAAAACAATACAGAGTTTCCTCAAGAAACTAAAAATAGAGCTACCATATGATCTGGCAATTCTACTGCTCAGTATATATCTAAAGGAAAGAAAAAATGCTAGTTCAAAAATATACATACACCCCAATATTCATAACAACATTATTTACAGTAGCCATAATATGGAAGCAATCTAGGTGTCCATCAACAGATAAATGGATACAGAAGACTTGATATATATATATATATATATATATATATATATATATATATATATATATATTCCATACACAATGGAATATTGCTCAGCCATCAAAAATAATAAAATTATTCCTTTTGCAAAAACATGGATGGAACCTATAGAATATTATGCTTAGTGAAATGTCAGACAGAAAAAGACGAATACTCTATTACACTTATGTTGAATAAAAAAAATAATAAAAATAAAAATAAACAAATGAATGTATATATCAAAATAGAAACAGACTCACAGATATAGAGAACAAACTAGTGGTTACCAGTGCAGAGAGGGAAGGGGCAAGGGGCAATATAGGAGTATAGGATCAAGAGACATAAACTACCATGCATAAAATAAATAAGCAACAAGCACAGAGAAATACAGCCATTATTTTGTAATAGATTTAAATGGAATATGAATTATAAAAATAGTGAATAACTATGTTGTACACCTGAAACTAGTGTAATATTGTAAATCAACTGCACTTCAATCAAATATTTTTAAAGTAAAAATGAAAG
The DNA here is from genome assembly GCF_964374135.1 of Grampus griseus. NCBI lineage: Eukaryota > Metazoa > Chordata > Mammalia > Artiodactyla > Delphinidae > Grampus > Grampus griseus. Next base: position 37,779,196 of record NC_139012.1, on the reverse strand, counting down.
TAGAACAATGTGAAATTTATTATGATAACTTTTATAGTCATGCAGGTGTAAAGCATAAGGAAGCCAAGAAAACAGAAATGATCAGATGTTAGGCATTAACCCAAGAAAAATACATGTTAATGAGCACATCTTTTAAATGTGGGTTTATGAACTCATCTGAGACAGTAGCAAGACAATTAACCCAAAAGTGTGAATTAAGCCAAGTAAATGGTGGTGGATTTGATTGAGGAGTTTAATAAATTATACCCAGTTAGACGTATTCACATTTATTTTTAAAATTTTGCTATTTAAACAAAACAGGACTGCCACTGATTCTGGCTCAGAAGCCGCCAGTTTAAAACCATTGTTTTGACTAATTCTCCTCAGGTTAAGCTGTACAGTTTTGCTTTTGTTTTCCTTGTTACGTCTTACACCTCTTTCTATTCATGTTACATATAACGTGAATATTTTCTTCTCTATGTGAATTCACCTTATAACAGTAGTAGTAACCTACTATATGCCAGGCAATAATCTAATCTTTACAATGAGGCTGTGAGGTTACTCATTTTACCCCATTCTCCATGAAAGAAACAGGAAGGTTGAATCTAATAACTTGTCCAAAATTAAACAACTAGAAAGTAGCAGGGCTGGTATTGGCTCATGATATAGTGAAACTCTAATATATTTACAATTTATACATATTCATTTTGTTGTGAGAAAAAGGAGCTAAGTTGTATATGCTGAAAGCATCCCAGCAACTCTGAAATATAATGTAAAGAACTCTACAAAAAAATGGAAGGGGGAAAGTTCATATAATTGAAAAATAATGGACAAAGGACTTGATTCAAACAAAACTATATTCGAATTGCCAGCTGTGTGAGCTATTCTGAGTTCCTTAAATATTTTAAACATAAATGTGCTCATCATGTTAAATGTGCTCATCATGTTAAATGTGTTTAACAGTCCTGACTGGTTTGCAACAATTATGGTAAAATATGACAAATTGTAAATAAATGTGAAACCTGTCCAAGTATCCACCCACCAAAAGGGCGGGAAATTCCATAGTAGTTTCTTGGTTAGGTTAGAATAGACAATACCCATTAGACATTCATCTTGCAAGATGCCTGGTGTCTCAAACCATAGGTATCACATTTGTGGGGATTTTTTGCCTTCGTCCTTAAACCTCTGAAGCTTTACCATCTGCCTGGTGCTGTTTTGTGTTCTTGTGAAGTCTAATCTGCCCAACTCTCTTCTCAATAGGACAAAGTTTTATATCATAGTTCCTGAATAAAGGCTCCATTCTGTTTATGGTAAGCTTAACCTTGTGTTTTCTTAGGCTCAGGCCCCAGGGTCTTTTCTCATAGTGACCAGTCCATACCAGTTTCCCTATTCAGCCATTTATGCTCAATATCTGTTTACCTAAGAGTAACTGCATTCCATTTCCTCCTCTCTGTCAAGAGGATATGCAAATAGCCCTTCTTTCTCTTTCTAACACAACTCTTCTTTGCTCCATTAAAAAGTGTTTAAACTTTGGACTCTACAAAACACCTGTTGATATTTCTCAGGCATTAGATGAATCAAAACTTGAGACACACAAAACTTTTACTTCCTCATGGAAAGAGGAAAAATATCTATTTTGATACCTACTCATTTTGATATGAGTATAAGCTACCACTGAGAAACTTAAATAAAATAAGCTCCTACACTAGCAAAACCAAAACAAAACAAACTAGAATACAAACTGAGTCATTAGTAAGTCTTCAGTAAGCCTTCAATATCTAATTGGCTTGATATTCTTCCATATATATTCTTACTGAGATAATAGAGCATATTTCCTACAGTCATTTGAGAAATCAAATAAATGATATAATATGTATAACCATTTAGAGAACTTTATGTTACATCATGGTAAATGGTAGGTGTTATTGATGTACAAACATAGTTTTGGAAAAAAGGTAAAATGGCCTAGAGATAAATTAATCTATGAAGAAAGAAAGGAAATGATAAATTTTCAACTAAGTAACCATTTCACAAGAACAGTATTTTAAATAATAATACTTTTTTTTTTTTTTTTTTACTGTCCTAAACTATGCAAACAATCGGTCGTTACACACATCCAATATCAAGAAGTATTTTTGAGATATAGGTCTGAATTTAGATATGCATGGTTTTAGAACTCTTGCTTTGAAATTTATTAACTATGAACATTTGGGAAATTTCCTCAAGCTTTTTTAAAGTTGTAAATAAGAATAATGGAAGTATATATCCCAGATAGTAAGCTTTTGTTGTTGTTGCTTATTTGTTTGATTTTTTAGGATCCAGACGGTTAATTAAGCAAAATCCCTTATACTATGCCTAGCATTAGTGAATGCACAAAATATCTCAAAAGATTCTTTCTCCTTTCCCTCTCTTCTTTCTCCCCTTCCTTCTGCTTCTTCTCCAGATCCTTCTTCTTTTTCTTTGTTACTATTGATTCTATTATTCTAATAGAGACTGAGTATAATTACTGCTAGTATCATTATTACCAAACTTGAAAAGTGATGTTACCTTGTAGAATGACATTGATACTCATGTATTTAATGTTTATATTAGGAAAATAATTTTTATTTTGCAGGTTGTGAGATTTCCCTATAACTTGATCAGCTCCAAAAAGAAAAATCTTCTTTGTACTCTCATTAGAATAATAATGTTTGATACAAAGAGAGATATTTTGGTGATGATGATAATGGTGTTAATGTTGATGATGGTGGTGGTCATGGTGATAGCAGTGGTAGTGGTGATGGTGTGGGTAGTGATGGGAATTAAAAAGCATGGTAATTATTCCTTTGACAGACTCCTGAATTTGATTTATAAAATGTTGAGTCCAACTGTTATTGTTTCATTTGTCCCAGTGATTCACTTCAATGCTTTAGAAAGTCCAATGTATGTAAATGTTTATGGAGGATGGGAAATTTGAAAAAAATTTGGAAAAATATCAAATTTTAAAGACAAAATGGACAAATGGACTCATTAAATTACAGAATCAACTGCAAGTAATGGGAAATGGGAGAAAAACAGGTTAAGTGGTGAAACCAAGTGTGGTAAATGGAAAATATTTAAAACTAAAAGCAATTAATATGTGATTTTACCTTTATTTATGCTACTGATTAACTTTCAGCTTTGAAGTTTATCTCATATATAAGGAAATTCTAAAATAAGAAAGAAATCAGAGAAGTCATAATATCTCATGTAATAAGAGCTAATAAATTATTATAAATCACATTGAACATTCATGTTCTCAATGATATTAGTTCTCTTAACATGAAAGCCCTATTTCTGTATCCTATACTTATACTCATGGTTCTTTTTATTCTCTAATATAAAACATTCACATTCTCAACTTGAAAATGCTTCAAAATAAGGATTCACTAGTTTATTTCTTTAAGGAAATAAGATCAATAACAAAAAGCTAGAAACAATAGAAATTCACACATGCAATGAGTTAGTTGAACCACAGTCATTTTTGGCCCTTTTATTTTTATCTCATAGGAAAAAAGCATGGTAAATCAAATTCTTGCTAACAAAAGCATTTAATTTTAGCAAGTAATTTAAAAAAATCCCTAGCTGGTATAAAATGCTACTTTGCTTTTCAAACTACAAGAAGGAATAGTACCACAGAGAGGCCATAGAGGTTTAGTTACCAGTTGTAAAATAAACAGATCCTTACAGAATGGATATATTTTTACTCACTACTGTGCTTATAATGAGATTGAATTCAACTTCTTGTGTACTAATGGCATTAAATTGTGTACATAAAAGTGATGGAATAGGGTGATATGGGGATTAGACAAAGTGATCAAAGGTTTAGGAGAATGATACAAAATTAATATAAGCTTGATTTTTAAACTCATAGATGTGCATTTCTTTGACTTTTTTGGAAGAAAGTGAAGCAGCAATGGTAACCTTTTAAGTAGGAGTGGAGATGATGTCAATCTGGAGTCAGTAAGTTATGATATATCTATTTTGGTTTCTGTGAGGGTTTATTTTGACTTTTGTTTTATTTTGTTTAATTTTGGTATTTTTTGAGTTTGGTTTTCAATTTGATCCAAAAAAAAAATGTTAAGATCAAAAATACAAACAAAATGCTCATTTAGAATGTGGACTTAATAAAATAAAAATCTCATTTGATAAAATCTAGTACCCACAAAAAGTGACATAAAATCATTAATTAAAGGCATTAGTGGTCTCTAGTAAAGAAAATAATATGAACAGTCTGTATTACTAGGGAATCCATTTTATAAGTATATTCTATAATTCCTTTGTATTCAAATCAAACTGTCCAATAGAATTCTAGGATTACATGAAAAGGTTCTGCTATTTGGTTTCACAGAAAATATCCATTATTTAAACCATCTGATATTTAATATTGCACTTAATGTCCAATAGTAAACCAACTGAGATCCATATTGTATCTAAGGGGTTATGTCTTTTTGATTGTTGTATTCATAATATACATTGAAATAAGCATTGACTAATATCTTATCAGGGATAGAAGAGCAACAACATAATGTTCAGTTACCAAGATGACTTCACTTGTCCTCTCGGGCTACACTTTCCCACATTAATTACTCCTCTAGGTGAATGCATCAAATACCAGTTGAAAGGAAACGATCAATTAATTCATGTTTAATAAAACTCTGTAGAATATTTTTGTTTAATGATATTTTAAGAAAACTAGAGCATGAATTAAAATTAAATCACACAAATATGTATGTATACTAATGTTAACCTGGTTTCATTAAGCTAAAAGAGAAAGTGTATAAGCTAGAGTATTTTATAAGCATAAGATGCATAATCTGAGTATTAAAACTTGTTCTATTATAGTCAATCTTTTTGCATTTAAAAAATTTAAAAATAATTTTATAAGGTTATTTACATATGTTGCAATGTCTTTTATGCTTCTTTGTAAATGAGAATGCCTAATGCATTTTTTTCACTTTTACCCTTCATATTCTAAATGTATTTGAATTTTGCAATATGCTGCATATGTGAACAAAAATGTGGCATACACACATGAAAGTTCCCTTTTAATGGTTTCATACCACCGACATAAATATGAAAACTTCGTTTTATATGTTTTTTGGTAAATGTAATCTTCTTATTTGAACCCTAGATACATTGAAAATGTAGCTGACTCACATTTCTAATCACTACTTCATCAGTAAAAATGTTGAAGGATCATATAAAGCATAAGGAATGAGTTTTAGTCTCCATTTTAATTAGTCACACCTATCTTGTTAGATATTAGCTCTGAATATAAACCTGTTAACCAAGATCCAAATTATTAAGATTAAGGTATAATTAGCTATTGAAATCTGTTATGTCATTCAATTCTATCAATTCCTTTGCTTAAATTTATCACATAGTTAATTCCAAAATTATGCACTACAATCTACAACGGTCTAATCAGTCTATAGTTGGAAGCAGATATAATTTTTCAAAATATTGCACCAGCATTTTCATTATCACATTTGCATTGTTTGCCTACTCTTTCTTCTTTCTTTTTTTAATTTAATTTTTTATTTTATGTTGGAGTATAGTTGATTTACAATGTTGTTTACTCTTTCTATGACTAATAATATAAGTAAATTTAACTTAAATCTTGTACCTTAGATGTTAGCAGTTTCCAGTCTCTTCAATTGTTTGAATTGTGTCTGGCATAGCAAGTGGATTCAGTTAAACACTGTTTAAGAAGACCATGCCATTTGAATGCCTTTTTCTGTTAGTGTGAAGGATTTTAATATTCTTGAAAGAAAATACCTCAAAACAGGCAATTTTTTTCAATAAAATACGTTAGCAATGTAAATTAAAATAAGGGTAAGCAAAGAACAAATAAATCATTGTTAGCATTGATTTTATTTCACAAAATGCAAACCTTTCAGATTATTTACTTTTATTAATTTTAAACATTATTTGGAAACTAAACTCAGAAAAACATTTTAAATGTTTTTAAAATATTTTAAGAAACATTTTAATTTCTTAAATGGAAAGACATGTTTTAAAATTTTAAAACAAATCTTAATTTAAATCAATACTCCTCAACACAAGTGGGCCTCTAATTTTCTTTTCATTTCCATAGTCCATTAATTTTCCATATTTCCTAGTTACTATTTCTTAGATTCTTTTATCAAATCAAAAACTACTCTTCTTTATTCTTACTTTTACCTGTTGAGGTTTCCTCCTGTTTCCCTAAAAACATAGATCTTAAAAGAAGTCCCACATACTCCAACTAAGACATCTATCCACTTACCCAAATTTGGATGATACATTCTTCCTTCTCACATGCTGCTATAGATAAACTATATCTAAGTTCCTAATTAATATCTGTGCCCTTTCTTTATGAATAGATTCCTTCTCCTCAGAAACATCATTTCATCATTTGTCTTCTTTCTCCATAACAACATGTTTTCCCTCTTTACTATACCATTCTCATTAGCAGCAATAATGTGATTTCTTGAAACTTAAAAAAAATAAAATAATAAAAAGTCACAATCTAAACAAACTCTCTCCTTCTTCTACTCCATTTTCTCCTTTATAGCTCCAGTTTCTCTCTTGAACATTACGTAGTCATGCTCCTCACCACCCTTTTGTCCTAATCTCCACATCTGTATGTCCAATGACATTGTGTCTTCATTTTATTTGATGAACTATTGTCAGCTGCAATTGACTCAGTTGATCATTTTCTCACTTCAAGTAGCTATATCAATTGGCTCCTAGGACATCACAGTCCCTTGAAATTACTTCTTTCTCACTGGATACTCTTTTCAGTTTTTTACTAGTTTTTCACTAAAACTGTAAACATTAGAGGGCTCCAGGATTTGGTTCTTGGATCATTTGTCTTTTTTTCCATATTTTATTTTATTCATTTTTTATTTATTTATTTATTTTATTCATTTTCATCATTTAAAATATCATCTATATTTTATGTCTTAAACATTTATATTTCCTGCCTTTAATACTCCTTTGAACACTACACTTTTGAGATTACAATTGAAAATTCTAGTAAGTATATCAAGAAATTATCAGGGTTATTGAGGTAAATTTTACTTACAATAAAATGCATCATTTAACATGCACAATTTGTTGTTTTGTGACATGTATGTATCCATAAACCATCTCTAAGTTCAAGATAATGAATATATCTATTACGCCCTTTTCTTATAACCCTTTGTAATACTTCACTTTTATCTCTTCCCTTTCTCATCCCCCATTCTCCAGCCTTAGTCTCCAGGTCACAACTTACCTGCTTTCTGCCACTACAGATTAGTCTGTATTTTCTATAGTTCAAGATAAATTTAATTACACAGTGTATACTTCATTTGGGCTGGCTTTCTTCACTCAGTATGGCTATTTTGAGAATCACCCATGTTGTTTCATGCATCGATAGTTCATTCATTTTAATTATGGAGTAGCATCCACTTGTAACTATGCAACCATTTAGGACCCCAAACAATCCTTGCTTAACAATCACCTTTACTTCTTGCCAGCTGTAATCCTAATTTTGACAAAAAACTTATGTAACTTTGCAGTTTTTGCCTATATTGGCCTCCTCCAGTGGAACACAATTCAAGTGCTCTTGAATCCACATCTTCCAGGATTTTGTCCTCAGTTTGGCTGGAATAACACTCTTTTCTATTCTTATTATAGACTGTTTATTATTTCTGTCAACAATTATAATAATTTCCTAGGCCAGCAGTTAGCAAATTTTTCTCTGTAAGGTGCCAGACAGTAAATATTTTTTACTTTGCAGGCCACATGGTCTCTCGCCTAACCCCTCAACTCTGATATTGCAGTGTACAGATAGCCACAGACAACATATAAATGAATGAATCTGGCTGTGTTCCAATAAAACTTTATTAACAAAAACTGATGTCATTCTGGATTTGGTTCATGGGTCATAGTTTGCCATCTCTTGTCTTCGAATCTAGAGATGATTCAGCAAAGTGAAAGAAAAGTCACCTCCTGGAAGAGCAAGAAATTTAAATATCTTTAGTGGGGATTTGTCCCAAGCCCTTGTTCTCATTTCTCACCAGTGTCCATTGCTTTCCATCACTCTCACGTGACTCCATTATGCTGATCTAGTTGCATGTTTTATGGTGTATGTCAAACACCATCTTTTCAGGCACCCAAACCAGAATTGAGGCCTTAATATTGTACTTCTCATTCAACCTTACTGCTCTTTCAGTATTTATTTATGTACTCAGGAGATTTTATCCTCTTACAATCTAAAACATGCATGCATGCATCTCTCCATCTGCTTTTCAATTCCTGGGATATATTTAACCAAGAAATTATTATAATTTATTTATACCTTCAGTATTCTTCATTTCCTCTATTCCAATTGCCATACTCTTTGACTTTATGCTAAGAATATAAACTCTTATTTTGTTGTTGTTGTTTTGTTTGTTTGTTTGTTTGTTTTGTGGTACATGGGTCTCTCACTGTTGTGGCCTCTTCCATTGCAGAGCACAGGCTCCGGACATGCAGGCTTAGTGGCCATGGCTCATGGGCCTAGCCGCTCTGCGGCATGTGGGATCTTCTTGGACCAGGACACGAACCCGTGTCCCCTGCATCAGCAGACAGACTCTCAACCACTGCGCCACCAGAGAAGCCCAAGAATATAAACCCTTGAATCTTTATATTCAAAACCCTTTATAATCTGACTTCTAATCCAGTGTCAACTTTCAACGTCAGGTCCATGTAACACTCACAGAAAGTCATACTAGCCTACTTGCAGTATCCATAACATGTTCTTTCCTACACTCAGGCATTTGTTCCACATATTTCTGCACATCCCCACACTGATTTTTTTTCTCCATAATCTGGACAATGCTCATGTATTTTCAATAGAATAAGGAACTCCAGGAAACATATATGCATTGGACCTATTAAATCCTCTGTCAAGAAGCATTTTATACTGTGTTACAATTAGCTCTCTTTTTGTCCCTCTAATTCACTCATTTATAAGACCTCTGAACTTTGGGGTCCATATTATAAATGTATATGTTTTAAAAGTCTGAGTTCAATAGTTAAATGTTTGTTTGATTCTTAAAATTAATCAGTTTTAACAATTGATATATCTTCTTCTGGGATCAATTCTTAGATCATTATGTGATGTCCTTCTTTGTTTCTCACAACAGTCTGCTTTAAAAACTATTTTGCCTGATATAAATATTGCTACTTTGACTTCCTTTTCATTCTCATTTACATGGAATAACTTTTTTCATCCCCTCACTTTCAATCTGTGTGTGTTTAGATCTGAAGTGATTATCTTGGAGGCAGCACATATACAGGTCTTGTTTTTGTATCCATTCAGCCACTCTGTCATTTGATTGATTGGATCACTTAGTCCTTTTTCATTTAAATATATATAATATATATATGTAAAAAATATATATGTTACTCATATATAGTGTACTTACTGTCATTTTTGTAAATTATTTTGTGCTGTTTTTGTAGTTCATTTTGATTCTTTCTTCTTTTTTCTCTTCCCTTATGATATTATGACTATATTTAGTGCTATGTTTGGATTTTTCTCTTCATTCTTTGTGTATCAATTATAGATTTTTAGTTTGTGATTACCATGATGTTTATATATAACAATGTATATATAATTATATTTTAAAATATAAAATATATATTATTTTACATATAAAATTATTTTAAGTTACTGATCTCTTAATTTAAAATGCATTTTAACAAAGCTGCATTTATATATGCACCCAAAATAAGACCACCAAAATAATAAAGCAAATTTTAACAGACATAAAGGGAGAAATTGGCAGTAACAATAAGAGTAGAGGACTATAACACCTCACTTACATCAATGGATAGATCGTCTAGAGAGAGTATCAATAATGAAACACTAGCCTTAAATGACACATTGTATCAGCTGAACATAATAGATATACATAGAACATTTCATCCAAAAGCAGCAGAATAAACATTCTTTTCAAGTGCACATGAAACATTCTCAAGATAGATCACATTCTAGGCCACAAAATAAGCATTGGTAAATTTAAGAAAATTGAAATCTTGTCAAGCATCTCTTCTGTTCACAATGCTATGAGACTAGAAATAAACTACAAGAAAAAAAACAGTGAAAATAGAAAGACAGGGAGGTTAAACAATGTGCTACTAAACAACAAATGGATCACTGGAGAAATGAAAGAAAAAATTTAAAAATTCTTGGACACAAGTGAAAATGAAAGTATAACAATCCAAAATCTATTGAATGAAGCAAAATAATTCTAAGAGGGAAGTTTACAGAAATACAAGCCCACCTCAAGAAACAAGGAAAATGTCAAATAAACAACCTAACCATAAACCTAAAGGAGCCAGAAAATAAGAACAAATGAAACCCAAGGTTAGTAGAAGGAAAGAAATAAAGATCAGAGCAATAATACATGTAATAAAGACTAAAGAAACCATAGAAAATATCAATGAACCTAAGAGATGGCCCTTGGAAAGATAAAGAAATTTGACAAACCTTTAGTGAGACTCATCAAGAAAAAGAGAGGGACCAAATCAATAAAATCAGAAATGAAAAAGAAGTTACAACTGATGGTACAGAAATACAAAGGATCACAAGAGATTACTATGAACAATTATATGCCAATAAAATGGACAAAGAAAAAAAATGGATAAATTCCTGGAAATGTACAATCATCTCCCAACACTGAACCAGGAAGAAACAAAAACATATGAAGAGACAAATTACCAGTAATAAAAAAATCCCAACAAACAAAATTCTAGGACCAGATGCATTCACAGGGGTATTCTACCAAACATTTAGACAAGAGTTAACACCTATCCTTCTCCAACTATTACAAAAAATTTCAGAGAAAGGAGTGTTTTTGAGGTTAGAATCACCCTGATCCCAAAACCAGAAGAAGATATCAAAACCAGAAGATAGCATGAAAAAAGAAAATTACAGGCCAATATCACTGATGAACCTAGATGCAAAAATCCTCAACACAATATGAGCAAACTTAATCCAACAGTACATTAAAAGGATTATACACCATAACCAAATGGAGGTTTACCCAGGGATGAAAGAATGATTCAATATCTGATTTTTCAGTATGAAACACCATATTAACAAATTGAAGAATAAAAACCATATGATCACCTCAATAGATATAGGAAAAGTTTTTGAAAAAAATTCAACATTCATTCATGATAAAATCTTTCCAGAAAGTGGGTATAGAGGAAGCACACTGCAACATAATAAAGGCCATATATGATAAACCCACAGTTAACATCATTCTCATCAATGAAAAGATGAAATCACTTCCTCGAAATCAGGAACAAGACAAGGATGCCCAATCTTGCTGCTTTTATTCAACACAGTATTACAAGTCCCAGCCACAGCAATAAGACAAGAAAAATAAATAAATAAAAGGGATCCAAATCGAAAAAGAAGTAAAACTGTCATTGTTTGCAGATGGCATGATACTATATATAGAAAATCCTAAATATGCCACCAAAAAATGATTTGAGCTAATCAATGAATTTGGTAAAGTTGCACAATACAAAATTCGTACGTAGGCCTATTGCATTTCTATACACTAGTAAATGAACTGTCAAAAAGAGAATTTAAGAAAATAATCAATTATAATTACATCAAAAAAATAAAATACCTAAAAATAAACCTAACCAAGGAGGTAACAGATCTGTCCTTGAAAAACTAAAGACACTGAAGTATGAAATTGAATACAACACAAACAGTTGGAAAAATATAACATGTTCATGTACTGGAAGAATTGATATTGTTAAAATGCTGATACTCCCAAAGACAATTTACAGATTCAGTGCAATCCCTATCAAAATGGCAATAGCATTTTTCATGAGCTAAAACAAATTATTCTAAAGTTTGTATGGAAACACAAAATACCCCAAATGGCCAAAACAATATTGAGGAAGAAGAACAAAACTGAAGAATCACTCTCCCTGTTTTCCAACTATACTACAAAGCTACAGTGACCAATAGAGTATAGTATTGACATGAAAACAGACACATAGATCAATGGAGCAGAATAGAAAGCCCAGAAATAAATCCACACACTTATGGTCAATTAATCTACAGCAAAGGAGGCAAGAATATACAATAGAAAAAAGACAGTCTCCTCAATAATTGGCTCTGGGAAAACTGGACAGCTACATGTAAAAGAATAGAATTAGAATATTTTCTCACATCTAATACAAAACTAAATTAAAATGGATGAAAGAGCTAACTGTAAGACCGAAGCCATAAAATTCTTAGAAGAAAACAGAATGCTCTTTGACATAAATCATAAGAAGATATTTGGAATCTCTCTCCTAAGACAAAGGAAATAAAAGCAAAAATAAACAAATGGGAGCTAGTTAAACTTAAAAGATTTGCACATCAAAGGCAACCATCAACAAAATGAAAAGACCCAATGAATGGGAGAAAATATTTGCAAATGATATGACCACTAAGGGATTAATATCCAAAATATATAAAAAGCTCATATAGCTCAGTATCAGGAAACAAACAACCTGATTAATAAAGGTGCAGAACTGAATAGACAAGTTTTTCAAAGAGAAAATGCAGGTGGCTAACAGGCATATGAAACAATGCTCACCATCACTAATCATTGGGGAAATGCAAATCAAAACTGCAATGAGAAATTACCTCACATCTGTCAGAATGGCTGTCATCAAAAAAAAAAAAAAGTCCACAAATAACAAATGTTGGCAAAGATGTGGAGAAAAGGGAACCCTCATACACTGTTGGTGAGAATGTAAATTTTTGCAATCAGTATGGAAAATAATATGGAGGTTTTTCAAAAGCTGAAAATCGAACTAACCTATTACCCAGCAATGCCACTCCTGGGTAGTTATCTGAAAAAGAACAAGACACTAATTTGAAAAGACACATGCACCCCAGTGTTCATAGCAGCATTATTTACAATTGTCAAGACATGGAAGCAATCTAAGTGTCATTTAACCAATGAATGGATAAAGAAGATGTGATGGTATATATGTATGTGTATATATATACCTACATATGTATATCACATCATATTATATATATGATGGAATATTAACCACAAAAAAGAATAAAAATTTGCCACTTATAACACCATGCATAAGCCTGGAGGTTGTGATGCTTGGTGAAATAAGTCAGGCAGAAGATGACATATACTGTATATTATCACTTTTATGTGGCATCTAAAAAATAAAACAAAGTAGTGAATACAACTAAAAGAGATAGACTAACAGATATAGAGAACAAGCTAATGGTTACTAGTTGGGAGAGGAAAGGGGGAGGGGTGTGTTGTAGTTTTTTTTATGACAGTGTTTTTGAAAGCAAGTTTATCACATGAGATGAATTGTGCCGAAACACAGTAGTAGAGGGCTGTCGTTTGTTTAGGCAAAACAGCGTTGTCTGTCTTGTTGTGGTAGCTTTTATTAAAGCATTATTTATGTTTACATTTTAAGACTTGTTTTTTTAACATTTTAGAAATTTCAAAGTAGCAACATATGTTTTTATTGATTATACAAGTAACAATGGGCTTTCTTGAAGATATGTCGTGTTTTGTCCTTGAGCGCAAAAGCAGCACAAGGACATTGTCTTGTGTTTTTATTATTTTGATTATACTGAAGTAGTACAAGGACATTTCCTTGTGTTCTCACCATTTTGATTATACTGAGGACATCTCATGGATCAGTGCCCAAAGCACTCAATGTTTATTTGTAGGCCCCTGGTTTGTTGGGGGGGGGGGCTCAAAGCATTTAGGACTGTTTACAGTTCTGGCTTATTTGTATGTTCCTGGTTTGTCGGGGGGGGGGTGGTGCTCAAAGCAATCAGGACTGTTTGTAGTTTTGGCTTATTTGCCAGCCCCCAGTTTGCTGGGGGTGGGGGGGTGCTCATGGGTCATGTTTCCTTTTTATATCCTCAGTTATTTCATTACATTTCCCCCTTTTTGTTTTGTAGCTTGTGTAGCATCAAGGAGAACACGGTAGCTTGTTGTGATGTTGTATGGCGGGTAGTTTTTATTTGTTGTTGGACTACAATTAAACATATGATTATTATTATAATGAGCATTAGCAATCTTGTAGTAGAACTAAATAAAGCATTGTAATTTAGATATGAGATTTAAATTATTAAATCCTTGAATAATTTTAGACCATATTTTTTGTGAATTAAGTTGTAATTCTTTTTGAAAAGTTTGTTGAATTTTTTTTGTAAATTTACAATTTTTTGTCAAATTTTTATGATGTAATAAATGTTTTTTATTTTTGTTTAGGGGAATGTAGACTGATTATATGGAACAGAAGTGACACAAAAGGCACTTTGATTTTAGTTACAACGTAGTTTTATTTGTTTTTGTAAATTTACAAGTTGGCCCCCCAACATAACTACAGTTTGTTGTAAATCTGTTATTTTGAATGTATTTTTGAATCAATTTGTTATTGAGAGGACCAAAGTATTTTAGAATTTTTATGTCAATCAGTTATATAATTAACGGTCTGAATAGATTGTTTTAAAGCAACTTCAGCTACTGCAGCAGTAGCTGTTATGGTTGTAATATCTATGACAGCTGTAATTAACATTTTTATAAATTTTTTACTTTTGTTTAATGTATCAGTTAAATATTGTAAAACAGCCATAGGAAGAGATTTTTGTCATTTTCTTTTAAGATTGATAGGAAGCCAAAGGCCTGTCCAAGTTTGTAAGATATACAAACTTTTAGTAGATATGTTAAAAGATATACTAGAGTTAATGTAGGTATATAGAGAGTAATTTTTACACATTATAATACCTTGAGTCTTATTTTATATAGTTGGTCCCTTTAACAATATATAAGGTAATTTTACATAATTACGAGTATACTGAGTAACATTTTTATGAAAAGTCAAACTATGATTTTCAGATTTGTTAACCATATGTTTAACCCAAGTATTAATCTTTTTTAAAGCTGTCATAAGTTTTTACAAGTCCTTTTGGATAGGATGTCTATTTAAATGAGGACCTGGAGGAGAAAATCCTCCAGTATGTCATACTATGGTATTATTAATAGTATTGTTATAAATAGTGTTATTTTTTTTTTATGTCAGTGTAAATTTTTTAGATCTCTCTTTCCTCAGGTGGAGCCAAAAGGGCTTCAATCAATGATGTTTTCCCAAGAAGTATTAACAAGAACCCGAACCATTTTTTTCTCGGTATCGAGTTCAATGGACCCAATCTGATAATCGATCCATAAGAGGCACCTGGCACGGAGGCAAGTAAGGTGTGGAAACATTTTTATTAAGAGTGGAATTAGAACTTTTAAAATTATAAGTACTCAAAAGATATAACCCATGATATTTGTTTTTATTTTTGACAACATTAAATCATGCCTGATAATTTATTTTAAGGCAATGATCTTTTTTTTTATACAAATAGGAGGTCTATTAACACCCACTGTGTAATTTTTTATTATCCTTTTTTTTTTTTTTTTGGCTTTAAAGGGCCTCTATCATCGAAAGGACCAGGCAACTATCTAGACTAATTTACATATACAAGAATTGGGGCATCTCACCAGGTAACCCCCATATTAAGAGGAGGGTTAGGAAAGTAAGTTCAATAAGTATGGTTAGTACAATTTATCTTATTGGCTGATATGTTTATTACCTGTGTAGACAACATTGTCATCATGGCCATAAAAAGATTGGTGTTATTGAGGGGTTTACCCTGTGAAATAACAAGATTTTTGGCAGTGTCTATAAATTTTTTTATTTGTTCCCAGGTCAATGGAGGTGTCTTTTTTTTCCCACCAAGTCTTAAACTGTATATATTGTCCAGGTTTAAGAACAGTCTTGGCAAGCGCCTCCCAATCTTGAGGAATTAATTTGTTTTTGGAAGCATACCTAGACAAAAGACCTTGAACATAATCGGAATGTATCCCATATGTATTAATGGCTTTTTTTAGCATTTTTAAAATTTTTACATCATGAGGGTTATACTTAACGTTTATATATCTATTTGGAAATTGATCATTAGTAGGCATAGCTTGTCTAACAATAGGGAAAGCAAAAAATTATTTAGAATATTTTTTTTAATTTATCTATTTTTTTAACAATAGCTTATTAGATTTAGGTTTTAGAGGAAAGTGAAACTGACGAGAGGCTCCAACATGATAAGCTCTTATTTTTAAAGGAGGAGCCGAAGGAATAGTAGGACATGGCTCCTGATATAAAGGAGTGATAGTATTGTTTTTATTTTTTTTTAATTTAACCATCAAAATTTTTAACTTTGAAAGTATATCAGAAATCTCATTCTATTGAGAAAGTGGCATCTTATTTTGTTTGTTAGCCTGCTCCCGATCTTTATCATCATCAGAAAAAGCCCCTTTATCATTGGAACCTGAAAAATCCTCTCCTGTCTCAGACACAAGGGGAGGAGGAGGTGGAGGAAGGTCCTCTATAGGAGACTCACGAAACAGAGTACGAAAAGCAGCAGAATGATCGGGAGCAGAATTTGGACGCTGAGGGCGTGCCCCATTTTCATTTTTAGTTTCAGATTGTAATGGTTCCAGGGCAAGGGAAATTAATTTACAAAGAGACCAAACACGGACAGATATAGGGTCTCCATGTTGATGAGCTCTTCTTAAGCTCGTATAACCTGTATCCAAACTTTTAAATTTAACTGGTTATGACCAGTAGGTTGAAACCAGTAACAATGTTTACGAACCAGCGTAAACAATTTATCAAAAAATTTTGGTTTCATTTTCATTTTTGAACTCCGTAATAACTGTTTCAGGAGTCTAATGTATTGAAATTTTACTGAATGGGAATTCCCCATTATAGTTACTCTACTGTTCCCGAAGGTTTCGCTTACTCTTGAGCGGACCAAATTTCCCTTCGGTCCCGCGATCATGTGATTACTTACCTTTAGGTCCCTGTTCGGGCGCCAAATGTTGTAGTTTTTTTTTTTATGACGGGGTTTTTGAAAGCAAGCTCATCACATGAGATGAATTGTGCCGAAGCACAGCAGTAGAGGGCTGCCGCTCGCTCAGGCAAAACAGCGTTGTCTGTCCTGCTGTGGTAACTTTTATTAAAGCATTATCTATGTTTACATTTTAAGACTTGTTTTTTTAACATTTTAGAAATGCCAAAGCAGCAACATATGTTTTTATTGATTATACAGGCAACAACGGGCTTTCTTGAAGATATGTCTTGTTTTGTCCTTGAGCGCAAAAGCAGCACAAGGACATTGTCTTGTGTTTTTATTATTTTGATTATACTGAAGTAGTACAAGGACATTTCCTTGTGTTCCCACCATTTTGATTATACTGAGGACATCTCATGGATCAGTGCCCAAAGCACTCAATGTTTATTTGTAGGCCCCTGGTTTGTTGGGGGGGGGGGGGGGTTCAAAGCATTTAGGACTGTTTACAGTTCTGGCTTATTTGTATGTCCCCGGTTTGTCGGGGGCGGGGGGTGGTGCTCAAAGCAATTAGGACTGTTTGTAGTTTTGGCTTATTTGCCAGCCCCCAGTTTGCTGGGGGTGGGGGGGGGGCTCATGGGTCATGTTTCCTTTTTATGTCCTCAGTTATTTCATTACAGGTGTGAGATAAGGGTATGGGATTTAGGAGACACAAACTAGTATGTGAACAATAAATAAGCAACAAAGACATATTGCACAGCACTGGGAAATATAGTCATTATTTTGTAATAACTTTAAATGAAGTATAATCTATAAAAATATTGAATCATTATGTTGTACACCTGAACTAATATAATATTGTAAATCAACTGTACCTCAGTTTAAAAAAAATAATCAAATTTACTATATTTCGAAGCACTCTTTCATGGGGTTGAAAGGCTTAATATAATTGGGAGAAACTGAGTGACAGGGAGGGTGGGAGGGAGGGAGACACAAGAGGGAAGAGATATGGGAACATATGTATAACTGATACACTTTGTTATAAAGCAGAAACTAACACACCATTGTAAAGCAATTATACCCCAATAAAGATGTTAAAAAAAAAAAAAAGAATAGATGGATCTGCAGCAAAGCACCTCATCATAACTATCAGAAGAAAAAGGTAAATTCTTAAAATCACTAATACAGGCAGACACATATAATTCAATCTGGAAGGGGTTTCATAGAATTTCTAACTTTCAATATCATATTGAAGACTATTTGTAGAAAATGCTTTGCTTTTTTCTTGAGGTATTTGGTCTTGTGAACTTGAATTCACATACTAATGCCATTATATCTGGACTTATTTATATAATACAATGGTTTGTTCAACTGTGTAATGATTCCCTCCATTGATTTTATTATAAATCTTTGTAGAAAATACATGAAAGAAGTGTTTTCTGGAAAAGTCTTTGAAGATAAATGTTGGTTTAGATATTCACATAACTAGAAAATGTATTTTATTTGCATTGGCCTTGCTTTCTTCTGTTACAGGGTAATATCTGTCTATGTATTATTAAAGAAACATTCAATAACCCCAGATACCCACTTTTAACTTTATAAAGAACATATAGATTCAACAAATCAAACTTTGAGATAGAAAATATGAATAAAATTAAATATTTGGCATTCTTATTCATATTTTTGAATTACACAGACTTCTGTTTATAAAAATGGATGACTTCATTTTACAAATAAGGGGAAAAGCCATAGCATGAATTGCTCTACCCTATAGATACAAATTCAAAATATGTATTTTGTTCTTCTTGGATAAAATAGCTACATGTGATAGATCAGTGAGGAGATCACAAAGTGATCCAAGACAAAAATTAAGCAGTCATGATCCATATAATTTAATAGGGGACAGAATCGAGTTACAAATATATGTAAACTTTGTGGAAATTAAATAATTTATATCATCAACTGCTTGCTTTCACCCAGTATCTGTTCTTCCCTTCCCCTATAGTAAGAGAAATACAACTTTTTAGTTAGGTATATCTTAACGTAAAGAATATATATGATGTTATGCCTTACTACTGGCTGTTGTCATGTGACTAAATTCTGTCCAGTGAGAAATAAGCATATGTGTAACCTGGCAGTTACAAAGGGCCTGTAATAATTAGTGAACATGCAATTTTTTTTTATCCTGTTCCTTAATACATTTTTTTCTTAATTCTTATTGTCATTGTTGCTGTTCTACTCTGTTTCCTCCTCCCCCTCCTCCTTCTCCCCTTGCTTCTCTTTCTCTACCTCATTCTTGTTCTCTTCCTTCTCCACCATCTCAATTCTCACTCTTTCTTTCTTAAGATTTTAAGGAAAACAACTATGAAACCCTTATCATGACTATGACATGCAATATTTTGAGAACATTGGTAGCTACCCCATTGTGCCTGACTAAAAAACATCCTCTGCCTCCCTCTAAAAATAACCATTATCCTGACTTTTAAAAATAATATTTCCTTCTTTCTCCTATAGTTTAGAGTATTCTTAAAGTTTTAAATACTTATACAGATTTATACTATATGGATTTTTCTGAGACTTGTATCTTTGACTATGCTCTTGCATCATTTACTTAATTAATTTTTATTTCTGCATATTATTTTATTCAACAAATGTAGCATAATTTATAGATTCTACTGCTAACACTTTATTTTTTGTTCTGTTTCTCTATTATGAACAACAATGTTGCCATAAACATCATTTGATATGTCTCCTAATACATATATGCAAGATTTCCTCTCTTGGAAGTGGAATTTCAAGATTGAGACGATAATGCCAAACACCAAAATATTTTTTTTTTTCCAAATTAAACTACTATGAGCAATTTAAGAGCTTTTCTGGTGCTGTAATTTCTTGCCAATATTGGTTGGGTTAAAGTTTTTTTATATATGCAAATATGGTGGATGAGTAATGTTTTTATCTTTGACTCTCTCACTATACAAAGTTGACTAACATTTCTTCTTCTTGAGTTGCTTTAGGTGTAAAGAGAGGTTGTTTCTTTGAGATTTTTCTTGTTTCCTGAGGGAAGATTGTATTGGTATAAAGTTTCCAGTTAGAACTGCTTTTGCTGCATCCCATAGGTTTTGGATTGTTCTGTCTTCACTGTCTTTTGTCTCTAGGGATTTTTAAAATTTCCTCTTTGATTTCTTCATTGATGCATTGGTTGGTTAGTAACATATTGTTTAGCCTCCATGTGTTTGTGTTCTTACAGTTATTTTTTTCCTGTAATTGATTTCTAATCTCATAACGTTGTGGTCAAAAAGATGCTTGATATGATTTCAATTTTCTTAAAAATCTTAAAGAAAATACTAGCAAATTGAATCCAGCAACACATTAAAAGGATCAGACACCATGATCAAGTGATATTTCCCAGGGATGCAAGGATTCTTCAATATATGAAAATCAATCAATGTGATAGAGTGCATTAACAAACTGAAGAATAAGAAACATATGATCATCTTAATAAATACAGAAATATCTTTTGACAATATTCAACACCCATTTATGATAAAAACACTCCAGAAAGTGGGCATAGATGGAAGCTTCCTCAACATAATAAAGGCCATATATGACAAACCTACAGCAAATATCATTCTCATTGGTGAAAAATGGAAAGCATTTCCTCTAAGATCAGGGCTAGAAAAGGATATCCACTCTTTCCACTTTTATTCAACACAGTTTTGGAAGTCCTAGACATGGCAATCAGAGAAGAAAAAGAAATAAAAAGAATACAAATTGGAAAATACCATGTAAAATTGTCATTGTTTGCAGATGACATGATGCTATACACAGCAAATCATAAAGATGTTACCAGAAAATTACTAGAGCTCATCAAAGAATTTGGTAAAGTTGCAGGATACAAAATTCATACACAGAAATCTCTTGCATTCCTATACACTAGCAACAAAAGATCAGAAAGACAAATTAAGGAAACAATCCCACTTTTCCCATCAAGAAAAATAAAATACCTAGGAATAAACTTACATAGAGGTTTATGAAACCTAATGAAAGTTAAAATCTTTTGCACAAAAACAAAATGAAAATACAACCCACAGAATGGGAAAAAATATTTGCAAACAAAGTGACCAACAGGGGATTAATCTCCAAAATATACAAACAGCTCTTGTAGCTCTATATAAAAAAAAAAAGCAAACAACCTAATCAAAATCTAACTAGACATTTCTCCAAGACATAAAAGATGGTCAAGAGGCACAGGAAAAGATGTTTGAGTTCACTAATTATTAGAGAAATTTAAATAAAAGCTACAATGAGGTATCACTTCACACCATTCAGAATGGCCATCATCAAAAAATCTACAAACAATGAATGCTGGACAGGGTGTGGAGAAAAGGGAACCCTCCTACACTGTTGGTGGAAATGTAATTGGTACAGCCACTGTGGAGAAGAGTATGGAGGTTCCTTTAAAAACTAAAAATAGAGCTATCACATGATCCTGCAATCCAACTCTTGGCATATATCTGGAGAAAAACATGGTCTGAAAGAATACATGCACCCCAATATTCATTGCAGCACTGTTTACAATAGGCAAGACATGGAAGCAACCTAAATGTCCATCAATCAATAAAGAAAAGGAAGAAGAAGATGTGGTACATATATACAATGCAATATTACTCAGCCATTAAAAAGAATGAAATAGTGTCATTTGCAGCAACATGGATGGGCATAGAGATTGTCATACTGAGTGAAGTAAGCCAGACAAAGACAAATATCATATGATGTTGCTTATGTGTGGAATCTAAAAAAAATGATACTATATATATATATTTGTAAGTGTCCTAAATGTATTTCCAGGTTATAATATATCCTTTTACCACATTACTTTAATGGCTGTATAGTATTTCATTTACGAATGCATGATTATTATTTTTAAAATATCTATTTTTCCTAACAAAATTGAAAGCAAGCATGACTCTAAGAATATGTAGTATAGAATATTTAGATGAGGACTGAAAGGAAGATAAAGATAACTTGATTTAGGTTCCAGCTTTTTTTCTTAGTGTATTTCATCAATTCTAAGGATAACTTTTCAAAATGCTTCTGAATTTAAGATGTAGCTGACAGTAGCTCTCACCCAAGAAGTTGTCAACTCTTGCACTGTACATTGCAACTTCTGTAGGTGGCTTATATGCAGGTCTAAAGCAGAATAATGGAGAGCTCTTTGAGAAATGCTGTACCAACATCAATTCAGAAGGCACATGAAATGACTCCATATGATAAAACACAGATTTTTTTGGCAGGTCCCATTTTTAAACATTTGTTATTTTTTTCAATTTTTAAAGGTTACTTTCAATTTACAGTTATTACAAAATATTGGCTATATTCCCCATGTTGTACATCTGTGAGCCTATCTTACACCCACTAGTTTATTCTTCTCACTCCCTCAACCATATATTGCCCTTCCCCCACCAGTGGTAAACAGTTTTTTCTCTATATCTGTGAGTCTGCTTCCTTTTTGTTATATCTACTAGTTTGTTGTATTTTTTAGATTCCACATAAAGCAGTACCATACAGGATTTATCTTTGGCTGTCTGACTTATTTCACTTGGCATAGTGCCCTCCAAGTCCATCCATGTTCCTGCAAATGGCAAATTTCACTCTTTTATATGGCTTAGTGGTATTCTCTTATATATATATATATACACACATATATATGTATATATATATATATATATATATATATATATATATATATATATATATATATACCACAGTTTCTTAATCCATTCATCTGTTGATGGATGCTTAGGTTGTTTCCATGTCTTGGCAATTGTAAATAATGTTGCTATGAATATTGGGGTGTATGTATCTTTTCAAATTAGGGTCTTTGTTTTTTTCTGATGTGTACTCAGATGTAGAATTGCTGAGTCATATGGTAGTTCTATTTTTAGTTTTTTGAGAAAATTACATACTGTTTCCACAGTGGTTGCTCCAAATTACATTCCCATCAATGGTGTACAAGAGTTTCCTTTTATCTGCATTCTTGCCAACATTTGTTATTTGTGGACTTTTTAATGATAGCCATTCTGACAGGTGTGAGGTAATATCTTACTGTGGTATTGATTTGCATTTACCCGATGATTAGAGACAGTGAACGTCTTTTCATGTGCCTGTTGGCCATCTGCATTTCCTCTTTGGAAAAATGTCTATTCTGTTATTCTTCCCTATTTTTAGTTTGGTTGTTTGTTTTGTTTGCTGTTGAGTTGTATGATCGGTTTATATATGTTGGATATTAATCCATTATCGGTCATATCATTTGCAAATATTTTCTCCCATTCATTTTGTCTTTTCATTTTGTTGATGGTTTCTTTTATTGTGCAAAAACTTTTAACTTTAATTAGGTTCCATTTGTTTATTTTTGCTTTCATGTCCTTTACTTTAGGCGAGGAATCCAAAAAATACTACTGTGACTTATGTCAAAGAGTGTTCTGGCTATGTTTTCCTCTAGGAGTTTTACAGTATCTAGTCTTGCTGATTAGGTCTTTAATCCATTTTTAGTTTATTTTTGTATACGGTGTTAGAGAATGTTCTAATCTCATCATTTTACATGTAGCTGTCCAGTTTTCTCAGCACCATTTATTTAAGAGACTGTCTTTTCTCTATTGTATATTCTTGCCTCCTTTGTCATAGATTAATTGACCATGAGTGCATCGGTTTACTTTTGGGCTTTCTAAAAACACAGATTTTTAAAATTCTGAGTTAAAAAGTGGTTCAGGAGTTATGGATGCTAAATGTAAAGGATATTTTAGGTATACTCTAAACTTTAATTTGCATGTATTTTCTTTTTCATAGAGTCATGACAGATATGTGTAAAAAATCTATTCTAAATTACTCAATTTTCAGTAACTATTCAATAAAAATTAAAAGTGTTACAAAATCATTGTGAAACCATTTGCCAAAATGATGTTTTCCCTAGTTATATGTAAATTGGTGGTTCGTCTAATCATCAGTAGTGTCCTGGATGTAATGAATTTCAGGTAATTGTATAATCCAAGATAGTTCAATTACCTAAATGAGGGGTTGACTAAATTACTCATGTCAGAATTGTTTCATCAGCTTCTTCTGATAAAGGAGACAGAATTTTTGCCCTCAAAAGATATTCTTTTCACTAGGAGTTTTCATCTGGTTTCCTTTATCTTAGAATAAAAATATCCTTAATAGTCTTACATGTGAAATGCACACACAAACACACACACATTCCTGCTGACACACATAGGCACACCCATACATATATCCCTAGTATTTATACATTTTTGCACTTAATGCTTCTGCTCCTTATTTCTCATTTATTCATCAAAACACTAAAATCTACAATGTAACATCAATATATTAATTTAGTGATCCCATTTAGTTCATTAGTGACTGAGAGTTTACTATACCTGGAGAAAAATTTTTAATCCTCATCTTGGCCACTTACATATATTTCAGATTGCTAGTCATTCTGAGTTTCAGAATGAGGGTCTTATATATCTTAACTTTACCTATCTAGGCACTCTTTGTTCTTTTCTTACATCTCTTGTTTGAATATCTCAATCACAGTTAAGGAACTTTCTTCCTCCTTTTTCTCCTTTCCACTTTGGAGTCCCATAGAACTATCTTCAGTTCTATTGTCTTCTCACTCTGTGTTCTCTCCATTGCACTTTCTTGCATGCCCATTGCTTCAATAACCCCCAAGTAACAATAGTTTATAGATCTGAATTTTCTCATATTCTATCTAAGATATCCAACAATTTTCTAGACAACCAAATCTAGAAGTCTTATGTGTCTCTCAAATTATCTTCATTTTCATGTCTGTTTTTGCTTCTAAAATCTTATGAAAATACTGTTTTTCACCCTGAACAAGGGTAGCTACTATCCCTGATCCCATGCTTTAGAAGGCCCTACCTCTCATAGTAGTATGCGTGTACAATTATGAAAGACCACTTGGGCACTGCTGCCAATTGGGAGAATGCTGGTACAAATGATGGTACAGGGCAACTTGTTATCATAAATATTCTCTTTTGTAATTGACCTGATCAGGACTCCAAATGCTTCTCCACATTTTTTTCCTCTGTGTTCTTGAAACAAAAATCCTGAGGTCTCAGTCTGAAGTTTTGTGGGTGTAACACTGTCAATATAAGATGATTTTTCAGGGTGCAGGGAAGACTTCTTTTCAGACTACAGAAGCCCATGGTATTCTCTTCCTAAACACATTGCCCTATAGATCAAAAGTAACAAATATTTAGACTTTTACCTAATCACATGCTTTTTAAAATTCCGTATTTAATTTTGCCTGGTTTTGAATTTTTATAAATGGAATTATGTAACAGTTATTCTTTTCTGTCTTCTTTCATTCAAGTTTAGTGGGTTTTCAATATTCATCAAATTTTCATTACTATAATTGTTTACTGAATTTTTTTTGCCTGTATGTTCTGAATTACTAAGAGTAGTTTAAAATCTCCAAGTCTGTGTATCTGCTTATTTCTCCTTGTACTTTGTTGAAATATGCTTCATACATTTTGAGATCATATTACATATGAAAAGCATGCAAATTTAAAATATATGCATCTTCCTAGAAATTTTTAACTTTTAATCAATATGAAGTCACATTTTAATCTATGTCATCTGATACCAATATAGTTACAACACCTTTCTTTTAGTCATTTTTGCAATGTATACCTTTTTCCATTTATTTATATATAAAATTTCTGGATGTGTATGGCTTTTACATGTCACAACCAAAATTAGTTTTTGTAATCAAAATCACAGCAATTTCCCTTTAAATAATTTATTTTTATTCATTTATTTTAAAATAATTTATTTAAACTAAAATAAAACAAAACGTTTTACCCATTTTTTTCACCCTTCACCCTTTCCCCCAACATCTGGCAACAACCAATCTGTTCTCTATATCTGTGAGCTTGTTTTATTTTTTTAATTTATTTTTTTTAGATGCCACATGTAAGAGAGATTATATGGTATTTGTATTTTTTTTGTCTGACTTATTTCACTTAGCACCATGCCTTAGAGGTCCATCCATTCTGTTGCAAATGGCAAGATTTTATTCTTTTTTTATGGCTGAATAATATCCCATTATGTATATATATATATATTCATATTCCATAATTTACATATATATGCAATGAATATGGGGGTGCATATACCTTCTCAAATTAGTGTTTTCATTTTCTTCAGAGAAATACCCCAAAGTGGGATTGCTGAATTGTATGGTAGTCTATTTTTATTTTTTTTGAGGAAACCCCATACTGTTTTCCATAGTTGCTGCACCAATTTATAGTCCCATTAGCTGTGCACAGGTGTTCCACTTTCTCCACATCCTATCCAAGACTTATTATTTCTAGTCGTTTAGATAATAGCAATTCCAACAGATGTGGTGTAATATCTCATTGTGGTACTGATTTGCGTTTCCCTGATGAATAATAAAGTGCAGAATATTTTCATGTGCCTGTTGGCCATCTGTATGTCTTCTCTGGAAAATGTCTATTTAGATCTTCTGCCCATTTTGGATTCATTATATTTTGCTATTGAATTGTATGAGTTCTTCATATATTTTGGTTATTAGCTGCTTATCAGATATATTATATGCAAATACTTTTTCCATTCAACAGTTTGCCCTTTTATTTTGTCAATGATTTCCTTTGCTGTGCAAAACTTTTTAGTTTGATGTAATCCCACTTATTTATTTTTGCTTTTGTTGCTTTTACTTTCAGTGTCAGATTTAAAAAAAATCATCAAGGCCTATGTCAAAGAGTTTGCCACATATGTTTTCTAGGAATTATACAATTTCAGGTCTTATATTCAAATATTTAATTCATTTTGAGTTAATTTTTATATGTGGTATAAAATCATTGTCCAGTTTCATTTTTTTGCATGGCTGTCCATTTTTTCCAACACCATTTATTGAAGAGACTGTCTTTTCCCTATTGTATATTTTTGGCTAGTTTTGTCATTGGCTAGTTTTGCCATAATTTACTGAATGTGTGGGTTTATTTCTGGGATCTCTATTTCGTTCCACTGATCTATGTGTCTTTTTTTATGCCAATACACTGTTTTAATACCTATAGTTTAGTAATAGAATTTGAAATCAATGACAATGATGCCTCCGACTTTGTCTTCTTTCTAAGTTTGCTTTGGCTATTCAGAGTCTTTATGGTTCCATAAAAATTTTAGCTTTGTAATAGAGCTTGAAATCAGGGACCATGATGCCTTCACCTTTGTCTTCTTTCTCAGGTGTGCTTTGGCTACTCAGGGGCCTTATGGTTCCATTTTATTCTGTGAAAAATACTATTGGAATTTTGGTAGAGATTGCATTGAATTTCTATTTTGCTTTGGGTAATATGGTCATTTTAACAATAGTAATTCTTCCAACTCATTAGCATGGAATATCACTCCATTTATTTTTGTCTTCAATTTCTTTCATTAATATTTTATAATTTTCAATATACAGTTATTTCACCTCGTTGGTTAAATTTATTCCTAGGTACTTTATTTTTGGATGCAATTGTAAACAGGATTGTTTTCTTAAATATTATTTCTTCTGATTCATAATTTGTGTATAGGAATTCATCAGACTTTTGTGTATTGCTTTTATATCCTGAAACTTTACTGAATTTACTAGTTCTAATAGTTTTTTGTTGGAGCCTATAGGGTTTTCTATATATGAGATCATGTCATCTGCAAATAGTGACAATTTTCCTTCTCTTCCAATTCAGATGCCTTTTCTTTTTCTTGTCTGATTGCTGTAACTCAGACTGCTAATAGTGTGTTGAATAAAAGTGGCAATAGTGGACATTATTGTCTTGTTTCAGTTTTTCCACATTGAATATGATGTTAGCTATGGGCTTGTCATATATGGGCTTTATTACATTTAGGTATGTTCCCTCTTTATCCACTTTGTTGAAAGCTTTTGCCATAAATGGATATTGAAATATGACTTTTTCTGCATCTGTTGAGAGGTCATTTACTCCATACGTCCTTATTGTAATCTCTGATATGTTTGATTTAAATCTGTCTTTCTATGTGCTTTCTAATTGTCCTGGTTGTTTTATATTCTATTTTTTTAAGTGGCTTCGTTTGAAATTGTAGTTTTATATTCATTATCTAATTTTATTATTTTTCTTCTGTCAGTTTATAAGGTATACATTATTTCCAAAATCTTAGTGCTTATCATAGAACAGTGGTCAGCAAGTTATTCCTGCACATGACATGCCATATCTTATCATGTCCATTATTTATATATAGTCTTTAGCTGTTTTTGCACTAATATGGCAGAGTTGCATAGGTAACAGAAACTATATAGCCCATAAACATGAAATTATTTTCTATGTGGCCCTTTATAGGAAAAGCTTGCCTACCTATGCTATATAAAATAAAATATCAAATTCAAATATGACTGCTTTTCCGCACAAGATTTTTATAAGGACCAGATATAGCCAACTGCTTAAAACAATGAAAAATTCAGACAAAATAAATGAAACAATAATTTTTAAGACACTGAACATCAGGCAAGAGAGAACAATAATTCCTGAGAATGGGAAATGAGCCCTATGCTTGTGGCAATTTATTGCCTGGAGAGTTTCCACAATGCAAAGAAGATACAGTGAACTAGGCAAGGACTAAATTTCAAAAATATTTCTTCAACTAGTCTTGTCACTGATGTCCCTCTGGCTGCTATTTCCCCAGTTTGTAACCTTTTCCCTTACTCCCCCATCTCCCTCACACAAACTTATTGTTTTTTTTTTTGCAGTACACAGGACTCTCACTGTTGTGGCCTCTCCCGTTGTGGAGCCCAGGCTCTGGACGTGCAGGCTCAGCGGCCATGGCTCACAGGCTCCATGGCATGTGGGATCTTCCGGGGCACGAACCTGTGTCCCCTGCATCAGCAGGCGAACTCTCAACCACTGCGCCACCAGGGAAGCCCCACACACAAACTTATTAAAGACAGCTTTCAATCTCCCTGGTGGTTTGGTTTGGTTGATTGGTTTTATCTTAATTACTATTGTTGTTTATTGTTGTTGTTTTTGTCACTCCCTGAAAACCAAGTTACTATCTGTCTTGTTTAATGTTTCCTGGGTTAATCTTATGAGTGCACTCAGCAGTCTATGTGAATGGTCTTCTTAGAATAACTGGGATCTCTTTTTATTTTCTTGACCACGACTGATATAATTTTCTTAGATTTTACTTGCCTCAGCTTTTGACCTGATTTTGGAAAATCTTAGTATTTTTATTCCTTGTATCCAGCTCATTAGTTCATTAACATCAATGCCAACTTCGTGCTCTCTCTAGTAAAAAAGTTGGATCATGACCATCTTCCTGCTCAATATTCTTTAAGAAAGATCCATATACTATGGATGAGTTAATTTATTTTCATAGAAGACTAATCCCATTATTATCTTTCAGGGTCTAGAAGACTCCTATCTGAGGGTGTCTATAGTTATCAAGTTAAATCTTGCCTGTATATTCTCTGAAGGTGTTTTTCTATATTTAATGCTTATAACCTATAAAGCAACATAAACCTTCAAAACACCATAATGTAAAATTACTCTAGGGACTAATTATCAACAACAACTTAATTATCAAGTTTCCAATATTTAAGAGTACTAAGCTAAGAATTATAATTATATTATCCTACTAATAACCATGAATTTTGGCCATTGTTTGTTGGAATAGCCCTATTTACATAGTCCAATATCTAATGTTTTACTGAGTAAATGCAAAACTGCAATATGCTGATATTTATAATTACATTATTTTAAAGCTATTTTCTAAACACAAAAAATAGATGGCAACAGCATCAATTCATCACATTTCTTTTCAGCTATGAGATTAAATTTTGTGGAAAATAATACTATACAAAAAGGTGTTTTCCCCTTTGTGCTTGAGTTTATGCACTATCTTATACCATTAACCTCAAAAAACAGTCTTGTTACCAATGAAAGAGAATTGGTGATACTAGATGTAGAAGCAGAAAATCAGTTATAGGTATAAGAATAAAGTATCCATATTTGTATAAAAAATATTTTTTCCAAAACTTCAAGTCAAATATGATCAAATGCATATGAAATGTGTTTTTCTCAAATGGACACAGAAAGCTCACACGTATTTTTACATAATTAAATAAAAGCATTTGTCAAATCCTATGAATTTAGGTTAAACCAATAGAGACAGTGCAAATTTACTGTTAGTCTATGTTTGTTCTGTTTCTATCTGTACCTTCCAGCTGTGTCAAAAAAAAGTGCATGAAATCAGCCATTACATTAATTAAATTAGATTTTCTGGAGAACACTAAGAAATAAAAGGTTATATTCAAGGTCTATACTATGGAGACATTTTTGCTTCCATTGCAATGTTTCTTTATGATGTTAAAAGGCATATAAGCAAGTAAATAAACAAAATACCTAATACATTTGAAAAATCTTAGGTGGGTTTTTAAATTCATCTACTAAGATTTTCTTCTGTTGCTGCAATTTGAATATAGAATTTTTGATACATGCTCATGCCTTGTACTTTTTCACCTTTTCCTTTATGTTTTAATGCCAATAAAGCACTAATTTGCAATCTTGACTTCCCAAAGGAGCCCAAAAATTCATCCTGATTTTGAAAAGGATCTTTCTAACTAAGTGTATCAAAATTATATTATTTGAATTAATTGAAAAGGATAGTGCAGTAACAAAAAGTTGCCAAATCACAAGGAAAAAAAGAAAACTAATGATAAAAGAAGACAGAAAATAAGAAATTGCTCAAGAACCATGAGATTAAAACAGATAAACCAGGTAGTTATACCACTCATTTAAAATGTATGTATCATTGTTAATTTCAACTTTCTCCAACTGTTATCTTCTCATTCAACCTGTAATTTTCTACTTCTGGATGTTTGCATTGCTCACATCCAGGAGAAAACATACATGTAGTTTCATGAAAAGTTAGCATTTCAATGTCTGGAAAGCTAATCATTGTATCCCCAGTACCCCAGTGTTCCCCAGTACTGAACTCTTTTATCTACAGATAAATTCTACCACTCTCCA
This sequence comes from Grampus griseus, assembly GCF_964374135.1. Classification (NCBI taxonomy): domain Eukaryota; kingdom Metazoa; phylum Chordata; class Mammalia; order Artiodactyla; family Delphinidae; genus Grampus; species Grampus griseus. Next base: position 37,748,200 of record NC_139012.1, on the reverse strand, counting down.
ATTTTCTCATCTCTTCTCCACTATTTCAAAACAAGCAAACAAAAAATCTTTTGTGTCACTCAGGTAAAATAATTAAAATCTACATACATATGGTATCATATGTTTCTATTATGAACAATGTATTTTAAATTCTAAATTTAAAAAAAGATTATTGATAAATTGGTGGTTTAGAATTTTATTTTATATATTGGCTTTATTTTTCTGTGACATTATGCTGGGCATAAAAATGATTCAAAAGTAATAAAATAAATTTAAAGTTTTACCTCTAATGGAAATGGCATTATATATGATTGTTATATGTGCAACCAAACATCAAGAAAGGAGAGATGAAATGCCCAACATCATACATTGAGGCAGGTTAGTATTGGAAATGAAACTGAGGTAGGAGATAGATGGATCCCTGGGCTGGACAGTCTGGTGTTTGTCAAGTGGAATAAAATTGTAACTTTGTTCTCACCCAGACACTCCAAGGACAAAGCTAGTGGCAGAAGCTGAGCTCTGCTGAAGTAAAGAGATAAGGTGACCACTCCTGAGGTCAGGAAAACTTCCTTATCTGCACATGCACAGGAAGGGTTCTTGTGGGTCAAAAAAGGGAGGGGGCTACCACCCCATAATATGTGTGGACATGCACCTACAGGCCTCTGTAGTGGGATCTATCCTAGCAAAAATTTGCGTACGCATATTGGGGAGGGTCCCGGGACCAGTCAGTTGTGAAAAAAGAAACAAGGTGATTGGCCAAATGTAAACAAGACCCGGAAGGACTGTCCTATATAAGTGACTTAAATCACCTCTTTCCTGAGCTCCTCATTCAGGACTCCTGCACTCCTCTCGGGTGTGTATTTCTGCCTAGCGTCTGACTTACTGTGCTCCTCCTCATTAGAGAGGACAGCCATATCCCTTCTCTCTGGGTTTGTATTTCTGCCTTGCTTCTGTCTCAAATAAACAAACTGTTTCTCTATGCACTCTCCTACATGTTATGCTGTGTCTCTAATAATAAACTTTGTACCTGTTTTTACATATTTTACCTCCTTGAAACATTCTTGCATTTAAATGGGGGAAAGAGCTACTTTGCTTCTAGCCTCTAGCCCCTGGTGGACTAGCGGTTAGGATTCCCGGTTTTTCATCCAGGCTACTCAGGTTCAATTTCTGGGCAGGGAACTAAGATCTCTCTGCTGTCCCTATGAGAATCAAAACCTGCTATTTCTACTCAACAAATCTTCATAAGATACTTAAAACTCTACCAATATTCTAGACCACAGTTCTGTCTTCAGTAGTTTACAGCAGTGCTTGTTCCAAGTGCCACAACCTGTATTGGTAGCTTTTGTGATTTAGAAGAAAAGAACAGTACCAAGAAAGAGAAACAGAGGGCATAATAATTAGAATACTGTCATTCTTCTCATCCATTTCATTTTTCTGCTGATTTCTCCATACCTAGTTGTTGTGATGAAAAGAAATTCTACCCCAATGTCATTCTGCTTTATTACCTCTTTTGTGCCAGGCCCCTTGAACTACTTTTGATAATTTCCTCTCTAAAGTAACAGCCTTCAACATGGCAGTCTTGAGGCAGAGATTGTCTTGTTTAGCTTCTTTATTATAAAGAGTAATTTTTTGTTGGACACATAGTAGGCACCAAATAGTCAACATCCTGTGAGTGTTGCAAATGGGAAAGGGGAAGGAAGTGTCATTTAAGAAGTATCTATGGATTTTTAGCAATCATGATAAATACTGTTACACATTCATCTCTTGAATTCTCACAGTCCTCAAAAGAGAACTATTATGACCTTCATTGTAGTGGGAGGAATAAGACATTAAAGAGATAAGGCAGTAGTCTTCTTACTTAAGGTTACAGAGTTTATAGGTTAGGTACAATGACAAATTACAAAGTACTCACAGTTAATGACCTTTGAGGATGTTGTCTCAGACACATCTCTGCACTGCAAAATTGAACTTTCTTTGAACTGTACCAGTACCAAGGACATCATCAGTCATATTCAGAACACCTGCCAGTTGCATTAGTTTTATGTATAAGGGTTTATATGATGGCAATAAAAATGTGAGGAGAATAAACTGACATTGAGAAAATCAATAATATGAGATCTTTTAACTGTTTTAAAATAACCTATGTATTCGAAAGTTAGGAGAATATTTTAAAAATACTGTAAATCATAAAAACTGAGAATGTGGCATAGGTGAGACATAATTTTCTCCAATGAGAAACCAATCCTTGATTTAAAGAAATTCTAAGGTTGGTCAGGGCCATTTAATTACACTGGACACAGGAGAGAATTCAAGGCAGATGAAAAAGAAAAAATATATATAGAGAGGATATAAACAGGACCAAGATAGACAGGAACCCAAAACTTCCCATAGTCACTACTGACTCAGGTTTGTATCAATACCTTAGTAAGAAACAGTGAAAGTTTAAAATAGATATAGTAAGAGATTGCCAATTAGTGCATGAAAATTCACATATTTGTACAAGGAAGTGACTCTACTTGATATAAGATGTTAGAGTTTTTTTTGAATAATCTTAAAGTCTGGGAAAATTGTCATTTTAAAGTTATATGCAATTTCTGCCTTCTCAGAAGTAAAGGCTTGAATTTACTGCTGCAGAAGATTATCATATTGTTAAGGAAATCAAAAGACATGCCAAAAGACATAATGCAAATATACTATAAGAAGATGTTCTCTCAGAGGCAGGAAATGAAAGAAACATAATCAAACAAGCTGATAAAGTCTGGAAAATTTCAGTCAAATATATATTTATCTAAGTTAACTAAAAATGATGAACAGTTAATTTCATAAGATGAGCTCTAGCATTTCTAATTAATATTTTAATTATATTTCAGACTGCTCATGTTAAAGCAAAAAAAACAAAACAAAGCAAAAACCAAACACATCATTATTCCTTAGAAGAAATCTTGGATCAATTGACTCTAAACAGCACTTCCGTCCACTATGTTGATTTCTCATTTGGTTAGACTTTATAATAGAGAAAAAAAGTGGCATCCTTTTCAGGACTATTATGAAGTAAAAATAAAATGTGTATGAATGCTAATATTTTAAATTGTATTTAGCAAAATGCTGTAGGTATAATAATAAATGCATTACATGTCTGCTCAAGTTTTTATCCCTTATCTCTTGTCTACTTTAGTGAGAATGAGCCTATTCTCATTAAGAGGAGGTAATGCATTCTATTATACTCACCGTTTGAAAGATCACATTTTGTTATAAATACTTGCTCTATGCACTTTAACGTATAGTGTTTCAAAATTCATCAACAGCCAAATTAAAACTAAGAAGCCAGTAATAGTAACAGAATTTTTCACACATTTGTTTTAGGTTACTTTTGAACCTTTGTTCCTGATACAAGAGAAAGAACAATATAAGTGTAATTAAAAGTAGTTTGACATTGTGACTAATGCCTTTATTAAACCCTAGGAGTGAACAATTTCCAATCAACAGAATTAATTTTGAATGTCATACTAATGAAGGTTTAATGAGGAGCAAACAAATGTGCTAAAACAATACCTGACTATAATTAATATCATGTTTACTATTTTAGAGCATGATTATATTAACACATTCAAAACATTCCAATTTCACTTTAGATGTATAAAAAAGCTTTTCCATTTAGCATTCATGTGCAATATTTCTTTTACCATTTTTTCTAGTTATTATCTACACTAAGTACACTAGAATCAGAAAACCACATATAATTAATGACGATGATCTTTAAAACCATTTCCAGTAAGGGATGTTGATCAGAGAATGTTATATCAATGCTAGAGAATACTACTTTGAGATAGAAGTATCAATTTACTAGAGATATAAGCAGAAAAGCTATGCATATCTCATTTTCCAGCCTTCCCATAACTCATCAGGCTTATAGTAAAGAAACCTGAACGTATTGTATGGACAGTTCTTTCAGAGACCCTTCTCTGTAATGGACACATGAATGTGGAGGAAAGATTGGAAGCATGCAATAGATAAGTAGTATTCCAGTCTCAAACCAATGAAGAATATAAGAGTAAATTAATACATTTCAATATTAATGAAACTGTCCTTTTTGGGAAGAGACTGTCCTCTTGAATATTCATTTTGAGAGAAATGCAATGTATAGGGTTGAAAGAGCAGAACACAGTCTCATAATTCTTCCAGGTAATTTGGAATTTAAATTAGAGCTTACCCATCATTCTCAAGATCCAGGAGCAATGAATGATAAAGTAAAGTAGCATTAATAGAGATGTGGTACTCAAACAAGCAGTGTTTACTGACAGTTTCCTTATTTATGGAATATTCAGCATGTTATATTCAGTGCTAACATGAAACACTCTAACTTCTGTGGAATCTGAAATCATTTTCCTTTAGCTTATAATTATTATGTTAAGAATAATTAAAACTTAATTCTATTAAGACAAAGAACCATTTGGTGATGACTTATGATACATGTTATCTAATCTAAATAAATACACTTTCCTTGATACATCAAAATTTGTTTGTATATTGGAGGAGTAGTTCTTAATTTTTGTTACCTTTATTTCTTTATTATTATTATTATTTTTGCTATAGACAACTTTCACATTTCTGATAAAGCCTATGAAACACTTCTCCAAATAAAGTCTTTAAATACAAGTACAAAATAAAAAATTACAAAGGAAATTAATTATAAAATATTTAATTACCAACATATTTACAATTTTTGATATTGCATGTGTTTATTAACACACTCAAGATGTTTTGAAGAGTTTGCATATTATAATTAAGGTTCAGTGATAAACATTAATGATATTTTAAACATATCTGAAATAATTAATATATGTTATGAAAATATCTGTAATTTTTATTGTTTACATATTCAAAAACACAGCTACTACAATTGTGGGTTTTGCTTTCATTCATAATGCAAATTCTCAATTATAAGTAAATAAAGATTCAAAGTATTTTCCCTATCTTTGTCACACACCTTGGATTTCTTACATGATCCTTTTGCATGGATACTAGATTAAGAACCCCTTTCTTGGGCTAAGAGATTTTAATAGCTAAAGCAAGCATCAACAAACTTTTTCTATAAAGGGCCAGACAATAAACATTTAGATTTCATAGTCATGGGATCTTTGTTATAACTACCCAGCTCTGTAGTGGGAAAGCAGACATAAACAATATATAAATGAATGGATGAGACTTCCAATGAAACTTTACTTTTCAAAAACAGTTGGTCAGTGAGAGGACCATAGTATGTTAATACCTAAAGTAAAGTATATAAGTAAAAATCCATTTGTTGAAGTCACTAGCATGATGTCTGAGCTTAATAATCATACTCTAGTATTTATATTTCTTATAATCAAAATTAGCTGTCACTTTTGGATTCTTGCCTATTAACAATAATTTTGAAGGAAATACACTTTAAAAAATAAGAGCAGAGAGTAATCTATGGTCAGGAATTACAGGCTAATAAGGAAAATTTAATTTAATCAGCTCAATCAGGAAATATTTATTGCCTTAACATAACTAAAATTTTGCACCTAAAATGTACAATTAGCAAGAAAAAATATGAAGATTTTCTGCATTCTATATTTTTAATGTTTATACATAGATATATTGTAAAGATCCAGATTTATTTTTCAATTGCATCCATTCATTATTTTACATTGAAAGTGGCTGAACATACTTTCAAGATCCAGGATTTGGAAAACCTGGGTTTAGATAAGAACATCTTAAGTTATCCAAGATTATTTATATAATGTGACGTATAACAATACTTAAATCTGAGAGACCTTATGAGGATTATAAAAGTTGTAAAACTAATAACATATTTTTGGAGTTTAACACATTGTTATTTATTCATTTATTTTTCATTTCAGACTTGGAAGATGTCTTTGGAATGATTTAATGATTTAAAAGAGAAACAGGCTAGCTCAAGTTCACAAAACTAAAAATTACTCACTATATTTTATGATAGTGGTAAGTCCATTACATTCAGTAAAGATTTTAAATGTTTTTTAAAAAATCTTTCTTATTTTGGTTATTATTTTAATTTTGTAAAAATTATTATTATTTTTATTCAAAATATTGAAGATATCATCACTATTAATAATCTTAGTACACAAATGAGCTATAAAAATGACATGCAATTGTAAGTAGCAGGATGGTTTCATTGGTTCTATCCTGCCTAATAAATTGCTACAATAGGTCAGATTTTTAAAAGATCTCAAATAAAATTTCTACAGTGACACTGATGTACTTACGGCCATTGTAAGCTCTCCTTCTTGTTTTCTTAAAGAATCAAGAGACTACACTTCTGCTGTTAGAGTGTCCTACAAGGCTGAATGTATTCCCTTCTGAGTCTTTTTTTTAATTAAATTTTAAAAGTTTGAATGCATTATTTCCATGTTAAAGGAATAAAGGTTTCTGTCCAATATCATTTCCTGCTAAAAGTTAAAGCAATTAGAGTTTCAATTTATCAAAATGTCATTCTCAAAATAGAAAAAGTTAATTATGTTCATGTTATTTCACCATAAGATTTTATTTCTTTTTATCTATTAATTTATAGGTCAGTGATTAAGTCAGTGAAATGAACATAACAATGCTGAATTCTCTAATATTGCATCAAATAGGCCTATACAATGAGCACAGAATTCTTAAAGGTTAATAACAGTCTTCTAAGATTACAAATTCTGAACCTTAGTAGGCTGTTAATTAAAAAGAACAGTTTATCATTGGTAGAATATTTTCATTGTGTTATACAAGTGGAAAATACAGGGAAATAAAAATCTGTGTTTGGGAGCAGATGTTACTCATTAAGTTTCTTCTAGATGAAAAATACACATCATCATGAGTGATTTCAAAAAGAGTTTCAGAGAGATCTCTGGACTTAAAGTCGTTAATTATTAATTGTATATGAAATTGTTTCAAAATGCCAATAAGAGGGGTTAATGCAGCACACACATACAAAAGAAACATTTGGAATAATACTTATCTGTATTCAATATTTACAGATGAAGTAGATGTTATAACTGAATTATTGGAAAAAGTGGCATTTTCATATCTTGGGGACAATCCACAACTACTCCTGTATCCACTTATTAAAAGTTTCAGGCTAGTTGCATTGTTTCAAAAAATGCCAAACAAGTGTCATATTCCCCATTTATAGAGGGAAGAGAGAGTGGTTACAGCTATTCAGCTATTTTAGAGAGTACAATGTGAAACAACTCTTGGAAACAGTTTTGGAATTTGTCTTCCATATTCAGTAAATGACACCTCTTGTGTAGATGTAATATTATAAAACGTGTGATTAACATGTGGAAAGAACTTTGATAAAGGTGACAGGAGTCTGATTGTGTGTCTTAGCATTGAAGTATTATGGGGATTTGGAATAAGTTATTCATTTATTCATCCAGTTATTTGTTCTATAAGTATGTTTTGAATGTCTCATGTCATTTTAATGTCTGGACAGCAGTGATAATAATACTTAACTTACAGAGTTGATTTGAGGTAAATTTTATATATATATATATATATTATATATATATATATAATATATATATGGCTGTTCATCATAATTCCTCAGTATACATTATTTGATTACAGATTCTCTGCTTTGTAAATGTTGACACTGGATAAAATAGAAAAGGAGAAACCAAAGAAACAAACTAAGAACATATTTCAAATATCAAGTCCACACATAAGTGTTTTTAGTTTTCAGTTTGTACGTTATTGTATAGATTGCTTGCTATATATATATATATATATATACACAGACACACACACACACAGACACACACAAAAACACACATATATATAATGATTTTTCAGTATTTTCTAAGTAAACAGTGTTAAATCATTCTGAGTCATTAATACCAGGGTTTGAATTGATCAGTGTGATGACAAGGTACTTCATAAATACAAACACAATCTCACATTTCCATAATTAAATGTGTCTATACATAACTAAGTAAATAGTTAGGAATGAACAAGAAGTTTTTTTTTTTAACATCTTTATTGGGGTATAATTGCTTTACAATGGTGTCTTAGTTTCTGCTTTATAACAAAGTGAATCAGTTATACATATACATATGTTCCCATATCTCTTTCCTCTTGTGTCTTCCTCCCTCCCACCCTCCCTATCCCACCACTCCAGGCGGTCACAAAGCACCGAGCCGATATCTCTGTGCCATGCGGCTGCTTCCCACTAGCTATCTACCTTACGTTTGTTAGTGTATATATGTCCATGACTCTCTCTCGCCCTGTCACAGCTCACCGTTCCCCCTCCCCATATCCTCAAGTCCGTTGTCCAGTAGGTCTGTGTCTTTATTCCTGCTTTACCCCTAGGTTCTTCATGACATTTTTTTTTTCTTAAATTCTATATATATGTGTTAGCATACGGTATTTGTCTTTTTCTTTCTGACTTACTTCACTCTGTATGACAGACTCTAGGTCTATCCACCTCATTACAAATAGCTCAATTTCGTTTTTTTTATGGCTGAGTAATATTCCATTGTATATATGTGCCACATCTTCTTTATCCATTCATCCGATGATGGGCACTTAGGTTGTTTCCATCTCCGGACTACTGTAAATAGAGCTGCAATGAACATTTTGGTACATGACTCTTTTTGAATTTTGGTTTTCTCAGGGTATATGCCCAGTAGTGGGATTGCTGGGTCATATGGTAGTTCTATTTGTAGTTTTTTAAGGAACCTCCATACTGTTCTCCATAGTGGCTGAACCAATTCACATTCCCACCAGCAGTGCAAGAGTGTTCCCTTTTCTCCACACCCTCTCCAGCATTTATTGTTTCTAGATTTTTAGTTGATGACCGTTCTGACTGGTGTGAGATGATATCTCATTGTAGGTTTGATTTGCATTTCTTTAATAATTAATGATGTTGAGCATTCTTTCATGTGTTTGTTGGCAGTCTGTATATCTTCTTTGGAGAAATGTCTATTTAGAACTTCTGCCCATTTTTGGTTGCTTGTTTTGTTGTTATTGAGCTGCATGAGCTGCTTGTAAATTTTGGAGATTAATCCTTTGTCGGTTGCTTCATTTGCAAATATTTTCTCCCATTCTGAGGGTTGTCTTTAGGTCTTGTTTATGGTTTCCTTTGCTGTGCAAAAGCTTTGAAGTTTCATTGGGTCTCATTTGTTTTTTTTTTTTTTTTTTTTCTTTTTTTTTTTTTTGCGGTACGCGGGCCTCTCACTGTTGTGGCCTCTCCCGTTTCAGAGCACAGGCTCCGGAGGCGCAGGCTCAGAAGCCATGGCTCACGGGCCTAGCCACTCCGTGGCATGTGGGATTTTCCCGGACCGGGGCACGAACCCGTGTCCCCTGCATCGGCAGGCGGACTCTCAACCACTGCGCCACCAGGAAAGCCCTCATTTGTTTATTTTTGTTTTTATTTCCATTTCTCTAGGAGGTGGGTAGAAAGGATCTTGCTGTAATTTATGTCATAGAGTATTTTGCCTATGTTTTCCTCTAAGAGTTTGAGAGTTTCTGGCCTTACATTTAGGTCTTTAATCCATTTTGAGCTTATTTTTGTGTATGGTGTTAGGGAGTGATCTAATCTCATACTTTTACATGTATCTATCCAGTTTTCCCAGCACCACTTATTGAAGAGGCTGTCCTTTCTCCACTGTACATTCCTGCCACCTTTATCAAAGATAAGGTGTCCATATGTGCGTGGGTTTATCTCTGGGCTTTCTATCCTGTTCCATTGATCTATCTTTCTGTTTTTGTGCCAGTACCATACTGTCTTGATTACTGTAGCTTTGTAGTATAGTCTGAAATCAGGGAGTCTGATTCCTCCAGCTCTGTTTTTCGTTCTCAAGATTGCTTTGGCTATTCGGGGTCTTTTGTGTTTCCATACAAATTGAGAAATTTTTTGTTCTACTTCTGTGAAAAATGCCAGTGGTAGTTTGATAGGGATTGCATTGAATCTATAGATTGCTTTGGGTAGTAGAGTCATTTTCACAATGTTGATTCTTCCAATCCAAGAACATGGTATATCTCTCCATCTATTTGTATCATCTTTAATTTCTTTCATCAGTGTCTTATAATTTTCTACATACACGTCTTTTGTCTCCTTAGGTAGGTTTATTCCTAGATATTTTATTCTTTTGGTTGCAATGGTAAATGGGAGTGTTTTCTTGATTTCACTTTCATATTTTTCATCATTAGTGTATAGGAATGCCAGAGATTTCTGTGCATTAATTTTGTATCCTGCTACTTTACCAAATTCATTGATTAGCTCTAGTAGTTTTCTGGTAGCATCTTTAGGATTCTCTATGTATAGTATCATGTCATCTGCAAACAGTGACAACTTTACTTCTTCTTTTCCGATTTGGATTCCTTTTATTTCCTTTTCTTCTCTTTGGCTAAAACTTCCAAAAATATGTTGAATAACAGTGGTGAGAGTGGTCAGCCTTGTGTTGTTCCTTCTCTTCGTGGAAATGCTTTCAGTTTTTAACCATTGAGGATGATGTTGGCTGTGGGCTTGTCATATATGGCCTTTATTATGTTGAGGAAAGTTCCCTCTATGCCTACTTTCTGCAGGGTTTTTAGCATAAATGGGTGTTGAATTTTGTCAAAATCTTTCACAGCATCTATTGAGATGATCATATGTTTTTTCTCCTTCAATTTGTTAATATGGTTTATCACATTGATAGATTTGCATATATTGAAGAATCCTTGCATTCCTGGAATAAACCTCACTTGATCATGGTGTATGATCCTTTTAATGTGCTTTGGATTCTGTTTGCTAGTATTTTGTTGAGGATTTTTGCATCTATGTTCATCAGTGATATTGGCCTGTAGTTTTCTTTCTTTGTGACATCCTTGTCTGGTTTTGGTATCAAGGTGCTGGTGGCCTTGTAGAAGGAATTTGAGAGTGTTCCTCCCTCTGCTATATTTTGGAAGAGTTTGGAAGGATAGGTGTTACCTCTTCTCTAAATGTTTGATAGAATTCGCCTGTGAAGCCATCTGGTCCTGGGCTTTTGTTTATTGGAGGATTTTTAAGCACAGTTTCAATTTCAGTGCTTGTGACTGGTCTGTTCATATTTTCTACTTCTTCCTGATTCAGTCTTGGCAGGTTGTGCATTTCTAAGAATTTGTCCATTTCTTCCAGATTGTCCATTTTATTGGCATAGAGTTGCTTGTAGTAATCTCTCATGATCCTTTTTTATTTCTGCAGTGTCAGTTGTTACTTCTCCTTTTTCATTTCTAATTCTATTGATTTGAGTCTTCTCCCTTTTATTCTTGATGAGTCTGGCTAGTGGTTTATCTATTTTGTTTATCTTCTCAAAGAACCAGCTTTTAGTTTTATTGAACTTTGCTATCATTTCCTTCATTTCTTTTTCATTTAATTCTGATCTGATTTTTATGATTTCTTTCCTTCTGCTAGCTTTGGGGTTTTTTTATTCTTCTTTCTCTAATTGCTTGAGGTGCAAGGTTAGGTTGTTTATTCGAGATGTTTCCTGCTTCTTAAGGTGGGCTTGTATTGCTATAAACTTCCCCCTTAGAACTGCTTTTGCTGCATCCCATAGGTTTTGGGTCGTTGTGTCTCCATTGTCATTTGTTTCTAGGTATTTTTTGATTTCCTCTTTGATTTCTTCAGTGATCACTTCATTATTAAGTAGTGTATTGTTTAGCCTCCATGTGTTTGTATTTTTTACAGATCTTTTCCTGTAATTGATATCTAGTCTCATGGCGTTGTGGTCAGAAAAGATACTGGATACAATTTCAATTTTCTTAAATTTACCAAGGCTTGATTTATGACCCAAGATATGATCTATCCTGGAGAATGTTCCATGAGCACTTGAGAAAAATGTGTATTCTGTTGTTTTTGGATGGCGTGTCCTATAAATATCAATTAAGTCTATCTTGTTTAATGTATCATTTAAAGCTTGTGTTTCCTTATTTATTTTCATTTTGGATGATCTGTCCATGGGTGAAAGTGGAGTGTTAAAGTTCCCTAATATGAATGTGTTACTGTCGATTTCCCCTTTTATGGCTGTTAGTATTTGCCTTATGTATTGAGGTGCTCCTATGTTGGGTGCATAAATGTTTACAATTGTTATATCTTCTTCTTGGATCGATCCCTTGATCATTATGTAGTGTCCTTCTTTGTCTGTTTTAATAGTCTTTATTTTAAAGTCTATTTTATATGATATGAGAATTGCTACTCCAGCTTTCTTTTGGTTTCCATTTGCATGGAATATCTTTGTCCATCCCCTTACTTTCAGTCTGTATGTGTCTCTAGGTCTGAAGTGGGTCTCTTGTAGACAGCATATATAAGGGTCTTGTTTTTGTATCCATTCAGCTAATCTGTGTCTTTTGTTGGGAGCATTTAGTCCATTTACATTTAAGGTAATTATCGATATGTATGCTCCTATTCCCATTTTCTAAATTGTTTTGGGTTCGTTATTATAGGTCTTTTCCTTCTCTTGTGTGTCTTGTCTAGAGAAGTTCCTTTAGCATTTGTTGTAAAGCTGGTTTGGTGGTGCTGAACTCTCTCAGCTTTTGCTTGTCTGTAAAGGTTTTAATTTCTCCATCAAATCTGAATGAGATCCTTGCTGGGTAGAGTAGTCTTGGTTGCAGATTTTTCTCCTTCATCACTTTCAGTATGTTCTGCCACTCCCTTTTGGCTTGTAGGGTTTCTGCTGAGAGATCAGCTGTTAACCTTATGGGGATTCCCTTGTGTGTTATTTGTTGTTTTTCCCTTGCTGCTTTTAATATGTTTTCTTTGTATTTAATTTTTCTCAGTTTGATTAATATTTGTCTTGGCACATTTCTCCTTGTATTTCTCCTGTATGGGACTCTCTGTGCTTCCTGGACTTGATTAACTATTTCCTTTCCCATATTAGGGAAGTTTTCAACTATAATCTCTTCAAATATTTTCTCAGTCCCTTTCTTTTTCTCTTCTTCTTCTGGAACCCCTATAATTCGAATGTTGGTGCATTTAATGTTGTCCCAGAGGTCTCTGAGACTGTCCTCAGTTCTTTTCATTCTTTTTTCTTTATTCTGCTCTGCAGTAGTTATTTCCATTATTTTATCTTCCAGGTCACTTATCTGTTCTTCTGCCTCAGTTATTCTGCTATTGATCCCATCTAGAGTACTTTTAATTTCATTTATTTTGTTGTTCATCATTGCTTGTTTCATCTTTATTTCTTCTAGGTCCTTGTTAACTGTTTCTTGCATTTGGTCCATTCTATTTCCAAGATTTTGGATCATCCTTACTATCATTATTCTGAATTCTTTTTCAGGTAGACTGCCTATTTCTTCTTCATTTGTTAGGTCTGGTGCATTTTTATCTTGCTCCTTTATCTGCTGTGTGTTTTTCTGTCTTCTCATTTTGCTTATCTTACTGTGTTTGGGGTCTCCTTTTTGCAGGCAGCAGGTTCGTAGTTCCTGCTATTTTTGATGTCTGTTCCCAGTGGCTAAGGTTGGTTCAGTGGGTTGTGTAGTCCTCCTGGTGGAGGGGACTAGTGCCTGTGTTGTGGTGGATGAGGCTGGATCTTGTCTCTCTAGTGGGCAGGTTCACGTCTGGTGGTGTGTTTTGGGGTGTCTGTGGCCTTATTATGATTTTAGGCAGCCTCTCTGCTAATGGGTGGGGTTGTGTTCCTGTTTTGCTAGTTGTTTGGTATAGTTTGTCCAGCACTGTAGCTTGCTGGTCGTTGAGTGAAGCTGGGTGCTGGTGTTAAGATGGAGGTCTCTGGGAGATTTTCGCCATTTGATATTATGTGGAGCTGGGAGGTCTCTTGTTGACCAGTGTCCTGAAGTTGGCTCTCCCACCTCAGAGGCAGAGCCCTGACTCCTGGCTGGAGCACCAAGAGCCTTTCATCCACATGGCTCAGAATAAAAGGGAGAAAAAGTAGAGAGAATTAGTAGAAGTATGAAGAAAGAAAGAAAGAAGGAAAGAAAGGAAGAAAGAAAGAAAGAAAGAAAGAAAGAAAGAAAGAAAGAAAGAAAGAAAGAAAGAAAGAAAGAAAGATGGAAAGAAAGATAGAAAGAAAGGAGGGAAGGAAGGAAGGAAGAAAAGAAGCAAAGAAGGAAAGAAGGCAAGAAGGAAAGAAAGGAAGGAGGGAGGGAGGAAAGAAGGAAGGAGGGAAGGAAGGAAAAAAGACAGAAAGAAAGAAGATACAGTAAAATAAAATAAAGTATAATAAAGTTATTGTATTAAAAAATAATTATTTAGAAAAAAAATGGTACGGAGAGAACCTTAGGACAAATGTTGGAAGCAAAGCTATACAGACAAAATCTTACACAGAAGCATACACATACACCCTCACAAAAAGAGGTAAAGGGGAAAAAATCATAAATCTTGCTCTCAGAGACCATCTCCTCAATTTGGGATGATTCGATGTCTAAAGGAGGGAAGGAAGGAAGGAAGGAAGGAAGGAAGGAAGGAAGGAAGGAAGGAAGGAAAGAAAGAAAGAAAGAAAGAAAGAAAGAAAGAAAGAAAGAAAGAAAGAAAGGAAGGAAGGAAGGAAGGAAGGAAGGAAGGAAGAAAGGAAGGAGGTAAAGTATAATAAATTTATTAAAATTAAAATTAATTATTAAGAAAAAAATTTAAAAAAAAAAAAACATGGACGGATAGAACCCTAGGACAAATGGTGGAAGCAAAGCTATACAGACAAGATCTCACACAGAAGCATACACATTCACAAAAAGAGGAAAAGGGTAAAAAATCATAGATCTTGCTCTCGAAGCCCACCTCCTCAATTTGGGATGATTCGTTGTCTATTCTTGTATTCCACAGATGCAGCGTACATCAAGTTGATTGTGGAGCTTTAATCCGCTGTTTCTGAGGCTGCTGGGAGAGATTTCCCTTTCTCTTCTTTGTTCTCACAGCTCACAGGGGCTCAGCTTTGGATTTGGCCCTGCCTCTGCCTGTAGGTCGCTGGAGGGCGTCTGTTTTTTGCTCAGACAGGACGGGGTTAAAGGAGCTGCTGATTCGGGGTCTCTGGTGCACTCAGGCCGGGGGGAGGGAGGGGCATTGCGTGCAGGGCGGGCCTGCAGCAGCAGAGGCCGGCGTGACGTTGCACCGGCCTGAGGCCGGCCGTGCATTCTCCCAGGGAAGTTGTCCCTGGATCCCAGGAACCTGGCAGTGGCGGGCTGTACAGGCTCCCTGGAAGAGGGGTATGGATAGTGACCTGTGCTCGCACACAGGCCCCTTGGTGGCGGTAGCAGCAGCCTTAGGGTCTCCCGCCCGTCCCTGGGGTCCGTGCTTTTAGCCGCGGCTCGTGCCCGTCTCTGGAGTTCCTTTAAGCAGCGCTCTTAAACCCCTCTCCTCGCGCACCAGGAAACAAAGAGGGAAGAAAAAGTCTCTTGCCTCTTCGGCAGGTGCAGACTTTTCCCCGGACTCCCTCCCGGCTAGCCGTGGTGCACTAACCCCTTCAGGCTATGTTCAGGCCGCCAACCCCAGTCCTCTCCATGCGCTCCGACTGAAACCCGAGCCTCAGCTCACAGCCCTGCCCACCCCAGCGGGTGAGCAGACAAGCCTCTCGGGCTGGTGAGTGCCGGTCGGCACCGATCCTGTGTGCTGGAATCTCCCCGCTTTGCCCTCCGCACCCGTTGCTGTGCACTCCTCCACAGCGCCGAAGCTCCCCCCTCCGCCTCCCGCAGTCTCCACCCGCGAAGGGGCTTCCTAGTGTGTGGAAACTTTTCCTCCTTCACAGCTCCCTCCCACTGGTGCAGGTGCCGTCCCTATTCTTTTGTCTCTGTTTTTTCTTTTTTTCTTTTGCCCTACCCAGGTACGTGTGCAGTTTCTTGCCTTTTGGGAGGTCTGAGGTCTTCTGTCAGCCTTCAGTAGGTGTTCTGTAGGAGTTGTTCCACGTGTAGATGTATTTCTGGTGTATCTGTGGGGAGGAAGGTGATCTCCGCGTCTTACTCTTCCGCCATCTTCCTGTGATCCCGAACAAGAAGTTTTGATGATAGAATTGTATTAATGTTGAGTTATTTTCCAGTTAAGAAAGTAATAAAATATACAAAAATAGCCTACATTAATGTTTTAACTAGGAGAATTTGAATATAGCTGGAATGGAATGTTTCTCAGGAAAAAATATCTCGGATCAACTTTGATTTGGTTAGAAATTCAAGGAGAGCCATGGGTTAGGTTAGCTCAGTAAAGTAAGAGGTTTAATTTATCATCCAGAGAAAAATTAGAAGAATATCCTTTAAACTTTCATTAGTGTTTGAGGTTACAGTTTTCTTCTCTTTTTTTTACCCATGCAAAATTGCTCTCTCCTCATAGTCAATCAAAATTAAGCACGCAAAGATGTGCACTTGGTATTTCCTAGTCGGTAATATTTAGAGGAGGAAGAATTTTGTAACTTTGTTGAATCATAAAAGGGAGTAATCATCTGGCACTTATTGGAACAATATCTACACTATAGAGAAAATAGACATGAGCTTGTCTTTTCTGTTACAGAGTTGAATATTTACACTGCTACTTCATTTGCAAAAACATACACTTCACACCTGATGAGTTTCCTTCTTTCTGTTGAACCTAATTAACAACAATTAACATTGACCCTTGTTGTGGCTTTAGCCTTTGCTTTGAGTTGTGGTTTTTAACCCTTCATTTTATGTATAATACATGAATGATCATTTTTCCTAACAGGTTCAGTTTTTCAAAGAGAACTGTTCTCAGTATTCGTCTGCATTCAAAGTCACTCTTGAATTCACAATTCACAGCTGGGGACTCTGAAGAGGCAATTGTTTTTTTCTGGAGTAAGACATGAACAATTGGTACTCCCACCTGCTGCAAGTCTTTGACTATTGTTGGCTCCAAAGATTTCTTGGACCTGATATTTGAAATGTTCTCTTGCTTTAGAAGCAGCAGAGGAAGAAACAAACAAACAAACAAAAGCAAACAAACAAACAGTCCATGGCCTTTTTGTCAGTAATGGTCCCATTACAGACATTCTCTGGTTGATAATTGCTGGCATATTGAAATAAATGTGGTGCATTGCTTTCCAGACTGAATATAGGCGGAAATAACCCAAACAGATTGGTACATAACCTGGCTACTTTATTTTAAACATTAAAGAAAATTTAACTAACCAAATTAAGTGACTTATTTTCCCCTTGGGAAAGTTTGCAAAGGTCTGTTTGTAACTGGCAATGGAAACGTTTTTGGGCAAATAGTTGTGAGTTTTACTGTGATTTATTTTACACAGAAGAAAGCACTTGGGCACTAATTTGGAGTGTCTGTTCTGTTCTCTTAGTTTGGTATTTCTGTTCTCTAGTGGAATAGGACAAATTAGATTAAAATAATACTCAATGTGAAGGCTTTTACGGACGGAATAAACAGTTATGATCTATCCAGTCATAATTACAACCTGCAAAGCATGTTGGGGCTATTTTTTTCTGAACAAAATTGAAAACATTCTAAGTGAAAATCCACACATAGGACTCTAAGTAACCTAGTTTATTCAGACTCTGAACCAATTTTCCATAAAAGATTTTCCAGAATATCTGACACTTAAAAGACATTTCATAAAAGCCAAATTCTATTCTCTCTCTGATTTTTTCTTCTAAAATGTGTACCATTGCCTGTTGAATATTGTCTCCTCTAAGTCTTACAGCAGTCTGTGTAGAAGGTATAATTACTCTATTTTTCATATGAGGAACTCAAGGTGCATATTTTATGCCAGAGGCCATAATATATACATTAAAATGGCAGAGTTGGAATTTAATGACCTGTACTCCTGACTCTTAGTACCATGTGTCTTCCAGGACATTACTGTACCCCAAACCTTATAGGGTATCTTACAGTTTCTGGCATACACCTGGGAATATGGGCAAATTTTTACTAGAAACATTCAACTTTTTTAAAGTTTAAATTATGACTATATGAAATATGACTATAGAAATATGACATTGGAGAGCAAGGCATTAAAGGATATTGGACTGATATATTTGGAACATTAGGAGTAAAGTTAATTTTCCATAACTTAAAAAGATGTTGAATAGATCAAAGGAACGGAAGGAGAGCACAAGAAAATATTTATTTAATTGGTTGAGGCTTGAAGATGAAATTTGGAAATACTTTTTAAAATTTCCTTCCAATATAACACAGTCCACTGGATTTCTTTTTTTTTCCTCTCTAAAAACACTTTCTTAGACACCACTGGTTCTTCCTCTTTTTCCAAATATGTGTTTACCTTATTTTCTTGTTTGTTTCTTAGAGTTTAGTCCTAGTCTTTTATTTTCACTCTATTGTCTTTCCCTATATAATATAATCTATTTCAATAATTATATTATGATCTATATACAACACTTAAAAAAAACTCTGACCAAAATCTTCAGTTTAGGATTAATTGTCATTTTTGAAATAGTACAATTCAAGGGATTAGGCAATATTTCAACATAAACTGAATTCATTTTTCTTTTTCATGTATATATATATATACATATATATATGTGTGTATATATATGTATACATATATACACATATATACATACCCTTGTTTTTCATTCAGCATTTTTGTTTTTGTTTTTTTTGTACGCAGGCCTCTCACTGTTGTGGCCTCTCCCGTTGTGGAGCAACAGGCTCCAGACGCGCAGACTCAGTGGCCATGGCTCACGGGCCCAGCCGCTCTGCGGCATGTGAGATCTTCCCGGACTGGGACACGAACCCATGTCCCCTGCATTGGCAGGCGGACTCTCAACCACTGTGCCGCCAGGGAAGCCCCATTCAGTGATTTTATACACTGCTCATCTTTCTAAATATTTCCTTAGGGAAAAAAATCTGATAAATTCATTAGTTTGCTTAAATTCCTTCAATTGAGTTCCATTATTTTGGAACAAATTTGAAAGTCCCTATCATGACCCACATGCCCTGCATGATCTGTCATCTATCTGCCATGATGGTCTCGTCTCATGACATTCTTCCATTCTTGCTTTAATTTCTAGCCGTATCTGACACATGTCTCTTTTACCTTCTGCCTTTTCACTTTTATACATGCTCTTTAAATAAATAAAACTTTTTTCTTAATGTGTTTATAGCCTGAGTAAAGATTTAAAAATAATGTTTGCAGCTGTTGCCCAAAATTATTTTTCTCCTGTTCATTCACTTCTTAACTCATCTTCTTCTCAGGTTCCAGCTTAAATATCAACTTCTTGAAGACGTTCTGGGTAACTCAGATTGGTTAGGTTCCCCTCTTATGTGTTACCATAGCAACTTGCCTTTCCTTTCTCAACATACTGTCCAGTTGTAATTACTGGGGAGCAATTCTCCATGGAGGTTTTATACACACTGTATGGGCTTTTGTCCTGGATTATCTTTTCAAGGATGTTTGCATAGCAAAGAGCCTTGGAAAATAAATTGTGTCTCCCACTAGAACAAAAGGCAGATAGGTTTCCTTCCCATATAACTGAGATAATATCTCTTCCAGGCTAAGGTGGGGCAGGTTTTCTTAACTTCTCCATATATAAGATTTAGGTCTCCTCATCATGGATGAATCTTGAAAACATTATATTAAGAGAAAGAAACCAGTCACAAAGGCCATATATAGTTTGATTTCACTCATATTAAATGTCAGGAATAGGAAAATCTATAGAAACAGAAAATAGATTAGTGGTTGCCCAGGATTGTGGGAAGGAGGTTGGGTAATGGGAAATAATGATGGGTGTGGAGTAATTTTGTGGGTGATAAAAATGTTCTAAATTGATTGTGGTGATAGATTCCCCAAACTTTAATATTAAAAAAAAAACACCTTAATTTTTCCCTTTTAATAGGTGAATTGTATGGTATATAAATTATACCTCAATAAAACTGTATTTTTTAAATAAAATGTGTTTATGATCTGAATAAAGGTAAAGAAATAAAAATATCCAGGGCTTCTTAACTCAGGGTTCCTTAACTACAATGCAAACCCACTGTGTGTGTAGAATCTTACATGGGCCTGTATACACAATGATACCATAAGACTTGAGAGAGCAGAAAGCTCGTGCTACCCACTTTGCTGTGAGCAATAGTGATTTTCCTCTGACCCAGGAGTCTCATGTCTTCTGTCAAGATTCAGGAAACTGTGGCAGGGTAACCTGTTAACTCACAAGTAAAGTAAAATCTCAGAGCCTTCATAATTTTTTGATATCTGTGATGTAATTCATTTTGTATGTATGCTTTTTAATTTCTTTTTTCTACCTTATTCACTTCTCTAGCCCTGTCTCACAGAGTGAGTGGCAAACAGCAGGCACAATTTAATATTGGTTGATTGACCAACTGACAAAATATAGAAATAAGGGGGTAAAGTTAGAAAAGATGAGAGAAAACTAATATTTTCATAAGTCTACTAAAGCATTCTGAAATTGACCCAATTTTTCTTCTTTGAAAGTACAATTAGAACCCTCTTTTCAATATCCTTAACACCCATACCATGTACTTCGATTTTTAAAAAATGACTGTTTTATTTAATAATGTAGGAACTCCACATTAGTACTATATTATTAAATAAAAATTTCTGAGTATTTAATGTGTGTTATTATTTTACATTATTCTATTATATCATTTTTCCTCTAAGGCACCATATAATCATCACAGTTTATAAATTGTAGAGTTAAAATACCATGTGGTTTCATCAGTAGATGAGTTTATGAAAGGGTGATAGAATTGAGCTATGTCTTCTTGCAGAGATAGAATTTTGATTCAGGATAGAAGCTAAGAAAACAGGAAGTAGGCAGAGTGGAGGAGAATTAAGGTCAATTTAGCTTAAATTTGACTTCAGCTTAGGAAAAAGTTCATCAATATAAGAAGGGGAATGTGACACAAAGTAATATTAAACCATTGTTTAATTGTTGACTTTCAGTGAAATTTTCAATGTTTATTTGAATGTAGAGTCCATGCTGTCCTATCTGCTTACACATACTAATAACTATAAAACCAAATAACATATTAGAACATCTACAGAAGTATGGTTTCCATGCAAACTTAAAATGCTATCTATCCAGATAGTAAATATTAGTGGAAAATTCAAGACTGACATAGTAGTTTCATAATGAGAAAGAATATGACAGTGTGTGATCCCAGTAAAGAATCAGAGAGGTGGGAAACTTATCACCTAATTAACCAATCATGGTGAAAATTAAACATCTTGGTAACCAGAGAAAAAAGTGATCTAAGAGAAAATTAAGTATCGTTCTCATTACTTAGTTATTCTAAAAGAGTTGGAAGATGGTACTACTCTAATACATGCAATAAGTAACAGTAAAATTAAGAAAAATATTGCTTTTCTATTATAATTCAAATCTACTCTATCACAGAAAAATTTATGGATATAAAAATCATTTAATTTAAAAATCATTTGCTTAAATTTAACCCCTTGTGGAAACTAATAACAATTTACATTTACCTACTCATTTATTTGTTTTTAATATTTTTGCAAGTTTAAGAAGCTTTGCCTGGTGCTTTTCATATAGTCATTGCTAAGATAGTCACTTCACTTTGATACATTTCACTTTATTTATATGTGAGAGAAGAAAAAATAATCTATCTTTAATTGTGAGAAATTAACCATACTTACAAGGTTTCTTTTTTAATTGTTACTTTTATTGTGTCGAACCTACCTTTATATAATCTACTCCAAATATTTTAACTCTTGAGCAGCCACTATATTTTATTAAATTATTGTTTCCATAAATAGGATATAGTCCACATAAAGAGAGTCCACTTTGTCCTTGCTTTGAAGCTGGCTTTGGCATAGAATCACATTCAAAAACATCCCAGTTCAATAACCTAAAATAATTGCAAAACTATTTAACTTTACCAAAGGCTCCCAAAAATGCAAACGGAGGATTCCATTTATACCATAAGCAAAATACTTTTAAATCTATTGTTGTCGATATCTCTTTTTATTCTTCTATCCTTCCTAGATCTATGTATGTCATATATACAGAAGCTAGAGTCTTCCTTAAATCTCTCTGCTCTCTATTTCAAAACTACCCAAAATTCTCCAAAATTCAGATTGTATTTTTTCTTTTTTTTTACCACAACGAGCCACTTTTCTATCCAGTACCCCCAACTTGTACTTTCCTGGATATAGGATCTTTTATTATACTTTTCTTATATAGTGCCTGACCTTTCTTTCTAATGTATATCAGCTTTGATGTTATCACACTTTCCATGTCTCTGCTTCACTCATTTACCTTGATCTAAAGGTCAGCTGAAGGGACATGTTTGTAAAAGTCAGAGGGAGACAGTATGTGAATAAAACAGATGTTGGTTATCAACTACCTGATACATACTTAATACATACTTGCTAGTGGTAATACAATGTTTTCTTTGGTTGCTATTTTTGTTATCAAAATTGTTTTAATTTCACAAAAGTACCTCTCATGTAACTAGTAACAACTAGAATATTCTGAAAACAGATAAATTTATGTTTATGCATTTTTGAACTTCCAATTATTATAAAATTAGTACATAAACTGTTAATTAAATGTATAGGGAGCGTGGGAGGGAGGGAGACGCAAGAGGGAAGAGATATGGGAACATACGTATATATATAACTGATTCATTTTGTTGTAAAGCAGAAACTAACACACCATTGTAAAGCAATTATACTCCAATAAAGATGTTAAAAAAATGTATAAATTACATTTAGTAATGACATATGTACTAAATTAACTGAAAAAGGTATCTAAATAGCTTTTGTGATAACAGATGTTAGAAAATAATAAAATAAGGGAAAATAAAACCATGTTGGAATTTATACTTCAGAAATAAAACTTTTTATTACTAAGTGAAGAAGGAAGGTGAAATAAGCCTTACCATCTGTGGATCAAGTACCTAATAATATAAATTAATGACCATATTCTCTCATAAATTCATTTCTAAGATTTTATTTGAGATTTTATCACAGTTTTCTGGGCTAAGCATTTATAAAGTGTTCATTCATTCATACATCTGATAACGTTCACTGGACACCTACCATTTGCAAGACACCATATCAGATATAATGTACACCATAGTGAACAGATATGGATGAAGTCCCAATATCCACAAAGTTTTGTTATGCTTGAAAAACTTGGAAACTTTTTCCAGACTGGACAACCACTTGCAAATGAAAAGGATATTAAGATCACCATGAAGATTTAACACCCTTAGGTAAATAAATCTGTCAGGGAACAGTGCCAAAAGGGAGAATGTCGATAAATATGTCATCAATAATAAAATAGTTAACACCAATTGTGGAATTACAATGTAGTCAACACTGTTTTAGGCTATTTAGCTTTATTAAATTATTTAATTTTCACAAGTCAATGAATAGATACTATTATTGTCCCAGAGGTGCATATGAAGATACTAGAACTTAAGTAACTTGCAATTTATTTGTGAAAACTCATAATAACAATAACAAGTAATTATTGAAACCAGAATTTGAACCCAGACAATCTGTTTTGGAATATTGCCACGTTAGCTCTTATCCCTTACAGTAAACCACATCTCAGCATAGACAAAATATTATAATAAAACAGAATAAAGTAGAACTGAGACATATTTGTATTTTGACAGATATGAGCTATTACTAATGACCTTCATAGGAGCAGAATAGTGAAGAAAAATCAGATTGCAAGTGATGGAGGAATTAAAGGCAGAATATAGGTTGCATTTTCTAGAACCCCAGTGGTAAAACAAAGAAAATAGGAAAGATATTTTCTTGCACACAACAATACACCAAAAATAACGTCTTATTTTAGTATGGACAGATTATTTGTATGGGAAGATCATGCTCTTTGTTGAGCTAAAAGTACAACAAAAGAGTAGGGGTGGAGTGAGAGGGAGAGAAAAAACTGGTTCAAGATGTGAAGTTGAGTCTTATGAAATGGATGATATTAAATTCTTCCTGTCCTATAAGAACAGCACACATGTTGTTTAATTGAACAGTAAAAATTGCAGATAACTGGAGATGCTAGTTCCCAGAAGAAATAATAGAAAAATTTTAGCCTTATAAAGGAAGAGGAAAATAATTTCTCTAAGAAGAAAGAAAGGATAAAAATTTACTTTAAACCATAGTACCATTTAGAATCTATATTAAATTGAAAGTAACATTTGTTCAGTGAAAGAGAGGGATGGGATCCTCTGCTGAAAGTGGTAACTGAGAGAGACAGTGTGAGAGTGAGGCTATGAAGAATTCTATAAGGAATCTGCTAAGAGTGAGTAAATGAAAGGAGAAGCATGATTGAGAAAAATATGAATGTGGGTTTTAATAAAATTTAATATAGTCAATATCAGACATTTTCCAGTTTGGAGCATTTAGAAGTAGAACACAAGATGACAGGTAATTTGAACTTTTGGTCAAAGATCTATAAGCCTATTAGCCAAATCACAGTGATGCTGGATTTCTAATTATGTATAAAATACTTCTTCAGTAATAACAGCTACATTTACTGATAAGTATGTGAGAGGTTTTATATGTCCTTTGCATATAGCTTAATCACTATGTCACTTCCAGTCATGCCTCTCTCTTATCCTTCTATACACAGCAGCTAGACTCATATTTTTATAATGAATCAGATCAAGAGCTATTCCTGCTTAAAAATCTCTCTTTCCTTTTCTCTCATTTCTTTTTCTCTCTGTCCTTCAACCCAGCATAGTATAAGTGACCATCTTTCAGGGTCCTCAGAATCTCAAAGCCATCGATTGCCTCAGGTGCTTGACACATACTGAATTTTATGAATATATCATTCTTACCACTTCTGGGATTCTGTCTCTTACCTGTCCCTTCACGTACAGCTCAAATACCATTGCTTCATAGAAGCGATCTTTAATCTCAAGGTCCAATGTAGATTTTTTTCCATTCCTGCCATTTTTTTGGTTCCATTAAATTCTTTATAGAATGTATCATAATTTGTAATCATGTGTTTGTTAACATGGTTACTAGTGCATTGTTTTTTGCTCTACCATTCTATTTGTTGCATAAGAGAAGGCAACTTGCCTCTTTCATTCATTATTATTTACCCAAGACATGCTTATATGCCTGCACCATATTAGACACTCATTCGTGAGTTACCAAAGGCTAGCATTTAAACATAACAATAATTAAGCTGAAGATGAGCATAATAAAACTACTACACGGACAACAAAATTAGAATACAGACACATTGAGCAGCTTGTCCAAAGGCACATCATCAGCATGTGCCAATGGCAGAATCTTACCCAAGTTAGCTTTATGGAAAATTAGAAACCCTAAACCACAACCCAATGCCTTTATTCTGATAAATAGAAAAAGAAAAATATCATTGGAAGCAGAGTATCCTAGGAAGTCAATGGGTTTCTCTCTTAGAATTCTGGTTCATGGAACAATTCTGCATTTTGTCATGCATTAGTACCTCCACATTATCAGAACATCTCAGATTGTGAGTATCTCAGCAAAATAGTCTTTGAGTCTCTTAGATATTTGGATATTATGAGTTAACCAACTTTAACCAACTTGGAAATAATTATATATAATATTTACATAATTATTATATTTTATGTAATTATATTTTATATAAGTATATTATAATAAATAATTATATATTCTTATATATTTCTTACTCATAAACTTATACATTATTATATACAACAATATATAATATGATTATAATAATTTATAATAATCATAATGTAAATATATATATACACATTTATTTCTGTACTTATAAGCCTGAGAACAAAATATTGGACCATTATGAGATAATCTAGGTAATGCCACAGTGCATGATCTTCCTTCTTAGTAAATGGTGAGCTGGCTTTTCCAAGCATTTAACATTCACATGCTCAGCTTTATTTTTATCTAATTTCTTTTTTGCGGTACGCGGGCCTCTCACTGTTGTGGCCTCTCCCGTTGCGGAGGACAGGCTCCAGATGCGCAGGCTCAGCGGCCATGGTTCACGGGCCCAGCCGCTCCGCGGCATGTGGGATCTTCCCGGACCGGGGCACGAACCCGTGTCCCCTGCATCGGCAGGCGGACTCTCAACCACTGCGCCACCAGGGAAGCCCCCTAATTTCTTATCTACAAACAAAATTACATTCAACCTATAGGATCTGCCATGATTAAATTATTTCAAGCTTTGAGATTTGCTCATCTATCCTTTGAGACTTGTGTACCTCTGAATATCAGGTAGCTAATGAGCTTTGGGCAATGTAGGCAATAATCTCTTTTCCCTTAATACCTACACAAACATAGTGCAGACATTTTGATTGTAATTGACTTCTGCTTATGGATGTCAATTATATGAGTCAATACAAAGAAATAAATAATAAAAACGTCATTCCTATAAATAGAAATATATTCAATAGTGGTTTTACTCAACAATAAGGAAATCTTATGTCATTGTTTTAATAAGTAATACAAGATACCTAAATGGGGCAGTCCAGGGAGAATTTGTACAAATCAATAGAGCTTCCATGAAGGATTATTAATTTATTAACTGTTCACTTACACTGTCATCATGCAAAAATACAGCTTGGAGGATAAAGTGGTGAGTTGGTTTAGTAAATCTTAGAAAACAGGACATTTATTCAACACATTAGAGTCTACAAAAATAAATAATATATACAATTTGAAGGACCATGAACAAACTATGTAAAATAACTCAAAATAAAGAGTCAAAGATGATTACAAACTCTATTTTTCATGGAGTAGATCTTTCTCTACCTGGTTCACTGACAATTTTAATTTTTCTTTTAATACTATTATAATCTTTGCTTATTTGGGGTCTTTTCTGTCTCCATATAAATTTAAAAATTTTTTGCTCTAGTTCTGTGAAAATGTCATTGGTAATTGGATAGGGATTGCACTGAATATGTAGATTGTCTTGGGCACTATAGTCATTTTGACTATGTTGATTTTTCCAATCCAAGAACATGGTATATGTTTCCATCTGTTTGTGTCATTCTTGATTTCTTTCATCAGCATCTTTTAGTTTTTGGAGTACAGGTCTTTTGTCTCCTTAGATAGGTTTATTCCTAGGTATTTTCTTATTTTTGATGCAATGGTAAATGGGATTGTTTCCTTAATTTCTTGTTCTGATCTTTCTTTGTTAGAAATGCAACAGATTTCTGTGTATGAGTTTTGTATCCTTCAACATTATCAAATTCATTGATGAGCTCTAGTAGTCTTCTGGTAGCATCTTTAGGATTTTCTATGTATAGTATCATGTCATCTGCAAACAGTGACAGTTTTACTTCTTTTCCAATCTGGATTCCTTTTATTTCTTTTTCTTCTCTAATTGCCATGGCATGGACTTCCAAAACTATGTTGAATAAATGTAGTGAGAGTAGACATCCTTGTCTTGTTCCTGGTCTTCAGGGAAATGTTTTCAAATTTTCACCATTGAGTATTATATTGGCTGAAGATTTGTCATACGTGGTCATTATTATGTTGAGGTATGTTCCATCTATACCCACTTTCTGGAGAGTTTTCATCATAAATGGGTGTTTGGTTTTTGTTAAAAGCTTTTTCTGCATCTGTTGAGATGATCATATGGTTTTATTCTTCAATTTGTTAATACAGTGTATCACACTGGTTGATTTGTGGATATTGAAAAATCCTTGCATCCCTGGGATAAATCCCACTTGATTATGATGTATGATCCTTCTAATGTATTGTTGGATTCAGTTTGCTAGTACTGTGTTGAGGATTTTGCATCTATGCTCACCACTGATAATGGCCTCTAATTTTCTTTTTTGTGATATCTTTGTCTGGTTTTGGTATCAGGTTATGGTGGCCTCATAGAATGAGTATTCCTTTCTCTGAAATTTTTTGGGAAGAGTTTCAGAAGGACTGGTGTTAATGTTTGTCTAAATGTTGGATAGAATTTACCTGTGAAGCCATCTGGTCCTGAACTTCTGTTTTATGGGATTTTTTTATTTTTATTTTTTATTTATTTATTTTTTTAATGAATAATGACTTAAGTCCTTGATTTTATTTAATATTTTCAAAATCTCCAATTGTAGTGACTCAAATGTGGCTTGCAACTTGCAAGTTGTTTTCTAAAATGACAAGTGAATTATTGTGAAAAATGCTCCCTTGAATTTTACATTAGAGCTGCTGGCAAATGAAATAGTCTGTTTATATGTTTAAGTCTTATTGCATCGCTTTTATGAAAGATTTTCAAAATCTATAAACTAGTAGTATTGGACTTGTGTGTCTTTTTTAATGTGATGTTACTTTAAAAATGATTACATGTAAAGCAATTATACTCCAATAAAGATGCTAAAAAAATGAGTACAAAAATTAAGTGCAGTAAAGTGTGATTGTACAAATCTTGATAAATTAAGGTTCAACATTTGTTTGCCTACATGCCAATATGTAAATACACATATTTTTAATCCTTAATAAAAGATATTGTTAGGCTACTGCATACATTTTATATATGTAAAAATAGCTGTGCTTATAATCATACCGAAATATTATTTATGTTCCTTTAACTTCCTTGGAGATTTGCATGATAGTCCTTACGCTTAAGTTCTGTTTTCTGCTTTAAAGGTACTTCATGGCCAAAGGTATGGACTACATCTAGTCTAGGAAGGTTTATGATTTGGGATTAGATGTATTTCTTTTTCTTTTTTTTTCTTTTTTTAATTTTATTATTATTATTTTTTTAACATCTTTATTGGGGTACAATTGCTTCACAATGGTGTGTTAGTTTCTGCTTTATAACAAAGTGAATCAGTCATACATAAACATATGTTCCCATATGTCTTCCCTCTTGCGTCTCCCTCCCTCCCACCCTCCCTATCCCACCCCTCCAGGCTGTCACAAAGCACCGAGCCAATATCCCTGTGCCATGCGGCTACTTCCCACTAGCTATCTACCTTACCACGTTTGTTAGTGTGTATATGCCCATGACTCTCTCTCGCCCTGTCACAGCTCACCCTTCCCCCTCCCCATAAACTCAAGTCCATTCTCTAGGAGGTCTGCGTCTTTATTCCTGCTTTACCCCTAGGTTCTTCATGACATTTTTTTTCTTAAATTCCATATATATATGTTAGCATACGGTATTTGTCTTTTTCTTTCTGACTTACTTCACTCTGTATGACAGACTCTAGGTCTATCCACCTCATTACAAATAGCTCAATTTCGTTTCTTTTTATGGCTGAGTAATATTCCATTGTATATATGTGCCACATCTTCTTTATCCATTCATCCGATGATGGGCACTTAGGTTGTTTCCATCTCCGGGCTACTGTAAATAGAGCTGCAATGAACATTTTGGTACATGACTCTTTTTGAATTTTGGTTTTCTCAGGGTATATGCCCAGTAGTGGGATTGCTGGGTCATATGGTAGTTCTATTTGTAGATTTTTAAGGAACCTCCATACTGTTCTCCATAGTGGCTGAACCAATTCACATTCCCACCAGCAGTGCAAGAGTGTTCCCTTTTCTCCACACCCTCTCCAGCATTTATTGTTTCTAGATTTTTTGATGATGGCCATTCTGACTGGTGTGAGATGATATCTCATTGTAGTTTTGATTTGCATTTCTCTAATGATTAATGATGTTGAGCATTCTTTCATGTGTTTGTTGGCAGTCTGTATATCTTCTTTGGAGAAATGTCTATTCAGGTCTTCTGCCTATTTTTGGATTGGGTTGTTTGTTTTCTTGTTATTGAGCTCCATGAGCTGCTTGTAAATTTTGGAGATTAATCCTTTGTCGGTTGCTTCATTTGCAAATATTTTCTCCCATTCTGAGGGTTGTCTTTTGGTCTTGTTTATGGTTTCCTTTGCTGTGAAAAAGCTTTGAAGTTTCATTAGGTCCCATTTGTTTATTTTTGTTTTTATTTCCATTACTATAGGAGGTGGGTCAGAAAGGATCTTGCTGTAATTTATGTCATAGAGTGTTCTGCCTATGTTTTCCTCTAAGAGTTTGATAGTTTCTGGCCTTACATTTAGGTCTTTAATCCATTTTGAGCTTATTTTTGTATATGGTGTTAGGGAGTGATATAATCTCATACTTTACATGTACCTGTCCAGTTTTCCCAGCACCACTTATTGAAGAGGCTGTCCTTTCTCCACTGTACATTACTGCCACCTTTATCAAAGATAAGATGTCCATATGTGCATGGGTTTATCTCTGGGCTTTCTATCCTGTTCCATTGATCTATCTTTCTGTTTTTGTGCCAGTACCATACCGTCTTGATAACTGTAGCTTTGTAGTATAGTCTGAAGTCAGGGAGCCTGATTTCTCCAGTTCCTTCTTTCGTTCTCAAGATTGCTTTGGCTATTCGGGGTCTTTTGTGTTTCCATACAAATTGAGAAATTTTTTGTTCTAGTTCTGTGAAAAATGCCAGTGGTAGTTTGATAGGGATTGCATTGAATCTATAGATTGCTTTGGGTAGTAGAGTCATTTTCACAATGTTGATTCTTCCAATCCAAGAACATGGTATATCTCTCCATCTATTTGTATCATCTTTAATTTCTTTCATCAGTGTCTTATAATTTTCTGCATACAGGTCTTTTGTCTCCTTAGGTAGGTTTATTCCTAGATATTTTATTCTTTTTGTTGCAATGGTAACTGGGAGTGTTTTCTTGATTTCACTTTCAGATTTTTCATCATTAGTATATAGGAATGCCAGAGATTTCTGTGCATTAATTTTGTATCCTGCCACTTTACCAAATTCATTGATTAGCTCTAATAGTTTTCTGGTAGCATCTTTAGGGTTCTCTATGTGTAGGATCATGTCATCTGCAAACAGTGACAGCTTTACTTCTTCTTTTCCGATTTGGATTCCTTTTATTTCCTTTTCTTCTCTGATTGCTGTGGCTAAAACTTCCAAAACTATGTTGAATAAGAGTGGTGAGAGTGGGCAACCTTGTCTTGTTCCTGATCTTAGTGGAAATGCTTTCAGTTTTTCACCATTGAGGATGATGTTTGCTGTGGGCTTGTCATATGGCCTTTATTATGTTGAGGAAAGTTCCCTCTATGCCTACTTTCTGCAGGGTTTTTATCATAAATGGGTGTTGAATTTTGTTGAAAGCTTTCTCTGCAACTGTTGAGATGACGATAGGTTTTTCTCCTTCAATTTGTTAACATGGTTTATCACATTGATAGATTTGCGTATATTGAAGAATCCTTGCATTCCTGGAATAAACCTCACTTGATCATGGTGTATGATCCTTTTAATGTGCTTTGGATTCTGTTTGCTAGTATTTTGTTGAGGATTTTTGCATCTATGTTCATCAGTGATATTGGCCTGTAGTTTTCTTTCTTTGTGACATCCTTGTCTGGTTTTGGTATCAAGGTGATGGTGGCCTCGTAGAAGGAGTTTGGGAGTGTTCCTCCCTCTGCTATATTTTGGAAGAGTTTGAGAAGGATAGGTGTTACCTCTTCTCTAAATGTTTGATAGAATTCGCCTGTGAAGCCATCTGGTCCTGGGCTTTTCTTTGTTGGAAGATTTTTAATCACAGTTTCAATTTCAGTGCTTGTGATTGGTCTGTTCATATTTTCTATTTCTTCCTGATTCAGTCTTGGCAGGTTGTGCATTTCTAAGAATTTGTCCGTTTCTTCCAGATTGTCCATTTTATTGGCATAGAGTTGCTTGTAGTAATCTCTCATGATCTCTTTTATTTCTGCAGTGTCAGTTGTTACCTCTCCTTTTTCATTTCTAATTCTATTGATTTGAGTCTTCTCCCTTTTTTTCTTGATGAGTCTGGCTAATGGTTTATCTATTTTGTTTATCTTCTCAAAGAACCAGCTTTTAGTTTTATTGATCTTTGCTATTGTTTCCTTCATTTCTTTTTCATTTATTTCTGATCTGATTTTTATGATTTCTTTCCTTCTGCTAGCTTTGGGGTTTTTTTGTTCTTCTTTCTGTAATTGCTTGAGGTGCAAGGTTAGGTTGTTTATTCGAGATGTTTCCTGCTTCTTAAGGTGGGCTTGTATTGCTATAAACTTCCCCCTTAGAACTGCTTTTGCTGCATCCCACAGGTTTTGGGTCGTTGTGTCTCCATTGTCATTTGTTTCTAGGTATTTTTTGATTTCCTCTTTGATTTCTTCAGTGATCACTTCATTATTAAGTAGTGTATTGTTTAGCCTCCATGTGTTTGTATTTTTTACAGATCTTTTCCTGTAATTGATATCTAGTCTCATGGCGTTGTGGTCAGAAAAGATACTTGATACAATTTCAATTTTCTTAAATTTACCAAGGCTTGATTTGTGACCTAAGATATGATCTATCCTGGAGAATGTTCCATGAGCACTTGAGAAAAATGTGTATTCTGTTGTTGTTGGATGGAGTGTCCTATAAATATCAATTAAGTCCATCCTGTTTAATGTATCATTTAAAGCATGTGTTTCCTTATTTATTTTCATTTTGGATGATCTGTCCATGGGTGAAAGTGGGGTGTTTAAGTCCCCTACTATGAATGTGTTACTGTCGATTTCCCCTTTTATGGCTGTTAGTATTTGCCTTATGTATTGAGGTGCTCCTATGTTGGGTGCATAAATATTTACAATTGTTATAGCTTCTTCTTGGATCGATCCCTTGATCATTATGTAGTGTCCTTCTTTGCCTCTTTTAATAGTCCTTATTTTAAAGTCTATTTTGTCTGATATGAGAATTGCTACTCCAGCTTTCTTTTGGTTTCCATTTGCATGGAATATCTTTTTCCATCCCCTTACTTTCAGTCTGTATGTGTCTCTAGGTCTGAAGTGGGTCTCTTGTAGACAGCATATATAATGGTCTTGTTTTTGTATCCATTCAGCTAATCTGTGTCTTTTGTTGGGAGCATTTAGTCCATTTACATTTAAGGTAATTATCGATATGTATGTTCCTATTCCCATTTTCTAAATTGTTTTGGGTTCGTTATTATAGGTCTTTTCCTTCTCTTGTGTTTCTTGCTAGAGAAGATCCTTTAGCATTTGTTGTAAAGCTGGTTTGGTGGTGCTGAACTCTCTCAGCTTTTGCTTGTCTTTAAAAGTTTTAATTTCTCCATCAAATCTGAATGAGATCCTTGCTGAGTAGAGTAGTCTTGGCTGCAGGTTTTTCTCCTTCATCACTTTCAGTATGTCCTGCCACTCCCTTCTGGCTTGTAGGGTTTCTGCTGAGAGATCAGCTGTTAACCTTATGGGGATTCCCTTATGTGTTATTTGTTGTTTTTCCCTTGCTGCTTTTAATATGCTTTCTTTGTATTTAATTTTTGACAGTTTGATTAATATGTGTCTTGGCATATTTCTCCTTGTATTTATCCTGTATGGGACTCTCTGTGCTTCCTGGACTTGATTAACTATTTCCTTTCCCATATTAGGGAAGTTTTCAACTATAATCTCTTCAAATATTTTCTCAGTCCCTTTCTTTTTCTCTTCTTCTTCTGGAACCCCTATAATTCGAATGTTGATGCGTTTAATGTTGTCCCAGAGGTCTCTGAGACTGTCCTCAGTTCTTTTCTTTCTTTTTTCTTTATTCTGCTCTGCAGTAGTTATTTCCACTATTTTATCTTCCAGGTCACTTATCCGTTCTTCTGCCTCAGTTATTCTGCTATTGATCCCATCTAGAGTACTTTTAATTTCATTTATTTTGTTGTTCATCATTGCTTGTTTCATCTTTACTTCTTCTAGGTCCTTGTTAACTGATTCTTGCATTTTGTCCATTCTATTGTCCATTCTATCTCCAAGATTTCGGATCAACCTTACTATCATTATTCTGAATTCTTTTTCAGGTAGACTGCCTATTTCCTCTTCATTTGTTAGGTCTGGTGCATTTTTATCTTGCTCCTTTATCTGCTGTGTGTTTTTCTGTCTTCTCATTTTGCTTATCTTACTGTGTTTGGGGTCTCCTTTTTGCAGGCAGCAGGTTCGTAGTTCCTGCTATTTTTGATGTCTGTTCCCAGTGGCTAAGGTTGGTTCAGTGGGTTGTGTAGTCCTCCTGGTGGAGGGGACTAGTGCCTGTGTTGTGGTGGATGAGGCTGGATCTTGTCTCTCTAGTGGGCAGGTTCACGTCTGGTGGTGTGTTTTGGGGTGTCTGTGGCCTTATTATGATTTTAGGCAGCCTCTCTGCTAATGGGTGGGGTTGTGTTCCTGTTTTGCTAGTTGTTTGGTATAGTTTGTCCAGCACTGTAGCTTGCTGGTCGTTGAGTGAAGCTGGGTGCTGGTGTTAAGATGGAGGTCTCTGGGAGATTTTCGCCGTTTGATATTATGTGGAGCTGGGAGGTCTCTTGTTGACCAGTGTCCTGAAGTTGGCTCTCCCACCTCAGAGGCAGAGCCCTGACTCCTGGCTGGAGCACCAAGAACCTTTCATCCACATGGCTCAGAATAAAAGGGAGAAAAAGTAGAGAGAATTAGTAGAAGTATGAAGAAAGAAAGAAAGAAGGAAAGAAAGGAAGAAAGAAAGAAAGAAAGAAAGAAAGAAAGAAAGAAAGAAAGAAAGAAAGAAAGAAAGATGGAAAGAAAGATAGAAAGAAAGGAGGGAAGGAAGGAAGGAAGAAAAGAAGCAAAGAAGGAAAGAAGGCAAGAAGGAAAGAAAGGAAGGAGGGAGGGAGGAAAGAAGGAAGGAGGGAAGGAAGGAAAAAAGACAGAAAGAAAGAAGATACAGTAAAATAAAATAAAGTATAATAAAGTTATTGTATTAAAAAATAATTATTTAGAAAAAAAATGGTACGGAGAGAACCTTAGGACAAATGTTGGAAGCAAAGCTATACAGACAAAATCTTACACAGAAGCATACACATACACCCTCACAAAAAGAGGTAAAGGGGAAAAAATCATAAATCTTGCTGTCAGAGACCTCCTCCTCAATTTGGGATGATTCGTTGTCTAAAGGAGGGAAGGAAGGAAGGAAAGAAAGAAAGAAAGAAAGAAAGAAAGAAAGAAAGAAAGAAAGAAAGAAAGAAAGAAAGAAAGAAAGAAAGAAAGAAAGAAAGAAAGAAAGAAAGAAAGAAAGAAGAAGGAAAGAAAGAAAGAAAGAAAGAAAGGAAGAAAGAAAGAAAGAAAGAAGGTAAAGTATAATAACGTTATTAAAATTAATTATTAAAGAAAAAATTAAAAAAAAAAAAACAGGGACGGATAGAACCCTAGGACAAATGGTGGAAGCAAGACTATACAGACAAGATCTCACACAGAAGCATACACATACACATTCACAAAAAGAGGAAAAGGGAAAAAATCATAGATCTTGCTCCTAAAGTCCACTTCCTTAATTTGGGATGATTGGTTGTCTATTCAGGTATTCCACAGATGCAGGGTATATCAAGTTGATTGTGGAGCTTTAATCCGCTGCTTCTGAGGCTGCTGGGAGAGATTTCCCTTTCTCTTCTTTGTTCTCACAGCTCCCAGGGCTCAGCTTTGGATTTGGCCCTGCCACTGCGTGTAGGTTGCTGGAGGGCGTCTGTTTTTTGCTCAGACAGGATGGGGTTAAACGAGCCGCTGATTCGGGGGCTCTGGCGCACTCAGGCCGGCGGGGAGGGAGGGGCACGGAGTGCGGGGCGGGCCTGCGGTGGCAAAGGCTGGCGTGACTTTGCACCAGTCTGAGGCGCGCTGTGCGTTCTCCGGGGAAAGTTGTCCCTGGATCCCGGGAACCTGGCAGTGGCGGGCTGCACAGGCTCCGCGGAAGAGGGGTGTGGAGAGTGACCTGTGCTCGCACACAGGCCCCTTAGTGGCGGCAGCAGCAGCCTTAACGTCTCCCGCCCACCTCTGGGGTCCGCGCTTTTAGCCGCGGTTTGCGCCCGTCTCTAGATTCCGCGCTTTCAGCTGCGGCTCGCGCCCGTCTCTGGGGTTCGCGCTTTTAGCCGCGGCTTGCGCCCGTCTCTGGAGTTCCTTTAAGCAGCGTTCTTAAACCCCTCTCCTCACGCCCCAGGAAACAAAGAGGGAAGGAAAAGTCTCCTGCCTCTTCGGCAGGTGCAGACTTTTCCCCGGACTCCCTCCCGGCTAGCTGTGGTGCACTAACCCCTTCAGGCTATGTTCAGGCCGCCAACCCCAGTCCTCTCCCTGCACTCCGCCCGAAACCAAAACCCGAGCCTCAGAGCCTCAGCTCGCAGCCCCGCCCGCCCCGGCGGGTGAGCAGACAAGCCTCTCGGGCTGGTGAGTGCCGGTCGGCACCGATCCTCTGTGCGGGAATCTCCCCGCTTTGCCCTCCGCACCCATTGCTGTGCACTCCTCCACGGTTCCGAAGCTCCCGCCTCCGCCTCCCGCAGTCTCCGCCCGCGAAGGGGCTTCCTAGTGTGTGGAAACTTTTCCTCCTTCACAGCTCCCTCCCACTGGTGCAGGTGCCGTCCCTATTCTTTTGTCTCTGTTTTTTCTTGTTTTCTTTTGCCCTACCCAGGTACATGGGGAGTTTCTTGCCTTTTGGGAGGTCTGAGGTCTTCTGCCAGCCTTCAGTAGGTGTTCCGTAGGAGTTGTTCCACGTGTAGATGTATTTCTGGTGTATCTGTGGGGAGGAAGGTGATCTCCGTGTCTTACTCTTCCGCCATCTTCCGCCAAACCCCCCTATGGGATTTTTTTAAATCAGTTTCATTTTCAATGCTTGTAATTGATCTGTTCATATTTTCTATTTCTTCTTGGTTCAGTCTTAAGACAGTGTATTTTTCTAAGAAATTGTACATTTAGGTTGTCCAATTTATTGGCAAATAGTTGCTTGTAGTAGTCTCTTATAATCCATTGTATGTCAGTTCTGTCAGTTTTAACTTCTACTTTTTTATTTCTGATTTTGTTGATTTGGGTCCTCTCCCTGTTTTTTCTTGATGAGTCTGGCTAAAGATTTATCCATTTTGTTATCTTTTCAAAGAACAAGATTTTAGACTCATTGATCTTTTCTCTTGTTTTCTTCATCTCAATTTCATTTATTTCTGCTCACTTTTTTATGATTTCTTTCTTTCTACTAACTTAGGGTTTTGTTTGTTCTTCTTTCTCTAGTTGCTTTAGGTATAAGACTAGGTTGTTTATTAAGGATTTTTCTAGTTACCTGAGGTAAGATTTTATTGCTATAAACTTCCCCCTTAGAACTGCTTTTGCTTCATCCCATAGGTTTTGGATCACTGTGCTTGCATCTTCATTTGTCTCTAGGCATTTTTAAATTTGCTCTTTGATTTCTTCAGTGATCCATTGTTTGTTTAGTATCATATTGTTTAGGCTCCACTTGTTTGTGTTTTTTACATTTTTTTTTCTTGTAGTTGATTTCTAATCTCATAAGATTGTGATCAGAAAAGATGCTCGACATGATTTCAATTTTTTTAATTTAACAAGGCTAGCTTTGTGGTCCAGCATGCAATCAATCCTGGAGAAATTTCCATGTGCACTTGAGAAGAATATGTATTCTGCTAGTTTTGGATGGAATGCTCTATGAATAAAAATTAAGTCCATCTGGCCTAATGTGTCATTTAAGGACTGAGTTTCCTTATTGATTTTCTGTCTGGATGATCTGTCTATTGATGAAATTAGGGTGTTAAAGTTCCCCACTATTACTGTGCTATTGTCAATTTCTCCTTTTATGGCTGTTAGTAGTTGTCCTATATATTGAGGTGCTTCTATGTAACAGAGCTGGAGGAATCAGGCTCCTTGACTTCAGACTATACTAAAAAGCTACAGTCATGAAAGCAGTATGGTACTGGCACAAAAACAGAAATATAGATCAATGGAACAGGATATAAAGCCCAGAAATAAACCCATACACCTATGGTCAATTAATCTATGACAAATGAGACAAGGTTATACAATGGAGAAAAGACTGTCTCCTCAATAAATGGTGCTGGGAAAACTGACTAGCTACATGTAAAAGAATGAAATTATAACTTTCTCTAACACCATATATAAAAATAAACTAAAAAATGGTTAAAGACCTAAATGTAAGACCGAATACTATAAAACTCTTAGAGGAAAACATAGGCAAATCACTCTCCGACATAAATCACAGCAATGTCTTTTTTGATCCACCTTATAGAGTAATGGAAATAAAAGTGAAAATAAACAACTGGGACCTAATTAAACTAAAATCTTTTGCACAGCAAAGGAAACTGTAAACAAAACAGAAAGACAACCCACAGAATGGGAGAAAATATTTTCAAATTATGCTACTGACAAGGGATTAATCTCCAAAATTTACAAATAGTTCATTCAGCTCAATATTTAAAAAGCTAAAACCAATATAAAAGTGGGCAGAAAACCCAAATAGATATTTATCCAAAGAAGACATATGGATGGGCCAGAGGCACATGAAAAGATGGTCAACATCACTAATTATTAAAGAAATGAAAATCAAAACCACAATGAGATATCCCCTCACTCCAGTCAGAATGGCCATGATCAAAAAGTCTACAAACAATAAATCCTGGAGAGGGTGTGGAGACAAGGGAACCTTCCTACACTGTTGGTAAGAATTTAAATTGGTACAGCCAGGTAGGTAACAGTATAGAGGTTCCTTAAAAATCTAAAAATAGAGTTACCATATAATCCAGCAATACAACTCCAGAGCATATATCTGGAGAAAAGCATGATTCAAAAGGATACAGGCACCACAAAATTCACTGCAGTGTTGTTTACAATAGCTAAGACATGGAAGCAACCTAAATATTCATT
Organism: Grampus griseus; assembly: GCF_964374135.1. Taxonomy (NCBI): domain Eukaryota; kingdom Metazoa; phylum Chordata; class Mammalia; order Artiodactyla; family Delphinidae; genus Grampus; species Grampus griseus. Next base: position 37,709,711 of record NC_139012.1, on the reverse strand, counting down.
GAAAGATGAATGGATAAAGAAGATGTAGTACATATATATACAACAGAATATTACTCAGCCATAAAAAAGAATGAAATAATGGCATTTGCAGCAACATGGATAGACCTGGAGATCATCATACTAAGTAAAGTAAGTCAGGCAGAGAAAGACAAATATGATAACACTTATATGTGAAATCTAAAAACAAATGATACAAATGAACTTATTTACAAATAGAAACAGACTCACACACAAAGAAGAGAAAATTAAGTTTACCTAAGGGGAAAGGAGGGGGAGGGAAGGGTTAAATTGGGAGTTTGGGATTGATTATACACACTATTATATTTAAAATAGATAATCTACAAAGAAATACTCTTATGATCTTAAAATCAGGCTGGCTTTAATGTCCTCTATTTCTTTCAGCACCAAAGGAGAAGATCTATTTTTGTTGTTCTGAAACTGCAATCCTTGGAGCATTCAAAGGATTCAGGGAAAAATTTGATTGTTCACAAACACAAGATGTTGCTCTGAGTTGAGCTTCTAAACTCTTTTCCCTTGTCTTTGGTCTCAACTAGTGTAGTATCTCTGCCTTTCTATAACTTCGTAATTGTTTCTAATTATATAGGTTTGCCAGACAGAAAGAGGGACACTTTGCAAAGTCTTCTCCCCTCTAGACTGAATTGGGGGCCATCCTATAATGATTGGTTGTATCCTCTGTTCCTGCGACAGCTTTCTTTTAAATTGAAATATAATTGACATATAACATTATGTAACTTTAAGGTCTACAATGTGTGTTGATTTGATACATTTATATATTGCAATATGATTATCACCTTTGTGTTAGCTAACACCTCTATCACACCACATAATTACCATTTCTTTTTTGTGTGTGACCAATTAACATTTGGTCTCTTAGCAACTTTGAAGTTTATAATAGACTATTATTGACTACAACCACTAAGCAGTGCATTATCTCTCCAGGGCTTGTCTATTAGTTCCAAATGTATACCCTTAAACAACATAGCGTTTGTAAGCCTGTTATAATTTAATCCAACTTCTCTGTCATCCTCCCATCTTCATATATCTGTATCTTTAATCTTAGCAAATCTTACTGAAGTATGACATCAATAAATGTTCTTAAAATCTCCACAATAAAACAAATAGAACCGTATATTTGAGTGGTACTTTTGATTGATGTCTCTTTGTTAACACAAGTTGAATAAAAATTTATCAAGCAGGACATGCTAAATCTCAATATTCCTAAAAGGAATGGATGATATCCATATATTGTCTAATCAACTACAGAAAAAAGCAACAGTAATTTTATAAATTATGATTAGAAAAATATATTACAACCTATTCTAAGAATTCTACCTGGGTTCATTCTTGTAAGAAAAAATTAATGCTGACATATAATTGAAAGAAAACCAATGATCCCTTATGAGCCCTAGTGTCTTAATACGAAAATTAGTATTAAATACCTTTTCTTTCCATCTCAATACACTGCTTACCTCTATAGTGGGAAGCAGAGAAAACAAATAGCATGGGCTTCCTATGGCTGGAGACTGAGAAAAGATTACAGTAGAATGTACTTGAATGTGTCTGAATTAATTTGATAATGAGATCCCAGGAGGTCCTACCCCCCCATTTCAACACTTTATCTTTATGCTTTTATTTAATGACTTTAAAAAATCTGTTTCACTTTTATTTTTTAAAATTTATATCTTATCTGGCCCTCAGAGAGGATTAAAACAAGATTGAAAGACAATGTCTATATTTATATGAAAGTATTTTCCTAATTTTCAAATCTCTTCTTGATGACATTAGACACATATTGTTACTACACTATGTATTTCACTAAAACAAATCCCTGAACTAAATCTTTAGCCTTAGACAATGTACTTCTTTAATTCTTGAAATCAGATTTTACACTCTTAGAAGCATAAGCATATAGTGTAAATTTATAATCTACTGTAGTTCTTAAGATTACTTCCAATTTTTAGCTAAACTCTATTTTAAAGACACTCAAAGAAAAATCATAACAAATTATTTTATAGTTTTGTGAACATCTTTAAAAGAAGAGAAAATGTTTTCCTTTTAATTCACATTAGTTAAAATTTAAGGACAAATATAAGCAAAAACTCTGCTAGAAAGTGACAAGGTAAAATATAATCATTACCTCACCTTCACAGCCAATCAAGTTAATCAAGCTTGAAAATAAGGAAGACATTTAATATGTGCTATATAAGTATATATTGTTAATGGAAGAAAAGGAGATTAGTTCTCATCTGGGGCATAAATTGTGACTTATTATGCATGGTTTAAAAGTGATTCACTGTTGATTCTGAATATTTTTAACAAGTCATTGACACTCATTCTTTTAGTTTTTATTGTTTTCTAGAAAGTATCAATGAAAGGTTTTGCAAAAAAAACTAGGAGATTAGATAGATTCTCAAAGAACCTTTTTTTTAATTAACATTATTTTTTATTGCAATTGTACACTATCAAGACATATCAGAGTGAAGCCATTTAATTGACAAGTTCATAGAATAGCCAGAGAAAAATCAAAATTACAAACAAAACCTGGCAGGATAACATTACTGGATTTCAATAGTTGCTGTAAACATAATTCAACTGTATGATATGGGCAAAAGGAGAGTCACATAGATCAATGGAACCCTAGAAATAGACCCATGTATAAGACCATTCACAAGTGCCAATTCAATGGGGAAATGATGGACTTCTTACCAAATGGTGCTGAAACAATTCAACCAAAAATTTTAAAAAAATAAAATCTCCACTCATTTCTTACAATGTATTAAAAAATTAACTCAAAAGAATCATAAGTTTAAAAGTAAAATCTATACTTATTAAATTTCTAGTGGAAAATATAGGAGAATATCTTTGTGAGCTTGGTCTAGGCTAAGATTTTTTTGGAAAACAAATAGTGTAAATCATTTTAAAGTATTTGAGAGAGACTTCGTGGTGGCACAATGGTTAAGAATCCACCTGCCAATGCAGGGAGCACAGGTTCGATCCCTCGTTTGGGAATATCCCACATGCCACAAAGCAACTAAGCCTGTGCACCACAACTAATGAGCCTGTGCTCTAGAGCCCACGAGCCACAACTACTGAGCCCATACGCCACAACTACTGAAGTCCCCGTGACTAGAGCTTGTGTTCCACAACAAGAGAAGCCACCCCAGTGCCTGTGCACCACAACAAAGAGTAAACCCTGCTCGCTGCAACTAGAGAAATCCCGCATGCAGAAATGAAGACACACGCAGCCAAAAATAAACAAATATATAAAAATATAAATAAATAATTAAATAATTTGATATATAACACTTCATCAAAACTGAAAACTTTAGCCACTTAAAACATACAAAGGAAATGAAAATAAAATCCACAGAATGGGATAAAATGTCAGTGAAACATATTCTAATAAAAGATTAATATCCAGGTTAAATAAGAATTCATATGCACATAACTGCATTAAAAATGGGCAAGAAATTTGAACAGTCACTTTAATTCAAAAGTGGTAAGTAAGTAAGGTAATGGATGGATGGAAGCAAAATCCATTTTTCTTTCACATCATATCAACTTGGATATGACTTATGTAGAAAAATGATAGATAAGTGAAAATTTAATACCTTTATGAGAAAACTAATTAGGTTTCTAATCTTTAAGAGTGAGTATTAAAAATAAGGTGTTCATGAATGCCTTGTGTATAGGAACTGGTAAGGCAAAAGTAGAAGTAGAGAGGGAAAAAAATGCTGTGGACGCCCCATGGATAAGAAAAACAAAGGAAAAATTAAGTGTGGAAGCAGCAAGTAAAGTTGCATCTATCACATATCTTATTCTTGTTAAAAATAGAAGAGAATCACATTCACTTCTATTTCTATGAAATTATTAAAAATATATTCACTTGATACTCATTATTTATAATAGTTATGTTCTGTCAATTACCATGAACACTGAATTAATGAATACTTAATTGTTTGTTGCTCCTAAGGGAAATACAGGGTTAGGTTTCTGTAAACCTCTAGTCACGATATTTTTGTCAACTGATGGATGTGTAACTTGTTTTATGTATACTTCTGTTTAAAGACATATAATTTAATACATAATATTGGTTCATTAATATTGAACTTATAGCCAATAACACTATGGTTTGGCTAGTTGGGCAAATCTTGGAGCTGCATATTAACATACCCCATATTCAATATAATCAAAAGGATAGGATAGGAAGGCAGTTCATGAAAAAGAAAAATATCCAAGAAGCTGATGAGTATAACCACATGTACTTCTCCAGCAAGTTCTCAGGAAAATAAAGTCAGTCCTTGAACTCATTGTTTGGTTTGCTTTAATTGTAGGAAAGTACTGTAAGGGAGACAGAATGACTATATTCACAGAGCTAATCATCTCCCAACAACAAGCTGGGATTCTGCAGAACCAAGCTGAGATGCCCAGAAATTATCCTTCTCCATTGCAAACTATTAAAATAGCATATAAAACACAAGTACTTTTACCCATTTATTTTTTGAGTCAAGTGGTGAGAGTTTATAGAGAAAATCAGCTGAGTAAAGTAGGGGAGGTAAAATAACTACGCTAATGCACCTAGATGAAAGTACAAGTTGTCCAGATGAAAGTACAAATTCCCAAACCAATGCTTAATTAAGGGATCAATATGATGCCAGAAGTTGTATTTTACAGGGCTATGATAAACACGTGACTAGGTGGGAAAAACACTAGAATTCCTCTGAAGACACTATGGAGATAATAATAATAATAATAATAATAATAATAATAATAATAATAATAATAATAATAAGAAGAAGAAGAAGAAGAAGAAGAAGAAGAAGAAGAAGAAGAAGAAGAAGAAGAAGGAGAAGAAGAAGAAGGAAAAGGAGAAAGAGAAGGAGAAGAAAGAGAAGAAGGGGAAAGGGAAGGGGAAGAGAAAGGGGAAGGAGAAGGAGAAGAAATTGTCCTGTGTGTAGTTAGAAAAATGTCAATTAAAGGGAAGTATCAAGCTGACCTTTGATTTTTTTCACAGCCAGATTCAATCCTGGAAACCAATGAAGAAATGATTACCTTATTCTGAGGGAAAGAGGGTGACAATATCATCCTTAGCTATATTGACAAGTGAACATGTGATATTCTTTTTTAAATATAGGAAAGATTAAAACAAATATCTTTGCTAAAATATGTTTACTGTAGGATTCTATTGTGAACTTATTAATACCATTTATATAATTAACAAAAGACACAATGCTAAAGAAACAATCTCTAAAATCATAGACTGTCAGAAATATTGCTGCTTGAAATAAAAAAAAAATGGAGAATCCTACTGTTACTTGAAGGATCTTAGGCACTTTGATACATATAAGCAGTTTCCATTTCCAATTCAAGAACAGGACTTCAGCTAAAGGGTTGCCAAACATAGTACTTTATATTTATCTTAACTTTCTAGTTTCCAAGGAAGACAGGACTCTGGTTCCAATTAAGCATCTAAGAACTGCTATTAAACCCTGTATAAACAGCCCTGCTTTGCTGAGACTATCAAACCATTGCTTTATTTAAATTTGACCTAAAGTACATCTTTTTCCCAAATCCAATATCAACACTGTCTCTTCTTTTGTTTGGTGAAAGAAACTCAATTGTTCCTCTCAGATACTCTCAAGTGTTGTGACAATCTAATAAATCTATCTTTGTTGGACTGCAGTCTGTCCCTCATAGTCATTATCAGGTGTAATATATCCCCATATTGGCAAAATTACCCCTATGCTTATAAAATATTTCTATTTGTTTTTTTTATTTTTAAAATTTCTATCTATCTATCTATATATCTATCTATACATAGATGTCTTGAATATTGTTGACTTAGTGTCAGTGTTCATATCTGGAAGAATTTTTTTCAATTTAACTTTTGCTTTTGGTGTTGAATATTTTGTAATTATATTAGAATTTTTCTAAAATCAATGAAATTATCTTTTATACATTAATAATTAAAAGATTATGGTGATATGGGCTTCCCTGGTGGCGCAGTGGTTGAGAGTCCGCCTGCCGATGCAGGGGACATGGGTTCGTGCCCCGGTCCGGGAAGATCCCACATGCCGCGGAGCGGCTGTGCCCGTGAGCCATGGCTGCTGAGCCTGCACGTCCGGAGCCTGTTGCTCCACAACGAGAGAGGCCACAACAATGAGAGGCCCGCGTACCGCAAAAAAAAAAAAAAAAAAAAAAAAGATTATGGTGATAAAGCCTTGAATTCCATTGATTTATACAGATTACTTTATAATCTTCCACACACACAAGGGAGTAGATGCTTAGTGTTTCTGTAATTTTCACCCAATTTTTGCACTGTTTTTATTTTTCCAATAATATTCATTAAATAACTAGTTGATTAAACAAATGCATTGTTTTTATCATTGCTGACAAGTAAAGCTAAAATATTTTCACTTCTTTCTCTAGAGAACTCTTGCAAATAGACAATAAAAAGGGAGTTTAAAAAAATATTAGGGCTGTCATCTTTTCCATGTTTTTCTAGAAATTTAAGAAACATGCTCTTATTTGTCACTGTATTAAAACAGATCAAGTCTAGTGAAAATATATACAAATTATCTAAATGATGTCATAAGAAACTGAGGGAGCAAATGGAATTTCCAACAAGGATTAAATGTAATATTCAGAGAGCTGTATATACATTGAAGGCTCCTTAATGTCCATCTGCCAATGAATTTTTCATATGTGTATCTTGAAAATAATTATACAAGTAATCTTCCAAGTTCTCATTAGAATAAAGCCATGTCTTAGGTTTAAGAAATGTAAAATATTCTTACAGCTTTCAGGAATACATTTTTAAGTTCACACATTTATGGGACTTAGTGCAATGTATTGAAAAGTTGAGAGAGCCTTCAAATGTGCTGAGAAGAGTGAGATACACAATGAAAAAACTGTTTTGTCACTTAATTTTGAACTTTTATTAGATTGACAGAATAATTTTCAGTAAGCTTCCTCTTTAGCTATTTTATATGATTTGTCAATTGTCTGAAAGACGTGCTATTCATAATCATTACTTAATCAGTTGCTTCTCTTTGTAGAACAATATTAGCTCTAAATTATACCAAAACCGTGATTCTCTACTTATTACTTTTCAACATGAGAAATAAATTTATGTGTGTTGCAGTTCAGTAGTAAATGCTATTTTAATCATCTGAAAGACAAGATGCATTAAAATTCTAAAATAAAAGGGAGGAAAACATTATTTTTAATCCTTGACTCAATTAATATCTAATAGAGAAGATATAAGCATGTCCTTAAAACTGATATAGATATTAAATAACTAATCCAATGATGTAATGTAACAGTTGATGATATATTACTACAAGAAAGAAAAACATTCATGTTTAAAAAAAAGAGATAGAAAATAGAAGAAAAAAAGAGGGAAAAAAGGGAGGAAGGGAGGAAGAGAAAGAGACTAAAAATTTAGGAATATATTCTACATGTTCCAGAGAGGAACACTATTACTCAAGTTATATTTCATTAAGGTTTAGCATTTGAAATTGCCCTTGAATTATTTGTTAGTATTTAGCAGAATTGGAGAAATCTATTGTGGATGAAAGTTAGAGCAAGAGCTTAGCAACAAATTTGAAAGCCTAGGACATATTCATAACTGTAAACAATACATAATCAAATATTGAGAACCTAAACATAACAGTAAAAAATAATCATAAAACCACAAAGGAAGAGACTAAAGTAGAACAGAGAAGAACTACAAAACAACCAGAAAACAAGTAACAAAATGGCAATAAGTACATACCTGTCAGTAATCAATCAATTAAAAGACATAGAGTGAGGGATGGGATATGGGGATATATGTATATGTATAGCTGATTCACTTTGTTATACAGCAGAAACTAACACACCATTGTAAAGTAATTATACTCCAATAAAGATGTTTAAAAGAAAGACATAGGGTGGCTGAATGGATTAAAAAAAAAAGACCCATCAAATGCTACCTACAAAAGACTCACTTCAAAGCTAAAAAACACACACAGATGGAAAGAGAAGGGATGGAAAAGATATTCCATGCCAATGGAAATGAAAATAAAGCTGGGGAAGCAATACTCATATCAGGCAAGGTAGACTTTAAAATGAAGTCTATAACAGAAGACAAACAATGGCATTATATAAGGACTAAGGGCTCAATTCAAGGAAGGATATAACATTTGTAAATATATATGCAACTAACATAGGAGTGCCTAAATATATAAAACATATATTAACAAACAAAAAAGGAGAAATTGACATTACTACAATAACAGTAAAGGACTTTAATACTCCATTTGCATCATGGGCAGATAATACAGACAGAAAATCAATAAGGCAACAGTGGGCTTAAGTAATACATTAGACCAGATGAACTTAATTAGTAGACCCAATTTAACAGTATATTAAAAGGATCATACTTTATAATCAAGTGATATTTATTGCAGGGAGGTAAGGATGGTTAAATATTCATATATCAATCAACATGACACACCACGTTAAAAAACTTAAGAATTAAAAATACATGATCCTCTCAATAAATGTAGAAAAAGCATTTGATAAAATTTAACACCCTTCATGATAAAAACTCTCAACAAAGTTGGAATAGAAGGAACATAAGTAAACATAATAAAGGCCACTGATGACAAACCAACAGCTAACTTCAAACTCAATGCTAAAAAGCTGAAAGCTTTTTCCTTTAAGAAAAAAACAAGAATGCCCACTCTTTTCACTTCTCTTTAACATAGTATAAGAAGTCCTAGCCACAGCAATCAGACAAGAAAAAGAAATAAAAGACATCCAAATTGGAAAGGAAGAAATAAAACTTTTACTATTTCCAGATGACATGGTACTATATATAGAAAACCCTAAAGACTCCACCAAAATACTATTGCAGCTAATAAAGGAATTCAGTAAAGTTGCAGGATACAAATTAATATAAAAAATCTATTGCATTTCTATACACTAATAATGAAATATCAGAAAGAGAAATCAAGAAAACAATCATATTTACTATTAATTCAAAAAGAGTAAAATACTTAAGAATAAATTTAATGAAGGAAGTGAAAGACCTGTATTCTGAAAACAAAAAGACATTGATTAAATAAATGGAAGATGATACATAAATGGAAAGGTATTCCATGTTCATGGAATAATAATTAATATTGTTAAAATATCCATATTACCAAAAGCAATCTACAGATTAATGCAATTCCTATCAAAATATCCATGGCATTTTTAACAGAACCAGAACAAATGATCCTGTTTTGGGATGGACCACAAAAGATCCTGAAGAGCCAAAGCAAACTTGAGAAGAAAGAACAAAGCTGGAGATATCACACTCCTTGAATTCAAATGATATTACAAATTACAGTAATCAAAAGTGTATTGCACTGGCACAAAAGCAGACACATAGATCAATGGAACAGACTAGAGAGTTCAGAAATTAACTCACACTTATGTATGTCAATTTATATGGTTATATTTCATCAGTTAGTCTAAAACAAAGGAGACAAGAATATATAACGGAAAAGACAGACTACTCAATAGATGGTGTTGGGAAAACTGGACAGGTAATTGCAAAATAATCAGACTGGACTACCATCTCACACCATATACAAATTTAACTTAAAATAGATTAGAGACTTACATACAAGATCTGAAACCAAAAAATTCCCCAAAGGAAACAGAGGCAGTATGCTCTTTGACATCAGTCATGCCAATAATTTTTTGGGGTATGTCTTCTCAGGGAAGAGCAACAAAAGAAAAAATAAACAAATGGGACCTTAATCAAATTAAAAAGCTTTATCACAGTGAAAGAAACCATCATCAAACTGAAAAGAATATCTTCTACTGAATAGAAGATATTTGCAAATGACATTTCCAGTAAGGGGTTAATATCTAAAATATGTAAAAAACTCAGATAACTCAAAACCAAAAACAAACATATTAAAAAATAGGCAGAGTACCTGAATGAACATTTTCCAAAGAAGACATAAAAATGGCCAACAGGAATATGAAAAGATGTTCAACATCACTAATCATCAGGGAAATGCAAATCAAAACCACAATGAGATGTCACCTCACACCTGTCATAATGGCTATTATCAAAAAAACAACAAATAACAAGTGTTGGTAAGGATGTGGAAAAAAGGAACCCTTGTGTACTGTTGGCGGTTATGCAAGTTGGTGAAGTCACTATAGAAAACAGTATGGAGTTTCTTCAAAAATTAAAAATAGAACTGTTATACAATGCAGTAAGTCACTCCTGGGTATTTATTCAAACAAAATGAAAACACTAATTCAAAAAGATATATACACCCCAGTGTTCTTAGCATTATTTGCAGTAGCCAAGATATGGAAGCAAACTAAGTGCCCACTGACAGGTATATATATATATTTATATATATTCCAGTGTGAGTGTGTGTGTGTGTGTGTGTGTGTATACACACACACACACAATGGACACACACACACAATGGAATATTACTCAGACCTCAACAAATTGAAATCTTGCCATTTGTGACAATATGGGTGGATCTGAAGGGTATTGTACTTAGTGAAATAAGTCAATTAGGAAAAGATAAATACTGTATGTTTTCACCTAAATGTGTAACCTAAAAAACAAAATAAGTGTATAAATATAACAAAACAGAAACAGACTCAGATACAGAAAATAAATTAGTGGTTACCACAGGAAAATGGGTGGGGAAAGGGGCAAAATAAGTGAAGAGGATTAAGAGGTACAAACTACCAGTTACAAAATAAATGTAATAGCACAAAGGACATAGTTAATGTTTTATAACAACTTTGGAAGGAGTGTATTCTATAAAAATATCAAATCACTATATTGTACACTTTAAATTTATATAATATTGTAAGTCAACCATAATCCAGTAAGTAAAGTGAAAAAAAATCAAAAAACAAAAACAAACAAAAAACCCAAAATGTTATGCTTAATACTGATAGCTTTTTACTGTGGAGGTTCTCATACATTTCAGACTACTGAAATGGTGCCACTAAAATTCTAAAGCATATGTCATCCTCTATTGCAAATACAGATCTTATTCTATTACACTTCATTTCATTCATTTCTATCAGATATGTGTCCCTGTTACGTTCCAAGGAAGCTGAAAACTTATGGGAATAAAACAACTAGCACAAGTGCCTTAGTGAGAAATCCAGTGCCTTGTCTTAGTGAGAAATCCAGACTTAAAATATTGTCTCCAATCATATGGATCTTCCATGGATTTGCTATGTTTCTGCATTTTTTAAAATCAGCTTTAGATCTGTATAATATTTTCATGGATGTTAGCATAGCAAACATTCTTGGAAGATAGAGAAATGTCTCCCTCCCAGGCAGAGGGCAAATTTATTTCCTGACAAGAATAATAAGGGTACTATCTTCCTCCTAGACAAAGGGTGAATAGATTTACTAGCAGCCTTTAAAAGACCAGGATTTCTGGGAATTCCCTTGTGGTCCAGTGGTTAGGACTCCAAGCTTCCACTGCAGGGAGCACGAGTTCAATCGCTGGTCAGGGAACTAAGATCCCACATGCCAGGTGGGTGGTCAAAATAAAAAATAAAAATAAATAAATAAATAAAAGATTGGGATTTCTAAACTCATGGTTTCTCAGCTGTGACACAAACCCATTATTTGCACGACATCCATATGAACTCACCTCTGCATTTTTGCTTTGCAACGTGGGGGAAAAGAACATGAATCCATATGTCTATTGTGCTGTTAGCAATAAAGGTCTTTGTTTCTAGTATTAAAAAAAATAGGAAATATTAAATAAAAAACATGGGGAGGAAAACTAAATTGTCCTTGTAGGAGGAATTCCTTGAGCCAATTCAATGGATATTTGCTTGTACATCTAAACATATAGTAGGCATTGATGTGTTATGTGCTTATATGTCACATTTCATTAGCAACAGAGGATGTTATCGTGAACTGAGAAAAGCTACAGGTAGAGAAGTGCTAATGAGACACACTCTCCTAGTATTTGCCACTAATGAGTGGATCATGATTTAGTGTGCATGACTCTGCCCTCTGATATCAAAAGCTTTCCCAACATAAGTAATGTCCTGTTGGTTGGCAAATCATGTCTCAGTCTCAGTAGCCTGACTCTACGGTGTTATCACTTCTCCAGAAGATTGGTAAACCCTGACAAAATTCTGGGGCCCACTTGACAAGTAAACTTTCTCGGGATTATGTGGGTAGATTCACAATGCCTTCTCAAAAAAAAAATTGCTGTCTCTCCAGCCACCTATTATCAAAATGGAGCCCCAGCACCTTATTACAACTAGGTATTAGATACAACACAAGTGTCTGTGACTGGTGATTGAAGCTTCTGGCAAAGAGAAGCAGCCTCAAGCCAGACAACTCCCCTAGAGTTTTGCCTTGTATCCTCTCTGATGTGACCACCAGGTACACATTTTTGGAAAAGCAGTTATTAGTTGGCTGTGATGCTTTTGTTAAAACTGACCACCTGCCCAAGGAGGGCTTATGACTATTTGAGGTAGTTCAACTCCAAATACAACACTAACAAGGTGGAAAAAGCCCCCAAAAACCTCACTTATCAAATTCAAATAGTGTGTATATTCAAGAACTCAGAAGACCCAGTTCCAGTGGCATCTCAGTTTTACATGAAACTGTGGTAGGTTAACTTGTGAGCTTGCAAGTAGGATAAAATTTCACACTCTTCACAATTGGAAGTGTAATATTGAGATTATTTTCATCTCTGAGAACAAACACATTGTACTTATTTCTTTTACGTATAATTTTTATTAATGTGATTATTCAAATTTAGGTTAAACTCAGTTATTCTGTTCTATGCTATAAATAACACATTTTACTTTTATCTAAGTGTTAACTACAATTAAAATTATGGCACACAAGTCCTCAATATTCATATTTATGATGCATATATCTTGTCTTGGTAAAGTATTTTTAAAATTCTTTACTAAGTTCCTCATGATTTGCAAAACTTTGAATACTCTGTATTAACACACATCAATATTACAATAAATATGACTTACGTCAAGTTATAATAGGGATAAAGTGAAAAACTCATGTAAAGAATTTAACACACTGCACAGTAATCTTTAATTTTTTTTAGTTATGAGTATTTCTGGTTGTGAATAAAGTTTAAATCAATCAAAACATTTCAGAAAATTATTCTGTTAGCTAGAATTCAAGAACATTTTTATTATTTTCTACAGGAAATATCTTCTTTCAGTTCACTGCTATTCAAGAAATATATACAAGTAATTTCATAATATCAGTAGAAGGTGTTTTACAATTATAACCAGCATTCATACTTTATTGCAGACTAAGTAGATTGTGTTATAACTTCCCTTCTTTTTCATGCCTTCCTATTTCTCATTACTAGACTGTGAGCATCTTAAGGACAAGGACTATATTTTGTTTTTGCTTATGTCTCTTGTATCTAACACTGTAACTAGGAAAGAGTGAATTCTTATTTACAGAAAGGACACGGGAGGATACGAATGTATAAAAAAGCTTTCTCAAATTTATTCTATATAAAAAGTTTTTTTTAATTATGTTAAAATGATGTTAACACTCAGTAAAATACATATTTTCTATATTTTGAAAACAGCTTAGGTGTTTTTCAATTTTAAAAAAATATGGCATAAAGGACTATATAAAGATAGAATCCTTCATAATGAAGAATATTGCATTAGCATAAAAGTACATTGTCGGAGTAAAAAGATATATATTAATTATTTGGATGGAGAGATTTTCTTCATTTTTTTAAATCACAGATCAGGGCAACTGCTCAGACTTGCAGGAGTGACTGTAAGCACAGCACTGAACCCCAGGAACAAAATGTATTGGAACATATATTTAAATATAAGGAGGGAAAAAGACAATTCAGGGTATGTGAGGTTTAAAAATGTACAACTTTTATATAAAAAAATAAGTATGGTCCATTCAAGATACAAAACATTAAAAGAGGCATAAAATTCCAAGTGTGCAATTGTGGATTCAAATCAGTTATTTATGATGGCTTAGGCTGTGCAAATCAACACCTATACTGTATGAAGTAGCAAAAGAAAAATGCATAGTTTTAATCCTCTCAGATATTGAATTAAATTGTTTTGCACCGATTTGGAACAACATTAATTTTAGTCTAGATTTATAAGCTACAGTCTGATTATGGAGTAAACATTGAAAGTAGCTAAAATGAAATTCAGGGAGTAAAATACACAAAGAAGATGATCTAAATTAAAGACTTCAGTTCTAATATATATATTTAGGTTGTAAGCCTAATCTTCAGTGACATTGTATTCTTTCTAATGGTGAAGATTCTGCACACTGTTAAAAATACATTTACTAGGAAAAGTGAATTAATAGATCTTTGAAAGTATGTATGTTAAACATTTCTGGAGTATGAATGTATGTGTTTAATCAAAAATATTTCAAAAGTAGATATACGCAGAAATATACTGTATGATATATTTCAGAAAGAAAGCTAACTCTGCTATGTCTTCCCCACCCCAACTCATCAATCCTAGTGACTTCCTGACAACAGTAACATTTGTAGAAGTTTCCACTACCACTTTATCTAAAGCCAGCACATCAGTAAGTCTCATTGCTTTAGCCACCTCCATCTGGTTGCTATGGAAAAGACGTCAGACAGAATTCTCTATTGCAGAAACTGTCAGGTCTGATTTCTTTCTTTTTTCTTTGCTCTGCTCATTAATGATTTGCTTTGATGTTTGATTTTTCACCAGAGTCTAGTTAGTGGAGTCATTCTATTTATTCTTGCCTAAATCATCTATTTTACTGTTATGTAGCTATAGTATGAGTCATCTTCAAATTCTTCAGGATGCAAAAAATAGATTAGGACAGAATAAACTTTTTTCCTTTTTCTTCTATGTGTTGTCTATATCAGAAGTACAGGCATCATGCATTCTGAAGTGGAAATACACTTAGGGACTAGTGTTACTTGTAAAACAAAAAGTTAATAATCTTGGATAGCGATCGGACCTTGCACTCTACTGAGAAATGATCTGGAGGAAAACAGTCAAGGTGTGAGATTAAAGATTTCAATGTGGGATGCATATAAAGTAGCCAAACTTATAACTGTAGATTGCAGATTATATAGTCAGATGTTTGAGTTTTGAAGTAACATCCTTTCTAGAAACTTTTGTTTATACTATCCCCAGTTCCAGACTATATTAACATTAGGGAGTTATCTATTTGCCTAAGGGCCTGTCAAGTATTTTGTGAACATGATTTAGGTATAATGCTCTGTGCTGCATGGATGAAAAAACATGCTGTGAGAACATATTTTTTGTGGATAAGTATAATTTAAAATCATTAGCAAAATTGATTTTTAGTTGGTTAAGATGTAACTTAACGAATATTTATAATTCTTATATTTGCTTCCTTTTTAGAACCATATATATATATTATATATATATATATATATATAATATATATATATGGGGTATTATGCTGACCATTGTAGTGGGACCCCTTATCTATTCATTCATTCATTTATTTATTTATTCTGATCATAATGTATAGTACCCTATCAACTAGTGTACAGCTTGATTTTTTTAAAAAAATGTTATTCATTATAAGGCCCATAGTCTAACTTACATTCCCTCCCTCCCACCTTCCTCCCTCCCTCCTTTCCTTTCTTTCTTTCTGTAAAAAGCTGATTATCTAGTCTTAGGTCCTCTTCTTAACTGAGCAAAAGCAATCAAACTGAGTGTTCTTGATATGTAGGCCTTAAAACACTGATCCTTGTGTTGGGGTACCACAATGAAAGAGAAGAAATAATATGGAGATCCTTCTACCCATTTTCATTGTCAAGGGCTCAGTTGGAGAGAGATAAGTGCCAAGAATTAGGGTGGTTGATTAAGCCAATGAGCCCAAATTAAAGTATCAATCAAGCCTTTATTCAGCTGCTGCATATAAGCAAAAGGCCAGAAAGAAGTTATGGACCCAACCAGAGTTCCATTGTTTCCATGAATGACACCAGGCAAGGTTCAGACGTATCCACAGGGAGCACAGGGAGCTCAGCTCAGTGCTCTGTCTCATTGCTGAGGGAATACCAAAACAAAAGGTTTCTGGCATTTTATGGACCCTGGCATTGGGTAGAAGAAGAGGGAGAAAGGCTAGGATTGCAAAAGTATTGAGTTAGAGTGAGAAAATGTCTTTAAGGCTACCTTCTCCCCCAGTAAAGAAATCTCTGCAGATGAACCCTTGGAGGACCTCAGCCCTAGGATGCCAATAAGGAAACCTTATAGGGTCTGGGCTAGGAATATATATATATATATATATATATATATATATATATATATATATATATATATATATATATATATATACACACATACATATCCAGCAAGGGGAGCATGAATCCTTCTCTGCAACTCCCTTCAGATACTGCAGTGCACTACTCACTGTACACCAAATTGGTGTGGGGAAAGCTATGAGGCCTGGCAAGAGAGCCTTTGTCATTGCCTGTGGCTGAGCATGAAAGATCACTCAAGATTTTGGCCAGGAGCCAGACTCTTCAACACTGTCCCTTGGTTTTTCAGTGCCTGAGTGAGAAACAGCCTACCCCATATGGACCCAAAGAAGTCAGACTTTGAGGGGCTGTGACAAGAACCTTGTAAACAGTCTGAGACCACAGAGGACCATAGTCATCAAGATCAATCCAAGCAGGATGATCAGGCCTGCTGATGGAGGGAATATAGCCATGAATACCAACAATTACCAAGCCAGGAAAAGATGTCCCATAGGCCATTAGGGTCTACTTTAGAGAGCAAGGAACCTTTCTCCTTAAGCTTCTGTATGAGGCATCAACTCAGGCAGAGCACAGCTCTGGCTATTAAGTTGAAGTTGACCTGAATGCCTTGCACGGCTGAGGCAATGTCATGCTAGTGCAGGTACACACGGAAGTACAATCACAGAGGATATACGTCGTCTTCTGGAAACAAAGAGTTTACAATGTTAGGGCACTCCCAGTAGGATATAAATTGATTAGGCAGCCAGGTTAACTGGGGTCTTAATGTAGCCTGCCATCAAGGCACCTCCTACCCTAAGGTTCCTAATCCAGACCAAACCAGTCTGTGGTTTTAAAGGGAACTGCATGAGACAGTCAGTTTAAAAAATTTGTTTGTCTTGCTTTTGTAAACAAAGCAACAAACAAAGGATTAACCTCCAAAATATACAAACAGCTCATGGAGGTCAATATCAAAAAGCAAACAACCCAATCAAAAAATGGGTGGAAGTCCTAAATAGACATTTCTCCAAAGAAGACATACAGATGGTCAAGAGGCACATGAAAAGATGCTCAACATCACTAATTATTGGAGAAATGCAAATCAAAACTACAATGAGGTATCACCTCACACCAGTCAGAATGGCCACCATCAAAAAATCTACAAACAATAAATGCAGGAGAGGGTGTGGAGAAAAGGGAACCCTCTTGCACGGTTGGTGGGAATGTAAATTGATACAGGCACTTTGGAGAACAGTATGGAGGTTCCTTAAAACTCTAAAAATAGAACTACCATATGACCCAGCAATCTCACTACTGGGCATATACCCTGAGAAAACCATAATTCAAAATGACACATGCACCCCGATGTTCATTGCAGCACTATTTACAACAGCCAGGACATGGAAGCAACCTAAATGTCCAAAAACAGTTGAATGGGTAAAGAAGATGTGGTACATATATACAATGGAATATTACTCAGCCATAAAAAGAAAAACAATGGGTCATTTGTAGAGATGTGGACAGACCTGGAGTCTATCATACAAAGTGAAGTAAGTCAGAAAGAGAAAAACAAATATCATATATTAACACCTACATGTGGATTCAAGAAAAATTGTACAGATGAACCTATTTCCAGGGCAGGAATAGAGATGCAGACATACAGAATGGACATGTGGACACAGGGAGGGAAGGGGAGGGTGGGATGAATTGGGAGATTAAGATTGACATTTATACACTACCATGTGTAAAATAGATGGCTAGTGGAAACCTGCCGCATAGCACAGGGAGCTCAGCTCAGTGCTCTGTGATGACCTAGGTGAGTGGGAATGGGGGGAGGGAGAGTGGTCCAAGAGGGAGGGGATATATGTATACATATAGCTGATTCACTTCTGTTTACAGCAGAAACTAACACAACATTGTAAAGCAATTATACTCCAGTAAAAAAAAAAAAAAAGTTGTGTTCATCCATGACATCAGTTTGTCAGCCTCATGACTGCAGATCATAGGCTCAGAAGTTTGTTTGACCTCAAAGCGGCACAACAGCTTGGAAATGCAGTACAGGAATTTTTCTTCAGGAGGAGGGAAAGCTAGTTCTGAAAACTAAAATTATTAATGTTCTCCCCCTTCTCTCACACCTGTTGAGGTGCTAGCGCTTGATTTTTCTTGTGGTAGTTGTTGTAATTAGTGTGTCCCATTTGGTAATCAAAACTTCATAGTTTTTTAAACAATTTTCTACTTTCATCCAGTAAGTAGTTGTATGCAAAAGGGACAAAAGCATTTTTATAGAAAAACATGTTTAAATTTTATATTTAACCAGAAAGATGCATTGTCTTAAAGAATTAGCACAAAATCCTGAATTGTTAATGTTTCAAAATAGGTTTACATTATCTTCCATACTTGCTGTTTAAAAGCCATCCTTGTCTCCTATTTGAGTCTTCAGGAAGGGGATTGAAGGTGATGGAATGCCACTAAACGTCCATCATGTTGCACAAGGTGTCAGAAACTGTAAAATAAGAGCATGAGATTGAAAGAAGGGAACAGAAAGCCTGATCAAACAAATGGTGTAATCAAGAAGTACCCTTTGAGGAATTGCTACATTGAGACTCCAGATCTCTTACCTGAGATGCATAGCCCAGGCTGAGGATATCTTGTCCTCTTGTATCAGCTGCTTAAGCCTGTCTTTTCATTGTCCTTAAAAACATTCAATCCCCTTGTGATTTAGGGGTGACATAGAGCATAGAGAGTCCATCATGTGCCCTATGATTTGGCTCACTAATGTGTGGCTTTGGCTATAACTCCATGGCCATAATCAGATATAATGTGCTCAGAAAAACTGGACAAAAACAAGTGTGGTCTTGTAGAAGCTGAATAGTTGTGGCCCTCTCAATATAACACAGAGGGATTGCTAGGCCAAAACTGAAGAAGGTTTCAAGTGCTGTTAAGATCCTGCAAAACCTACATGGCACTAAATGTCAAACTGATTCACCTGCCAAGAACATCTTGACCCCTTTGTGCAAGGAATCTGTCCCTAGGCAGTATATTTAGTCTTACCAGTGTCTGGAAGATAGGATAAATTCTTCATGCTGTTTTGCTGTGTTCTGATAACTGTGACAGTTCATGTGTATATATCCACATGTGCACATAAGACAATATAACAATATCGATAACATATTCATTAGTAAGGACCATAAGAATAAGAATGGAGGTATGTTGTGGCCTAAAAGGATCCATAGTTAGGTCTTAGTAGTGGTAGCCTCAGCCCTCACATCAGAGGGAATTATTTCTTTTTTCACAGCTGGTTGGAGGGATCATCATCATCTGTTCACTGATATCTAAAAGGCCCAAGAAATACAATTCTCTCCCACTGCCCCACAGAATTCTAACCTTGGTGTAGGATATTCAGTGCCCTGTGGAGACAGAAAGACATTGCACTAAACCCTAGTGTAGTTTATTTTTGAAGCAGGAGAGTTCTATGCAAAGGGCAGAGGGGCCCTGAGACCCATCACTAGGTTCCCCCTTGGCTGAAGGAAGCAGCACTAACTTCAGCCCCAGGGCCAGCTAGTGTCAGTTAACATTGTCACTGCATGAACTCAGTAAGGTAGCCCTCCAGAATTTGGTCACAAATTTCTAGGAAGGGAAAAGGAGCAAAGAGCCAGTGGAGCAGCATGCCTCGGGACAGACTTTCTCACCAGGATTCCCAGGAGGCACAAGGAGGCTGGACAGTGTTCAGCCCAAAGGGAAAGCCTGCAGTCCACATTCTAAATTCTGCTCCTCCACCAAACTGTACAATGTGGCTGCTAGTAGTTGGGGGTGGCCTTCTGAGTGGGGTAGAGGAAGAGAACCATCAACCAGGTTACCACCTCTTAATTGCTCTCTATCCACTAGTCTTTTTTTTTAAATTATTGAAGTATATTTAACTTTCAATATTATATTAGGTTTACAGGTACAACATAGTGGTTGGATATTTTTATAGACTACACACATTACAAAGTTATTATAAAATATTGACTGTATTCCCTGTAATGTACATTAGATCCTTGAGACTTTTTTATAACTGGTAGTTTGTACCTCTTAATCCCCTTCATTTTTTATCTTTTTTTTGTCCAAATTATTTTATTTTTTTAACATCTTTATTGGAGTATAATTGCTTTACAATGGTGTGTTAGTTTCTGCTTTATAACAAAGTGAATCAGTTATACATATACATATGTTCCCATATCTCTTCCCTCTTGCATCTCCCTCCCTCCCTATCCCACCCCTCTAGGTAGTCACAAAGCACTGAGCTGATCTCCTTGTGCTATGAGGCTTCTTCCCACTAGCTATCTATTTTACGTTTGGTAGTGTATATATGTCCATGCCACTCTGTCACTTTGTCACAGCTTACCTTTCCCCCTCCCCATATCCTGAAGTCCATACTCTAGCAGGTCTGTGTCTTTATTCCCGTCTTACCCCTAGGTTCTTCATGACATTTTTTTCCCCCTTAGATTCCATATATATGCGTTAGCATACGGTTTTGTCTTTCTTTTTCTGACTCACTTCACTCTGTATGACAGACACTAGGTCCACCCACCTCACTAGAAATAACTCAATTTCATTTATTTTTATGGATGAGTAATATTCCATTGTATATATGTGCCACATCTTCATTATCCATTCATGTGATGATGGACACTTAGGTTGCTTCCATCTCTTCGCTATTGTAAATAGAGCTGAAATGAACATTTTGGTACATGCACAGTAGTAGGATTGCTGGGTCATATGGTAGTTCTATTTGTAGTTTTTAAGGAGCCTCCATACTGTTCTCCATAGAGACTGTATCAATTTACATTCCCAGCAGCAGTGCAAGAGTGTTCCCTTTTCTCCACACCCTCTCCAGCATTTATTGTTTCTAGATTTTTTGATATGGCCATTCTGACCAGTGTGAGAGATGATATCTCATTGTAGTTTTTTTGTTTGTTTGTTTGTTTGTTTTTTGCGGTACGCGGGCCTCTCACTGTTGTGGCCTCTCCCGTTGAGGAGCACAGGCTCTGCATGCGCAGACTCAGTGGCCATGGCTCATAGGCCCAGCCACTCTGCGGCATGTGGGATCGTACTGGACCAGGGCACGAACCCGTGTCCCCTGCATCGGCAGGTGGACTCTCAACCACTGTGCTACCAGGGAAGCCCTCATTGTAGTTTTGATTTGCATTTCTCTAATGATTAATGACGTTGAGCATTCTTTCATGTGTTTGTTGGCAATCTGTATATCGTCTTTGGAGAAATGTCTATTTAGGTCTTCTGCCCATGTTTGGATTGGGTTGTTTTTTTGTTATTGAACTGCATGAACTGCTTGTAAATTTTGGAGATTGATCCTTTGTCAGTTGCTTCATTTGCAAATATTTTCTCCCATTCTGAGGGTTGTCTTTTCATCTTGTTTATGGTTTCCTTTGCTGTGCAAAAGCTTTTATGTTTCATTAGGTCCCATTGGTTTATTTTTGTTTTTAATATTCCCAACACCACTTATTGAAGAGGCTCTCTTTTCTTCACTGTATATTCTTGCCTCCTTTATCAAAGATAAGGTGACCATATGTGCATAGGTTTATCTCTGGCTTTCTATCCTGTTCCATATTTCTGTTTTGGTGCCAGGACCATACTGTCTTGATTACTGTAGCTTTGTAGTATAGTCTGAAGTCAGGGAGCCTGATTCCTCCAGCTCCGTTTTTCTTTCTCAAGATTGCTTTGGCTATTTGGAGTCTTTTGTGTTTCCATACAAATTGTGAATTTTTTGTTCTAGTTCTGTGAAAAATGTCATTGGTAATTTGATAGAGATTGCACTGAATCTGTAGATTGCTTTGGGTAGTAGAGTCATTTTCAAAATGTTGATTCTTCCAATCCAAGAACATGATATATCTCTCCATCTATTTGTATCATCTTTAATTTCTTTCATCAGTGCCTTATAATTTTCTGCATATAGGTCTTTTGTCTCCTTAGGTAGGTTTATTTCTAGATCTTGTATTCTTTTTGTTGCAACAGTAAATGGGAGTGTTTTCTTAATTTCACTTTCAGATTTTTCATCATTAATGTATAGGAATGCCAGAGATTTCTGTGCATTAATTTTGTATCCTGCTACTTTACCAAATTCATTGATTAGCTCTAGTAGTTTTCTGGTAGCATCTTTAGGATTCTCTATGCATAGTATCCTGTCATCTGCAAACAGTGACAGCTTTACTTCTTCTCTTCCGATTTCGATTTCTTTTATTTCATTTTCTTCTCTGATTGCTGTGGCTAAAACTTCCAAAACTATGTTGAATAAGAATGGTGAGAGTACGCAACCTTGTCTTGTTCCTGATATTAGTGGAAATGTTTTAAGTTTTTCACCATTGAGGACGATGTTGGCTGTGGGTTTGTCATATATGGCCTTTATTATGTTGAGGAAAGTTCCCTCTATGCCTACTTTCTGCAGGGTTTTTATCATAAATCGGTGTTGAATTTTGTCGAAAGCTTTCTCTGCATCTATTGAGATGATCATATGTTTTTTTTTCCTTTGATTTGTTAATATGGTGTATCACGTTGATTAATATGCATATATTGAAGAATCCTTGCATTCCTGGAATAAATCCCACTTGTTCATGGTGTATGATCCTTTTAATGTGCTGTTGGATTCTGTTTGCTAGTATTTTGTTGAGGATTTTTGCATCTATGTTCATCAATGATATTGGCCTGTAGTTTTCTTTCTTTGTGACATCTTTGTCTGGTTTTGGTATCAGGGTGATGGTAGCCTCATAGAATGAGTTTGGGAGTGTTCTTCCCTCTGCTATATTTTGGAAGAATTTGAGAAGGATAGGTGTTACCTCTTCTCTAAATGTTTGATAGAATTCACCTGTGAAGCCATCTGGTCCTGGGCTTTCATTTGTTGGAAGATTTTTAATCACAGTTTCAATTTCAGTGCTTGTGATTGGTCTGTTCATATTTTCTATTTCTTCCTTGTTCAGTCTTAGCAGTTGTGCATTTCTAAGAATTTGCCCATTTCTTCCAGGTTGTCCATTTTATTGGCATAGAGTTGCTTGTAGTAATCTCTCATGAGCTTTTGTATTTCTACAGTGTCAGTTGTTACTTCTCCTTTTTCACTTCTAATTCTATTGATTTGACTGTTCTCCCTTTTTTTTTGATGAGTCTGTCTAATGGTTTATCAGTTTTGGTTATCTTCTCAAAGAACCAGCTTTTAGTTTTATTGATCTTTGCTATATTTCCTTCCTTTCTTTTTCATTTATTTTTGATCTGATCTTTATGATTTCTTCCCTTCTGCTAACTTTGGGGGGTTTTTTTTGTTCTTTTTTCTCTAATTGCTTGAGGTGCAAGATTAGGTTGTTTATTCGAGATGTTTCCTGTTTTTTAAGGTAGGATTGTCTTGCTATAAACTTCCCTCTTAGAACTGCTTTTGCTGTATCCATTAGGTTTTGGGTCGTTGTGTCTCCATTGTCATTTGCTTCTAGGTATTTTTTGATTTCCTCTTTGATTTCTTCAGTGATCACTCAGATATTAAGTAGTGTATTGTTTAGCCTCCATGTGTTTGTATTTTTTACAAATCCTTTCCTGTAATTAATATCTAGTCTCATGGCGTTGTGGTCAGAAAAGATACTGGATACAATTTCAATTTTCTTAAATTTACCAAGGCTTGATTTGTGATCCAAGATATGATCTATCCCAGAAAATGTTCCATGAGCACTTGAGAAAAATGTGTATTCTGTTGTTTTTGGATGGAATGTCCTATAAATATCAATTGAGTCCATCTTGCTTAATGTATCATTTAAAGCTTGTGTTTCCTTATTTATTTTCATTTTGGATGATCTGTCCATAGGTGAAAGTGGGGTGATAAATTCCCCTACTATGAATGTGTTACTGTCAATTTCTCCTTTTATGGCTGTTAGTATTTGCTTTATGTATTTATGCACCTATTTTGGGTGCATAAATATTTACAATTGTTATATCTTCTTCTTGGATCGATCCCTTGATCATTATGTAGTGTCCTTCTTTGTCTCTTGTAATAGTCTTTATTTTAAAGTTTATTTTTTCTGATATGAGAATTGCTACTCCAGCTTTCTTCTGATTTCCATTTGCATGCAATATCTTTTTCCATCCCCTTACTTTCAGTCTGTATGTGTCTCTAGGTCTGAAGTGGGTCTCTTGTAGACAGCATATATATGGGTCTTGTTTTTGTATCCATTCAGTCAGACTGTGTCTTTTGGTGGGCGCATTTAATCCATTTACTTTTACAGCATTTATTGATATGTTTGTTCCTATTCCCATTTTCTAAATTGTTTTGGGTTTGTTATTGTCGGTCTTTTCCTTCTCTTGTGTGTCTTGCCTAGAGAAGGTCCTTTAGCACCTGTTGTAAAGCTGGTTTTGTGGTGTTGAACTCTCTCAGCTTTTGCTTGTCTTTAAAAGTTTTAATTTCTCCATCAAATCTGAATGAGATCCTTGCTGGGCAGAGTGATCATGGTTGTAGGTTTTTCTCCTTCATCACTTTAAATATGTCCTTCCACTTCCTTCTGGCTTGCAGAGCTTCTGCTGGAAGATCAGCTGTTAACCTTACGGGGATTCCCGTGTGTGTTATTTGTTGTTTTTCCCCTGCTGCTTTTAATATGTTTTCTTTGTATTTAATTTTTGATAGTTTGATTATTACATGTCTTGGCCTGTTTCTCCTTGGATTTATCCTGTATGGGACTCTCTGTGCTCCCTGGGCTTGATTAAGTATTCCCTTTCCCATATTAGGGAAGTTTTCAACTATAATCTCTTCAAATATTTTCTCAGTCCCTTTCTTTTTCTCTTCTTCTTCTGGAACCCCTATAATTCGAAGGTTGTTGCGTTTAATGTTGTCCCAGAGATCTCTGAGACTGTCCTCAGTTCTTTTCATTCTTTTCCCTTTATACTGCTCTGCAGTAGTTATTTCCACTATTTTCTCTTCCAGGTCACTTATCCATTCTTCTGCCTCAGTTATTCTGCTATTGATCTCTTCTAGAGTATTTTTAATTTCATTTGTTGTGTTATTTGTCATTGTTTTTTTCCTTTTTTGTTCTTCTAGGTCTTTGTTAAATGTTTCTTGCATTTTGTCCATTCTATTTCCAAGATTTTGGATCAACTTCACTATAATTATTCTGAATGCTTTTTCAGGTAGACTGCCTATTTCCTCTTCATTTGTTAGGTCTGGTGTGTTTTTACCTTGCTTCTTCATCTGCTGTGTGTTTTCTGTCTTCTCATTTTACTTATCTTACTGTGTTTGGGGTCTCCTTTTTGCAAGCTGCAGGTTTGTAGTTCCCGTTGTTTTTGGTGTCTCCCCCAGTGGCTAAGGTTGGTTCAGTGGGTTGTGTAGGCTTCCTGGTGGAGGCGACTAATGCCTGTTTTCTGGTGGATGAGGCTGGATCTTGTCTTTCTGGTGAGCTGGTCCATGTCTGGTGGTGTGTTTTGTCATGTCTGTGACCTTATTATGATTTTAGGCAGCCTCTCTGCTAATGGATGGGGCTGTGTTCCTGTCTTCCTAGTTGTTTGGCATAGGGTTTCCTGCACTGTAGCTTTCAGGTCGTTGAGTGAAGCTGGGTCTTGGTGTTGAGATGGAGATCTCTGGGTGATTTTTGCCATTTGATATTAGGTGGAGCTGGGAGGTCTCTTGTGGACCAGTGTCCTGAAGTTGGCTCTCCCACCTCAGAGGCACAGCACTGACTCCTGGCTGGAGGACCAGGAGCCTTTCATCCACACGACTCAGAATAAAAGGTAGAAAAAGAAAGAAAGAAAGAAAGAAAGAAAGAAAGAAAGAAAGAAAGAAAGAAAGAAAGAAAGAAAGAAAGAAAGAAAGAAAGAAAGAAAGAAAGAAAGAAAGAAAGAAAGGAAGGAAGGAAGGAAGAAAGGAAAGGAAAGGAAAGAAAGAAAGAAAGAAAGAAAGAAAGAAAGAAAGAAAGAAAGAAAGAAAGAAAGAAAGAGGTTAAAATAAAATAAAGATAAAAAATAAAGTTAATAAAATAAAACATAAAAATAATTAAGAAAAAAAGTTTTTTTAATTAAAAAAAAAAGAACGGGCAGACAGAACCCTAGGACAAATGGTGAAAGCAAAGCTATATAGACAAAATCTCACACAGAAGCATACACATACACGCTCACAAAAAGAGGAAAAGGGGAAAAAATAATGTATCTTGTTCTCAAAGTCCACCTCCTCAATTTGGGATGATTCATTGTCTGTTCAGGTATTCCATAGATGCAGGGTACATCAAGTTGATTATGCAGATTTAATCCGCTAGTCCTGAGGCTGCTGGGAGAAATTTCCCTTTCTCTTCTTTGTTCGCACAGCTACCGGGATTCATCTTTGGATTTTGCCCTGCCTCTACATGTAGGTCACCTGAGGGCATCTGTTCTTCACTCAGACAGGACAGGGTTAAAGGAGCTGCTGATTTGGGGGCTCTGGCTCACTCAGGCTGGGGGGAGGGAGAGTTATGGACTGCAGGGCGAGCCTGCGGCAGCAGAGGCCATCATGACGTTGCACCAGCCTGAGGCATGCCGTTCATTCTCCCGGGGAAGTTGTCCCTGGATAACAGGACCCTGGCAGTGGCGGGCTGCACAGGCTCCTGGGAGGGGAGGTATGAATAGTGACCTGTGCTCGCACACAGGCTTCTTGGTGGTGGCAGCAATGGTCTTAGCATCTCATGCCCGTCTCTGGGGTCTGCGCTGATAGCAGCGGCTTGCGCCCGTCTCTGGAGCTCCTTTAAGGAGCACTTTTAATCCCCTGTCCTAGCTTACCAGGAAACAAAGAGGGAAGAAAAAGTCTCTTGCTTCTTCGGCTGGTCCAGACTTTTTCCCAGACTCCCTCCCAGCTAGCCATGGTGCACTAACGCCTTCAGGCTGTGTTCATGCCGCCAGTCCTCTCCCTGCTATCAGACCGAAGCCCAAGCCTCAGCTCCCAGCCCCCGCCTGCCCTGACGGGTGAGCGGACAAGCCTCTCGGTCTGGTGAGTGTCGGTCAGCACCGATCCTCTGTGCAGGAATCTCTCTGCTTTGCCCTCCGCACCCCTGTTGCTGTGCTCTCCTCTACAGGTCCAAAGTTTCCCCCTCTGCCACCCACAGTCTCCACCCGCGAAGGGGCTTCCTAATGTGTGGAAACCTTTCCTCCTTCACAGCTCCCTCCCACTGGTGCAGGTCCTGTCCCTATTGTTTTTTCTCCATTTTTTCTTTTTTCTTTTGCCCTAGTCAGGTACGTGTGCAGTTTCTTGCCTTTTGGGAGGTCTGAGGTCTTCTGCCAGCGTTCAGTCAGTGTTCTATAGGAGCAGTTCCATGTGTAGATGTATTTCTGATGTATCTGTGGGGAGGAAGGTGATATCCGTGTCTTACTCTTCTGCCATCTTCCTCCTCCCCCCTAGGTACGATGATTGTGGCTGTAGGTAAGAGTCCTCAGTTCCTTGCCACATGGATCTCGCCTTAGGGCTGCTTGAGTGTCCTCATGACATAGCAGCTGGCTTACTCCAGGATAGTGATCCGACCAGCCATCCCCATGACTGTTGTGGCTTCGGCCATCAGGGCCCCTCCAGAGCCATCAGCCTCAGTGAGGCCGCCCTCCTCTCGGGCTCCGGGGCAGTTCCATGACGGAGGAGGGAAGATACCCTGAGCTGGGAGTTCCAGCTCTGTGGAAATGCGGGCTCGTTCTGCCTCCTTCATCTTTTACCCTCCCCCCCACCACAACTCTTCCATGTGGTAACCACTAGTTTGTTCTCTAGTAGTCTGTTTCTGTTTTGTTATATTTGTTCTTTGTTTTTTGTTTTTTTAGATTCCACATACAAATGAAAACATCCAGTATTTACCTTTCTCTGTCTGACATTTCACAAAGCATGAAAGTTGGTAGCTGCCATCACCACTGCACCAAGGAACAAAGCATGTGCACAGTGCCAGACAGTTGGGCCTGGGACAAACTGAAGGCTGGGTTCCCCTGGCTGCAGCTGCAGCTGGAGCTGTTACTGTTGGTCCTGCTTGCCCATTACTGCAGTGGCTGCTGGCAGGGACCTATTACTTTATAGTAATATGCCCCATACCTCTCCACTCTCTCTCACTAAGCTTAACAAGATCACCTCCAGAGGGGATGTAATTAAGTCTCTAAGCTTTCTTACTGCTACTGGGCAAAGCAATCTCCATGGGCCCTGTGTTCCTTTTCATTGGAATTTCAATTCTTTACTTCTGCAAAATGGACTTTTGTAGAGATACTAAGTTGGGGGTTAGAGAGGGGGTGGAAATGGGTCATGGGGAGTGACTTTCTCTTGTCACATGGTGAGAGTCCATAAATGGTGGGTAGGAAATTATTTCTCTAGATTTTTGGAAACCCCTTTCTTGGATCTCTAATCTGGTCTAGCATATGAGCTCAGCTAGGGAGTCACAGACTAAAGAATAACACCAGTGGTTCCTCTTTAGAACTGAAATCTTATGTAAACAGTCCACAAGCATTCTTTAAGAATGTCCCACAACTCTTGGCAGCACTTCCTAAGATTCATTGGCAAAGTGCTCAGGGACCCTCAGACTCTTGCAAGTGTTCCACCTAGCATCCTTCAGAGTGTCCCATACTGAGTCTGCTAGCTCCTACCCAAAGTGTCATATGGGATCTTCAGGGTTTTTCTCCTCCAGAATGGCATTATGCTTGATCTTGATCAAACACAAATTTGTCTAGAACTGAGCTGGAGAGAGCTGAGGCACCAGGAGCCAGACTCCTCACTACTCTATGAGTTTTCTAGAAATAGAATCTTTCCTCCAAATGCAACAGCATAGTTTCAAGTGTGCTCCTGATGGGAAAAAAGTGTTACAAAAGAAAGACAATTATGGATTATTTCTGAGTTTGTAAATAGATGTGCACTGCAGGTGAGAGGAACAAAATGCCATTTTCTTCCTATCAGATGTTTTCTAGGGTGAAGGGAAGACTCACTGCCACAATGACCCTAATTACTTAATTTGACATAAGTACTTCCCTTTCTTCACTTGTGTGGGAGCTAAGAGATGGGGCAGCTAGGTTCTTTCCCAGATTGTTTGTAGAATTGGAAGAAGCACAACTAATTGTCTTTCTGCTCTCAACATATCAAATTGTGCCCTATCTCATACACATTAATTACACCTGTTTGTATATATTTTATCAATAATAGGACCCCACCCCCCTTGATTTTCACTACATTTACAGAGAAGTAACTGAATGATTGTCAATAGATATTTACCTGACCTTGCATAATCAAATGCATAACTATAAAATGGTTCCTTAAGGTTTAGTTTGTACTAGCTGGTAACTACTTCAGTTTAAATATGTTGTCTTTCCAATTGAAAATAGACAGTAATATAATTTAGAAAAATTTACTGATTGAAAGTAGCAAACCATATTTAAGACAAGATTCCTGACATAATTTTATATCACCACTCTTTAATTAATTAGTTAATTAATTAATTAATTACATGATTTAGTGAATAACTATTTTTACCATAAATTATGCAAAGGGCATGATAAACAGAGAACAGAGTGTAGAATTGTTTTCCAGAATACTATATCTAGCTAAGGATTCAAACAGGAAAAAAAGGCATTTCTAAAATATGTGTTAGTTTATCTGGCTACTTATAACCCACCCCCCTCCCCATAGGACTAGGAGTGACAATATAGCCAAACAGTCAATTATTTAAAAACAGAACTATATTCAGTCTAGGTGATTCAACTAAGATGAGACATGAAAACCTAGGAATTTTAGAATAAATGTGTGCCTGGAGAAATAGCAAAATTTGGCCTGGTGAAAGAGAAGAATGAAGCTGATGGAGAGAGAATATTAGAGATGAGAAAATATATATATATAAATGTTATTTTTGCCTTTTCTTCCTCATGAAACTCAGATGCTTTCTTGGGCTCTATATTTGGGTTCTGCTAACATACATGTATGTTCACAATTTAAGATGGCTGAAATTGGAATTTGTCTCCTAAATAATGGTGTCTTACAATAGCTGTTGACCGGGTAGCAGTATGAATGTAGTTCTCATGGTCTGGGCTTGTATGCACTTAGTCATTTCTATTCATATGGTTTTCATGGCATTTGAATTACATACATTTTGGTTGTGACACATGAGTGAGGTGTTATTTAAAAGGACACACCATGATTATTTATGAAGCAACTTTTTAGTGTGAAAAAAAATGGAAACAGAGGAGTGAAACACAAATATGATATTGGTGAAACAAATATTTTTTGATAGTGTAATGACTGCAATTTCATATTTTTCTACAAAACAATAACAAGGAATAATATCATACACTAAGCAGTGTGACAGAGGCCAGATGTCCCTAGATGCCTTGGAAAATTCTTAAAATTTTTAGAGGAAGAGAGGCTGCTGTGACATATTCATGTATCTGACAGAACTGTCTTTGAAGTCTCAAAAATGTTTTCCCAAAATTTCATGTTGTTTGAAAAGAATTTTCTTAACTTGCAGACAGGTAATTTAATTAATTAAAAGTGATAGTGTTAGTTTAGTCAACTAGGAAATACTAATGAATACTGAATATTATTCAACATGACAAACATGTAGTATTATTGCTAAGAGTAATTAAGAGATCAACATTATAAGAGATCAAGATTATAAGTATCGATTACACTGTAAGGCTCTGCTTAATAATAAATTCCACAAATAGATTGCCATCTTATTTAATTTTAAAGCACAGAATGAAATCATACACCCAAAATTTTATTATAAATAGATTTTTAAAAACTCAAAACTGTATAGATAATGCCTGAATTGATGTTGCACTGATTAAAGTTATTTTATCATAGAAGTCCAGGAGCTCTAACTATCCACCAGGTATGTTAATTGTTGATGCATTTTAGGGCATATATCTCATTAGTTCACAGATAAACCTGTCAAAATGTTAGTAATCTAGTTGTTATTAGGGTGGGCATGACTGTATAACTGCAATAAAAAAACACGTTAACTAAAAAAAAAGGCTCTTTGAGAATCTAATCTCCTAGATTTTTTTGCAAAACCTTTCATTGGCACTTTCTAGAAAACAATAAAAACTAAAAGAATGAGTGTCAAAGACTTGTTAAAAATATTCAGAATCAACAGTGAATCACACTTTCATAAATGTTGCATCACTGATGTTCTTGACCAAAACATCAAGGAAAGCAAGGAAGACAACATTGTTCAGAAATTATGTACCTCAATAAACTTGAGTGAAAGAATTATTCAGCTGAGTCAAACTTAGGTTGCAGGGAAATATTAGGAATGTTTTATCCAAATAATTTTGCTCATATCTTCATTTTTATGTTTGCACGTTACTAAAATAAGATAAACACATATGGCTAACTATATCTGAAAACAGCTCTTTCATAAATTTAGAAAGAAACTTAATGTGAGAAGAAAGCATTGTGTCTTGGTTTACTTTGAAGTTTCATTTTCTTTATTTTTTTATAGTGAAGTATAATTGATTAAAAATATTGTGTTAGTTTCAGGTGTACAGAAGAGTGATTCAATTATACATATATCTTTTTTTTTTTTTTTTTTTTGCAGTACGTGGGCCTCTCACTGTTGTGGCCTCTCCCGTTGCGGAGCACAGGCTCCAGACGTGCAGGCTCAGCGGCCATAGCTCATGGGCCCAGCTGCTCTGCAGCATGTGGGATCTTCCTGGACCAGGGCACGAACCCGCGTCCCCTGCATCGGCAGGCAGACTCTCAACCACTGCACCACTAGGGAAGCCCTTATATATCTATTCTTTATCAAATTATTTTTCCATTTAGGTTGTTACATAATATTGAGCAAAATTCCCTCTGCTATACAGTAGGTACTTGTTGGTTATCCATTTTAAATGTAGCAGTGTGTACATGTCAATCTCAATCTACCTAACTATCCCCCTCCACCCTTCACCCAGGTAACCATAAGTTCTTCTCTAAGTCTGTGAGTCTGTTTCTCTTTTGTAA
Organism: Grampus griseus; assembly: GCF_964374135.1. NCBI lineage: Eukaryota > Metazoa > Chordata > Mammalia > Artiodactyla > Delphinidae > Grampus > Grampus griseus. Next base: position 37,677,482 of record NC_139012.1, on the reverse strand, counting down.
ATAAGTTCATTTGTATCAGTTTTTTAGATTCTGCATATAAGTGATATCATATTTGTCTTTCACTGACTTACTTCATATTTTTTCTGACTTACTTCACTCAGTATGACAATCTCTAGGTCCATTCATGTTTCTGCAAATGGCATAATTTCATACTTTTAAATGGCTAAGTAATATTCTATTGTACATATGTACCATATCTTCTTTATCCATTAATCTGTTGATGGACATTTAGGTTGCTTCCATGTCTTGACTAATTGTAAACTGTGCTGCTATGAATATTGGACTGCCTGTATCCTTTGAGACCAGGCTTTTCTCTGGAGGTATGCCCAGGAGTGGGATTGCAGAATCATATGGTAGCTCTATTTTTAGTATTTTAAGGAACCCCCATACTGTTCTCCATAGTGGCTGTACAAATTTACATTCCCACCAACAACATAGTAGTGTCCACTTTTCTCCACACCCTTTCTAACATTGATTGTAGATTTTTCTGATGAAGGCCATTCTGACTGGTGTGAGATGATATCTCATTGTAGTTTTGATTGCATTTCTCTAATAATTAGCAATGTTTGACATCTTTTCATGTGTCTCTTGAACATCTGTATGTCTTCTTTGGAGAAATGTCTATTTAGGTTTTCACCCATTTTTTGGTTGAGTTGTCTGTTTTTATGATATTAAGCTGCATGTGCTGTTTATAAATTTTGAAGACTAATCCCATGTTGGTTATATCATTTGCAAATATTTTCTCCCATTCTGTGTTCTGTCTTTTAGTTTTGTTTATGGCTACCTTTTTTGTGCAAAAGCTTTTGAGTGTAACTAGGTCCCATTTGTTTATTTTTGGTTTTGTTTCCATTACTCTGGGAGACAGATTGAAAAAGATATTGCTGTAATTTATTTCAGAGAGTGTTCTTCCTTTGTTTTTCTCTAAGAGTTTTACAGTGTCTGGTCTTACATTTAGGTCTTTAATCCATTTTGAGTTTATTGTTATGTATGGTGTTAGAAAATGTTCTAATTTCATTTTTTTACCTGTAGCTGTCCAGTTTTCCCAGAACCATTTATTGAAGAGAACAGTCGTTTCTTCACTGTATAGTCTTGCCTCTTTTGTCATAGATTAATTGACCATAGGTGCTTGGATTTGTCTCTGGGTTTTCTATCCTTTTCCATTGACTATATTTCCATTTTTGTGCCAGTACCATACTGCTTGATGACTATAGCTTTGTAGTGTAGTCTGAACAGCTTTGTTTTTCTTTCTCAAGATTGCTTTGGCTATTTGGGATCTTTTGTGTTTCCTTACAGATTTTAAGATTTTTTGCTCTAGTTCTGTGAAAAATGCCATTGGCAATTTGACAGGAATTGCATTGAATCTGTAGATTGCCTTGGATAGTGTAGTAATTTGGACAATATTGATTCTTCCAGTCCAAGAACATGGTATATCATTCCATCTCTTTGTGTCATTTTTGATTACTTTCATCAGCATCTTATAGTTTTCAGAGTACAGGCTTTTTGTCTCCTTAGGTAGGTTTATGAAACTGCTGGTTCTTTGAAAAGATAAATAAAATTCATAAACCTTTAACCTGATTCATCAAGAGAAAAGAGAGAGGACTCAAATCAGTAAAATTAGAAATGAAATAGAAGTTACAACTGACACCATAGAAATACAAAGCATCGTAAGAGACTACTGCAAGCAACTATATGCCAATAAAATCCACAACCTGGAAGAAATGGACAAATTCTTAGAGAGGTACAATCTCCCAAGGCTGAACCAGGGAGAAAAAGAAAATGTGACCTGGCTAATCACAAGTACTGAAATTGAAACTGTGATTAACAAACTTCCAACAAACAAAAGTCCAGCGCCAGGTGGCTTCACAGGTGAATTCTATCAAACATTTAGAGAAGAGGTAACACCTGTCCTTCTGAAAGTGTTCCAAAACTGTTCAGATGAAGGAAAACTCCCAAACTCATTCTATGAGGTCACTATCACCCTGGTACCAAAACCAAAGATACCACACACACACACACAAATTACAGGCCAATATCACTGATGAACATAGATGTAAATATCCTCAAAAAAACACTACCAATCCTAATACAACAGTACATTAAAAGGATCATACACCATGATCAAGTGGAATTTATGCTAGGGTTGCAATGATTTTTCAATATCTGCAAATCAGTCAGTGTGACACATCACATCAATAAATTTAAGAATAAAACCATATGATCATCTCAACAGATGCAGAAAATGCTTTTGACAAATTCAATACCCATTTATGATAAAAAAATTCTCAGAAAGTGAGCATAGAGGAAACATACCTCAACATAATAAAGTCCATATATGACAAACCTACTGCTAACATGATACTCAACAGTGTGAATAATACTGAGTATTCATTAGTATTTCCTAGTTGACTAAACTAACACTATCAATCACTTTTAATTAATTAAATTACCTGTCTTTGCAAGTTAAGAAAATTCTGTTCAAACAGCATGAAATTTTGGGAAAACATTTTGAGACTTCAAAGACAGTTCTATGAGATGCATGAATATGTCATAGCAGCCTCTCTTCCTTTGAAAATTTTAAGACTTTTCCAAGGCATCTAGGGACATCTGACCTCTGTCACATTGCTTGGTGTATGATATTCTTCCTTGTTATTGTTTTGTAGAAAAATATGAAATTGCAATCATTATACCATCAAAAAATATTTGTTTCACCAATGTCGTATCATCAGAAAGAATAACATACCTAAGAATAAACAATTTTCTTTCTTAATGACATAAATTTTAAAGAACTGCTGTACAATATTGTGCCTATGTTTACAATATTGCATTGTACATTTAAAATTTATTAAGAAGCTAGAAGTCATGTTAAGTGCTTTTACCACAATAAAAATAAATAAATAAAAATCCTATAGTATTAAGATCATACACACACACACACACACACACACACACACACACACCTCTGTAATAAAGAGTGTGTCTTACAAACAATGCTGTCATAATCAAAGTAAGGCATTCATTTCTTTATATTAAACGTGGTGCTTTAAACCTGTGAACTAATTAGATGTATGCCCAAATACTCAAGGAAAACTTTTTGATTACATCTTGGAATAAAATGATACATTTTCATTGTTAAAAAAATATTTTTCAACATGAAGAAACGTATGTTTTATTGGCCTGCATAGATCATTTTAGTTTTAAAAGACTACTTCTTGTGATGGTAAAGTTATAGTTTATAATTACAGCATCTTTGGAAACTTTTATGGATATCTGGAGACACTATTTAATAATTTGAAAATCTTAAAAGAATTAATGCTGTTTTCATTAAGGCCTTGCTTAATAACTGGAGTAATCAGACCACATGGAAAACCCAGAATATCATCATAAAGATAAAAATTATTATTATGAACTTAATATATCTAAATAAAAATATTATTGTATAGTATCATGAAATTTTTTTTCAGAAAAAGAAACTAAGTCCTTACTGACTATTTGTGCTAAAAGAGAACTAAATATTCTCTAAACTACTCAATACAGTATTTCACCTTCGTTTAGATGATGAACATAATGTACTGTTACAGTATGTCAAGAGGGAGACATGAGGCTTCCCTGGTGGCGCAGTGGTTGAGAATCTGCCTGCCAATGCAGGGGGCACGGGTTCGAGCCCTGGTCTGGGAAGATATCACATGCTGTGGAGCAACTAGGCCCGTGCGCCACAACTACTGAGCTTGCACGTCTGGAGCCTGTGTTCCACAACAAGAGAGGCTGCGATAGTGAGAGGCCTGTGCACCGTGATGAAGAGTGGCCCCCACTTGCTGCAACTAGAGAAAGTCCTCGCACAGAAACGAAGACCCAACACAGCCAAAAATAAATAAATAAATAAATAAATAAATATTTAAGGAAAAGGGGGGGGCGACATGAAACCTTATACCCTAAGATAGCTTGGTTATGCTTCTGTATATATAGAACAATTGTCAGGTGATTTATAGCCTTCTAGTATTGGCATTATTACTTGCATTAGAGAAAATAAAGCATACAGTAGTCTTTAATCTAATGGTTGAAGATATTTACATGTTTTGTAACATATTTCAATATCATATTATAATTTTTTAGCAAGAATAAATGTCATAAATAACCAGAAGTTGTTTATTGACAATAATTTTGTGCAATATATCTGATGTTGCAATGAGAATAGATTTTCAGTTAGTATTTAATTTTTTGCATGCTATTTTTATTATTGAGAATGTAATAATACTCTTCACAGTAATGATAGTATTGAGTACTTTGCAAAAAAGAGTTAACACAGGCCTGAGAATGTTATCCTTAAAAAGGCCTGTTTGTTAGGTCTGCTTTTGATTGGCATCTGGGACCCAGATAAGAGTGGCTTGCTTTGCCTAAGTTGAAAATATAAACAACATGATTTTTGCTGAACACATGCTTTCCTTCTGGGACTCTGGAATTTTGGTAGGCAAGGGTCCTAGCCTGCAGAAAAATTCTTAGTACTGAGTTTCTACTGAGCTTCTGGGTAGACAACAATTCTCACATGTTTTTGCAATTTGTGGCTGGAGGAATTGAACCTGTCCTGAGTGGTTCTACTGGGAGAGGAGTCTTAGAAACTTCCACCTGGTTCCCTACAAATAAATTTAGCCATGAATACAACTATAAGCTGTGGTCTGTGAGTCCCTGTACTGAATCCTAAATGTGCAGGGTGTTTTTTTGTATCCCTAACATAAGTACATATTATGTACCAAGCATTATCAGCACATTCTATTCATTCTGTTTAGTTCTCAAAAAACCTATAAGATTGTGTTATTAATTCTACATCACAGATGAAGAAATAAACCTTAGAGAATAAATAATTTGCACAGGGTTGAACAGATAGCATTGAGCAAAAACAGAATTTGGACAATTTTTTTTTAATTCCAAAGTATATGTATTGGCTGGCACAGATTACTAGAAAATAACATTAATAATAAAACCCATATAGAACCATATTTTGTTGGTGGTTGTTTGTTTGTTTAGTATGCGGTTGATTTGGGGTATGTGGTTGGCAGTGTGTGTTCCTTTTTTATGTTCTTCATTTTATTTTAGTCTCTTAACTCCCATGTGAAATAAAATAGACCTTTAATAGATAATTGACTAACCTATATCTAACAGATATCCAATGCAATAAGTCTGGGCATGGAGTATCAAAAGCTAAGGCCCCTGGCCTTAAAATAACTCACTAAACAAAACTAACCACAACTCCAGGCTACCTTTCTGCCTAACATTTACATTTTTGCCAATCAAATCCTTATGTCAGCTAGTGACTTACAAGTGGATTTGAATACCTATGAAAACACAAAATTGTAGCACTCATTACCTCTCCTTTTTTACCCACCAATATTAATCTGGTACACAAAACTGAGTCTTTCTTTGAACTTCACAGATTCATCCTGGTGTACCAGTTCTGTATAATACTCAGACCCTTTCCCACATCTATATAATAACTGGAAACATTGATATATATATCTGACATCCAGAAACTATTTCCTTGAATTCACAATATTTTTACAGATTTCTTAAGGCTTTTTACCAAGTTATTCTTCTCTGAGACTTCTTATTGTTGGTAGTCACTCTTTAGATCAAGATCTAGTGCTACGTACTATTAATACACTGCACTGTGTCTGAGCTTGTAGAGCAATGGCAATTTTGTGCCAAAAGCAAATGAAAATATGAAATAAAACAATTAAAACAATCAGTGCTGATATTTAATATATATATATGGCAGTAAATTGTATTTTTGACGTCATCTAGGAGAATGTGGTTTCTATTATACTGGAATGCAAGAGGCAGAGGAACATTTAAGGGTTACATGAACATTGATTCCATTTTTTGTTTTTCTTTTTTTTAATTTGTTTTTGACGGTTTTTCACCAGATAAGAGTATATGCTATGGATTCTAAGAACAAGGAAGGACAAATGTTTACAAAAACCTTTTGAAAAGAAACACAGAGACTTTTAGGAAAATCATAGAAAGTATATAAATATGGTCCTTGGATCCAATCTAAAAGCTGTGATACTGTATAGATCTTCTCAAAATGTAAAAGGGTAAATATCTAGGAGAAGATGCTAGCTAAGGAGCTGAGAGTGTGAGTTTATAATCAGGTTTGAATTACAAGATACCATAATTAAAGATCATAGGGCAAAATCATCATAGATGGTTAAGCCTTATGGAGTTTTTAAACACACAGAGGAGAAGATCAAGATGGCAGAGTAGGAGGACATGAAGCTCATCTCTCCCCAAACACATCAAATATACATCTACATGCAGAGCAAACTTACTGAAAATAAACTAGAGACAGGCAGACCCTTTTATAACAAAGAATATAAAGAAAGATTCACACAAAGTCAGGTATGAAGGGAAGAGAAGCAATCACATTGAGACCCATGCTCCTGGAATGGACACAAAAGAGGAGGGGAATATCACAATATTTGAGATTCTCCCTGGGGAGTGAGCAACTCAAACCACATATTGGACACCCCAGCCCTAGGGTCCAAAACTGAGAAGACAAATCCCATTACCTGGTTTGGAAACCAGTGGGATTTACAGGAGGGCTATAAGTAACTTAGAATTCACTCATGAAGAGCATACACATGTTTGTTCACTCCCAGAAGCAAGGAAGAGGGAGCATATTGAAATTGCCTGGGTCTCTAGCCAGTTTCCCGTGATTGCCCCAGTGCACTCTGGCCTGTGCCCAGTGCCAGCTCCATCTCCTCTAGCTCTGACATAGCTCCCCACATTTGAAGGGGCATGAAGCTGGCTCAGACCCAGCACTGCATCTGAATGGAGCAGGGACAGCCACTGCTGGCATTCGTGGAGGCTGTGAATCAGGAGCTGTCTAGAGCTTTGACTGACATGTCAGGTCCATCTCAGCAGGCACCTGACCCACAGCTAGCATCTGCTCTGGTGCTTCTTGCTCCTGCACTACTCCCCTCTGAGTCAAAGATGCCAATGCTGGGAGAGGGAAGAGTACACATTTACAGAGAAGGAAACCATCTCAGACCTGATCCTCACAGCTTCTGCTCCAGTAACTTGGGGTCTGACCCCACCCCAATAGGGTGATGACAACAATTGAACAAAGGAGAAGCCCTGGCTTACATATATCTCTGACCTAACCCTCCATCTCCAGCCCCACCTCCCACCAAGGTGATAGCTGCCAGCACACCCTAGGGGGAAGATGTGACCCATACTCATTTCAGATCCCGCTCTCCCATCAAAGTCACTAGGCACATGCAGACTGCATAGGGACACTCCTGTATAAGGACAATCTTCCAAGACTGGGATAGGTAACTCTTTCACTCAATTTAATAGAGACAGAGAAAGTTAAACAAAATGAGAAGACAGAAGCATTTATTTCAAACAAAAGAACAAGAAAAATCAAACCTGAAAAAAATGACCAATAAAACAGATAATTTACCAGATAAAGAGTACAACCCATTGTTAATAAGAATGTTAACTGAACTTGTGAAAAGAATAGATGAACACAGGGAGAATTTTAACAAAGAACTAGAAAATATAAAAAGAACCAGCCAGAGCTGAAAAATATAATAACTAACATGAAAAACTAGAAGGAGTAAATAGTAGACTAGGTGATACAGAAGAATTCATAAGTGATCTGGAACACAGAAAAACGGAAATCACCCAAATCAGAAGAGCAAAAACAAGAACAAATTAAATAAAGATGAGAAGAGTTTAAGGAACCTATTGGAAAATATCAAGTGCACTAACATTCATGTTATATTTGTCCCAGAGGAGAAGAGAAGGAGACAGGGATAGAAAATGTATTTAATAAAATTATGGCTGAAAATTTCCTGAACATGAAGAAGAAGACAGATATTCAGGTACAGGAAGCACAGAGATTCCCAAGCAATATAAACTCAGAGAGACCCACACCAAGACCTAACATAATTAACATGGCAAGAATTAAAGATAAAGAGAAAATTCTAAAGGCAATAGGAGAAAAACAAAGAGTCACATACAAGGGAACACCCATAAGGCTGATTTTTCTGCAGAAAATTTGCAACACAGAAAGCAATGTCATGATATGTTTAAAGTGCTGAAAAAGAAACACCAACAACCTAGGATACTCTACAGGAAGATTATCATTCAGAATTTTAAAAAGAAATAAAGAACTCAGAAAACAAAGAAATAAAAGAGCTCATCAATATGAAACTGACCCTAAAAGAAGTGTTAATGGGTCTACTCTAAGTGGAAAAATCTAAAACAAGAAATAAGCATTTATAGAAAAGGAAAAAGCCCATGGTAAAGACAAATATATAGTAAAGCCTGTGGATTAACCACTTAAATAAGGTACTATAAAGATTAAAAGACAAAAACTGTAAAATCAACAATAAATACAATAAACAGTTAAGGGATAAACATGAAGATGTAAAATATGACATCAAAAACATAAAACCTGGGGGAGAGGAGTAAAAACAAATGTAGATCTTTTAGAATGTATTTGAATTTAAATGACTACCAGTTTATAACAAGTAGGTATAGTTATAGTTATAGGTTAACACATATGAACCCAACAAACCAAGAGCCTAAAATAGATGCACAAAAAGTAGAGATAAAGGAACACAAGCATAACACTAAAAAAATCTTCAAACAACTAAGGAATAAACTAACAGAAGAAGAAAAGAACAGAGAACTACAAAAAGAATCAGAAAATAAGTAACAAAATGACAATAACAACATACTTATCAACAATCACTTTAAATGTCAACAGACTAAATGCTCCAATCAAAAGACAAAAGGTAGCTGATTATATTAAAAAGACTCATCGAGATTCTGCTTACAAGAGACTCACTTCAGAGCTAAAGAAACACACAGACTGAAGTAAGGGGATGGAAAAATACATTTCATGCAAATGGAAATGAAAAGAAAGCTGGGGAAGGAATACTTAGACAAGACAAAGTAGAATTTAAAATAAAGTCTATAACAAAAGACAAAGAAGGACATTATATTATGATATAGAAATTGATGGTAGAAGAATATATAACATTTGCTAACATATACACACCTAATATAATAATATCTAAAATATAAAGCATATCTTAACAGACATAAAAGGAGAAATAGACAATAATACAAAAGAGTAGAGGACATTAACAGCCCACTCACATTAGCTATTCCAGGCAGAAAATCAATGAGGAAACAGTGGTCTTAAATGATACATTAGATCAGTTGGACTTAATAGATATCTAATAGGTCATCCCATCATGTATCAGGAATATACACATTCATTTCAAGTGCATATGGAATGTTCTCCAAGACAGATTACAAGCTAGGCCACAAAACAAGCCTCAACAAATTTAACAGGATAGAATTACAGCAAGCATTTTTTTCCCAAACAATACACTATGTGACTAGAAATCAATTACAGGAAAATAAATGGGACTAACACAAAAATGTGGAGAACAAACAACATGCTACTATACGACAAATGGGTCAATGAAGAAATCAAAGAGAAAACAACAACAACAAAAATACCTGAGAAAAATGAAACTTTCTAAAATCTCTGGGAAGCAGTAAAAGGAGTTCTAAGAGGAAAGTCTATAGTGATACATGCTTACCTCAGAAAAGAAGAAAAATCTCAAAGAAGAGCAAACAAAGCCCAAAATCAGCAGAAGGAAATAAATAATAAAGATCAGAGAGGAAATAAATTAAATAAAGACTAAAAAAAAAGAGAAAAAATTAATAAAGAAAAGAGCTATATTTTTAGGATGAGTAAAATTGATAAGCTTTTAGCAAAGCTCATTAAAAAAGAGAGAGAGAGATAGGAACTAAATAAACAACAAGAAAAAAGAGGGGAGAGCTTCAAGATGGTGGAGGAGTAAGACATGGAGATCACCTTCTTCTCCACAAATACATCAAAAATACATCTACATGTGGAACAACTCCTACAGAACACATACTGAACAATGGCAGAAGACCTCATACTTCCAAAAAGGCAAGAAATTCTCCATGTAACTGGGTAGGGTAAAAGAAAAAACAAAAAAATAATAAAGAAACAAAGGAATTAGAAAAAGACCTGTGTCTCTGGGAGGGAGTTGTGAAGGAGGAAATGTTTCCATACACTAGGAAATCCCTTCACTGGTGGACACAGGAGGGAGCTTCAGAGCCCCAGAAGTGAGGGCAGCAACAGGGGTGCAGAGGGAAAGTGGAGAGAATCCCTTACAGAGGATCAGTGCTGACCAGCACTCACCAGCCTGAGATGCCAGTTGGCTCACCCACTAGGGTGAGTGGGGGCTGGCTGCTGAGGCTCAGGCTGCAGAGGTTGGACCCCAGAGAGAGGACTGAGGTTGGCAACATGAATTCAGCCTGAGGGGACTAGTATGCCACAGCTAGCTGGGAGAGAGTCTGGGAAAAAGCACAAGATGGAGGCAAGAATCCATTGTTGTGGGCTGCACAAGGAGAGGGGTGGGCCCTCCATAAGAGCTTAGAGCTGGGCACTGCCTACATGAGCTCCAGAGGTGGACCCAAACCGTTGTTGTTATCTCTGACCACAGAGGTGGGTGACAGCTGCCACCACTGCCACCAAGGTTCATATGTGCAAGCACAAGTCACTGCCCACACCTTCCCAGGAGCCTGTGCAGCCTAACACCGCCAAGGGTCCTGTGATCCAAAGCCAACTTCCCCGGGAGAACACACAGTACACCTCAGGCTGTAGCAACTTCCTGCCAACCTCTGCCACTGAAGGCACTCCCTGCATATACAAGTTATGACTGCTGTATCCCTCTCTCCCTCACTTGAGAGAGCAAATGAGCCCTAATTACCGATGCGTGAGCCCTAATTACCGATGCATTCGCCCACTCTTTCCTGGTCAGGGAATAGATGCCTGAGGGTAGCCAACAGGCAGAGGCAGGGCCAAAACCAAAGCTGAACTCCAGGGGCAGTGTGACCAAAGGGAAATCTCTCTGTGCAGCCACAAGATCAGCAGATTAAACCCCTGCAATTTGCTTGGTAAAGCCTGCATCTGTGAAATATATGAATAGACAACAAATATTTCCACAATCAAGGCTGTGGACTTTGGGGGTAACTGTGGATTTTGGAGGCAAGTACACACAGAAGTAAGGCCAGGTCAGACTCTGAGCTGGCTCCAGAGTGCTGACAGAAGGTCTAGAGACCTACATAGAAGTACTGGAGGACTTCCTGTGTAGGCAGGGAATAGCAGTGGCTCATTGTGGGGGCAAGGACACTGAGAGCCAAGGCTACAGGAAAATACAATTACTATCATTACTATATATACTTTTTTTTCCCATTTTGTTCTATTGTTGTTTGTTTATCTTATTCTTTTAATTTACATTTTTAAATTTACTTTTTCTTTTATTTTTTATGCTTTTAATTTTAATACATTTTTATCTTATTTTTTCCTATTTCTACTGTACTGTTTTGTTATATTGTGTCTTTTCCTTGTTTTTGTTTTTTCCTTTCTTTTTGCTTTATTTTAGTCTTATTTTTAACTATACTTCATCTTTTTCTATGTTTACTTCTTTGTTGCTTTGTATTTTTTCCTTTCATTTTCATCTTTCTTTTGTTTTTACTTTTTTTATTTTTGGATTGTTCTTCTGTGTTTGTTTTGTTTTCTTTGCCTTTTTTTAGTTTGCTCTCTGTGTTTGATTTGTTTTTGAACTTTTGTTTTTGTTAGATTAGTTTTTAGTATTTGTTTTCATTATTGGCTTTGATTATTGGTTTTGTTGCTCACTTCTGTTTTGCTTTCTCTTTTATTTTTTTCCTTTTATGAGTGTGTGTGTGTTTCTCTGTGTGTTTTTATCTGTTCAGTTTAGCTCTTACCATTTGTCTCGGGGTTTTGTTTGTCTGTTTTTTCTTTCTTTTTTTTTTTCCCTATTCTACTACATGCTGCAGCTTTTGGGGTATTGGTGCTCTGGTCAGGGGTTGGCCCTGAGACTCCGAGGTGGGAGAGCCAAGTCCAGGACATTGGACAACCAGAAAACTCCTGGTTACATGGAATCTTAATCAGTGAGAGCTCTCCCAGAGGTTTCCAACACAATACTAAGACCCAGATAAACCCAATGGCCAGCAAGCTTCAGTGCTGGACACGTCACACCAAACAACTAGAAAGACAAGAACACAACCCCACCAATTAACAGACAGGCTGCCTAAAGACAGACAGTATGCCTAAAGTCATACTAAACTTACACACATGGCAAAACACACCATTAGACGTGGCCCTGCCCATCACAGGGACGAGATCCATTTTCACCCACCACAACACAGACACCAGTCCCCTCCACCAGGAAGACTATACAAGACACTGCACAAATCTAACCCACGGGGGTCAGACACCAGAAGTAAGAGGAGCTACAAAACTGCAGCTTGTGGAAAGGAGACCCCAAAAAAGTTAGTTAAACAAAATGAGAAGACAGAGAAATATGCAACAGATGAAGGAGCAAGGTAAAAACCCACAAGGCCAAATGAATGAAGAGGAAATAAGAAATCTACCTGAAAAATAATTAAGAGTAATGATAGTAAAGATGTTCCAAAATCTCAGAAACAGAATGGAGAAAATAAAGAAACATTTAACAAGGACCTAGAAAAGTGCAAACAAACAGTGATGAACAACACAATAACTGAAATTAAAAATACTGTAGAAGGAATCAATAGTAGAATAACTGAGGCAGAAGAATGGATAAGTGAGCTGGAAGATAGAAGGGTGGAAATAACTGCTGTGGGGCAGAATAAAGAAAACAGAATGAAAAGAATTAAGGAGTCTCATAGATTTCTGGGACACATTAAATGCACAAACCTTTGAATTATAGGGGTCTCAGAAGAAGAAGAGAAAGAGAAAAGGCCTGAGAAAATATTTGAAGAGACTATAGTCAAAACTTTTCATAACATGGGAAAGAAAATAGTCAATCAAATACAGGAAGTGCAGAGAGTCCAACACTGGATAAACCCAAAGAGAAGCACACCAAGACACATATTGTCAAACTATAAAAAATAAAATACAAAGAAAAAATATTAAAAGCAGCAAGGGAAAAGCAATAAATAACATACAAGGATATTCCCATAATCAGCTGATTTTTCAGCAGAAACTCTGCAGACCAGAAGGGAATAGCAGGATATATTAAAAATGATGAGAGGGAAAAACCTACAACCAGATGACTCTACCCAGCAAGGATGTCATTCAGATTCAATACAGAAATCAAAAACTTTACAGACCAGCAAATGCTAAGAGAATTCAGCACCACTAGATCAGCTCTACAACAAATGCTAAAGGAAACTCTCTAAGTGGGAAACACAAAAGAAGAAAAATACTTACAAAAACAAACCCAAAACAATTAAGAAAATGGTAATAGGAACACACAAATCGATAATTACCTTAAATGTGAATGGATTAAATGTTCCAGCCAAAAGACACAGACTGGCTGAATGCATACAAAAATAAGACGCATATATATGCTGTCTACAAGAGACCCACTTCAGACCTAGGAACACATACAGACTGAAAGTGAGGGCATGGAGAAAAGATATCCATGTAAACAGAAATCATAAGAAAGCTGGAGTAACAATACTCATATCACATAAAATAGACTTTAAAATGAGAAAATGTTACAAATGAAAAGGAAGGACACTACATAATGATCAAAGGATCAACTCAAGAAGATATAACAATTATAAATATATATGCACCCAACATAAGAGCACCACAATACATAAGACAAATGCTACCAGCTATAAAAGGGGAAATTGACAGTAACACAATAACAGTGGGGGAAATTAACACCTCACTTATGCCAATGGACAGAACAGCCAGACAGAAAATTGAGAAGGAAACACAAGCTTTAAATGACACAATAGACTAGATAGAGTTAATTGATATTTATAGGACATTCCATCTGAAAACAGCAGGTTACATTTTCTTCTCAAGTGCACATGGAACATTCTTCAGGACAGATCACATATGAGGTCACAAATCAAACCTCAGTAAATTTAAGAAAATTGAAATTATATCAAGCATCTTTTCCTACCACAACACTGTGAGATTGGAAATCAATTTCAGGAAAAACCCTTAAAAACCACAGTCAGATGGAGGCTAAACAACACGCTACTAAATAACCAAGAGATCACTGAAGAAATCAAAGAGGAAATCAAAAAATACTTAGAGAAAAATGACAACAGAAACACGATGACCCAAAACCTATGAGATGCAGAAAATGCAGTTCTAAGAGGGAAGCATATACCAATATAATCATACCTCAAGAAACAAGAAACATCTCAAATAAACAATCTAACCTTAATCTAAAAGTATTAGGGAAAGAAGAACAAAGAAAACCCAAAGTTAGTAGAAGACAAGAAATCATAAAGATCAGAGCAGAAATAAATGAAATAGAAATGAAGAAAACAATAGAAATATCAATGAAACTAAAAGCTGGTTCTTTGAGAAGATAAACAAATTTGACAAAACTTTAGCAGACTCATCAAGAAAAAGAAGGAAAGGGCTCAAATCAATAAAGTTAAAAAGGAAAAAGGAGAAGTTACAATGGACACCACAGAAATACAAAGCATCATAAGAGACTATAACAAGGAACTATATGCCAATAAAATGGACAAGCTAAAAGAAATGGACAATTCATAGAAAAGTATAACCTTCAAAGACTGAACCGGGAAGAAATAGAAAATATGAGCAGATCAATTACAAGTAATGAAATTGAAATTGAAATTAAAGTCTTCCAACAAACAAAGGTCCAGGACCTGATACCTTCACAGGTGAATTCTATCAAACATTTAGAGAAGAGTTAATACCCATACTTCTCATACTGTTCCAAAAACCTGCAGAGGAAGGAACACTCCCAAGATCATTCTATGGGGCCACCATCACCCTGATACCAAAACCAGACAAAGATATTACAAAAAATGAAAATTAGAAACCAATATCACTGATGAATATATATGCAAAAATCCTGAACAAAATGCTAGCAAACAGAATCCAACAACACATTAAAATATTATACACCATGACCAAGTGGGATTTATCCCAGGGATGCAAAGATTCTTTACTATATGCAAATCAATCAGTGTGATATACCATATTAACAAATTGAAGAATAAAAACTATATGATCATCTCAATAAGTGTAAAAAAAAACGAAAAACAAAAAAAATTTGACAACATTCAACACCAATTTATGATAAAAAGCTCTCTAGAAAGTGGGCATAGAGGGAATCTACCTCAACATAATAAAGACCATATACAACAAACCCACAACAAACATCATTCTCAATGGTGAAAAACTGAAAGCATTTCCTCTAAGACCAAGTCAAGGCAAGGATGTCCACTCTCGCCACTATTATTCAACATAGTTTTGGAAGTCCTATCCATGGCAATCAGAGAAGAAACATAAATAAAAGGAAAACAAATTGTAAAAGAAGTAAAACTGTCACTGTTTGCAGATGACATGATACTATACATAGAAAACCCTAAAGATGCACCAGAAAACTACTAGAGTTAATCAATGAATTTGGTAAAGTTGTGGGATACAAAGTTAATGCAGGGAAATCTCTTGCATTCCTATACACTAAAAAACAAAAAGAATAAAATACCTAGGAATAAACCCACCTAAGGAGGTAAAAGAACTGTACTCAAAAGTCTATCAGACAATGATGAAAGAAATCAAAGAAGACACAAACAGAGGGAGAGATATACCATGTTCTTGTATTGGAAGAATCAATACTGTGAAAATGACTATACTACCCAAAGCAATCTACAGATTCAATACAACCCATATCAAATTACCAATGGCATTTTTACAGAACTAGAACAAAAATATCTTAAAATTTGTGTGGAGACACAAAAGACCCTGAATAGCCAAAGCAATCTTGAGAAAAAGAAAAAAACAAAACAAAACAAAAAACAATGGAGGAGTCAGACTCCCTGATGTCAGATTATACTACAAAGTTACAGTAATCAATACCGTATGGTACTGCCACAAAAACAGAAATATAGATCAACCCATGCACCATTAGTCAACTAATCTATGACAAAGGATGCAAGGATATACAATGGAGAAAAAAACAGTCTCTTCAATGTGTGGTGCTGGGAAAACTGGATAGCTACATTTAAAAGAATGAAATTACAACACTCTAACACCATAAACAAAAGTAAACTCAAAATGGATTAAAGACCTAAATGTAAGACCAGACAGTATAAAACTCTTAGAGGGAAACATAGGAAGAATGCTTCTGGACATAAATCAGCACAATATCTTTTTTGACCCACCTCCTAGAGTAATGGAAATAAAAACAAAAATAAACAAATGGGGCCTAATGAAACTGAAAAGCTTTTGCCCAGCAAAGGAAACTATAAGCAAGATGAAAAGACAACACTCTGAATGGGAGAGAATATTTGCAAATGAATCAACGGACAAAGGATTAATCTCCAAAATATACAAACAGCTCATGCAGCTCAATATCAAAAAAAAAAACAACCCAATCAAAAAATGAGCAGAAGACCTAAACAGACATTTCTCCAAAGAAGACATACAGGTGGCCAAGAGGCACATGAAAAGATGCACAACATCACTAATTATTAGAGAAATTCAATTCAAAACTAAAATGAGGTATCACCTCACACCAGTTAGAATGGACATCATCAAAAAATCTACAAACATTAAATGCTGGAGTGGGTGTGTAGAAAAGGGAACCCTCTTGCACTGTTTTTGGTAATGTAAATTTCTAAAGCCACTTTGGAGAACAGTACAGAGGTTCCTTAAACAACTAAAAATAGGATTACCATATGACCGAGCAATCCATTACTGGGCATATACCCTGAGAAAACCATTATTTAAAGACACATGCACCCCCATGTTCATTGCAGCATTATTTACAATAGCCAGGTCATGGAAGCAACATAAATGTCTATCAACAGATGAATGGATAAAGAAGATGTGGGTCATGTATACAGTGTAATATTACTCAGCCAGAAAAGGAATGAAATTAGGTTATTTGCAGAGACATGGTTGGACCTAGAAACTGTCATACAGATGAAGTAAGTCAGAAAGAGAAACAAGTATTGTATATTAACAAACATTTGTGGAATCTAGAAAAATGGTACAGATAAACCTATTTGCAAGGTAGAAATAGAGGCACAGATGTAGAGATCAAATGTATGGACACCAAGGGGGGAATGGGGTTGTGGGATGAATTGGGAGATTGGGACTGACACATATACACTAATATGTATAAAATAGATAAATAATGAGAACCAGCTGTATAGCACAGGGAACTCTGCTTCACTTTGTTTTAAAGCAGAAACTAACACAACATTGTAAACAAAACAAAACAAAACAAAAGAAAGAAAGAAAAAAAGAAACGAAAGAGGTGAAATTCCAACCAGTATATCAGAAATACAAAAAAATATTGAGAATACTATGACATACAAAATGCCAACAAATGAGGCAACATAGAAGAATTGGATAAATTTCTAGAAACATATAATCTTTCAAGAATGAATCAGGAAGAAATAGCCAATGTGAACAGAACAATCACTAGTAGTGAAATTAAATTTGTAACAAAAAAAAGTCCCAGCAAACAAAAGTTCAATACTGGATGTGTTCACAGAGGAATTTTACCAAACACAACGAGAAGAGTTAATACCTGTACTTCTCAAACTATTTCAAAAAATTGAAGAGGAGTGAAGACTCCCAAATTCATTCTACAAGGCCAAAATTACCCTGATACTAAAACCAGACAATGACTGTCCAAAAAATAAAAATTACAGACCAATATCACTGATGAAAAATTTGCAAAAATGCTCAAGAAAATACTAACAAACCAAGTTCAACAATATATTAAAAGGATCAAACACCATGATCATGTGGTATTTATTTCAGGGTCACAAGAATGGTTCAACATCTGTAAATCAATCAATGTGACACACCATTTTAGAAAAAAATGGATAAAAATCACATAACCATCTCAATAGATGCATTAAAAGCTTTTTATAAAATTCAACATCTATTCATGATGAAAAGTCTCATCAAAATAGATATAGAAGGAATATGTCTCACCATAATAAATGGCCTCTCTGACAAACCACAGCTAACATCATACTCAATTGTCAAAAGCTGAAAGATTTTCCACCAAAATCAGGAATAAGACAAGGATGCTTACTCCTGCCACTTCTGTTTAATACACTATTGGAAGTTCTAGCAATCAGCCAAGAAAAAATAAATAAAATGCATCCAAATTGGAAAGCAAGTAATAAAAGTCACTATTTGCAGATGACATGACTCTTAATACAAAAAAAATCCTAAAGTCTCCACCGAAAAACTATTAGAACAAATAAATGAATTTAATAAAGTTGCAGGATACAAGACAATATACAGAAATCTGTTGCTGTTTTATACACTAACAATGAACTACCAGAAAGAGAAATCATGAAATAATCCCATTTAAAATCACATCAAAAAGAGTAAAAATACATAGGAATAAAGTTAAACAAGGAGGTGAAAGACCTATACTCTGAAAATTATGAAACATTGATGAAAGAAATTGAGTATGATACAAAGAAATAGAAAGATGTCCTGTTTTCATGGATTAGAAGAATTAATATTGTTAAAATGTCCACACTACCCAAAATAATCTACAGATTAATACAATTCCTATCAAAATACCCATGACATTTCTCACAGAACTAGAACAAATAATCCTAAGATTAATGCAGAAACACAAAAGACCCTGAATTGCCAAAGCAAACTTTGGAGCTGAAGGTATCACACTCCCTGACTTCAGACTATACTATCAATACAAAGCTACATAATTAAAACAGTGTGGTACTGGCACAAAAATGAACACATTGATCAGTGGAACACAAGAGAGGGCCCAGAAATAAAGCCACACATGTATGGTCAATTAATCTACAACAAACTAGGCAAGGATATACAATGGGGAAAAGATAGTCTCTTCAATAAGTGGTGCTGGGAAAACTGGTGAACTACATGTAAACTAATTAAATTAGAACATTTTCTCACAGTATACACAAAAATAAAATCAAAATGTTTTAAAGATCTGAAACCATAAAACTCATAGAATAAGAGATAGGCAGAACAATCTTTTTTTTTTTTAATTTATTTATTTATAGCTGTGTTGGGTCTTCGTTTCTGTGTGAGGGCTTTCTCTAGTTGTGGCAAGTGGTGACCACTCTTCATCACGGTGCACGGGCCTCTCACTATTGCGGCCTCTCTTGCTGTGGAGCACAGGCTCCAGATGCGCCAGCTCAGTAATTGTGGCTCACGGGCCTAGTTGCTCCACGGCATGTGGGATCTTCCCAGACCAGGGCTCGAACCCGTGCCCCCTGCATTGGCAGGCAGATTCTCAACCACTGCACCACCAGGGAAGCCCCAGAACAATCTTTGTTACAAATCATAGCAATATATTTATGGATCTGTCTTCTCAGGCAAAGGGAAAAAAAGGCTAAAATGAACAACTGGAACCTAATTACACTTAAAACTTTTGCACAGCAAAGGAAACTGTATTCAAAATTAAAAAAAAAAAAAAAGAAAGAAAACCAAAACTGAAAACCAAACAAAAACCTTACTGAATGGGTATTTGCAAACTGCTCAATATACAGGGTTAATATCAAAAATATACAAAGAACTCATGCAACTTAACATCAAAAACACCAAAAACAGATTAAAAAATGGGAAGAAGAACTGAGTAGATATTTTTCCAAAGAAGACATACAGATGGATAACAGGCACATGAAAGGATGCTCAACATTTTTAATCATCAGAGAAATGCAAATCAAAACCAAAATGAGATATGACCTCACACCTGTCAGAATGGCTATCATCAAAATGACCACAAATAAGAAATGTCAGCAAGGATATGGAGAAAAAGGAACGCTAGTACACTGTTGGTGGGAAGAAAATTGGTGCAGCCACTGTGGAAAACAGTATGAAGTTTCCTGTAAAAACTAAAAATAGAGCTACCATGTGATCCAGCAATTCCAATCCTGGGTATATATCTGAAGAAATCAAAAACTCTAATTTGAAAAATTCCATGCACCTCAATGTTCATAGGAGCAGCCAATATACAGAAGCAACATAAGTGTCCATCACAAGATGAATGGATAAAAATATGTGACTATCTATCTATTTATCTATCTATCTACCATCATCTATCTATACACACACACACACACACACACACACACACACACACACACACACACACACACCCTGGAATATTATTCAGCCATAAAAAAAATGAAATGAAATCTTGCCATTTGCAACAACATGGATGGACCTAGAGGGTATTATTCTTAGTGAAATAAGTCAGACAGTGAAAGACAAACATTGTGTGTTATCACTTATATGTGAAATCTAGTTACAAAACAAATGAATAAATGTAATAAAACAAAAACAGACTCACAGACATAGTGGTTACCAGTGGAGAGAGGGAACAGGGAAGTGGCAAGATCAGGGCAGGGGATTAAGAGGTACAAACTACTATGTATAAAATAAATAAGTTACAGGATATATTGTATGGCATGGAATATTGCAATATAGCCAATATTTTATAATTACTTTACAAGGAGTATAATCTATAAAAATATTGAAACACTATGTTATACACCTGAAATTAACATTAGTATAAAATAACTGCTTGAATTTGAAAAAAATTAAAAGAAACACACTGAAAGCAAAAACAAAACAAAAAAAATCATACATAGGGTGAGGGAAGCAGACATAATGAAGAGATAAAAGTTATGTTTGAAATTTTACAAGGAATATTAATTACTTGAGTTTTGCTTTTCAGGAATATCAGGCCTTAACTAGCTTAAGAAGAGTGAAATTGATTGAGTGAGATAAGGGAGAACAACAAACAGGACATAGAGATGGAAATTAACATGGAGGAGATAATCTTAGATTAAGAAATCACACCTTGCAAGTAGAGAAAAAAAGAATAAGTGGGATACAAAAGGTCAGTGTTCTAAGGTTAAGTGAGGACTCTTCTAATTTCTAAAATTAATTTTCCATTCTCATATTAATTTTGGCAGGAAACCTGGGATGTAGGTGGATCTATTGTTAACTTAATTTTCAGGTTCTAAACAATAATAAAATATTTTGTTTTTGAGTAGCTAGTACATTCCAGGAACTATGCTAATTTCTTTTTGCAAATCCAAGTAGATAATATTTCTATTCCATCATATATGTTTTAAAATTTAGACTTGGATACATTGAGTAACTTACACAAATTCAAATAGTAAATATTGAAACCAGGATACACATTCAAGGCTGTCTAATTCCAGCATTCTAGTTTTTAGCTATTTGGCAATGTTGTTTTTATCTCTGAAATACAGAAATTAACTTACTATCCAAATTTTCACTGTTCCATTCTGACTGTAACCTAGGAAATGACTTTATACTTAGAATTCTGAATTCCTAATTTCACTAGATCATAATGACAGATTTTTTATGTTTTTTTTATTATTTTGATTATATTTTTAACTAGAAATGTCATCTGTCTAAAGCAGTGGCCATTAATATTGGTTTAAACATCAATGCATACTTTGAGATCATAAACTCACATGTTTAATTATTCAAGCCTTCTGAAAATAGTCTAAAGATTAATAGTAACACCATAATTAAATTTTTATCTTCAAAGATTGATTTTGAGAATGGCTTTTATTTAACTTGTCTTTGAAAAGTGTCTTAAGATATAGGGAGTTCATCAGTTTCTGATATTTTAATTTCAATCATTTAAGAACTATCATACTTTTATTGATAGATCAAGGCATATTAATATAAACGCTAAGGGGTGCTTATCCTATGTGTGACTGAATAAATTACATGATGAAAAATCTCTTAAAAATACTATGATAATCTATAGAGCCTACTTCTTTCATACTTAGTCAATGTTGTGCATTATTCACTAAAAGGGTCCCTGGTGATTTAAATATATTGCAAAAGAACAGAACATTAGAAAAGAAATGGCTATGCATTGTATTATGTACAACTAAAAGAAAGAACTTTGATATATTTAACTTATAAGAAATCTATTAAAATCACATTTTCCTGATAACCCATTATCCCTATTCTATGTATTTAAGAGAAAACATTTTACATATTTCCCTGAATATAATTTTAAAAACTATTAGATATTTTAGTGAATCATCAAAATCTACATAAAATATAAAAAATATACTCATTCATAAATAGATTTCCTAGTCATATTCATTTAAACATACTTAAAAGGGAAATATGAGTAATTTCAAATGGAGCTAAAATGATACAGATTTTGAAACTAGAGAAGTAATTTATATACATGCAATCATATTGTTTCTCTAGATGTTACTTTTATGTAAAGAGGAACTGAAATTCAGAATAATTTGAATTTGTGTTTATTAAAAGAAATAAACTCATCTTGTGACTCCAGTTGTTTGTCCAAATTTGTGATATGAATGTGTCATTTCTACATAGCAGTTTCTTTTTTAAAATAGGAGCATAGTTGATTTACAATGTTGTGTTAATTTCAGGCATACAGCAGAGTGATTCAGTCATATATACATATATTCTTTTTCAGATTATTTTCCATTACAATTTATTACAAAATATAGAATATAGTTCCCTGTACTATACAGTAAGTCCTTGTTGTTTATTTATTTTATATATAGCAGTGTGTATCTGTTAATCCCCAACTCCTAATTTATTCCTTCCCTCCTTTCCCCTTTAATTAACCATAACTTTGTATCATTTTTTAAAATTCCACATAGAAGTGATATCATATGATATTTGTCTTTCTCTGATTTACTTCACTTAGTATGATAATCTCTAGGTCAAAAGATAGCTTTTTATTTTATTTTTCTGTCATTTTTTTTTGCTAGTAAATTTGTTAAGACACTTCTCAAAACATTCTTTTATATTTATTTATTTTTATTGAAATATGGTTGATTTACAATGTTGTGCCAATCTCTGCAGTACAGCAAAATGACTCAATTTTACACACATATACATTATTTTTTTTAATATTCTTTTCCATTATAGTTTCTCCCAGGATATTGGGTATAGTTCCCTGTGCTATACAGTATGACCTTTTTATTTATCCATTCTAAATGTAATAGTTTGCATCTACCAACCTCAAATTCCCAGTCTATCCCTCTCCCTTCCCCCTTGGCAACCACAAGTCTGATTTCTATATCTGTGAGTCTGTTTCTGTTTTGTAGATAGTTTCATTTGTGCCACATTTTAAATTCCACATATAAGCGATATCACACAGTGATATTATATGGTATTTGTCTTTCTCTGTCTAACGTATTTCACTTAGTATGATAATCTCTAGTTGCATCTATGTTGCTGCAAATGGTAATATTTTTGTTCTTTTTATGGCTGAGTAGTATTCCATTGTATATATGCACCACATCTTCATTACCCACTCATCTATTGATGGACACTTATGTTGTTTCCATGTTTGAGCTATCATGAATAGTGCTGCTGTGAACTCAAAACTTTCTTTGTGGTGGTTTTGTTATTGTCTGTTGGTCTATTTGCTTGCCTAGTATGTAAACATATAGTACTGTGGTTTGAAGAATGCCAGCATTATTTTTTTACATTGCCCTGGTTATTTACATGGTTTTTCAAGGGCTTATTAATGGAATAGCTTATTAATGGAATTAATGGAATTTAAGGGAATTTTTTAATTAATGGAATTTAAGGGAATTTTTAAATGTTTACTTTACACTTACACATAGAAATAAATGATATTTTCTTATTTTCAAAGAAATAATACTCATTATAAAACATTAAAAATATAAGAATTTATCTTCAAACTTGTCTTAGGCAAAACTCATTTGAAGACTGAAAATAAGTGTACCAATTTAAAATAGTGCTTTCCACTGTAAAAAGAATTTTGTAAAAAAGATTTTTGTTTACACATTAAATAATTAAAAGAAAAAAAATGATGTATTTTGAGAAATTTTCCTAACTAATAATATGCTAAATTGTCTATATCTAAAAAAGAAGAGATATTTAAGGCACAGCTAAATCTAAGAATCTAACCAAAATGGGTTATATTATGTCATAACGAGATACAACCATGAAGTTCTCAATTTGGTCTAGATTAATTGAACAATTGAACATGTTTTGTTAATAAGAAGAAATTTGGGAAAAACAGAAAAAAGTATAAATATCAATTAGAAAGTCACTCATATGACGACACATATTTTAATTTCCCTGGGCTACAAATCAACACCACACACACGCACACACACACACACACACACCTTTTTATAGTATACATATCATATTGTTTTACTTGGCCATTTTCCAAGTTAATAAACAGAAATTCATACCAAGGTTGGCAAACTACAACCTGTGAGCTAGGATGGCTTTTACACTTTTAAAGGATTTTAAAATCAGCCAAACCAAACCAAACCTGTTCTCAGCTAATCCAAACATAATCAATATCCAATCAATTCTTTAGCCTTTAAAATTTGTCCATCTTCTAAAATATTCTGTTGACTGTTTTTCTAAAACTAACAATGTATTTTGTGTTGACAAATCCAATCATCTTAGATCTCACTTTCATAAATACCAACATGATTTGACTCTGTTGACCTTTGTCTCTTCTTTCAAATCTTCTCAGTTTTCAGTGTCTAGGATAACACATTCTTGTCCTCCTTTTACATCTCTGGTTAATAAATGTATGCTTATTTTTCGTCTCTTTACCATCAATTAAAGACATTAGCTGTTAGTATCTCCTTGTTTTTGTTTTGTAATTTTCTTCTCCACTTATTGACTAGAAAGTCTCAGTAGGTATTGTGGTTTCTATATTTCTAGCTAAAAATTCTCTTTGTTCATATAGGAACATATTCCTGGTATCCTAACATTTCCAACTACCTTCTGGATATTTGATTTGGATTTTTCAATGCTATATGAAATTTAGTATGTCTGAAAGTAAACTTATTTTTCTCCCCCCCAAAATTCTTTTTACTGTCTTGTTTCTGTCACTCAGGCTCGAATTTAAGTTTGACCTTTAAGTCAAACCTGAGTTTCCCTTACTGCTTTCCTTCCTGCCCGATCAATTCTTAAGCTTTCTTTCATATATATCTAAAGCACTTCTTATGTCTTTTTTGCATCTCCTTTTCTACAGGCACTTTCTTAGTTCAGATTTTCACTTTAAAAATCTAGATCAAAATTCTCAAACTTTTTTATGTACATCAAATTTTAGACCCAATGGCATTCACATATGAGAGACTTCCATGATTATCTTCCTATATAGCAAAAACGAAAACCAAAAGTAGACTGAAAAAGGCAAACAGCCCAATAGTTGATTATTGCACAAAATATTAATGATAAGTAAGTGCTAAACTGTTGCATCAATAAAATAGATTATTATTTACGTACAATGGATAGACTACTAGCATTTTATTCAGACCTTTTCTGATGAAAACTTATTTCATAATTTCAGGAATAATGATGTTATTGAGATTACAAATTTATTCAGCTTTGTAAAATGAAAGTAGATTATTTAAAAATGTTATTAGATTATATTTTACAAACAATTATTTGAAAATTACTTTAGAACTAGTAGGTAAACATACATGCAGTCACTGGAACAGCAAGAGAAAAGTTACAATTCAATTGTCTTTGGCTTATCTCCAATGCTCCAGCCTTAATTCATTTTGCACATTTGTGACTGTTTTTCTTACAACTCTTTTTTCTTGTAGGGCAGAATGCAAGAGCTACATCTTAATATTCTGCATCCTTAGTTGTAGTGTTCTAACAAAATTTTCCATATCTTGCTTCTTTTACTAATGTATACTTTATAAAAGTCAAATGGAATTACTTTTCCCCTTAATACTCACAACTGTATATAGATATTTTTTGGATCTTCTTTCTTATTATAATAGTATATGTTATTATATTGAAAATACAACTTAATTTTTTTCTGGATATATAACCTTAGAAAACTATACTACCTCCATGTCTTGGTTCCCTTATGTGTTAAATATGAGAATTATATTAAATAAGATAGTATGTAAAACACTCACTATTGTGTTTATTACACAATAGGTTTCTAACAACCAGACAAGTATTTTTTATTATCATAATTACATCTTTTCCCTGTGTCTATATTTAAGTATTTATATTCCAAAAATCTGAGCTAGCCTTGCTCTCTTTTCACTTTTCATGATTTCTTTGGGCACATATCTATTTTTCTGTGTTTTGTTTTTGTTTTGTGAGCTCATGACTCTTTATTTCATTTTGCTAGTTAAGAACATACCCAATGCTTTGAGCCTGGATATATAATGATGGGAATCTCTGGTGTATAGATGATATTTAAACTTCAGAGATTGGATATTATCATGAGGAAACAAATATAAAGTGAAGAGGTCCATAGCCTGAGTGCTGGGCACACCAAACTAAAGAGAAGGAACAAGAAAAGGGAAGAAAAAAGAAACAGTGGTCTGAGATCAGGTATCTTGTGAGCCAAGTGGAAACAACATATCAAGGAAATACTCTCAGAAATAAACTGATTTTTTGTCATTCTCCAAAATTACAGTTGCTATACTTACTACATCTGTATGCAAAATCTTACAAAGCTAACTCTTTTGGAATTCAATTTAATATACCATTCATTTGTTCTATGTTTTATTGGGAAAACATAAGTTTTTCTCACATCCACTAGGATTCTTTCATGAATATTTCTATTTATTGATTTTTAAATGATTATACTTCATTAAAGTTTAAGAAGTAAGAGTGGATACTGAAACAACATTGTTCTCTGGATTATTTCTTTAGATATGTTAATTAATATTTTAAAAACTAAAATTTTCTTAAATGTACACATATAGAGCAAAATCAGGACACCACTTGAAAGTGTGATAAACTTGATACTGTAACATTATAGAATAGAACAATAAGATCAGTACGAAAAATAAGGTAGACTCTGATTCTTATAAACATTGGCTTTCAAACATTTAGGACATATTTAAAATCAGAGAACAATTGTTATTAATGGATTAAATAAAATAATTTTGGATGAATTAAGAAACTCCTGAACTACAGCAGCAAACAAGATGAGGAACAGAGGTCTTATTTTTTCATTGATGCTTTAGAAAGCATATTTTAGGATTTTTTTTTTCTGCTAAGATAAAGTAAAAAGGATTTTATTTACTGATTCTACAGAGTTCTTAAGAAAAGGCAAATTTAGGTCACACTGTGTGGAAAGAATCATTGTTTCTCTTTTGTATATTAGAAATCCCCCATTTAGTGAAGTAAGAAGTAACAGGTCTATTAACAGTATTAATGGTAAGTTCAGATAGGGGATTGAACATGATTTATTATAATTAGATATAAGCTAGTTTTGAGGAGATGAAGTTTAAGTTGTTATTAACTTGAAATTCCCCAAGGCATGGTAATTCAAAGTAGGATGTCTAGAAGGGTGCTAGAACACTCTGCAATTTGTCAGCAAGTGTCACTCTGCTCTGTCGCAAAGTGTCACTTTGTCACTCTGCAATATTACAGCAAGCTAATAAAGCTTGAGAGTGGCATCTTTATGAATAAATGGACAATTTATAAAATCAAAATGATATATATTCCATATGTCTTGTGTTAATTCCTAAAACAGTATAGTCTCTTCTGATTCTAAAAGTAGTTAAATTATTAAGGGGAATTTTTAAAAGGTAGAATGTGCCTTTTATTTTTTGGATTTCAAAACTGAACAAAAAGCACCTTCAAATAAATGGTGTTAGGATGAAACCTAACTGGGAGAGAGCAAATATAAGTTAATATACTAAAAGGAAATACTAAAGTGAGAGTCAGATATGAAACCACCATTATTCTTCAAAAGCCTACTTACATGAGACTTACCTAATAAGATCTTCTGATGTCTTATAACATTTAAAGTAGAAATGGATTCTAAGACATACAGTACAAAAGATATGCAGATCAAATGGCAATTAACCATAAATGGTGAAAGCTGAAGAACAATTCATTTTATTTACAAGGAAAAAAATGGGTCAGATTAAATTGTAGGCTATTTCATCAAAAGTTTGCTGAGAAATCATTTGGCTTCTCTTCAGTAAAAGTTTGGTACTATTGTGGAATGAAAATTTTTCACTCAAAATGTTTCAAAATTAGTATCCTAACATCCTAAACTAAGATAAACTGTGTCTGATAATCTGAATAACTATATCTCAGACTGTCTTTTTTTTTTTCTTTTTGCGGCACGCGGGCCTCTCACTGTTGTGGCCTCTCCCATTGTGGAGCACAGGCTCCGGACGCGCAGGCTCAGTGGCCATGGCTCACGGGCCCAATCACCCCGCGGCATGTGGGATCCTCCCGGACTGGGGCATGAACCCGTGTCCCCTGCATCAGCAGGCGGACTCTCAATCACTGAGCCAGCAGACTAAGTGTCTTTGAGCCTAATGTTTAATGATAGTCCTAATGTAATGATCTATAGTTTAGGAAATAGCCTATCTTTTTTTTGGTAAAACTCATTTGTTTTTTGTTTGTTTGTTTTCCTACTTGTCTAAGGCAGTGGTTGGCAAATTATGGTTCATGACTAAACTAGATGCAATGTGTGATGTTGCATGTCCCAAGGACAGATTGATAATTTTACATTATTTTGAAAATGAAAAGAATAATATTTCATGACACAGGAAACTTCTACAGTTTTCAAATTTTATCATCCATAAATAAAATTTTATTAGAACACAGCCTTGCCCATTCATATATATATATATACTCTATTACTGCTTTCACACAACAATGGTAGAGATAGCCCATACCAGAGACCACATGGGCCACAAAACCTACCTTATTTCTTATCTTTTCCTATCTTTCCAACTTTTTACAAAAAGGTTGATAACTCCTGACCTAAGAAATGGAGAAAATCGTTAAATGGCTATTCTATTTCAAATTTGATGGTTATTATTTCACCTTGGTGAGAGAATCAAATTTGTGATTAGATAAAAGCTGTACTTGTTATAGTGGTTTGGCCCTGGAGCCACAACTAAAGTCTAAGTATGAACTAAAAAATCAAAACCAAACCAAAACAAAGGAACAAAACTTTAATTATATACTATTTTAAATAATAATGGTCAGCACTTGAATTTTTAAAGAGATTGTTTTAAACCATCACTAATTTTCCCCTTCAGATATTTTAGGTATTTGAAACCAGAGTATTCGAATTATCAAAGTTGGTTGTTCTAATAAAAAAAAAAAAAAACTGTATAATTGCAAACCTTTAAAATTATTATATTTTAAAATAGTTTATGCTTCTTTTAATGTAAGTAATTTTCCTGCTTTACATTTGTTTAAATTGTTATGCACTGCTAAGCAAATTTAACAAGAATGAAACTGCATGTTCTCATCAATGTAAAATGCACTTGTTAAGAAAAACGTTCTTAATATTAAGCTATTGTTGTTACTGTTTTGTTTCTTTTTTAAATGGGAAAAGGTAATAACTTGTTATTTCTAATAAATCAGAAAATCCCTGTGGAAAATAACCATGGCACACTCTCAATGAGAGCAATATAAAACTTCTTTCAAATATTTTTGTATTATAGTTCTAATGCACTGAATAAAGAAATGATTACAAATAATCAAATGAGTCTCATAAAGAAAAGGAAAATAAAAGGGAAAAGGAAAGTAAATGCATCCCCAAATCAAAAACAAAACAGAACAAATTAATGAAATAAATATGAGCAAACAGAGATATTAAAAAAGAAAAAGAAGGAAAACAGATTGACATTCCACTAAAAGAAATCCTCTTAGTCACCATGTAAAAATATGTATTTTATTAAGATGGAAGATGGTAAGAAGAAAACATCAACCATGGGTTTTGTCAGCTGCTGTAAAGGGTGATATAAGTAGGCAATTTGTCCAGATCAGTAATGGCATGATTTTTGAAGCTAAATACTTTGTTTTTATGATATTCCTGATATTTGATATTTATGACACCTAGGAGAGTTAGCTAATATCTTCATTACTCAATTTACTGATCTATAAAATGGAATTAATAATATATACTCAAATGGTTATTGTAGGGTTATGTAAGAAAGATATATTTGAAAGTGCTCAACATATTGCTTGGCACAGAATGTTTATTATCTGGTAGCTAGTTTTATAAACTTTGGCTCATACATTTAGATAACACCTGAGGTTATAAAGCATTTTTAGTGTTTATTTAAAATTTCACTCTTTTTATGCATAACAGCAAATATGAGTAAAAATATATCTAGGGATCTGAGAACTTAACCCAAATGAAGAAAATTATTTTTGTATTTGATTTTAAACTAGTATGAATTTTACATTTAAATATATTACTATTAAGTAATGTTATATTTCCCCCACATCTCCCATGTCACTCTAAGATAATACACTATATCTTTTTAAATAATTTAGTAAATTATTTGATAGGCAGATATTCTTCCACAGATATTGATTAAATGGTTTGAGACTATTATGCTTAAATGGAATTTATTTTAAAACTTTTCTTGAGCTTTCATTATGTGTCAGGCACCATTAAAGATGCTGGGGGTATGATGAAAATGCAAGGCAATGTTCCCCAAAACTTTTATACAAGTAATTTTTTTCCCCAGATATGTAAGTAATCCTTTTTCTCTTTATACATTCTTAGGAATAATTTTTGTCTAAAGTTGACATTGAGAATAAATTTTGTCCTTTTATTTATTAAATATAACTACGAGGGAGAAGTTAAATCCTGTCTAGAGAGGCTCCTTCTTCAACTTTTATAATATTAAAGGAATTCCATAATTATTAAGACATTTAATCATCACTGCATGACAGAAAAAATATACTTTAGAAATATTCTTTAATGACAGTGGTTAGCAGAAAACAAAAGTGGATCAAAAAGTTTTAAAAAGGCTGTTAATGATAATATTAATAAAAGTGATACAGTTTCCAGCTAACTTAGGTTTAAAGGGAACATGTTTCTCTTTCAATACGTGAATTTGAAATATTTATTGACATATTAATTCTGGTGAAAAATATAATAAGTGAAAGTAATAATCATTTTATATCTGTATAAAATTAAACTTCTAAAAAATGGTTTTAAATCTAACATAAATGAAGAAAATAAAGAATAAAATTTGACTGGTTAATTCTTACAAGCATTATATGACTGAAAGTTATATATCACAATAAATTAAAGATTTGGCCTACATATGTTCCAATTAGAATATAAATTAAATTTGATTATTTTAGTCAATCTTTTAAGCTAGTCATTTAAAAAATTTGCTTCATTTTCAAATTTTCAAGTATTAAAAAACAAACAGGAAAAATTGCTCTTAGATTTTTCCATGCAGCTGTGTTTTAATTTTTTACTCTGTGGAGATCATATTATCAAGGGGTCATCAAACTTAGTAGAGAAAATTTCTTCAAATTTCTAAGGATTTTGAAATAATTGTATTTCAGTTGTTTCTAGTTCCTTGTACTATCAAAAGAGGCACACGCCAAAAAAAGGGTTTTTAATGCATGTGATAATTTTGTTACCTCCTAACACTGTTACACCAAATGATTTATCTCAATATGTATAATAAAATCAGAATTTACTGTGCTCATTTTTATACTCATTATCCACCTACATTTTCATTTTATTACCTGTTGTATAAACAACTATACTTTATGCCCTATAAAATTTAAATCAATGGAGTCATTAAATATTTTACTTATTATTTTCAAGTTTAGTTTAAAATATCTGCATGTCTTAATTTAAACATAACAAACTGAGTAATTTCTTGAACATGACTTTTATGAACATTTAGATCTATACACATATCAAAGTGAGTGTGAACTTTCAAGGCAAAGTTTTTATATTCCTCATAAATAATTCCTTATAAACATTTTGTCAGGGCTGCAAATGATCATAAATAAAAGATATGGGACATCTAAGTTGTTATTGCTTGTGTTACTACACTTGATTTTTTACAGAAATAAAATAAAAATGTGAAATGTAGAAGAAAAACATTGCAATAATATTTTAAGGAGTAGAAATATAATGTAAAATTTTTCTCACAATAAAGTAATAACAGTACCAAGAAGGAAAAAGAAAAAGTGGAATGCTTAATCTAACTTTCCTTACCTGATTGAAACAGAATGTTTCCTGATGAGATATTGTAAGAATAATTTATTATGAAGAACTGTACCAATTAAAATGCTTGCATAACAGTTTCAGAATTAATATAGATAGATAAAGCCCATTTTCACTGCAATTTAGTCAATACACATATGGTTATGCTTTCCAGCCTTTCCATTTAATGGTCTGTCCTTGTTAACTTTACTTCTTGTTATACATATCTACTTATTTAATGAACTATGTAAGTTCTTGGTCAAATGGAAGGTGTATGTTTGAATATGTGTTTTCAAGAGTGTGGTGGATAAGAATAGAAAAAGTACAGTTGGGGCTGAAGACCATGTTCATATCTTTGTATGAAACTCATCAAACTTCAGCTTATGCTAGAATAAATGAATTTCAATTCCTCTCCTTCCGCTTCATATGGTCATCAGTCTGCTGTCTCATAACTTTCCCCTTAAGTTCAACCTTGTGGTGGTTGAGTCATGAAGGGGAAAAAAAAATGTTAATTAAAAAAATGCATTAGCAAGAGAATCAGATAAAGGAGATTCCACTATCTAAATCCTCAGATTTGAAATTTTAGTACAGTAAAATTGTCATTAAATAAACTAATATAAATGTTAAGCACAGTTCTACACTAAAAGTGAATTTCTTTTTAAAAAAATACAAAATATTACTTATACAAAATATTTTCAAAGATAATATTTGAAAGAGAATAATATATAAGTATAAAAATAACAATGACCTATCATAACAAAAAAGTGGCTAATTTTGCTGAATCTCTTCTGGATATATTTCCCTATGCAAATAAATTTTATTTTAATACATGAACACACTTTGAAGATTTCTTCATCTCTGTCTTCTCCAGTTTCTTGCTTTCCTTTCCCATACCTACTTTCCCCTCCTTCCTACACCACTTATTATATGGTATCACTAGATGGGTATAAATGGCATATATTTAGAAAAAGAGATAGGCATAGAGAAAGAGCAGCAGGGATATAAGGGCATTCACCTGGATAAGTTGATGGTACCAGCTGAACAAATCAACAAGCCTAGAGAACAGGGACTAAAACAGAGGGAAGCATCCCAGTTCTGTGAGAATTTGGATATGCACAATAAAAAAAAAGCTCTCAGTGAATAATAGGCTTCCTATTACTAAAAGTGTTTTATAGCACTTTATAGCTAGGAATTTGGCATACAAATATATGAATTTCCTGCAGAAACTTACAAAGTAAATAGTTTTAAAAAGTATACTTAAAATAAGCATTTTCTAACAATTCCAATGAGTAACTTTATAAAGTCATTATACATTAAAAAGATTACAGAATATGCACTTCTGGGTAACTTTAGCCTCTTAAATATATTACATATAGCTTACCAAAGAAAGTTGACAGAAAACATTTTTTTCAGACTAAAACCACAATTCTGTTCTAAATACTTTTATCAATTTTAAAATAAAATATTATTTTATCACTACTTTATAGACAAAAATAATGTCTGAATTATGCAACAATACGATTTATTATCCAAAAACAAATGTTTGAATCATAAGTGTTTAGAGTAGAGCCATTGATTTTCAAAACAAAGTAAAACCATTTTAAGAAAATATATGGTAATTTTTTTGAGTTACATTTAGTATAATTTTTTTAACTTAGGTATTTTATTTTAAGTACAATATAAATGGAAAAGAAAGACAAATAGATGTCCTTTCCTCCCCTCAGGGCAGTCTAAGAATTTGACCCTAAGGCAAATCCCCCTTGAACCATTAATATTCTAATTGTTAAGAGTAGCATATTTACCAAACCAAACACCAGTGCTGAGACCTGAGATAGTTTATATTGATTGAATGTAGCCGAGTTAAAGAATGGTAGCTAATAACATACCCCTGAGGGGGTTATAAAAGTAGACTGTAACATGCTCACATATGAAAGCACCAAGTAAGTAGATATGTAAAGGAACACCGAACCTGAGAGATTGTTCCAGCTGAACTGGTCTGACCATCCTCTGCCTTGTTTCCTTACATCATGCAAATCCCATGTGATGATTAACTGGTAAATGGCTGTGTTGTTGTTCCTTATGGTGTGGTGTTTCCTTGTCTGTTTCCCCTCTTAAAAGTAGGCTAAATTTTAAAGTCTTAAAGGTAGCTAAACAATATTAACAAACATAAAGGGGGAAATTGACAGTAACACATAATAGTATGGGACTTTTCCAACCCACATGCATCAATTCACAGATCATCCAGACAGAAAATCAATAAGGAAACAAGGTCTTAAACTTCACTTTAGAACAGATAGATTTAATAGATATATATACCATGTCATCCAACAGCAGCATAATACACATGCTTTTCAAGAGTGTATGGAACATTCTCAGGATAAATCACAGACTAGTCCACAAAACAAGTCTCAATAAATTTAAGAAAATTGAAATTATATCAAGCATCTTTTCCAAACACAATGCTATTGGACTAGAAAACAACTATAAGGAATAAAACTGAAAAAGCCATAAAGACATGGAGGCTAAACAATATGTGGTAAACAACCACTGCATGGCTGCAGAAATCTAAGAAGAAATCAAGAAAATATCTGGAGACAAATGAAAATGGAAATGCAAAGATCCAAAATCTGTGCGGAAAAAGCAGTCCTAAGAGGGAACTTTACAGCAATACAAGTCTAACTCAGGAAATAAGGAACATTTCAAATGAACAACCTAACCATACCTAGAGGAAGTAGAAAAAAAAGAACAAATGAAATACAAAGTTAGTAGAAGAGAAGAAATAATAAAGATCAGAGCAGAAATAAATGAAATAGATACTTTAAAAACAATAGAAAATATCAATAAAACTAAGAACTGATTTTTTGAAAAGATAAAAAAATTGATAAACCTTTAGCCAGACTCAAATAAATAAAATCAAAAATGAAAAAGAAATTACAACTGATATCACAGAAATACAAAAAATCATGAGGTCACTATGATCAATTATATGCCAATAAAATAGACAATCTAGAAGAAATAAATTCTTAGAAATGTACACTCTCCCAACTGAATCAGAAATAAATACAAAATATACAGACCAATTACCAGTAATGAAATGGAATCAGTCATATAAAACTCCCAACAAACAAAAGTTCAGGACCAAAAAGCTTCATATTCAATATTTGGTGAATTCTACCAAATATTAAGGAAGAATTACTGCCATCCTTCTCAGAGTATTCCAAAAATTGCAGAGGAAAGAATGCTTTCAAACTCATTCTAGCAGGCCAGAATCAACCTCACATCAAACTCAGACAAAAACACTACAAAACAAGAAAATTACAGGTCAATATTCCTGATGAACATAGATGCAAAACTTCTCAACAAAATAGCAGGGAACTAAATTCAACAATACGTGAAAAGAATCATACACCATGATAAAGTGGGATTTATCCCAGGGATGGGTCAATATCCAAAAATCAATCAGTGTGATAAACCACATTAACAAATTGAAGAATAAAAATTATATGACCATCCCAATAGATGCAGAAAAAGCTTTTGACAAAATTCAACACCCGTTTATGTTTAAAAAATTTCACAAAATGGGTATAGATGAAGCATACCTCAACTTAATAAAATGCCACAGACAAATGGAAAGATCCTGTTCTCATGAATTGGAAATATCAATATTGTCAAAATGAACATCCTACCCAAGGCAATCTACAGATTCAATGCAATCCCTATCAAAATATCAATGGCAGTTTTCACATAACTAGAACCAAAATTCTGTAATTTTTGTGGAGACACTAAAAACCCTGAATAGCGAAAACAATCTTGAGAAAGGATAACAATGCAGGACATATCATATATTCTACTATGCACTGAACAAAGTCTCTTAAATCTTTGTGAATTGTGTAAAACTCATTAATTTGCTTTATGAGCCCTAGAGGAATCTGGATAGTGTCCTGAAGTTTTTTCTTTATTGATCAAATTTTTATATTATTTGATATATAACCAGTTTTGCTTTGTTGCTGATGTTGCAAGTAATTCAATAATGGCACAATATATACAGATTAAGTTATGGTCAACTTCCCATAAATAAGTTTGTAGAAATTTGAAACCAGGTTATTATATTAATACCAATATCCTATATTCCACAATTTATTCTGTTTTCCCACTTAATGTTCCTAGCAAAATTGGGCAACCCAAAAGCTTTTGAATTGTGATAAAGATGTAGGCACAAGTTCTTGCTCTAAAGATATGATCTGATAGCCATATTTTCTCCTTAGTAGTTAATTTATTAGAATGTCTCTGCCTCTCTTTTAGTAGCTTGAAGTATGGTTCATTGTTCAGTGTTTTGTGTCAGAGTGAGAGATTTCCTTGCTACCAGGTTCCCTCCACAGACTAAGCTAATCAAATACAAAACAAGAGAGATTTCTACCGTAATAAATCTGCCTGTGTGTTAAGACACTATGTCGCTTTGTAGTTCCTTCAATAAAGCCAGAAAGGATTATACCTACAGCTTTTTTTAAGCATTGCCCATGACATTAACATAGTCTTCCAATCCAACCCTATCACAATAGACGCTTTGACGGGAAAATTTCCCAATTTTGCTCTCAGCAATCTAAGTTAGATGGTCAACACTTAGGACAACTGACAGATTCTATTATAAAAATTCATACACATTTTTCTTAGTGGCAGGAATAAAAGAAATTGATTTCCATCTCTGTAAATCCTAATTGATCAAATATAATTATACTTTGAACATAAAACAGCTTTCCATTTCAAGTCTTTTGATTTTTGCAATAGCTGTAAAGCTTTGTGACTACTAAAAATGGATGTTTACTTATTTTGAATGTCCTTCTTCCTTTGAACATGTCCTTTTTTAAATAAAATGAGTGAAAATCCACGTGGTATTTTATAGTTAATTTTTCAAATATAGCAGATCATATGAGATTCATTTGAATTTAACTTCTTTAAAGAAAAGATGAAATTTCATAGAAATTTCACTTTTATTTTTGCATGTTTTACAGTCACCAGCCATCTTTTTAAAGTTATTACTTTCAGAGATCATAGCTGTAACTTATTTTGAGTACACACCTTCAGGCCTACACAGCCCCCCTCCTTAAGCTAATAATGAAAACACTCTGTCTCATAAGCTCCTTTTTGTTAAGATAGAAAGCTGAGCCATGTTGTCTATGAGTTGATGATTTCATTAAGATCTACTTTTCCACTGGATAAGTTTAATCAAATACTTTCCAGTGTTTACACTTTACATTTCCTCTTAAGAATACCAAATCATTTCTCAAGAATATCTATGGTTGATTTCTTTATTTTATTCTAACTCTTCTTTATAATGTTACTAAGATTATATACCACATATTAACTATTAATAGACCATTCTTCCCCTTGTGCTACCACTGGATTCTCATAGTCACTCCCTTTCTACCCACAAAAAAATTCTGGATTCATATTGAAACACTAGTATTTGAGTAAGAATAGAGAGAATAACTATGTTGGCTCAAGACAATTTCCCCAACCAATGATTAAATATTAAGCAATAAGTGGTATTGTCTTCAGCTGTGCTACAAATTCTGGCTTGAGTTATTGGAGGGAGAAATTCTTTGTCTATTGAAATTGTATGTATGGATTTAGGAACTTGGGATATGTCAGTGAATAAAATCTCTACCCTCAAGGAGCTTTCATTCTAGTGATATTCCCCTTTAAAATTATCCCCACACCCTGCCAATTCTCTATTCTACTTAAACTTCTTACATTATTACTTTTTGTTGTTTTCTTTTTTAATTTTTATTTTTTATTGGAGTATAGTTGATTAACAATGTTGTGTTACTTTCAGGTGTACAGCAGAGTGATTCAGTTATACATATACATATATCTCTTCTTTTTCAAATTATTTTCTCATTTAGGTTATTACAGAATATTGAGTAGAGTGCCCTGTGCTATACAGTAGGCCCTTGTTGTTTATCTATTTTAAATATGGCTGTTTGTACATGTCAATCCCAAACTCCCAATCTATCCCTTCTCCTCATCCTTCCCCCTTGGTAATCATAAGTTCATTCTCTAAGTCTGTGAGTCTTTTTCTGTTTTGTAAATAGGTTAGTATGTATCATTATTTTTAGATTCCTTGTATAAATGATATATGATATTTGTCTTTTGCTGTCTGACTTATTTCAATTAGTATGATAATCTCTAGGTCCATCTATGTTGCTACAAATGGCAATATTTCATTATTTTTAATGGCTGGGTAATATTTCATTGTGTATATGTACCGCATCTTCTTTATTCTTTCCTCTGTTGATAGACATTTAGGTTGTTTCCATGTCTTGGTTATTTTAAACAGTGTTGCAGTGAATATTGAGGTGGATGTCTTATCTTCTCAAATTATGGTTCAAATTATGTCCAGAAGTGGGATTTCTGGGTCATATCGTAACTCTATTTTTACTTGTTTAAGGAACCTGCATACTGTTCTTCATAGTGGCTATACCAATTTACATTCCTACCAAAAGTGTAGGAGGGTTCCCTTTTCTCCACACTGTCTCCAGGATTTATTGTTTGTAGATTGTTCTGGTGATGGCCATTCTGACTGCTGTGAGGTGTTATGTCATTGTAATTTTGATTTTCATTTCTCTAATAATTAGAGATGTTGAACATCTTTTCATGTGCCTCTTGGTCATCTGTATGTCTTCTTTGGAGAAATGTCTATTTAGGTCTTGTGCCCATTTTTTGACTGGATTGTTTGTTTGTGTGTTTATTTTTGATAATGAGCTATTTGTAAATTTTGGAGATTAATGCCTTGTTGGTCACACCATTTGCAAATATTTTCTCCCATTCTGTGGGTTGTATTTTCATTTTGTTTATGGTTGCTTTGCTGTGCAAGAGCTTTTG
Organism: Grampus griseus; assembly: GCF_964374135.1. Lineage (NCBI taxonomy): Eukaryota > Metazoa > Chordata > Mammalia > Artiodactyla > Delphinidae > Grampus > Grampus griseus. The sequence continues at coordinate 37,638,495 of NC_139012.1, read as the reverse complement.
GGTTTAATTAGATCTCATTTGTTTATTTTTGTTTTTAATTCAATTACTCTAGGAGACAGATCAAAAAAGATATTGCTGTGATTTATGTCAAAGAGTGTTCTACTTATATTTTCCTCTAAGGGTTTCATAGTATCTGATCTTACATTTAGGTCTTGAATCCATTTTCAGTTTATTGTTGTGTATGGTGTTAGAGAATGTTATAATTTCATTTTTTTTAACCTGTAGCTGTCCAGTTTTCCCAGAACAATTTATTGAAGAGATTGTCTTTTCTCCATTGTATAGTCTTGACTGCTTTGTTGTAAATTAATTGACCATCAGTATGTGGGCTAATTTCTGGGCTTTTTATCCTGTTCCATTAATCTATATTTCTGTTTTTATGTCAGTACAAAACTGTACTGATGACTGTAGCTTTGTAGTATAGTCTCTAGTCAGGAAACCTGATTTCTACAGCTCTGTTTGTTTTTCTCAAGATTACTTTGGCTATTCAGGATCTTTTGTGTCTCCATAAAATTTGGAAGATTTCTTTTGTTTTATTTCTGTTAAAATGTCATTGGTAATTTGATAGGAACTGCATTGAATCTGTAGATTGCCTTGGAGAATATGGTCATTTGTAAAATATTGATTCTTCCAATCCAAGAACATAGCATATCTCTCCATCTGTTTGTGTCATCTTCAATTTCTTTTATTAGCATATTTTAGTTTTCAGAGTACAGGTCTTTTGACTCCTTAGGAAGGTTTATTCTTAGGTATTTTATTCTTTTTGATGCTGTGGTAAATCAAATTGTTTCTTTAATTTCTCTTTCTGATCTTTCATTTTTTAGTGTATAGAAATGCAACAGATTTCTGTGTATTTATTTGGTATCCTGCAACTTTACTGAATTCACTGATGAGCTCTAATAGTTTAGTTTTCTGGTAGACTCTTTAGGATTTTCTATGTATAGTAACATGTAGTAACATGTCATCTGCATACAGTAAGTTTTACTTACTTCTTATTTTCCAATTTGGATTTACTTTATTTATTTTTTCTTCTCTGATTGCTGTGGCTAGGAGAATTAAAATTGTAATGACCATATTCAAATGTTTCTTAGAAGATAGGCAATGCCACTCAATGCCACTTTGTTCTGAACATATTGGTTACAATCTACAAGGCAGCCACTAAATGAGCTCTTTATAGACAGAAAATATTTTTATTGGGCAGAGGGATTATTTTGAACAAACAACACTTTTGGTAGAGAGTTAGAAGTTAACGAATAAATAGCATAAATCCTGGGAAGCTAAAGAAGTAAAAAATGCATTAATGAACATAGATGTGTCTGAGGATGTTCTTGGTATTATATATATATATATATATCTCAGATCTTAGCAAATAATCACTAGAATTAGCTTGGTTAAAAATCTTCAAATGTTCAAAAGAGCTCTTGTAATGAAGATCATTAATTCTGTGTTTCACTAAGCACTCATCCTCATCTGTTAGTTTTCTCATTAATTTCAAAGATACTAGAAGGATTGGCAGAATTAGAATTGCTAAAAGATATACAAATCATTTTGATACACATAATTAAATGTGTTAAATTTGAAGTGATCAAGATTTAAGAATTTTTGAATGGTGGCATACCAAAAGGGGCTGTGAGTGTGTGTAGAATTGCTCAAGGCTGTTCCCATGATGCATGGATTAAACTAGTAGGAAATTTAACAGAATAAAAGTATGCTTATTATCATAATTCCCAACAGCAAATTCTTTTAGACCGTAATAAAGTCTTTCAAGTATTCTATTTGAATTATATAAAAATATATTAGACAAAGCAATAGAGAATTTACTCAAGGATATAAGCCTCTTAGAAGGGGCAGATGACCGAACAGTCCTTTCCCATCTCTAATTCATATGATTCCAGGATCTCTATGATGGTTATAAACACACAGCAATCCCCATTAAATTTTTCTAAGATAAAGCGTGTTATTAATCTTCATAACCAAAATAGTCATTAGTGGAAGAGATCTATGTCAGTGGTGAATAACTAGATTTTTTCCGTAGATAATCTGTTTATTTTTTCAACATTGAATTTGCTCTAATTTACTTGGTATGTAATAATCATGTATTGTCTCTGGAAACACAAGGGGTTTGGCAGTCACTTAATGTGCATGCCAACCTATTTTTAACACTTTGACTTTATTTATTTATTTATATGTCATAAAAAGTTAAAAATCTGGAACCAAAGAAACCCCCACAGAAATATACAAATATACATGGTTGCTAGCTTTAAATAATGGTAACTATTCCAAATATTCACCTTAAATTTATTAATTTGACTCTTTTGATAAGAGCTTATTATGAAACAGTATTTATTAACAGTAAAGTAGGATAATATTTAGTACTTATGAGTTGGTAGAGTTGGAGTAATCATAAATTTAAAAGAAAAAGTTGAATCTACTGGCCAAAGGCACTAAGACCAAGTGTAGGCTTAACTGCTATACTAAAAACTCTATATAATAAAACAATTTTAATATCTTAAACATTTTAATATTATGGTTAGCCCTGTTTCTTGAAATATTCTGCCATTTATAACATAAGGAATTTCTCAGTAAGAGTAGGGCATTTTAACTCTCAAGATTTCCATATAGACAAATATCTGAAAAGGGCCATTTTATTTTGCTTCTAGAGGAAAGATGAGAGGGAATAAAAATAAAGCAACTGAAGCAAAGTCCTGAGTATGGAAAACTGACTTGAGTTTAAAAAGAATACAAAATTAAAGAACTGTTTGCTCCTCCTTCAGAGAGTCAGGTGAAGTTTTTTATCCCAATTTGAGATAGGATTAACTGGAATTGGGGGGAACGGTGGTATCATAAGTTTTTTTCTTCCTTTTCTGTGTATTTATTTTTTAGGGAAAACTTTATAATTATATCAGGAGTGTTCAACATCCTCTCCTTGTCACAGTTCAAGATGTGCTAAATGATCAGATCAACCCCAAGAACAGATGAATAGACGATTCTTTGTCTCTACCCCACAAAATAATTTATTTTCATTATGCCTTGTCCTATGGGAACACTTTTTTTTCAAGTTAAGCTTGCCTGATTTTGCAAATAAAAACATAGTATGTTCATTTATTTATTTGTTATTATTCTTAAAATTTTTTATGGAAGTATAGTTGATTTACATTTCAGGTGTACAGCAAAGTGATTCAGTTATATATTATAAATACATATATTCATATATATAAATATATTCTTTTTCAGATTCTTTTCCATCATATGTTATTAGAAGATACTGAATATAGTTACCTGTGCTACACAGTAGGTCCTTTTGTTTATATATTTTATATATAGTACTGTATATCTGTTAATCTCAAATTCCTAATGTATCCCTCCCACATCTCCTTTGGTAACCATAAGTTTGTTTTCTATGTCTGTAAGTCTATTTCTGTTTTGCACATAAGTTCGTTTATATCATTTTTTAGATTCCACATATAAGTGATATGATGTGATATTTGTCTTTCTCTGTCTGACATATTTCACTTAATATGATAATCTCTAAGTCCATCCATGTTGCTGCAAATGGCATTATTTCATTCCTTTTTTATGGCTGAATAATATTTCATTGTGTATATATACCATATCTTCTTTATCCATTCATCTGTTGTTGGACACTTAGGTTGCTTCCATGTCTTGGCTATTGTAAATAGTGCCACTATGCACAACTGGGACCATGTATCTTTTTCATCTTTTCCAGTTATATGCCCAGGAGTGAGATCGCTGGTATATATGGTAACTCTATTTTTAGTTTTTTAAAGGAAACTCCATACTGTTCTCCATAGTGGTTGTACCAGTTTACACTCCCACCAACAGTGTACAAGGGTTCCCTTTTCTTCACCCTCTTTAGCATTTATTGTTTGTAGACTTTTTGATGATGGCCATTCTGATTGGTGTGAGGTGGTACTTCGTTGTAGTTTTGATTTGCATTTCTCTAATAATCAGCAATTTTGAACATCTTTTCATATGCCTGTTGCCATCTATATGTCTCCTTTGGAGAAAAGTCTATTTAGGTTTAGTGCCCATTTTTTGGATTGGGTTGTTTGGGGTTTTTTTTGTTTTTGTTTTTGTTTTTTTGATATTCAACTGTATAAGATGTTTGTGTATTTTGCATGACTTGCAGATATTCTCCCAGTCTGTAGGTTGTCTTTTTGTTTTGTTTATGGTTTCCTTTGCTATGCAAAAGCTTTTAAGTTTAATTAGGTCTCATTTGTTTATTTTTGCTTTTGTTTCCATTACTCTAGGAGATGGATCCAAAAACGTATTGCTGTGATTTATGTCAAAGACTATTCTGTCTATGTTTTCTTCTAGGAGTTTTATAGTATCCAGTCTTGCATTTAGGTCTTTAATCCACTTTGAATTTATTTTTGTATATGGTATAGAGGAACGTGACAAGGATGCCCACTCTTGCCACTTTTATTTGGCATAGTTTTGGAAGTCCTAGCCACAGCAATAAGAAGAAAAAGAAATAAAAGGAATCCAGTTTGGAAAGGAAGTAGTAAAACAGTCACTCTTTTCAGATGACATGATTCTATACATAGAAAATCCTAAAGACATTACCAGAAAACTACTAGAGCTCATCAATTTATTTGATAAGGTTGCAGGATACCAAATTCATACACAGAAATCCTTTGCATTTTTATACACTAACAACAAAATACCAGAAAGAGGAATTAAGGAAACAATCTCATTTGCCATCACATCAAATAGAATAAAATACCTAGGAATAAACCTACCTAAGAAGGCTAAAGACCCATACTCCTAAAACTGTATGATATTGATGAAGAAAATTGAAGACCACACAAACAAATGAAAAGATATAACATATTCTTGGATTGGTAGAATGAATATTGTTAAAATGACCATACTACACAAGGCAATCTACAGATTCAATGCAATCCCTATCAAATTACCAATGGCATTTTTCACAGATGTAGAACAAAAAAAATAAAATAAAATAAATTTGTGTGAAAATACAAAAGACCCTGAGTAGCCAAAACCATCTTGAGAAATAAGAACAGAGCTGGAAGAATCACGTTTCCTAACTTCAGACTATACTACAAGGTTACAGTCATCAAAAGAGTATGGTACTGGCACAAAAACAGACATATATATCAATGGAAGAGGATAGAAAGCCCAGAAATAAACTCATGCACTTATGGTCAATTAATCTACAATAAAGAAGGCAAGAATATACACTGGATTAAAGACAGTCTCTTCAATAAGTGGTGTAGTGAAAACTGGACAGCTGCATGTAAAAGTGTGTTCATTTAAATTTCAGTCTCAGATAACTGTATTTTCTGAACTGTAAATATGACTCATACAATATTTGGGATGTGTCTGTATTAAATTGTTTGCAGTTTATTTAAAATGCAGATTTAACTGAACATCCTGTATTTTATATAATAGTCCTATTTATAGTACAAGTTCTTTCTAGGTGGTATTAAAGGAAGTACTTGTGCAATAACCTCAGTGAGCTGCAAAGACACTAACACATATATCAGAAAGTTGTCACCCATGAAACCGATTATGCGTGAGCTCACTATTCTCTGGCACTACAACTTGCAGTAGGCCTTCCATAGTCCCACTCAGCTAGTCTCTCCTTATTTTCAGCACCACTTATTTCTTGGGCTTCTGAAGTATGTTACTTGGGCCAAGATTCACAGTCTTGCTAGTCAAAATAATCCAGCCTTGCCTCTCTCAATACACCTGCACACACCTGCCTTTTCTTCTCCCATTATTTCCTCAGGATTTTTACTCTTAATATTTCTACTAAAAAAGATACTGATCTCCCTTTCCCCCTCATAATCTTATTCAATCAATAACAATAACTGGTTACTATATTTAAGGTAATATTATTAGCAGAATAACTGATGACTCTTTCATTGCGTTATTGAGGGTCAAGACAGGGAAATGATTACATTTCATTCTAAGGAGAGTTGCCAACTTTTATCTTTTCTAACTCACTTCCTTTCTCTCTCTAGTCCTTCCACCTTTCTAAAGAAACAATTCCTTCTAAAGAAACCAAAACGAAAGTATAGTTTCATATGAAGAATAGTTTAATGTTAAAAGATGGGGCATTAAAAAAAACACTTCTTAGATTAAAATTCCAAACAAGAGCTCTCAGTAGATAAGTAAATATCACAGAAGTGCTAAAAAATGTTCATTTATGGTTAATTAATACATATATTTCTGTATTCATTTGTTCAATATTCCACATCAAATGTTGTATTTCTACTAAGTAGCAGTTACTGAAAAAAGAAAATCATTCACTCTCCATTTCTATGTATGAAAAACTAGAATACTACTCATTTTTCCTACCTCAGAATATGATCAAATGTGCTCTGAAAAACCTGGCCATAATAAGTTGTACTTTTTAAGTGGATAAACAGGTACATTTCATTAAAGTGATTTATGGATTATTTTAGTTGGGGCAATGACTTGAAAAATATTGTATATGTATGTATACTCCCATATTCCATATCTTGGAATATGTGGGCAGCTATTGGTACCTGTTATCCATGTCCCCTATCTCCTATCTTAATATTTCCCCTGATTAGTAAGAGTGGCAACTATTTACATAATAGAAGAAAACTCTGTTAGATGGTCATTTTGAAGACTTTGCACCAAGAAAATATATTTAATGTATGTAAACCTGTGTAAAATATATTCCTTGTGGTCTGAATTCAGAATTGACTTTGAAATATTATATTCCATTCTAGTATTACTCCTTTGGATAAATTGCTTCAATGATGCTCTGTATTATTCTAGGAGAAAAAGAAATCTGAAATCCCTTCATGTCCTAGTTACCTATTCAGCCTTATCTCATACCAACTCTTACCTGATTCAGTTCTTGGCATCAATATTATTAAATCACATGCAATTTCTCAATTGCATATTCTCTTTCTAAACTTTTGGCTTTTATCTACATAATTCTCTTTCCTGAATCATTCTTTTTTCCTTGTCTGTCCTTGTTAAACTTGGTCATCATTCAGCATTTGGCTTCTATATCTTCCTTCTCAGAAAGCCTGAACACTGAATTTCCTCACCAACTCTATAAACTCCCATATCACCCTGAAATTTGTCCATATATACATTTTGTCATATTTACTGCAATTCTGGCTTAAGGGCCTTCATAGTGGCAGAGACTATTGTTTTTAATCAGTGTTGATCATGTTGTTTTCTCGGTGAATGATTGGTTGAATGAATAAATCTGTCCCTAACTACCTCTGTGGCCTTGAGTGAGACAATCTTTGGGCCATCGATTCCTCATCTACAGTTAAAAATGATTGAGCTAGGTCATCTTTGTGATATCTAACTAATTTCTAACAGCTCTTAAATGCCATGATTTCATGGCTAAGTATACAATATACCAAATAAATAAATGAATTCATTTTGAATGTTGATTTTTGAATATTATTTTGAAATTGTTAAAGAATATAAATGAGTATATTTATTATGTAGAATTTTAAAGAGTATATAAAGCAACATTTTTTTTGTCATTTCTAATATTGCCTCATCCTTAAAATGTCTTTTACTTTTAGAGAGATACACAGGCTGTATAATAACATTATTTGAGATAAGGTAAAACTGTTCTAAAAATTTTTCAAGCCACCTAGATATTCCTGTATAACTTAACATGACAAATCAAAAAGAAGTTGAAAAAAACTTTCAGAATAATGTCTTTGTCCTTTTTTAGCATCAAATTATTTTTCCATTAATTGCCTTAATTTTGACATTTGAATAAGTGTTATTTATGTCCCAATTTATCTTGAACTTTCAGAAAGCTGATAAAATGGCATAGCAAATCATCAGAGTAACTGGAGAGAAACTGAAACTTCAGAAGTAGTTGAACACTTGCAGTGAAAAAAAAAAATATATATATATATGTAAAGTACTAAGAATTAAAATGAAAAAAATTCAATGCTGAAGAAAAATATACTAAAAGCAGATATGTAATTACACTTCAATTTATTAAGAATTTCAAGGTGGTCTGAAAATTAAATGGTATTACTTTATTCTAATTCATTCTGTCAATAGAGTAGGTGAGGTTATAATTTTGAGCTCATGTTGAACTATGTTGTTTTTTTTTTAAATGTGATTAATAAATAGAACAAAGAATTCCTACATCCAACCAATATGAAAAAAAAAAACATGGCCAGATTTTATTCTCAACTGAAATAATCAAGAAAGAAGAAGAAAAGGAGCAACTAATTTAAACATTATTTTTCAAGGTACTGGAATCAAGCAATAGAAGTCAGTGATCCCTGAGACAGTAAACAAATGAGGTAACCCAGACGATTGCCGAAGCTTTCTTCCTTGAAAAAGTGTTTAGTGTGATATGGGAAACCCAGATGAAGCCCAACAGACTGTGCACTGAGAAGACAGAACTGAGGGTCTGGGGGGACCAAAGCAGCAAAAGTCGTAGGACAGACTATGGGAGAGGGAAGAGATACACAAAGAGAGAACCCAGAGACCTGCAGAAGTTTCTCCTCAAGTATTCAATCAAGGATTGATAAACACATGTGTGTGAGGAAACTCACTCTATCCAGGAACAGAACCACCTGAAAGTACTAGAGGAAACAGCATGCTTGTAAAGGGTACAGAATCAGGAAAACCTTGTAATTTGTAATGCATTGAAGAGAACACTATTAGCTCTAGACTAAAACCTGCTCTGGTTTTAATTAATAAATATTGAAAGCAAGTCCAGAAGGAATGTAATTCTTTCTATAATTAACTTAACTCTGTCTCAGAAAAATGCTGAATAAATTGCACAGCAATACAAAATATCCAGTTCCCCCAAAATAAATTTTAAAATGTTTTACATTAAATAAAATATTACCAGATAGCAAAATAGGCAGGAAAGTGCAACCTATTATAAATGGGGGGAAAAAAATCAATCAATTGAAACTGACCCAGAATTGACACAGATATTAAACTTAGCAGGCAGGGAATTTAAAACAACCATTATCAACACATGGAGACATGGAAAAATGCAAGGAATCTCCAAATTGTACCTCTAGAGGTGAACATTACAAAATATGATATGAAAAATACACTGAATGGAAATTAATAACATAAAATACATTGCAGAAGAAAAGATTAGTGTATTTGAAGCCATATAGAACCTATAAAAAATTAAGGAAAGGAAAACATTTCAATGGACAGCACATCAGTCAACTATGGAACAATTTCAAGCAGCTAATATATAGGTAAATGGAGACCTGGAGGAGGGGTCAGTTAAAGTTTAGAAAATCATGACCAATTTTTCCCTAATCTTTAAAAATGTATAAACACACAATTCCAACAAGCTCCATGAGCTCTAAGTACAAGAAATATGAAGAAAAACATACCAAAGAATATCATAAAGAGAAAACCTTCCAAACAACACAGACAGGAGGAGAGAACATCTATGACAAATGAACAAGAGTAAGGATGCCAGTCAATCGGTCTTTCTAAATAAATGGAAGAGTCTTCAAGTATCGAAGTAGGAAACCCTAACAACCTACAATTGTGAAAACACCTTTCAAAATTAAAATGGAAATAAAGATTTTTAAGACCTGAAAGATTCATCACCAATAGACCTGCTCAACAAGTAACATTAAAATAAGACTTTCAGGCACAGAGAAAATGAATAAGATGGAAATATGGACCTAAAGAAAAGGAATAATAAAACAGGTAATAGTAACTACATGGGTCAGTATCTAAAACTTTTCCTATTATTTAAAATCTTTGAAAAATACATCATTTAAACAAAACTAACACTATTGTGGGGTTTATAACATATGTAAATAAAATGTATGATAACAGTAGCATAGAGGTGGAGAGGAGAGAATTTGATACATATTATTGTAAGGTTCCTCTTGTGAAGTATGGCATTACTTAAAGATGGAATATAATAAGTAAAGTTGGGAACTTTAGAGCAACCACTAAAATAAGAAAACAGAGCTATGTGTAATTAAATCAACAAAGGTGTTAGAACTGAACGATAAAAATAATCATGTAATCTAAAAAAAGGCAGGAAAAAGGAGAGAATTAAGGATAGATGGGAAAAAGGGAAATCAAATACTGTTTTAATAGATGTAAAACTAACCATATAATTATCACATTAGATGTAAATTATCCAAATACCCCAAGATTAGATAAAAATGCTAGATTCTTTCTGTTGCTTACAAGAAACTCATTTTAAATATAAAGACACAAACCAATTATAGATCAAAGGATAGAAAAATACCAAGCTAACCTTAATCAAAAGAAAGCTAGAGAGACTATATTAATATCAAAGTAGATTTCAGGCCAGATAATATTAATAGGGATCAAGAAATTCACTTTATAGATAAAAGAGTCAATTTGTCAAAAAGACAGTGATCTTAAATGTTTACATATCTAATGTTGGAACAGTGCAGAAATAGGTCCACATGTAAATGGACAACTGACTTTTTTCAGAAAGTCTGTAAGATAACTGAGTGGAAAAGAAAAGTCCTTTCAATAAATGATGCTGAAATCATAACATATCAATATGCAAAAAATAAACTTGAATCTGTGTCACAGAAGTTAAACTAAATTAATTCAAAATGAATCATAGACTAAAATGTGAAACCTGAAACCATAAAACCTCTATCAGAAAACACAGAAAACCTTTATGACTTTGAGCTATATAAAGATTTCTTAAATATGACACCAAAATCTGGGTCCATCAAAAAATTGACAAACTGATAAGTTAGACTTCATCAAAATTAAAATGAATTCTCTTTGGAAGGAAATAATAGAAATAAAATACAATCCATAGAATGGGAAAAAATATTTGCAAAACAAATATTCAATAAGGTATCTATTTGTAGAATATTTAAAATCTCAAAATTCAAAAATATGAAAACAACTGAGTTTTAAAAGATATACAATATATTTAAGCAGATAATGTGTTTATCAAAGAAAATATAGGGCTAGCAAATAAACACATGACAAAATGCTCAACATTATTATTTTCTAAGAAAATGCAAATTGAAGCCACAATGAGCTACTACTATTCTTATGTTGGAATGGCTAAAATTTAAAAGCCTGATCATGCCAAATTTTGGTGAGGATTTAGAAGAACAGAAACTTGAACTATTTTTGGGCATAGAACCAGTACAACCACTTTGAAAAACAGTTTGACTCTCTCTTAAAAATTAAAAGCACTTACATATGAATCATCCATCCTAGATCTATCCTATGTATTTGCCCAAGAGAAATAAAAGTATATACCCACACAAACACTTGTACACCAATGAACATGGCACTTTATTTATTTATTTATTTTTTTGCTAATTGCTGCAAATGGAAAACAATATAAATATCCATCAGTTGAAGAATGGATAAATAATTATAAGTATTCATACCATAAAATGCAACTCAACAATAATTAAAAATAAACTATTGATACAACCAACAAGAAGTAGAAATCTCAAAATAATTATGCTGAATAAAAGAAGCCCCCCAAATTTTTTAAAGCACATACTATATTATTCTATTTATATAAAATTCTAGAAAATGCAAACTAATCTAAGCAACAGTGTTTACCTGGTGGAGGGAATGGAGAAAGTTGGAAGGGAGAGATATATTTTGATTGTAATGATAATTTCATTGATCCAAATGTATAAAACTATACATTTTATGTATGTGCAGCTTATTGTATACCATGAATTCCTTAATAAAGCTGCTAAGGAAGAAGACAAATTTTAAAAATTTATAACAAAAATTACTCCCCCTTACCATCAAACGTATTCAATTCAATAACTGAGCAAAATGTATGAGTAGAAAGCCAAGTAGTGTCTAACAATTTTACTCAATAAACACCAAGGTAGAATAAAGAACTGAAAGTACAACATGAATAAAACTTCATTTTACATATAACGAATTGAGGCCAAATAGCTTATATCTTGTCACTTCCATCCTTTTTTGCTATATTCCACATACTGAACTATTGCATTTTACAAGGCCATTCAGCAGTGAATGTCAGAGCAAAATCACAAATCTACATTTTAAAATATTAAGTGTTATTTTTTTACCATACCAGTTCTCTGAGTCAGCCATATGTACTTCTTGTGGTGGAACTTTGAAAAAGGTTGGAAAGTCGGGAAGCAAACTCATGCTCATGTATTCTTTTTATCTTTTTCTTACTGTCTTCATTCAAAAATTGGCACAGAACCAGAGAATAAAATGGTGCTGTGAAAGTCTGAGAAGTGGGGAAATTGGGGAGAAGTTTGTCAAAGGGTACGAACTTTCAGTTATAAGATAGATAATCAACTTGAGCTTGGTAGTTATTTCACAGTATGTATGTATATTAAATCAGCACATTGTACACCTTAAATCACTTTGTACAGCCTAAATTTATACACTTTTTGTCAATCATACCTCAATAAAGCTGGAAAAAAGACTTAGATATTAGTTCCTTTAAAAAGACTTTTGGATTAATCTTTCAGTTTAACTGCCTTTTTCATCTCTAGTCAAGAACATATACTCATAAAATGGATCCGTACTTGGCGATAGTGAAACTGTACTAAATGCTTCCAAACTGAGAATAATGTAAATAAATGTTTTGAATATTCTTCATAACTCTAGTTAAATAGTCCAAGAAAAATATTTGATTCAATGATTGATGTCAACAATGAAATAAAATTTATCCTTCAACCAGAACTTATTTCTATAATCAACCTTATTTTATCTCATTAAAACACAATGAAGATACTTAATGTTTATCTTACTAATCAGTTTTTGACATGTAGCCCTAATTTTAAAATGATGAAAATTATTTGAAATTTTAATCTTTGTTATTTCTGATACAGCCACCTCTTATAGGCAGAGTACTATTTGAAAACATGGTATACATAGAAGAACAACTTTGGGGACTATTAAATTTAAATAGTAATAATAACTACATATTAGCTTTAAGTGAACAAATATCAACCATGGGTGTTTAGACACAAAGTCTTAATATTAATTATTGATTTTGACCCTGTTTCCAGTTAAAATATCTACACTATAAATTCAACTAATCTGATATTTCAACCTTACTTAAGACACCATTTGTTGTACCTGTAGACAAAGGGAACAGTATCAGCAAGATCATTCATATATTTTGGAAAGCTATGGACTACTGACCCAGCAGTTCTACAGGTATGTCACCTACTCTGATGTTGAGCCCAGAATCAAATGCCATTATCTTTATGTATTGACCTTGCCTGGATGTACAGTGTCATAAAGGAGATAGGCTTTTACATATGGTAAGAATATCTTCTATGCTGGTTCTTTCTACTTTCTTTTCTCTATCAATTCAACTACTTTAAATAACTACTTTCAGAACTCTTTCAAAATTGATGGACTTTTAATGGCAGGAATTTATTATTTCTACTGTGTTAAAATTTTCTGATATTTTATGTCATTTAAGAGAATTGTAGAAAAATTGGGTAAATATTGATACTTAGCCATCTTGAAGGTTTGTATACAAAACTTTAGTATTTATTTGGAGAATTTTAAATGTTTTAGTATTTAAACATTGTAAATAGATTTTTACTCTATAATATGTTATTTGAAAATAAAGCATTCACTCATTTTTTTCCTGGGTGTTGTGGCAGGGTACACACAGGAAAGGGGCTTTTCCCTATAGTCGTAGTATTTTTTTTCTCTTTATTACATTCTTAAATTCTCCCTTTATGGAAAAGTGCTGATGACATACTCCTAAAAGAGAAAAGCAGTCACAGAGACCAGTCATGAATATCCTGCTCACTTTTTGATCAGTCTTACATCAGATATATAACTGCAACATTTAATTATGTCCTCATATTAGGTAATAGTTTTTCCTCTTAATCAATATATAATGTTCTTTAAAAAAAAATACACATTCACAGTAAATGCTCTAGGAACTTTCAGGCCCTGGGATTAATATAGGCTACATTATGTCCATTTGCTCCATAGTGTATTCTTCTGGTGTACACACATACACATACACACACACACACACACACTAATATGCCCACATATGCAAATCAAAGTGATGTTAAGTTGTTTCATCTGTTCCAAAGAGTACTATAGATGCAGTCAAATGATGATTCCAGAGCTTCCCTGGTGGCGCAGTGGTTGAGAGTCCACCTGCCGATGCAGGGGACACGGGTTTGTGCCCCGGTCCAGGAAGATCCCACATGCCATGGAGTGGCTGGCCCATGAGCCATGGCCGCTGAGCCTGCGCGTCCGGAGCCTGTGCCCTGCAACAGAAGAGGCCACAACAGTGAGAGGCCCGTGTACTGCAAAAAAAAAAAAAAGAAAGATTCCAAAATTTTGTTTGACCAAGCTATTTTGTTGCTTATATTGTGTTAGCAATGTTTCCATATACATACTTCATAACATAAAAAGAATAAGTTTGGATTACTTTGTCTTTTTATTTCCCTAATCTCTTCCATATGACCCTCTGGGCTTTTTTAAACTAGTTTTTTCCTTTAAAAATGTTCTCTTTTTGTAGTGATTTATTTAGCAGTCTCATAAAATAAACTTCAAAGTAGAGTGATGCTTGTATATTAGTTTATAAGAGAGAGTTTAAATGAAGTGCTGCACATCATGGATATATAATTTGATAGCAAATCAATATGTGCCAACTAACAAAATACATCAATTTAATTTATATAAAAAAATCAAAAACATAGGCAGGAGCTTATTTTTTCAGTAGAAAGTCACCTGTCCTTACTGGAAAGAATCAGAGAAAATTTCATAGTTAAATAAAATAAAAAGTTCTATGCTTGAATAGTTATGAAACAATTTGAATTTTGATTTTTCAGACAGTGTGGTGAGACTGATTAAAAGTAAGGAGGTAGAAACATATGGCAATAAGGAAGGAAAGATGAGGCTATATAAAGCACTAAAAATCAATCTTGCTGCAGTGTGGAAGCCAAAAAAGACTGACAGATTGCATCACAATGTGATTTTTCCATATATTAGAACATTACTATATTATGCTGAACAACCTTATGTAGTTTCTCCCCTCACCCTAAGAATCAGAGAAAATTTACAATGTCATATTTCAGAAGATAAATCTTTGAACTTCATTATAGTTATTGTGAAGATGTCAATTTCTAGATTTCTGGCATGATAGAGAACAATACTGTAAATATGTTAAAAGGAAATTAAGTATCGATGTCATAGTATCTTTAAAGTGTAAATTCATAAAATTGTGATAGAAGGCATTAAAGAATTTAATTATCAATGGAAACACTATACAATTATGACTGTGTAGTGCATACATTTCAAAGTCATTGTCACCACAGGAAAATCATTTTTATATTCCATAGGCCATTTTTGGTTTATATAATTGAAATGAACTATCAGTCTACCAATCAACCTTAAGGAATTGTATTGTTGAAACTAACATCTGCAGATCACACATTTTTGGAGGTTCAGACCCTCTAGAACAATATGGAGTCCTAATAAGTGTCCTCTTTGAGGAGTTTATGGGTTTTTTTTAGCAAAAATTATGAATATATACATATATATACATATATACATGTATTGAAAATATAATTCAACTTAATCACAAATTTAAACTTTTTACTCAATTTAATTATGTTGTGGATCTTCACTTTTTCCTCTTTCTGCTGTCTATTTTGGGTACATCTTATTTAGTATAATGCTTTATTTTTCAGGGTTAATAAAGACTAGTAAATATATTTAAGGAGCAAAAGAAACACAAATGTTAGGTAATGTATTAGTGATACATGTTAATACTCAAAAAAAGAAGACTGAATTTGAAATAAGTCAATAAAATGAAAGGGATGAATATGCTTTAGACAGCTTCCTTCTTTCTGAAATGACCTTCTTTCCTCCAATTCCGTGCCATGTGGCACAGTCCCCAGTAGATAGAAACGTGCTTACGTCATTGTTAAGGACCAGGATAATTTCAAAGCTTTTCTCCACAGGCCTAGTCAACTCTGGGTAAAATGAATCTGTTATAATTTTTTAAAATAAAAACTAGTGCCAAGTAAAACCAGCTCTTTAATATAAATAACACCAAAAACATCACTGATGAAGATTCAGTCAATAAAAGCATTGAATTTTGAGAAATAATTTTGGGTGACAATTATCCAAAAATAAAAGATAAAAGAAGTTTAGATTTTTTTAAATTCTCAAAGTATTGTAAAACTTGTCAAGGAGAATTAATATACTATTTTCTGCATTCATATTAGCTTAGACAGCTGCTATGAATTGTGTCCCTCCAAAATGATGTGCTGAAGTCTTAACCCCAGTACTTCAGAATGTAATCTTATTTGAAAATGGGGTTATCAAGTTAAAATGAGGTCATTAGGATGGGTTCTAATCCAATATTACCTGAACTCCTACTAAAAGAAGAAATTTGGACTGAGTGTACACAAAAAGAAGACTATGTAGAGATACACAGGGAGCAGATGGCCAAGTGACTGGTGTGATGCATCTACAAGTCAAGGAATTCCAAAGATTGCCAGCAAATACTAGAAGCTGTAAAAGGTAAGGAATAATTTTCCCCTAGAGCTGATAGTGAGAGCATGGCCCTGCCAATACCTTGGTTCAGATTTCTAGCCTCTAGAACTGTGAAAAAATAAATTTATGTTGTTTTATCTGATCCAGATTTGGGTACTTTGTTATGGAAGACATAGGAAATAGCAATGCAGCACCTTTACAACATTTCTTAAATTTTTAAGACTTTAAAAAAATATGGCATGTAGAACTGTGAAATATCTGCATGTAATTAGATCAACCTGAAAAAATTCAGTTCTAGCCACCAAATATGCTATTATAACAAAATAACCTTTGAAATGTTGGAAGTTAAAGTATGGGATTCACTGAACTAACATACACTGATTTTGAAATATGTATCACATAATAAAGCAGGAACTTGACTGAAATCATGTTTTAAAATATAAGTATATATTTTAAAATTCAGATTCAGGTAATTTGGCTTATCTATATTTTAATATATGTAAACTTCATAAATGATAGCATAAGGAAACTGTAATATGTATATATATTCCTATGAATCAGGGGTATTATCCATATATTAAAAAGTTGTGATCAATAGTGTACATCTTTGTTGAAAATTGGCAGTTTGAAAATCTAATGGCTCATATGCAAGGAAGAGCTCCATATGCTATATATTCCTAACTCAGTATAATATAGAAATTTTTCTTTTTTGGGTACCATTCCCATCCCCCAAAATGTTGGCCAGTGGCAGTGTGGAGTGAGCACTCTCCTCAATCATTTTGAATACATAATATCATATTCTGTCTGACAGTTATTACATATTTTTACATTTACATAATGAAGAGAAAACTTTATTAAAAATAAAATACCTGATGCAAACAAGTCACAAAATTGAGTTTTATTTTCTAAACTTCAGACTACAGAAAAGTTATCTTGAGTAATATATTTCAGTAGTGGGGTCTATTCTGTACTCCTTCTCTAGGCAGATATTCCACTGAAATCAGAATTGGATACTTAATGATAGATATGAGAGCTACTGTAAGTTATGTGCTAAATGAGATTTGAATTACTAGGGGTAAAATTTCCAGAAAGAAAATGGGGGCTCTGGCTATCTGTCTTCAATTAATGTGAACAGGAAAATAGACTTAAATTTTAACATTTAATGTTGGAAGTGTACTGTAAGATATATTTACTTATATTTACTTTTGAAAGCTATCATATACTGTTAATCATAATCAAAAGCATGTGCATCTAAATTCAATACACTTATATGGAAACATTACAAACATTTTCAGAAATAGAAGTCAGATACTGTTCTTTCCCAACCATTTTCTGGTTGCCATATCATAATCTGTAACAACAAAGATTAGTACTTCAGAAAACAATTCCCAAATTAGTTAGCCTGATGGCTAGATGTACATCCCTCAAAACCAATGTAGCATTTAGCAGGTGAATGATGATATAGCTTATTTTGTAAGAATGCCCTTTTGCTCTCTGATATAATATATTGTAGGGTCCAGGACTGAATTTTCATTTAAGCATAGAGAGTGTACCATTCTTTTTTTTATTTTTTTATTTTTATTTTTTGTGATATGCGGGCCTCTCACTGCTGTGGCTTCTCCCGTTGCGGAGCACAGGCTCCGGACGCACAGGCTCAGCGGCCATGGCTCAGAGGCCCAGCCACTCAGCAGCATGTGGGATCTTCCCGGACCGGGACACAAACCCGCATCCCCTGCATCGGCAGGCAGACTCTCAACAACTGCGCCACCAGGGAAGCCCCATTCTTGTATTTTTAAGTGATTTTCTCTACCTTTCTTCGCCAAGGGTTTTACTAGGAATCCAATATCCATCGTCTCTATACATGTGAAACTTTCAACAGGGGAAGTCTGAAGTAAAATTTAGAAAATTAATCAAAATAATGTCCCAGGATATAAATGTAATGAAAATTAATTTAGGGCAAGTGAACATTACAGAAAGGGTAACACTAACAATGAAAAAGCAAAACAAAAGGAAACAAATATCAAGCAAACAAAATCCCTCAAACATTCAATAATAGGAGAAAGAGATTTTTAAAGAAACTTCATAGTGAAATAAAATTGCCATTGAAAATCCAGAGGAACTTGATCATTCTTTATTTAACTAAGTATAATACTCTTTTAAGAGACGATTGTATGAAAAAAAGTTACGATACAAATATTTTTTCTCCTCAATAAGCAATGATTTCTAAACAATGCCACAGAAATACAGTTGTTTTTGGTATTGTTAGTGATATTATTTACTAACCATCCTAAACCAGACAACTTTGTTTGTTACAATTTTAGCACCTCAGTAAACTCAAAAGCTTCCACATCAAATATTGTTGACCTACACATGCCAAATTGCAGCTCTGCATTCTGTGGTTGATTGATTAGACTGCTATTGCATGTTTTCCCCTAAGATTTCAAGACTCTTTACAGAGTATTTTAAATATGGACAAGCTGATGCTATAAAATTGAAAGCAGGGAATTCATTTGAAAAATTGCAAAGAAAAATGAAGAGAGTAATGGAAATACAAGGTAGAATATAAAGAGCAGATGATGGAAAAGTCAGAACCCCCAAGTAATGATGACAAAAATTAATCATTCAAGGACAATGTATCAGTATTTGAAAGAACAACTGTTTGCCAACTACAAACACCACCCTAGTAAAGTATCTTTTTCTTAGAGACACACATATTTTTGCTCCCCTCAGGGCAAGCACACTTCTTTTGTTCTCCTTTCCCACTTGTGACAGAGTCCTTAGCTATGCTCTATGCTTAAATATGTCAGTGTGGGTAAGAGGTTTGTTCTACATATTAGCATACTCCTCCTCTATCCCAGCCCCCAATGACTTTCATTCAGCAACATTTATTGGAAAATCTAACTGTAAGTACATTGTTTTTTCAAAACTGACTGACACATTAGAATTAGAAAAGTGTTTAATTATGGTTTGTTTTTACTACCAATACTCTCAGATTGCACTTCAACTAACTAGCAGTGAGGCAGACAAGAGGTTTTTTGTTCTTTAGGTTTATTTTCCTCATGAAATGATTATAATTGGCACCAAGTTGGAGAACTACTAATGTAGTGAAGAGATTCAAAATGGTGTCAAAAAATTGAGTTAAGTCTTTGCAATTGGCAGGCTTACAGCCACTGACAAATCAAAATCATTTTGACCATGAACTTGTTATGTAAAATGGAATTGTAATACTAATTTCTAATCTATAGTTTTGTTTTCAGGGTCAAATAAGAATATAACTGTGGTATGTAAATTTTATGCATATCTTAGTTATCTTACTACTGCAAACTCTAGCACTTCTGTGTCCAGTGGAGGAGTATATTGGTATCCAATAATTCTATGTTCAATATATTTTCAATATCCTCATATTAAATTACATTGCTAATTGTTTTCGATGGTAATTTCAGATTAATATGTAGAGATGGATTAGAATGCTATCATTTTGCTGATTTTACTTAATTTATAAAAGACAATTTGAATTTCAATTAAAAGCATTTTCAGTTATTGCAAATTGATGTTAAGGGCATAGAGTATATCGCTTGGATTCCTGTTCTATATAGAGCAATAATTCATAGACAAATAAATGCTCTTTTGCTTCCTTGGGAAAATGACTTATGAACCAAACACTTTTACTGAGGCATGCTACAGTGATAAGATGTGACCTTAAAACAATGAATATCAGCATGAAGAAAGTAGAAACAAGGTTATTTAATTGTGATATAAGGTACTTAACAGTACAGTTTTAAACTATAAACTCTTCTTGAAAGAAAGAATACTAAGTAATAAAGAACAGTTCATAAGTGCTTAAAAAGGATTTATAAAATTATAAAATAATTTAAAGATAGCTGTTTGAGTAACTGCATCCTTGAATTTTTAATATAGTTTAGGTGTAGACCAGCTTACTAATGTACATAAATTTAATTTAACAATACTTTTATAATATTAAATGTATATATCCTTTCTCAATAGATGGCAAATAAGTCCAAGAGAGAAGAATCATGTATAAATTATAATGTTAATTAATGCTTTTAAAAATCTTACTATGTGATAGAAGTGTTTTTAATGTTTTATATGCATTTAAAAAAATTTACTGCTCATAGCAACACTATGAAGTAAGTATTAGTATTAACTCTACTTTAAAGATAAGAAAACATAGTCAGTTACCTAAGGTCACACAGCTAATGATGACAGAGCTAAAATTTAATACAAACTGCCTCCAAATCTGGGTTCCTAACTCTTACTGTAATTTATATGCATAATTTGCATGTTCCAAATACCTACAGTAATTCAAGGTTTTGCATGGGTATTAAACAAATATTGATAAACTAATTGGACTGAACTGAATGATATGTTAAATGATGTGTGTTATAAAATTTACTAGCTCTTGTATAGTCAATCATTTATCATCTTGGAATTAAAAAAAAACTGCCTCAGATTTCAAGGGTCACCTAGGAAATCTTCAACATTATTCTTCAATCTCCCTCATTTTCTTAGTAAACTCTTGCCTTAGAATTGACTTATCTGATGTAATGAAATTGTAACCTCAGCAGTAGCATGCCCTAAAGGTAAGAATGTTGTTATTAATAACCCTCAAGCATTAGCTCTTATGGTAGAAGCTTGTAATTTAGCTTGCAATAAGCTGTATTCTAAATGTAAAACATTTTTTTAAATATATATAATCTATGTGTAAATGTGTGACTCTAAAACAAATTTTAATTGAAGTAGAGTTGATTTACAGTATTGTACTAGTTTCAGGTGGACAGCATAGTGATTCAGTATTTTTGCAGACTATATTCTATTATCGGTTATTAAAAGATGTAAAGTGTAATTCCCTGTGCTATAGAGAAAATCCTTGTTGCTTATCTATTTTATGTATAGTAGTTTGTATCTGTTGATACCGTAACCCTAATTTGTTCCTTCCCCTCTGCTTCTCTCCTTTGGTAACCACAGGTTTGTTCCCTATGTCTGTGAGTCTCTTTTTGTTTTGTATATGCATATATTTGTACTATTTTTTAGATCCCATATATGTGATATCATATAGTTTTGTCTTTCTCTGACTTATTTCACTAAACATAATATTCTCTAAGTCCATCTACATTGCTGCAAATGGCAGTATTTCATTCTTTTTTTATGGCTAACTAATATTCCATTGTATACATATACCACTTTTTAATCCAGTCATCTGTGGATGGCCATTTGTGTTGCTTCAATGTCTTGGCTATTGTAAATAGTGCTGATATGAAAATTGGAGTGGAGGGACGAGGGGAAGATGGCGGAAGAGTAAGATGTGGAGATCACCTTCCTCCCCACAGATAAACCAGAAATACATCTACATGTGGAACAACTCCTACAGAACACCTACTGAATGCTGGCAGAAGACCCCAGACCTCCCAAAAGGCAAGAAACACCTCACATACCTGGGTAGGGCAAAAGAAAAAAAAGAAAAAACAGACAAAAGAATAGGGATGGGACCTGCAACAGTGGGAGGGAGCTGTGAAGGAGGAAATGTTTCCACACACTAGGAACCCCCTTTGCGGGCGGAGACTGCGGGAGGCGGAGGGGGGAAGCTTCGGAGCCGTGGAGGAGAGTGCATCCACAGGGGTGCGGAGGGCAAAGCGGAGAAATTCCCGCACAGAGGATCGGTGCCGACCAGCACTCACCAGCCCGAGAGGCTTTTCTGCTCACACACCGGGGCGGGCAGGGCTGCAAGCTGAGGCTCAGGCTTTGGTCAGAGCGCAGGGAGAGGACTGGGGTTGGCGGCGTGAACACAGCCTGAAGGGGTTAGTGCACCACAGCTACCCGGGAGGGAGTCCGGGAAAAGGTCTGGAGCTGCTGAAGAGGCAAGAGACTTTTTCTTCCCTATTTGTTCCCTGGTGTGCGAGGAGAGTGGATTAAGAGCACTGCTTAAAGGAGCTCCAGAGATGGGCGCGAGCCATGGCTAAAAGCGCAGACACCAGAGACCAGCATGAAATGCTAAGGCTGCTGCTACCACCACCAAGAAGCCTGTGTGCGAGCACAGGTCACTTTCCACACCTCCTGTCCGGGGAGCATGTGCAGCCTGTCACTGCCAGGTTCCTGGGATCCAGGGACAACTTCCCCAGGAGAACGCATTGAGAGCCTCAGGCTGGTGCAGTGTCACGCCAGCCTCTGTCGCTGCAGGCTCACCCCACACTCTGTGCCCCTCCCTCCCCCCGGCCTGAGTGAGCCAAAGCCCCCGAATCAGCTGTTCCTTTAACCCCATCCTGTCTGAGTGGAAAAACAGATGCCCTCCAGCGACCTACATGCAGAGGCAGGGCCAAATCCAAAGCTGAGGCCCTAGGAGCAGTGAGAACAAAGAAGAGAAGGGGAAGTCTCTCCCAGCAGCCTCAGAGGCAGCGGATTGAAGCTCCATGGTCAACTTGATGAACCCTCCATCTGTGGAATACAGAATAGACAGCGAATCATCCCAAATTGAGGAGGTGGACTTTGAGAGAAAGATTTATGATTTTTTCCACTTTTCCTCTATTTGTGAGTGTGTACGTGTATGCTTCTGTGTGAGATTTTGTCTATATAGCTTTGCTTCCACCATTTGTCCTAGGGTTCTATCTGTCGATTTTTTAAAAAAATTTTTTTTCTTAATAATTAGTTTTTAATTTTAATAATTTTATTTTAATAACTTTATTTTACTTTATCTTCTTTCTTTCTTTCTTTCTTTCTTTCTTCTTTCTTTCTTTTTTCTTTCTTTCTTTCTTTCCTTCGTTCTTTCTTTCCTTCCTTCCCTCCTTTAGACAACGAATCATCCCAAATTGAGGAGGTGGACTTTGAGAGCAAGATTTATGATTTTTCCCCCTTTTCCTCTTTTTGTGTGTGTGTATGTTTCTGTATGAGATTTTGTCTGTATAGCTTTGCTTCCACCATTTGTCCTAACATTGTATCCATCCATTTTTGTTTTTTTCCATAATTTTTTTCTTAATGATTATTTTTAAATTTAATAACTTTATTATACTTTACTTTATTTTATTTTACTTTATCTTCTTTCTTTCTTTATTTTTTCCTTCCTTCCCTCCTTCCTCCCTTACTTCCTAACTCCCACCACTCCTCCCTCACTCCTGCCCTCCCTCACTCCCTCCCTCCCTCCTTTCTTTCCTTCTTTTCTTCTTTCTTTCTTTCCTTCATTCTTTCTTCCTTCCTTCCTTCCTTCCTTCCGTCCTTCCTTTCTTTCTTAATTTCTTTCTTCCCACTTCTACTAATTCTTACTCTCTACTTTTTCTCCCTTTTATTCTGAGCCATGTGGATGAAAAGCTCTTGATGCTGCAGCCAGGAGTCAGTGCTGTGCCTCTGAGGTGGGAGAGCCAACTTCAGGACACTGGTCAACAAGAGACCTGCCAGCTCCACATAATATCAAATGGCGAAAATCTCCCGGAGATCTCCATCTCAACGCCAGCACCCAGCTTCACTCAATGACCAGCAAGCTACAGTGTTGGACAACCTATACCAAACAACTAGCAAAACAGGAACACAACCCCACCCATTAGAAGAGGGGCTGCCTAAAATCATAATAAGTCCACAGACACCCCAAAACACACCACAAGACGTGGACCTGCCCACCAGAGAGACAAGATCCAGGCTCATCCACCAGAACAAAGGCACTAGTCCCCTCCACCAGGAAGCCAACACAACCCACTGAACCAACCTTAGCCACTGGGGACAGACACCAAAAACAACGGGAACTACGAACCTGCAGCCTGCAAAAGGGAGACCCAAAAAACAGTACAATAAGCAAAATGAGAAGACAGAAAAACACACAGCAGATAAAGGAGCAAGATAAAAACCACCAGACCTAACAAATGAAGAGGAAATAGGCAGTCTACCTGAAAAAGACTTCAGAATAATGATAGTATATATGATCCAAAATCTTGGAAATAGAAAAGACAAAATGCAAGAAACATTTAACAACGACCAGGAAGAACTAAAGATGAAACAAACAATGATGAACAACAGTAATTGAAATGAAAAATACTCTAGATGGGATCAATAGCAGAATAACTGAGGCAGAAGAACTGATAAGTGACCTGGAAGATAAAATAATGGAAATAAATACTGCAAAGCAGGATAAAGAAAAAAGAAGGTAAAGAACTGATAACAGTCTCAGAGACTTCTGGGACAACATTAAATGCACCAACATTCGAATTATAGGGGTTCCAGAAGAAGAAGAGAAAAAGAAAGGGACTGAGAAAATATTTGCAGAGATTATAGTTGAAAACTTCCCTAATATGGGAAAGGAAATAGTTAATCAAGTCCAGGAAACACAGAGAGTCCCTTACAGGATAAATCCAAGGAGAAATACGCCAAGATAACTTATTAATCCAACTGTCAAATATTAAATAGAAAGAAAGCATATTAAAAGCAGCAAGGGAAAAATAACACCCAAGGGAATCCCCATAAGGTTAACAACTGATCTTTCAGCAAAAATTCTGCAAGCCAGAAGGGACTGGCAGGACATATTTAACGTCATGAAGGAGAAAAACCTGCAACCAATATTACTCTACCCAGCAAGGATCACATTCAGATTTGATGGAGAAATTAAAACTTTACAGACAAACAAAAGCTGAGAGAGTTCAGCACCACTAAACCAGCTTTACAACAAATGCTAAAGGAACTTCTCTAGGCAAGAAACACAAGAAAAGGAAAAGACCTTTAATAACGAACCCAAAACAATTTAGAAAATGGGAAGAGGAACATACATCTCGATAATTACCTTAAATGTAAATGGACTAAATGCTCCCACCAAAAGACACAGATTGGCTGAATGGATACAAAAACAAGACCCATATATATGCTGTTTACAAGAGACCCACTTCAGACTGAGAGACACATACAGACTGAAAGTAAGGGGATGGAAAAAGATATTCCATGCAAATTGAAACCAAAAGAAAGCTGGAGTAACAAATCTCATATCAGACAAAATAGACTTTAAAATAAAGATTAGTAGAAGAGACAAAGAAGGACACTACATAATGAACAAGGGATCGATCCAAGAAGAAGATATAACAACTGTAAATATTTATGCACCCAATATAGGAGCACCGCAATACACGAGGCACATACTAACAGCCACAAAAGGGGAAACCAACAGTAACAAATTCATAGTAGAAACTTTAACACCCCACTTTCACCAATGGAGAGATCATCCAAAATAAAAATAAATAAGGAAACAGAAGCTTTAAATGATACATTAAACAAGATGGACTTAGTTGATATTTATAGGACACTCCACCCAAAACAACAGAATACACATATTTCTCAAGTGCTCATGGAACATTCTCCAGGATAGATCATATCTAGGGTCACAAATCAAGCCTTGGTAAATTTAAGAAAATTGAAATTGTATCCAGTATGTTTTTTGACCACAACACCATGAGACTAGATATCAATTACAGGAAAAGATCTGTAAAAGATACAAACACATGGAGGCTAAACAATACACTACTTAATAATGAAGAGATCACTGAAGAAATCAAAGAGGAAATTTAAAAATACTTAGAAACAAATGACAATGGAGACACAAGGACTCAAAACCTATGGGATGCAGCAAAAGCAGTTCTAAGGGGGACGTTTATTGCAATACAAGCCCACCTTAAGAAGCAGGAAACATCTCGAATAAACAACCTAACCTTGCACCTCAAGCAATTAGAGAAAGAAGAGCAAAAAAACCCCAAAGCTAGCAGAAGGAAAGAAATCATAAAAATCAGATCAGAAATAAATGAAAAAGAAATGAAGGAAACAATAGCAAAGATCAATAAAACTAAAAGCTGGTTCTTTGAGAAGATAAACAAAATTGATAAACCACTAGCCAGACTCATCAAGAAAAAAAGGGAGAAGATTCAAATCAATAGAATTAGAAATGAAAAAGCAGAAGTAACAACTGACACTGCAGAAATAAAAAGGATCATGAGAGATTACTACAAGCAACTCTATGCCAATAAAATGGACAATCTGGAAGAAATGGGCAAATTCTTAGAAATGCACAACCTGCCAAGACTGAATCAGGAAGAAATAGAAAATATGAACAGACCAGTCACAAGCACTAAAATTGAAACTGTGATTAAAAATCCTCCAACAAACAAAAGCCCAGGACCAGATGGCTTCACAGGCGAATTCTATCAAACATTTAGAGAAGAGGTAACACCTATCCTTCTCAAACTCTTCCAAAATATAGCAGAGGGAGGAACACTCCCAAATTCCTTCTATGAGGCCACCAGCACCTTGATACCAAAACCAGACAAGGATGTCACAAAGAAAGAAAACTACAGGCCAATATCACTGATGAACATAGATGCAAAAATCCTCAACAAAATACTAGCAAACAGAATCCAACAGCACATTAAAAGGATCATACACCATGATCAAGTGAGGTTTATTCCAGGAATGCAAGGATTCTTCAATATATGCAAATCTATCAATGTGATAAACCATATTAATAAATTGAAGGAGAAAAACCATATGATCATCTCAATAGATGCAGTGAAAGATTTTGACAAAATTCAACACCCATTTATGCTAAAAACCCTGCAGAAAGTAGGCATAGAGGGAACTTTCCTCAACATAATAAAGGCCATATATGACAAGCCCACAGCCAACATCATCCTCAATGGTTAAAAACTGAAAGCATTTCCATGAAGAGAAGGAACAACACAAGGCTGACCACTCTCACCACTGTTATTCAACATAGTTTTGGAGTTTTAGCCACAGCAATCAGAGAAGAAAAGGGAATAAAAGGAATCCAAATTGGAAAAGAAGAAGTAAAGCTGTCACTGTTTTCAGATGACATGATACTATACATAGAGAATCCTAAAGATGCTACCAGAAAACTACTAGAGCTAATCAATGAATTTGGTATAGTAGCAGGATACAAAATTAATGCACAGAAATCTCTGGCATTCCTATACACTAATGATGAAAAATATGAAAGTGAAATCAAGAAAACACTCCCATTTACCACTGCAACCAAAAGAATAAAATATCTAGGAATAAACCTACCTAAGGAGACAAAAGACCTGTATGTAAAAAATTATAAGACACTGATGAAAGAAATTAAAGATGATACAAATAGATGGAGAGATATACCATGTTCTTGGATTGGAAGAATCAACATTGTGAAAATGACTCTACTACCCAAAGCAATCTACAGATTCAATGCAATCCCTATGAAACTACCACTGACATTTTTCATAGAACTAGAACAAAAAATTTTACAATTTGTATGGAAACACAAAAGACCCTGGATAGCCAAAGCAATCTTGAGAACGAAAAACGGAGCTGGAGGAATCAGGCTCCCTGACTTCAGACTATACTACAAAGCTACAGTAATCAAGACAGTATGGTACTGGCACAAAAACAGAAAGATAGATCAATGGAACAGGATAGAAAGCCCAGAAAGCTCATGCACATATGGTCACCTTATCTTTGATAAAGGAGGCAAGAATGTACAGTGGAGGAAGGACAGCCTCTTCAATAAGTGGTGCTGGGAAAACTGGACAGGTCCATGTAAAAGTATGAGATTAGATCACTCCCTAACACCATACACAAAAATAAGCTCAAAATAGATAAAAGACCTAAATGTAAGGCCAGAAACTATCAAAATCTTAGAGGAAAACATAGGCAGAACACTCTATGATATAAATCACAGCAAGATCCTTTTGGACCCAGCTCCTAGAGAAATGGAAATAAAAACAAAAATAAACAAATGGGACCTAATGAAACTTCAAAGCTTTTGCACCACAAGGGAAACCATAAATAAGAGCAAAATACAACCCTCAGAATGGGAGAAAATATTTGCAAATGAAGCAACTGACAAAGGATTAATTTCCAAAATTAAACAGCAGCTCATGCAGCTCAATAACAAAAAACAAACAACCCAATCCAAAAATGGGCAGAAGTCCTAAATAGACATTTATCCAAAGAAGATATACAGACTGCCAACAAACACATGAAAGAATGCTCAACATCATTAATCATTAGAGAAATGCAAATCAAAACTACAATGAGATATCATCTCACACACATCAGCATGGTCATCAACAAAAAATCTAGAAAAAATAAATGCTAGAGAGAGTGTGGAGAAAAGGGAACACTCTTGCACTGCTGGTGGGTATGTTAATTGGTACAACCACTATGGAGAACAGTATGGAGGTTCCTTAAAAAAGTACAAATAGTACTACCATATGACCCAGGAATCCCACTACTGGGCATATACCCTGAGGAAACCATAATTCAAAAAAAGTCATGTACCAAAATGTTCATTGCAGCTCTATTTACAATAGCCTGGAGATGGAAACAACCTAAGTGCCCATCATCAGATGAATGGATAAAGAAGATATGGCACATATATACAATGGAATATTACTCAGTCATAAAATGAAACAAAATTGAGCTATTTGTAATGAGGTGGATAGACCTAGAGTCTGTCATACAGAGTGAAGTAAGTCAGAAAGAGAAAGACAAATACTGTATGCTAACACATATATATGAAATTTAAGAGAAAAAAATGTCATGAAGAACCTAGGGGTAAGACAAGAATAAAGACACAGACCTACTAGAGAACGGACTTGAGGATATGGGGAAGGGGAAGGGTGAGCTGTTACAAAGCGAGAGAGTAGCATGGACATAGATTCACTACCAAACGTAAGGTAGATAGCTAGTGGGAAACAACCGCATAGCAGAGCAAGATCAGCTTGGTACTTTGTGACCGCCTGGAGGGGTGGGATAGGGAGGGAGACGCAAGAAGGAAGAGATATGGGAATATATGTATATGTGTAACTGATTCACTTTGTTATAAAGGAGAAACTAACACACCATTGTAAAGCAATTATACCCCAATAAAGATGTTAAAAAAGAGAAAGTTAAAATAAAATAATAATAAAAAAAAAGAAAATTGGAGATGATATATCTTTTCAAGTTAATGTTTTTGTTTTTGTTTTTCTGGATTTATACCCTGGAATAACATGATAGTTCTATTTTTAGATTTATAAGGAACCTCCATACAGTTTTCCATAATGGCTGTACCAATTTACAACCTTACCAACAGTATATGAGTGTTCTCTTTTCTCTACATCCTCTCTAAAATATTTTATTTATAGACTTTTTGATGATAGTCATTCTGACAGGTGTATGGTAATACCTCATTGTGATTTTGATTTGCAGTTCTCTAATAATTAGGCATATTGAGAATCTTCCAGGTGTCTGTTAGCCATCTTTGTGTCTTCTTTGGGAAAGTGTCTATTCAAGTCTTCTGGCCAATTATGGATTGGATTGTTTGTCCTTTTGCTATTAAGTTGTGTGTGTTGTTTGTACATTTTGCGTATTAACCCCTTGTTGGTCACATCATTTGCAAATATTTTCTCTGATTCAGTAGGTTATCTTTTCATTTTGTTAATGGTTTCCGTTCCTGTGCAAAAGGTTTTAAGTTTATTTAGGTTCCATTCATTTATTTTTTTCTTGTATTTATTTTGCCTTAGTGGGCTAATTCAAGAAAATATTGCTACTATTTATGTCAAAGAATATTTTACCTAGGTTTTCTTCTAGGAGTTTTATTGTTTCAGGTCTCACATTTAGGTCTTTAAACTGTTTTGGGTTTAATTTTGTATATGTGTGAAGGAATTGTTCTAATCTCATTGTTTTACTGTGGTTGTCCAGTTTCCCCAGAACTATTTGTTGAAGAGACTGTCTTTTCTCCATTGTGCGTTCTTGTCTCTTTTGTCATAGATTAATTGATCAAAGGTGCGTGGGTTTATTTCTGGGCTCTATTCTGTTCTATTTATCTATGTGTCTGTTCTTGAGTCAATACCACACTTGTTTTGATTACTGTAGCTTTGTAGTATGATCTGAAGTCTGAGAGGGTTATACCTCCAGCTTGTTCTTTTTTCTCAGGAATGCTTTGGCAATTCAGGGTCTTTTGTTTTTCCTTACATATTTTAGGATTATTCATTCCAGTTCTGTGAAAAATATCCTGAGTATTTTGATAAAGATTGCATTAGATACATAGATTACTTCCAGTAGAACGCCCATTTTAATAATATTTATTTATCCAATCCAAGAACATGGAATATCTTTCAAGTTCCTTGAATCATTTTTAATTTTCTTCATCAATGTTTTTAGTTTTCAGCATAGAGTTGTTTAACCTCCTTTGTTAAGTTTATTCTTACTTTTGTTTTGTTTTGTTTTGGTTTGGTTTTTTTCAGTACGCAGGCCTCTCACTGTTGTGACCTCTCCCGTTGCAGAGCACAGGCTCTGGACGCACAGGCTCAGCAGCCATGGCTCATGGGCCCAGCCGCTCCATGGCATGTGGGATCTTCCCAGACCGGGGCATGAACCCATGTTCCCTGCATCGGCAGGCAGACTCTCAACCACTGCGCCACAAGGGAAGCCCTCTTAGGTATTTTTTGATTCAATTTTAAATAAAATTTTTGTCTTTCTGATATATAATTATTAGTGTATAGAAATGAAACAGATTTCTGTATATTAATCTTGTACCCTACAACTTTCCTGAAATCATTTATTAGGTCTGGGGTGGAGACTTTAGGGTTCTCTATATAGAGTATCATGCCATCTGAAAATAGTGACAGTTTTATCTCTTCCCTTCCAATATGGATACCTTTTATCTCTTTTTCTTGTCTGATTTCTATTTTTAGCACTTCCAATACTATGTTAAATAGAAGTGGTGAGAATGGGCATTCTTGTCTTGTTCCTAAATTTAGCAGGAAGGCTTTCAACATTTCACCATTGAGTATTATGTTGCCTGTCAGTTTGTCATAAATAGCCTTTGTTATGTTGAGATATGTTCCCTCTATGCTCACTTTGATGAGAATTTTTTATCATAAATGGATGTTGAATTTTGTCAAATGCTTTTTCTGCATCTATTGAGATGGTCGTGTGATTTTTGATTTTTGTCCTCCCTTTTGTTACTGTGGTGATACATTGATTTGTGTATGTTGAACAATCCTTGTGACCTTGGAATAAATTCCACTTGATCATGGTGTGTGATCCTTTTTCTGTATTGTTGGATTCAGTTTGTATATTTCATTGAGGATTCTTGCATCTATATTCCTCAAAGACATTGGCCGTTAGTTTTCTATGTTTGGTTTTGGCATCAGGGTAATGGTGGCCTTGTAGAATGAATTTTGGAGGTAGCCTACTCTTCAATTTTTTGTAATATTTGAGAAGGATAGGTATAACTTCACATTTTTGTTGCTAAAATAAGACTATCATTTCTTTTCTAGAAAATCTGTTGAACTTTGTTAACTAATCCCTGAAGTTGCAAATGTTTTAAAATAGGATATATAGGATTAAGAAAATAACTGGCATTATCTATGAAAAATAAGAGCTGGCTTAGACATTACCTAGCCTAACCTTTGCATTTTCCTAACGAGAATACTGCAAACCAACTGCACACAAGACTTGCCCCAAAAATTAGCAGTTAATTCTGTCTAGAATCAGGATTAGGATTTAGAGCTTATATCTCCTGTATTCCAATCTATTGATCTTTCACTCACAGTATAACCTGATTCACAGCATTAATCTGAAGGATTTCATCATTTGGCAGATTTTATCCATGACAGAAAACATGTACTATTTTAATAAAAACATATAAAAATACATTAATAGAATTCAAGAATAACAAAGAGTGGAACTTTGAAAATACTATGTTAGGAATTAAAAATAGTTAGGTTACATTTATCAGTGATTATTTATATATAAAGGATTCTTCTCATAGATGCATTCAGTGTTTATGACTTGTAGAGTAGAACAAAATGTAAGAAAGAGATCAACCATGATTTTAATTGCAAAACACTCTATAAACTGAGGAATAACAAGAAGGAAAGAGCACCAGATAGGAAGCTGATGTGATAATCTGATGTGCTAACTGATAATTTAAATAATGATTTTATGGATGACACATTCAGAGGAAGAAATGTAACAACTAGACCTGAGAAATTGTTCTTAAATTATAGGATGTAAAATTCAAGATATTAAATTTATTTTCATTTATAAATATTGTAGAATACTAATTCTCTTAAAATCCAAAGATACAATAGCAAATTTTTGAGCACAAAATATATTTGACAAATATAATTTTCAAAACAATTAATGTATCTTTACTATATTAAAAAAGCACTCAAACTTGCCTCCTTTTAAGTTTTACCTACACAAATGACAGATAGTTAAAACCATTTCGATTAATGAAGAAATAAAGGTTACACAGTAAAAATATAAAATATAACCTTTAAGCATATGCATTTTTAAAATATTAAAATAAATTTTGCTGAGTGGAAAACATGTAGTATAGAGAACTTAAATATGTTTGATGATAGACTGGCTATAATAATACTTTAGGAAAATAATGATCACATTTTTATCTACAATTATCAAAACTTTCCATATTTTTAAAATGAGAATTATTATTTGCAGAGAAATTATTCGGTAGCTCAGCTAATAAAACTGAGAATAAAGAGCCAAGTCTAAATACAGAGAAAGAGAGAGAGAGAGACTTGGCTCAGTTTTATTATATATAAATTCTCAGTTTTATTATATATATATATATAATAATACTGTTCCTCACCTTAAATGATAATAAGGTTCAATGAAAAAATTAATGCTCCCAAATTGAAAATAATTAAAATTGATAGTTATTCATTTAACTGTATAACTTAAAATAGGATATTACCTGCATGTATTGCATGGTACAGTCAAATAAAAGTTAAATTGAGCAAATATTCTGAAAAAAGTGAAAAATGGGTACAAGAAATGAAAATGTAAAGTCTACAATCAAGAGAAGAATATGTACCACAATTTATATTAGAAATAATTTTTAAGGTAGGATTATGGAAAAGGAACAAAAATAGCTTGAAATATAACTCATATTATTTATATTAAAATTCAAGATTTATGGGTAAGGCAAGTGAGGAAATGTGTAGCTTTGCCATAGTTATAAATGCAGTTTAAAATATAACTGTAAAAATAGTAACAAGGCAGAGTCATAGAGTAGAAACTCCAAATTATAAGGGAGAATTATAGAAGGTCTTGATCGGATTTTTAAAATGTGTAAACTACAAATATAACTCTGAGTAGGAAATAAAATATTTTTATAAATAAAAGTATACGGGCAATACATTTGTACTACAATACAATATATATAATCAATCTGCTTAATCCACCTTTATTTAATTTTCAAAATTTTGATATCAGTCATTTAGGGTTTCCTTCCTTTCTGAGGGTTTACTCTTCAATAGCATAGAAACCATCTTCTATCTTTTACTGTCTGAATTATATCTGTGACAGGCAAGTCATTAAAGAAAGACTGAGACAAAAGAAATAGTCATTGAAGAAAACTACTAATAACTGTGGTTTGGTCCTTGTTTCTCCCCAGTGTCTTTTCTCTGTGCCTAAAGTAACTGTTTTTGTAACATTTGTAATAAAATTCTACTGGACATAAATTTGAGTTCAGTATCTATAAAATGCCTAACTAATGCTAAATGATGATTTACTAACTGATAGTAATGAAAAACAGTGCAACTGAGTGAAAAATAAGTGGGGAAATTTTGTGATATCAGTGATCGAGGTTAACTGATGTGCCAAGAAGCAACACAACAATATCCTGTTTTCAGACCTGCCTCTAATTTCAAACTCTCTTTGATTGGACCATATTTTCAGTATGACTGATTTCTATAGTTTAGATCTGATTTCCTTAAAAGTCAAGCGAGGTTATACAGACATACCCCATTTTATTGTACCCCACTATACTTCACAGACATTACATTTTTTTAATTGAAGGTTTGTGGCAAGCTTGGTTTGAGCAAGTCTATGAGAGAGACTTTTCCAACAGTGTTTGCTCACTTCATGTGTCTGTGTCACATATTGGTAATTCTCACAGTATTTTAAATTTTTCATTATTATTGTATGTGTTATGATGATCTGTGATCAGTGAATTTTGATGTTGCTATTGTAATTGTGTTGAAGCTCTATGAACCACATACAGGTAAGATGGTTAATTTAATAGATAAATGTGTGTGTTATGACTGCACCGTCTACCAGCTGTTCCCCTATCTCTTTCCTTCTCCTTAAGTGTCCCTATTCCTAGAGACTCAACAATATTGAAATTAGGCCAATTAATACCTCTACAATAGCCTCAAAGTATTCAAGTGAAAGGAAGAGTTGCACATATCTCACTTTAAATCAAAAGCTGGGAATGATTAAGCTTAGTGAGAAAGGTATGTCAGAAGCCTAGATAGGCTGAAAAATAGGCCTCTTGTGCCAGTTAGCCAAGTTGTGAATGAAAAAGAAAAGTTCTTGAAGGAAATTAAAAGATGATAAACCAAACAGCCTTATTGCAGATATAAACAAAGCTTTAGTGGTCTGGATAGAAGATCAAACCACAAATAACATTCCCTTAAGTTAAAGCCTAATCCAGAGCAAGGGCCTAACTCTCTCCAATTCCACAAAGGCTGAGAGAGGAGAGGAAAGTGCAGAAGGAAAGTTTGAAGCTAGCAGAGGTTGGTTCATGAGGATTAAGGAAATAACCCATCTCCATTAAATAAAAATACAAGATGAAACAGCAAGTGCTGATGTAGCAGCTGTAGCAAATTATCTAAAAGATGTAGCTATAATGAGTAATGAAGATAGAAACACTAAACAACAGATTTTCAATGTAGAAGATAGGAAAATAGTATTAAT
Source organism: Grampus griseus (assembly GCF_964374135.1). NCBI lineage: Eukaryota > Metazoa > Chordata > Mammalia > Artiodactyla > Delphinidae > Grampus > Grampus griseus. Next base: position 37,603,248 of record NC_139012.1, on the reverse strand, counting down.
TGAATCTTAATTTGGGAATAAATTGAGAAGGAAATAATGAGTTATTTTTGTTTTGCCATGCTTTATTGAAATTAGAGTAAAAACCATGATTCCATAACTTTAATCAAAAATAGTTTTTGGGGCTTCCCTGGTGGCACAGTGGTTGAGAGTCTGCCTGACAATGCAGGAGACACTGGTTCGAGCCCTGGTCTGGGAGGATCCCACATGCTGCGGAGCAACTGGGCCCGTGAGCCACAACTTCTGAGCCTACGCGTCTGGAGTCTGTGCTCCACAACGAGAGGCTGCGACAGTGAGAGGCCTGTGCACTGCGATGAAGAGTGTCCCCCACTCCCTGCAACTGGGAAAAGCCCTTGAACAGAAACAAAGACCCAAACACAGCCAAAAATAAATAAATAAATAAATTAATTAAAAAATAGTTTTTGAAAACTGAAAGAAAATTTTAAAAATATATTTTAATCATCATATTATTGAATTATATGAAATGATTTTAACCTAATTGCTCAAATATTTAAATTGGAGTACAACCTATTTTCTTAAAATTTTCTTCTTGGAGGAAATAACTAAAGCATGATTTTTCTGGGTTCCTCTGTCTTGAACAACATACAAGTAATATGAGTATAAAAGACATCATTGTTTAACAATGTATAATGTCCAACACTCTTCATAAAAAGAACTTTTCATCCATCATCAATAAATTATGAGCACTTTTTATTTTTCTGGTAGAATTGGATTTCTCTGATCCATTTTGGTCTCTCTTGTGAGCACTAGTGGATCTTTGAAAAATAGTTCATGCTTCGAGAGTGTGCTATATGATCAAGAAAATGGAGAAGCTAGCTGACAGCATGGAACTAGGACCATGATCATATTGTCTTTAGTACTATATTCCAACCAACTGAGCCAACCAGGCACAGACATTGATAACATAAAGGGTTTGTATATATTTTCCTGAAATTGGGTAAGGCATACCACCTCCATTATTAACAATTCTTAGATATAAAACATTTTTTAAAATTTGGTATTAAACTTTGGAATTAAATGTTTATCTCCTGAAAAAGTTTGTATACCTAAATAATATCTGTTTTTAAAAAAATCTCCATTAGTAAAAATGGAACACAGAGATTTCACTATGCTTCTGGATTTATCTAACACAGCTACCAGCCTTATGAATAGCTTAAATCTAATGTTACAAGAGTTAAAAACATTTTATTGCTCAATATTAACTGAAAGTATCTGATATAATAGTTACTATTCATGCAATTGTGAGAATGTTATTACTAACTTGTAATACTTATTTTCTCCCTTTATATCCTACTACTAATATCCTTGTGATTTATTTATATCATGCTCTTAGTTGGCTTTTCACCTTATACTTTTTACATAAGGGACTCATAAAATGTCTTCTAGCAACAGCTGTAGGGAAATGAAGCTCAGAACTGCAAGCAGGACAGACAGATTTTTCATTTCCTGTTGATTACTTGGCAGGCAACTCATTTCCCATAGTTACATTGAGAAGTTCCAGAGTATTTATGCCAGAACATAGTGAAAACACATTCTCTTTTCAATTGCTTCTTATTCAATAAAAATATAGTAATTTTATTTTACTTTCCTGAAATATTGGAGAAAAATAGAGATAATTATTATGCATACTTTAAAAACTAATCAGTTTATTAATTAGATGAGTATTCCACAGAGATTTTGAGTCATATATTGTGTTAGGTGTTGGGAATAGGAAATTTAAAAGGCATAAAACAAGTTCTCTGTCTTCAATTAAGATATAGCTCTCTAGTTTGATGCAATTCATCATATATTATTTACAAAATAATTTCCTTAAGTGTTCACTACATTAAAGGATATTTAGTCAGCCATATAAATTCCAAACTAAAATTCATGATTCAACTTATCATTGTAAAATGAGAGAGAAATCAGAACAGTTTTTCATGTGCTCATATATGTTTGATAGATTTTCACCAAATGTTAAGAAATATGTTATATGGAGAAAATTAAAAAATCATGCATTTTTCCAAATATGCTCCAGTAAATTAAATCCATCATTGAATCAAACATTTCACACAAATAGAATTTATGCAAGGAATTCAGGGTAATTCAACATGAATAACTGTAAGTGTAATCCACTACAATAATAGAGAAAAGTAGGGGGGAAATCACATTATCATCTAGTTAGATGCTAGAAGTTTTTCATAATATTTAAATGTCTGTTTTTTAATAAACTTTAAATAAAAATGTAAAAGAGCATATTTTCCAAAAGGGATAACAGGTGTCTAAAAGAAACCTATGATTAAATCATGTTTAAATACGAAATATTAGTTATTTCTACTGAACTCATTAACATACTAGAAACATGGTCATTACTGTCATTATAGTCAACATCTATGAAATTAGTTCATGAAAAAGGACAAAAAATAATCAGTTCATGTGAGTTGACAGTCCATATAGAAAAAACAGAGACATAATATATTCCTGTATGAGTAAACCCACATAGAGTTGATAATTACCTACCTATTAAGGCATAAAGAAAATGAAGTCAAATAAAAATTACCACAAAAGTGGAAAAATACTGAAAAGTTTATTTTAAATTTCATACAAAGAATAACTTTAAAAACAAAGCAAAGAAACGTGCATCATATAGCCTTATGTAATATATTCAAACAGTATAAAATATATTATAAAATTACAGCGTATGAAGCAAAATGGAATTAGGCAATAGATAGAAATTTTAATTAGGTGAATAAGTAGAAATTAAAACTCAGACTAAAGTATATGTGGGGATTAACATGTCTTAAAGGCAGCAAGAAATAAGAGGGGAAATGATGGACTACTTAATAATTGTGATTTTGGTAAGTTTATTTCATTTAATCAAGTTTATTTCAATTTATATAGTATAAACCTAAAAACTACATTTTTACGTTAAAAACAGTATAAAGATCTAACAATAAATAATAATAACGATGAAAACACTGGTAAAAAACAATGGGATATTTTTAGAAATTAGGAAATTAAGGTCATAAGACAAAACAAAATATTTGTAAAAGAAAGTTGGACAAATATGTATATATAATATTCAACACGTTTCATAATTCAATAGATAGATTGCTATAACATTAAATGTAAACTTCCCTAGAAGCTTTCTTAATCTCTTGACAACTTTATGTATATATATTCTAATTTTTCTAGATTTATTTCACATTTACCTTCCCTTCATCAAATTTTGCAAGGTTTATTAGTTTAGAATTCTTTTCAAGGAATAAGCATTTTGTTTTACTCTTAAATCCTCCTGTAAATTTTTCAATTTAATCGTATGGACACTATTTTTTAAAAAAAAAATTGTTAGGTTATAGTTGCTTTACACTGTTGTGTTATTTTCTGCTGTACACGAAGTGAATCAGCCGTATGTATAAATATATCCCCTCTTTTTTGGATTTCCTTCCAATTTAGGTCACCACAAAGCATTAAGTAGAGTTCCCTATGCTATAAAGCAGTTTCACACTAGTTATCTATTTTATACATATTACTTTATGTACGTCAATCTCAATCCCCAATTCATCCCACCTCCCCTTCCCTACTTGATGTCCATATGTTCTCTACGTCTGTGTCTCTATTTCTGCCTTGCAAACAGGTTCATCTGTACCATTATTCTAGATTCCACATATATGTGTTAATATAAGATATTTGTTTTTTTCTTTCTGACTTAGTTCACTCTGTATGACAGTCTCTACATCATCCACGTCTCTACAAATGACCCAATTTTGTTCATTTTTATGGCTGAGTAATATTCCATTGTATATATGTATCACATCTTCTTTATCCATTCATCTGTTGATGGGCATTTAGGTTGCTTCCTTGACCTGGCTATTGTAAATAGTACTGCAATGCACATTGGGGTGCATGTGTCTTTTTGAATTATGGTTTTCTCAGGGTATATGCCCAGTAGTGGGATTGCTGAGTCATATGGTAATACTATTTTTAGTTTTATAAGGAACCTCCATACTGTTCTCCATAATGACTACATCAATTGACATTACTGCCAACAGTGCAGGAGGGTTCATTTTTCTCCACAGCCTCTAGAGCATTTATTATTTGTAGATTTTTTGATGATTGTCATTCTGAACATTGTGAGGTGATAACTCATTGTAATTTTGATTTTCATTTCTCTAATAACTAGTGATGCTGAGAAGCTTTTCCTGTGCTTCTGGTCATCTGTATGTGTATGGAGAAATGTCTATTTAGGTCTTCTGCCCATTTTTTGATTGTGGTGTTTGTTTTTTTGATATTTCACTCCAGGAGCTGCTTGTATATTTTGGAGATTAATCTCTTGTTTGTTGCTTCATTGCAAATATTTTGTCCCATTCTGAGGGTTGTCTTTTCATCTTGTTTATGGTTTCCTTTTCTGTGCAAAAGCTTTTACATTTCATTAGGTCCCATTTGTTTATTTTTGTTTTTATTTTCATTACTCTAGGGGGTGAGTCAAGAAAGATCTTGCTGTGATTTAGGTCAAAGAGTATTCTTCCAAAGCTTTCCTCTAAGATTTTATAGTGTCTGGTCTTACATTTTGGTCTTTAATCTATTTTGAGTGTATTTTTGTGTATTGTGTTAGGAAGTGTTCTAATTTCATTCTTTTCCATGTAGCTGTCCAGTTTTCCCAGCACCATTTATTGAAGAGACTTTCTTTTCTCCATTGTATATTTTCCCCCTTTGTCATAGATTGTGCCCATAGGTGTGTGGGTTTACCTCTGGATTTTCTCTCCTGTTCCATTGATCTATATTTCTGTTTTTATGCCAATACCATACTGTCTTGATTACATAGGATTGTAGTATAGGCTGAAGTCAGGGAGCCTGATTCCTCCAGTTCCATTCTTCTTACTCAAGATTGCTTGGACAATTTGAGGTCTTTTGTGTCTCCATACAAATTTTAAGATTTTTTTGTTCTAATGCTGTGAAAAATGTCAATGGTAACTTCATAAAGATTGCATTGAATCAGCAGATTTCTTTGGGTGGTAGAGTTGTTTTCACTTCCAACCCAAGAACATGGTATATCTCTCCATCTGTTTGTTTCATCTTTGATATCTTTCATCACTGTCTTGTAATTTTCTGGGTACAGGTCTTTTACCTCCTTAGGAAGGTTTATTCCTAGGTATTTTATTCTTTTTGTTGCAATGGTGAATGGGATTATTTCCTTAATTTCTTTTTCTGATCTTTCATTGTGTGTATAGGAATGCCAGAGATTTCTGTGCATTAATTTTGTATCCTGCAACTTTGCAAAATTTACTGATTAGCTCTAGTAGTTTTATGGTGGCATCTTTAGGATTTTCTATGTATAGTATCATGTCATCTGCAAACAGTGACAGTTTTATTTCTTCTTTTCCAATTTATATTATTTTTATTTCTTTTTCTTCTCTGATTGCTGTGGTTAGGACTTCCAAAACTATGTTGAATAATAGTGGTGAAAGTGGACATCCTTGTCTTGACCTGATCTTAGAGGAAATGCTTTCAGTTTTTCACCATTGAGAATGATGTTTGAGGTGAGTTTGTTGTATATGGCCTTTATTATGTTGAGGTAGGTTCCCTCTATGCCCACTTTCTGGAGAGTTTTTATCATAAATCAGTGTTGACTTTTTCTTCTTCAATTTGTTAATATGGTGTATCACATTGATTGATTTGCATATATTGAAGAATCCTTTCATCCCTGGGATAAATGTCACTTGATGGTGGTGTACGATCCTTTTAATGTGTTGTTGGATTCTGTTTGCTGGTATTTTTTTGAGGATATTTGCATTTATATTCATCAGTGATATTTTGCTGCAGTTTTCTTTTTTTATGATATCTTTGTCTGGTTTTGGTGTCAGGGTGATGGTGGCCTCATAGAATGATCTTGGGAGTGTTCTTTCCTCTGCAAGTTTTTGGAAGAGTTTGAGAAGTACGGGTGTTAGCTCTTCTCTAAATGTTTGGTAGAATTCACCTGTGAAGCCATCTGGTCCTGGACTTTTGTTTTTGAAAGATTTTTAATCACAGTTTCAATTTCATTACATGCGATTGGTCTGTTTATATCATCTCTTTCTTCCTGGTTCAGTCTTGGAAGTTTATACCTTTCTAAGAATTTGTCCATTTCTTCCAGTTTGTCCATTTTATTGGCATACAGTTGCTTGTTGTAGTCTTTTATGATCCTTTTTTTCCTGTGGTGTCCATTGTAACTTCATTTTCATTTCTAATTTTATTGTTTTGAGTCCTCATTCTTTATGAGTCTGGCTAAAGGCTATCAATTTTGTTTATCTTCTCAAAGAATTAGGTTTTAATTTTACTGATCTTTGTTATTATTTTTTCTTTGTTTCTGTTTCATTTATTCCTGCTCTGATCTTTATGATTTCTTTCCTTCTACTATTTTGGGGAGTTTTTTGTTCTTTTTTCTCTAGTTCCTTTAGGTGTAAGGTTAGATTGTTTATTTGAGATTTTTCTTGTTTCTTGATGTAGGATTTATTGCTATAATCTTCCCTGTTAGAACTGCTTTTGTTGCATCTCATAGGTTTTGGGTGGTCTTTTTTTTCACTGTCATTTGTCCCTAGGTATTTTTTGATTTCCTCTTTGATTTCTTCAGTGACCTCTTGTTTATTTAGCAGTGTATTGTTTAGCCTCCAAATGTTTGTGTTTTTTACAGTTTTTTTTTTCCTGTAATTGATTTCTAATCTCATAGAGTTGTGGTCAGAAAAGATGCTTTATATGATTTCAATTTTCTCCAAGTTACTGAGGATTTGTAACACAAGATTTGATGTATCCTGGAGAATGTTCCATTGCACTTGAGAATAAAGTGTATTCTGCTACTTTCGGATGGAATGTCTTATAAATATCAATTAAATCTATTTGATCATTTAAGGCTTGCATTTCCTTATTAATTTTCTGTCTGGCTGATCTCTCCATGGGCATAAGGGAGATGTTAATTTCCCCCACTATTATTGTGTTACTGTCCATTTCCCCTTTTATAACTGTTAGAACTTACCTTATGTATTGAGGTGCTCCTACTTTGGGTGTGTATATATTTATAATTGTTATATCTTCTTCTTGGATTGATCCCTTGATCATTATGTAGTGTCCTTCTTTGTCTCTCGTAATAGTCTTTATCTTTAAGTCTATTTTGTCTGACATGAGAATTGCTACTCCAGCTTTCCTTTGATTTCCATTGGCATGGAATATTTTTTTCCATCCCTTCACTTTTCAGTCTGTATGTGTCCTTAGGTCTGACATGGGTCTTTTGTAAGCAGGATATATACGGGTCTTGTTTCTGTATCCATTCAGCCTGTCTGTGTCTTTTGGCTGGAGTATTTAATCTATTCACATTTAAGGTAATTATTGATATGTATGTTCCTATTATCATTTTCTTAATTGTTTTTGTAGGTTTTTTCTTCTCTTGTGTTTCTCACTTACAGAAATTCCTTTAGTACTTGTAAAGCTGGTTTGGTGGTGCTGGATTCTCTTAGCTTTTGCCTCTCTGTAAAGCTTTTGATTTCTCTGTCAAATTTGAATGAGATCCTTGTGGGGTACAGTGATCTTGATTGTAAGGTTTTCACTTTAATCACCTAAATATATCCTGCCACTCCCTTCTGGCCTGCAGTTTCTGTTGAAAAATCAGCTGATAACCTTTTGGGAATTCCCTTATATGTTATTTTTGTATCTCCCTTGCTACTTTTAATATTTTTTCTTTGTATTATTTTTGGTTAGTGTGTAATGTGTCTCAGCATGTTTCTCCTTGGGTTTATCGTTTATGGGACTCTCTGTGCTTCCTGGACTAGATTGACTATTTCCTTTCCCATGTTAGGGAAGTTTTCAAGTGTAATCTCTTGAAATGCTTTGTCAGACCCTTCTCTTTCTCTTCTTCTGGGACCCTTATAATTCAATGTTGTTGTGTTTAATGTTGTCCCAGAGGTCTCTGAGACTGTGCTCGATTCTTTTCATTCTTTTTTCTTTATTCTGCTCTGTGGCAGTTATTTCCACCATTCTATATTCTAGGGCACTTATCCATTTTTCTGCCTCAGTTATTCTGCTATTGATTCCTGCTAGTGTATTTTTTTATTTCAGTTATTTTTTTTGTTCATCACTGATTGTCCTTAATTTTCCTAGGTCCTTGTTAAAGATTTTTTATATCCTCTTGATCTGTGCCTCCATTCTGTTTCCAAGATCTTGGATCATCTTTACTATGATTACTCTGAATTATTTTTCAGGTAGATTGCCTATTTCCTCTTCATTTGTTTGGTCTTGTGGGTTTTTGCCATGCTCCTTCATCCACAACATATTTTTCTGTCATCTCATTTTGTTTAACTTACTATGTTTTGGGTCTCCTTTATGCAGGCTGCAGGGTCATAGTTCCTCTTGCTTCTGATTTCTGCCTCCAGTGGGTGAGGTTGGTCTATTGGCTTGTGTAAGCTTCTTGGTTGGGGGGATTGGTGCCTGTGCTCTGGTGGGTGGAGCTGGATATTGTCCCTCTGATGGGCAGGGCCAAATCAGTTGGTACCTTTTGGGGTGTCTGTGAGCTTAGTATGACCTTAGGCAGCCTGTCTGCTGATGGGTAGTTTTGTATTCCTGTGTTGCTAGGTGTTTGGCATGAGGTATCCAGCATGAAAGCTTGCTTTTGGTAGTGTCAGGTCTTGGTGTTGAGATGGAGACCTCTGGGAGAGCTCTTGCTGATTAATACTCCCTTGGACCAGGAGTTCTCCAGTGGCCCAGCATCCAGCAGCCTGTACTCAGCTCTCCCACCTCAGAGGCTCAGGCCCGACCCCTGGTGGGAGAACCAAGACCATGCAAGATGCATGGTGCAGAAGAGAGAAAAAAAGATAATGAAAATGAACAGATAAATAAAATTCCCAAGACAAATGATAAAAACAAAACCAAATGGCAAAAACACCCAAAGAAACACAAACACAAAAACAGAAAGAAAAAAAGAAGAGAGCAAGTAAACAAATAAATGAACCTAAAATATGAAAACAAACAATAAAAACTAAACTAACAAAAACAAAAAACAGTTCAAAAGCAGAAAGCAAATTCAAAAATGACAAAGAAAGCATAAAACAAATGCCCCAAAATGATCAAAAAAATATAAAAACAAAAGAAAGAAGAAAACAAGGAAAAAACACAAAACAACAAAAAAGTAAAGTAATAATAGAAAATACAGTTTAAAAAAAGAGATAAAAACAAAGCAACACAAAAGAAAAAAACACAATATAACAAAAAAGTAAAGTAAACATAGAAAAATATATTAAAAACAAAATCATGAAAAGGAAAATAAAAAATTAAAAGAATAATAAAAAGAACAACAAAAGAACAAAACAAGAAAATAATATTAATAATAATATTTTCCTGGGCCCTCATCTGTCAGTGTCCTTGTCTCCACAGTGAGCCACAGCCAATCCCTGCCTCCCCAGGAAGTCCTCCAATACCTCTAAGTGGGTCTCTGAATCTGCTGAGAGCACTGTGGGGCCAATTCATATTCTGACTGGCTCAATTCCCATGTGTACTGGCCCCAAAATTCCACAGTTGTTAACGCTAGAGCAGCGTCAACTGTGAGAATACTCATTGTCTATTCAGATATTCCACAGATTCAGGGTTTACCAAACTTTTTGTGGGGATTTAATCTTCTGCTTCTGTAGCTGCATGGAGAGATTTCTATTCCTCTTCTTTGGTCACACCACCCCTGGGACTCAGCTTTATTTTTGTCCCCACTTCTGCATGTGGGCCACCCTCTGGTGTCTGTTCCCTGCCCAGCCAACAGGCAGTAAAAGCAGCAGCTAATTAAGACACACTTACTCACTCAAGCCAGGGAGAGGGATGGATACGGCAATCACAGATGGGATGAGTGGAGACTGACTGCTGTGGCAGAGACCAGCAGGAAGTTGCAACAGCCTGGAGTGTGCCGTGTGGTCTCCCAGGGAAGTTGGCCCCAGATCACAGGACCCTCAGCAGTAGTGGGCTGTACAGGATCCTGGGAAGTGTGGGCTGTGACTTGTACTTGCTCACAAGACCCTTGGTGGGAGCAGCAGCAGCAGGAGTGGTCTGCACCCACATCTGTGGTCCGAGATAGTAGCTGCAGCTTGTGCCTGCCCCTGGAGCTCGTGTAGGTGGTGCCCTTGGACACACTATTAAATTATCTTTTATATTTCAAGAATAGTATTCTTTTTCACAGCTTTATTAGTTTAATGTCTAGTTCATTTTTTTCAATCTTAATTGTTTTATAAGAATATATTTTAAGGCTATTTTCATTAACTTATCTAAATATCATATTCAGCACATGGTATAGATTTTCATATTGAATCATTCCTAAATAGTACATAATTTCCATTCATTTCCTTGTGGAAAGAATTGAAATATTTACAATGCTGAGTATCTTCATTCAAGAATATTGTATCTAGGGGAGAACAGAACAGAAGTATTAAGAGTTTGGGATTAGCAGATGCAAGCTATTGGGATTTCAGAACAGAAGTATTAAGTATTGGTATTAATATTAAGTATTAAGTATTAATACTTAATATTGGTATTAATTAATACTTAGTATTGGTATTAATATTAAGTATTAAGTATTGGGATTTCAGAACAGAAGTATTAAGAGTTTGGGATTAGCAGATGCAAGCTATTACATATGGAATGGATAAACAACAAGGTCTTACTGTATAGCACAGGGAAATATATTCAATATATATTGATATATATATGTGATAAACCATTATGAAAAGAATATGTAGGTGGATGTGCATGTGTGTACACCTGCATTTAAGTTTGGCTGTATGTGTGTGCATACTTCAATGTGTGTGCATATACACATGCTCACGTATGAGTATGGGTGCACATGGAGATGTACATGCATGTTTGTGTGTAGATGAGTGTATGAATGTGCAGAAGTGTGTATCTGTTTATGTATGTTGATGTGTGTGTGGGTTGGTGTTAAAGAATGCATACCTAAATTGGCTTTTATCTTTTCCTTAAAGTGCATGTTCATTGTACTTGATTATGATTTGTTTTTCTGAATTAGAGTAGTATATATGAGTTTATCCTGGTAACCAAACACTTACTTTTACAGCTGAAATATCAATAATTGTTACATCATTTATTGTGTAATTAAATTACTGCTAGGTATCTACTTTGCTGCTAGCAGTGTTCTTTCTTATGTGGTGGACATTATCAAGCTCTACCGGGGAAATTTATTTTTCTGCAAGTTGCCTCTTTCAATCCTATGGATTTCAGATTTCCTAGCTCTAATAATTGTCTCTGTCTATTTCAATTGTATTAGTGTATTCCAGAAAGTTCTTAATACTTGAGTTATTTTGTGTCACTCATTCTGGATTTTGTATTTATTGTTATATTTCCAATGGTATTTTGGAATTGAAAACTAAACACATGTATTCAGTCAGCCAGCTCAAACACAAGAGTTCAATTAAATTTTCAAAAGTTTATATATTCAGGTTATTTAGAGTATTTTAATTTTTTTTTTTTTTTTTTTTTGCGGTACACGGGCCTCTCACTGTTTTCGCCTCTCCCGTTGCAGAGCACTGGCTCCAGACATGCAGGCTCAGTGGCCATGGCTCATGGGCCTAGCCACTCCACAGCATGTTGGATCTTCCCGGACCAGGGCATGAACCCATGTCCCCTGCATCAGCAGGCGGACTCTCAACCGCAAGGGAAGCCCTAGAGTATTTTAAATACATCAAAAAAACATGAAAACATTTTGCACATTTTTTATGTATAAATAAATGTGGTAAAATTTAAATGTTTCCTTTACTTATATAGAATGCATTTAAAACTAGATTATAAAATACATAACAAGAGCAATTTCTTATTGAATTGTTGATTTAGTTACAAATAAAATTATTATTTTTATATAACAGTGTTATCAAAATCCAAAATGAGTTTGCTTTCATCAGTATGAAACACTCCCTCCTGTTATCACTGAAACTTGCCGCAAAAGTTGGCCCAAATATCTATGCTTTATAGAAAAATGTACAGAAAGTCTTAAACCAAAGACTTAAGAGTAGGATTACTTCAAAACTTGGCATGATTTAATCAATGTCAGGCATGTTACTTTGACGTAAAACTGGAAGCTAAAATAGATCTAATTTCAGCTTTGATGTATACTCAACAAATTCATTCAGTCAAACTGTTGCCTAGTTCCTATGATATATACCAATGATTTGCACTAGGGATGGAAAATAAGTATGGCTTTCCTTGTTGCCACATCCCTACTCCTGTGCTCATAACCAACTGTTGTAGGTGATTGCCAATCATAGCATTCTTTATCACTGAGCTTGCATTCCACTAGGTTCCCCAAGGTGACATTGATAATGGATGGTTATTGTCACTTTCACCATTGCTATATGCCATCTATATCCTGGACTACCTGGCTATTAAAATACTCTTGATAGTCATTCCCACTCCTGCATTTTTATTCTTTTCTATTATGTCTGCACATATACAGTGGATCCATAGTTGTTGCCATGCAGTGGGCAGATCAATTGTCTTATATTTTCTGTTGGACTCTAAGAACATGTAAATGATTCAGCATTTCTGATTATTCAAATATCATTCAACAGATATTGTGCCCATCTTTGTACTTTGTACCTGTTTATCGAGTTAACTCTCAGTCTGCCATTGATTGCTAAAATATGAATATACTTTCTATTGCTTAAAACACTATATGCTGGGTTACACAATATATTTCAGTTTCTTAAGTACTGCCCTACATAGCTGACTGAATTCTTTCTTATAGTGCTGTTTCCCACACATAAAACATCATAGCAAGTTAGCACTATTATAGTTCACTTTCAACACTGCTTTCACATTCCTCATTCTGAGTCCTTTGAACTGTCTATTCTATAAATTAATATTGCACACAATATTATTTGAGCTATTTAACACTTTCCCAAATTTATAGTATTTATATTCCAGCCTGTCTTGATTATATCATACCAGATTAATGTGCTCTCATATATACAGAAGATGCATTTTTATCACCAAGTCATTTTTTTGTTTCTAAATTTTACACCTTGCAGATTTGGTGACTTGAAAGTTTGTACTGCCTCATCAATATCAGTGAGGAAAAAATTATAAAAATACCTCTACTTTATTTAGATATTCTTTTAGAATAGCAGCTGTTATTATAATTGTCTATATCTATTCTCAGTATATTTCATTGTCTGTCATTTTGCATAGTTAAAAATTATAGATTTATTTCCTCATTATATAATTATCAACAGCCATTACTTTCATGAAAAAAACAGAGCTTTATAATTATTTTATTGTTACTATTTTATAGTTATATTTCTGCAATATATTCTTTTTAAAATCTTTTGTCTTATTTTCTATCAAATAACTTCTAAATTTATTATTAAACAACTTAATTAAAATAACCCATTAGTCTCATTGTATAACAAAAATACACATTTCTGATTTGGTAACATATATTTAAATCATTTGTCCCTGCCCCCCAATTTTTTGTTTATTATTTTGTTTTGACTGTGTGTATTTTAAAATAATTGTGTCTTTGTTTATCTCTTCTGTAATTTTCTTTCTCAACATCAATTAATTAATAGCCAGTGTTCAATGACTAAGATTACATTTTGCTCTTCTTAAGTTTATCACTATTCCTAAATTTGCCAACATCAAATTTGCATATGTTTTTTCTTCCTAAATTATATAATTCTGCTGTACATTTTCTTTCCCTGCATACTTACCTGTTGAAGTATACTTTCATTCAATATTTACATTTCACTTTAGAGAAAGTTTTGTTTCCACCTTAGAAATCAAAATCTGTGGAACCATCTGAAGATTTTGTTAATGTCTTCTTTTATAAACTGGATCTACTTTACTTATAATACCCTTTGGAATATTTCAACCCTCTTTCACAAGAACAAATTCTAAGGCTTTTTTTGGTATACCCATATACATTCTAAAGTGGTTAAATCCACAAAATGTATTCCTTAAAGTTTAATATCAAAACTGTTTTCCCACCTAAAAAATAATTTTTTGAAGTGAATTAAGTTTTTGTGACTTAAATCAATATATACTTTTTTAAATACCTCCAATTAGGATTTCTTAATTTTTAAATCCATTTCATTTAACTACTTTACTAGTTAGATCTAAAAGCACTTTTAGCATTACATAATCTCTAAAGGAAATATTTCAGTTGAGTCTAGAGTTTGGCTCAAAAAATTCTTATTATGAATTTCTAAATACTTCTGTGTTGATGGGTCCAATGATTTATTTTTCCTTTTCCTAACCTTTATGGGCCCACTTTTGATTTTTTTAGATTTATTTATTTTAAAAATATTTATTGAGTGACTCCTGCATATTAAGCACTGTATTAGAATAGTGAGAAAAACATAATTTGTACATGATATCATGGCTTCCTTTGGGAAATAAGCATTAATCGAATAACCACACAACATTTAATAAACAGAAAAGGAATGTATATTTTTCTATGAAATGTAAAACAAAGGGACATGATTTAGTTTGGGAGAGTGGCTAAAGAGCAAAAATAGGTTGAGATCATTCTGAAGAAGTGAAACATGATCACTTCCACTGGCAGAAGGGTAAATACATGCCTATTTTACATTATGGTTTATATATACCTATAGAAAAAAATCATCTTAAGATTCCACCAAAGTGGGATTCCAAATGAAGCAAATGCAGGAGAATTAGGTACAGAAGTCATACATGGTCAGTCAGAGATTGCAGTTGCACCAGAGAACTCTAGTTGGTGGTGCTCAGCAAGGAGATCTTCAAGGAATCCATGAAATTTTTCCATGAATAGGGTAAAGAATTCATTCAGTTTTCATGGGACAACCCCAGTTTATGTTTGCTGCAAATCAATTAATATCTCTTAATGACTTTCAGAGCCAGTTTTAACTGTAAAATTGTCACAGTTGATATAAATTAATGGTTACTCTGTGTATGAGACAAAAAGAAAAGAAGCATTTTGATACTTACCATACAAGAGAGGACATTAGTGTTAGATGATTTCTTCTTATGATATCAAGGAAGGTCTTTGCCTGAACTCATACCCTTCAAACCAGGTCTGAAGGAACCAGAGACAGATAGTGAATGAAGGAGGAAAATAAGTTTATGAGGAGGAACTGGTTAAGAAAAATGTCAACAATGACCTGCCAAAATGAGGTGGAATGGCTCAAGGCAGACTCAACATAGAAAATAAAGAGAAATGTTGCAATAGCTGAAAGACTGAAGTTTATGTAATGCTAAAAGTGCTTTTAGATCTAACTACTAAAGTAGTTAAATTAAATGGATTTAAAAATTAAGAAATCCTAATTGGTGGTTTTAAAAAGTATACATCAATTTAAGTCACAAAAATTTAATTCACTTCAAAAAATTATTGCTTAGGTGGGAAAACAGTTTTGATACTCTTTAAGCCCAATCTAAGAACAATTTGAAAATTGTTGACAGCCTACATACTGAATTAAATTAGATCAATAACGGTCCACAGTGCTACCACTGTACTGTAGGTGTAAAGGAGATTTGATAAAACATTTGATTATAAAAATAATACCTGCCTTCTGCTTGTACCCTATGGAACCTAACTCAACTCCAAATTGATTAAATAATTATAATTGCTATTATTTTGGAGTTCATATTATGTGCTAAATATTCTGCTAAATGCTTTATATTCCATTTGATGATTATTTTATCAGTCTTTGAATGTGTTATTATCATGCCCATTAGAAGCATAAATTATGAGTGAATTATTAAATTGTTCAATTTCAAAGAGCTATTGAAGATAATTGACAGAATTTGAACCCATATCTGTCTTCAGAATAAATGCTTTTACCACTCTGATGTGACTATTTGTACCTCTCTTTTTGATACACAACTACTATTTCTGGAAATTTTTCACCATTTTATACTAATTTATGTGGTAGATTGAAAAACATGGGTACTATGTTTTGTAGCTTGTCCCTTATGAGATAGAGTCCATTTCTTCATCCTTGTGGCTTTCTTTGAATAACAGAATGTGGTGGCCTGGGGATGACTTCCAGTTTCTACACTTGGTGTCCTGGAATACTTCTTTCATCATGTGAAGAGATCCCCCATGAATAAGTACATGTAAAAAGACACCTACCCATTCCACAAAGGTTCAAGATATGTTAGTGAGGTCCTCTGAGACCCACTATTTCTAGTGAAGTTATTAGTTGAGTGCAGCTGCTTGAGCTGGTCCAGACAAGCTAAGAGGAATGGAACACTCAACTCACAGAATTATGTAATGTTTTAAATTCTAGTATTTGTATTTGTTTTTAAATAAGTAAATATAGATAGATAATTAATAGAGTACAAAATATCCAGATAAAAATAAGTTATGAAAATGTATTATATTTTATAACCTTAGAAGTGTGTGTGGGATGAATGAACCATGATACTTCTGATTATTTGATACCCATACCTATAAAAATCAGACTCTACTAGAAATATGAGTTGTAATAATATGGTGGGTCTACATTTAAATTACAGAGATTCTGCTAGACTTAATCCTTGAGCCACTAAATGTACTCTTTTCTTCCCCAAACATATAACTCATTTATTGCACAGTTTTTATGTAAAAAAACTTCCAATAATCCACAATCACCTTTTATTTAGAGCAATAAGTTAAAGCTTTTCTATTTCTTAAGTAATAATTTTATGAATTCTTCTTTTTATATTTTTTCTTCAAAATAGAAATTTTATATTTTCAGAATGGGATGCTTTGTGTTTGGCACTTGTTATCACTCTCTACTGGTCTGTCAAAAGATAAATAATTTGACAAGACCCACTGCTCCTGCTCAGTCTTGGCCTCATTTTGATGGTGAAGTTTAGAATTCCATGCCTTCAATTAAGTAGTTGACTTTAGATGTTTAAAAATTATTTTAGTAGTTAATATGTGGTCAATGGTATTTTAAGTTACATAATGGACTTGCAGGAAATTCAGTTGCTGTTACAGCTCAGTTGTGCAGAGGAAGCACTGGCTCCTCAGAGTCACAGTGTTGAGTGTCAGTAAGAGGAGGAGGAAGAACAGGACAAGGAGGAGACCTCATGGAGCTCCATTCAGCAAGCCTGCTGTGTGGCTGACAGGATCTTGGTGCTCTGGCTGCATGCATGTCAGACCCGAGCCTCTGAGGTGGGAGAGCCGAGTTCAGGACACGGGACCACCAGGGACCTCCAGACCCAATATAATATCAGATGGCGAAAGCTCCCCCAGAGATCTCCATCTCAACACTAAGACCCAGCTCCATTCAATGACCAGCAAGTTCCAGTGCTGGACACCCTATGCCAAACAAGTAGCAAGACAGGAACATGACCACACCCATTAGCAGAGAGGATGACTAAAATCATAATAAGTTCACAAAAGCCCCAAAACATACCACCAGACATGGACTCAACAGAAAGACAAGATCTAGGCTCATTCACCAGAGCACAGGAACTAATCCCCTCCACCAGGAAACCTACTGAGCCAGCCTTACCCACTGGGGGCAGACACCAAAAACAATGGGAACTACAAACCTGCAGCCTGTGAAAAGGACACCCAAAACACAGTAAGTTAAGCAAAATGAGAAGACAGAGAAATATGCAGTACATGAAAGAGCAAACTAAAAACCCACCAGACCAAAAACAAATGAAGAGGAAATAAGCAGTCTACCTGAAAAAGAGTTCAGAGTAATGGTAGAAAAGATGACACAAAATCTTGGAAATAGAATGGAGAATATATAAGAAACTTTTAACAAGGACCAAGAAGAACTAAAGAACAAACAAACAATGATGAACAACAAAATAAATGAAATTAAAAATTCTTTAGAAGGAATTAATAGCAGAATAACTGAGACAGAAGAAGGGATAAGTGACCTGGTAGATAAAATAGTGGAAATAACTACTGCAGAGCAGAATAAAGAAAAAAGAAGGAAAAGAGTTGAGAACAGTCTCAGACACCTCTGAAACCACATTAAATGCACACAACATTCAAATTATAGGGGTCCAGGAGAAAAAAAAAGAAAAAGAAAGAGATTGAGAAAATATTTGAAGAGATTATATTTGGAAACTTCCCTAATACGGTAAAGGAAATAAGCAAGTCCAGGAAGTGCAGAAAGTACCATACAGGATAAATCCAAGGAGAATCATGCCAAGACACATATTAATCAAACTATCAAAAATTAAATACAAAGAAAAAATATTAAAAATAGCAAGGGAAAATCAACAAATAAGATACAAGGGAATCCCCAAAAGTTTAACAGCTAATCTTTCAGCAGAAACTCTGCAAGTCAGAAGGGAGTGGCTGGACATAATTAAAGTGATGAAAGGGAAAAACTTACAACCAAGATGACTATATCCAGCAAGCATCTCATTCAGATTTGATGGAGATATTAAAAACTTAGAGACAAGCAAAAGCTAAGAGAATTCTGCACTACCAAACCAGCTTTACAACAGATCCTAAAGGAAAACTTCTCTAGGTAGGAAACACAGAGAAGGAAAAGACCTACAATAACAAATACAAAACAATTAAGAAAATGGTAATAAGAAACTACATATCAATAATTACCTTAAGTGTAAATGGAATAAATTCTCCAACCAAAAGACATAGACTGGCTGAACGGATACAAAAACAACACCCATAAATTGTTGTCTACAAGAGACCACTTTCAGACCTAGGGACACATACAGACTGAAAGTGAGGGAATGGAAAAAGATATTCCATACAAATGAAAATCTGAAGAAAGCTGGAGTAGCAATTCTCATATCAGAAAAAATAGACTTTAAATTATTACAAGATACAAAGAAGGACACTACATAAAGATCAAGGGATCAATCCAAGAAGAAGATATAACACTGTAAATATTTATGCACCCAATATAGGAGCACCTCAATACATAAGGCAAATGCTAACAGCCATAAAAGGGGAAATCAACAGTAACAGAATAATAGTATGAGACTTTAACCCATATTTTCTCCAATGGACAAATCAACCAAAATGAAAATAAATAAGGAAACACAAACATTAAATGATACATTAAACACTATAGACTTAATTGATATTTATAGGACATTCAATCCAAAAACAACAGAATACACTTTTTTCTCAAGTGCTCATGGGACATTCTCCAGGATAGATCATAATTTGGTCACAAATCAAGCCCTGGTAAATTTAAGAAAATTGAAATCATAGCAGGCATCTTTTCTGACAACAACGCTATGAGACTAGATATCAATTACAGGAAAAAAACCTGTAAAAATACAAACACATGGAGGCTAAACAATACACTACTAAATAACCAGGAGATCACAGAAGAAATCAAAGGGGAAATCAAAAAAATACCTAGAAACAAATGACAATGAAAACACAACGACCCAAACCTATGTGATGCAGCAAAAGCAGTTCAAAGAGGGAAATTTATAGCAATACAATCCTACCTCAACAAACAAGAAACATCTCAAATAAACAACCTAACCTTATACCTAAAGCAACTAGAGAAAGAAGAACAAAAAACCCCAAAGTTAGCAGAGGGAAAGAAATTATAAACATCAGATCAGAGGGCTTCCCTGGTGGTGCAGTTGTTGAGGGTCCGACTGCTGATGCAGGGAACATAGGTTCATGCCCCGGTCCAGGAATATCCCACATGCCGTGGAGCAGCTAGGCCTGTGAGCCATGGCTGCTGAGCCTGAGCACCTGGAGCCTGTGCTCCGCAATGGGAGAAGCCACAAGAGTGAGAGGCCCACGTACCGCAAAAAAAAAAAAAAAAAATCAGATCAGAAATAAATGAAAAAGAAATGAAGGAAACAGTAGCAAAGATCAATAAAACTAAAAGATGGTTCTTTGAGAAGATAAACAAAATTGATAAACCATTAGCCAGACTCATCAAGATAAAAAGGGAGAATACTCAAATCAACAGATTACAAATGAAAAAGGAGAAAGAGCAACAAACACTGAAGAAATACAAAAGATTACGAGAGATTACTACAAGTAGCTATATGCCAATAAAATGGACAACCTGGAAGAAGTGGACAAATGCTAAGAAAAGCACAACCTTCCGGGAATGAACCAGGAAGAAATAGAAAATAAAAACAAACTAATTACAAACACTGAAATTGAAACTGTGATTAAAAATCTTCCAACAAACAAAAGCACAGGACCAGATGGATTCACAGGCAAATTCTATCAAACATTTAGAAAAGAGCTAACACCTATCCTTCTCAAACTCTTCCAAAATGTAGCAGGGGGTGGAACACTCCAAAACACATTCTAAGAGGCCAACATAACCCTGATACCAAAACGAGACAAAGATGTCACAAAAAAAGAAACTTATAAGCCAATATCACTGATGAATGTAGATGCAAAAATCCTCAAGAAAATACTAGCAAACAGAATCTGACAGCACATTAAAAGGATCATACACCATGATCAAGTGGGGTTTATCCCTGGAATGCAAGGATTCTTCAATATACCCAAATCAAACAATGTGATACACAATATTAACAATCTGAAGGATAAAAACCATATGATAATTTCAGTAGATGCAGAAAAAGATTTCAACAAAATTCAACACCAATTTATGATAAAAACTCTCCAGAAAGTAGGCATAGAGGGAACTTACTTCAACATCATAAAGGCCATATATGACAAACCAGCAGCTAACTTCATTCTCAATGGTGAAAAACTGAAACCATTTCCCCTAAGATCAGGTACAAGATAAGGTTACCCACTCTCACCACTCTTAATCAACATAGTTTTGGAAGCTTTAGCCACAGCAACCAGAGATGAAAAAAATAAAAGGAATCCAAATCAGAAAAGAAGAAATAAAACTGTTACTCTTTGCAGATGACATGATAATATACATAGAGAATCCTAGATGCTACCAGAAAACTACTAGAGGTAATCAATGAATCTTGAAAAGTAGCAAGATACAAAATTAATGCACAGAATTCTCTTACATTACTATACACTAATGATGAAAAATCTGAAAGAGAATTTAAGGAAACACTCCCATTTACCATTGCAACAAAAAGAATAAAATACCTAGGAATAAACCTACCTAAGGAGGCAAAAGACCAGTATGCAGAAAACTATAAGAAACTGATGAAAGAAATTAAAGATGACAAAAACAGATGGACAGGTATACCATGTTCTTGGATTGGAAGAATCGACATTGTGAAAATGAATATACTAACCAAAGCAGTTTACAGATTCAATGCAATCCCTATCAAACTACCAATGGCATTTTTCATAGAGCTAGAATAAAAAATTTCACAATTTGTATGGAAACACCAAAGACCCCAAATAACCAAAGCAACCTTGAGAAAGAAACATGGAGCTGGAGGAATAAGGCACCCTGATTTCAGTCTCTAAAACAAAGCTACAGTAATGAAGACAGTATGGTACTGGCACAAAAACAGACATATAGATGATTGGAACAGGATAGAAAGCCCAGAGATGAACCCACACATATATGGTCATCTTATCTTTGTGAAAGGAGGCAAGAGTATACAATGGAGAAAAGAGAGCCTCCTCAGTAAATGGTGCTCAGAAAACTGGACAGATAAATGTAAAAAATGAAATTAGAACACTCCCTAACACCATACACAAAAATAAACTCAAAATGAGTTAAAGACCTAAATGTAAGGCCAGACACTATAAAACTCTTAGAGGAAAACATAGCCAGCACACTCTAAGACATAAATCACAGCAAGATCCTTTTGGACCCACCTCCTGGGGAAATGGAAATAAAAACAAAAATAAACAAATGAGACCTAATGAAACTTAAAACTTTTGCACAGCAAAGGAAACACTAAACAAGATGAAAAGATAACCCTCAGAATGGGAGAAAATATTTGCAAATGAAGCAACTGACAGAGGATTAATCTCCAAAATATACAAGTAGCTCATGAAGCGCAATATCAAAAAAATAAACAACCCAATCCAAAAATGGGAAGAAGACCTAAATAGACATTTGTCCATAAAAGATACACAGATTGCCAACAAATACATGAAAGGGTGTTCAACATCACTAATCATTAGAGAAATGCAAATCAAAACTACAATGAGGTATCACCTCACACCAGTCAGAATGGCCATCATCAAAATATCTGCAAACAACAAATGCTAGAGACGGTGTGGAGAAAAGGGAAACTTCTTGCACTGTTGGGAATGAAAATTGATACAACCACTATGGAGAACTATATGGAGGTTCCTTAAAAAACTAAAAATAGTACTACCATATGACCCAGCAATCCCACTACTGGACATATATCCTGAGATAACCATAATTCAAAAAAAGACATGCACTACAATGTTCATTGCAGCGCTATTTACAATAGCCAGGGCATGGAAGCAACCTAAGTGTCCATCAACAGATAAATGGATAAAGAAGATGTGACACATATATACAATGGAATATTACTCAGTAATAAAAATAAACTAAATTGAGTTATTTGTAGTGAGGTGGATGGACCTAGAGTCTGTCATACAGAGTGAAGTTAGTCAGAAAGAGAAAAACAAATACCGTACGCTAACACATATATACGGAGTCTAAAAAAAAAAGGTTATGAAAAACCTAGGGGCAGGACAGAAATAAAGAAGCAGACGTAGAGAATGTACTTGAGGACACGGGGATGGGGAAGGGTAAGCTGGGACGAAGTGAGAGAGTGGCATGTTCATATATACACTACCAAATATAAAATAGATAGCTAGTGGGAAGAAGCTGCATGGCACAGGGAGATCAGCTCAGTGCTTTGTTACCACTTAGAAGGGTTAGATATGAAGTGTCGGAGGGAGAGGATATGGGGATATATGTATACGTATAGCTGATTCACTTTGCTATATAGCAGAAACTAACACAACATTGTAAAGCAATTATACTCCAATAAAGATGTTTAAAAAATGAGTAAATAAAACCGTTGGGAAAAAAAAATAATAATTGATTTGATTACTGCATGTGTCTAATTTTCCAAGTAATTGGCATATGGCTTGACAACACAAAAATACAAAGTTATGACAGCTTTCAACTTGTTTTACCCCCAAATTAATTTGTTTTCCACAGTTTTTTGTTAGAGGTTCATAACTTATATTGGTCTTGAAGCTGCTAAGTCATAATATAGTCAAAGAGGCAGCAAATCATTACAGTGTGGTTTAAACGTTTCCCCTCTAGTGCTTAATTTTAGACTCTCAAGAGTAAGAGTTTGGGATTTTTTTTAGATTTTCAGAAGTGTATAAAATATAGTAAGTTGAAAATTGTTCAAGAAAAACTGAATATTTACCCACTGATTTACCAATATACCTAGTTTGATTATGATTATGTGCAGTAGATGACAACCACATGATTAACTCAATTTTTTTTTTAAATGCTATCTTTATCATATAAAAAGATTGAAAAAAACTACTAAGCTAAACCTAGTAAAATCATTGCTTATAAGAAGCAGATTCTTTTCGGTGTCTGCGTACAGTATACACAGGTTAAACCTATCATGAAATAGATCCCAGACCTTTAAAAATAGATATTGAGTGCTTGTCTTACTTAAGCTTTTAAGTTTTGCTAAGCTCAGGATAAACTATTTACAGATCACATCACAACAATGTAGATATAGAACAGCTTTTCCTCTGAACCTTCTCCTTTGTGTCAGACATTACAAAATAAAGTTTATTAATTTAATCAGGTCATACATTTTTAAAGAACTAAGTTGCTATACCTTTTCAATTAAAGTTTTTCCTGTGGAGCTTAACAATAGAAGAGCCATCTTAGTCTTGGGAAGTCCTTTCAAGATAAGGCCATCACACCCTTCCCCAGTGGAAAATTACCAGCAGTAACAAGTAGTTAGCATTCCTGGAATTTTGAGCTAGGACACACCCAGCCCTAACCACCATATGAGTGAAACATTAACCCAAGGGTGACCAGAGGGGACCACAAAAGAAGCCCAATTTCTCTGCCTCAGGGCAGACTCTCTCTTGGTCTCTGCTTCCTTGAGGTGAACTCAGTAAATCTCGCTGTCTACCCTCCATTCTGACTGGGTTAATTTTTTACACCATTGCTGGCTCCATCACCACACTCTGCCACAGGTTCAACATATCCTTAAGTCTTACAATTCTCTCATACATTATGAACTTTCAAACTGAAAAATAAACTGCTGAAAATTAAGTGTGTTAGTAATATATTCTATTCTCATATGCCTTGAACTTTAAAAAAATTATCTGACAGTAATAAAATCTAAAATGAATAAGTATTTGGATAAGGGGCAATATTTTATAAATTTTTGAAATCTAGTGCAATTAAAATAATTGCAAAGCTAATTCTGGAAAATTGTCATTTATAATCAAAACCAACTCAATTTTAATTGTATCCAGTGGCAAGAACCGTATAATAGCAATTGCAGTTGCACAAATGTCTCCCTGCTTCTATCACCAGTTGGAATGATTACTTGCCTTTCTGATTTGTATTTAAAACTCATAGAAACATCATTTACAAAGGCTTTCTAGTAAATGGCTTTCATTTTAAAACGTAAAGAGCTTTCTATTATTTGGAAAGACAGAGTATTTCTTTTATTTTCAATGTCAATAACCAACTCCCTGACAGATATCAAGATAACAGTGTCAGTTCATAACTTTTTTCCAACCTTCCTGCTATAGAAATGTGAATTTCAAAGTCACTTTAAATAAAATTTTACCAATTTTTCTATAATTTAGTACTGAGCAGTACATTCAAGAAATCTTTCTGCTATTGCATACACAGTATATAAGCCATATCTTTAATGACTCCAAGTGAGAAGTCTGTATAAAAGACCCTTATCATTTAAAATATACAACTTTGTATTCTGTCAGGGAAGTGTAGAGTTCTCAGACCATCTTTTATTAGGGAAGGACAGTTCATACCACTGGGAGAATAAAAATGGCAAGAATTCAAATATTTGAAAGTTGGAACTTTATTCTGTGAAGCAGGTTTGACCCAAGTAATGATGATTATTTTTTAATGAGTATTTTTTTAGTGACTAGAATTTAAGGAAAAATTGGTAGGCACTATGCACAGTATGGATAATAGTTACTGTCATTTAATTTTCAAGCTACCCAGTGTGTGGCTTTACATAGATTCTTTTACATTCCATTTTTAGGTCTTTTAAAAATAAAGTATTTCCAAATGCAATTGCTATACTCCCATGCCTATAGGAAAATGGTACACAAATGTAAACAATGCATATGGAGAGGGTATTAAGGTAATTTGATGATGAAGATAATGCAATATTATAAAAGATTAAGTTAAAAATTATAAAAATCTTAGGTCTTCCGAGTGATATGCATAAAGTCGTGACTTATAGCTGAGGATTAAATCCAGATAATCAAAAGGAAAAGATGTTAGCAGTTGCATGACCAGTTTGAATTGTCCAGCCAAGAAAATAATCACTGAGATTGAAGAATATTTTTAAAAAGTTAGGGCTTCCCTGGTGGCGCAGTGGTTGAGAGTCCGCCTGCTGATGCAGGGGACACAGGTTCGTGCCCCAGTCTGGGAAGATCCCACATGCTGTGGATCGTCTGGGCCCGTGAGCCATGGTCACTGAGCCTGTGTGTCCAGAGCCTGTGCTCTGCAATGGGAGAGGCCACAACAGTGAGAAGGCTGTGTACTGCAAAAAAAAAAAAAAAAAATCCTATATCTTCTGGAAAAATATAGGAATGTTTTCACCTCTTAACATAAAAATGAAATGATATATTAGTTTTATAATATAACTTGTTAAATGTTCAAGTGAAACAGTGCTTAAGAGGATCTTTGATTGCTTAGAAACTATGATTTGACTTAAATCATACTGAGATACACATAAAAATGACACTGTTCAGTAAAAGGAAGAATATTCATTCAAATTCAAGGTTATTTAATGAAAGAACATTCATTAATGTTGTATTTAATGAACATTCATGCATAAAGCTAGTTTTGAAAATTTTACGGAAGATATTAAATGATGACAATAGTCTTGAACAATGATGAAAGAGCATAATATAGCTTTCAAAGGATTTGTGAATACAAATAATATGAAAACAACACATATATCTTACATAAATTAGAATTGTATATCACTAAGTATCAATAAGAACTTTTAAATTCCTGTTCAGCTGAAAATTTTATACATACAGGTGTATTAATATGACATTTTAAAATACATGTAGCTTGTGCCCCATTGTCAACACTCATTATCTGAATTATTTTGGCTAAACAAACTCAACCAATATAGTACTGAATTTCTCAGTTATGAAAAAATATTTTGGCAGTCTCTTAGTTTGCAAGAAGACTCAACTGGGGATATATTCTACTAAGTTCCGAATCTCTGCAGTTTTAAGTTTCCCAACAAGTGTAGAATTGTGACCTAAGTGTTATGATTTCAAGGACTGTGTAGTTTCCCTTATATATCAGGAAACTTCAAGTTGGAAAACTTAAAAGAAAAGATTCAATCATTTATCCTACCTTTCTTTTATGAAGTTTTGTGAATTTTATCTTAGTGTAATCAAATATGAACATGTTTGATTTTCTTTTTATAGAACCATTCTAACTATTAAATGAAGATTATGATTGCTGACCTCTTTAATTCATTTTGTTCTTTAAAAAATCCAATGGATCCAAACTCAAGTTTCTTCTTTTTAAAAGCAACTTTAAAATTTTTATTTAACTACATATCTTTAACTATGTTTGAGGGACAGATATAGAAGCACATGATTCTAATGAAAATATTTCAGTAGGAAAGGAGGGCTTACATTTTTACAGTATTTTTATATCCACCATCTCCACTACTCTTGTTCAGACTTGCTCTGTCTGCCTTGCCATTCTCTCATTCATTCTACTCACGGATTCAACAAAGAACTTTTAAAAACACATATCTGCTCACATAATATTCTATTTAAAATCTTTTTGCTGTATTCCCAATATAGGCAGAAAGAGATTATTCTCTCTTTTAACACACTGCCTGGTAGGTGCTTCCTGTGGTTCCAGCTTCATCTCTTTGCACTCTCCCTTTTCTCATCACACTGGACATCAGGTTCCATGCCAGGTTCTCGGCATCCTCAGGGATTCTGTCTTCCTTCCGCGTCTCTCACTTCAACCCCTTACATGGCACAGATAATTTTTGTTCATTCTTTAGCTTTTAAATGTCATAAGACCCCCAAGGGTGGTCTACTTCCTTTTACCATAAACATCCAATTATCTGTGACCACTCATTCATAATATTCATAACACTTACAGTAAGTTATCTAATTTTTTTGTTTTGTTTTTTTCTTCAACTGCATGTTTCATGACTGAGTCCTCATCATCTCTCATCACTTCATTTGTGCTATACCAACAGGTGATCCTTGACAAAATTTGATGTTCTTTATTTTGATAAAATTTAGCATCATTTTGGACAAATGCTTAATTTAGAAATTTTATCTGGGAGAAAAGAAAAAAAGCAACACTTTTTTCAAGTGTTGCCAGATAAAGAATATTTGACAATAAAATTTACTTTAAAGTAAGGACCGTGAAGTAACATAATTTTATGGCAATGGAGAGAAATCAGAATATACACTATCAACTTCCGAAATAGTACTTGATGAAAGATTTTTGTATAACTTTTAGATGATACTTATTAGCAATAATTTCATTTGCAACTTACGGGATACAATTCTGAATAAATCAATGGAGAAAACCAATTTATTTGTAAACTCTCGGTGTGTGTGTAATGATAATTTATGTCCAATGGCATAATTTCTTAAATAATTTTAAATAATCAAGTAACTAAAAGTTTTTTAGGTTTTAGATTAAATATTTAATTAAGGATAATGGATATGGCAGTGGAATTTATAAAGTGATAGTAGCAGTACAGAAGAAAGAAAAACAAAAAATATGGCACTAATCAATAAGGAAATGTAAATTGAAAATGAGGAAATGTGATTTGACCTATAAGGTAATGAAAAATTTGAGTGGAGAGTAACACTGTGTTGTGTCAGTCACGAGTACAATCTGCGGTTCAGAAAGATTGAAGATGTATTCCCAGCTCACAGCAAATGATGTGACTGTAGTGTTATTTGGAATTCAATAGTGTACAACTGCAGTTAAAACATACACACACCAATTGATATTTTAACTGTATTGTATATTACTTTGATTTGTTTTGCATTTGGTAGGATAAATTATTCTTGAATTGACATGTATCTGATACATATAAATGAACAAATTCCATTTTGTTTTTTCAATTATGACCCTTATTTTAAGTCTTAACATCTATCTTTCAAAAATACTTTAGGAATTAAGTTTATATAAATGAGGAAAATATTGCTAACTGTTTAAAGTGCTGTTGTTAATAGTCATTTCTATGTAAATATCATCAGGTTTCAAATCTACAATCAGCAAATGAACAGGTGTGTATTTATGTTATAAAAGAAAAAGATTTGCATTAATGTTTCAAGTCTCTGTAAAGTTATATTAATTAATTTGGATCTTATAGAACTGATAAAATATCATATTTTAAATATTTATTAGTTTACACATTTATATTATCCTCCAGATAAAGAATTAATGTGTTATGAGTACATCATCAGTATTTTTTTGTTGATGATAGCAGAATATAAACTACCTCCAAGTCATAATTTAAGAATATCACCCTTGTAGCTCATATAGTACTGGCAATTGAGTAATGAGTAGTGCACCAATAAAGAATAGTGAACTAAGCCTTTATGAATACCAGAAAATAATGATACATTTTCTATTTGGAATCCCATTTGGAACCGATGCCTCACATCAAGTGGTTCAAAACACCCTACTCAGCCAAACTACAGATGCAACCAGATAGAAGACAATTACCAAATAGGGTATAGGTAGAGATTTGATATAGATCAAAATCTATATCAAAATATCAAAATGTAATTTTCAGAATGGCAAAATCATCATTCAGGCAAATATAAAAGGAACATGTGCTAAAATTTTTAACACATCATTTAATGAGGGAAACTCAGAATCTAGTTATATTTGTAGAAGGTTTAAATTGCTAATTGCTAAGGTAGATGGCAAATTAGATAATGTCCCACATGCCATATGATTTGGTATTGTTCATTACAGTGGACAGAAATAATATGTATCTCTATCAGACTAAAATCAACACTTAACAGGCGATGTTAAATGGGGGCTGGGGGGTGGAGGAGATAGGGTGAGGTTGGTAAAAGGATAAAAGTGTACAAATTTTCAGCTATAAGATGAATAAAGTCTGAGGATCTAATGTAAAATTGTGGTGACTATAGTTGCTAACACGCTATTATATAATTGAAATTTGTTAAGACAGTAGAACTTAAATGTTCTCACGTGTGTTTGTGTGTGTGTGTGTGTGTGTGTGTGTGTGTGGTGATGGATGTATTAATTAACTTGATGAGGGAAATCCTTTAACAATGTATACGCAATCAAATAACCATGAAGTGTACTTTAAATGTCTTACAATTTTAAATGTCAGTTATACCTCAATAAAACTGAGTTAATAAAAAAAAAAGTAGATTCCTAGACACACACACACACACACACACACACACACACACACACAGAAAAAGTGATATCAGTAAGTCTTAGATATTTAATCAATTATAAACAAAGAGATGACCTAATACTTTTCCTTAGACAATACATATGGAAGCAAAGCCCCCATATAAAGAAAGGATTCCCATCGTTCTGTCTTATTTCCAAGTGTCAAACAAATTTTCTTGATAAGAGAACTGAAAGTAGTGAAATTCCATAGTCTTTACTGGAAGAAAAAAGTATACCATATTCCCTAAAACAAAACAAAACAATACAGTTTATTGTGGATGGTGTGAGAAGACACAATCGACTAAGATGGCTTGACTCTGAGGATGCTTTGAGGAGCTGAGCATGAAGCGATGTACATAAGTCTCAGGGAATCATTTTGCAATTTGAAGTTAACGCAAACATGCTTAGAATTTGAGTTGTTTTATGATGGAACAAGCTGTAGTGAAAGCTAGGACAAGTAGTGAAATCACTATTAATGAAGGTCCAAAAGATGTGCATTTGTGGAGTCTGACCAAAGGTTTTTCTAATTTCTGGGTAAAATCTCACTTTCTGTAAATCCATGCTTTTTAATTCCAAAGAAAAAAAGTGTGTGGCATTAGCTTGACTCTTTCTTGTGTAATTTATACTCTATCAAATTACTCTTTCTGTATTTGAATTCATTATTATAATTATTTGTTTACTTTTCTTTCCTTGTTAAGATTTCATCCATTGCTCTGCACACTGTTTTTTTTTGTGTTATTTTTTATGTTAAGTGAGTATGTGTGCTAGTTATGAAAATTTGATGCCTGGATAATTGCCCCAAGGCACAGGGGATTATGCTGTAAATATTTCAGAAATGGTATGTAATCTAATGTAAAAAACTCTATGGAAAGTAAATCTTATGTAGAAAAAAATATCCTTACAAGAGTACAATGGATGTATGTACTTGGGGGCTTATAAGTCTTTAAAAAGCATATATACTGGTTTTCATGGCTGTTTAGGTGTAAAGGTAGGTGATGGTAATGTTTATTGGCCTGAGGTTTGTGAGATAGTCAACATTAAGAAAAGGAAATTACATTTGATTCAAAAGACAATAAAATACTAAATGACTAATACAGACAGCATAATCCTG
Source organism: Grampus griseus (assembly GCF_964374135.1). NCBI lineage: Eukaryota > Metazoa > Chordata > Mammalia > Artiodactyla > Delphinidae > Grampus > Grampus griseus. The sequence continues at coordinate 37,572,615 of NC_139012.1, read as the reverse complement.
GAGGTTCAGGCTGCAGATAAGATTACAGTTACCTGATAAAGTAAACCACTATACTGGTCATGATTATATATAATGTGCAATTCCATTAAGCTGGCATATAGTTCCTAAAAGCACTTTTTTTTTGGTATGAAATTCCTAACAATGTGCCTTTACCTGCTTTAATTGTTTATATATGTGACCTGTAATAAGACTGTAATGTCATCATTTTTATTCTCTAGAGTGTTTAGGATTTTGAGTTGCATGTTAAAAATATTTATAGATTCTATTGAATAGCTCAGAAATTGAGGAAATAAGGGTTACTGCATTTTATATTTTAAATTAATCAAGCTGTAAAGATTTGTAAGGCTTTTGACCAAACAAAAGCTACTCTGAATGTTAATGAAACTTGTTTGAAAAGTACTCCCCAGGAACTGATAATCAGGAATCTTTTCCCTTTCACACAATCGTATATCCTGATTTTAATATCATAATTTGGTTTCTGCCTGATTAGATATTTTCTGTATAAGCTGGTATTTTCACTACATTTAGTCACATGGAATATTTTCCTGGAGGATATTGTTTGTTTATTTTTAATTTCATTTATTAATTCTTCTTTCTTCACTAAAACAAAATAATTTTGAACACTTGTCACTATGTGTAATCCAAATCACAATCCCCTCTATGATCCAAAATATTTTTTCCTTGTTTCTTTTAATTAACTAATATGTCAGTCAGAGTTGCACTGCATGTGTTTTTACCCATTATCACTGTCTGTATAGACTTTTAGTTTAATCTGTATGTATATTACATTTACCTAATTCTTTGGTAAGTGTAGGTTTTTGTGTCTACGCAAGGGTAGGAAAGTATTTAGAAAATCTATGCTTTCCTCATGAAGTCTTTTATAAAACCTTTTAAAATCTTAAGAAGAACAATACTGCCATCTTAAGGCAACTTTATTTTTTTAGAAATATCACAAACTTTTGTTACACATTTTAAGTGTTTATTCCACGTTTTCATATACTATGTATAACCCAAACTAATTTAAAAGAAATAACCTAATTTATCATAGGGGGGAGGTCAGTATATATGTGATTTTGGAGAATGGGGCACATGCAATCAAGCACACATCTTGGTAGAAGGTTACTGTTAGTCACAGGGAACGGATATTTCAGTTAATAATTTTAGTGCTTTTCTAACTATGAGAAGATGCAAGAATTTGGGTCCCTAAAATTTTCTCCTGAAAATATCTAACTATTTGAAGGCCTGTTCTGCCAGTTTTCACAGAGCACAGAGTGTTTCATTCTTGATCTCAGCGCTGAGTTCCTTTCAGGGTGTGCTGAAAGACAGCAACTGCAGTGGCTAGTGACTTAATTCTTACAGAGCCAGTGGTGAGCAACATTCTTTAGTTGGCATCATTAAGTAACCTGATGAGTATATAACACTTCGTTTTACCATCTTTATCTCATTAGTCTACAAATATTCTATGCTTCTTTCATAAGGCACACTCACTTTTCCCTGAACATATCTTCACTTGGTTCCTTTTATCCTCCATTTGTAATAATGTTTCTTATATTTTGAAAAACCTCTTCTCTCTTTGCTAGTAGAGATCCTGATAATCCTTCATAATTCAGCGTAATTGCTATATCCTCTATATAGTCTTCTGTCTTTATAGTCAAACCTGTTAAAGTAAATTCCACTTTTTAAAAATTTGCTTATTATACTTTGAATCTCTGCTACATCATCAATAATGTTTGCAATGAGATACGATAATTAGATTTGTTAGGAAAAGCAATGAGTTTTATTCATAATTTTACTCTACATTTTCTAATATGGAGTTCTGTGTACATTTTCATGACTAGCATACTGGATTTGTAATAAAAAATACAAGTACTGAAACTTGAATTTTAGCTCTTTTTTGTCTGTGTGACTCTAGAGAAAATTACTTAATTTCTCCAATCTTCTGTTTCCTTAAGTAAGGGACAAAGGCAATATTTTTCTCAATGACACCACATAGTGGTTACCAGAAATACAATTGTTAAAATACTCAATTTATAAATATATGCTCTTATTATTAATGATCAATTGACTACTTTTCTGTCTCACTCCTTAAGTACACATCTTCACTATTTCACATCCTAAGAAACATCTTCAGAATACTTTCTAAATCACATATCCCCTCTTCCTCTTGAGTCTTTTCCTCTCAACTAGATCTTCGTTAATCTATATATGTATCATATCTATCCTAAATGACCTTCTGTCAGAGTTCTCACAACTCTTACAAATATTGTTGATAAATTATTTTTCTTAAAGCAGTTCTGAATCTCAATTTTCTGTTAAAAAAATCTGTCATGAATATCAATTGCTTATGCAATCAACTATAAAAACTTTAGCTTAGCAGCCAAAAACTTCAAAATATGAACTTAAGTTGAATAGCTATTGAAAAATAACACAAACTTCCTAATGTTTTTACTTTATTCTTGCTGTTTTCTTTCCAGAAATGTATTCTCTATGTCTCATATATGTTCAATGCTTAACCTAAATAGATTTTTCTACATACTAATATTTCCTTCAGAAATTTTTTTTTCCTTTTCAAATTTCTAGAATTCCTTATTTCTTATTACTGTAAGACATTTCTACCTGTATTTTCATATTACAGCTCTTTATGTGCATGGATTTTCTCCTTTACCAAATGTATTTTCCACATTTCTATAATGACAATACTGTGTTTTGTATATGAGGAGTGCCCCACTTCAAAGAATTAAAAAGTTAAGTTAGTTTAAAATCAAGTAAACTGCATTGCAGTAGAATGCATTTAGGAACTTTATATTTTCAAGTGAAAGATGGAAAATTAGCTCAGAAGTTTATTAAATATGAGCCCTGTGTTAGCTGTGGACTTGCTCTATCTACCTAATCTATCTATCTAAAACTAGGGACAAATAGTAAAAGTTCTTGTCTGCAAAAGTGTTTGAACATTTTCCTTCCCTTCCATTCAACCCCTCCTCCTCTTCCCCTCCTCCTTCTCCTCTTACCTCTCCTTCTTCCATTTTCTTGTTCCTCTTTCTCTTCTCCTTTTGCTGTCATTCGCAGTTGTACACCTAGCACTAAGACCTTGAAGGGCATTTAGTAAATACCAATATATATTTGTTGAATGAACTCTTCTCTGAAAGCTATGAGTTCTTGAATGTCCTCTAAAATATTAAACTCTGAGAATGACATAATGAAATGCATATTCAGAAAACTCTTTGGCAGTATATTAGACATAGGCAAACCTAAAAAGCAGAAAGATATGTTAGGTACTCTTTCTCAATTGTGGTAGAAAGTAATGAGGGCCTGAATAAAAAAAAAATGACTGGGTATGCGATTGACTATTATTATAGGTAACAAGAAAGTAGAAGCATGGTTATGTGACTGATTACATGAGATTGAATAGGTGAAAAGATAAACTCCAGGACATATCTGTCAGGTCTTTGGCTTGAGCAACCAAGTTGATGACACTCTTGATCCCTAAGATAAGCAAAGAAAGAGGAACCTGCTGGGTCTGTAAATGTTAGATTTAGTTTGGGGTATATCTGGGTGTAAAACTTTCACAATGACCTAGTGACACTTTGAAAGCAGACTAACATTGGTATGTGGATTGAGTTCATTGACCTACTTGGAAGTTTTAGAATCTTTCCCGTTAAATGATAATAACAATAATTTATTAATTAACAATCTCACAGTCCAATTGGCTCTTCAAGAAACAGAGTAAATGAAATGAGGTTTATAATTTTTTCAGTGATTTCAGAGTCTTCCTGCTTATATCTTCCTGAAGTTCAACTTTTACAGTATGTAAAATACTTTTTAAATGTTTGGGTATATTGGCTTATATTTGTAGTTTTTTTTGTGTGTGAACATTTTATACTCCAGAATATATACCTTTGATTTTTAGTACCCACAAAGATGTCTTATATATAAAAATGTATTTGTTTACGTCTGATATCAAAGCTAAAGAACTTTCCATAAAGTCTTATTTTCTCTAAAATTCTTTAATTTAATGTATAATAATCAAACATATTTTACTTGTTTATTCTCCAACTTATTACCTCTAGTTTGTAGACAAAAATATGCCAATGTAAGTGTTTTGAGAGCTGAGTTTATGTTGATGATTGTACTTCAGTGATGTTGATAGTGGGTCTGCGCTGTCATAGTGTCAGGAATGTTATGAAAAGGGATACTTTAAAGGTATTAAAGGCCTTGCTTTAAGGAGGGACTTGGAGGGTAGTGGTCTCACAGTGATCTGTAGAGCCCACAAAATGAATGAGTTCGAATACAGTCCTAAGGATAAATATATAATTGAGGTTTAATATTGATAGTCAGACTTGAAAAATAACAGAAAGAATAAATTAGGTTCAGCATACAATTAATGGTACATCAGCAAAGACCTATACCTATACCTATATGTAATGATTTCTCTTTTACTTTGTTTTAAATGGATTTTATGCCAGTTAAATAACTTCACTGTAACACCACAGCTATAAAACATTGACCTCTGAACCAAATATTTTAGATATAAGAAAAAATACTCATGAGATCTTTCATTTAAAAAAAAAAGATTTCATTCTGGTGGAGGCTTCAAGAAATAAATTAGAGTCTAGTTTGGCCACTAAATTAAAGATAACATTCTCTGGACAGTAGAATCTATCCACAACCATAATCCATAAAACTCCTCTAGCAGTTTGAATGTTATAAATGGAATTTGTAATCATTCCAGCAGACTCACCTGAAGGATGAATATCAGTTCCAAATCTTTCAAAACTATATTCTCATATAGGAAGCGGGGAGGGGGAGCATAGGTGTAACATTTTGCTATCTACTTGATTTTCCCGAAGTCAGAACTAACTACTGGATAATATTCTTTAAAGCATATCATATACACACAGTGGTGGAATGTTGGTAATGTGTCAATTAATGAGAATTTATAATTGAAATAGCATTGCCACAATAGTCATTATCTTTTCCATTCTAATCCATTGCTTGCCTATCTGCCTGAGTGCCATCTCTAGATCTAGACAGGAGTAGTTTTAGTGTATTCAGAGCTACTGAATTCCAAATTGAATTCAGTCTGTTTAAAGAGATTTCTTCTCATATATCCTATGCTTCTTGCTTCTTCTTCTTCTTTTTGCATGCATTTGTCTATACTGAGTGCACCATTGCCTGAAACAATCAAGTGCAACTTTAGCACATAGATGACACTCAAATAAGCATTTAAAATCTAAGGTAACCAAATGGTTGTTACCTCCAGAAATTGTCAGTTGATCTGAATTTCAGGTAGGAATTATTATCATATATTTGAAATCCATGCCTTGTAAGTCAACATTAAGATTGACTGTATCCAATGGATCATTTAAGACTGCCTGCGATTATTCAGCTTTATTATTAGTCACTGGATCCACCTCTTGATCTGCAATATTTTCAAAGTCACAACATAAATTTCCTCATATGATATAAATACAATATGATATTTATATTGGGAAGAGTCACTATCTAACTGAATTGTTTATTTTTATTTATTGGGAAAAAACAAGGAAGATAAGTGTATTTATGAAAAGAGAATTAAGAAATAATACTAAAAGTAAGTAGCCCACATGTCCGCTTTTGGGCAGACTGCCACCTCGGAACAGTCAGTTAGCTCTGATTTTCCAGAATAAACTCTAAGTGGTTTTCTTTTTTTTTTTTTTTAACAAATTTTTATTTCTCTTTTATTTTATTTCAACTGATTCATTTGACATATACAACTATCATTTTCAGAGTGGAGATTCATCACTGGAGAAATGAATACATAGGAAAATTTAGATCATAGGAGGAAATTTACCAGGATGGCTATAAGGAGCTGACTGCATTGATTCACTTTTTTTTTCATTGATACACTTTTTTTTATATATATATTTTTTTATATATATATATTTTTAACATCTTTATTGGGGTATAATTGCTATACAATGGTGTGTTAGTTTCTGCTTTATAACAAAGTGAATCAGTCATACATAAACATATGTTCCCATATGTCTTCCCTCTTGCGTCTCCCTCCCTCCTACCCTCCCTATCCCACCCCTACAGGCTGTCACAAAGCACCGAGCCAATATCCCTGTGCCATGTGGCTGCTTCCCACTAGCTATCTACCTTACTACGTTTGTTAGTGTGTATATGCCCATGACTCTCTCTCGCCCTGTCACAGCTCACCCTTCCCCCTCCCCATAACCTCAAGTCCGTTCTCTAGGAGGTCTGCATCTTTATTCCTGCTTTACCCCTAGGTTCTTCATGACATTTTTTCCCTTAAATTCCATATATATGTGTTAGCATACGGTATTTGTCTTTTTCTTTCTGACTTACTTCACTCTGTATGACAGACTCTAGGTCTATCCACCTCATTACAAATAGCTCAATTTCGTTTCTTTTTATGGCTGAGTAATATTCCATTGTATATATGTGCCACATCTTCTTTATCCATTCATCCGATGATGGGCACTTAGGTTGTTTCCATCTCCGGGCTATTGTAAATAGAGCTGCAATGAACATTTTGGTACATGACTCTTTTTGAATTTTGGTTTTCTCAGGGTATATGCCCAGTAGTGGGATTGCTGGGTCATATGGTAGTTCTATTTGTAGATTTTTAAGGAACCTCCATACTGTTCTCCATAGTGGCTGAACCAATTCACATTCCCACCAGCAGTTCAAGAGTGTTCCCTTTTCTCCACACCCTCTCCAGCATTTATTGTTTCTAGATTTTTTGATGATGGCCATTCTGACTGGTGTGAGATGATATCTCATTGTAGTTTTGATTTGCATTTCTCTAATGATTAATGATGTTGAGCATTCTTTCATGTGTTTGTTGGCAGTCTGTATATCTTCTTTGGAGAAATGTCTATTTAGGTCTTCTGCCCATTTTTGGATTGGGTTGTTTGTTTTCTTGTTATTGAGCTGCATGAGCTGCTTATAAATTTTGGAGATTAATCCTTTGTCGGTTGCTTCATTTGCAAATATTTTCTCCCATTCTGAGGGTTGTCTTTTGGTCTTGTTTATGGTTTCCTTTGCTGTGCAAAAGCTTTGAAGTTTCATTAGGTCCCATTTGTTTATTTTTGTTTTTATTTCCATTACTCTAGGAGGTGGGTCAGAAAGGATCTTGCTGTGATTTATATCATAGAGTGTTCTGCCTATGTTTTCCTCTAAGAGTTTGATAGTTTCTGGCCTTACATTTAGGTCTTTAATCCATTTTGAGCTTATTTTTGTGTATGGTGTTAGGGAGTGATCTAATCTCATACTTTTACATGTTCCTGTCCAGTTTTCCCAGCACCACTTATTGAAGAGGCTGTCCTTTCTCCACTGTACATTACTGCCACCTTTATCAAAGATAAGGTGTCCATATGTGCATGGGTTTATCTCTGGGCTTTCTATCCTGTTCCATTGATCTATCTTTCAGTTTTTGTGCCAGTACCATACCATCTTGATAACTGTAGCTTTGTAGTATAGTCTGAAGTCAGGGAGACTGATTCCTCCAGTTCCTTCTTTTGTTCTCAAGATTGCTTTGGCTATTCGGGGTCTTTTGTGTTTCCATACAAATTGCAAAATTTTTTGTTCTAGTTCTGTGAAAAATGCCAGTGGTAGTTTGATAGGGATTGCATTGAATCTATAGATTGCTTTGGGTAGTAGAGTCATTTTCACAACGTTGATTCTTCCAATCCAAGAACATGGTATATCTCTCCATCTATTTGTATCATCTTTAATTTCTTTCATCAGTGTCTTATAATTTTCTGCATACAGGTCTTTTGTCTCCTTAGGTAGGCTTATTCCTAGATATTTTATTCTTTTTGTTGCAATGGTAAATGGGAGTGTTTTCTTGATTTCACTTTCAGATTTTTCATCATTAGTATATAGGAATGCCAGAGATTTCTGTGCATTAATTTTGTATCCTGCCACTTTACCAAATTCATTGATTAGCTCTAGTAGTTTTCTGGTAGCATCTTTAGGGTTCTCTATGCATAGGATCATGTCATCTGCAAACAATGACAGCTTTACTTCTTCTTTTCCGATTTGGATTCCTTTTATTTCCTTTTCTTCTCTGATTGCTGTGGCTAAAACTTCCAAAACTATGTTGAATAAGAGTGGTGAGAGTGGGCAACCTTGTCTTGTTCCTGATCTTAATGGAAATGCTTTCAGTTTTTCACCATTGAGGATGATGTTTGCTGTGGGCTTGTCATATATGGCCTTTATTATGTTGAGGAAAGTTCCCTCTATGCCTACTTTCTGCAGGGTTTTTAGCATAAATGGATGTTGAATTTTGTCGAAAGCTTTCTCTGCATCTATTGAGATGATCATATGGTTTTTCTCCTTCAATTTGTTAATATGGTTTATCACATTGATAGATTTGCGTATATTGAAGAATCCTTGCATTCCTGGAATAAACCCCACTTGATCATGGTGTATGATCCTTTTAATGTGCTGTTGGATTCTGTTTGCTAGTATTTTGTTGAGGATTTTTGCATCTATGTTCATCAGTGATATTGGCCTGTAGTTTTCTTTCTTTGTGACATCCTTGTCTGGTTTTGGTATCAAGGTGATGGTGGCCTTGTAGTAGGAGTTTGGGAGTGTTCCTCCCTCTGCTATATTTTGGAAGAGTTTGAGAAGGATAGGTGTTAGCTCTTCTCTAAATGTTTGATAGAATTCGCCTGTGAAGCCATCTGGTCCTGGGCTTTTCTTTGTTGGAAGATTTTTAATCATAGCTTCAATTTCAGCGCTTGTGATTGGTCTGTTCATATTTTCTATTTCTTCCTGATTCAGTCTTGGCAGGTTGTGCATTTCTAAGAATTTGTCCATTTCTTCCAGATTGTCCATTTTATTGGCATAGAGTTGCTTGTAGTAATCTCTCATGATCTCTTTTATTTCTGCAGTGTCAGTTGTTACCTCTCCTTTTTCATTTCTAATTCTATTGATTTGAGTCTTCTCCCTTCTTTTCTTGATGAGTCTGGCTAGTGGTTTATCTATTTTGTTTATCTTCTCAAAGAACCAGCTTTTAGTTTTATTGATCTTTGCTATTGTTTCCTTCATTTCTTTTTCGTTTATTTCTGATCTGATTTTTATGATTTCTTTCCTTCTGCTAGCTTTGGGGTTTTTTTGTTCTTCTTTCTCTAATTGCTTGAGGTGCAAGGTTAGGTTGTTTATTCGAGATGTTTCCTGCTTCTTAAGGTTGGCTTGTATTGCTATAAACTTCCCCCTTAGAACTGCTTTTGCTGCATCCCACAGGTTTTGGGTCGTTGTGTCTCCATTGTCATTTGTTTCTAGGTATTTTTTGATTTCCTCTTTGATTTCTTCAGTGATCTCTTCATTATTAAGTAGTGTATTTTTTAGCCTCCATGTGTTTGTATTTTTTACAGATCATTTCCTGTAATTGATATCTAGTCTCATGGCGTTGTGGTCAGAAAAGATACTTGATACAATTTCAATTTTCTTAAATTTACCAAGGCTTGATTTGTGACCTAAGATATGATCTATCCTGGAGAATGTTCCATGAGCACTTGAGAAAAATGTGTATTCTGTTGGTTTTGGATGGAGTGTCCTATAAATATCAATTAAGTCCATCTTGTTTAATGTATCATTTAAAGCTGTGTTTCCTTATTTATTTTCATTTTGGATGATCTGTCCATGGGTGAAAGTGGGGTGTTTAAGTCCCCTACTATGAATGTGTTACTGTCGATTTCCCCTTTTATGGCTGTTAGTATTTGCCTTATGTATTGAGGTGCTCCTATGTTGGGTGCATAAATATTTACAATTGTTATATCTTCTTCTTGGCTTGATCCCTTGATCATTATGTAGTGTCCTTCTTTGTCTCTTTTAATAGTCCTTATTTTAAAGTCTATTTTGTCTGATATGAGAATTGCTACTCCAGCTTTCTTTTGGTTTCCATTTGCATGGAATATCTTTTTCCATCCCCTTACTTTCAGTCTGTATGTGTCTCTCAGTCTGAAGTGGGTCTCTTGTAGCCAGCATATATAAGGGTCTTGTTTTTGTATCCATTCAGCTAATCTGTGTCTTTTGGTGGGAGCATTTAGTCCATTTACATTTAAGGTAATTATTGATATGTACGTTCCTATTCCCATTTTCTAAACTGTTTTGGGTTCGTTATTATAGGTCTTTTCCTTCTCTTGTGTTTCTTGCTAGAGAAGATCCTTTAGCATTTGTTGTAAAGCTGGTTTGGTGGTGCTGAACTCTCTCAGCTTTTGCTTGTCTGTAAACGTTTTAATTTCTCCATCAAATCTGAATGAGATCCTTGCTGGGTAGAGTATTCTTGGCTGCAGTTTTTCTCCTTCATCACTTTCAATATGTCCTGCCACTCCCTTCTGGCTTGTAGGGTTTCTGCTGAGGGATCAGCTGTTAACCTTATGGGGATTCCCTTATGTGTTATTTGTTGTTTTTCCCCTGCTGCTTTTAATATGCTTTCTTTGTATTTAATTTTTGACAGTTTGATTAATATGTGTCTTGGCATATTTCTCCTTGGATTTATCCTGTATGGGACTCTCTATGCTTCCTGGACTTGATTAACTATTTCCTTTCCCATATTAGGGAAGTTTTCAACTATAATCTCTTCAAATATTTTCTCAGTCCCTTTCTTTTTCTCTTCTTCTTCTGGAACCCCTATAATTCGAATGTTGGTGCGTTTAATGTTGTCCCAGAGGTCTCTGAGACTGTCCTCAGTTCTTTTCATTCTTTTTTCTTTATTCTGCTCTGCAGTAGTTATTTCCACTACTTTATCTTCCAGGTCACTTATCCGTTCTTCTGCCTCAGTTATTCTGCTATTGATCCCATCTAGAGTACTTTTAATTTCATTTATTGTGTTGTTCATCATTGCTTGTTTCATCTTTAGTTCTTCTAGGTCCTTGTTAACTGATTCTTGCATTTTGTCCATTCTATTGTCCATTCTATCTCCAAGATTTCGGATGAATTATTCTGAATTCTTTTTCAGGTAGACTGCCTATTTCCTCTTCATTTGTTAGGTCTGGTGCATTTTATCTTGCTCCTTTATCTGCTGTGTGTTTTTCTGTCTTCTCATTTTGCTTATCTTACTGTGTTTGGGGTCTCCTTTTTGCAGGCTGCAGGTTCGTAGTTCCTCCTGTTTTTGATGTCTGTCTCCAGTGGCTAAGGTTGGTTCAGTGGGTTGTGTAGGCTTCCTGGTGTAGGGGAATAGTGCCTGTGTTGTGGTGGATGAGGCTGGATCTTGTCTCTCTAGTGGGCAGGTTCACGTCTGGTGGTGTGTTTTGGGGTGTCTGTGGCCTTATTATGATTTTAGGCAGCCTCTCTGCTAATGGGTGGGGTTGTGTTCCTGTTTTGCTAGTTGTTTGCATAGGTTTTCCAGCACTGTGGCTTGCTGGTCGTTGAGTGAAGCTGGGTGCTGGTGTTAAGATGGAGGTCTCTGGGAGATTTTCGCCGTTTGATATTATGTGGAGCTGGGAGGTCTCTTGTTGACCAGTGTCCTGAAGTTGGCTCTCCTACCTCAGAGGCAGAGTCCTGCCTCCTGGCTGGAGCACCAAGATCTTTTCATCCACACGGCTCAGGATAAAAGGGAGAAAAAGTAGAGGGAATTAGTAGAAGTATGAGGAAAGAAAGAAGGAAAGGAGGGTAGGAAGGAAGGAAGGAAGAAAGAAGCAAAGAAGGAAAAAAGGTAAGAAAGAAAGAAAGGAGGGAGGGAGGGAGGGAGGAAGGAAGGAAGGAGGGAAAGAAGGAAAAAAGACAGAAAGAAAGAAGATACAGTAAAAATAAAATAAAGTATAATAAAGTTATTGAATTAAAAAATTCTTATTTAGAAGAAAAAAAAGGGACGGATAGAACCTTAGGACAAATGTTGGAAGCAAAGCTATGCAGACAAAATCTTACACAGAAGCATACACATACACCCTCACTAAAAGAGGTAAATGGGGAAAAATCATAAATCTTGCTGTCAGAGACCACCTCCTCAATTTGGGATGATTCGTTGTCTAAAGGAGGAAAGGAAGGAAGGAAAGAAAGAAAGAAAGAAAGAAAGAAAGAAAGAAAGAAAGAAAGAAAGAAAGAAAGAAAGAACGAAGGTAAAGTATAATAATGTTATTAAAATTAATTATTAAGAAAAAAAATTTAAACAAAAAACATGGACGGATAGAATCCTAGGACAAATGGTGGAAGCAAGACTATACAGACAAGATCTCACACAGAAGCATACACATACACATTCACAAAAAGAGGAAAAGGGAAAAAATCATAGATCTTGCTCCTAAAGTCCACTTCCTTAATTTGGGATGACTGGTTGTCTATTCAGGTATTCCACAGATGCAGGGTATATCAAGTTGATTGTGGAGCTTTAATCCGCTGCTTCTGAGGCTGCTGGGAGAGATTTCCCTTTCTCTTCTTTGTTCTCACAGCTCCCAGGGCTCAGCTTTGGATTTGGCCCTGCCACTCCGTGTAGGTCGCTGGAGGGCGTCTGTTTTTTGCTCAGACAGGGCGGGGTTAAACGAGCCGCTGATTCGGGGGCTCTGGCGCACTCAGGCCGGCGGGGAGGGAGGGGCACGGAGTGCGGGGTGGGCCTGCGGTGGCAAAGGCCGGCGTGACTTTGCACCAGTCTGAGGCGCGCTGTGCGTTCTCCGGGGAAAGTTGTCCCTGGATCCCGGGAACCTGGCAGTGGCGGGCTGCACAGGCTCCGCGGAAGAGGGGTGTGGAGAGTGACCTGTGCTCGCACACAGGCCCCTTGGTGGCGGCATCAGCAGCCTTAACGTCTCCCGCCCGCCTCTGGGGTCCGCGCTTTTAGCCGTGGCTTGCGCCCATCTCTGGATTCCGCGCTTTCAGCCGCGGCTCGCGCTCGTCTCTGGGGTCCGCGCTTTCCGCCGCGGCTCGCGCCCGTCTCTGGGGTTCGCGCTTTTAGCCGCGGCTCGCGCCCGTCTCTGGAGTTCCTTTAAGCAGCGTTCTTAAACCCCTCTCCTCACGCCCCAGGAAACAAAGAGGGAAGGAAAAGTCTCCTGCCTCATCGGCAGGTGCAGACTTTTCCCCGGACTCCCTCCCGGCTAGCTGTGGTGCACTAACCCCTTCAGGCTATGTTCAGGCCGCCAACCCCAGTCCTCTCCCTGCGCTCTGTCCGAAACCGAAACCCGAGCCTCAGAACCTCAGCTCGCAGCCCCGCCCGCCCCGGCGGGTGAGCAGACAAGCCTCTCGGGCTGGTGAGTGCCTGTCGGCACCGATCCTCTGTGCGGGAATCTCCCCGCTTTGCCCTCCGCACCCGTTGCTGTGCACTCCTCCGCGGCTTCGAAGCTCCCCCTCCACCTCCCGCAGTCTCCGCCCGCGAAGGGGCTTCCTAGTGTGTGGAAACTTTTCCTCCTTCACAGCTCCCTCCCACTGGTGCAGGTGCCGTCCCTATTCTTTTGTCTCTGTTTTTTTCTTTTTTTCTTTTGCCCTACCCAGGTACGTGGGGAGTCTTGCCTTTTGGGAGGTCTGAGGTCTTCTGCCAGCCTTCAGTGGGTGTTCTGTAGGAGTTGTTCCACGTGTAGATGTATTTCTGGTGTATCTGTGGGGAGGAAGGTGATCTCCGCGTCTTACTCTTCCGCCATCTTCCGCCTTCCCCTGGTTTTCTTTTAAAATAACAATATGTACCTGAACTTCTGAGGCTACAATTAAGTGATAGAGTATTGAATTTCAAAGAGGAACTATTTTCAGACTTGTGCTACTAGAAAGACATCCTAGGCCATTCATTAGGTTACTATAAAAGAAATTCCAAGTTAACACTCTACTGACAAAATTATGAAATAATTTTATTCTTACCACTAATTTGCTATTCTTTCTGCAAAATAGATTATTCTTTTATGCCAAAACTATTTTTAAAGCTTTATGGTAATTATAGTTTACTATTAATAATATGGATAAAATTTCTTAATGTGAGTTAACATTTTAATTCAATATTTTCATGATTGTATTAAAATCCTTAGGTTGGGGGAGCTTCAACATGGTGGAAGAGTAAGATGTAGAGATCACCTTCCTCCCCACAAATACATCAGAAATACATCTACATGTGGAACAACTCATACAGAACACCTACTGAACACTGGCAGAAGACCTCAGACCTCCCAAAAGTCAAGAAACTCCCCACATACCTGGGTAGGGCAAAAGAAAAATACAGAGACAAAAGAATAGGGATGGGACCTGCACTAGTGGGAGGGAGCTGTGAAGGAGGAAATGCTTCCAAACACTAGGAAAACCCTTCATGGGTGGAGACTGCGGGTGGCGGAGGGGGGAAGCTTCAGAGCCATGGAGAAGAGTGAAACAACAGGGGTGCGGAGGGCAAAGCAGAGAGAATCCTGCACAGAGGATCAGTGCCGACAGAGCTCACCAGCCTGAGAGACTTTTCTGCTCAACCACCGCGGCAGGTGGGGGCTGGGAGCTGAGGCTTGGGCTTCAGAGGTCAGATTCCAGGGAGAGGACTGGGGTTGGATGCCTGAACACAGCCTGAAGGGGGCTAGTGCACCACAGCTGGCCAGGTAGTCCAGGAAAAAGTATGGAGCTGCCAAAGAGACAAGAGACATTTTCTTGCCTCTTTGTTTTCTGGTGCGTGACGAGAGGGGACTAAGAGCGCTGCTTAAAGGAGGTCCAAAGACAGGCGTGAGCAGCGGCTATCAGCACGTACCTTAGAGACGGGCATGAGACACTAAGGCTGCTGCTGCAGCCACCAAGAAGCCTCTGTGCAAGCACAGGTAACTATCCACACCTCCACTCCTGGGAGACTGTGCAGCCAGAAACTGCCAGGGTCCTGTGATCTAGAGACAACTTCCTGGGGAGAACACATGGTGCACCTCAGGCTGGTGCAACATCATGCTGGCCTCTGCTGTCACAGGCTCCCCCTGCGTTCCATACCCCTCCCTCACCCTGGCCTGAGTGAGCCAGAGCCCCTGAATTATCTGCTCCATTAACCCTGTCCTGTCTGAGCGAAGAACAGTTGCCCTCAGGTGACCTACACACAGAGGCGGGGCCAAATCCAAAGCTGAACCTCAGGAGCTATGTGAACAAAGAAGAGAAAGGGAAATCTCTCTCTCCCAGTAGCCTCAGGAGCAGTGGATTAAATCTGCACAATCAACTTGATGTACCCTGCTTCTGTGGAATACCTGAATAGACAACGAATCATCCCAAATAGAGGAGGTGGACTTTGGGAGCAATGATAGATATATATATAATCCCCTATTTCTCTTTTTGTGAGTCTGTATGTGTATGCTTCTTTGTGTGATTTTGTCTGTATAGCTTTGCTTTTACCATTTGTCCTAGGGTTCTGTCTGTCCGTTTTTTTTATTTGTTTGTTTTTACTATACTTTTTAGCACTCGTTATCATTGGTGGATTTCTTTCTTGGTTTAGTTGCTCTCTTCTTATCTTCTTGCATTTTTTTTATTATTTAAAATTTTTTTTAATAATTGTATTTTATTTTAATAACTTTTTTATTTTATCTTCTTTCTTCTTTCTTTCTTTCTTTCTTTCTTTCTTTCTCTCTCTCTCTCTCTTCCTTCCTTCCTTCCTTCCTTCCTTCCTTTCTTTCTTTCTTTTCTTCTTTCTTTTCCTCCCTTTTATTCTGAGCCTTGTGTATGACAGGGTCTTGGTGCTACAGCCAGGTGTCAGGACTGTGCCTCTGAAGTGAGAGAGCCATGTTCAGGACATTGGTCCACAAGAGACCTCCCAGCTCCACCTAATATCAAATGGTGAAAATCTCGCAGCGATCTCCATCTGAACGCTAAGACCCAGCTCAACTCAATGACAAGCAAGCTCCAGTGTTGGACACCCTATATGAAACAAGTAGCATGACAGGAACACAACCACACCTATTAGCAGAGAGGGCTGCCTAATATCATAATGAGTCCACAGACACCTCAAAACACACCACCAGACATGGACCTGCCTAGCAGAAAGACAAGATTCAGCCTCATCCACCAGAACACAGACACTGGTCCCCTCCACCAGGAAGCCTACACAACACACTGAACCAACTTTAGCCAATGGGGACAGACACCAAAAACAATGGGAACTAAGAAACTGCAGCCTGTGAAAAGGAGACCCCAAACACAGTAAGTCAAGCAAAAAGAGGAGACAGAAAAAAACACAGCAGATGAAGGAGCAAGGTAAAAATCCACCAGACCTAACAAATGAAGAGGAAATAGGCAGTCTACCTGAAAAAGAATTCAGAATAATGATAGTAAAGATGATCCAAAATCCTGGAAATAGAATGGAGAAAATAAAAAATACGTTTAACAAAGACCTAGAACTAAAGAGAAAACAAACAGTGGTGAACAACACAGTAAATGAAATTTAAAATTCTCTTGGAGCGATCAATAGCAGAATAGCTGAGGCAGAAAAACGGATAAGGGACCTGGAAGATAAAATAGTGGAAATAACTACTGTAGAGCAGAGAAAAGAAAAAAGAAGGAAAAGAATTGAAGACAGTCTCAGAGACTTCTGGGACAACATTAAATACACCAACATTTGAATTATATGGGCCCCATAAGAAGAAGAGAAAAAGAAAGTGACTGAGAAAATATTTGAAGAGATTGTAGTTGAAAACTTCCTAATATGGGAAAGGAAATAGTTAATCAAGTCCAGGAAGCACAGAGAGTCCCATACAGGATAAATCCAAGGAGAAACACACCAAGACACATATTAATCAAACTATCAAAGATTAAATACAAACAAAAATTATTAAAAGCAGCAAGGGGGAAAAAAAAAACAAGTAGCATACAAGGGAATCCCCATAAGGTTAACAGCTGAACTTTCAGCAGAAATTCTGCAAGTGAGAAGGGAGTGGCAGGGCATACTTAAAGTGATGAAGGGGAAAAAACTACAACCAAGATTACTCTACCCAGCAAAGACCTTGTTCAGATTTGACAGGGAAATTAAAACCTTTACAGACAAGCAAAAGCTGAGAGAGTTCAGCACCACCAAACCAGCTTTACAACAAATGCTAAAGGAACTTTTCTAGGCAGGAAACACAAGAGAAGGGAAAGACTGACAAAAACAAACCACAAACAATTAAGAAAATGGTACTAGGAACATATATATCAATATTACCTTAAATGTAAATGGATTAAATGCTCTAACCAAAAAACATAGACTGGCTGACTGGATACAAAAACAAAACCCATATATACTCTGTCTACAAGAGACTGACTTCAGACATAGGGAAACATACACACTGAAAGTGAGGGTATGGAAAAAGCTATTCCATGAAAATGGAAATCAAAAGAAATCTGGTGTAAAATTCTCATGTCAGACAAAATAGACTTTAAAACAAAGACTATTACAAGAGACAAAGAAGGACACTGCATAATGATCAAAGGATAAATCCAAGAAGAAGATATAAAAATTGTAAATATTTATGCACCCAACATAGGAGCACCTAAATACATAAGGCAAATACTAACAGCCATAAAAGGGGAAATCAACAGTAACACAATTATAGTAAGGGACCTTCACATCCCACTTTCACCAATGGACATATAATCCAAAATGAAAATAAATAAGGAAACACAAGCTTTAAATGACACATTAAGCAAGATGGACTTAATTGATATTTATAGGAAATTCCACCCCCCCAAAAAGCCAGAATACAGTTTCTTCTCAAGTGCTCATGGAATATTCTCCAGGATAGATTATATCTTGGTCACAAATCAAGCCTTGGTAAATTTAAGAAAATTGAAAACCTATCAATATCTTTTCCAACAACAATGCTATGAGACTAGATATCAATTACAGGAAAAGATCCATAAAAAATACAAACATATGGGGACTAAACGATACACTACTTAATAACTGAGAGATGACTGAAGAAATCAAAGAGGAAATCAAAATAACTAGAGACAAACGACAATGAAAACACGATGAGCCAAAACCTAAGGGATGCAGCAAAAAGAGTTGTAAGAGGGAAGTCTATAGCCATACAATCCTACCTTAAGAAACAAGAAACATCTCAAATAAATAACCTAATCTCACACCAAAAGCAATTAGAGAAAGAAGAACAAAAAAACCCCAAAGTTAGCAGAAGGAAATAAATCATAAAGATCAGATCAGAAATAAATGAAAAAGAAATGAAGGAAATGATAACAAAGATCAATAAAACTAAAAGCTGGTTCTTTGAGAAGATAAACAAAATTGATAAACCATTAGCCAGACTCATCAAGAAAAAAAGGGAGAGGATTCAAATCAATAGAAATAGAAATGAAAAAGGAGAAGTAACAAATGACACTGCTGAAATACAAAGGATGATGAGACATTACTACAAGCAACTGTATGCCAATAAAATTGACAACCTAGAAGAAATGGAAAAAATTCTTAGAAATGCATAACCTCCCAAGACTGAAAGGAAGAAAAGAAAATATGAACAGACCAATCACAAGCACTGAAATTGAAACTGTGATTAAAAATCTTCCAACAAACAAAAGCCCAGGACCAGATGGCTTCACAGGTGAATTCTATCAAACATTTAGAGAAGAGATAAGACCTATCCTTCTCAAACTCTTCTGAAATATAGCAGAGGGAGGAACACTCCCAAACTCAGTCTATGAGGCCACAATCACCCTGATACCAAAACCAGACAAAGTTGTCACAAAGAAAGAAAACTACAGGCCAATATCACTGATGAACATAGATGCAAAAATCCTCAACAAAATACTAGCAAACAGAATCCAACAGCACATTAAAAGGATCATACACCACGATCAAGTGAGGTGTATCCCAGGAATGTAAGGATTCTTCAATATACGCAAATCAATCAATGTGATACACCATAGTAACCAATTGTAGGAGGAAAACCATATGATCATCTCAATAGATGCAGAGAAATATATCAACAAAATTCAACACCGATTTATTATAAAAACCCTCCAGAAGGTAGGCATAGAGGGAACTTATGTCAACATAATAAAGGCCATGTATGACAAACCCACAGCCTACATCATCCTCAATGGTGAAAAACTGAAACCATTTCCACTAAGATCAGGAAGAAGACAAGGTTGCCCACTCTCACCACTCTTATTCAACATAGTTTTGGAAGTTTTATCCACAGCAATCAGAGAAGAAAAAGAAATAAAAGGAATACAAATTGGAACAGAAGCACAGCTGTCACTATTTGCAGATGACATGATACTATACATAGAGAATCCTAAAGATGCTACCAGAACTACTAGAGCTAATCAGTGCATCTGGTAAAGTAGTAGGATACAGAATTAATGCACAGAAATCTCTTGCATTCCTATAGACTAATGATGAAAAATATGAAAGTGAAAATAAGAAAACACTCTAATTTACCATTGCAACAAAAAGAATAAAATACCTAGGAATAAACCTACCTAAGGAGACAAAAGACCTGCATACAGAAAATTATAAGGCACTGATGAAAGAAATTAAAGATTATACAAATAAATGGAGAGATACACCATGTTCTTGGATTGGGTGAATCAACTTTGGAAAATGACTATACTACCCAAAGCAATCTACAGATTCAATGCAATCCCTATCAAAGTACCACTGGCATTTTTCACAGAACTAGAAACAAAAATTTCACAATTTGTATGGAAGCACAACAGACGCCAAATAGTGAAAGCAATCTTGAGAAAGAAAAATGGAGCTGGAGGAATCAGGCTCCCTGACTTCAGACTATACTACAAAGCTACAGTAATCAGGACAGTATGGTACTGGCACAAAAACAGAAATACAGATCAATGGAACAGGATAGAAAGCCCAGAGATAAACCCACACACATATGGTCACCTTATCTTTGATAAGGGAGGCAGGAATATACAGTGGAGAAAAGACAGCCTCTTCAATATATGGTGCTGGGGAAACTGGACAGCTACATGTAAAAGAATGAAATTAGAACACTCCCTAACACCATACACAAAAATAAATTCAAAATGGATTAAAGATCTAAATACAAGGCCAGACACTATAAAACTGTTAGAGGAAAACATAGGCAGAACACTCTATGATATAAAACACAGCAAGAACCTTTCTGACCCACCTCCTAGAGAAATGGAAATAGAAACAAAAATAAACAAATGGGATCTAATGAAATGTAAAAGCTTTTGCACAGCAAAGGAACGTATAAACAAGATGAAAAGAGAACCCTCAGAATGGGGAAAATATTTGCAAATGAAGCAACTAAGGATTAATCTCCAAAATTTATAAGCAGCTCATGCAGCTCAATATCAAAACAACTAACAACCCAATCCAAAAAATGGGCAGAAGACCTAAATAGACATTTCTCCAAAGAAGATACGCAGACTGCCAATAAACACATGAAAGAATGCTCAACATCATTAATCATTAGAGAAATGCAAATCAAAAATACAATGAAAAATCATCTCATACCAGTCAGAATGGCCATCATCAATAAATCTACAAACAATAAATTCTGGAGAGGGTATGGAGAAAATGGAAACCTCTTGCACTGTTGATGGGAATGTAAATTGATACAGCCACTATGGAGAACAGTATGGAGGTTCCTTCAAATACTAAAAATAGAACTACCATACAACCCAGCAATCCCACTACTAGGCATATACCCTGATAAAATCATAATTCAAAAAGAGTCATGTACCACCATATTCATTGCAGCTCTCTTTACAATAGCCAAAACATGGAAGCCACCTAAGTGTCCATCAATAAATGAATGGATAAAGCAGATGTGGCATGGAATATTACTCAGCAATAAAAAGAAGCAAAATTGAGTTATCTGTAGTGAGGTGGATGGACCTGGAGTGTGTCATACAGAGTGAAGTAAGTCAGAAAGAAAAAAAACAAATACTGTATGCTAACACACATTTATGGAATCAAAAAAAAAAAAAAAGAAGTTCATGAAGAACCTGGGGTCAAGGTGGGAATAAAGACGCAGACCTACTAGAGAATGGACTTGAGGATATCGGGAGGGGGAAGGTTAAGCTGGGACAACGTGAGAGAGTGGCATGGACATATATACACTACCAAATGTAAAATAGATAGCTAGTGGGAAGCAGCCACATAGTATAGGGAGATCAGCTCAGTGCTTTGTGACCACCTGGAAGGGTGGGATAGGGAAGGTGGGAGGAAGGGAGATGCGAGAGGAAAGAGATATGGAGATATATGTATATGTGTAACTGATTCACTTTGTTATAAAGCAGAAACTAACACACCATTGTAAAACAATTATACTCCAATAAAGATGTTAAAAAATAAAAATCCTTAGGTTGACCAGCTAAGGTTAATTCTTAATTCCGGATATTAGCCAATCATTTAAAATAGCTAAATAATTGGACAAAAATTTGCCTGAACTTGCATTCTTCTAGTCAATCATTAGTTACAGCTCTGTAGTCCTTGAAACTAGATAAACGGCTTCTTTGAGGAGATTATATTTACTATATAAAAGCAGTATGTTTCTTCTTGACCTTCTCATATTTTCTTATTTTTAAAACATGTTCCTTCATTTTTAAATTTAATTTTCTTTTAAACGTAACATGAAAGAAACTGGTCTGAAATTCTTCTCTCTCTCCTGTCACAGGATAAGACCAATCTTGTCATGTCTGCTTCCTGCAGCATTGGTAAGATATATTTTATGACAGTTTTATATTTTGCTTTTCTTAACTAATTGCTTTCACCATATATAGTTACCTGTTACCATGACACAATTAAGACACAAAATCCTAGTCATTGTTATTTCTGTATACTAAAAAGATAAGCCTTGTTTTCCTTCTAAAATATCAATCAATAGTAGCTTTGCTATTTAGGATTATTCTCTGCTGTGCATTACTGCTCAGAGGGAGTGCTAGTTTTAAAATCATGTTCAGGGACCTTATGCTGACATAATGATATTGAATCTTGATGGATTGGTATCATGTAAAAACTTGAATTGCAAAAAGCCTGGACAGAATTGAAATATAAATATCATGACATTATGATGTATGAATTTATCATCAGGGAAAACACAGTTACCTGGTAAGAATTTTATTACAGTTCCATTCTAAATGATAGAGGATTGGATTCCATTATTACAATTTTATTACTCTTTTTATTTACATTTAATCCACTTCATTTATATAAAATATATTACATGGGAAAGTGGCTATTTTAAATTTACCATGGGTTAATGCATTTGTATGACTTTATTTTGGTATTACTATTCTGTTTGAAATTTTTATATGTTCATTGTTTATGAGAATGTAGAGTTTAAAAAAATTAACAAATTATTGGAAGCACAAAATCATGTGTAATTTCAGCTTTAGCCCTCAAACCAAATATTTTCCCCCTAAAATTTTGATGAAGAAATGGAGTACAAGTTCATTCTCTCTCTCTCTCTCTCTCTCTTTCTCTCTCCTTTCTTTCCCCCTCCACATTTAGCCTTAAGTTGTAGATAGAAGTTTCTCATTTTTAGTTATTTATTGAAAAATATATGTTCAAATCAATAATATTATAAATTAGAAGTGTTATTCATTTTAAAAAGTTTAGAAAATTTTTAATTGAGGGAACGTTATAAAGTGGTTAATAAGAGTATGGAAAATATTGACATTATAATTCGATTTGTATTTTTTTCCTCAAATATGAAGTGCTGAATTCTGAATTGGCATAAATGTGCATTATTCTTTAAGGTACTCAGCTTCTTTAACATTCGTTTCAGAGAATTAATAAATATTGTTTACTATGTTTTACTTGAGAAAATGAAAAGAACTATGATGAGGCAGAGTTGACATTGGGGCAGCCATTTTAGGTGGAACGGCCATCTTAGATGTTCCCAGAAACTGCACTCAGACTTTTTTGAGAAAGTTAGCTTAAGAAACAAGAAAACTCCTTTGTATCCACCATAGCCAAGACCATCTGAAGGCCGCCAGGAATGTCACCAACTGCTTCTAGCTTTTAGACTTTTACAGATTCAACTGCCAATCTCTGTACATTTGTACTTTCTTATTTGGAGGTCACCCAACAATTATTCCCCATTCCCCTCCCTTCTTGGCCATTTTTCTCAACAGAAGGCTGCCTCACCTAACCACCTTACCTCAGGTTCACAGTTCTACAACTACTTGGGTCTGTGTTCCCTGATTTTCAAATTCAAATAAAGAATTTTTGTCTTTCTCAGACTTTGCTGCCTAAAAGTTTTCTTTTGCCTTATATACTTTGGTAGATATTTCTCTAAAATTAAATGTCAGGTACCACTATTGTGTAGTCCTAGAATTAGTTTTTATAATATACTAATATCATGTATGGCAGCAGAGTTTAATAAAGCTCAGGTCTCTAAAAAATCAGTGAATTCTTTAAGAGGGGTGGTTAACATTAATAAGAAAATAATCATTTGAATGTCTTTGAATTAATGACTATAAATTCTTGGTTTCTTATTAAAGTAAGCTACCACTATTAAAAATTGAATAAGAAGATGGAATAAAAGAATTTTTGAAACTAAATTTTTTTTAAATAGAGGGGATTTCTCATGCTTAAAATTTTTAAAGAGAGAGAGAACTTATAAGAACACAACTACAGCTACAATAATAGTTTACAGGTACCTAGGAAAATGCACACTATTCAGAATCTTTTTTGTATGTGTTTTTCATTTTTTGCAGATCATATAAAAAATCGTAATGAAAAGTGAATTTTCAGCATACCTAATTCATGTATGCTTGCCCATATAAGAAAAATGCTTTTTCCCAATAATTTTTTTTGTATTAAAAAATGTAGTATCGTGAAGGAGAAAGCTGTTAATCAAAGAATACTTATTATAATTCTGCAAGAGAAACAGAGATCAGTGTTTGTAGGAGAGATGGGCTACAGTTGGAGGCAAACTGAGCTCTTTGGATTTAATGATTTGGAACAAGAAAGCTACTGAATTGTAACACAATGACCTTGAATAAACACTGTCTCCTCACTTCCCTACATGATACATCAAGATATCCTGACCCATCCATCCCATTTTTCTGTTTGGCACCTTGGCACAGTGCTGGAACAAAAAATTGAAAATAGTCCAAACTCAATTTAAAATAAGCCCCATCCATACTGTTTAAATTTGTGGCCTCCGAGGTGTCTTAGTTTTTTGCCTTTTGTAAAAATTGAAATATAGTTGATTTACAATGTCGTGTTGGTTTTGCGTGTATAGCAAAGTGATTCGGTTATACATATATATATATGTGTGTGTATATATACATATGTATATATATATATATATATTCTTTTTCAGATTCTGTTCCTTATAGGTTATTATAAGATAGTAAATAAAGTTCCCTGTGCTATACAGTTAAGAAAAAAAAAGAATACTTGTTATATATTCCAGAATATTTATGCTATCAGAATAATCTCAGTTTAGAAAATAAGGGGAAAGTTGTTAAGTAGGAATTTTAAAAATATATTTCAGGACTAGAAGGAAAATTTCTGAGCATATGAAATTATGAAAGACTGCACAATGATAACACAAAAAAATGTACGAAGTCCTACATGCCTGCAATCCTTATCCTGTTTATTAATGTGTGTAATAATTTGAGAGGTTTGGCACAAGTTACACTAACAGGTAATAGTCGCTATATTACTAAAATTAAATTAAATTTAAGTAATTTAAAATTAATTAAAATAGTACAGATTTGTTCTGATAATAAGACAGTTACATAACTTACTATCTAATGACATAGCTTAATGGAAGAAGAATGGGGTAAATTATATGTTTTCTGTAATATTTATGACATAGCCTATAATATGTAGAAGTTCATTAGGTTGTCACTCCAATAAATGTCATTCATCCTTTGTATCTCACTGGAAAGAGGTCTCTAATACAGTCACTTATCCTTGGACACCTTTAAGCATGACAGTTATAGGAGGCTATATTAAATAAAAATATATATTTCACCAATAGTTTCCTGGATTGAGTGACCCCAATGATTTCATTATTATGAATTCTTTAAGGTTGTAAGTTGCAAAATTTAAATTTGTCCTTTTTTTATTCCTGCAGTGTCTAGTTTAACTTCCTTTATAAAATTTATAAGCTATTAAGGAGTTTAATAAATGTGAATAAATTGGACAAATATAGGGAGAAAAAGTACTAAAAGTGTGTTAATAAGAAATCAAAGTTGTTTTATAAGATTACTAAATAAATTATGGCAATAATTTTACAATAAAATGTTAAGAAAAATACCACTGAGCCTGCTTTCCTTCTCAGTTTTATTGAGATATAATTGACATAACATTGTGTAAGTCTAAAGTATATAACATGATTATTAGATTTGCACATATATTGCAAGATGATTAGCACAATGTGGTTAATTAACACATCCATCATCTCACATAATTATAAAATATGTGTGTGGTAAGAATGTTTAAGATCTACTCTCTTACTTTCAGTTACTGTTAACTATAGTCACCATGCAGTATATTAAGTCCCCAGGACCTATTCATTGTAAAGGTGGAGGTTTGTGCCCTTGGACCTACCTATCCCCATTTTCCTTACCCACAAACCCTAGACCTTCTGTTCCTATTCTACTCTCTGTTTCTATTTGTTTGTGAGCCTACTTTAAGATGGAATATTTGCAATAAGGAGAAATATTTTTCAAAAAAATTAAAGCCCCCCACAATACACAATAAAATTGTACAAGAAAATTATGCTGTTTATATGTCAAAGTAAGTTCTTAAATTAGAGGAATAATTTTAAAACATTATTGAACACTTAACAAGAAGAAAATAACACAGGTTGAAATTATTCTGATCTGTAGAGGGAGAGTATGTGTTTTAGCTTATTTTTTCAGCTTAGTGATTTCAGCAGTTTTTTTTGTTTTGTTTTGTTTTTGTTGCAGTACGCAGGCCTCTCACCGTTGTGGCCTCTCCCATTGCGGAGCACATTCTCAGGACGTGCAGGCCCAGCGGCCATGGCTCATGGGCCCAGCCACTCCATGGCATGCGGGATACTCCCGGACCGGGGCACAAACCCATGTCCCCTGCACCGGCAGGCGGACTCTCAACCACTGCGCCACCAGGGAAGCCTAATTTCAGCAGTTTTAATTTAATTCATCATTGTGCACTACAAATTATATATGCTAATTTATTAAGTAGGAGGGTATTATAAAATGTTTATGAACCTGGTTAATTTGAAGATCAACACCAAGATATTTTTCTTCTTAATGGAAACGAAGTAGAGAAGTATTTCTTCTTAAATAATCTTTTCTTTACTGTTTATCATTTTTTTAAATTTAATTTTATTTATTTTTTTGTACAGCAGGTTCTTATTAGTCATCCATTTTATACACATCAGTGTATACATGTCAATCTCAATCGCCCAATTCATCACACCACCACCCCACCTGCTGCCACTTTTCCCCCTTGGTGTCCCTACGTTTGTTCTCTACATCTGTGTCTCAATTTCTGCCCTGCAAACAAGTTCATCTGTACCATTTTTCTATGTTCCACATATATGCGTTAATATACGATATTTGTTTTCCTCTTTCTGACTTACTTCACCCTGTATGACTGTCTCCAGATTCATCCACATCTCAACAAATGACCCAATTACATTCCTCTTTATGGCTGAGTAATATTCCATTGTATATATGTACCACATCTTCTTTATCCATTCATCTGTGGATGGGCATTTAGGTTGCTTCCATGACCTGGTTATTGTAAATAGTGCTGCAATGAACATTGGGGTGCATGCATATTTTTGAATTATGGTTTTCTCTGGGTATATGACCAGCAGTGGGATTGCTGTGTCATATTGTAATTATATTTTTAGTTTTTTAAGGAACCTCCATACTGTTCTCCATAGTGGCTATATCAATTTATATTCCCACCAACAGTGCAAGAGGGTTCCCTCTTCTCCACACCCGCTCCAGCATTTGCTGTTTGTAGATTTTCTGATGATGCCCATTCTAACTGGTATGAGTTGATACCTCATTGTAGTTCTGATTTGCATTTCTCTAATAATTAGTGATGTTGAGCAGATTTTCATGTGCTTCTTGGCCATCTGTATGTCTTCTTTGGAGAAATGTCTATTTAGGTCTTCTGCCCATTTTTTGATGGGGTTGTATGTTTTTGTTTTGTTTTTTAATATTGAGCTGAACTGTTTATATATTTTAGAGATTAATCCTTTGTCAACTGATTCGGTTGCAAATATATTCTCCCATTCTGAGGGTTGTCTTTTTCTCTCGTTTGTAGTTTCCTTTGCTTTGCCAAAGGTTTTAAGTTTCATTAAGTCCCATTTGTTTATTTTTGTTTTTATTTTCATTACTCTAAGAGGTGGCTCAGAAAAGATCTGGCTGTGATTTATGTCAGAGTGTTCTTCCTATGTTTTCCTCTAAGTGTTTTATAGTGTCCAGTCTTACATTTAGGCCTCTAATCCATTTTGAGTTTATTTTTGTGTATGGTGTTAAGGAGTGTTCTAATTTCATGCTTTTACATGTAGCTGTCCAGTTTTCCGAGCAGCATTTATTGAAGAGACTGTCTTTTCTCCACTGAATATCCTGCCTCTTTTGTCAAAGATTAGTTTACCATAGGTGCACAGGTTTATGTCTGTGCTGTCTATCCTATTCCATTGATGTATATTTCTGTTTTTGTGCCAGTACCATATTGTCTTGATTACTGTAGCTTTGTAGAATAGTCTGAAGTCAGGGAGTCTTATTCCTCCAGCTCTGTTCTTTTTGCCTCAAGACTGCTTTGGCTCTTTGGGGTCTTCTTTTTTTTTTTTTTTTTTTGTGGTATGCAGGCCTCTCACTGTTGTGGCCTCTCCCATTGCAGAGCACAGGTTCCAGATGCGCAGGCTCAACAGCCACTGATCACGGGCCTAGCCGCTCTGCAGCATGTGGGATCTACCTGGACTGGGGCACAAACCCATGTCCCCTGCATCGGCAGGAGAACTCTCAACCACTGCCCCACCAGGGAAGCCCCTTTCGTGGTCTTTTCTGTCTCCATACAAATTTTAAGATTTTTTGTTTTAGTTCTGAAAAAAGTGCTATTGGTATTTTGATAGGCATTGCACTGAATCTGTAGATTGCTTTGGGTAGTATAGTCATTTTCACAATATTGATTCTTTCAATCCAAGAACATGGTATATCTCTCCATCTGTTGGTATCATCTTTAATTTCTTTCAATAGTCTCTTATAGTTTTCTGCATACAGGTTTTTGTCTCTCTAGTTAGGTTTATTACTAGGTGTTTTATTCTTTTTGTTGAAATGGTAAACGGGAGTGTTTCCTTAATTTCTCTTGCAGATATTTCATCTTAGTGTATAGTAAATCAAGAGAATTCTGTGCATTATTTTTGTATCCTGAAACGTTACCAAATTCATTGATTAGCTCTAGTAGTTTTCTAGTGGCCTCTTTAGGATTCTCTATGTATAGTATCATGTCATCTGCAAAGAGTGACAGTTTTACTTCTTCTTTTCCAATTTGTATTCTTTTAATTTCTTTTTCTTCTCTGATTGCTGCAGCTAGGACAACCAAAACTATCTTTAATAATACTGGTGAGAGTGTACATCCTTGTCTTGTTCCTGATCTTAGAGGAAATGCCTTCAGTTTTTCACCATTGAGAATGATGTTTGCTGTGTGTTTGTCATATATGGCCTTTATTATTTTGAGGTAGGTTCCCTCTATGCTCACTTTCTGGAGAGTTTTTATCATAAATGGGTGTTAAATTTTGTCAAAAGCTTTTTCTGCATCTATTGAGTTGATCATATGGTTTTTATTCTTCAATTTGTTAATATGGTGTATCACATTGATTGATTTGCATATATTGAAGAATCCTTGCATCCCTAGAATAAATCCCAATTGATCATGGTGTATGGTACTTTTAATATGTTTTTGGATTCTGTTTGCTAGTATTTTGTTGAGGATTTTTGCATCTATATTCATCAGTGATATTGGTCTGTAAATTTCTTTTTTGTAATATCTTTGTCTGCTTTTGGTTTCCAGCTGATGGTGGCCTCATAGAATGAGTTTGGGAGTGTTCCTTCCTCTGCAATTTTTTGGAAGAGTTTGAAAATGATGGGTGTGAGCTCTTCTCTAAATTGTTGATAGAATTCGCCTGTGATGCCATCTGATCCTGAGCTTTTATTTGTTGGAAGATTTCTAATCATAGTTTCAATTTCATTACTTGTGATTGCTCTGTTCATATTTTCTATTTCTTCCTGGTTCAGTGTTGGAAGGTTATACCTCTCTAAGAATTTGTCCATTTCTTCCAGGTTGTCCATTTTATTGGCATAGAGTTGCTTGTAGTAGTCTCTTAAGATGCTTTGTATTTCTGCAGTGTCTGTTGCAAATTCTCCTTTTTCATTTCCAATTTTTTTGATTTGAGTCCTCTCCCTCTTTTTCTTGATGAGTCTGGCTAGTGGTTTATCAATTTTTTTATCTTTTCAAAGAACCATCTTTTAGTTTTATTGATCTTTGCTATTGTTTTCTTTGTTTCTATTTCATTTATTTCTGCTCTGATTTTTTTCCTTCTGCTAACTTCAGGTTTTGTTTGTTCTTCTTTCTCTAGTTCCTTTAGGTGTAAAGTTAGATTGTTAATTTGAGATTTTTCTTGTTTCTTGAGGTAGGCTTGTATAGCTATAAACTTCCCTCTTAGAAGTGCTTTTGCTGCATCCCATATGTTTTGGATCGTAGTGTTTTCACTGTCATTTTTCTCTAGGTATGTTTTGATTTCCTCTTTGATATCTTCAGTGATCTGTTGGTTATTTAGTAGCATATTGTTTAGTTTCCATGTGTTTGTGTTTACATTTCTTTCCCTGTAATTGATTCTAATCTCATAGTGTTGTGGTCAGAAAAGGTGCTTGATATGATTTCAATTTTCTTAAATTTACTGAGGCTTGATTTGTGTGAGATGTGATCTATCCTGGAGAATGCTTCATGCACACTTGAGAAGAAAGTGTAATCTGCTGTTTTTGGATGGAATGTCCTATAAATATCAATTAAATCTTTCTGATATTCTGTCATTTATAGATTGTGTTTCCTTATTAATTTTCTTTTTGGTTGATCTGTCCATTAGTGTAAGTGATGTGTTAAATTCCTCCACTATTATTATGTTGCTGTTGATTTCCCCTTTTATAGCTGTTAGCAGTTACCTTATGTATTGAGGTGCCTTTATGTTGGGTGCATATATTTTTATAATTGTTATATATTCTTCTTGGATTGACCCCTTGATCATTATGTAGTGTCCTTCCTTGTCTCTTGTAACATTCTTTATTTTAAAGTCTATTTTATCTTATATGAGTATTGCTACTCCAGCTATCTTTTGATTTCCATTTGCAGGGAATATCTTTTCCCATCCCATCATTTTCAGTCTGAATATGTCCCTATGTCTGAAGTGGGTCTCTTGTAGGCAGCATATATATGGATCTTGTTTTTGTATCCATTCAGCAAGCTTAGGTCTTTTGGTTGGAGCATTTAATCCATTCACGTTTAAGGCAAATATCGATATGTATATTCCTATTACCATTTTTAAAATTGTTTTGGGTTTGTTTTTTTAGGTCATTTTCATTTCTTGTGTTTCCCACTTAGAGGAGTTCCTTTAGCATTTGTTGTAGAGCTGGTTTGGTGGTGCTGAATTCTCTTAGCTTTTGCTTGTCTGTAAAGCTTTTGATTTATCTCTCGAATCTGAATGAGATCCTTTTTTGGTAATGTAATCTTAGTTGTAGGTCCTTCCCTTTCATCGCTTTAAGAATATCTTGCCACTGTGTTTTGGTTTGTAGAGTTTCTGCTGAGAAATCAGCTGTTAACCTTATGGGAGTTCCCTTGTATGTTATTTGTCCTTTTTTCCTAACTGTTTTCAATAATTTTTCTTTGTCTTTAATTTTTGCTATGTGTCCTGGCATGTTTCTCCTTGGGTTTGTCCTGTATGGGACTCTCTGTGCTTCCTGGACTTGGGTGGCTCTTTCCTTTCCCATGTTAGGAAAGTTTTTGACTATTATCTCTTCAAATATTTTCTCAGGTCCTTTCTATCTCTCTTCTTCTAGGACCCCTATAATGCAAATGTTGTAGCATTTAATGTTTTCCCAGAGTTCTCTTAAGTTGTCTTCATTTCTTTTAATTCTGTTTTCTTTATTCTGTTCAGCAGCAATTAATTCCAACATTTTGTCTTCCAGATCACTTATCTGTTCTTCTGCCTCAGTTATTCTGCTATTGATGCCTTCTAGTGTAGCTTTCATTTTGGTTATTGTATCATTCCTCTCTGTTTGTTTGTTCTTTAATTCTTTTTGATCTGTGTTAAACATTTCTTGCATCTTCTCAATCTTTGCCTCCATTCTTTTTAGGAGATCCTGGATCATCTTAGCTATCATTATTCTGAATTCTTTTTCTGGAAGGTTGCCTATTTCCACTTCATTTAGTTGTTTCTCTGGGTTTTTATCTTGTCCCTCCCTCTGGTACATAACCCTCTGCCTTTTCATCTTGTCTATCTTTCTGTGAATGTGGTTTTTGTTCCACAGGCTGCAGGATTGTAGTTCTTCTTGCTGCTGCTGTCTGCCATCTGGTGCATGAAGCTATGTAATAGGCTTGTGAAAGTTTCCTGATGGAAGGGACTCTGTTTTTCTTTTTTAATGAATTCAATTTCATAAATAAAATGGTATTAGTCTGAGTAGTCTGTGTAATGTTTAAGTAACATCGCCCTCCAGGATCTCATAGTCCTAGCAAAATAAGTTCATTTCTTGCTCACACTACAAGTTGACTAAGTGACAGGAGTTCCTAACTCCCCTGTTTCTCCTTGTTTTTCAACACAAGCTAATTATATCAATGGTCTTTGGAAAGTATTTTAAGATCTACAAATTACATGGTGTTTCTTTTTTTAATATTTCATGAATTAGAAAATAAATCTTTACATACTTATTCTTCTAAAAAAATATTGTCTATATTTTAGGTCTGGCCTTAGACATCCTTCAATTAAATTTATCTGTTAAGTTAAAAGCTGCCTAATTATAAATTCTTTCAAAATTAGTTAATTTCAAGTTCCTGCATCAGCCCACCCCAAATTGTCATTATATCAATTTGAAATGGTTTTGTTTTTTGCTACTAGCATCTGAGTCACCTATCAGAAAAATAATTAGAATAAATAATGGTGTAACACTTTCTAAGATCATATTACTTATAAATAATAATTTAGAAATTCAAAGAATGTTAAGCCAATTATTATTTTAATTTCCCTAACTCTATCTTTACACTAATTTAAATACTCACTAATCACCTATTTTGTACTATATTTCTTGGAAAAATTATTTTCTCAAAATATGAAAGATTTTCCCTATCATTTTATAAAAACAAGAATTCAGCCAATCACTTTTTGGCTTTATTATTAATTATATTGTTATTAATTAGATTATGTTTTATTAAAAAGTCACCTACAAAAGAGAGTTCAGTGTCAATAAGTTAATATCTCTATCAAAATTAAATAGAAATTTTAAATGTTTACACAAGAAAAATCACTAAAGTAGATTATACACTCTGAAATTTACAGAGATTCAATGCTGTCTTCAAATTATTTAAAATTTATATAAAATATTATTTCCATTAGGAAAATAGATGTATAAATTATAACTAATAGCTCAAGTGATGTAAAAGATATTTCAAATGTTTTTAAAGCTTCAAGTCATTACTGAAAACTAAACTTACTAGAACTATCCTATCTCTGTTGCAAGTATATTGTTTAAAAAAATCAAAATTCACATAAAATGAAAAAAACTAATTTTTAGGAATCAATGTTTTTAACAAGCAACAAAGCAATTTTGCTCTTTCAAAATGGGTTCTTAAATTTATTATTTAAATGGATGTTTACCATCCTACTGTTGACTGAAAAAAAAATTCACAATGTGAGAGTTGTGAGTTAAGTTTTACTTGGGGCAAAATGAGGACTATAGCCTGGGAGACAGCATTTTAGTTAGTTCCGAGAAACTGCTGCAGAGAGGTGGGGGAGAAGGTCAGTATATATATGATTTTGATTAAGGGGGAATACATGCAATCAAGCACATATTTTTTTGCAGAAGGTAACTGCTAGTCATGAGGAGCAGACGTCACCATGAAGGATTTTAGTGCTTTTCTAGATATGAGGAGATGCAAGAATTGGGCTCATAAAATGTTCTCCTGAAAATATCTAACTATCTGAAGAGATTTTCTGCCAGGTTTTCTCAGAGCACAGAGTGCCTCACTCCTGATTTCCACCCTGTACTCCTTTCAGGGGGTGTTGAAGCTCAGCAGCTGCAGCAGCTCATGATTTAATCCTTGTAGATGTAGCTGGCAAGTGCCAATTTGTAGTTGGCACTAACTTATATCAATGAGTAAAGGAAACAATAATGTGTTTCCATGTAAAAAAGGTTGTTCTTACTGGAAACCTCTTCCTTAGGAAGTTAACATACAGTGATTAAGAACAAATAGTTGTTATAGCAAAGACTAGGCTTACAGAATTAGTTTGGCCACAGTTACTGGGAATGTGGTTTTGGTAACATATTAAGTCACTCAATCTCTCAGTAACTTCACCAGTGAACTTTGGGTAATAATGAAAATATTTAATGATTGTTAGAAAATTTAGTTAGTGTGTGGAAATCTATTAACACAGTGCCTGTCAATGAGGTAGATTTATTTACTACTATTATAATCATTATTTTTACAATTATATAACAGTTGACCATTTTTGTCATCAAAAAAAATCTCCCTAAAAGGAACGTTATTTTTTAAATTATTAAGTAATAAAATAGAGATGTTTTTATATTCAACTGACATTTATATGGTAAAGGAAATACATAGTCAATAGCATTAAAAACTCAGTGCCAGTTTAGACACACAAAAATAAAAACAGCTAAGAAGTAATCTAACATTTCTGGTTTTAATGACATTTAAAAAGACTGATATATTTTTGGATAGTGAGAATTTTTTAAGTCAATAAAAAGTAGTTTAAGCTTATTTTAGATTTATTAATTTTTATAGAACATAAATTACTCCTTCAAAATCAGGAAAATCTCTGCTCCACAAGTTTTAAGCAGTGGCAAGAGTTTGGGTAACTTATACATCTTTATTTGATATATTTTCCTTACTTTCAAGTAAGAATAATATTAGTTACTGTGCCACAGGATTATTTTGACAATGAGGTAAACCACATATAAACCAGTAGCACCTTGTCTGCCTCACAATGAAAACTCAGTAAATTACTATGCTTATAATTAAGCTGTTTCAATGAAAATACTTATTTTTTAAATTGTTAATTTCACACTTTTTCTTTCATAAAGGAAATGGTTTAAAATATTTTGCAGAACCTTTCAACCTTTATTCATAACAATCTCATAAATTCGGTGGGTAAGTTCCATTTGAGCAAGTTTACTTCTATTGAGATTTGAAAAGTATATGTGACCTGTAATTGTTATCAGAAACAGTAACACTATTTGACAAATGACCTAATCACTCCACTCTAGAGCAACACAATTTTCTTGTTATAATGAAATATCTCTTCCAAGGGTGCATATGGATTTGAACTTCCCTGAATTTCTATAAAATTTTAGCTACTTTGTAATACAGCCTTGTCCTGAAACACTGAAATGTTCCACAAGGTAAACGCTCACCTATTTTGCTGCATGCCACACAAAAGTCACTTTCCAGGTTCATAGAATAGCTATTCTTGTGACAGTTGTCCGTTTTTGAAAATGCACAAACCTTCCTTCTTGTTGAAAAGAAACATGGAACATTCAATACCAGATATCACTCAACATTAAGAGTCTATTTTTTAAAATGGCCATATTTCCCCTGGTATCTGTCACTGGGACAACTTAGGATGAAAACTATGCTGAATTAAAACTTAAAATGCCTCAAAGTTTTATTAAAATAATCATGTTGTAGATTTTCAGAGAGATGTAATATGTTTAATTTTTTAACACAAGTTCATAAAAATAAACTATAATTTTACTGTATTAAGTATTACTTCCAATAAGGACATCCCTTGCATTTGCTTATAATTCTCTTTCATTAATCTATTACACACTTTTTTTAAACTTAAGTTTTGCCTCCTTTGGTAAGCGATTCTTGAGTACTCTGCTTGAATTCTAATTCTTTCTTTGTTATAACTCCAGTGTTACCCTGTGTAAGCTAATAGCTGATGGCATCTATTTACATTTTGGTAATTTTAAATTACACATGTTTGAAATATTCTCATGTAAAATATCAAGAAATCTCACTGTATGCACAAAATTTGAAATAATGCAAGTCCCTTCAAAATGTTTTAAATTATTATTCATACATTTAAAGCTATGGACTAAACAACTTATAAACTGCATTTAAACTATTGGCAAATGGCAGCCCCAATTTAACGAGTAAAGAAAATCATCAACAATGTGTGAATCAAGCTGTTGTTTCACTTGCATTATAATTATAATTTAGAGTAATTTAATAAGGTGTCTAATTGGCTTCCAATATTTCAATAAATGGAAGTGTGTGTTAGTACTTTAAAACCTAAACTTCAAGATAGAATAACATGTAATTAAAAGCTATAAAAAAGCTTAAAAGAAGTCCCATTCCTCTACCACTGAGTTAGAAGCAAGAACTCAATATATTTTTGTTGAAAACCAAATAAAAAGTAATGTGAATGCAGTTACAAAATTAAGCTTGCAAATATCATGTGGATGGGCAAATGAAGGAAATGATATTTGCCACATAGTTCTATGATTGAGGTTGCGATAATGCATTACTAAGTAAATGTGTATCCTAAGGTACCCTATATAATTGGTAATTTAAGGGGAGGTGATTATAAAATGCAGTATTCTACATCAGGTGTTTATTGTGCTTTAAAATTGTTTGGAGGACCTCCCTGGTGGTCCAGTGGCTAAGACTCATCATTTCCACTGCAGAGGGTGTGGGTTCAATCCCTGGTTGGGAACTAAGATCCCACATGCCTTGTGACTCAGCTAAAATAAAATAAAGTAAATTTAAATTAAATTAAATTAAATTAAAAAGTAAAATAAAACTGTTTGGAAAGGCAAAATCATGATGATCTCAGGTGGCCTCAGCTTGAAGCAGGGTTTCAGTTCCCAGCCAGTGATTGAGGTAGGGTAGCGGCAGTGAGAGCACTGAAATCTAGCCACTAAACCAGTGGTCAGTGGCAAGGCCCTGGTATTATGGCTTTACAGAAGAAGAATTCTGACAAAGTAGTGAAACAAGTAAAGTATTTATTAGGAGATAAAAAGAGCACAGTGCGTGTGGATAGATACACAGGGCGCTCAGAGAGTCGTGCCCTCGTGGCAGTTTAAATCACTTATATGGGGCATTTCTTCTGGGTTTCCTTTGGCCAATCATTTTGATTTGCCTGATTCAAGGTTCATATTTGGTATATCTCAGAATCTTCCCATGTGTGAGCATGCATCTCTTAACCAAGATGGATTCCACCGAAGAGACCTATGGGTAGTTAGCATCATTTGTCATCACCCCCCTTTTGGCATCCGATGAGCCTTTCTCCTCATGTGTAGTTGGGAAGGTCTCCTGACTTTGAGAATGTGGAATATGTGATCTCTTATCTTCTCTCTGGGCGGGGCTCAGCCTCCTCTCTCAATTGTCTTGATATTCTCGTCTCAGAGTAACGGTCCACAGGGAAATTCAACTGTTTACCCCGGGGAGCCCATCTGTTTCTTGCCTCAATGATACAATCTACAATGAAAGCACCCTCCTTACTTTACATTTATCCTTATGGGAATATTAGTCCTAAATTGTAATGCAAGTTTTTCAGGATATTTTCTACATACTTATTTATGGATATACCCACCATTGCTGGATGGAACTACAGGAATTCAGAGATCATGTGTTATTCATCTCTATTTTACCAACACCAAGAAAACACCATCAAATAGAATGCACTAAACAATGAATGAGTAAATGAATGAATGAAGTATGTAAATTTCTGCCTTGTAAATAACAAGTAACCAAATAAGTAACCAAACTTACTTACTTAATAATTTTACTTTTTGAACTGTAACAAAATAAGTAACTGAAAAATAAAAATCACACTAATGTTCAAAATATTATATTGAACTACCTAACAGGCTAAGGATAGGATATTTTCAAATAAATTATTCCACATGATAAAAATATCCTGTAAATATAGATGTATGCTTTAATATTAAATGAAAACAGCAAAAAATAAAATTTATATTGTAGCTTAATTATTAACCATTATGCTTTTATAAAAGTAAGTATAGTGTTACTAAAATATTTTTAGATACTGATTTTTTTCAGTCCTGGAAATTCGATACTTGAACAGTATTTTATTTTATGTTGTTTATTTTCTTTGTATGTTAAGTTTGGCATGCAAGAACTAGTCAAGTTTTGATCTAAAGTTTCTAAGTTTTTGTGCTGTGTTCACTGGGATGAAAAGATCAAAGCAACAGTGTTATCAAATGGAGGTTTCCCTGCTCAGCACTTAAAAAATCAATTACTCAAAAATGTCAGTAGAAAGGAAAGGTGCCTTTACGCAGAATGCTGACAATCTGGGGAGTTGGTGGACTCAGCATCCCCCAAAAACCACCTCAGAAAATTCTGTTTGGCCA
This sequence comes from Grampus griseus, assembly GCF_964374135.1. NCBI lineage: Eukaryota > Metazoa > Chordata > Mammalia > Artiodactyla > Delphinidae > Grampus > Grampus griseus. The sequence goes on along the minus strand of NC_139012.1, from coordinate 37,535,136 downwards.
TGATACTTTTAAAGGGAAAGAGGGAAGTAATCTCAGTTAATCATTGAGATAAGGAGTCATAGTCATCGCCATTCCCCTCACTGCTTGCAGGCTCCTCGGTTTCTTGTGATCTCCCCCTAGATGTTATCTTGTTCCCACTGTTTGCTCATACAGTGAGTTTGGGAGATTACTAAAGGGGAAGCTAAGGAAGACACTGGTCATCTGTTAGTTACTTATTTTTCATTTCTACTTCTTTGATCTATGGAAAGAACCAACAATTTAGGCAAGGTACAGTGTGATTAAAAGATTTGAATGGTGTGCTTGGGTGGGAGATGAGTATGGCATGGGTGTGCCTGGTTTAAAAGTTAGTTACAATATAGCTTTGCTAAAGTGACAAGAAAAGTGGCTTCCTGCTGAGGGAGTTTCCTACTTAGTCTGTATAAGACTAATAATTATTACAGTAGTGATTAAAAAACCTTAGTCTAATAATTTATGATCAGTTTTTACTGAGGGTTTTGTGTGTGTGTGTGTCTATAGTCATTGCTCTTAGAAAATTTAAAAAATCAGCTAGTTTTTTGAGGTGTTGAAGAATGGTATACTATAGTAAACAATTGAGCTAATAAGTTTAACAATTTTTAAAAAAGAATTCTAAAACCTGACAATGTTAAAAGCAATAAATAGAGCATAATCAATTTTAATAAATTGCATTTTACAAATCAAGGAGCCAAGTTGTTGAGAATCTAACTTCCTCTCCTGATTTCCTTTTTTTCTCTGCCATATCAATATAAACTAAATAAACTATTCATATGGTCTTTTATTTACATAAAAAAGTATTGCTTTTATTTCTACTGTATGTAAAACATTACCCTGGGTGTTGAGGTAGATAAAGAGAGAGTAGGATTTTTACAGTTTGGGGGCTCTTCCTAGCACCTTAAAAATAGGCAGTTGACATAAGGAGGATCTGAATTTGATTCCTAATGTTGACACTTAACTTCTTATATATACTGAGGTGAAGGATTTAACCTCCCTGAGCTGTGGTATCCTTATCTAAGAACTGGGGATAGGTTGGTTGTGAAATCTCACATATGGTGATTGTTAAAATTATAATTTTAAAACGCTTCAAATATTAAAAATAGTGCCTGACATATTGTACCTTAATAAATGCTAACTGCTATTATCATTGTATTTTTGTAATAGGAGGAAGAGATAAGTTTATAAAATCTATGAAACTGTCAAAGCAGAAATATATTAGGTGATAATGAAAGTAGCAGGCTTCTTGGGTCAAGTTATACAATCTGTGTTGGCTTTAAAATACCTGTGTAGCAAGGTTTCTAAATTTAGTTGTGTGTATTTGATATGCTAAAAGTGTGAAACCCTCACATCTTGAGCAGTTCAGTAAGACTAGAGCAAGACATGGATGGATGACTCTGACCAGATCAGGCATGCTCATATTAATATTATTATTTTCTGTGTGTGTCATGAAGTAAAAAATATTGAAAGGTTGGGGCAGAAGTGAACTAGTGGCAGAAATTTGGTGTTAAGGTGCTAAAGAAAGTGTCTTGAAGCTATATAATGGTAGGAGTGTTTTACAGAAAAGTGCTTATGAGATTATGAAGAATCATATCTTTGGTGATGATATTATATAGTGCAATTTTGGTATGATTTGCATTGGATCATCTATATGAGAGCAGAATACAATGATGGTATGGAGATGGGGATATTTAGATGGAATGGGACACTAAATTCCATCCACAGGGCAGAACTGGAAGTAGAATATCCTTCTGCCCTTCAAGGCTAAAGACCGTTAGATTATTTACTTGTATAATTTCTATCAAAATATGTATATACATAAAAAAATAGTTTATAAATTTTTATATATAACAACATTGAAACCTTTTTGCCACAATCTGAAAGTCTTAAATTATTATTTAATGTTATGTGAATAATTAAACAGTTATGATGGATACATAAACCCATAAACAGTGTTTAGATCCATTTTTTATGAATTGAAATATTTTTATTAAGATTATTTGTTTCTTTAAAGTTTAAATTAATCCTAATTAGTGTAACTACTGCATTATCATTGCGGACAAAAAATGTTGCCTGCCATTTCAGTAAACATCAAATGTTGTCAGCCATCAAGCCATCAGCCACTACAGCCACACACCCCCACACCCCCCCTCATTGGTTTCCCCTGAGGGGAATCCAGGAAAGAGAAAAAGAGGATACTGGCCCTAGAAGTAAAGATGCAGATCTAAGGAATAATTTCAGTGAGCCCAGAATTTTGCATCCTCTCATAAATAGAAAAGTACTAAAATCTTTAACTTCAGATGTCTTGTTTTTTCTCAACAAGCGGTCATCCTTTGATGTTTGACTACATGGTTTTTTTTCTTTTTTTCAGCAAAAATGCTTGTATATCCTGGCTCTTCCCTTACCTCATTGGAGTAGTTCCTCAGAGCTATCTGAGAGACTGCCTCCCTGGCCATATTGTCCTCAGTAAGGTCCTTGAATAAAACATAACCAGTAATGTTTAGGTTGTGCATTTTTTCTTCAGTTGACACCACTTGAATAAAGAAGGATCAAATACACCTCCACAAAAGACTGCAAAATATGACTAATAGGAATATGCAATGTTTCATGGTACACTTTCTGAATATTTTGTCTATGGGTGTGTTTAGAGAATAATACAAAATAAATTAGCCTTACCTTACATTTTATCATTTGAATTTATTTAGAAATAATGAAGGGGAGGATAACTCTAGAAACCAGATACCTAGTGCACATTTTCTCATCTTCTAATGCTACAGTATAAAGCAATGCTGGGTATTCATTGTGAAAATGTTTTTTTTTTTTTAGGTTAGAGCTTAATTTTACCTCCATTATAAAATCATATTGATCTTTCACTGAGTCAGCTTCCCTCTTTTTCTTTCTTGCCTAGTTATCCCTTTTATATTTAGTTTTGTTTATATTTTTCAACAATTCCTTAACTTAATCTTTCCAACAATTTATGAATCTTATTCTGAATTGGACTTTAAGACTCTTTCTTCATACAACAATAAGATGAAATCCTTCAGGGGATTTTATTTTCATTCATTGACTTTATGCACCTAAATCATTTGAGATGTACCTTCTCAATAAATTTCAACACTCCCACAAAATATGCAGTCTCTATCTTATCTCTGATTTGATCTTGGCTGCTAATACACTTTCATCCTATTAATATTTTATTTCTTCCAGTTACTCTCAATCAATATCTAACTTCATATAGCATTAGAGTGCTCAAAGTCAAGAATTATTTGTAACCATAAAATAAGTATTTAAAAATTGTCCAAATTTGCTTGGCAATTCAGGGAATTATGTGTTTTAGATGTCCACAAAGATCATACAATGTACATATGTAGAGTTTATTATCAATACTGAAACTTGCATGCTGTGAGTGCACTGTGTTCCCCATAAGTACCTCAGCAAAATATTTTTTGGCTAGAAGTATCTCCCTGTATGACCTCGCTAACCTAAAATTACTTGAGGTAGGCTGCTGTGAAGTTATTGTTAATAGTTTTCTACCATATCTCTTGAAATGCATATTTTGTCACAAACTATGTGTGATTTTTGGGACCTTGCCAAAGCCAAAATCCCAAACAAAAAGATATTTAAGGATCAAAAATCTGAATCAATTTTCAAAAACTCTAATATCCAAATAAATCTTGAAATGATTACACAAATTTAACTTATTTTTTCTTTGTATTTCACTGAAACCCACACATAAATTTAACTTTTTAGCATATTAAATTGTTATTCTCATGTTGTAACTAAAAATCATCAACAAAACCTTTTAGCATACATTTTACTCTAAGACAGATGAGGAGTTAAGTTTTCATCATTCTTTCATTAGGATGAAAAAATGGACTAGTTCCCACTAAATTGTAAACTGTATTCTGTTTGGTCAGTTAGCTGGACAAATGTGTACTAGCAGCCAACTGTTGCAGAGCACTGAACTTACATCATATTTTACTTGTCAGGGACATGGCATTTAAAGAAAGAAAGAAATAAAACTAGAATATTAATTCTGGGATTTATAAGATTTTCTTTTTATCTCTCACAGATAGCTCAGATTAATTAATGCACAATTGGCATTGTTGATAATTGGTGTGAAGGAATGATTCCACTAACGGTTATTAATTTCTATTGCCTGAGGTGGGAGGAACGGTGGCTTGTAGGCATGTGTGCCCATGCAAACCTAAGAGAGAGACAGAATTTCAAGTATCCATTAAATCTGTCTTTTGTTAATACCTTAACATCAAATTTATAATCATTGCATTGTGAAAGTATTGAGTGGTTCTAAAACAGCACTTACTTCTTAGGTTGTTGTGCGGATTCAAAAAGATCTTCTTATAATGTACTTAGAACAATATCTGACTTATAGTAAGTACTCTATAAGTTAAATTGTTTTGAATCTTTCTCATATATAAGTATATATATATATATGTATATATATATATGATTTATGACATAATATTGGATTGTTCACATGCTGCTTTTCTCTTGTTGATGAGCCAATTGTACAACATCTATCTAGACTCTTTCTGCTCTTAGAGCCTAAAGTATACATTGCCATTTTCTCCCAAGCCATCTTCTCCTCGGAATTATTTCAATTTATTTCAGGAATCCACATAGTTCCCATATGCTTTGGGGAAAGAAAACTCCAGTCCTCACTCTATAGGTAACAAATATCACTCTCCCTAAGTTAGATTCAAAGAGATGGTAGGTAGGAAATAGAATATTTTTACTTTCATCTCAGATTTGAGGTGGCTTCACATGGTTGTTTTTCTTCTTTTTTTTTTTTCTTAACGTCTTTATTGGAGTATAATTGCTTTACAATGGTGTGTTAGTTTCTGCTTTATACCAAAGTGAATCAGTTATACATATACATATATCCCCATATCTCTTCCCTCTTGCATCTCCCTCCCTCCCACCCACACTCCCTATCCCACCACTCTAGGTGGTCACAAAGCACCGAGCTGATATCCCTGTGCTATGCAGCTGCTTCCAACTAGCTATCTATTTTACATTTGGTAGTGTATATACTCCATGCCGCTCTCTCACTTTGTCACAGTTTATCCTTTACCCTCATGATATCCTCAAGTTCATTCTCTAGTAGGTCTGCGTCTTTATTCCCATCTTGTTCCTAGGTTCTTCATGACCATTTTTTTCTTTTTTTTAAATTTCATATATATGTGTTAGCATACGGTATTTGTTTTTCTCTTTCTGACTTTCTTCACTCTGTATGACAGACTCTAGGTCCATCCACCTCACTACAAATAACTCAATTTCGTTTCTTTTTATGGCTGAGTAATATTCCATTGTATATATGTGCCACATCTTCTTTATCCATTCATCTGTTGAAGGACACTTAGGTTGCTTCCATGTCCTGGCTATTGTAAACAGAGCGGCAGTGAACATTGTGTTACATGCCTTTTTTAAATTATGGTTTTATCAGGGTATATGTCCAGTAGTGGGATTACTGTGTTATATGGTAGTTCTATTTTTAGTATTTCAAGGAACCTCCATACTGTTCTACATAGCGGCTGTATCAATTTACAATCCCAACAGTCCAAGTGGGTTCCATTTTCTCCACACTCTCCCCAGCATTTATTGTTTGTAGATTTATTGATGATGGCCATTCTGACTGGGGTGAGATGATACCTCATTGTAGTTTTGATTTGTATTTCTCTAATGATTAATGATGTTGAGCATTATTTCATGTGTTTGTGGCAGTCTGTATATCTTCTTTGGAGAAATGTCTATTTAGGTCTTCTGCCCATTTCTGGATTGGGTTCTTTGTTTTTTTGATATTGAGCTGCATGGGTTGCTTGTAAATTTTTGAGATTAATCTTTGTCAGTTGTTTCATTTGCAAATATTTTCTTCCATTCTGAGGGTTGTCTTTTCATCTTGTTTATGGTTTCCTTTGCTGTGCAAAAGCTTATAAGTTTCCTTAGTTACCACTTGTTTATTTTTGTTTTTATTTCCATTTATCTAGGAGGTTAGTCAAAAAGGATCTTGCTGTGATTTATGTCATAGAGTGCTCTGCCTATGTTTTTCTCTGAAAGTTTGATAGTATCGGGCCTTACATTTAGGTCTTTAAGACATTTTGAGTTTATTTTTGTGTATGGTGTTAGGGAGTGTTCTAATTTCATTCTTTTACATGTACCTGTCCAGTTTTCCCAGCATCATTTATTGAAGAGGCTGTCCTTCCTCCACTGTACATTCCTGCCTCCTTTATCAAAGATAAGGTGACCATATGTGCGTGGGCTTTCTGGGCTTTCTATCCTGTTCCATTGATCTATCTTTCTGTTTTTGTGCCAGTACCATAATGTCTTGATTACTGTAGCTTTGTAGTATAGTCTGAAGTCAGGGAGCATGATTCCTCCAGTTCCATTTTTCTTTCTCAAGATTGCCTTGGCTCTTCAGGGGCTTTTGTGTTTCCATACAAATTGTGAAATTTTTTGTTCTAGGTCTGTGAAAACCTACCCTAATAGGGTAGTTTCATTGGGTAGTTTGATAGGGATTGCATTGAATCTGTAGATTGCTTTGGGTAGTATAGTCATTTTCACAATGCTGATTCTTCCAATCCAAGAACATAGTATATCTCTCCATCTATTTGTAGCATCTTTAATTTCTTTCCTCAGTGTCTTATAATTTTCTGCATACAAGTCTTTTGTCTCCTTACATAGGTTTATTCCTAGGCATTTTATTCTTTTTGTTGCAATGGTAAATTAGAGTGTCTTCTTAATTTCATTTTCAGATTTTTCACCATTAGTGTATAGGCTTGCAAGAGATTTCTGTGCATTAATTCTGTATACTGCTACGTTTCCAGATTCATCGATTAGCTCTAGTAGTTTTCTGGTGGCACTTTTAGGATTCTCTATGTATAGTATCATGTCATCTGTAATCAGTGACAGCTTTACTTCTTCTTTTCTGATTTAGATTCCTTTTATTTCTTTTTCTTCTCTGATTGCTGTGGCTAAAATTTCCAAAACTATGTTGAATAATAGTGGTGAGAGTGAGCAACCTTGTCTTGTTCTTGATCTTAGTGGAAATGGTTTCAGTTTTTCACCACTGAAGATGATGTAGGCTGTGGGTTTGTCATACATGGCCTTTATTATGTTGAGGTAAGTTCCCTCAATGTCTACTTTCTTGAGGGTTTTTACAATAAATGGGTGTTGAATTTTTTTGTAAGCTTTCTGTGCATCTATTGAGATGATTATATGGTTTTCCTCCTATGATTGGTTATTATGGTGTATCACATTGATTGATTTGCGTATATTGAAGTATCCTTGCATTCCTGGGATAAACCCCACTTGATCATGGTGTATGATCCTTTTATTGTGCTGTTGGATTCTGTTTGCTAGTATTTTGTTGAGGATTTTTGCATCTATGTTCATCAGTGATATTGGCCTGTAGTTTTCTTTCTTTGTGACATCTTTGTCTAGTTTTGGTATCAGGGTGATTGTGGCCTCATAGACTGAGTTTGGGAGTGTTCCTCCCTCTGTTATATTTTGGAAGAGTTTGAGAAGGATAGGTGTTAGCTCTTCTCAAAATATTTGATAGAATTCGCCTGTGAAGTCTTCTGCTCCTGGACTTTTGTTTTTTGGAAGATTTTAAATCACATTCTCAATTTCAGTGCTTGTGATTGGTCTGTTTATATTTTCCACTTCTTCCTGGTTCAAGTCTCTGAAGGTTGTGCTTCTCTAAGAATTTGTCCATTTCTTCCAAGTTGTGCATCTTATTGGCATAAAGTTGCTTTTAGTAATCTCTTATGATCCTTTGTATTTCTGCAGTGTCAGTTGTTCCTTCTCGTTTTTCATTTCTAATTCTATTGATTTGAGTCTTCTCCATTGTTTTCTTGATGATTCTGGCTAATGGATAATCAATTTTTTTTTACCATCTCAAAGGACCAGGTTTTAGTTTCATTGCCTTTGCTATCATTTCCTTCATTTCTTTTTCATTTATTTCTGATCTGATCTTTATGATTTCTTTCCTTCTGCTAACATTTTTTTTTCCTTCTTCTTTCTCTAATTGCTTTAGGTGTAAGGTTAGGTTGTTTATTTGAGATGTTTCTCGTTTCTTAAAGTAGGATTGTATTGCTACAAACTTCCTTCTTAGAATTGCTTTTGCAGCATCCCATAGGTTTTGGCTGGTCATGTTTTCATTGTCATTTGTTTCTAGGTGTTTTTTTATTTCCTCAGTCATCTCTTGGTTATTAAGTAGTGTATTGTTCTGCCTCCATATGTCTGTATATTTTAAAGATTTTTTTCCTGTAATTTATATCTAGTCTCATAATGTTGTGGTTATAAAAGATACTTGATACAGTTTTAATTTTCTTAAATTTACCAGGGTTTGATTTGTTACCCAAGATATGATCTATCTTGAACAATTTTCCATGAGCACTTGAGAAGAAAGTGTATTCTGTTGTTTTTGGATGGAATGTCCTATAAATATCAATTGAGTCCATCTTGCTTAATGGATTATTTAAAGCTTGTGTTTCCTTATTTATTTTCATTTTGGATGATCTGTCCATTGGTAAAAGTGGGGTTTTAAATTCTCCTACTATGATTGTGTTACTCTTGACTTCCCCTTTTATGGCTGTTAGTATGTGCCTTATGTATTTAGGTTCTCCTATGTTGGTTCCATAAATATTTACAATTTTTATATCTTCTTCTTGGATTGGTCCCTTAATCATTATGTAGTGTCCTTCTTTGTCTCTTGTAATAGTCTTTTTTTAAAGTCTATTTTGTCTGATATGAGAATTGCTACTCCAACTTTCTTTTGATTTCCATATTCATGGAATAGCTTTTTCCATCCCCTCACTTTCAGCCTGTATGTGTCTCTATGTCTGAAGTCAGTCTCTTGTAGACAGCATATATATGGGTCTTGTTTTTGTATCCATTCAGCCAGTCTATGTCTTTTGGTTGGAGCATTTAATCCATCTACATTTAAGGTAATTATCAATATGTATGTTCCTAGTACCATTTTCTTAATTGTTTGCAGTTTGTTATTTTAGGTCTTTTCCTTCTCTTTTTTTTCCTGCCTAGAGAAGATCCTTTAGCATTTGTTGTAAAGCTGGTTTAGTGGTGCTGAACTCTCTCAGCTTTTGCTTGTCTGTAAAGTTTTAATTTCTCCATCAAATCTGAATGTGATCCTTGCTGGGTAGAGTAGTCTTGGTTGTAGTTTTTTCCTCTTCATCACTTTAAATATGTCCTGCCACTCCCTTCTGGTTTGCGGAGTTTCTGCTGAAAGGTCAGCTCTTAACCTTATGGGGATTCCCTTGAATGTTATTTATTGTTTTCCCTTGCTGCTTTTAAAATATTTTCTTTGTACTGAATTTTTGATAGTTTGATTAATATGTGTCTCGAATAGTTCCTCCTTGGATTTATCCTGTATGGGACTCTCTGTGCTTCCTGGACTTGACTAACTATTTCCTTTCCCATATTAGGGAAGTTTTCAACTATAATCTCTTCAAATATTTTCTCAGTCCCTTTCTTTTTCTCTTCTTCTTATTTGACCCCTATAATTCGAATGATGGTGTGTTTATTGTTGTCCCAGATGTCTCTGAGATTGTCTTCAATTCTTTTCATTTTTTTTCATTATTCTACTCTGCAGTAGTTATTTCCATTATTTTATTTTCCAGGTCACTTATCCGTTCTTCTGCCTCAGTTATTCTGGTATTGATCCCTTCCAGAGAATTTTAAATTTCATTTATTGTGTTGTTCATCACTGTTTCTTTGCTCTTTAGTTCTTCTATGTCCTTGTTAAACTTTTCTTGTATTTTCTCCATTCTATTTCCAAGATTTTAAATCATATTTACTATCATTATTCTGAAAACTTTTTCAGGTATACTGCCTATTTCCTCTTCATTTGTTAGGTCTGGTGGGCTTTTATCTTTCTCCTTCATCTGCTGTTTTTCTCTGTCTTCTCATTTTGCTTAACTTACTCTGTTTGAGGTCTCCTTTTCACAGGCTGCAGTTTTGTAGTTCCCGTTGTTTTTTTGTGTCTGTCCCCAGTGGCTAAGTTTGGTTCAGTGGGTTGTGTAGGTTTCCTGGTGGAGGGGACTAGTGCCTGTGCTCTGGTGGATGAGACTGGATCTTGTCCTTTTGATGGGCAAGTCCACATCTGGTGGTGTGTTTTGGGGTGTCTGTTGCATTAATATGATTTTAGGTGGCCTTTCTGGTAATAGGTGGGTTTTTCTTCCTGTCTTGCTAGTTGTTTGGTATAGGGTGTCCAGTACCATAGCTTGCTGGTCATTGAGTGGAGCTTGGTCTTGCCATTGAGATGGAAATCTTTGGGTGATTATCACCATTTGATATTATGCAGACCTGGGAGGTCCCTTGTGAAACAATGTTCTGAACTTGGCTCTCCCACCTCAGAGACACAGCTCTGATACCTTGCTGGAGCACGAAGAGCATGACATCCACATGGCTGAGAATAAAAGTGAGAAAGAAAGGACAGGAAGATGATAAAATAAAGTTATTAAAATAAAAACATTATTAAATTTTTTAAAATAATTTAAGAAGAAAGGAGAGAGAAACCAAACCAAAAAAACAAAACCACTAATTATAACAAGTACTAAAAACTATAAAAAACAAACAACAAACCAAACAACCAACCAACAGATAGAACCCTAGGACAACTAGTAAAATCAAAGCAATACAGATAAAATCACACACAGAAACATACACATATACATTCACAAAAAGAGACAAAGGGGAAAAAAAAAAAACTATGTCATTTGCTCCCAAAGTCCACCTCCTCAATTTGGGATGATTCATTGTGTATTCAGGTATTCCACAGATGCATTATACATCAAGTTGGTTGTGGCCATATAATCTGCTGTTCCTGAGGCTGCTGGGAGAGAGTTCCCTTTCTCTTCTTTGTCTCACAGCTCCTGGGGTTCAGCTTTGGATTTGGCCCTGCCTCTGCATGTAGGTCACCTGAGGGTGTCTGTTCCCTGCCCAGAGAGGATGGGGTTAAAGGGGCAGGTGATTAGGGGGCTCTGGCTCACTCATGCTGGGTGGAGGGAGGGTTACAGAATGCGGGGCGAGCCTGCAGTGGCAGAGACCAGCATGATGTTGCACCAGCCTGAGGTGCACAATGTGTTGTCCTGGGGAAGTTGTCCCTGGATTGTGGGACCCTGGCAATGGTGGGCTGCACAGGCTCCCTGGAGCAGAATTGTGAATAATGACCTGTGCTTGCACACAGGTTTCTTGGTGGCTGCAGCAGCAGCCTTAGCATCTCATGCCCGTCTCTGTGGTCTGCTCTGATAGCTGCTGCTCACGCCCATCTCTGGAGCTCCTTTAAGTGGCACTCTTAATCCCCACTCCTCACCCACCAGGAAACAAAGAAGCAAGAAAAAGTCTCTTTGCTCTTGGGCAGCTCCAGACTTTTTCCTGGACTCTCTTCTGGCTAGCTCTAGTGCAGTAGCCCCCTTCATGCTGTGTTCATGCAGCCAACCCCAGTCCTCTCGTTGGGATCTGACCTCTGAAGCCTATGCCTCCTGGCTTCACATCTTGATCTGTCTCATAAAATCGGAACTACAATTCTTTGTCTACATAACAAAAATAATGTAAATAAATAAAACATCAATAATAATAATAAGTGGAAATAGGAAATTAATAAAAACAGCAATGTTTTTCTTTAGGTTCACCTTCTATTCTGGTTACAGTTAAATGCAATGATTACAAATCTATATTACTACCTAGATTTATGTTATACATTTTGGATTTCATCATACACAGAAATCTAGTTCAGAGTAAGATAAAAATCTTGCCCCAGATACTTATGTTTCAAATAATGCAGTGATAAAGCAAATGTATCAAAATTAATTATTTAAACTAAACTCAAGAGATCAACATTTCATGACACCGTTCAAGTATAAAATGTCTTAGAAGTACTCTTCTTTTGCATTCTCTATAATAGAAAAAGGGGGAAAGGCTAAGGTAATTATTTATTCTTACAGATGCCACAATCAACCAAAATATCCTTTTTAGTGTACATGGGAATAAAACCAAATTGAGACCTTGTAGACATTAATATATAATTACATGTATTTACTCTACCGCTTTTTTGGGGAAATAAAATATCTATAATTTAAATGTAAATCCAACAAATTATGAAATTGAATGAAAAAAAGACCCAGCTGAGCAAATCTTTGCTTTCATTATTTTGAGAAAGAGTATTTTACATTATAATGGGTGAGAAGAAATAGCCTTCATTAATATAAGGATATACTTGCATGAATGTGCCTACTTGAATTGAATTTTCCTATTTCTTATAAATTAATAGGTTTGTTGTGCATTCAGGTATAAATTATAACTTCATAAAAACCCACATGCTAGAATCCTCAAAATTTAATTTATGATTAAAACATATATTTTCATAAACATAAAAGTAATTTACAAATAAAATAAATATATTAGTCATAAATGTTAAATATTTTTATAAGTGCTGAAATCAGCTCAGATGCTCATATTTATATAAATAAAACAACATAGCAGCTCTATTGAAAGATGGTAAACAATAATTTGCAATTTTATGTGACAGGATTACTATGTTCAGTTCAATCTCACTGTTGTGTTTTTTACTCTACCTTTTTCAGTGATGTTTATATATATTTGATTATATCCATGAATCATTTTCAGTAATATTAACATCATCAACAAACAACTATGAAAATAAAATAATCATTTTTATTCCTTAAGTATTTAATGTCATGCATTATGCATTTTCTAACTAATGAGTAATATAAAAAGGAATAAAGTACATTTTTCAGCCCAAACTCCAGAAAACATTATGGTGTCTAAAATTATATATATATGCTTTCTTAAGTTTATGTCTTATAAAAATAGATAATTGAGTATGTACACAAAGCTTCCTTGAGGTAAATATTTGAAATCACTTATTTCTTGAAAATTCAGGTAAACTGTCCTAAATTTCTTTATACCTGTGCTTACTTTTAGAAAGAATGGTTACTTTTACTCTTATTTTCTACAAGTATTCAATGACTAAAAATCTGATGAACAAAAGTGGAAGATAACTTAGATATGCAAAAAAAATTAATTACTTCAACAGTTTCTAATTGAACATTAAATTGTGTTAGTTTAGTAAGCTGTTAGACTTGAATGTCTCTCCATCTTTCAAGAGGATGTACATAAATTTATTGTAAATATTCACCTCATGCAAAAAGTTAACATTTCACATCTCTAAAATATTCTTTCTGAATAAATTGAATTTTAGAAGATATATATGGTGAAAATATGTTTTTTACACTTACAATGTCTTCTTTAATTACATTTTTAAAAATAGAAAGCAGCTGCATATTTCACAAGGAGAGGAATAAATTTCAAGAAGTTTGTAACTCTGAATTAATAAATATTCCCATATGTATCTACATGAAACAGAAAGAGGAGTACAGAATAAAAGGTACCGACAATTCAGAGATAAATTTAAACATTTGGTGACACACTAAAAGTGCAATAATACACCTTTGTCTTTTTCCTGCATTAATTTTTTTTCAAATACATAGAAAATGCATACTGATTGCTCATTACTAACTTAGTTGGGGCAAAACTTTAATTTAACATGTTTTTCACCTTAAATAACTCATACTGAATAAGAAAAGCAAATAACAGCAATAATAAAAATACAAACAATTATTTGGAATTCACCATGTTAAACTAAGGTACTGGAATATGATTAAAATAAACATAAAGGGAAAGATAAAAAAGTATTAATTCTAAATAAGAATGTTTGTTTTATGTAAATTTTAGGGAAAGAAAATTAAGAGTGTTATATAACTCTTTCCCAGAACAAAGATGTCTATCCTGAGTTTTGTAATGATGATGAAAGGCTTTCCAACACTGAATAAGCTGAGAAAATTGTAGACTTGAAACAAATATGGTATTGCAACTAAAAATAATTATAATAAAGAAGAAAGGTTGCTACTATAGTTTAAAGAAAAAGAAAATAAGGTACTACCAACATTTATAAAATTAGTGAGGGGAATAACATAAGATGGTTGATACACAGGAGAATTTAAAATATTTATTCCTTATTCACTCACTGTTTGCAAACTGAAAACATCAATTTAATCACTAAAAATGATAATTTCTTCTATGCAATCACTTTGCATTATTTTTGCAATTCCCAGGGTTCTATCCTTGTACACGTAATACTATATATAAAAAATAAAGTTACAAAAGATTCTAATCATAGAAAATATATTAGTATGCTTTGTATTAAAGTAACGCTTTTTGATCATGATGAATTCATTGAAAAATGTCTTTATAAACTCTTTGCTGGGACTTCCCTAGTGGTGCAGTGGTTAAGAATCCAACTACCAATGCAGGGGACATGGGTTTGAGCCCTGGTCCGGGAAGATCCCACATGCTGTGGAGCAACTAAGCCCATGTACCACAATTACTGAGCCTGCACTCTAGAGCCTGCAAGCCACAACTACTGAGCCTGCATGCCACAACTGCTGAAGCCTATGTGCCTAAAGCCCATGCTCTGCAACAAGAGAAGCCACCGCAATGAGAAGCCTGCACACTGCAATGAAGAGTAGCCCCCACTCACCACAACTAGAGAAAGCCCGCACACAGCAGTGAAGACACAATGCAGCCAAAAATAAATAAACAAATTAATTAATTTTAAAAAACCCTTTGCTGAAAATATGATTTAAAATAACATTTAAATAGGAATTAAAGTAATTACTTTTCTAGTTGAAAAAATTGTCCTCAAAAATTTAACATTTTCATTAAAATGTTAGAAAAATAGGAGGTTAAAATATAGTCTAACCTTCATTAATTTTTTTTAAGGAAGAAAGGACAATACATTTTTCTAAATCTGTCTCTCACACGCATTTTACCTTTATGGTGAGAGTTAAACTGCACATTTCATAACCTTTATCACATAAATTTCCTTTTACCCCTCTTTCACACCTTCCACTGATATATAAATACAGCTTTTTACACTGATTTAATAAGATAATTACGCTCTGTTTTGCTGGACACAACAGCCATTTGAACACTCATGTCAGCAGAATGCACTATTAAAGATTATATCAGAATGGATTAAGTACTGCATTGATTTTTCAAAAGTACATTTCTGCTTGCTTGGAGGAGCAGATGAAGGCTGATTCTTGAAATTAGAAAAGTGGTCTCTGTACACAGCCTGTGTTTATGATATTTCAGATGGTTTTCGTGTTGCTTTTGTATTGATAATTCAAATGAAATGTATTTCTATTTTCCCTTTCCACAAAATCTTATTGTCTTTATTAAATAATTTTCCAGTAGCTCTACACTGTTATTATTAGATTATATCCCCTTTAATGCATTTTACCTGCAACCATCTAGTCATATTAGAAAATGAACATGGTGAAGCTTACACGAATGCTTAAAAGAAAACATGAAATCTTTACAATAGACTGCCTTTGCAGCATGTTTAAGAAAACCCACATAGACGAAAAAAGGGAATATAGTTTCTGATCAATGAAAAAAGCTCTTATAACTGTATTAGGTATCAAAATCTTCAATGTTTTAAAAGTGAAAATCCCCATATAGGAATAATTCAAACTTCTTCCCAGGAAGTAATTTTCTTTCACAAATTACTGTGCACATACTGCACGACTGTGCACTGGACTTAAAAAGTTGCATTCATCCTTTTTCACAATTATTTAATGTACTGATCAAAAGCCAGCTTTAATAGAAAACTTTCAGTAAGAAGGTATCTACTATCTTGTGAATTTCTTTTCTTTCTTTTTTTTTTTTTTTGCGGTACGCGGGCCTCTCATGGTTGTGGCCTCTCCCGTTGTGGAGCACAGGCTCCGGACGCGCAGGCTCAGTGGCCATGGCTCACAGACCCAGCTGTTCCGTGGCATGTGGGATCTTCCCGGACTGGGGCATGAACCCGCGTCCCCTGCATCGGCAGGCGGACTCTCAACCACTGCGCCACCAGGGAAGCCCAATCTTGTGAATTTCTTAAGCACTAAGAAATGGTATGATACAGTATATTTTATGCACATCATATATAGTCTGTAATAACATTTTTAACTCTGAAAGTCATTTTTGTCCTCCTAGTTAATATGTATCTAAAGGGTATATTTTGAACTGTTAATATTGCTTTGTACTGTGCCGACATTTTATAGATTTTAAACCATTAAGCAAAATAATCTTCCAAATTTTGTGTTTTTTAATGAAGTCTTAGCCTTAAGAAATTCATATGAACTAAAATAAATAGCTTCAAGATAAAGTGAATAACATTAAACAGCATCAATTC
Organism: Grampus griseus; assembly: GCF_964374135.1. NCBI lineage: Eukaryota > Metazoa > Chordata > Mammalia > Artiodactyla > Delphinidae > Grampus > Grampus griseus. The sequence goes on along the minus strand of NC_139012.1, from coordinate 37,518,827 downwards.
AAAATTATGATAATGAATCCACAAATTGCAACAGTATAAAATTGTCACATAGTTAAATGTATAGACTTTGGATCCTGTCCTGTTTTTCTGATAATGGGTTTTTCCTGTCTCCAAAGAATCTCTTCCCTATGGATCTTTGAACTACTGACTCTTATTTGTAAATGCAGAAGCTCTATTTTTTGTGTATGTTTCTAATTCAAATCACAATGAAGTTCATTTCTGGCATCTTAGGAGAGCAGCTGATTAAAAGGAACTATCATAATTTATTCAACAACTATGTACTGAGTCTGGAGCACGGTAGAAAGTATTGCAAATGAAACAAAGATATGCTTTTGTCCTCCATGAGTTTATAATCTAATGGTGGTGTATAAAATTACTGAACAAAGCATAAAATAATAGGTGCTATGTGAGTATCAGCTATAATAAGTGACATTCATTTTACAGGAAAGAGCGCAGTAAACTCTGATGATTGGAAAAGAATGTTTGGGATACAGTCACATAAACTTGAAATACAAAGGATAAATGGAAGTTTGTGGGTGAGAGTAACAAAAAAGAGAGAGAATTCAATTCAGAGATAGTAACATAATTGCTTTGACTTAAATAGTTGATAACTTGGCAGGTTAGTGACTAATCCTATAAACAGAATTCTATAGATTCTACAGCAGAAATGTACTTATGTCTTTAGAAATGAAGATGTTGAACTCTAGATATCTCACAAGACCTTGTAAAACTCATTAGTATTTTGTAAGCTAGTTAGTGAACTTTGAAGGCCCTGATTTACACAGTCAAGACCATTTCCAATAAATGCACTACCTCTAGACTAAAAGATACAATCATTATGTTTTTGTTAAGATTTAGCTTTAAAATCTGTTGATCAAAAAACATTTTATGTTAAATGACATGCTCATGTCTCCTTTTCTCAAAATTGATGTCTTAAAATTTTCTGGAAAACTTAATAGTCAACAGCAAATAAAGAGACATTAAATTAATTTATTAGAGAAATAAGTGCTGAGTACAGAAAATCATATGGTAATGGAGTTCTGGCATTAGGCTACAGGATACAGATCTTGATGCACCTCTTAGTAATTATTCAACATTAAGCAAGTGTGTAAAATGGGGATCAAAATAAAACCTGTCTATTAGGGGTCTTAGAAGAATAAATAAGATTACACATATTAAAACTACAGTTGACCCTTAAATAAAGTGGGTTTCGACTGTGTGGTCTACTTATACACAGAATTTTTTTTTTCAATGATAAATTCACAACCATATGATCCATGGTTGGTTAAATCTGTGGATGCAGAACCTTGGATACAAGGAGCTATGAGGTTAAACTTGGATTTTTGACAGCACAGAGAGTAGGCACCCATAATACCCACATTGTTCAAGGGTTAACTGTAAATATTTAGCTTAGTATCTAGTCCATATTAGAGTCAATACAAAATAACAGTATAATATTCATTTAAAAGAAATATCAAAATGATAGGTGATGTTTGAATAGTATTACTATTACATAGCCCCATGCTTATATACATAAAATAATTTTACAAAAATGAATACATTCATTTTATGAATATTAATATTTTTACATATAACTATACAATAGATTTTTATTTTCTACTTTAAATTAAAAATTTTTGAAAAGATGGAGACCTAAGACAGTAAAACGAAAATAAAAACTCAAACAACCTATTTATATTAATATATAAATATTTTGATGTGTCACTTTTAAAATAATAACTTGGAATTCTGCTGAATGTTCTACCTTATAACTTGTCTTTTTGCATTAAAAAATTGATCATTAACATTTTCCATATCCTGATATGTAAGGTCTACTTAGTATTCCAAAATGTAAAAGAGATTAAATTATCTTTCTGTAACATATTTAATCCAAGACATTTTAATTCCTCATTAAATGCTACATATTATTATCTTATACATAAATTTTGCTTTTTCTCTTATATCAATTTTATTATCACCAGCACAAAAAGAGATTGTCCATAATTCCACGTACTCACTCACTCTACTGGGTGTTATTTTTGTCCCACCCAGATTCCCTTTACTGATCCAGGGTACTCATTGCTCTCCTCCTGTTAGTGTTAACTCCTAAGAATTTACAGTAGCCCTTTCTCCATAGAATTGTTGTTAGTCAGTAGGTATTGCCAGATACTGGCATTTTAACTCCTTATCTCAAACTGAAAAGCAGTTGTTAGCCAATAACTAGGAACATGTGCCTACAAAAATGGCTTCCCTGCTATACCACAAGAGGGACCAATGCTGCAGGGCAATTCATACACCAGCATTCCTCTTGGGTCAGTCAGAGACCACACCCTTGCTTAGAGTCTTCCCATAACCTATCCTGCTCTCATCACCCTGAGAGCATCCTTCTAGTTAAATAAATCATCTGAGTCCAGATCTTAGGCTCAGTTTCTAGAGAACCATGAAACTCTCACCACAGTCAAGATAATAAATCTTTTTTTTTTTTTTTTTTTTTTTTTTTTGCGATGTGCGGACCTTTCACTGTTGTGGTCTCTCCCATTGTAGAGCACAGGCTCTGGACGTGCAGGCTCAGCAGCCATGGCTCACGGGCTTAGCCTCTCTGTAGCATGTGGGATCTTCCCGGACCGGAGCACGAACCCGTGTCACCTGCATCGGCAGGTGGACTCTCAACCACTGCACCACCAGGGAAGACCAAGATAATAAATCTTTGAGAGGTCTGTTTTTTATAATTTGTTTTAGTTATTCCAGGTCCATATAAATTTTAAAATACACTTGACAATTTTTAATTTTAAAGAAAATCCTCCTGTGACTTTGATAGGAATTTCATTGGATTCATAGGTCAATTTTTGGAGAATTGAGAACTTAAGAATACTGAATGTGTTGATCCATGAAGATTACATATTTATCCATTTATTTAATCTTTAGTGTTAAAATGTATCAGAGTTTTATAGTTTTCAATATACAGATTTGGGACATATTTTCACAAATTTATCTATAATTATTTCATAGTTTTGATACTATTGCAAACAGTTTTTTAAATATTATGTCAAAGGTTTTTTGCTAACATAGAAATAAAATTGACTTTTAATATAGTTTATAGCTTGCAATATTACTAACCTCATTTATTAGATGAAATATTTTATGAAGATTCCATAGACTTTTCAGCATAGACAATCATGTTATCAGTGGATAAAGACAGTTTTACTTCTTCCGTTTGTATGTGAGTGCCTTTTATTTATATTTTGCCTTATTGCAGTTACAGAAACCTTCAGTACAATGTTTTGTAGAAGTGGTGGGACAAACATACCATGTTTTTGGTCTTAGTGGGAAAGAATTCAGGCATGAACCATGAAATATGATGTTAGTTGTAAGTGTTTTGTAGACTTTTTTTTCATCAGGCTGAGGAAGATGCTTCTATAATTAGTTAATTGATAATTATTTATTATCATTATTATTATTTTATAATTAAGAATGCATATTAGGACAAGGTGGCAGAGTAGAAGGACCTGAGCTCAACTCCACTCATGAAAACACCAAGATCACAACTAACTGCTAAGCGACAAAAAGACTGGAACCTAACAAAAAAGATATTCTACATCCAAAGACAAAGAAGAAGCCACAATGAGATGGTAAGAGAAGTGCATTCATGATTAAATCAAATTCCATACCCACTGTGTGGACAGCCAACTAACAGAAAAATAAATGTATCACAGAGGTTTATGCACAGGAGTGAGGTTCTGAACCCCATGTCAGGCTTCCCCACCTGGGGTTCAGGAATCTGGAGGAGGAACCCCCAGACCATTTGGCTTTGAAGGTCAGCAGGGCTTGATTGCAGGAACACCACAGGACTGGGGGAAACAGAAATGCCACTCTTGGAGGGTGCACACAAGGTCTAGTGAGCACTAGATCCTAGTAAAAAAGTAATGAGTTCATAGAAGCCTGGGGCAGACCTACCTGTTGGTCTCAGAGAGTCTCCTGGGGAGGCAGGGGTGGCTGTGATTCTCTCTTGAGACATAAATTCTGCTGGTGAGCTCATTTGGGAGTACTCATCTGTAGGCTGACATCTTGCTTGGGAGATGAGCACTAAGACCTGACCTCACCCAACAGCCTGGAGGTTCCAGTGCTAGGATGCTTCATGCCAAAAACCCATGGTGGGAACCCATGCATCAGCAGACAGTCTACTTAAAATCTTCCTGCACCTACAGCCACCTCCAAACACACCACTGACACAGCCCTGCTCACCAGAAGGGTAAGATCCATCTCTATCCACTAGTGGGCAGGCAACAGTCCCTCCCACCAGGAAACCTGCACAAGCCTCTTAGACTAGCCTCATCCACCAGGAGGCAGACACCAGAAGCAAGAGAAACTACAACCATGCAAACTATAGAACAGAAACCCCAATCACAGAAAGTTAGACAAAATGAAATGGCAAAGGAATATGTTCCAGAAAAAGGAACAAGATAAAATTCCAGAACAACTAAGTGACGTGGAGACAGGCAATCTATCCAAAAAAGAATTCAGAGTAATGATAGTATAGATGATGCAAAATCTCTGAAAAAGAATGGAGGCACAGACCAAGAAGATACAAGAAAATTTAACAAAGAGCTAGAAGATATAAGGAACAAACCAACAGAGAGAAACAACATGATAACTGAAATGAAAAATACACTAGAAGTGAGCTGGAAGATAGAATGATGGAAATCACTACCATGGAATAGAATAAAGAAAAAAGAATGAAAAGAAATGAGGACAGTCTCAGAGACCTCTGGGACAATATTAAACACACCAACATTCACATTATAGAGGTCCCAGAAGGAGAAGAGAGAGGGAAAGGGCCTAAGAAAATATTTGAAACGATAATAGCTGAAAACTTCCCTAACATGGAAAAGGGAAGAGTCACCCAAGTCCAGGAAGCACAGAGTCCCATACAGGATAAACCCAAGGAGGAACACTTCGAGACACATATTAATCAAATTGAAAAAAATTCAAGACAAGTGAAATATTAAAAGCAAAAAAGGAAAAGCAAAAAATAACATACAAGGGAATCTCCATAAGGTTATCAACTGATTTTTCAGAAGAAACTCAGGAGGCTAGAAGGGATTGGCAAAATATATTTAAAATGATGAAAGGGAAAAACCTACAAGCAAGAATACTCTACCCAGAAATGTTCCCAATCAGATTTGATGGATAATTCAAAAGCTTTACAGACACAAAAAAGCTCAGAGAATTCAGCACCACCAAACCAGCTTTACAACAAATGCTAAAGGAACTTCTCTAGGCAGAGGAGAAAAGGTCACAACTAGAAACAAAAAAAAATTATGAATGGTAAATCTCACTGGGAATGTCAAACAAACAGTAAAAATAGGAAATCATCCACACACAAATATAATACCAAAATGAGCAATTGTGAGAAGAGGAGAGTACAAATGCAGGATACTGGAAATGCACTTGTAATTAAAAGACCAGCAACTTAAAACAATCTTGTATATATATATATAGATAGATAGATAGATAGATAGATAGATAGATAGATAGATAGATAGATATAGATATAGATAGATAGAGAGAGAGAGAGAGAGAGAGAGAGAGAGAGACTGCTATATCAAAACCTCATGGTAACCACAAACTGAAAATCTAGAATAAATACACACACACGAAAAGAAAAAGGAATCCATACCCAACACTAAAGTTAGTCACCAAAACAACAGAGAACAAAAGAGGAAGGATAGAAAAAACACCTACAAAAACAAATCCAGAACAATTAACAAAATGGCAATAATAACATGTATATTGATCATTACCTTAAATGTAAATGGCTTAAATGTGTCAACCAAAAGAAATAGACTGGGTGAATGGATACAAAAGCAAGACCCATATATATGCTCTCTACTAGACACCCACTTCAGATCTAGGAACACATACGACTGAAAGTGAGGGGATGGAAAATTTATCCCATCAAATGAAAATGGGAAAAATGCTGAAGTATCAATACTCATATCAGACAAAATATACGTTAAAATAAAGACTGTTACAAGAGACAAAGAAAAACACTACATAATGATCAAGGGATCAATCCAAGAAGATATAAGAATCATAAACATATATGCACCCAACATAGGAGCACCTCAATATATAAGGCAAATGCTGATAGCTATAAAATAAGTTGACAGTAACACAATAGTAGTGGGGGATTTTAATACCACACTTACATCAATGGACTGATCATCCAGACAGAAAATCAATAAGGAAACACAAGCCTTAAATAACATATTAGACCAGATGGACTTAATTGATATTTATAGAGCATTCCATTCAAAAGCAGCAGAATACACATTCTTCTCAAGTGCACACAGACATTCTCCAGGATGGATCACACACTTGGCCATAAAGCAAATCTAGGTAAATTTAAGAAAATTGAAATCATATAAAGCATCTTTTCTGACCACTATGCTATGAGATTAGAAAACAACTATGAGAGGAAAAGAAAAAACAAAACTAAAAAACACAAACACATGGAGGCTAAACAATATGCTACAAAGCAACCAATCAATCACTGAAAAATTCAAGGAAGAAATCAAAAAACACCCAGAGACAGATGAAAATGAAAATGTGATGTTACAAAACCTTTGGAATGCATCAAAAGCAATTCAAAAAGGGAAGTTTATAACAATACTGTCTTACCTCAGGAAGCAAGAAAATCCCAAAAAAACAACTTAACCTACACCTAAACAACTAGAAAAAGAAGAAAAACAAAAGCAAAAGTTAGTAGAGGGAAAGAAATCATAACAATCAGAGTAAAAATAAGTGAGATAGAGATGAAGAAAACAATGGAAAAGATCATTAAAACGAAAAGCTGGTTATTTGAAAAGATAAACAAAATTGATAAACCTTTAGCCAGACTCATCAAGAAAAAAAGGGAGAGGGCTCAAGTCGAAAAATGAGAAGTTACAACTGATACAATAGAAATACAAAGGATCATAAGAAACTACTACAAACAACAATATGCCAATAAAATGCACAACCTAGAAGAAACAGACAACTTCATAGAAAGGTACAATCTCCCAAGACTGAACCAGGAAGAAATAGAAAATATGAACAGACAAATCACATGTACTGAAGTAGAAACTGTGTTTAAAAAACATCCAAGAAACAAAAGTCCAGTACCAGATGGATTCACAGGGGAATTTTTTCAAACATTTAGATAAGAGTTAACACCTATTCTTCTGAAACTATTCCAAAAAACTGGAGATGAAGGAACACTTGCAAACTCATTCTATGAGGCAACAACCATTCTGATACAAAAACCAGACAATGATGCCACAAAACAAGAAAATTACAGGTCGATATCACTAATGAACATAGACACAAAAATCCTCAACAAAATATTGATACTAGCAAAGTGACTCCAACAATACAGTAAAAGGCTCATGCAGTACAGTTGATTGAGATTTATCCCAGGGAGGTGAGGATTTTTCAATAACCACAAATCAATCAGTGTGATAGATCACATGAACATATTGAAGGATAAAGCCATATGATCATTTCAATAGCTGCAACAAAAGATTTTGACAAATTTCAACATCAATTTATGTTAAAAACTCTAAAGAAAGTGAGCACAGAGTGCATAGTGAGACTATCTCAACACAATAAAGGCTGTATATGACAAACTCACAGCTAGCATCATACTAAATGGTGAAAAACTGAAAGCATTTCCTCTAAGATCAGGAACACAACAAGGATGTCCACTCTCACCACTTTTATTCAACATAATTTTGGAAGTCCTAGCAATTAGAGAAGAAAAAGAAATAAAAGGAATCCAAATTGGAAACGAAGAAGTAAAACTGTCACTGTTTGCAGATGACATGATATTATACATAGAAAATCCTAAAGATGCTACCAGAAAACTATTAGAAGATGTCAATGAAATCAGTAAGTTTGCAGGATAACCAATTAATACACAGAAAGCTCTTGCATTTCTATAAACTAACAAAGAAAAATCAGAAAGAGAAATTAAGGAAACAACTCCATTTAACATTGGATCAAAATGGATAGAATACCGAGGAATAAACTTAATTAGGAGGTAGAATACCTGTTCTCTGAAAACTATAAGACACTGATGAGAGAAATCAAAGATGATAGAGACAGATGGAAAGATATACCATGTTCCTAGATTGGAAAAATCACTATTGTCAAAATGACTATACTCCCCAAAGCAATCTACAGATTCAATGCAATCTCTGTCAAATTACCAATGGCATTTTTTGCAGATCTAAAACCATAAAAAAATCTTAAAATTTGTATGGAAATACAAAAGAACACATATAGCCAAAGCAATCTTGAGAAAGAAAAATTGAGCTGGAAGAATCAGGCTCCCTGACATCAGAGTATACTACAAAGCTGTAGTCATCAAAATGGTATGGTACTGGCACAAAAACAGAAATATAGATCAATGGAACAGGACAGAATACCCAGAAATAAACCCATACACCTATGGTCAATTAATTTGTGACAGAGGAGGCAAGAATATACAATGTAGAAAGACAGTCTCTTCAATAAGTGGTGCTGGGAAAACTGGACAGCTACATGTAAAAGAATACAATTAGAACATTCTCTAACACCATACACAAAAATAAACTCAAAATTGATTAAAGACATGAATGTAAACCAGATACTGTAAAACACTTCGAGGAAAACCTAGACAGAACACACTTTGACATAAATTGCAGCAATATCTTTTTGGATCCACCTCCTAGAGTAATGAAAATAAAATAAAAATAAACAAATGGTATTTAATTAAATTTTAAAGATTTTGCCAGCAAAGGAAACCATAAACAAATGAAAAGACAACACACAGAATGGGAGAAAATATTTGCAAACAAACTGACCAACAAGGGATCAATCTCTAAAATATACAAACAGCCCATGTAGCTCAATAAAAAAAAAAAAAAATCAAAAAATGGGCAGATCTAAGTAGATATTTCTCCAAAGATGGCATACAGATGGCTACCAGTCATATATAAAAATGCTCAACATTGCTGATTATTATAGACATGCAAATCAAAACTATGAGATATAACCCCACAACAGTCAGAATGGCCATCATAATAAAGACTACTAATGATAAATGCTGGAGAGGGGGTGGAGAAATGGAACTCCCTACACTGTTAGTGGGAATGAAAATTGGTACAACCACTATGGAGAACAGTGTGTAGGTTCCTTAAAAAAACAAAAAATAGAGCTACCATATGATGAAGTATTTCCATTCCTGGGCATGTATCCACAGGAAACCATAATTTGAAAGGATACATGCACCACAATGTTCATTGCAGCAGTATTTGCAATAGCCGAGACATAGAAAATCACTGAGGACCTACTGTATAGCACAGGGAACTCTACTCAATATTCTGTAATAATCTAAATGGAAAAGAATCTGAAAAAGAGTAGATATGGGTATATGTATAAGTGAATCGCTTTGCTGTACACCTTTGTAACACACATTGTAAATCTACTGTACTCCAATATAAAATAAAAAATTAAAAGGGTAGTATAAAAAATAATAAAATAAAATATGTATCCCCCAAAAACCATGAGCCAACTATATGTTGTCTACAAAAGCCTCATTTTAGATTGAAAGACAGAAATGGGTTGAAAATGAAAGGATAGAAAAAGATATTCCATGCAAATGGTAACTAAGAGAGCAGAGGTGGCTATACTAATAGCAGACAAAATAAACTATAAATGGAGTTTACAAGAGACAAAGAAGAATATTATTTACTAGTAAAAGGTTCAAGCAAGAAGATATGACAATTATAAATATTTACATACATGAGAACAGACCATATATGAAGCAAAAACTGATTGAAGGGAAAAATAGACAGTTCTACAATAATAGTTGGAGACATCAATACTCTACTCTCAATAATAGAACAGTCAGATAGAAAAAAGAAAAAAAATGTGAAATTAGAGGACTTGAACAACACCATAATCCAACTACCTCTAACAAACATATTAAGAACACTTTACCCAATTACAACAAAATTCACATTCTCCTCAAGTGCATGTGGGACATTTTCCAAGATAGACCATATGTTAAGTGTCAAACTAAGTTTCAATAGATGTTAAAAGGTGATATTAAACAAAATATCTTCTCTAATCATAGCAGGATGAAGTTAGAGATCATTACAGAAGTATAGTTGAAGCTTGAATGACATGGGGCAGGGTGGGGTGGGGTTAAGAATGCCAATACCACAAGCAGTGGAAATCCACATATAACTTTATAGTTGGCCCACCTTACCTGAAGTTCCATATTCATGGATTTAACCAACTGCAGACTGTATAGTACCATAGTATTTATTTTTAAAAATGTGTGTATAAGAGGACTTGCCTGGTACAAACCCATGTTGTTCAAGGATCAACTGTAAAATGGGAAAATTCACAAATTTGTGACAATTAAATACAGTCTTAAACAACCAATTATTCAAAGAAGAAATTACAAGGGAAAGTAGAAAACAAAATTCAAATCAAAATCGTAATACTATCTCACACCATTAGAATGGTTACTATCAAAAACACAGAAAATAACAAATGTTGGCAAAGATAGAGAAAAATTGAAACTCTTGTACACTGTTGATGGGAATGTAAAATGGAACAGCTGCTGTGTATGGCAGTTCTTCAAAAAATTTAAAATAAGATTACCTTATGATCCAGCAATTCCAATTCTGGGCATATACCCAAAAAATTGAAAGCAGGGTTTCTGCAGGATATTTGTATACCCATGTTCACAGCAGAATTATTTACAATAGCTAAAACATGGAAGTAACCCAAGTGTCCATCAATAGGTGAATGGATAAACAAGATATGATATATACATACAATGAAATATCATTCTGCCTTAGAAATTCTGACACATGCTACAACATGGATGAACCTTGAGGACATTATGCTAAGTGAAATAAGTCAGTCACAAAAGAACAAATACTGTATGATTCCACTTGTATGAGGCACCTATCTAGAGTAATCAAAATCATAAAGACAGAAAGTAGAATGATGGTTGCCAGGGACTGGGGATAGGAGTTAATGGGAATTGTTGTTTCATGGGTATAGAATTTTAGTTTTTGCAAGATGAAAGGAATTTTGGAGATGAATTGTGGTGATGGTTTCACAGCAATGTGACTGTACTTAATGCCATTGAACTGTACATTTTAAAATGGTTAATATGTTACATTTTATGTTATGTATTTTATCATAGTAAAAAATGAAAAAAGGAATATATTCTAAATTTCATAAAATACTTTTTATGAATATCTTGAGATTACTATATGGATTTTTTCAATTAGACTTTAAATATAATGAAAACATTGATTTTTCTACAATTAAACATTCCATACTTGAGATAAAGCCTACTTGGTCGTGATGTATTACATTTTTAATGTAATTGTTAGATTTGACTTGTTAAATTTTAAAAGAATTTTTGCATCTATACTGCTAAGAAATCATGACCTATAGTATTTATTCTTTCTTGGTCTGCTTTCTCTGGTTTTGTACCATATTTCTAAACATTGGTTTAGAATGAACTGTGAAGTATTAACTCCTCTTCAATTTTTGGAATAGTTTGGGTACAGGTGATATTATTTCTTTCTTCATACTTTGGAATAATTTACCAATGGAGTCATCAGGGCCTAAAATTTTTGACAGGATTTTAAACTACAAATTCAGTTTCTTTAATGTATGTAGGACTAATCAAGTTCTGTATTTTCCTTGAATAAATTTTGATAGCTTTTATCAAGAAATTTATCTATTTCATCTGAATTATTAAATAGTGGGCCACAAAGTTGTTATATCTCATTATTATATTAATATCTTTACAATTCTATAGTCATATCACTTCTCTCATTTCTAGTTCCAGCAATTTTTGTCTTTTCTCTTTTTCTTATCACTTTGTTAGAGGCTTATCAACATATTGATTTCCTAAAAAAACAGATTTTGAGGTTTTGGCTCTGTGTAAAGTTCAGAAATTATTCTCTTAGCTCATTTTGGGTAAATCTTTCACTGACATTGGATAATTTTCTTTAACCTGCATGCTCAGCTGCAGAGTAAATCTCACTTACTTTGAGAATACATTTGGGATAATCTGATTTAAATTTATGACTGTGTGTGATACTCATAATTCAAATTGACAATGAAACTTGGGGTATGGCAGGCATCCTCTTCAGCGGCCTAAATTGTGTTGTATTATGAACTCCATATAATTGTTGATGGGGAGAGGTTTGTTAATAGATTAATACATGATAAAAAGAGAACAGGTCAAGGACTTTCAAATATAAGACCAATAAGTTACAAGGTAAATTCCTACTAATTATAGATACTGATCTACACTGAGTTTGTATTATATACCAGAATGAGTGGCATCTTTGATTATTTAACATAGGATAAGTAATGTCTATATACCATGTTTTTATGTCTTTCTAGGGCACCATAAAATATTTCAGAACAAGATAGTTTTTTTTTTTTATTTCATTCTGATATAAAGAGTTGAATAATACCTACACAAAGATAAGGTAGGTCTTATAGAAAAACATATATGAATGTGAAACCATAAACATGGAAAAATAAAAGCAGTTAAAATACTTGTTTCTATTTGTTTTTAAATTTGCAAGAATAATTTCATTGAACCACGTAGAGTATTTCCCAAATGATTCTTAATACTTAAAATTATTAATTGATTTATAAAGTATATGTTTGAGTGCATGTATGTTAGTTTATTAAGGTGCGGATGTAGAGACTCTCTAGAACTGTCTGATGTACGTATGGCATGTATCTGCTGCATCTGTTGTGCCAAACTACATACTAAATCTTACTAAATTTTCTGAGTTATTAGAGTTACATCAATTTCTGTCAGATGTTAAATGAGCTCATTCTTTAAACTACAATTCCTTATACAAATTTATTGCATTAAAAATAAATTTTTAAAAAGAATTAGCCCAAAATACTTTACAGTGTTCCAAAATGAGGGAAACATTACCTTGAATCAGAAGTGAAACAGAATTGTAAAGCAGTGGGTAGGAGTGAAGGTATTACTTCACTGGGCTTTGGCTTAGAAAAGGCCTTTGGCCGCTGGAAATTCGATCCTTCTGCAATAATTGGAGCTAAAAGTACAACATGAAAAGCACAATAAGAAAATACACTGCTGCTTGAAACTGACAAAGGATTAATCTCCAAAATATACAAGCAGCTCATGCAGCTTAATAGCAAAAAATCAAACAACCCAATCCAAAAATGGGCAGAAGGCCTAAATAGACATTTCTCCAAAGAAGATATACAGATTGTCAACAAACATTAAAGGATGTTCAATGTCACTACTCATTAGAGAAATGAAAATCAAAACTACAATGAGGCATCACCTCACACTGGTCAGAATGGCCATCATCAAAAACATCTACAAACAATAAATGCTGGAGAGGGTGTGGAGAAAATGGAACCCTCCTGCATTGTTGGTGGGAATGTAAATTGATACAGCCACAATGGAGAACAGTATGGGGATTCCTTAAAAACTAAAAATAGAACTACCATAAGACCCAGCAATCCCACTACTGATCATATACCCTGAGAAAAGCATAGATGGAAGAGGGAGGGGATATGGGGATATAAGTATATATATAGCTGATTCACTTTGTTATACAGCAGAAACTAACACAACAATGTAAAGCAATTATACTCCAATAAAGATGCTCAAAAAAAAAGGAGTCATGTACCACAATGTTCACTGCAACACTATTTACAATAGCCAGGACACGGAAGCAACCTAAGTGTCCATCGACAGATGAATTGTGGCACACATATACAATGGAATATTACTCATCCATAAAAAGAAATGAAATTGAGTTATTTGTAGTGAGGTGGATGGACCTAGAGTCTGTCATACAGAGTGAAGTACATCAGAAAGGGAAAAACCAATACCATATGCTAGCACATATATATGGAATCTAAAAAAAATGGTTCTGAAGAACCTAGGGGCAGGATAAGGATAAAGACACAGACATAGAGAATGGACTTGAGGACACGGGAAGGGGGAAGGGTAAGCTGGGACGAAGTGAGAGAATGTCATGGGTATATATATACTACCAAATGTAAAATAGATAGCTAGTGGGAAGCAGATTCATAGCACAGGGAGATCAGCTCAGTGCTTTGTGACCACCTAGAGGAGTGGGATAGGGAGGGTGGGAGGGAGACAAAAGAGGGAGGGGATATGGGGATATATGTATATGTATAGCTGATTCATTTTGTTATACAGCAGAAGCTAACACAACATTGTAAAGCAATTATACTCCAATAACGATGTTTAAAATAATAAGGATTTAATTCATAATTCAAGTACTTTGTAGATGTATGACACATTCCTTAAATGGCAGTTTTCTTGTTTTATAATGGGAATAATACCTATCATAGTGACAGAACTTTGTGAAGTTTGAATTACATGATATATATAAAATGTTTAATACAGAACGCTATACATAGTAAAGCATTCACTAATTCTTGGATGTAATCATTATTACCATCTGTGTAATACCTTGTTGACACTTAAATCTCTGGCAGCCTTACTTATTCCAATCTGTAAAGAAATGCATCCCTTAATTAAGTATTTGGCTACCCTAGGGTATAGTTCATATAGGTGGGATAGGTTAAATGTTTGATTCATCCTCCCCTATCCCCTCACATTTATTTTTTACCAGTTTTTGAACTAATGAGTTGGTTCACTAACATTCTTCTTTAAAAGATGTTTTTGTTCCCCTTTTTTATTATTTTGAATTTAAAGATTATAAAATACTCAATGTGTTTCAATCATTGCAGTTACTCTTTTTTTTTTTTTTTTTTTTTTTTTTTTGCGATACGTGGGCCTCTCACTGTTGTGGCCTTTCCCGTTGCAGAGCACAGGCTCTGGACGCGCAGGCTCAGTGGCCATGGCTTACGGGCCTAGCCACTCCATGGCATGTGGGATCTTCCTGGACTGGGGCACAAACCCGTGTCCCTTGCATCAGCATAGTGGACTCTCAACCACTGCACCACCAGGGAAGGCCCTGCAGTTACTCTTATAATGTTTGATTTCCCATCTTTAGCCATAGGAAATCTGTGTCAGGTCCTGAGTTCTTTGGCGTGAACACATTAGTTTTGATAATTTCCTTCATTTGTGGTTTATCAGTGCTCTGGGCCTATCTTGTACATTTTCTATCCCAGTTATTTCTCTAAAGTTTCCCAATTCCTTTTATGGGAAATGGTGGAGACCATACTCCAAGTGGTTTTGCTAAGTTGGCCATTGATTGCAAGCCTGTATAATGGACAGAGTTAGAAACTTTTTAAAAAGATACATATCATACAAATTTGAAATTCATCAGAAGTGTAACCTTTGTATTATAAGTTCATCAGAGTTCCTACTTATTTTTCCCATCTAGTCTAATCATAATATCCCAGACTTTGCAAGTACAGTCTTCATTAACTATTAAAATACTTTGGGGCTTCCCTGGTGGCACAGTGGTTGAGAATCTGCCTGCTAATACAGGGTACATGGGTTCAAGCCCTGGTCTGGGAGGATCCCACATGCCGCAGAGCAACTAGGCCCGTGAGCCACAACTACTGAACCTGCGCATCTGGAGCCTGTGCTCCGCAACAAGAGAGGCCGTGATAGTGAGACGCCCATGCACCATGATCAAGAGTGGTCCCTGCTTGCCACAACTAGAGATAGCCCTCGCACAGAAACGAAGACCCAACTCAGCAAAAGTAAATAAATAAATTAATAAAATACTTTGGTCAGTTATTTGTAATAGATAAGATGCTTAAATACAGGTTGATATAATTTCTAGAGTAAAGCAGAGAGAGATTGTCATAGGATAACAAATCAGGAGAAAAAACTCACCTTGTCTGAATGATGCCTTGTCCTTGTTTAAATAGTTCCCAAAACCTCTTTTCCATTTAAGGGCCCTTAGGCCACTTTATTTTCCTAGATTGCCTTCTATTTCAACTCTAAGTCTGAATAACTATTATTTATTCAGCTTAAATTCTAATGTTTTAGAAATAAATTATCCCACAAATCTAAATTGTATTCTTTTTTTTTTTTTTTTTTTTTGTGGTACGTGGGCCTCTCACTGCTGTGGCCTCTCCCACCGTGAAGCACAGTCCCTGGACGCACAGACTCAGCAGCCATGGCTCACAGGCCCAGCTGTTCCATGTCATGTGGGATCCTCCCGTACTGGGGCATGAACCCACATCCCCTGCATCGGCCAGCAGACTCCTAACCACTGTGCCACCAGGGAAGCCCTTAAATTGTATTCTTATGTCAGACAATCTTATTACACCTTCAGCTTTTCTTTAACACCTCTTATTGAAGTTGGTAATAATGTATTTGTGATACTGTTTAAGAATTGTCTCCTACATTAAATTCTAAGTGCATATAATCAAAAAATGAAAGAAAGAAAGAAAGAAAGAAAGAAAGAAAGAAAGAAAGAAAGAAAGAAAGAAAGAAAGAAAGAAAGAAAGAAAGAAAGAAAGAAAGAAAGAAAAGAAAGAAAGAAAGAGAAAAGAAAATACACTACTGTGTGAATTCAGAGACTGGGGTGGGCATGCCACAGTATAAGTAATCCAAAAAGATAAACAAAACAAAACAAAACTTCTGCTTATTTCTCCCTTGGGCTATAATCGAGAGAGAAGGCAGAACACAGGCAGCACCACTCTTAGGAGCTGAACCAAGGGTTCCACAGACTTGTTACAAAGCACAGGAACTTCCTCTGTCACTGAAGCTTCATCTCTAAAATAAAGGTCTGGGGAAGGAGACAAGAAAACAACCAAGAAAAGAGTGAGTACAGACATGATAAGACTGAGGAAAGAGAAACTAAAACAAAAGCTTCCCATTCAAAATTTGCCACAAAATTTTAATTGTGCTATAATATACATAATCAAAAGTTTCCCATTAAAGTTTTCCATCTTAACCATTAAGTATGCACTTTAATGACATTAAGTACATTCACATTGTTGTGCAACCATCACCACGATCCAGTTACAGAGATCTTTTCATCTTGCAAATCTGAAATTCTATACTCATTAAAAAATTACTCTTCGTTTCTTTTGTGTCCTGCTCCTGGCATCCACCATTCTTCTGTCTTTAAATTTGACTGTTCTAGGTACCTCAGATAAGTGGAGTCATACAGTATCTGTTCTTTTGTGACTGGCTTATTTCACTCAACATAATGTCTTCAAGGATCATCAACATTGTAGCATGTATCAGACTTTCCTTCCTTTTTAAGGTTGAATAATATTACATTGTATGTATATACTACATTTTATTACCCATTCATCTATCAGTGGACATTTGGGCTGCTTCCATTTGTTGACTATTTCAAATAATGGTACTATGAACATAGATGTACAAATATATTTTTGAATTTCTGCTTTCAATTATTTCATATATATACCCAGAAGTGGAATTGTTGGATGATATGGTAATGCTAATTATAATTTCTTGATTAAACACCATAGTGTTTTTGACAGCAGCTGTACCATTTTACATTCCTATCAACAGCATGCCAGAGTTCCAATTTTTCTACATCCTTATCAACACTTTCTATTTTTTTTTTATAGCAGTCATCCTAAGGATAATAAAGTAGTATATCATTGTGGTTTGGATTAACATTTCCTTAAAGATTAGTGATATTGAACAATTTTTCATGTGCTTATTGACCATTTATATATCTTCTATGGCAAAATATTTATCAAATTCTTGCCCATGTTAAAGGTTGTGGTTTTTTTTGTTGTTGTTAAGTTTTGGAGTTCTCTATATATTCAGGATATTAACCTTTTATCAGATATAGAGTTTGAAATTTGTTTTAACATTTTTTGTGTGGCCTTATTATTCTGTTTTTTCCCCAAACTTTATTGAGATATAATTGACATATAACACTAAGTTTAAGGTGTACAATGTGTTGATTTGATGCCCTTATATATTATAAAATGATTACCACCATAGTATTAACTAACATTTCCAGGTCACATAATTATCATATCTTTTTGTGGTGAGAACATTTAAGATTTACTCTCTTAGCAACCCTCAAGTATGTAATTCAATATTATTAGCTATAATCAACACAGTGTACATTAGATTCTAGAATTTATTCATCTTATAACTGGAAGATTTTATCCATTGACCAACAACTCCCTTCTCCCTACCCCCACCCACTTCATGCTTGGGGAACTACCAAAACTCTCTGTATCTTTTTTAGATTCCACATATAAGTGATATCATATAGTATGTCTTTCTCTGCCTGATTTATTTCACTTAGCATATTGCTCTCAAAGTCTATCCACGTTGTCTCAAATGGCAAGATTTCCTTCTTTCCCACTGCAGAATAATATTCCATTGTGTATATATACCACAACTTCTTTATCCACTCATCCATTGATGGACATTTAGTTTTTTTTCATATCTTGGCTATTGTGACTACTGCTGCAAAAAACATGGGATGGTTCTTTGAGTTCCTGTTTTTACTTCCTTTGGATATATACCCAGAGTGGAATCATAGTTCTATCTTTAATTTTCTGAGAATATTTCATATTGTTTTCTGTAGTGGCTGACCAATTTACATTCCCACCAACAGTGCACCAGGGTTCCCTTTTTTCCAACATCCTTGCCAACACTTGGTATTGCTTGTATTTTTTATGACAGCCATTCTAACAGCTGTAACGTAATAACTTATTGTGGATTTTATTTTTTCCCTGATAATTAGTGATGTTGAACAATTTTTCATATACTTGACCTTTTGGATGTCTTCTTTTGAAAAATGTCTATTCTGTTTCTCTGGTCATTTTTAAATTGGATTGCTTTTTTGCTATTGTGTCATACCAGTTCTTTACATATTTTGGAAACTAATCCCTTATGAGATACATTTGCAAATATTTTCTCTCATTTTATAAGTTGTCTTTTCACTTTGTTGATTGTTTCTTTTGCTGTGCAGAAGCTTTTTTATTTTGAATAGGCCCACTTGTTAATTTTTGCTCTTACTGTTGTGCTTTTGATGTTATTTCAAAAAAAAAATTTTTGCCAAGACCTATGACAAAGAGTTTTTCCCTATGTTTTTTTTTCTAGGACTTTCAGTTTCATTTCTTATATTTAAATATTTAATCGACTTTAAGTTAATTTTTGTAAGTGGTGTAAAATGGAGTCTAATTTTAGTCGTATGCATGTGGTTGTCCATTTTTCCTAGGATGATTTGTTGAAGAGACTATTATTTTCCCATTGAGTACTATTTGTCCCCTTGCCAAATATTACTTGATCATCTATGTGAGGGTTTATTGCTGGGTTCTTGATTTTGTTCCATTAGTCTATGTGTCTATTTACATACCAGTACCAAATAATTTTCATTAGTACAGCTTTGTAGTATAGTTTGAAACCAGGAACTGTGTTACCTCCAGCTTTTTTCTGATTTCTTTGGATTGCTTTGGCTATTCATGGTCTTTTGTGATTCCATACAAATTTTAGGGTTTTTCTTCTATTTATATGAAAAAAAGCCTTCAGAATTTTGATAGGGGTTGCATTGACTCTATAGATGGTTTTGTGTAGTATAGACATTTTAAAAATAGTAAATCTGGTTCATAAACACTGTATATCATTCATTTGTTTGTGAGTTATTCAATTTCTTTCATCAAACATATTTCACCTACTTGGTTAAATTTATTCCTAAGCATTTTATTGTTTTTGATGCTATTGTAAATAGGATTGCTTTCTAAAATTCTATTTCAGGTAGTGTTTTGTTAATATATTGAAATGCAACTGACTTATGTATGTTGATTTTGTACACTGCAACATTGCTTACTTCATTGATTACTTCTAAAAGTTTTTTGGAGGTGTTTCAGGATTTTCTATTTTTAAGATCATATCATCTGAAGACAAAGATAGCTTTACTTCTTCCTTTCTGATTTAGGTGAATTTTATGTCTTTTTCTTCCTTGATTGCTCTGGCTAGAACTTCGAGTACTATATTGAATAGGAGTGGTGAGAGTGTGCACCCATGTCTTATTTCTGATCACAGAGGAAAATCTTACATAAAAATTTCACCATTGAATGTGATGCTAGCTGTGGGCTTGCCATATATAAACTTTATTATGTTTAGTTATATTCATTCAGTACACAACTTGTTGAGAAATTTTGTCATGAAAAGATGTATTTTCATGCCTATTAACACATCTATTGACATAATCATATTATTTTTATCTTTTATTCTACTAACGTGATATCATATTTATTCATTTGTTTATGTTTAACCATTCTTGCATCTCACAAATAAATCCTGCTTGAACATGAGCTATGGTTCTTTTAAAGCTATTTTAAATGTATTTGCTAGTATTTTGTTGAGAATATTTGCATCTATATTTATCAAGGATAAATGGCATGTAGTTTTCTTTTCTTTATAGTGTCCTTAGCTGCCTTTGGAGTCAGAGTAATTCTGCCCTCCTAAAATGAGTTTCAGAGTACTGCCTCCTCTTCAATTTTTTGGAAGGTTCGAGAAGGATTCTTATTAACACTTTTTAAAATGTATTGTAGAATTCACCAGTGAAACCATCTAGTGCAGGGATTTTTGATTTTTTTTTTTTTTTTTTTTTTTGCGGTACGCAGACCTCTCACTGTTGTGGCCTCTCCTGTTGCAGAGCAACAGGCTCCGGACGCACAGACTCAGCGGCCATGGCTCACGGGCGCAGCCACTCCATGGCATGTGGGATCTTCCTGGACCAGGGCATGAACCCATGTCCCCTGCATCATCAGGCGGACTCTCAACCACTGCACCAACAGGGAAACTCTAGTGCAGGGATTTTTATGACAGGGAGTTTTTGATTACTGACTCAATTTTCTAAATCATTATTGGTCTGTTTAGATTTTCTGTTTGTTTTTGATGCAGTCTTATTAGGTTGTATGATTCTAGGAATTTATCCATTTCCTCTAGGTTATCCAGTTTGTTGGTATATAATTGTTCATAGCAGTCTGTCATACTACTTTGTATTTTTGTGGAATCAGTTGTAATGTCTTCTCTTTCATTTCTTATTTTATTTATTTGTTGTCTATGTCTCTTTTTTGTTTTTTATAGATTTTTATTGGAGTATAATTGCTTCACAATACTGTGTTAGTTTCTGTTGCACAACAAAGCGAATCTGCCATATGTATACAAATGTCCCCATATTACCTCCCTCTTGAGCCTCCCTCCCATCCTCCCTATCCCACCCCTCTAGATCATCAAAAAACACTGAGCCAATCTCCCTGTGCTATGCTATTGCTTCCCACGAGCCAAATATTTTGCATTCAGTAGTGTATATTTGTCTCACTTCACCCCAGCTTCTCCCTCCTACACCAAGGCCTCAAGTCAATTCTCTATGTCTACCTATTTATTCCTATCCTGCAACTAGGTTCATCAGTACCATCATTTTTTTTTTTTTTAGATTCCATGTGTATGTGTTAGCATATGGTATTTGTTTTTCTCCTTCTGACTTACTTCACTCTGTATGACAGACTCTATGTCCATCCACCTCATTACAAATAACTCAGTTTCATTTCTTTTTATGGCTGAATAATATTCCATTGTATATATGTTCCACATCTTCTTTATCCATTCATCTTTCACTGGACATTTAGGTTGGTTCCATGTCCTGGCTATTGTAAATAGTGCTGCAATAAACATTGTGGCACAGATGTCTTTTTGAATTATAGTTTTCTCAGGGTATATGCCCAGTAGTGAGATTGCTGGGTCATATGATAGTTCTATTTTTAGTTTTTTTAAGGAACCACCATAATGTTCTTCATAGTGGTTGTATCAAATTACATTCCAGCCAACAGTGTAAGAGGGTTCCCTTTTCACCACACCCTTTCCAGCATTTATTGTTTCTAGATTTTTTGATAATGGCCATTCTGACTGGCGTGAGGTGATAACTCACTGTAGTTTTGATTTGCCTTTCTCTAATAATTAGTGATGTTGAGCATCTTTTCATGTGCCTCTTGTCCATCTGTATGTCTTCCTTGGTGAAATGTCTATTTAGTGCTTCTGCCCATTTTATAACTGGATTGTTTGTTTTTTTGGATATTGAACTCCATGAGTTCTTTGTAAATTTTGGAGATTAATCCTTTGTCATTTCATTTGCAAATATTTTCTCCCATTCTGTGGGTTATCTTTTTGTCTTGCTCATGGTTTCCTTTGCTGTGCAAAAACTTTTAAGTTTAATTAACTCTCATTTGCTCATTTTTGGTTTTATTTCTGATACTCTAGGAGGTAGGTCAAAAAATCCTGCTGTGGTTTATGTCAAAGAGTGTTTTTCCTGTGTTTTCCTCTAAGAGTTTTATAGTGTCTGGTCTTACACTTAAGTCTTTAATCCATTTGAAGTTTATTTTTATGTATGGTGTTAGGTAGTGTTCTAATTTCATTCTTTTACATGAATGAAAGTTCTTCCCAGTGCCATTTATTGAAGAGACTGTCTTTTCTCCATTGTATGTTCTTGGCTCCTTTGTTGTAGAATAGGTGCCCATATGTGCATGGGTTTATCTCTGGGCATTCTATCCTGTATCATTGGTTTATATTTCTGTTTTTGTGTCAGTATCATACTGTCTTGATTACTGCAGCTTTGTGGTATAGTTTGAAGTCAGGGAGCCTTATTCCTGAACTCTGGTTTACTTTCTCAAGATTGCTTTGGCTATTCGGGGTCTTTTGTGTTTCCATATGAATTGTAAAATTTCTTGTTTCTAATTCTGTGAAGAGTGTAATTGGTAGTTTGATAGGGATCGTATTGAATCTGTAGATTGTTAAAAGCTTTTTCTGCATCTATTGAGATGATCTTTTTTTATTCCTTAATTTGTTAATGTGGTGTATCACATTGATTGATTCATGTTTATTGAAGAATCCTTTAATCCCTGGGATAAATTCCACTTGGTCATAGTGTATGATGCTTTTAATGTGTTGTTGGATTCTGTTTGCTAGTATTTTTTCAGGATTTTTGCATCTATGTTCATCAGTTATATTGCTCTATAATTTTCTTTTTTTGTGATATCTTTCTCTGGTTTTGGTACCAGGGTGATTGTGGCTTCGTAGAATTAAGTAGGGAGTGTTTCTCCCTCTTCAATTTTTTGGAAGAGTTTGAGAAGGATGGGTGTTAGCTCTTCTCTAAATGTTTGATGGAATTTGCCTGTGAAGCCATCTGGTCCTGGACTTTTTTTTCTTGTAAGATTTTAATTACAGTTTCAATTTCATTTTTTGTGATAGGTCTGTTTACATTTTCTAATTCTTCCTGGTTCATTCTTGGAAAATCGTACCTTTCCAAGAATTTGTCCATTTCTTCATGGTTGTCCATTTTATTGGCACATAGTTGTTTGTAGTAGTCTCTTATAATCCTTTGTATTTTTGCAGAGTCAGTTGTGATTTCTGCTTTTTCATTTCTAATTTTATTGATTTGCTTCCTCTTCCTTTTTTTCTTGATGAATCTGGCTAAGGGTTTATCAGTTTTGTTTATCTTTGCAACGAACCAACTTTTAGTTTTATTGATCTTTGTTATTATTTTCTTCATTTCTATTTCATTTATTTCTGCCCTGATCCTTATTTCTTTCCTTCTACTCACTTTGGGTTTTCTTTGTTCTTCTTTCTCTAGTTGTTTTAAATGTAGGGTTAGATTGTTTATTTGAGACTTTTCTTGTTTCTTGAGGTGAGATTGAATTGCTATAAACTTCCCTCTTAGAACTGCTTTTGCTGCATTCCATAGGATTTGGGTCATTGTCATTTGTTTCTATGTATTC
Organism: Grampus griseus; assembly: GCF_964374135.1. NCBI lineage: Eukaryota > Metazoa > Chordata > Mammalia > Artiodactyla > Delphinidae > Grampus > Grampus griseus. The sequence continues at coordinate 37,495,025 of NC_139012.1, read as the reverse complement.
TTTTTTATCTCTTGATTTCTTCAGTGATCTCTTGGTTATTTAGTAGTCCATGTTTAGCCTCCAAGTATTTGTATTTTTTACAGCTTTTCTCCTGTAATTGATTTCCAATCTCATAGCATTGTTGTCCCAAAAGATGCTTGATATGATTTCAATTTTTTTAACTTTTCCAAGCCTTGATTTGTGACCCAAGATGTGATCTATCCTGAATAATGTTCTGTGTGCATTTGAGAAGAATGTGTATTCTGCCACTTTTGAGTGGAATGTTCTATAAATATTAGTTAAATCTATCTTATCTATTGTGTCATTTAAAGCTTGTGTTTCCATATTTATTTTCTGTTTGGATGATTTGTCCATTGGTGAAAGTGGCCTGTTAAAGTCCCCTACTATGTTTGTGTTACTGTTGATTTTTCCTTTCATTGTTGTTAGCATTTGCCTTATGTATTGAGGTGGTCCTATGTTGGGTGCATAAACATTTATAATTGTTATATCTTCTTCTTGGATTGATCCTTTTACCATTATGTAGTGTCCCTACTTATTCTTGTAACAGTCTTTATTTTAAAGTCTATTTTCTCTGATACTAGTATTGCTACTCCAGCTTTCTTCTGATTTCCATTTGCATGGAATATCATTTTCCATCCCTTCACTTTCAGTCTGTATGTGTCCCTAGGTCTGAAGAGGGTCTCTTATAGGCAGGATATATATGGGTCTTGTTTTTGTATCCCTTCAGCCAGTCTGTGTCTTTTGGTTGGGGCCTTTAATCCATTTACATTCAAGGCTATTATCGATATGTATGTTCCTACTACCATTTTCTTAATTGTTTCATGTTTGTTTTTGTGGGTCTTTCTCTTCTCTTGTGTTTCTCGCCTAGAGAAGTTTCTTTAGAATTTGCTGTAAAGCTGGTTTGGTTCTGCTGAATTATCTTAGCTTTTGATGTCTGTAAAGTTTTTAATTTCTCCATCTAATCTGAATGAGATCCTTGCTTGGTAGAGTAATCTTGGCTGTAGGTTTTTCTCTTTCATCACTTTAAGTATATCCTGCCACTCCCTTCTGGCCTGCAGAGTTTCCACTGAAAAATCAGCTGATAACATTATGGGGATTCCTTTGTATGTTATTTTTTTGTTTTTCCCTTGTTGCTTTTAATATTTTTTCTTTGAATTTATTTTTTGTTAGTTTGATTAATGTGTGTTTTGGTGTGTTTTTCCCAGGTTTTATCCTGTATGAGACTCTCTATACTTCCTGGACTTGGGTGACTATTTCCTTTCACATGTTAGGGAAGTTTTCAATTGTAATCTCTTCAAATATTTTCTCAGACGCTTTTTTTAAAAATCTTTTCTTCTTTGGGACCACTACAATTCGAATGTTGGTGCATTTAGTGTTGTCCCAGAGGTCTCTGAGATTGTCTTCAGTTTGTTTCATTCTTTTCTTTCTTTATTCTGCTCCTCAGCAGTTATTTTCACCATTTTGTCTTCCAGCTCACTTATTCGTTCTTCTGCCTCTGGTATTCTATTATTGATTCCTCTAGTGTACTTTTTGTTTCTGTTATTGTGTTGTTCATCTCTGTTTGTTTGTTCTTTAGTTCTTCTAGATCTTTGTTAATGTTGTATTTTCTCAGTCTGTGCCTCCATTCTATTTCTGAGATTCTGGATTATCTTAACTATCGTTACTCTGAATCCTTTTTCAGGACGATTGCCTATTTCCTCTTCATTTATTTGGTCTTATAGGTTTTTCCCTTGCTCCTTCAACTGTGACATATTTTTTGCCATCTCTCTCTTTTTTTTTTTTAATGTGTGGGATTGTTTCTGTCTTGCTGGTTGTTTGGCCTGAGGCTTCCAACACTGGAGTTTGTAGGCTATTGGGTAGGACTGGGTCTTTGTGCTGATATGAGGAACTCTGTGAGACCTCACTCGGATGAATATTCCCTGTGGTCTGAGTCTGTCTGTTTGTCCAGTGGTTCTGACTTGGAGCTCTGACCACAGGAATTCCAGGCCGACCCCCAGCGCAGGAACCAAGGTCCCACAAGATGTGGGGTAGCAGAAAAAAAAAAAAAAGAAATATAACAAAGTAAAAAATAAAATTAGACTAGGAAAATAGGAGATATGTTAGAAAGAATATAAAAATAAATATATAGATGGATCAACAACCAGAAGGTACATCAACACAACAATAGTAAAAAAGAGGAGGAAAGAAAAGAAAAAAAATTAAAAAGAGGGAAAAGGTCTTGGTGTAAAGGCTTGCCAATTTTGTTTATATTTTCAAAAAATCAGCTGTTTTTTTCTTGTTGGTATGGTGGCAATTCTTTTGGTGAAAGCTGAACATGTTATTTAAAACAGAAGAAATGGGGATAAATAGCTTTTTATGGCTGGAAATGGGAAAAATATGCACATCTGTCCCTAAAGTAGGACTTTACTGTTGGTGTTTAACTTAATCTAGCTTGGAGTTAGGCTGGGTTTGAGGTTTGTAGTTCCTATGGTTATTCTCCATTGCCCTATAAGCTTCAAATATTTCTAGTCATATGTTTTGTTTAGGGTGGGGCTGGTTTACCAAAAAGCTTTTCAAAATGCTTGCTATTTTTAGACCTCATTTAGGCCTCATTTTTAGTCCTTCCCTTTGAGATACACTCAAATAAGACCTATGCCTTTTTTTGTGTGTGATTCTCCCAGAAGTATTTTCCTGTTACTATTAGGCCCCTTTTATCCTGCTGGTTGGATGGTGGGAGATCGCATGTCATACCTGTTGTTGTAATTAAGCTTCATTAGTAAGCAAGCAATAAGGCTGAAATTTCTATGGTGGCCTTCTCAGTGCTGTTAACTCTCTCTCCCAACTGGAATTCTATGCCCACCATGCTTCCTCTCACCCAGAGGTAGAGAGGTTTTTTTGTTTTTGTTTTCTATTCAATCCCCCCAACTGCAGTGCATTTTTACCACTGCATTGAAAGCAAAATAGTTTGTGCTATTCCTCTTCACAAATTCTGACTTTCTGTCTGTAGTAGACATAGGGGAGAGGAATCCAGGATGTTTTTCCTGCTCCTCCCTTGGTGGCTGCTGTTCTACTTCCCCAGTCTTACACCAAGAAAAGTGTTTTCTCATGACTCTTAACCAATATCTTTGGTGAGTTCCAGGTGGAGTTTATGATGAAATCTTACATGAGAGCCCAGACTTACCCCAGGAGCTCCACACTATCTTTCCAAACTAATATAACTAAATTGTTCTTACTCTTGTCCAGCTATATCTGTCCTAGGTAAATAAGTGTTTACATTCCCATCACTTTCACAGGTACTTGCCTTTACTTAGAGTTTGGGTTATTTGATTGTCCTACAACCTCAGCTATCTGATGGATTCAAGGAAAGTTGTGAAATTGCAATTTTCCTTTTTTTTCAGTTTTATGAGATGTAAGCAACATACATCACTGTATATGTGTAACCAAACAGGACCTTATTGGGCCTTCCTGGAACAGACTCCCCACCCTCCCCCACCTCCATGTCCTCTGCCTCACCTTTGTTCTCATTTCTCAGGATTGTTTTGACCATTCAGTATTTTTTGTGGTTCTATACAAATTTCAGGGTTGTTTTTACTAGTTTTGTTAAAAATGCCATTGGACTCTCAACAGGGATTGTATTGAATCTATAGATGGCTTTGGGTAGTATTGACATTTTAACAACATTAATTATTCTAATCCATGAACACAGTCTACCTTTTCATTTATTTGTGTCTTCATTTATTTCTTTTTTTTTGCGGTACGCGGGCCTCTCACTGTTGTGGCCTCTCCCATTGTGGAACACAGGGTCCAGATGCACAGGCTCAGCGGCAATGGCTCACAGGCCCAGCCGCTGCTCGGCGTGTGGGGTCTTCCCAGACTGGGGCATGAACCCGTGTCCCCTGCATCAGCAGGCAGACTCTCAACCACTGCACCACCAGGGAAGCCCTTCTTTTATTTCTTTCATCAATGTTTTATAATTTTCAGTGTGCAGATATTTCACCTCCTTGCTTTAATTTATTCTAAGAATTTTATCATTTTTGTTGTTATTGTATGAGATTTTTTTCTGATAAATTGTTAGTGTATGTCTGCCTTTTAGTTTTTAATAGTGGTATTTAAAATTCTTTCTACTTCTTTCCTTCCTGAGGTTAATTGTTTAATTATTTTCTTTCTCAGATTTAATTAACTCACACAAAAAAATCAGAAAAGACACATTATCTTTCTGAATAGTTTTGTAAATTTTATCCAGAATATTATGTTTGTGTATCTGATATGTTGCTTTGGATCATAGGAACCTATATGCAGATAAATCCTCATGGTTTTTAAAACCACTTTACTGAGTTATGTTTAAAATGCAAAGAAAAAAACAACTGTGTGCATTAATATATACAACTAGATGAGTTTGAAGATAAGCACACAACTGTGAAACCATCACCACAATCAATGCCACAAACGTATCCATTGCCTCCAAAAGCATTCTCTTGTCTTATTTATTTATGATAAGAACATCTTACATAAGATCTACACTCTTAACAAATTATTAAATATACAATGCAGTATTATTAACTAAAAGCACTATGGTGGGCTTCCCTGGTTGTGCAGTGGTTGAAAGTCCATCTGCCGATGCAGGGGACATGGGTTCGTGCCCCAGTCTGGAGGATCCCACATGCTGCAGAGTGGCTGGTCCCGTGAGCCATTGCTGCTGAGCCTGCACGTCCAGAGCCTGTGCTCTGCAACGGGAGAGGCCACAACAGTGAAAGGCCTGCATACCACAAAAAAAAAAAGCATTATGGTATATAATCAATCTCTAGAACTTATTTATCTTGAATAACTGAAACATTGTACATTTTTACTAATATCTTCTTGTCTCCCCCTTCCCCCAGCTCTTGGTAACCACTATTCTACTCTCTGCTTCTTTGAGTTTGACCATATTAAATTCCTGATACAAGTTGAAACACATGTATTTGTTCTTTATTGTTTGACTTATTTCACTTAGATCATGTATTCCAGGACCATCCATGTTGTCACAAAGGACAAAATTTCTTTCCTTTTTAAAGCTGGATAATATTCCTTTATATATTGATGGACTTTTAGGTTGCTTTCACATCTTGTCTATTGTGAATAATGAGCAATAAACATGGGAATGCAGATATCAATTTGAGATTCTGATTTCAATTATTTTTGACATATACCATTTCTGGAATTTCTGGATCATATAGTACACTTTTAATTCTCTGAGAATGCTTTATAGTGTTTTCCATAGCTGCAACACCAACTTACATCCTCACCAACAATGTACAGTTTTCTCTTTTCTCCACATCCTTGCCAACACTTGTTATCTTTTGTGTTTTTGATAATAGTCATCATCATAAGTGTGAGGTGATATCTCATCATGGTTATGATTTGCATTTCCCTGACAATTAGTGATGTTGAGCACCTTTTTATATACCTGCTAGCCATTTGTTTGTCTTCTTGGGGAAATAGTTACTCAGGTCCTTTGCCCATTTTTAAATTGGCTTACTTTTGTTTTTGTTTGTTATTGAGTTTCGTGAGTTCCTTATAAATTTTGGATATTAATCCTTTATCAGATATATAGTTTGCAATTATTTTCTCCCACTTTATAAGTTGAATTTATCTTCTGTTAAGTGTTTCCTTTGGTGTCCTAAGTAGCTTCTAATTTGTCATCCCATTTGTTTATTTGGGTGTTTGTTGCCTTTACTTTTTGTATCATAACCAAGAAAGAATTGCAAGGCCAATGTCAAGTTTTTCCTCCTATGTTTTCTTCTTAGAGTGTTACAATTTCAGCACTTGCATTTAAGTTTTTAGTCCATTTTGAGTTGATTTTTGTGGATGGTAAAAGACAAAGATCCAATTTCATTCTCTTGCATATAGATATCCAGTTTTCCCAGAATTATTTATGGAATGGACTAATATTTTCCCATTGTGTATTCCTGATACCCTTGTCAAAAATAAATTGAGCTTATCTATGTGCACTTATATCTGTGATCTTTACCTTGTTCCGTTTGTTTATGTGTCTGATCTTATGTCAGTTCCATAGTGTTTTGATTACTATAGCTTTGTAATTTAGTTTGAAATCAGGAAGTATGATGTCTCCAGCTTTTGTTCTTTCTGCTCAAAATTAGTCTGATTATTCAGGGTCTTTGTTGTTCCTTATGAATGTTAGGATTTTTTTCTATTTCTGGACAAATTTCCCTGGGATTGTGATAGGGATTGCATTGAATCAGTAGATTCCTATAGGTAATATGGATATTTTAACAGTATTAATTTATCCAATCTATAAACACAAGATGTCTCTCCATTTACTTAAAATTTTGTTTCATCAATTTTTTTAATGGTTTTCAATATATAAGTATTTTCCTTCTTGGTTAGGTTTAAATCTAAGTGTTTTATTATTTTTGATACTATTGTAAATGGATTTGTTTATTGATTTTCTTTCCAAGTAATTTGTTGTTAGTGTGTAAATATGCAACTGATTTTTATATGTCAATTTTATATCCTGCAACTTTACTGAATTCATTTATTAGTTTGAACAGTTTTTATCAGGTATTTAGAGTTTTCTACATGTAAGATCAAGTCATCTGCAAACAGAGATGTTTTTATTCTTCTTTAACTATTTCAATGCCTTTCATATGTATATATATATATTTTTTGTTTGTTTTGTTTTGTTTTGTTTGTTTAATTGTTATGGGTAGACACTTTCAGCACTATATTGAATAGAATTGGTGATTGCGGGCATCCTTTCCTAGTTATGATCTTAGAGGAAAAGTTTTTCAGAATTTTACCATTGAGTATAATGTTAGGTGTGGACTTTTCATATATGATCTTTATTGTGCTGCAGTAAGTTCATTCTGTATTTAATCTGTTGAGTTTTTAATCATAAATGTATGTTGAATTTTGTCAAATGCTTTAAGACGATTATGAGATTTCCATCCTTCATTCTGTTAATGTGACGTATCCCATTAATTGATTTGTGTATGTTGAACAATCCCTGCATCCCAGGGATAAAACTCATTTGATGAAGGCATATGACACTTTTAATGTGTTGTTGAATTCGGTTTGTTATATATTTTTGTTGAGGAATTTTTGCATCCATCTTCATCAGTGACATTGGCCTGTAGTTTTCTTTTCTTATGGTGTCTTTTCCTGGCCTTGGTATCAAGGTGATGCTAGCCTCATAAGATAAATTCAGGAATATTCCCTCCTCTTGTGTTTTTTGGAAGATTTTAAGAATGATCAGTGTTAATTGTTTTTATATTTGGTATAATTCATCAGTGAAGCCATCTGGTCCTGGGCTTTTCGTTATTGGGAAATTTTTGATTATTGATTCAATCTTATTTGTCATTGATCTGTTTAGGCTTTCTATTTCTTCCTCTTCTTCTCTTGTACTCCACCCCCAGCTTTGCTTGCCACTATGTTTGGCCACGTGGCTGGTTCTTACCATGGGAATATAAGCAGAAATGACATCTGTCCGTCTTGATCAAGGTTTTTAAGAAGTGGGAGTACTTTCTTCATATTCTCCTTATCCTTCTGCCAGTGTCATGCAGATAATGGTAAGGCCCAGAGGATATCAGTCAAGATATAAGAAGCCTGTAGATATTTCAAAAGGAGCCTCTATTTCTTCTTGATTTAGTTTTAGTATAAATTTATCTATGTTTTCTATGTTTTCCAATTTGTTGGTGTATAATTGTGTGTAATAATCCCTATGGTATTTCTTATTTAGTATTAGTTATAATATCTCCTTTTTTCATTTCTAATTTTATTTGAGTCTTCTATCTTTTGTTCTTAGGTAGTCTAGTAAAGGGTTTGCCAATTTTGCTCATCTTTGTTAAAAAAAACTCAGTTTTATAAATTTTCTAATTTTTAAAATTCTTTATTTGATTTATTTCTTCCCTAATGTTTATTATTTTCTTCCTTCTACTAACCTTGGGTTTCATTTTTTTATTTTTCTACTTCCTTGAGCTGTACAGTTACATTGTTTACTTCAGATACTTCTTTTCCAACTGAAATATATATTATATAAAACATTGTGTAAGGTAAAAGTGTGCAACTTGTTGATTCAAAACATTTATGTATTGTAATATAATTGACATTGTAACATTAGTTAGCACCTCTATCACATCACATAATTGCCATTCTCTTTTTGTGGAAGGAATAATTAAGATCTAGTCTCTTAACAAGTTTAATGGTCATAATATAATATTTTCTGTACTCACTATACTGTGCAATAGATCTCCAGGACTTATTTATGTGCTGGTTGTAAGTTTCTATCTTTCTTTTTTAATGTAGGTATTTATCACTATAAATTTCTGTCTTAGTACTGTTTTTGCTACATCCATAAGTTTTGGTGTATTGCATTTTTATTTTCATTTTTGTTAAAATATTTCCTAATTTCCTTTTTGATTTCTTTTTTGATCTAATGATTATTCAAGAGTATGCTGTTTAATTTTCATATACTTGTGAATTTTCCCATGTCCTTTATGTTATTTATTTATACTTTTATTCCACTGTAGTTAGAAACAATACTTGGGATGATTTTAATATTTAAAAGTTTAAGACCTTTTTTCAGTGACCTAGCATGTGATCTATCCTGAAGAATGTTCCATGTATACCTGAGAAGAATGTATATTTCGCTCCTGTTTGTTTGATGGAATATTTTGTATATGTCTATTAGGTTCATTTGGTCTATAGTGTTGTTCAAGTCTACTATTTTCTTATCAATTATTCTCTCTGGTTGTTCTATCTATTATTGAAAGTGGTATATAAAGTCTCATTATTATTGTAATGCTGTTTATTTCTCCCTTCAATTTTATCGATGTTTGCTTTATATATCTGTGTGCTCTGATGTTAGATGTATATATAATTTTGGGGACCAGCTGCCAGGTTCTGCAGGTGGCTATTGAGATCCACATGACAGTGGTTATGAGTCCCTACAACTTTATTTTTAGCTGTGTCAATTCCTTCAGTGTGCTGGGTTAGGTGAGGAAGAAGTAAACATCTTGCACAGTGACCTCAAGGCTATTGTTTACATGGCTCTCATTTTCCCCTGTTGTAGAAATTGCAGTTTGAGGCATCTCTCTCAGTTCTGAGCTATGCCAGAATGGGGGAGGAATGCCACTGGCAAAGTGAAACTCTTCTTACTCTCTTCAATTTGGTTGCTCTCAGATATGGTTCTCCACCAGGCTTCTGGAACCTCTCAAATGGATGCTAGAGATATCCAAAAAGTAATTTTACCCATTGATAGTTAAATCTGTTTTTCTGTGGGGCTATGTAGACTGGTACCTCCTATTTTACCGTCTTGCTCAGGTCACTCCCAAGTATTTATATTTTTAGTGGCTTAGTATATCTTGTGCTTCTGAGACTTTTAAGGTCTGCAAATACAAGTGAGAAAAACATGAAGAAAAGCTAGAGATAGGAAATAAGTGATAAAGAAATGCAGCTGCTGTTGGCTGTAATTTATACAATTATTATTATTTCTCATTCTAATGTCTTTCCAATCTGTTACATTTACTTCTGATTGTGTATGAGTGAAGGAGAAAGAATTCATTAACTAATTGTGTGTCTATATATGCAATATCTTCTCTTTTGAAATGTATCTATTTAGTTAATTGTAGTTATGCTATCAAATGTTTGCTATTATGTGTCTCAAATCTATATAGAACATATTTTTCTACATCAGAATTCTCACATCTGGGAGTTTTCTTTCATCAATCTCTATTGGAAAAAAAATAAAATGTGAACAAACACTTTTTTCAGGAGCAATATCCACATTTTTGCCATTGAGGATACAATTGTTTAAGTGAGTTTATTCTTTGTCTTCTAATAGACTTGCATGTTGAAAGAATGTATTGAATAAAATATCCCTGTATATTATTCACCTCATTTAAGTGCATATCTTGTGCATATCAATTCTGACAGTTTTTGAAGAAATATGCCTCTGTGTCAAGATAATTAACTTCAAATTTTGAGTGATAGAATACTAGTGATTAATTTAACCCCAATATAATGAAAACTTACGATATAAAATTAGACAATAATGTAAGTGTTTATGTTGCCTCTCATTACTTTTCTTTGTGAGGTTCCAATAAAAAGTTTAATATTTTGGATAGTTTTCAGTTTTACTATTAATATGTCTCCAGTCATAATTTCTTGGGTGGCAGCTGCTTATAACGGGCAAGAACATACATCAGGCTTAAAGTCTATATTCATGGATTATATAATAAACACTGATCTTCAATAATTATATGACTCAGAAGGGCAATATGAAGTATGAAGAAATATGTAGTATAGTCCTCCCTCACTATGTGTGGGGATTGGTTCCAGTAATCCCCATGCCAAAAAATAGGTAATTGCTCAAGTTTCTTATACAAAGTGGAGTAGTACAGTTGGCCCTCCCTATTCACAGGTTCCACAAGTATGGTTTATTGAAACATGATTACAGAACCCATGGATACCAAGGGTTGACTATACATGAAAATTGAAGTATGAAGAAAAGAGCCTTGTTTGTTTTTTTTAAGAGATCCTCTAGTAGCAGCCTTGATTTACATTCTCCCAACATCTCAGTGACATGCTTATAAAAACACAAATATATTCAAATATTCACTGTCTCCCACCCTCAAGAAAATATGATTATAACCAATAGTCATAATCTAGGGAAAAAATTCCAAGTAATACAAAAATGATGAAACTGTTTGGTGACCTAATTGTGGTATTCTAAATGGAGCAAAACTATTCATCCTAGATAATGGAAATAAATTAATTTTCCTACCTAAAATCTATGTTCTTCAATTCCAAAGTAGATCACACACATATATGAATATATCTATTATATCTATAATTATATCTATATATTATTATATCTAATATATATATATATATATATATATATTACCTGGCTATGCTGGTGAGGTAGCTAAGGTCTTCTGGACACATCTTAATGCTGCTATTTCTATATCAGGCCAGAAATTATTCATAAGCTTGGCAAGAAGAGAGTTTGGGATGAGGACGTCTGAAGGGCACTAAAAGTGGGATATTGCAGTTTAGTGGAGCCTTTTCTCAAAAAGTAAGACATGGAGAGTAAGGAAGAGAAGAGCTATGGAAAAGTAAATATTGTAATTATATTTCCTGATATTATAATTACTTAAAGCTTTTCAGTTGAGAAGATTTGAATTTGTTTAAAGCAAACCAGACACTGGGAATTGGTTAATTTATTTATTCAATAATAATTGGTGTTTCTTGAGGGAGGCAGAAATTACTGGGAGAAAAAAAAACAGTATATTAAACAAAGATCTCTGCCCTCATAGACCATTTTTGTGGCAGTGGAGAGTGTTGCAATTATTAATAAACACACATACAAGAAATAAAATTATTGCAGATATTGTTAAATACTGCTAATAAATAAAACTGAATAATTGAATTTTGAAGGTGATTAGAAGAGAAGGTAAATGACCACTTTAGATAGGATGATCCAGGAAGTCTTCTATATGTAAAGGATTAAGCTCAGACATCAATAATATGAAGAGATTTTCCAAGCAATCAAAATAACAAGGGGGGGGGCTGGGAAGATGGTGGAAGAGTAAGACGTGAAGATCACCTTCCTCCCCACAGATACACCAGAAATACATCTACACGTGGAACAACTCCTACAGAACACCTACTGAATGTTGGCAGAAGACCTCAGACCTCCCAAAAGGCAAGAAACTCCCCATGTACCTGGGTAGGGCAAAAGAAAAAACAGAGACAAAAGAATAGGAATTGCATCTGCACCAGTGGGAGGCAGCTGTGAAGGAGGAAAAGTTTCCACACACTAGGAAGCCCCTTCGCGGGCTGAGACTCTGGGACACTGAGGGGCGAGCTTCGGAGCCGTGGAGGAGAGCACAGAAACAAGGGTGTAGAGGGCAAAGCAGGGAGATTCCCGCACAGAGGATCAGTGCTGACCAGCACTCACCAGCCCGAGAGGCTTGTCTGCTCACATGCCGGGGCGGGCGGGGCTGCGAGCTGATGCTCAGGTTTCGGTCGGAGCGCAGGGAGAGGACTGGGGTTGGCGGCTTGAACATAACCTGAAGGGGTTAGTGCACCACGGCTAGCCAGGAGGGTTGTCCGGGGAAAAGTCTGCACCTGCCTAAGAGGCAAGAGACTTTTCCTTCCCTCTTTGTTTCCTGGTGCGCGAGGAGTGGGGTTTAAGAGCGCTGCTTACAAGAACTCCAGAGACGGGTGCGAGCCGCGGCTAAAAGCGCAAACCCCAGAGATGGGCACGAGCCGCGACTAAAAGCGCGGATCTCAGAGACGGGCAGGAGATGCTAAGGCTGCTGCTGCCACAACCAAGGGGCCTGTGTGGGAGCACAGGTCACTATCCACACCCCTCTTCCGGGGAGCCTGTGCAGCCCGCCACTGCCAGGTTCCCGGGATCCAGGGACAACTTCCCCGGGAGAACGCACGGCGGGCCTCAGGCTGGTGCAATGTCATGCCGGCCTCTGCCGCCTCAGGCCGGCCCTGCACACCATGTCCCTCCCTCCCCCCCGGGCTGAGTGCGCCAGAGTCCCCGAATCAGAGGCTCCTTTAACCCCGTCCTGTCTGAGCAAAAAACAGACGCCCTCCAGCGACCTACACGCAGAGGCAGGGCCAAATCCAAAGCTGAGCCCCTGTGAGATGTGAGAACAAAGAAGAGAAAGAGAAATCTCTCCCAGCAGCCTCAGAAACAGCGGATTAAAGCTCCACAAACAACTTGGTGTACACTACATCTGTGGAATACATGAATAGACAACGAATCATCCCAAATTGAGGAGGTGGACTTCGAGAGCAAGAGCTATGATTTTTTTCCCCTTTTCCTCTTTTTGTGAATATGTATGTGTATGCTTCTGTGTGAGATCTTGTCTGTATAGCTTTGCTTCCACCATTTGTCCTAGGGTTCTTTGTTTTTTTTAAATTATTTTTCTTAATAATTAATTTTAACTCTATTATACTTTACCTTCTTTCTTTCTTTCTTTTTCTTTCTTTCTTTCTTTCTTTCTTTCTTTCTTTCTTTCTTTCTTTCTTTCTTTCTTTCTTTCTTTCTTTCTTTCTTTCTTTCCTTCCTTCCTTCCTTCCTTCCTTCCTCCCTTCCTTCCTTCCTTCCCTCCTTTAGACAACGAATCATCCCAAATTGAGGAGGTGGATTTTGAGAGCAAGATTTATGATTTCTTCCCCTTTACCTCTTTTTGTGAGGGTGTATGTGTATGCTTCTGTGAAAGGTTTTGTCTGTATAGCTTTGTTTCCAACATTTATCCTAAGGTTCTATCCATCCCTTTTTTTTTCTAAATAATTATTTTTTAATTCAATAACTTTATTATACTTTATTTTATTTTATTGTATCTCATTTCTTTCTGTCTTTTATCCTTCCTTCCCTCCTTCCTTGCTTGCTTCCTCCTTCCCTCCCTCTCTCCCTCCTTTCTTTCCTTCGTGCCTTCTTTCCTTCTTTTCTTCTTTCTTTCTTTCTTTCTTTATTCCTTCCTTTCTTCCTTCCATTCTTTCTTCCCTCTGTTATTTCTTTCTTTTTTTCTTTCGTTCTTTCTTTCTTTCTTTCTTCATACTTCTACTAATTCTCTCTACTTTTTCTCCCTTTTATTCTGAGCCATGTGGATGAAAGGCTCTTGGTGCTCCAGCCAGGAGTCAGGGCTCTGCCTCTGAGGTGGGAAAGCCAACTTCAGGACACTGGTCAACAAGAGACCTCCCAGCTCCACATAATATCAAATGGCGAAAATCTCCCAGAGACCTCCACCTTAACAGCAGCACCCAGCTTCACTCAATGACCAGCAAGCTACAGTGCTGGACAACCTATGCCAGACAACTAGCAAAACAGGAACACAACCCCACCCATTAGCAGAGAGGCTGCCTAAAATCATATTAAGTCCACAGACACCCCAAAACACAGCACCAGATGTGGACCTGCTCACTAGAGAGACAAGATCCACCCTCCTCCACCACAACACAGGCACTAGTCCCCTCCACCAGGAAGCCTACATAACCCACTGAACCAAACTTAGCCACTGGAGACAGACATCAAAAACAAACGGGAATTACGAACCTGCAGCCTGCAAAAAGGAGACCCCAAACACAGTAAGATAAGCAAAATGAGAAGACAGAAAAACACACAGCAGATAAAGGAGCAAGATAAAAATTCACCAGACCTAACAAATGAAGAGGAAATAGGCAGTCTACCTGAAAAAGAATTCAGAATAATGATAGAAAGGATGATCCAAAATCTTGGAAATAGAATGGACAATAGAATGGACAAAATGCAAGAATCAGTTAACAAGGACCTAGAAGAACTAAAGATGAAACAACACAACGATGAAAAACACAATAAATGAAATTAAAAGTATTCTAGATGGGATCAACAGCAGAATAACTGAGGCAGAAGAACGGATAAGTGACCTGGAAGATAAACTAGTAAAAATAACTACTGCAGAGCAGAATAAAGAAAAAAGAATGAAAAGAACTGAGGACAGTCTCAGAGACCTCTGGGACAACATTAAACGCACCAACATTCAAATTATAGGGGTTCCAGAAGAAGAAGAGAAAAAAAAGGGACCGAGAAAATATTTGAAGAATTTATAGTTGAAAACTTCCCTAATATAGGAAAGGAAATAGTTAATCAAGTCCAGGAAGCACAGAGAGTCCCATACAGGATAAATCCAAAGAGAAATACACCAGAACACATATTAATCAAACTGTCAAAAATTAAATACAAATAAAGCATATTAAAAGCAGCAAGGGAAAAACAACAAATAACACACAAGGGAATCCCCATAAGGTTAACAGCTGATCTCTCAGCAGAAACCCTGCAAGCCAGAAGGGAGTGACAGGATATACTGAAAGTGATGAAGGAGAAAAACCTGAAACCAAGATTACTCTACCCAGCAAGGATGTCATTCAGATTTGATGGAGAAATTAAAACCTTTACAGACAAGCGAAAGCTGAGAGAGTTCAGCACCACTAAAACAGCTTTACAACAAATGCTAAAGGAACTTCTCTAGGCAAGAAACACAAGAAAAGGAAAAGACCTTTAATAATGAACCCGAAACAATTTAGAAAATGGGAATAGGAACATACAATCGATAATTACCTTAAATGTAAATGGACTAAATGCTCCCAACAAAAGACACAGATTGGCTGAATGGATACAAAAACAAGACCCTTATATATGCTGTCTACAAGAGACCCATGTTAGACCTAGAGACACATACAGACTGAAAGTAAGGGGATGGAAAAAGATATTCCACGCAAATGGAAACCAAAAGAAAGCTGGAGTAGCAATTCTCATATCAGACAAAATAGACTTTAAAATAAAGACTATTAGAAGAGACAAAGAAGGACACTACATAATGATCAAGGGATTGATCCAAGAAGAAGATATAACAATTGTAAATATTTATGCACCCAATAGGAGCACCTCAATACATAAGGCAAACACTAACAGCCATAAAAGGGGAAATCGACAGTACCACATTCATAGAGGAGACTTTAACCCCCCACTTTCACCAATGGACAGATCATCCAAAATGAAAATAAATAAGGAAACACAAGTTTTAAAAGATACATTAAACAAATGGACTTAATTGATATTTACAGGACACTCCATCCAAAAACAACAGAATACACATTTTTCTCAAGTGCTCATGGAACATTCTCCAGGATAGATCATATCTTGGGTCACAAATCAAGCCTTGGTAAATTTAAGAAAATTGAAATTGTACCATTTACCTTTTCTGACCACAACGCCATGAGACAAGATATCAATTACGGGAAAAGATCTGTAAAAAATACAAACACATGGAGGCTAAACTATACACTACTTAATAACGAAGTGATCACTGAAGAAATCAAAGAAGAAATAAAAAAATACCTAGAAACAAATGACAATGGAGACACAATGACCCAAATCCTATGGGATGCAGCAAAAGCAGTTCTAAGGCGGATGTTTATTGCAATACAAGCCCACCTTAAGAAGCAGGAAACATCTCAAATAAACAACCTAAGCTTGAACCTCAAGCAATTAGAGAAAGAAGAACAAAAAAACCCCAAAGCTAGCAGAAGGAAAGAAATCATAAAAATCAGATCAGAAATAAATGAAAAAGAAATGAAGGAAACAATAGCAAAGATCAATAAAACTAAAAGCTGGTTTTCTGAGAAGATAAACAAAATAGATAAACCACTAGCCAGACTCATCAAGAAAAAAAGGGAGAAGACTCAAATCAATAGAATTAGAAATGAAAAAGGAGAGTAACAACTGACACTGCAGAAATAAAAAGGATCATGAGAGATTACTACAAGCAACTCTATGCCAATAAAATGGACAATCTGGAAGAAATGGACAAATTCTTAGAAATACACAACCTGCCAAGACTGAATCAGGAAGAAATAGAAAATATGAACAGACCAATCACAAGCAATGAAATTGAAACTGTGATTAAAAATCTTCCAACAAAGAAAAGCCCAGGACCAGATGGCTTCACAGGCGAATTCTATCAAACATTTAGAGAAGAGCTAACACCTATCCTTCTCAAACTCTTCCAAAATATAGCAGAGAGAGGAACACCCCCAAATTCCTTCTATGAGGCCACCATCGCCTTGATACCAATACCAGACAAGGATGTCACAAAGAAAGAAAACTACAGGCCAATATCACTGATGAACATAGATGCAAAAATCCTCAACAAAATACTAGCAAACAGAATCCAACAGCACATTAAAAGGATCATACACCATGATCAAGTGGGGTTTATTCCAGGAATGCAAGAATTCTTCAATATACACAAATCTATCAATGTGATAAACCATATTAACAAATTGAAGGACAAAAACCATATGTTCATCTCAATAGATGCAGAGAAAGCTTTTGACAAAATTCAACATCATTTATGATAAAAACCCTGCAGAAAGTAGGCATAGAGGGAACTTTCCTCAACATAATAAAGGCCATATATGACAAGCCCACAGCCAACATCAACCTCAATGGTGAAAAACTGAAAGCATTTCCACTAAGATCAGGAACAAGACAAGGTTGCCCACGCTCACCACTCTTATTCAACATAGTTTTGGAAGATTTAGAAACAGCAATCAGAGAAGAAAAGGAAATAAAAGGAATCCAAATCGGAGAAGAAGAAGTAAAGCTGTCACTGTTTGCAGATGACATGATACTATACATAGAGAATCCTAAAGATGCTACCAGAAAACTACTAGAGCTACTCAATGAATTTGGTAAAGTAGCAGGGTACAAAATTAATGCACAGAAATCTCTGGCATTCCTATAAGCTAATGATGAAAAATCTGAAAGTGAAATCAGGAAAACACTCCCATTTACTATTGCAACAAAAAGAATAAAATATCTAGGAATAAACCAACCTAAGGAGACAAAAGACCTGTATGCAGAAAATTATAAGACACTGATGAAAGAAATTAAAGATGATACAAATAGATGGAGAGATATACCATGTTCTTGGATTGGAAGAATCAACATTGTGAAAATGACTCTACTACCCAAAGCAATCTATACATTCAATGCAATCCCTATCAAACTACCACTGGCATTTTTCACAGAACTAGAACAAAATATTGCACAATTTGTATGGAAACACAAAAGACCCCGAATAGCCAAAGCAATATTGAGAACGAAAAACGGAGCTGGAGTAATCAGTCTCCCTGACTTCAGACTATACTACAAAGCTACAGTAATCAAGACAGTATGGTACTGGCACAAAAACAGAAAGATAGATCAATGGAACAGGATAGAATGCTCAGATATAAACCCATGCACATATGGACACCTTATCTTTGATAAAGGTGGCAAGAATGTACCGTGGAGAAAGGACAGTCTCTTCAATAAGTGGTGCTGGGAAAACTGGACAGGTACATGTAAAAGTATGAGATTAGATCACTCCCTAACACCATACACAAAAATAAGCTCAAAATGGATTAAAGACCTAAATGTAAGGCCAGAAACTATCAAACTCTTGGTGGAAAACATAGGCAGAACACTCTATGACATAACTCACAGCAAGATCCTTTCTGACCCACCTCCTAGAGAAATGGAAATAAAAACAAAAATAAACAAATGGGACCTAATGAAACTTCAAAGCTTTTGCACAGCAAAGGAACCATAAAGAAGACCAAAAGACAACCCTTAGAATGGGAGAAAGTATTTGCAGATGAAACAACTGACAAAGGATTGAATCTCGAAAATTTACAAGCAGCTCATGCAGCTCAATAACAAAAAACAAACAACCCAATCCAAAAATGGGCAGAAGACCTAAATAGACATTTCTCCAAAGAACATACACAGACTGCCAACAAACACATGAATGAATGCTCAACATCATCAATCATTAGAGAAATGCAAATCAAAACTACAATGAGATATCATCTCACACCAGTCAGAATGGCCATCATCAAAAAATCTAGAAACAATAAATGCTGGAGAGGGTGTGGAGAAAAGGGAACACTCTTGCACTGCTGGTGGGAATGTGAATTGGTTCAGCCACTATGGAGAACAGTATGAAGGTTCCTTAAAAAACTACAAATAGAATGACCATATAACCCAGCAATTCCACTACTGGGCATATACCCTGAGAAAACCAAAATTCAAAAAGAGTCATGTACCAAAATGTTCATTGCAGCTCTATTTACAATAGCCCAGAGATGGAAACAACCTTAAGTGCCCATCGTTGGATGAATGGATGAAGATGATGTGGCACATATATACAATTGAATATTAGTCATAAAAAGAAACGAAATTGAGCTCTTTGTAATGAGGTGGATAGACCTAGAGTCTGTCATACAGAGTGAAGTAAGTCAGAAAGAAAAAGATAAATACCGTATGCTAACACATATATATTGAATTTAAGAAAAAAAATGTCATGAAGAACCTAGGGGTAAGACAGGAATAAAGACACAGACCTACTGGAGAACAGAATTGAGGATATGGGGAGGGGGAAGGGTGAGCTGTGACAGGGCAAGAGAGAGGCATGGACATATATACACTAACAACCTTAATGTAGATAGCTAGTTGGGAGCAGCCGCATGGCACATGGATATCGGATCAGTGCTTTGTGACCGCCTGGAAGGGTGGGATAGGGAGGGTGGGAGGGAGGTAGAGCCAAGAGGGAAGAGGTATAGGATCATATGTGTATATATATATAGCTGATTCACTTTGCTGTGGAGCAGAAACTAACACATCATTTTAAAACAATTATACCCCAATAAAAATGTTAAAAAAAAATCAAAAAAAAAGGAATCTGTAACCCATAAGTTAGGTCCAAAACAAACTATTTAGAAGAGTGTAATCAGTCAGACTAATTAGTTCTTTGTAGCCAAGGGCTATTCCAGAATAGTATCTGTCTAGCTTTCTGTGTTCAATCCCTGCAGCTACTTTTGAGCACTTCTGGTATAGTAGCTTAAACAAATCTCTTCTCACAAATATTTATGTTAAAGTGTTCTAAGTGTCCACAAAAGAAAAAAAAGAAAAACCTCTGTTTTCAAACTAAAATATAAAGCTTATATAAATGTAATATCCCAAATAATTATATGAAATAAAGTTCATTCTAGTTACAAGAAAATAATTGTTTTATTTTATAATTGTATATAATCCATCCATTTTGGCTAAATAAAAAATAGAATCCGAAAAAAATAATAATAATAACAAGAGCAAAGGTCCCAAGATAAAAATGAATGTAGTATATTTTTAAATAGGCAACAGACTCTTTTGATCAGACTATGTATGCTGCCATTTTCATTGAACTCTGATAGAATAAATATCAAAGTCAGTAAAGTGTTTTCAGAGGAAATTTCTAAGAACACATTTCATCATTCTTGAATTTCATGATGCAGTGTAAGAATTTTTGTAAGA
Organism: Grampus griseus; assembly: GCF_964374135.1. Taxonomy (NCBI): domain Eukaryota; kingdom Metazoa; phylum Chordata; class Mammalia; order Artiodactyla; family Delphinidae; genus Grampus; species Grampus griseus. The sequence continues at coordinate 37,475,152 of NC_139012.1, read as the reverse complement.
GGCAGAGAGAGTAGACAAGAATATTCCTTTAGGGAGAAAAGATGTTGGGGCAATGGGTCTCGGACCCCATCAGGGAAGGGGTATAAGAATATCATCTTCAAACAACCTTCTGAAAGGGCTACACCCACCCCTTTAAGTAAAAGTGAGAGAAATAAGTAGTGCTTTGGATTCCTTGAGAGATTTGTTTGTTCATCATAGTAATCACCAATTGAAAGAGGACCAGTTGGTCAAGGATATGGAAAATTACGTAGAGTGTGGAGGTAGAGAATGAAGTCAGAGAAGTGGCATGGACCATGTTATGCAGGGCCTAGTAAAACTGTGGATTATATTCTGAAATTCTAGGAAAAGCAGAGGTGAAATGAAAAGTTCCTTCTGGCTGTTGTGTGGCTAATGGACACTAGTGGGCCAAGAGTGAGAATATGAATTTTTTTAAGAGGTTGATGCAGTGGTTACCCATAACTAATGATGGCATTTGGGGAACAGAGGAGGGCCTTTCCTCATAGCTTGCCACCCATCCTGCTGTTGCTAAAAGGGAGAAAAAAGATAGTTTCAAGAACACTTCTGCACAATCTGTGGGAATACAATGGATTCTATAACTCATAACTAAGGATGAATACAAACAAAAATAGAAACTGCAAGATTTATTTTTTAAATGCAGAGCAGGGAAAATAAACACCATTATGAAAACAAACCTCTGAATATATGTTTATTAAATGTATTACATGACAATTGTTGAAAATGTCAATAAATGTTACAAAGAAAAGTTTAAAATATTTTGAAAATCTAGAGAAAATGTATTAATTTTGACAAAAATATAAAAAGCTTATTTACAATGTTCATCAAACAATGACCTGCCAGGAAATGGCCAAAGACAAGGTCTTTTTAAAAAGTGGTGAAAATTACTAATTATCAGGAGCAATGGCTTAATTTCATTAGCAATAAAGAAAACAAAGATTAAAAATCAGTGAAATATTTTTATCTATTAAATGTATCAAATAACAAATATAAATTTTAAAATGGCAATGTTAAATCAGCTTTTTGTAAGCTTTTTGTATTTTCCTGCACCATAGGTAGAAGTTAAAGTTGATACAATGTTAATGGATGGCAATGTGACAACATTAGCAAGTTGGAGCAAGTTTATACTATCTATCCCACGGATGCTACCTCTATCAATATATCCTGAAAAAATTCTCCACAAAAACACTTTGCTGCAAAACTAATGCTAACATCTCACCATGGTTTGACCTGGGAAGGGGGAATTAAGGATCACATTTTTTACATGTATTAAAATATGTTTATAAACTTGATAAAATATCTACTAACAACATGTAGGAGAATTATAATAAGAAAACAGTGTTGTTTAAGTATTATTTAATATTTAAACAAGGATATAAGTTTTTGAAACACCAGGGGACCAATTAATTCACTTAATTAGCATGATTCTCAATTACCTTGTCTCTAAAATGGCAATGATTACACATACAATTTTTTATACCTAGCAGTACTCTTTAATAATAAATATTTTAAACAATAAACCAGTCACAAAATATGTTGTGGTTAAATAATTATATATGATTTAATAAATACAGATACATTATTCATATAATAATATGAATTATAGCTGTCAGAAGACATTTCATGTCAAGAGATAATATCTATGATGCCTGAGAAATACAAGTAAGCAATATAATTTTATTCATATTATGATTCTGTTTAAAATATATTTACATATACATGATAGGCACTAAAATATTAAGAGTGAATGCCCACTGATGTTTGGACAATAGATGATATATTTTCCTTTTTTTTATCAAGTTGATTTTACACATCTTCTCTGAGGTTTATGTCAAAGCTATATTAATAAAATTAATAATATGTAATTTCTTAGGCCAAATGCTCACAATAACACCAACCTTTAAGGCTTATTTTGAGAACTAAGTGATATAATGTATGTAACTTTTTACTTGGCATACAAGTATTATTACACTTTACTTGGAACTTTGTTTTCTACAGCACTAACATAACAAAAATAGACTGAATTACTCTTAAAGCTATGTAACCTCAAAATTCTGTAATTTGTTTTCAAGACAGCACAAGTGCAGACTGAATCTGGAAATCTGGGCAAAGTGAAGTTCAACTGTACTACACAAGGACTAATCTTCTAAATAAGATGTAAGCAACTCAGTGAACTATCCACAAACATTAGCTCTTTGTTACTTAAAGTGAATCTAATTTGTCATTTATGAGGTGAACACGTATCGGATGTAATAACTTACTTCCATTCTAACTTGATTTATTTTAAGAAAATTCTTAAAAAGAGAACCTTCTTGAGATTCTCAACATGTAATTTTTTGCTTATAAAACTTCTCAAAAATTGGCATATTATATAACTTTGGTACACTGATTATTTGTTTTGATACATGCTACATTCTTCTCTCACCCAAATTCAATGTTTTTAGTTTTTGTATTACAATTATTTTCTGTGCAGTCTGAAGTCTCAGTGATTATTGTTGACTCACTGAATTATAACAGCATTCACAAGACCATAAAATCATGCAAGCCTTTCATCTGGACATTTTAGAGATTCACAAAGTTGAATGAGAATTTGTCATATATCAATATTTTCCCTAAAGGCTCAAGGAATAGAGAATTCAGATTAAATGTCAGTGTGTATGATATAATTCCTTCCTTCTCCAAACTAAAATAATAAATTCAAAGATCAATAATTGTGATGGTAAAAAATAATAATAATCTAAACAGTTAAAATTAGCATACAATAAGGAAAATCTGATCTTTTCTCAAGAGAAATTACTCAAAATTTCACTGAATTTTAAGTGTCTTTATCTTTTTTGTTTTTTATTATTTTTGAAATGTGAAAATACATTAATATTTTAAAATTTCATGAATGGAATAATTGCATTTACTTTAAAAATCATATATATTAATATTTTATAGTTTATTGGTAGAGTTTATATGGTTATAATATAAGAATTATGAGCCATGCATAAGGAGTTGAATAAAAATGTATATTTTATAAAAAATATTTTGCATGTAAAGATAAAGGAATGAACATGGTAACACTTTTACTAATTAAGAGGATACTTCTCAAAGACAAAAGTTCTTTAAAAAATGTAGCCAGAAATTGGAACAATTTAGGAGTACTGATGTTTCAGCTAGTACCTACATATTAAGCTAAATAAAAGTACATATGAAAAATTCCTTTGCTCATCCTTCCTAAACCTTATCTATCTTGATCTTCTATTCAATAAAATAAAATTTTGTCAGTTCTGTTAAGGATGAAAAAAATATTCTAAAATTTGGCAAATAGCTTAGTCTAGTACATTGCTTAATATTGAAAGTAAAGCAATTATTTTGTCTAGTTGGTCTAGTCTTTGCATATTTTAAAGTAACATTCTTATTGTTGATATATGGTGGCATATCCATAATGAATCTTGTATGTGAAGATTGGTTAAATTTTGGATGGAATGATGATTTACATAGAGCAAACCTTTTATGAAGATAGCTTAATGTCATATATAATAAATCTATATATATTAATATAAATCTTTGCTGTTGTTTTATTCTCTTCTTTCCTTTATTAGATTCATAAATATTTTATAAACATGGCAAATCAAATTAAAAATTACACTTATTTTTTACATAGCAATACTATTTTTCTTACAAAGCTAGAAAATTAAAATTCAGAGCTAGCAAATAAGGTAGTGATGTTCCCTTGAGTTTTCCTAACCTTAATATCCTTTTGAGCAAAGCCTACTTGTCCAAACTCAAAAGCAGTTTCTTTCTGAAAGAAAAATGCCTTTTCCTTCAGAAACCTTGACTGATTAATCAGAATCCTAAGACATTTAAGCAATATTAACTATACACTCTACTTGCCCTACATATACATATGTTGACTTTATGTATGCAAAATTATCTTATGTATGTCTATTTTAAATCCATATGCCTTTTCATTTTTGTCTAAGCAAGAAGAAATTCACTAGTTGCTATTCTGTTAACTTAATAATATCTAGATATCAGGGTATGGTGAATTCCATCAGACAGTAGAACTTATCAAGTGCTATTTGTTTCAGACCTCCACCCAGTTCATAAATTTAGTTAATTCATGCTGTCTAATTATTTGTTAATATAATAAAGAATCACATCACTTCCTGACAGATATTAATTTGCATATTATATACTACTACAACCTAACTTATTTCTTACTTCAGATTATAATTGATATGAATAAAAAATCTAATAATTTCTTCCTTCAACTCAGTGGATTATCATTCTAACTTCCTTGAGCTATGCCAATCTCATTTAGGAAATATTATTGTAAACAAAGCAAAGCTATATTTTAAATTTTTTTGTCCAAATAGGTAAAAATTGTCTGAACTATATTTTATAGATAGTGGATAGTAACTTAAATGATATATTGAAAAAGTAACTTAGATAGTAACTTAAATGAGATATTGAAAAAGAAAGATCCTGAAAACAATTTGGAAGAATGTTGCAAGAGAAAAGTGAAAGATAATAAATGTCCACTATAGAAATTAACATTTAGGGAAAAAGAATAACAAAGAAGTTGTGTGAAATGTTTTTTTCAGGACTTGGGTAATAAAACAGATGGATAGATAAAATGATGTTTGCTTTTTTAAGAACAAAAAATGCTAATCAGATATTCTGTATAATTTTTAAAATTTTTACTTTAGTGTAAAAAATGGCTTAAAAATCCTCTTTTCTCTAAGAATTCGTGGACTTGTCTTTTGCTATTTACTCATTCATTGACCAATTAACTTTATAGACTTTAGTTAGGTGCCCACTGTTTTCCAAGTTATGTAGTAAATGCACACATGTACAAAAGTGAATGAATGCCTGTTCTCATATCTTAGATTCTAGTAGAGGAAACAGACATTAATTACATAAGAACACCAGTACATTCACTATTAAAATTGAATTTAAGTGACCTTGAATAAAAGGAAAAGATTCTATGAGTTTCTATTGAAAAAGAAAACTCATCTAGCCTAGGAAATATGAGTAAACAGATAATTTCACTCTGAGAAGGTGAATCATGAACTCTTATAAAAGATAAATGTGAGCAAAGATTATTTCCTGCAAATGGATAAGCAAGTAAAAATGTCTTTTACTAGGAAGAAATGAGTTATAAAGTAGAAACAGAAGCAAAGCCAAGATGATGAAAACTGAAAAAGGGAAAATATGGTGTGGGCTGGGGATGTAGAGGTAAATAGGACTAGGGCAGAAAATGTAGGATTTCATAGTACATGTTAAGTTGCTTTGGTTTTATCATAAGAACAAAAAGAAATCATTGATAGATATTGTTGATCATTTGATATGATCCCATTTGCTACTTTTAAAGAGTAAATCCTGTCTATCAAATGCATAATAGACTAGAGAGAAGTAAATTAGTTGGGGGCCATCGTAATAATTCAAGTGAGACATGCTGATTGCCTAGGCCAAGGTGGTGTAGGTATAGAAGTGTGGATATCATTATTTTAATGATATTTATTAAGTAAAAACAACAGAATGTTATCATAGATTAGATATAAGAGATGAGGAAGATAGAGAAGTCAAAAATGTTTTCTTGGTGTCTGGCTTAAGAAGTTGGATGTTACTATTATCATTCTCTGAGTAGAATATCCTGAACATGGAACAGACTGTGGGTGATATAGTGAGTGCTTGTGGGTGTCTTTGTAGAAAGTGACTTCAAGTTTTAGTCATGTCGAATGTGAGATTATTTTGACACATCTAAGAGATGTAGAGTGATCAAAGAGATATGAATCTGGAGCTCAGACCTGTTCTGGAGCTATGAATTTGGCTGTAATTATCATATAGATAAATGGTAATTATAACTGGGAGAGTGAAGAGATTGCCTTGTTCATTAAAAAGCCCTAAAATATGGGTTAGGTATTAGCAAACAAAGCACTGAGGTATGGCAAGTAACCAGGAAATAAAGAATGAGTCACAAAGCAGACATGGATGGAACTGGCAGATAGCTAGAAGAGAGGAACCTCACAGACACTGAGAGAAGGTGGTGTCTCAATAAGGTAAGTTTTATAATCAGTGTCAGATTTTGATAGAGATACAAATAAGGTGAGGAATGAAACATATCCATTGTATTTAGTATCATGCTAATCAGTGTTGAATATAGAGAAAACTGTTTCAGGAGAGTGCTATCATCATAGGCAGTATCTTCTGATTTTGGTCAGTAATGAAATCTAGAAAGCAGTGGAACAGGTATCACCATTTTAAGAGATAATACTTTTTGAATGAGAGAACAAGATATCAAGAAAAAAATTTCAAAAATATGAGATAAATGGGGGAATTCTCTGGTGGTACAGCAGTTAAGACTCCGCCATCCAATGTGTGGGGTGTGGGCTCGATCCCTGGTCAGGGAGATAAGATTCCACATGACTTGGGGCCAAAAAGCCAAAACATAGAACAAAGCAATGTTGTAACAATGTCAATAAAGGCTTGAAAATTTGTCCACATCAAAAAATCTCTAAAACAATGAAATAAATCAGAACAAATCTTACACAAAGACTCAGAAGATTAGTTTTCAGGTAATTTTTCAGAGAATGCAGTGTTTCAAAAAGAGCAATATGAGAGAGAGAGTGTGTGTGTGTGTGAGAGAGAGAGAGAGAGAGAGAGACAGAATTACAAGCAGAGGAAAAAATCAGTCCAAATGTGAAGAGACAGCAAATAGGCTACCAGAGGAATGTCCTCAATAAACTAATGAAATGGATTCCAAAAGAAAGCTAATAAAGTATTAGCATTGTCTTCCACCCCAAAATAATAGGAAAAAAAAAAAAGGAAAAAGATTGGATATTAGAGGAAAATGTATACAAAAAAAGAAACAAACATAAGAGGAAAACAAAACAAAAACTGAGAATGCCATGCTCAAAATGTGAAACAAAATATAAGAATACTGATTTAAAGATTTCATAGAGAGAGAGAGTTGAGAGGACCTTCAAGATGGCGGAAAAGTAAGACATGGAGATCAGCTTCTTCCCCACAAATATATCAGAAATACATCTACATGTGGAACAACTCCTACAGAACACCTAGTGAATGCTGGCAGAAGACCACAGACTTCGCAAAAGGCAAGAAACTCCCCCATGTACCTGGGTAGGGCAAAAGAGAAAAGAAAAAGCAAAGAAAAAAGAATAAAGATGGGACCTGCAACACTGGGAGGGAGCTGTGAAGGAGGAAATTTTTCCACACACTAGGAAGCCCCTTCACTGGCTGAGACTGGGAGTGGCAGGGGGGAAGCTTTGGAGCCACAGAGGAGAGCACAACAACAGGGGTGCAGATGGCAAAGAGGAGAGATTCCTGCAGAGAGGATCGGTGCCTACCAAGACTCACCAGCCCAAGGGGCTTGATTGATCACTTGCCGGCCGGGACAGGTGGGGCCTGGAAGCTGAGGCTCGGGATTCGGAGGTCAGATCCCTGGGAGAGGACTGGGGTTGGCTGCATGAACACAGCCTGAAGGGGGTTGGTGTGACACAGCTAGCTGGGAAGGAGTCCAGGAAAAAGTCTGGAGCTGCCTAAGAGGCAAGAGACCATTGTTTCAGGATACAAGAAGAGAGGGGATTCAGAGCACCGCCTAAACAAGCTCCAGAGATGGGCGCAAGCCACGGCTATCAGCACAGACATCAGAGTTGGGCATGAAATGCTAAGGTTGCTGCTGCAGCCACCAAGAAGCCTGTGTGCAAGCACAGATCACTACCCACACCTACCCTCCTGTGAGCCTGTGCAGCTCACCACTGCTAGGGTCCTGTAATCCAGGGACAATTTCCCCGGGAGAACACAGGGTGCACCTCAGACTGTTGCAACGTCATGCAGGCCTCTGCCACCGCAGGCTCACCCTGCATTCTGTACCCCTCCCACCCAAAGCCTGAGTGAGCCAGAGCTCCCTAATCAGCTGCTACTTTAACTCCCATCCTGTCTGAGCAAAGAACAGATACAATCAAGCAACCTACACACAGAGGCAAGGTCATATCCAAAGCAGAACCCGAGGAGATGTGCAAACAAAGAATAGAAAGGAAAATCTATCCCAGCAGCCTCAGAAGCAGTGGGTTAAATCTTCACAATCAACTTGATGTACCCAGAATCTGTGGAATACCTGAATAGACAACAAATCATCCCAAAATTAAGGCATGGCTTTGGGAGCAACTATATATATATATATTTTTTCCTTTTTCTCTTTTTGTGAGTGTGTATGTTTCTTTGTGTGATTTTGTCTGTATAGTTTTGCTTTTACCATTTGTCCTAAGGTTCTGCCTGTCCATTTAAAAAAACTTTTTAGTATAGTTTTCAGCACTTGTTATCATCGGTGGATTTGTTTTTTTGGTTTCATTGTTCTCTTCTTTCTTTCTTTCTTTTTTTATTACCTTTAATTTTTTTATTTTTAAAAATTATTTTTAATTTTAATAACTTTATTTTATTTTTTTCTTTATTTCTCTTCTTCTCCCTTTTATTCAGAGTCGTGTGGCTGACAGGGTCTAGATGTCCCAGCTGGGTGTCAGGCCTGTGCCTCCGAGGTGGGAGAGCTGAGTTCAGGACATTGGTCCACCAGAGACATTCCAGTTCCATATAATATCAAATGCTGAAAGCTCTCACAGAGAACTCCATCTCAACACTAATACACAGCTCCACTCAACAATGAGCAAAATACAGTGACAAACAACTAGCAAGACAGCAACAAAACACCATCCATTAGCAGAGAGGCTGCCTAAAATCATAATAACGTCACAGACACCCCAAAACACACCACCAGATGTGGACCTGCCCACCAGAAAGATAAGATCCAGCCTCATCCACCAGAGCACAGGCATTAGTCCCCTCCACCAGGAAGTCTACACAACCCACTGAACCAACATTAGCCACTGGGGGCAGACACCTAAAACAACAGGAACTACGAACCTGCATCCTGTGTAAAGGAGATGCCAAACACAGTAAGTTAAGCAAAATGAAAAGACAGAGAAACACACAGCAGATGAAGGAGCAAGGTAAAAACCCATCAGACCACACAAATGAAGAGGAAGTAGGCAGTCTACCTAAAAAAAGAATTCAGGGTAATGATAGTAAAGATGTACCAAAATCTTGGAAATAGAATGGAGGAAATACAAGAAACGTTTAACAAGGACATAGAAGAACTAAAGAGCAAACAAACAATGATGACCAGCACAATAAATGAAATTAATAATTCTCTGGAAGGAATCAATAGCAGAATAACTGAGGCACAAGAATAGATAGGGAAACTGGAAGATAAAAGAGTGGAAATAACTACCACAGAGCAGAATAAAGAAAAAAGAATGAAAAGAATTGAAGACAGTCTCAGAGACCTCTGGAAAAACATTAAACATACCAACATTCGAATTATAGGAGTCCCAGAAGAAGAAGATAAAAAGAAAGGACAGAGAAAATATTTGAAGAGACTATAGTTGAAAACTTCCCGAATATGGGAAAGGAACTAGTTAATCAAGTGCAGGAAGCACAGAGAGTCCCACACAGTATAAATCCAAGGAGGAACACTTTGAGACACATATTAATTAAGCTATCAAAAATGAAATAAAAAGAAAAAATGTTAAAAGCTGCAAGGGAAAAACAAGAAATAACATACAAGGGAATCCCCATAAGGTTAACAGCTGATCTTTCAGCAGAAACTCTGCAAGCCAGAAGGAAGTGACAGGACATATTTAAAGTGATGAAAGGGAAAAAACTACAACCAAGACTACTATATCTATCAAGGATCACATTCAGATTCGACGGAGAAATTAAAATCTTTACAGATAAGCAAAAGCTAAGAGAATTCAGCACCACCAAACCAGCTTTACAACAAATGCTAAAGGAACTTCTTTAGGCAGAAAACACAAGAGAAGAAAAAGACCTACATAACAAACCCAAAACAATTAAGAAAATGGGAATAGGAACATACATATCGATAATTAACTTAAGTATAAATGGATTAAGTGCTCCCACCAAAAGACACAGACTGGCTGAATGGATACACAGACAAGGCCCATATATATGGTGTCTAGAAGAGACCCACTTCAGACCTAGGGACACATACAGACTGAAAGTGAGGGAATGGAAAAAGATATTCCATTCAAATGGAAATCAATAGAAGGCTGGAGTATCAATTCTCATATCAGACAAAATAGACTTTAAAATAAAGACTATTATAAGAGACAAAGTAGAACACTAAATAATGATAAAGGGATCAATCCAAGAAGAAGAAATAACAGTTGTAAATATTTTTGCATCTGACATAGGAACAGCTCTATATATAAGGCAAATGCTAACAGCCTAAAAGGGGAAATTCACAATAACACAATCATAATAGGGGACTGTAACACCCACTTTCACCAATGGACAGATCATCCAAAATGAAAATAAATAAGGAAACACAAGCTTTAAATGTTGCATTAAACAAGATGGACTTAATTGATATTTATAGGACATTCCATCCAAAAACAACAAAATACACTTTCTTCTCAAGAGCTCATGGAACATTCTCCCAGACAGATCATATCTTGGGTACCAAAGCAAGCCCTGGTAAACTAAAAAAAATTGAAATCTTGTCAAATATCTTTTCCGATCAGAGCGCTATTAGACTAGATATCAATTACAGGAAAAAATCTGTAAAAAATACAAACACGTGGAGCCTAAACAATACACAACTTAATAACCAAGAGATCACTGAAGAAATCAAAGAGGAAATGAAAAAGTACCTAGACACAAATGAAAATGAAAACATGATGACCCAAAACCTATGTGCTGCAGCAAAAGCATGTCTAAGACAGAAGTTTATAGCAATACAATCCTAAATCAAGAAAAAGGAAACATAAATAAACAATCTAAACTTACACCTAAAGCAATTAGAGAAAGAAGAACAAAAAATCCCAAAGTTAGCACAAGGAAAGAAATCATACAAATCCAATCAGAAATAAATGAAAAAGAAATGAAGGAAATGATAGCAAAGATCAATAAAACTAACAGCTGGTTCTTTGAGAAAATATACAAAATTGATAAACCATTAGCCAGACTGATCAAGAAAAAAAGGGAAAAGTTTGAAATCAATAGATTTAAAAATGAGAAAGAAGTAACAACTGACACTGCAGAAATACAAGGATAATGAGAAATTATTACAAGCAACTATATGCCAATAAAATGGACAACCTGGAAGAAATGGACAAATTTTTAGAGAAGCACAACCTTCCCACACTGAACCAGGAAGAAGTAGAAAATATAAACAGACCAATCACAAGCACTGAAATTGAGAATGTGATTTCAAATCTTCCAACAAACAAAAGACCAGGAGCCTAAGGTTTCACAGGCAAATTCTATCAAATATTTAGAGAAAACACCTATCTTACTTAAACTCTTTCAAAATATAGCAGAGGGCGGAACACTCCCAAACTCATTCTACAAGGTCACCATCACCCTGTTACAAAAACCTGATAAAGATGTCACAAAGAAAGAAAACTACAGGCCAATATCACTGATGAATATAGATGCAAAAATCCTCAACAAAATACTAGCAAACAGAATTCAACAGTACATTAAAAGGATCATACACCATGATCAAGTGGGATTTATCCCAGGAATGCAAGGCTTCTTCAGTATATGCAAATCAATCAATGTGATACACCATATTAATAATATGATGGATAAAATCCATACGATCATCACAAAAGATGCAGAAAAAGCTTTCAACAAAATTCAACACTCATTAATGATAAAAACTCTCCAGAAAGTAGGCTAAGAGGGAACTTACCTCAACATAATAAAAGCCATATATGACAAATCCATAGCCACCATCGTCCTGAAGTGAAAACCTGAAACCATTTCCTCTAAGATAAGGAACAAGACAGGGTTGCCCATGCTCACCACTATTATTCAACATTGTTTTGGAAGTTTTAGCCACAGCAATCAGAGAAGAAAAGGAAATAAAAGGAATCCAAATCGGAAAAGAAGAAGTAAAGCTGTCACTGTTTGCAGATGACATGATACTATACATAGAGAATCCTAAAGATGCTACCAGAAAACTACTAGAGCTAATCAATGAATTTGGTATAGTAGCAGGATACAAAATTAATGCACAGAAATCTCTTTCATTCCTATACACTAATGATGAAAACTCTGAAAGAAAAATTAAGGAAACCCTCCAATTTACCATTGCAACATAAAGAATAAAATACCTAGGAATAAATCTACCTAAGGAGAAAAAAGACCTGTATGTAGAAAATTATAAGACACTGATAAAGAAATTAAAATGATTCAAACAGATGGAGAGATATACCATAATCTTGGATTGGAAGATTCAACATTACAAAACTCTACAACCAAAGCAATCTACAGATTCAATGCAATCCCTATCTAACTACCACTGGCATTTTTCACAGAACTAGAACAAAAAATTTCACGATTTGTATGGAAACACAAAAGACCCCGAATAGCCAAAGCAATCTTGAGAAAGAAAAATGGAGCTGGAGGAATCAGGCTCCCAGACTTCAGACTATACTACAAAGCTACAGTGATCAAGACAATATAGTACTGGAACAAAAACAGAAACATAGATCAATGGAACAGGATAGAAAGCCCAGAAATAAACCCAGAGACATTTGGTCACATTTTTTATGATAAAGGAGGCATGAGTACACAATAGAGAAAAGACAGCCTCTTCAATAAATTGTGCTGGGAAAACTGGACAACTACATGTAAAAGAATGAAATTGGAACACTCCCTGACACCATACACAAAAATAAACTCAAAATGGATTAAAGACCTAAATTTAAGGCCAGAAACTATAAAACACTTAGAGGAAAACATAGGCAGAACATTCTGTGACATAAATCACAGCAAGATCCTTTTTGACTCACCTCCTAGAGAAGTGGAAATAAAAGCAAAAACAAAAAACAAAAAACAAAAATCAAGTGTGTAGTAATGAAACTTCAAAGCTTTTGCACAGCAAAGGAAATCATAAACAAGACCAAAAGACAACCCTCAGAATGGGAGAAAATGTTTGCAAATGAAGTAATTGACAAATGATTAATCTCCAAAATTTACAAGCAGCTCATGCAGCTCAATATCAAAAAAACAAACATCCGAATCCAGAAATGGGCAGAAGACCTAAATAGACATTTCTCCAAAGAAGATATACTGATTGTCAACAAGCACAAGAAAGGATGCTCAACATCACTAATCATTAGAGAAATGCAAATCAAAAGTACAATGAGCTATCACCTCACAACTGTCAGAATGGATATCATAAAAAAATCTACCAACAATAAATGCTGGAGAGGGTGTGGAGAAAAGGAAACCTTTTGCACTGTTGTTGGGAATGTAAATTGATACAGCCACTATGGAGAACAGTATGGAGGTTTCTTCAAAAACAAAAAATATAACTACCCTATGACCCAGCAATCCCACTACTGGGCGTATACCCTAAGGAAGCCATAATTCAAAAAGAGTCATGTACCACAATGTTCATTGAAGCTCTATTTACAATAGCCAGGACATGGAAGCATCCTAAGTGTCCATCAACAGATGAATGGATAAAGAAGATGTGGCACATATATAAAATAGAATAGTACTCAGCTGTAAAAAGAAATGAAATTGAGTTATTTGTAGTGAAGTGGATGGACTTAGAGTCTGTCATACAGAGTGAAGTAAGTCAGAAAGAATAAAACAAATACTGTATGCCAGCACATACATACAGAATTTTAAAAAATGGTTATGATGAACCTAGGGGCTGGACAGGAATAAAGATGCAGATGTAGAGAATGGTTTTGAGGACATGGGGAAGGGGAAAGGTAAGTGGGGACAAAGTGAGAGAGTGGAATGGACTTATATATACTACCAAATGTAAAATAGATAGCTAATAGGAAGCATCCATGTAGCACAGGGAGATCAACTCGGTGGTTGGTGACCACCTAGAGGGGTGAGATAAAGAGGGTGGGAGGGAGATGCAAGAGGTAGGAGATATATGTAAATGTATAGCTTATTTACTATGTTTTAAAGCAGAAACTAACACACCATTGTAAAACAATTATACTCCACTATAGATGTTAAAAAAGAAAAAGAATTCATAGAATATAAGAAAGAGACTACATTACACCTTTATACCAAAGAATAGTCTTATTTTAGTGCCAAATTGGTCATGAGTTTGGAACTAGAATGTAGGAAATATAATCACATCCAAAACATGGTTCCTTTGGGATTGCAACAAAAGATAGTTTCATAATAATGCAAATATATTAATGTTTTCAAGATTTACGACCTACTTTTAAACAGAACATGTAGAAGTATTAATTTATAGAATAAAGGTAAAACATAAAGTCAGAGAAATAAAGAAGCAGGAAAGTTTGAGGAGGAAAGTGTAAGAGAACTAAATACTCAAATAACCAAGGGTGGAGAGATTTAGAGAATGCTGGTGACATTTGTTAGAACTAAAAAAAAGAGAGATTTAAGTATAATATCAAGTTTGCAGAGTGAAGAAAAACATAACTAATAAATGCAGGGCTATTTGCCTTTACCACACATATGCATTCCTAAAGCAAAAAACAACACCCTGTAAGACTGAACTCCTTAAAAATGAGATAGAAGGGAAAAATAGAATAAGAGGAAATCAAAATTATTTAACTTTCTAACTGAAGACTAACGAAAATAATTATCATACCTTGGGAGATAACTCATTCTGGAGACTTCCTTAGGGAATGTATTGATACAAAGACAATAGATTGGAACTACTTATTTCATGGTGCAGACACCTGAACATGGAAGTAGAGTTTTGGACACAAGAAGAGCAACCTGCCAGGATTTGAGGAGGCTGGGAGAGTTCTATGTTATATACAGGCACTCAAAATTAATTTTCTTAAAGTAGAGCTGAAAGGACTTCTTGCCCATATAGCAGAGAGCAAAGTGTTTTGTTTTGTTTTTTCTCCTGTGAAGCCATAGTTCTACTCCGGTTATTCTGCCTTCTCTTTCCTAGAGAAAAAGTAAGTATGAACAAGTTTCTTATTAATACTAACATTATTCTCCTATGTAACAATATCATGTGAAAGAATTGATAATTCAGGAACACATGTACAGCAGATCAGATTGTAATTCAACTATCAATATTTTGGGAGGAAGCAAAAACAGATTAGGGTATTATATGTTACGTAAATTATCATGTGTTTTAGCAGGAAACCAATAAAGATGATATAAAGTAGTGAATCAGCAGATAAAGTTAATAAACATATTATTTAAATAAATCAAGTGAACTAAACAAGGGTGAGTTAAGAGTAATTGCCTCTGGGGATTCGGGCTGGCTTATAGACTGCTGCATTTCATTTAGTTCATCTGTTCTATTTTGTATTTTTTCATGTTATATTACATTATTTATTTTATTCAATAAAAATAATAAAAACAAAAATATTATTTCATCAAACAACAAAGATTCCAATCCTTAATGCTAAGAATCACTTTCTCTTTGGTTTTCTCTTACTACTTCAACAAATTTGTTTTTCTAAATATTCTAATTAAAACCTTACTATGAAGTGTAAGAGTGCACTGGCTAGGGATCATCTGTACCAAACTCTTCTCTAGCTTGCTTTCAATTCCATCCTCAGCTAAACTGTGATGCAGCAGAGCAGGCTCAGGGTTTTCATCAGCTTGAAGGAGAAAACCCTTTCTTACCCAATCCAAATTTTTTCAAGGGATCTTGAGCATGGCACTTAACATCTTTTAGCTTTAATAAAATGAGATGATAGTAACTGCTTTGCATTATTATTGGGAATATAAAATTACATAAAAATTTAAAACACTTGATTATCATAAGAGTTCAATAAATGTCAATTATCTTCATTTAAATAATTTTAAAATGTCTTAACTATGTTCAGAAACTTTAAGCAAATTTAAAATTGCTTTACGACCTTAGAGTGGCAAAATCATAGTTAGTAAACATTCTAATCCACAACTGCAACGGGCAAACAGAGGCTTTAGGACAATTTAACACTCTGGTTCCCCCATTTAACTGTTCTTTCTCATTTTACAACATTCAGTCTAAGAATATAATGTATTTCATGCTCAAGGATCTAAGAAATTATGGTGCACTTTTCCTTTCAGTATTATCCACTTCAAAGTAAAAAAATAAGCTGTGAGTGAATGTGCCTCTTCAATATACACTGTTAAGTCAATAAAGAGAGGCTGATTTTGGTAGTAAAAAAAATTTAATAGTACTTTTATTTTTTAAGTGTTTCCTTTTCATAATATTTGCCTTGACCAGAGAAAAGGGCACGTATTTTGGGAGCATCACACTTCTTCCTGTTCTGCAGTTAATTAGGCACGTGCAGCATTGACTGGGGTTTGGTCATGCATACAGAACAGGCAGCCAAGAGCAGGCAAATTCTTCTCTTGCACTGAAACCATCTGCAGCCAATCCCAGCAGGTTTTCCCTCAGGGCTATGAGCAAAAGGCAAGAGTACAGATTGTTTCTCATTCTACTTCATTCTAGTGCATCAAAGGCAAGATTCAGGAGGGAAAACTAAAATAAACATGTACAGATGTCTTTTTCCAGGTTATTTTCCATTTTCCAAATCTTGGCTTTAAGTTGTGTAATTAAGGAGAAAAAATTATCAGATGAAACGAAGTGCATTTTCATACATTAGAGAAACAGGGTCATATGTGGAAAGATACACATCTGCCAGGTCTTGGTTTTAATCATTTATTTGATAAATATTTCTAGACAAACAGACCCAGCCATGACCAGATGTAGCATGTCTCTGTTAATAATCTGAGTTAATTGATTCTCCCTTTTGCCATTTATCTATGAATCTAGATTTAGAGTTTTTCTTTTTCCCTTTTCTTTATTAGAGGGTTAGAGAAGCATAACCAAGAGATCAAGAAGAATGAGGAATGTCATTATGATGTTACTGGAACTGGGTGCCAAGATGTTTGTAGGAGCAGTTGAACAACAACAACAAACAACAACAACAAACAAAAACAAACTTTCCTTGGAAAGTTTCACACGGATTGTATATGGCTTTTAAAAGTGTTTCTCAGTTTGATTAAGGGAAATGGAGGAGAGTAAGAGGAGGGAAGTAGTGAATGGAACATATTCACTGCTGGAATATACATTTTCATTGCTCTGAGTGAGTGTTTGGTAGAGATTTTCACTACATCTAATCATCATTTTCTTAGTAGGCTGTAAAAAATTAGGAGATTATGTTTCTCATAATCAAGGCATTATTTATCAAGCATACTACTTAAGAATTTCATTGTTATTGATAACTAGCACATTATTCATTTATAAAACTTGCAAAAAATGATGCATTCTTGCTTAATAAATGAATTATTCAAGAGCAAATAACAGAGTTTCAGTAATCAGCTGATTATAATCATTCAGCAGTGAAAAAAGCAACTGTGGGTGACATTATTGCCATGAAAGAAATGCAGTTGAAAATTTAATATGAACCCACAAACAGAAAAGAGCAGCATTTTTCTTTATAGTAAACTTATCAAACCTAAACTGAACAAATATCTGAAGGTCAAGACTATTAGCAGATGGTTAGTGTTTCAAACATGAGAAATATCAATGTACTTGAGTGCTATGTACCAGTATTATAGTTCAAAGAATGTTAGCAATTTTGAAAAGATAATGTTGTGTCTGGATAACAAACATGAGAAATTTATAAATTCTTGAACTGTGTTCTTTCAACTGTGTAAAAAGTGGGTTTTCTTCTTAGTCTGAAATGTTTCCCTTAGTCTGAAATGTGATCCTTTTGAAATGTGAGTGCAGTGGTTATATACATGTAGAGATATGTGTTGATTTTAACTTCATACAAATGATAAAAATAAAGAAGATTATCAATAGCAAAATAAAAAATATAAAAATGGGTAAAATACTCTAAAATGAGAAAAAAAATGAAATGTACACTGAATTTTTGTTTATCTTTCCCCAAGTCTGTCTCCAGAATTGAAGTATGAATGTCTTGGGAGCAGAAATAATTAAGCCTTATTCATCTTTGAATTTCTAGATCCAAGCACAGTGCCTGACACATGGTGCTTGCTAAAAAAATGATTTTGGGGGTAAATTGAATGTATCAGTGGTAAATGTGGACAATGATAGCCTCAGTTTTCTCCTTCACACTTGGGGAATGAGCAACACATATGTAAAAAAAAAAGCAGAAAATTAACTACCTACCCATTCTGAATTCTTTCCTTAACCTAGATTTTTACCTTCTTGAAGGAAATATTCAATATTAATTCATGGCACAAAGATAAAATGAAAGCAGAAGCTATTGCCTATCCATTCTTTAGATGACAGAGAAAATTCTACTTGAAGCAAGAAAGAAGCTCCACAGAATATATCACGGTTATTTGTAAATTCTATATTCTTTTCTACCTTTGATTTAGACACAGGAATTCTTTGTTTAAAGAATTATACATCATTTCCCTGCCATTCTCTCCCATTTTCTTCCCTCCCTCCCACTACTTTTCTTTTTCTTATTTACTTTCCCTTCCTTTATTCTTTTGTCCTCCTTTGTGCATTTACACATTACATGAAGTTGACATGAACTTTTTTAAGAAACAAATCTTTTCAAATTAATTTTACAAATATGTATTTAGGTTGTAGGAAGAATATATCACTCATGAGAAAGTACAAAATGATTTCATTCAGGCTATCGCAATGAGAGAGCACCCAAGATAGCTGGAAGATCAGTGTACCACCAGTATAGTGGTTTTGCTTTAGACTTTTATAGGAAGTACTCCGGTGGAAATTTGTAGGTTGGGTGCTTTTACAGTTGATTGTTTTTGTAAACAAGGGGAATCTGAGTCAGTCAGGAAATGCTTATCTCTACGTTGTAGAAATTAACAAAGACCACTCAAATAAGAACAGGAAAAGGCTATTTATTCAGAGCTTGCCTTTGCAACTGAGTCAGCCACTATCACTTCCATTTGGCAGAAAATTTCACAAAACAAAAGTTAGGGGGGATTATTCATCACTGTTTACTGGGGACACAGGATTCAAGTAAAGTTCATCATTATTAAGGGCAAAGTTTTTAGCAAAATAGGATCAAAGTAATTTAAGAACTATCATAGAACAAGATGAATTTAATCCTCTTGCTCATATTTGACAAAGGGAATTGCTGAAAATGAAGAGAATCACAACTGTCAAAAATGTGTGTTTTTGACAGGAAGTAGGTGGCTCATGCCCTAAAAAGCCCCAAGCTGTCTGAAGGGTGTCGGCAAATCATTTTTAAAAGCCAGGTGAGGCAGGGGGTTCTCAGGGTATGTGATCAGCTCATGCACAATTCTCTGATTGGCTGATGGTGAGGGAACAGGGTGGTGTCATATGGCTTAACATTATTAGTCTTTAGGCTCCAGGAAGCCTGGGGCTATGTGCTTATCGTCATCGAGTAATTAACATCTTCCATTTGGTGGGGGGTTTTCACATCTGTAAAACAACTCAGGAAATGTGCATCAAATACTGTTCTCTAGGTACTTCAGAGAGGAGCTAAAGCAGAGGATATGGGGGAAGGCCCCATAGGGTCCTGCTCGGTTACAATTAGATCTAAACAGAAAGATAACTCTCATAAAGGAACAGAAAACTTTGAAAATCCAAAAATCTAGAAAATATCTAGGTTACCTAACCAACGTGATTTATAATTTACAACTGGACTAAAGAAATCTATCAGCAAACTGGAGATATAGAATTGGTAGTCTAAGAACCAAAAATTTAGGTAGTAATACTAGTAAATAAGTTGATATCATAAGAAATAATGCCATAAACACATTATAATGATTCTTTATAATATATTATTATTTAGTTTATCAATACATTTTCAGAACTAATTCTGTCTGATCTTGGTGTGTAGGTCCCCATCCAATGGCATATACTTTTCCACCCAGGTCTATAAAACCAGACTCTTTTGGAAACTACACATAAATATATATCTATATAAATATATTCATGTACATATAAATAGTTGGTAGAAATAAAACTCTTATGTGCTTATAAATTCATAAAACATCCAAAACTGATGAACTTCAATGTCTAGAGATCAGTTTTTAATATAATTAACACGTATTCAATAGGTAAAACAAGATAAAAATAGGTTTTTTTACAGTAAAACATAGTCTCACACTAATAAAATGTAAGGATTCTTTTGATATATTCCTGATTTACATAAAATCGAAAAGGTACAATTTTATCATAAAGGCTATGATATAAAAATTACATAAGATGATGCAAAACTAATATCTGAATTGTACATTTTCTTTTGTTATATATTTTTATGATTTGGAAACACAAGTTTGAAGTATTATTTTGTCTATTTCTCTCTCTATATATATATTTTTAGAAAAATATTTTTTAGCTTATAGAAAAATTGATGCCCCAGACTAAAAACATGACCTTAACCAAGAAGTTTCACCACATGGTTCTCTGAAGAAGTTTGGATACTGAAAAATATCACTCCCTGAGTTCAGCCTTTTTACCATCTCAAAGGGATAGGAGTTGGCATTTAGCTGAATGTGGTGCAAGAATAGACAGACTGATATGCTGCTCTTCTGTTCAACAGCCTCATCACAAAGGACAGGTTCAACTTGATGCAGAGTTTTGTGCTTGTCAGAATAGAAACCTACAAAAACAGAGACAAATGTCATCATGAAAGCAGATATAGAACCTGTAACCTTCATAGACAGTGCTTCGGAAAAAAAGGTTACAGGTTACTGCCTTTTGACATCTCCCCATAAATTGGCCATGAAAGCTGTTTCCATGGTGATTCTACATTGAGCCATGACCTCTAATTCTCTTAGCTTTCCAGATCCATCTTCCCATTTAATACAACCTTGGAGATACGTGTTATGATGCATAATGTGATATTTGGTTGACAGGATTTTATTTAACTCATTTTGATTATCTAAGTTAAAGAAATGGGGGCTAGAAATAGCTTAGTTGATTTCAGTGTTAAGTAAAAGAAAAATTAAAGAAATTGACAATATTTTCAGGCTTAGCTCATTCAAAATGGCTGTGAGACCTTGAGAATGTCAAGTCACCAATCTGGAATCAGGTTCCTATTTCCCTGACAGTATGCTTTTTTATGTTTGTAACATCTGTAACAAGTCTTCCAAACCAAAAATTACAAAATGTTATGACATTATGAATAGTTTTTTTCAATAGTACTTGTTAAGTACATGTTTGTTGAGTTAATTTCCCTTGAATAACAGCAACTCACATGCTGAAATATTTGATAATAATAGTCATCAAACAAACAGCAATTTTGTCACTTGAATTAGAGTAAGAAATAGGCCAGTAAATAGAAGGATACATTGATTTAAACCCCATCATCATGTGTGTCTGAGAAAGTTGAAAGCTAATCAAATGCAGTGTTAATATGAAAGACTGTGTCTGAGGCCAAAGCTAAATTAATAACACAGAGAATAAAATAATCAAAATGGAAATAAAACAACAATTAGATAACTGCAAAATAGCATGGTTTCTGATAATGTAGATGAGATGACCTAGTCTAATTGCTGTATTAAACCTAGGATAATAGAGTTCAGAAAGTCACTTTATAGGATTTTGAATAATAGAGATTTGCATAATATATTTGAAATTGAAGCATAGAGTTGAGTTGTACAAGTTCATTTACTCACTTGTACTTTCTGGTAAAATGTTCTTTTACAAACCATTTCACACAATTAATTATACATTTTCTGCAGCAACATTTTCAACAAAAAGGAAAATTCCAATGTCAGAAGAACTTAGATATTTTTGGGAAAAGGGAGGACATTGGAATCTAAAAATGAACAATGATAATGTGGCTTTTACTTTGTATTAGAATTTGTTTAAAACATGTCAACCGGCTTTCTCTTTTACCCATGATTGTAACACTGGAGCACCTCACTATTCTTTTCTAAGCCAGGAGATGTTGTAATCCCAGAGTTTTATTATTCACATACATTGATTGAATCATGCAAGAGTTTATTTTCCCAGGAACTAGTCATTTTGTAAATGTGGCTGGTGTTACCTTAAAAGGGAGTAGGAGATACATATATACATAATACCTGGCTGAAGAGAAATCCCTTTTCACTGTGCTTTCTTGATCCAGACATTTAGTAGACTTTAGGAAATCCCAATGGGCTGAAATTTTGTTTTGTTTTTGTTTTCTTTCTTGTTCTTATTTTGCAAAGGGGTATAGCGTGGTGGTGCTATTCTACCTTCAATGTGAGCATGAGTCCCTATGGCTCTTGTTCAAATGCAGATAATTCAGTAGAGCTGTGGTGGCTCTGCATTTCTATGACATTCTCAGGTGATGCCAAAGCTGCTGATCTGCACATTTTGAATAGCAAAGAGTCAGAAAGAGGAAACCTCTGGGAGCATTTTCTGCAGCTGTGATTCCATTCATCTGCATAACAAAGAAAAATAGTGGTAGTTTCTGAAAGAGTAAAGGGGTGAGGCAAAATGTATAGCTCTTTCAATATCATTTCAAGAATGATTCACTGGCAATTGTCACTGAAAAAGAGGGATGTTAACTTTCCTAGTTTTCAGAAAAGTGAACATGAATTTCACTTGCATGAAATTAAAAGCTAAAAAAATCAACAAAAACAACAGCAATAATAATATGACTGTACGAACAGAGGGCAAAAATGATTAGTCCACCAAGATTTTTGAATTCTGAGCCTTTGTCTGCCGAGAATGGATGTAGCCTTTCTAGCTAACAGCTTAAATTTCAAAAGAGTACACAAAGTAAGCAAATAAACAATAAAGGTACTAAATAAGACCCAATAGTGTTGTAGAAACTCTTTCTACTTGTCTCTCTGTTAATAATTGTTATCTCAGTTTGCAATACAAAGACAGATTTTTCCTCAAAGTTGATGTGGAGGTAGCTAATCTCAGACACCATGGGGAAGAACAGAAAGGGGAAAGTAAAAAGTTTGTCAGGTGTACAACCTCTGGCTTATGCTATTAGAGATATAAAGCATGCTAGGAAATTTTCCTAAGTATGACTTCCTCTTCGGCCACAACCTTGACCCAGAATAATCACTAAAAAGAATATATTAGAACGCAGTACTGCTGTGCCCAGTAAGTCTGTCTGGCTATGCCCATGCCCTCAGGCATCCATGAAACTTTCTTTCAAATTCATTCTGTTAAGAAATGAGAAAAATAGATGATAATGCTATTTCCTTTGTTACACCTAGTGCATAATGATGTTACTGAATTTATCTTCTTATGGTAACATAACCTATGAAATGATTTTTTGAGAATTAATTTTATTTAAAATAGGTTTTTATATAGAGGCATTTAATCTTGGCATACGTGATTTGCTGTCTTCCACACATGCTGCAGTTGGCAAAAAAAATTACTCTTGTCATGCTAGTAAAGGACACCCCGTGTGATTTGCTATATCATATCAAGTGATATTACTGTATGATGTCAACATCAACACCTTCCCTCAAACCACTGCAGTGTGTATGGACTGTCAGGCTGAATGAATGAACACTAGTAACATATTAGTTTCATACAGACCTCTCAAAAATTTTAAGCATTAATATTATGTGCTTTCTCTTCAAATAAGTTGCTTTGTATGCTTTTGATATTAAATTTGAAGAGTTTATATGCTCCATATAGATTAGTTCTTATAATGCATTTTTAAAAAATCTTTAGCATTCTTTTTTTAACATTTAGAATTATGGTAAAATCTTACCAAATTTGTTGTAATAATTGTTAATGTTAGTGTTCCTGTGATAGTGATTTTTAAAATATAGAATAACAAATTATAAGAACAATAACAAATATGACTTTAAGTTATATAGCTCTTAAGCTCATTCAACAGATAATTTTATTTGGTTATATAAAAATCGACAAACTATTTCTTGTATCTTTTACACAAAAATAACCAAAAAAGGCATATATATGGGTATTCATATTATAACAATAAGCATTCCACACTAAATTCAAATTATATGTAATATGAGCCTGCTATCTACTGATTACATAGGAACACAAAGCTTCTCAATGACAAGAAATGAATGAAACATTTTGTAATCACTATCTAAATTTTAAATGGGGTAAAGTAATATTCTATATTTTGACTAGTTCAAAATTCAGTTCATACTGATAAGAAAACCTTAGCTTAATCATCTAAGAAAGCAGACTATTACCCTAGTAAAATATTATTTAAAGATGGCTTGAGTAGCATGTCCAAATACTATTGTAGTCATTTCTGTAATTATTAGCAGCACACTAAATCATTCCTGAGAAAATGTGGTCCCAAATAAGGATAAGTAAGCAATTTAGAGTGTCTTAACTATATGATACTCTGCAATAAAAAACTAGAGATTATAACAATCTTACATTTATGTAAAGCCAATGCTTACTCTGTTATTAAAATAAAACCAGACAAAAAAATGATGCATACTGGATAACGCATATTTAATAACTAACATGTATGATAATAACCTTTCTGTTTAAAAGAATGAGGGTGAAATTTATTGGAAAATAACAGAATTTTGTGCACAATGTGATTCTGTTTGTATAAAACACTTTCAATATTAAAAAATTAAAACAGATATATTGTTCAAATTTATGCCACTATCCATGTATATACATTTAAACTTGCAAAGGAAATTATATCTTGAAAGATACAGACCAAATTACTGATGGTGATTACCATTAAGATGTGAGAAAGAGGGCTTCCCTGATGGAGCGGTGGTTGAGGGTCAGCCTGCCGATGCGGGGGACATGGGTTCGTGCCCCGGTCCGGGAGGATACCGCGTGCCACGGAGCGGCTGGGCCCGTGAGCCATGGCCGCTGAGCCTGCGTGTCCGGAGCTTGTGCTCCGCAACAGGAGAGGCCACAGCAGTGAGAGGCCCGCGTATCGCAAAAAAAAAAAAAAAAAAAAAAAAAAAAATGATGTGAGAAAGAGAATTTTTATATTAAGACGTTATTTAGGAGTAAAAAACATTTCAAAATAAATGTCATGTGGTCAACAATGTACTTTTCCTTTGTGCCATTAAATTTAGTCATTAATTGCAATTTATTGCATATCTTAAATACTTACTTTTTAAGCATCTGAATTCTAAATGTAATTATGAGAACCAGTTTTTAGACATAATAGTTTCAGTTTTTTAGTTATTTAGTTTAGTTTTTTTAAAGGACAATTTTGAAATGATAACATTTCTTTAGTAATGCTTATGAATGCTAAGAGCAAGTGGAGACAGAACAAATCTTTCCTTAAAGTATAAGGCAAATTCTAAAAGAATCAAACAAACCAAAGATATAAAATCAAGAAAATGTCAATTCTTACAATTATTTGGTCATTTTCTGTTGTTATAATACTTCGAAACAGTCTTTAAAATGAAAAATACGCAAATGATAAAATTGTTCAAATTTTTGTCCTTTTTACGTTGAATGTAAATGAGTGATGTGGGAATTAGGTTAGTAGTAAATCTGATACATATAAATATTTCAAAATTATCCAATTACCTTCCAAAATAACAAAAAATACAATAAATAATATTTGTACAGAAAAATCAGGAATATATTTTTTGTCCTTAAAAATATTGTTAAGCCCTTATTAAAATAACTTATACCACTCACTGACTTTACATAGAATGCAGGATCAGGCCTTAGAACAAGAAGGAGAAAGAGTCATATACAGAAGAATATACTACTATAAACACCATGACAGATTGTAGCTTGTAAAACTTCTGTAGTAAACTTAATGCCAAAGAGAAATCCATCTGCACCTTGTGGAATTAATTAGCAGTTGATTTAGAATAACAATAAATGCATACTTGTTATTAGATTCTTTAGGGACTAATTTTGAAATAGAAGTTACAAGATTCCACTGAAAACAGCTAACTCAATTGTTTTTTAACTTTCAATTTGAAATTCTTAATGATAATATGTTAACAACATAGGGAAACATCTAAGTAAAATATGACCTAATGCTCTCTGAGTTCACTAAATGCCCCATAACATGGATTTATAGTGTAGTTTGTCATAAGATACAGATAAGGAGCAGAAATGGGTAAACAGACAAGTTTAACTGATTATATTAAGTAAAAATACAATAAATATATTTGCTGCCAAAGCATGCAGGAGTTAAGATATACACATTTTATTTAAAATTAAATTACAATGAACGATTATAGTGAACAGATTCAATGCCATTGCAGTTTGATGAGTTTAAATTTCATATCTAGGTCAGTGAGGAATAATTTATCTTTGCAAACTATTTTTTCTATTATTTATAAAAGATGCTGTTTTTAAAAGTCAGTTGAATTGAACAAAGCTAGAAATAATATGTTCTTCACATTTTTCAAAGGAAATAGATGACTTCCTGGGATAAGGCATCTTTCATAGATATTTTAAATATACATTTTTAGCACATACAAGAAAGTATATTGTGCAAGTATGGTATCAGTTAGCACGGAAGTCACAGTTGGCTGTGGAACAAGTTCCTAGAATTTTGTGTAAGTTTCTCAAACCCTTTGGCTTTAGTTGGTCACAACTAATTCTGGTTATATAGGCAATGCATGTTATACCCATAACATAATACTCAATAAATGTATTCCCACTTAATAAAAACTGCCTCAAGGTTTATATTTCTAGTAGGCAATTACCTTTTTCTCATTTAGTATAGTTTGCAGGTAACTCAGTTACCTCAGAAAAATGGCTAACACAAAACATTATTAGTAGGAGTTGTTTTAATATTATTTATACATTTAAGGTTACAGCAATGAATTTTAAACTGCAGGGCCCCTCAATGGAAAGTAATTTATTAAAGTGTTCACAGGGGTCATAGGCTTTTGTAAAATGTGCATACAAAATAATTTTTTATTTTTCGGCTTAAAGTATATGAAATATACATATTTTGTATAATATTTAAGCCTCACAAAGCTTGGATCTATTTTGGATAAAATATAGACAAAGATCTTGTTGAACTACTGATATTTTTTCCTTTTCAGAAGAAATCCTGGATTCTGGATTTCAAATAAGTGGAAGGAATCATTTATGTGAGCCATGCTTTATGCTCACATCTCTTTAAAAATATCTTAATGAGTATAGTTGCATTGCTCATACATTTCTATATGACAGAAACAGAAAATATAGTTAAATTGTAGACACAGTCCTTACTTTTTTAAATAGTTGACTGGATAACTACCTTCCAATTGATTACTGAATAATAAAATTATGTGAAAAAATGATTTCAGTTATTTCTGCTATCTTTATAACGAGATATGATAAATAAAACAGTTACATGTTTATAAGCAAATGTTGAAGAATATCATTGGTTTTATTTGGTGACTTAATATCCTGCTTAGGCAGTAAGAGTGCATATAGATATTAATAGCCTAAAATGTGTTTATTACATGCATACATTTTATTTTGCTTTTTTATAGAACTAAAATATTTATTTATTCAGTGTGTTCATTCATTAATAATTTATTGATCATATACTTAGTTCACAATTCTATACTAGAATTGGGAAAAAATCAAAATTATCAGCTTCTAAGTGGCCTGCAATTTAGTTGCAAAGATAAAACATGAGTGATTCTGCAATTAAACATAATAATTTTCTATCATCTTCTCAAGAAGAATCAGAAATAGAACCTCCATGGAAATAAGTTGTATTCTAAATATTCAGAAAGCCTTAAAACCTAAAAAAAAAACCCTATTCTAATGTTCTTCTTTCCACTCTGTGAATATACAATAAATATTTAAATCTGATGAACATTAAAAACAACCATATACCATACTAACCTACTTTAATTTTTTTAAGAGAAATAATATTTTCACTAGAATTATCTTTTCCTCTTTTCTAGTGTTTTAGGAAGTGTAAGTTGATAGAAAAGATATGAAAGGGCAAGATAAACCTAGGTATAAAAGTTAAAGATACAATGCTTTTGTCTAAAAGGAAAGACATGCCCAGCAAATGAATGCTTACAGTTCAATGGCCAAAACTATTTTAAAAGCTACATCTAGGTGAGAAATTGCTAGAAGAAGAGTACTTAGCTTTCCACACTCCATAGCAGAGGAAAGCAAGTTTGAGGGTAGTTTGATTTCAGTGATGAATGAGCCAATTAATAGCATACTTCAAAATGAATGTACTCAAAGTGGATTGAAGAGGAATATATAGGTCTCATTTTTTTCTAAAAGCCTTTATAAAGCTTTCCGATATCTCATGCAAAATGCTATTCTATAAAAAGCTGGTGTGCTAGCATGTGTAGCCTCTTCTCAATGCTCTATTTTATAATCATTATTACTTTGTATATATTTTTTGATTACTTTATCCTGCACATTTTCAGAGAGAAATACCAATGCAAGTCATAATAGCTTTAAAATTGTTTCAGATAGTTTCTGTTACAAATACTTTTAAATAATGGATTGATGACTATGTCATTGTTACTGAAAGTGGATATGCAAAATGATTTTAATATGGAGAGGGTTCCAGAATAAATCAAAATATTTTGAACAGTTATAATCTAGTTTGTCCAACTAACAATAAAAACTCAAAATTAATATATGAACATACTGAAAGATCAGATAGCAGTTTAAAATGTTCTTCAATAATGACCTTGTGACCATTTAAGCTGTAAGTACCCAGCTCAAAGGAAATTTAGTTTATCCTGGGGTAGTTAATTTATTTAAAATACCTTAGGTTGAAATCACTCTTTAACATATTTAAAAGATTTTAGTCCATGAATATTCTTGTTATTTAATAGGCTTAAGCATCTTTGGTTCTAGTTTTCTTGACTACTAAACATTATTGCAAGCATTTAAATTGTATGAATGCTATGTCAGGCATTGTTCTACGTGCATTACTTATACAAAAACATTCAATTCTCATAACAATTCTGTCAAGTCGTAACCATTATTTTTGCCATTTTCTAAATTAGGAAAATAAGGCACAAGGAAGTTAAGAAAATTTCCTAAGCCACATAGTAATTGCAGGCTGGGAGTTAAACTGAGGAAGTCCGTTCTACATTCAATACTCATAACTATTCTACAGGTCTACCTATCTACAACATGAAAGACAATATTTTTTAAAAAACAGAAAATATTTGAATACTTTATTAATTGCCTTTATCTGGTCTATATGGATAACACTTTTATTCAGATGTTTATCTTACTTATAAAAAGAAGATTTAGTAACAGTTTGCCTATTGTCTGGAATTTAGGAAAATCTTTACTCAGATTGTCTCCTTAAATATTTACTGACTACATATATATCCCATATTTATGATATTCATAATTTATAAAAAAGTAAATATGTCTTTTGTCAATGGGGAACAAGAGTAAGCACTTCTTGCTATTTTATTGCTAATCTCGGTGAAACTTTAATAAACTGCAGTAGAACAAATGTATGGTAAATTTAATACAGTGAGAGAGAATGAAACAACATCTGCCACAAAAATATCCATCACTGGCTCCATATTCTCAATGTCTTCTGCAAGCTGGTAGTAAGGAGATATAAATGATTTGACTCTGCCAATTTCTAGTTGTGCAGCCAGTGTAAAATATAGGGATTATAAAATGTTACTCTGTCACATATTTTGGCAGTGATTGGAGTATCTAGTGAAATATGGGATTTTATTCTTAGCACTTTAAGTTAATAACAATAACTGTAAAACTAATATTGTTCTTTCCAGTAATTGCCACCATCCATCATATTGCCAAGTAATACAGAAACAAATATGTGCCACTTTATTTCAGTGCTGGCTCCTGGGTAAAGCAACAATATTATTACTGCGTCTTTTCTGCTTAAAACGTTATTCAAAGAAATAATGAAATCATATACTTAAAGGGAAACACAAAACTAAGAGTGTAATAGTGATTTCATGTTTTATAGCAATCTCACCACCTACTCTCTGATCTGGTATTCTGAGGGTATCAATTTGTTATGAATATAGTTGAACTCCTTGCAAAATAGAGGGTAATGATAAGGCTTTATCCAAATTATAGTTTCTTAATATATGCCATAGTTTTCAAAAGAGAAAAAAATTCAGACCGTGGAACGGATTGTTTTGCTCAGAACTCTTATTCCCAAAGAAAAGACATTTTAAACATCTTAAAGAACTTATTTTATTTTATTTTAGTCTAAAACTACTACATCATTTTTTTACACTTTAAATGGCCAGATAGAGTCATAAGTAAAAAGGGAAATGAAATAAACAAAAGCATTCTTCTTTTTCCCTGTCTATATTTAGTATAAATATGTTTTTAAGTAGAACATTTTTCTTTTTCTTTTTGCTCAAAGCACTATTTCTTTCTAAATAGGGCATGATATTAGTTATAGGTGACATCATTAATGTGCAGTTTAAAAATAGCTCAACAGTCATATCAAATGCTAATTCTACATTCATTTGAAATTTTCAAAGTATCTTGGATGTTAAGTCTCATTTCACAATTACTTAAAGGTGAAAGGGCAAGTTGCTATGGGAAAGTGATTAAATTTTCTAATAAAAGACCAGTTGTGTAAATTTAAGCTCAAAGAGAAATTAATGTAAGGAGTGAGCATAATAAAATACATAGTCAGTGAGGAGTGGCCTCAGGAAATAGCTGGACAGAGAGTCATTGGTTTGGGACAAATAAGATTTTTGGTTTTTCTCACTGGCTCTCTTCTCTGTTTCTTTTTGTGCATCTGCTCTTTCCTATTGTTGCAAACTGGTTTGTGCTTCCTACTTTGACATTGTGGAAAACAGTCTCTGATGGTGCTCAAGGACACAGTTAATTTCAAAAAGGAGCCAAGCCAATTCTAAATTCTTGGGGAAGAAACTTTAGGTCCAGTATGCTTGTGTTCCCCACTCCCTGCACAGTCAATGCTAACTGAAGTAATCATAGTGCGTGGTCTAGTCTGAGTCTCTAAGATCCCTCATTTGAAGCCACAGTTTTGGTTCTGTGGATTTAAAGGTGCTCAATCTCAGAAGTGAAGTGTCCCATTAAACTATAAGGGTGGTAAATTATCCCACACCAAACTATGTCACTTTGGCATAAAGATTTTTTTCAGCTAAAGACACTTGATAAAAAAAAAAAAAGTTAAACAGTACATTCTTATCTCTTTTCATCCTGAAAATCGGAGATAAAAACTCCAATGTGAAAGATGCCCTCCCTGTATTAGAAGAAAAAATACTTTGACAGGGAGTCATAACTGAGAGGATTCTGTACAATATAATTATATAATATTTATTATAAATTACCTTTTTAAAAATAATTCCTATCTTCTTTTAGCATACCCCAATAGTTTAGTACTTTTCCACAATTGTCTCTCTCTGTTCAACCTAATATTTAGATTTTACCATTTCTTTAGGTCTTCATTTCCTTATGAGGGTTTCCATATGATTTAAACTTTATTTTTTAAATATTTATTTATAATTTTTTATACAGCAGGTTCTTATTAGTCATCCATTTTATACCCATCAGTGTATATATGTCAATCCCAATCTCCCAATTCATCACACCACTACACCCACACCCACCACTTCACCACCTTGGTGTCCATTCATTTGTTCTCTATATCTGTGTCTCAATTTCTGCCCTGTAAACCAGTTCATCTGTACCATTATTCTAGGTTCCACATATATGCGTTAATACACGATATTTGTTTTTCTCTTTCTGACTTACTTCACTCTGTATGACAGTCTCTAGATCCATCCACGTCTCTACAAATGACCCAGTCTCATTCCTTTTTATGGTTGACTAATATTCCATTGTATATATGTACCACATCTTCTTTATCCATTCATCTGTTGATGGGCATTTAGGTTGCTTCCATGACCTGTCTATTGTAAATAGTGCTGCAATGAACATTGGGGTGCATGTGTCTTTCTGAATTATGGTTTTCTCTGGATATATGACCAGTAGTGGGATTGCTGGGTCATATGGTAATTCTATTTTTAGATTTTTAAGGAACTGCCATACTGTTCTCCTTAGAGGCTGTATCAATTTATATTCCCACCAACAGTGCAAGAGGGTTCTCTTTTCTCCACTCCCTCTCCAGCATTTGTTGTTTGTAGATTTTCTGACGATGCCCATTCTACCTAGTGTGAGGTGATACCTCATTGCAGTTTTGATTTGCATTTCTCTAGTAATTAATGATGTTGATGTTTTCATGTCCTTCTTGGCCATCTGTATGTCTTCTTTGGATAAATGTCTATTTAGGTCTACTGCCCATTTTTGCATTGGATTGTTTGTTTTTTTAATATTGAGCTGCATGAGCTGTTTATATATTTTGGAGATTAATCCTTTGTCTGTTGATTTGTTTGCAAATATTTTCTCCCATTTTGAGGATTGTCTTTTTGCCTTGTTTATTTTGTTGTGCAAAAGCAAAAGGTTTCCTTTGCTGTGCAAAAGCTTTTAAGTTTCATTAGGTCCTATTGTTTATTTATGTTTTTATTTCCATTACTCTAGGAGGTATATCAAAAAAGATCTTGCTGTGATTTATGACAAAGAGTGTTCTTCCTATGTTTTCCTCTAAGAGTTTTATAGTATCCCATCTTACATTTAGGTTTCTAATCCATTTTGTGTTTCTTTTTATAAGTGGTGTTAGGTAGTGTTCTAATTTCATTCTTTTACTAGTAGCTGTCCAGTTTTCTCAGCAGCACTTATTGAAGAGATTCTCATTGCCATTGTATATCCTTGCCTTCTTTATCATAGACTAGTTGACCATAGGTGCGTGGGTTTATCTCTGCACTTTCTATCCTGCTTCATTGATCTATATTTCTGTTTTTGTGCCAGTACCATATTGTCTTGATTACTGTAGCTTTGTAGTAAAGTCTGAAGTCAGGGAGTCTGATTCCTCCAGCACCATTATTTTCCCTCAAGACTGTTTTGGCTATTTGGGGTCTTTTGTGTCTCCTTACAAATTTTAAGATTTTCTTGTTCTAGTTCCATAAAAAATGCCATTGGTAATTTGATAGGGATTGCATTGAAATCTGTAGATTGCTTTGGGTAGTATAGTCATTTTCACAATATTGATCCTTCCAATCAAGAACATGGTATATCTCTCCATCTGTTTGTATCATATTTAATTCCTTTCATTAGTGTCTTACAGTTTTCTGCATACAGGCCTTTTGTCTCCCTAGGTAGGCTTATTCCTAGGTTTTTTATTCTTGTTGCAATGGTAAATGGGAGTGTTTCCTTAATTTCTCTTTTAGATTTTTCATCATTAGTGTAAACGAATAAAAGAGATTTCTGTGCATTAATTTTGTATCCTGAAACTTTACCAAATTCATTGATTAGCTCTAGTAGTTTTCTGGTGGCATCTTTAGGATTCTCTATGTGTAGTATCATGTCATCTGCAGTGACAGTTTTACTTCTTTTCCAGTTTGTATTCCTTTTATGTCTTTTTCTTCTCTGATTGCTGTGGCTAGGACTTCCATAACTATGTTGAATAATAGTGGTGGGAGTGTACATCCCTGGCTTGTTCCTGATCTTAGAGTAAATCATTTCAGTTTTTACCAGTGAGAATGATGTTTGCTGTGGGTTTGTCGCATATGGCCTTTATTATGTTGAGGTAGGTTCCCTCTATGCCCATTTTCTGGAGAGTTTTTATCATAAGTGCGTGTTGAATTTTGTCAAAAGCTTTTATGCATCTATTGAGATGATTATATGTCTTTTTTCTTCAATTTATTAAAATGGTGTATCACATTGATTGATTTGCATATATTGAAGAATTCTTGCATTCCTGGGATAACTACCACTTGCTCATGGTGTCTGATCCTTTTAATGTGTTGTTGGATTCTGTTTGTTAGTATTTTGTTGAGAATTTTTGCATCAATATTCATCAGTGATATTGGTCTGTAATTTTCCTTTTTTGTAGTATCATTGATGGGTTTTCATATCAGGGTGATGGTGGCCTCAGAGAATCAGTTTGGGAGTCTTCCTTCCTCTGTAATTTTTGGAAGAGTTTGAGAAGGATCGGTGTTAGGTCTTCTCTAAATGTTCGATAGAATTCACCTGGGAGGCCATCTGGACCTGGACTTCTGTTTGTTGGAAGATTTTAAATCACAGTTTCATTTTCATTGCTTGTGATTGGTCTGTTCATATTTTCTATTTCTTCTGGGTTCAGTCTTGGAAGTTTATACCTTTCTAAGTATTTGTCCATTTCTTCCAGGTTGCCCATTTTATTGGCATACAGTTGCTTGTAGTAGTCTCTTAGGATGTTTTGTATTTCTGTGGTGTCTGTTGTAACTTCTCCTTTTTCATTTCCAATTTTATTGATTTGAGTCCTCTCCCTCTTTTTCTTGATGAGTCTGGCTAAAGGTTTATCAATTTTGTAAATCTTCTCAAAAAACCAGCTTTTAGTTTTATTGATCTTTGCTATTGTTTTCTTTGTTTCTATTTCATTTATTTCTGCTCTGACTTTTATGATTTCTTTCCCTCTGCCAACTTTGGCTTTTGTTTGTTCTTCTTTCTCTATTTCCTTTAGGTGTAAAGTCAGTTTGTTTATTTGAGATTTTTCTTGTTTCTTGAGGTAGCCTTGATAGCTGTAATCTTCCCTCTTAGGACTGCTTTTGCTGCATCCCATAGGTTTTGGATGGTAGTGTTTTCACTGTCATTTGTCTCTAGGTATTTTTTTGATTTCCTCTTTGATTTATTCAGTGATCTCTTGCTTATTTAGTAACATATTGTTTAACCTCCCTGTGTTTGTTTGTTTTTTTACATTTTTGTCCCTGTAATTGATTTCTAATCTCATAGCATTGTGGTCAGAAAAGATACTTGATATGATTTCAATTTTCTTAAATTTACTGAGGATTGATTTGTCAACCAAGATGTCATCTATCCTGGAGAATGTTCCATGCACAATTGAGAAGAAAGTGTAATCTCTCATTTTTGGATGGAATGTACTATAAATATCAATTAAATCTATCTGGTCTATTGTGTCATTTAAAGTTTGTGTTTCCTTATTAATATTCTGTTTGGATGATCTGTCTGTTGGTGTAAGTGAGGTGTGAAAGCCCCCACTCTTATTGTTTTACTGTTGATTTTGTCTCATAGCTGTTAGCAGTTGCCTTATGTATTGAGGTGCTCCTATGTTGGGTGCATATATATTTATAATTGTTATATCTTCTTATTGGATTGATCCCTTTATCATTTTGTAGTGTCCTTCCTTGTCTCTTGTAGCATCCTTTATTTTAAAGTCTATTTTATCTGATATGAGAATTGCTACTCCAGCTTTCTTTTGATTTCCATTTGCATGGGATATCATTTTCCATCCCCTCACTTTCAGTCTGAATATGTCCCTAGGTCTGAATTGGGTCTCTTGTAGTCAGCATATATATGGGCATTGTTTTTGTATCTAATCAGCAAGCCTGTGTCTTTTGGTTGGAGCATTTAATCCACTCACGTTTAAGGTAATTAACGATATGTATGTTCCTATAACCATATTCTTAATTGTTTTGGGTTTGTTTTTGTTGGTCCATTTTGTCTTTTGTGTTTCCCACTTAGAGAAGTTCCTTTAGCATTTGTTGTAGTGCTGGTTTGTTGGTGTTGAGTTCTCTTAGCTTTTGCTTGTCTGTAAAGCTTTTGATTTCTCCATTGAATCTGAATGAGGTCTTTGCTGGGTAGAGTAATCTTGGTTGTAGGTTCTTCCCTTTCATCACTTTAACTATATCATGCCACTCCATTCTGGCTTGTAGAGTTTCTGCTGAGAAATCAGCTGTTAAACTTCTGACAGTTCCCTTGTATGTTATTTGTCATTTTTCCCTTGCTGCTTTCAATAATTTTTCTTTGTCTTTAATTTTTGCCAGTGTGATTACTATGTGTCTCAGCATGTTTCTCCTTCAGTTTATCCTGTATGGGACTCTCTGGGCTTCCTGGACTTGGGTGGCTATTTCCTTTCCCATGTTAGGGAAGTTTTCAACTATAATCTCTTCAAATATTTTCTCAGGTCCTTTCTCTGTCTCTGCTCCTTCTGGGACCCCTATGATGCAAATGTTTTTGCACTAAATGTTGTCCCAGAGGTCTCTTATGCTGTCTTCATTTCTTTTCATTCTTTTTTCTTTATTCTATTCTTCAGCAGTGAATTCCACCATTCTGTCTTCCAGGTCACTTATCTGTTCTTCTGCCTCAGTTATTCTGCTATTGATTCCTTCTAGTGTATTTTTCATTTTGGTTATTGTATTGTTCATCTCTGTTTGTTTGTTCTTTAATTCTTCTAGATTTTTAAAAAAACATTTCTTACATCTTCTTGATCTTTGCCTCCATTCTTTTTCTGAGATCCTGGATCATCTTCACTATCATTATTCTGAATTCTATTTCTGGAAGGTTGCCTATCTCCACTTCATTTAGTTGTTTTCCTGTGGTTTTATCTTGTTCCTTCACGTCGTACATAGCTCTCTGCCTTTCATCTTGTCTATCTTTCTGTGAATATGGTTTTTGTTCCACAGGCTGCAGGATTGTAGTTCTTCTTGCTTCTGCTGCCTGCCCCCTGGTGGATGAGAGTATCTAAGAGGTTTGTGCAAGTTTCCTGATAGGAGGGACTGGTGGTTGGTAGAGCTGGCTGTTGCTTTGTTGGGTAGAGCTCAGTAAAACTTTAATCCACTTGTCTGCTGATGGCTGGAGTGGGGTTCCCTCCCTGTTGCTTGTTTGGCCTGAGGTGACCCAACCCTGGAGCCTCCCTGAGCTCTTTGGTGGGGCTAATGGCAGACTCTGGGAGGGCTCACACCAAGGAGTACTTCCCAGTACTTCTCCTGCCAGTGTCTCTATACTCACGGTGAGACACTGCCACTCCCCACCTCTGCAGGAGGTGCTCCAACACTAGCAGGTATGTCTGGTTCAGTCTCCTATGGGGTCACTGCTCCTTCCCCTAGGTCCCAACGTGCACACTACTTTGTGTGTGTCCTCCAAGAGTATAGTCTCTGTTTCCCCCAGTTCTCTCAAAGTCCTGCAATCAAATCCTGCTGGCCTTCAAAGTCTGTTTCTCTAAGAATTCCTCCTCCTGTTGTCAGTCTCCCAGGTTCAGAAGCCTGATGTGGGGCTCAGAACCTTCACTGCAGTGGGTGGACTTCTGTGGTATAAGTGTTCTCCAGTTTGTGTGTCACCCACCGAGCAGTTATGGGATTTGATTTTATTGTGATTGCACTCTTCGTACCATCTCATTGTCCCTTCTCCTTTGTCTTTGGATGTTGGGTATCTGTTTTGGTGAGTTCCAGTGTCTTCCTGTCGATGATTGTTCAGCAGTTAGTTGTGATTCCAGTGTTCTTGCAAGAGGGAATGAGAGGATGTCCTTCTACTCCTCCATCTTGACTCAATCTCCCGTTTAAATTTTGTATTAACTTATATGATTTTCTCCTGTTAACCTTTGTATGTTAATTTAATTCTCAGGCCCAGCTGAAAACTCTAAGATGACATAGCTAAATTTTTCCTCCCCTACAACTGCAAGTTATAGCTGCCACTGAGTAATTTTGGACTATGTCAAAAGAACGACAGGCAAGACAGTAAATCATGATCCTGGAAGGAGTAATCAATAGGAGTATAGATAAGTTTAATGTGAGCAAGGAAAAATGCATCTGGCACTTGGATATATATTGGCAGTTTCCTGGTCAATTTTGAAAAATATATGCAGCAGCCACAACCTGAGAAGGCTATGATGACCAGAGGTCTAGATGTCATAGAAATGAAGGTTCTGGTCACTTACCAGCTAAGCCACCTAAGCAGTGGAATTGCTAACTATCAATAAAGGAAATAAAACATGGGTTGTAGAGAATGGAGATGATAAGGATAAGGATCAATGATGCTGACACCAGCTTCAGCAACAAGGGTTATACTTTTCCATTAGACTTTCGTTTGGAAAATATTGCAGAGGAAAATACATCAAACCAAAATCCTAGAGAAGCTGTTTCTAGATGGGATAAAATTATGTTAAAAAAAAATAGTGGGTGTGCCCAAATGACTAAGTAGTAAGACCATGAGCTCACCTTCTCCCATGTGCACACCAAACTTACAACTACTTAGAGAGAAACTATGGATGAGAATGACCTGAAAACTAGCAGAAAAAAATTTACACAACAAAAGATATAAAGAAAAGAACTACAATGAGACAGGTAACAGGGGCAGAGATGGATACCCCACAGAAGGCAACCCACAAATGGAAGGATAATCACAATTGCAGAGATTCTGCCAAAGAAGTGAGGGGTCAGAGCCCCACATAAGGCTCTGCAACCCAGGGATTCTTCACCATGAAAATGAACCCCAGAATGTCTGGCTTTGAAGGTCAACAGGGCTTGTGTTTGAGAGAGCCAGAAGGCTTCATGCTCGAGTCTTAAAGGGCACTCACAAAATCTCACACACACTGATACCCAGTACAGGAACAATAATCTGCAGGGAGCCTGTGTAAGACTCACTTGCTGATCTTAGAAAGCCTCCTGAAGAGTCAGAAGGCAACTGGGACTCCCTCAAAGGACATAGATGCTGGTGCCAGCCATTTTGGTGAACACATTTTACCCCAAGAACACTGATTCAGAGAAGTGCCATTTTGGAGTCATATAATTAGCCTATTAGTGTCGTGGCTTACCCACATACCAACTGGGTTGTCACTAACCCCAGGATGTCATAGGCTGAGCAACCAGCCACACAGGGACATAATTCCACCCACAAATAGCCCACAAATAGAACACACCCTGGGCCTGAAAACTCTCACTAGTGGTCTGGCACCAAACCCAGGACCCTCAAGGCCCTACCACCAACCAAGCTGGAAACTGACCCTGAAAAACCAACAGGCCAGCACAGCCCTTGGATTACTCAGAACCCACAGCCAGCCACATGGGAAAACAGCCTTGCTCACCAATGGGCCAGCAGCCACTGAATGATGCAGGGAATGGCAGCCAACCAGGCCAGGGATCAGCCCTGGCTACTTTTATGTCCAAAGTAGTTGGCTACATCACAACAAAAGGATTAATGCAGCCTACACAGTGAGCACCCTAGAGCATATACCTCTGGCGACTTGAGGGGAATGTGCTGCTAGGCCCCATATTATGTCTCCTACATAAGGCCATTTCTCAAGATTGGGAAACATACATGACCTACTTATGACATAGAAATGAAAACAGAAAATTAGGTGAAATGTGATGACAGAAGAATATGTTCCAAATGAAGGAACAAGATAAAATCTCAGAAGAGAAATA
This sequence comes from Grampus griseus, assembly GCF_964374135.1. NCBI lineage: Eukaryota > Metazoa > Chordata > Mammalia > Artiodactyla > Delphinidae > Grampus > Grampus griseus. The sequence continues at coordinate 37,436,005 of NC_139012.1, read as the reverse complement.
AGTTAAATGGAGATAATCAATCTACCCATTTAAATGTTCAAGGTAATGATCATAAAGTTGCTCAAAGAGCTGTGGAGAAAAATCAATGAACACAGTAGGAAGAATAAAAAAGAGTTAGAAAATATAAGAGGAACCAAACAGAGTTGAAGAAGACAATAACTGAGATTATATATATATATATATATATATATATATATATATATATATATATATATATATATATTAGAAGGGATCAACAGTAGGTTAGATGACACAGAGGAACAGATTAGTGAACTGGAACACACAGTAGTAGAAATCACCTAAGCTGAACAGAAAAAAAAAAACCAACAAGGACAGTAAGAGACCTCAGGGACAACATCAAGTATACTAAAAATCATATTTTAGGAATCCTATAAGGAGAGGAGAGAGAGAAAAGGAAAGATAACTTACTTGCAAAAGGAATAGCCGAAAACTACCTTAACCTGAGAAAAGAAGCAGACATCTAGGTCTAGGAAGCACAGTAATCACAAACAAGATGAACCCAAACAGATCTACACCAAGACACATTGTAATTAAAATGGCAAAAAATTAAAGATAAACAGAGAATATTAAAACCAGCAAGGGAAAAGCAAAAAGTTATGCATGAAGAAACTCCCATAAGATTATGAGCTGACTTTTCAATAGAAACTCTGCAGGCTAGAAGTGTATGGCACCATACATTTAATGTCATTAAAAGGAAAAATATATGTATAACCAAGAATACCCAATAAGACTATCATTCAGATTTGAAAGAGAGAGAGAGTTTTATAGACAAGTAAAAGCTAAAAGAGTTTAGTACCACTAAACTGGTTTTACACAAAATGTTAGGAGATTTCTCAAAGTAGAAAAGAAAAGACCACAAGTAGAAATATGAAAATTCTGAAAGAAAAAAATCACATTGTTAAATGCAAATATACAGTAAATTTAGTCAGTCAAACAATTATAAAGCTAGTAGGAAGTTTAAAAGATGGAAGTAGGGCTTCCAGGAAGATGGCGGAGGAGTAGGATGCAGAGATCACCTTCCTCCCCACAGATACACCAGAAATACATCTACATGTGGAGCAACTCCTGCAGAGCACCTACTGAGCACTGGCAGAAGACCTCAGACCTCCCAAAAGGCAAGAAACCCCCCACGTACCTGGGTAGGGCAAAAGAAAAAAGAATAAACAGAGACAAAAGGATAGGGACAGGACCTGCTCCAGTGGGAGAGGGCTGTGAAGGAGGAAAGGTTTCCACACACTAGGAAGCCCCTTCGCAGTCTGAGACTGTGGGTGGCGGAGGGGGGGAAGCTTTGGAGCTGTGGAGGAGAGCACAGCAACAAGGGTGCAGGGGGAAAAGCAGAGAGAATCCCGCACAGAGAATCGGTGCCAACCGGCACTCACCAGACCGAGAGGCTTGTCCACTCACCCTCCGGGGCAGGCGGGGCTGGGAGCTGAGGCTCGGGCTTTGGTTGGAGCGACGGGATACGACTGGTGTTGGCGGCATGAACACAGCCTGCAGGGGGTTAGTGCGCCACGGATGGCCGGGAGGGAGTCCGGGGAAAAGTCTGGACCTGCCGAAGAGGCAAGAGACATTTTCTTCCCTCTTTGTTCCCTGGTGCACGAGGAGAGGGGATTAAGAGCACTGCTTAAAGGAGCTCCAGAGACGGGTGCGAGCCGCGGCTAAAAATGCAGACCCCAGAGACAGGCATAAGACGCTAAGGCTGCTGCTGCCACCACCAAGAAGCCTGTGTGCGAGCACAGGTCACTGTCCACAACCCCCTTCTGGGGAGCCTGTGCAGCCTGCCAAAGAGAACAAAGAAGAGAAAGGGAAATCTCTCCCAGCAGCCTCAGAAGCAGCAGGTTAAAGCTCCACAATCAACTTGATGTACCCTGCATCTGTGGAATACATGAGTAGACAACGAATCAACCCAAATTAAGGAGGTGGACTTTGAGAGCAAGGTTTATTATTTTTTCCCCTTTTCCTCTTTTTGTGAGTGTGTATGTATATGCTTCTGTGTGAGATTTTGTCTGTATAGCTTTGCTTCCACCATTTGTCCAAGGGTTCTATCTGTCCATTTATTTTTTTTTAATTTTTTTCTTAATAATTAATTTTTATTTTAATAACTTTATTTTATTTTACTTTATTTTCATTCTTTCCTTCCTTCCCTCCTTTAGACAGATTTATGATTTTTTCCCCTTTTCCTCTTTTTGTGAGTGTGTATGTGTATGCTTCTGTGTGAGACTTTGTCTGTATAGCTTTGCTTCCACCATTTGTGCTAGGGTTCTATCCATCCGTTATTTTTTTTTCTCTTAATAATTTTTTTATTTTAATAACTTTATTATATTTTATATTACTTTATTTTATTTCACTTTATCTTCTTTCTTTCTTTTTTTCCTTCCTTCCCTCCTTCCTTCCTTCCTCCCTCCCTCCCTCCTTTCTTTCTTTCTTTCTATTTCTACTGATTCTTTCTTTCTACTTTTTCTCCCTTTTACTCTGAGCCATGTGGATGAAAGGTGCTGCAGGCAGGAGTCAGTGCTGTGCCTCTGAGGTGGGAGAGCCAACTTCAGGACACTGGTCAACAAGAGACCTCCCAGCTCCACATAATATCAAATGGTGAAAATCTCCCAGAGATCTCCATCTCAACACCAGCACCCAGCTTCACTCAACGACCAGCAAGCTACAGTGCTGGACATCCTATGCAAAACAACTAGCAAAACAGGAACACAACCCCATACATTAGCAGAGAGGCTGCCTAAAATCATAATAAGTCCACAGACACCCCAAAACACACCACCAGTCATGGACCTGCGCACCAGAAAGACAAGATCCAGCCTCATCCACCAGAACACAGGCACTAGTCCCTTCTGCCAGGAAGCCTACAGAACCCACTGAACCAATCTTAGCCACTGGGGAGAGACACCAAAAACAAGGCAAACTATGAACCTGCAGCCTGCAAAAAGGAGACCCCAAACACAGTAAGATAAGCAAAATGAGAAGACAGGAAAACACACAGCACATGAAGGAGCAAGATAAAAATCCACCAGACCTAACAAATGAAGAGGAAATAGGCAGTTTACCTGAAAAAGAATTCAGAATAATGATAGTAAGGATGATCCAAAATCTTGGAAATAGAATGGATAAAATGCAAGAAACAGTTAACAAGGGCCTAGAAGAAATAAAGATGAAACAAGCAACGATGAACAACACAATAAATGAATTAAAAGTACTCTAGATGGGATCAATAGCAGAATAACTGAGGCAGAAGAATGGATAAGTGACCTGGAAGATAAAATAGTGGAAATAACTACTGTAGAGCAGAATAAAGAAAAAAGAATGAAAAGAACTGAGGACAGTCTCAGAGACCTCTGGGACGGCATTAAACACACCAACATTCGAATTATAGGGGTTCCAGAAGAAGAAGAGAAAAAGAAAGGGACTGAGACTTAATAACAAAAAAACAAACAACCCAATCCAAAAATGGACAGAAGACCTAAATAGACATTTCTCCAAAGAAGATATACAGACTGCCAACAAACACATGAAAGAATGCTCAACATCACTAATAATTAAAGAAATGCAAATCAAAACTACAATGAGATATCATCTCACACCCATCAGAATGGCCATCATCAAAAAAACTAGAAACAATAAATGCTGGAGAGGGTGTGGAGAAAAGGGAACACTCTTGCACTGTTCGTGGGAATGTAAATTGATACAGCCACTATGGAGAACAGTATGGAGGTTCCTTAAAAAACTACAAATAGAATGACCATATGACCCAGCAATCCCACTACTGGGCATATACCCTGAGAAAACCATAATTCAAAAAGAGTCATGTACCAAAATGTTCATTGCAGCTCTATTTACAATAGCCAGGACATGGAAACAACCTAAGTGTCCATCATCGGATGAATGGATAAAGAAGATGTGGCACATATATACAATGGAATATTACTCAGCCATAAAAAGAAACGAAATTGAGCTATTAGTAATGAGGTGGAGAGACCTAGAGTCTGTCATACAGAGTGAAGTAAGTCAGAAAGAGAGAGACAAATACTGTATGCTAGCGCACACACACACACACACACACACACACACACACACATATATATATACATATATATGTATATATATATATATATATATATATATATATATATATATAAACTTAAGAAGAAAATATGTCATGAAGAACCTAGGAGTAAGACAGGAATAAAGACACAGACCTACTAGAGAATGGACTTGAGGATATGGGGAGGGGGAAGGGTAAGGTGTGACAAAGCGAGAGAGAGGCATGGACATATATACACTACCAAACGTAAGGTAGATAGCTAATGGGAAGCAGCTGCATAGCACAGGGAGATCAGCTTGGGGCTTTGTGACCTCCTTGACAGGTGGGATAGGGAGGGTGGGAGGGAGGGAGACACAAGAGGGAAGAGATATGGGAACATATGTATATATATAACTGATTCATTTTGTTGTAAAGCAGAAACTAACACACCATTGTAAAGCAATTATACTCCAATAAAGATGTTAAAAAAAAGTGATCACTGACTTAAATTAATCATTGGATTGTAATGAGGTGATTCATCTGTTAAAAATGTCATGATGGGAGTTTAAAATACAACTCACTATATCTTACTTTGTGTCATAGATGTGTTTTAAATAGAATGGCAAAGATAAAATTAACTTTCAGATATTGTATTTTCCATGCAATTGCAATATTAATAAAATGACAAAACAGATTGTCATGAGCAAGATAAAACTTTGTTTTTCTTTCTCACAGAGTAGTTTAGGGTTAGTTTAGCAGTCCAAAGTTGGTTTTCTCATCTTTAATATATGGCTTCCTCTTTTGGGTCCAATTTAGTTGTTCAGATGGTCACCACCTGTCAGGCAGCATCATGTGGAAGAGGACCAGGGCTCACACACATTCACTTTCTAGGCCTGACCTGAAAATCACAGACCACATTCTACTCACTTTCCACTGGGCAGAACTTTGTCCCATCACTACAGGAAGTTGCAGGAAAAACCGAGAAATGTACTCTCTTGATGGTTAACCTAGTAACCAGCTAAAACTAGGAGGTTCTTTTATTTAAAAAAACATAAAATAAAGAATTGCTGGTAGATATCCAGTCATCTCTGCTACAGTAATATCCAGGCCTCACATGTCCAAAACTTGCATATAACCCACTTGAGGAACTTGTTAAGTTGCAGATTGTGATTTATTAAATCTGAGATAGAATCTGAGGTTATATTTCTAACAAGCTCCCAAATGGTATCATTGCTAATTATCCAAGAATCAAACTTTGACTTTCAAGACTCTAGATTATATCCTGCCTAGAAGATTTGCCTTTGAGCCGGATCTGGAATGGACCAGTATTCAGCTTAAGCAATACTTTTACTCTTTAGTTTGCATTTTTTGTTTCTTGTATGTGGGATGATGATGGTGGCGATGAGAGAAATCACAAAGAGTGAACTAGCATTGCAACTAAAATTAGAAATAAATGGACTCTAAAAAAAATAAAAAAATACAAAAAAAAAAAACAGATGAAAGTAGTAAAATTATCTATATACACAACAAATAATTAAGGGATACACAAAACAAAAGATGTAAAATATGATTTCAAAAATGGTAAATGTGGTGGAGTGGATTAAAATGTAGGGTGTTAGATTGTACTTGAATTTAATAAATCATCAACTTTAAGTAATAATATATATAAATATATGCCTCATGGTAACCACAATACAAAATTGTATAATAAATACAAACACACACACAAAAAAGACAGGAATCAAATATAACACTAAAAATAATTTTCACATCACAAGGGAAGAAAACAAGAAAAAGAAAGGAACAAAAAAGAACTACAAAAACAACTACAAATCAACTTTAAAAATGATCATAAGTACATACCTATCAATAATTACTTTAAATGCAGATGGAACCAATGCTCCAACAAAAAGACAGAGTGGCTGAATGGATAAAAAAGCATGATGCATCTATAGGCTGCCTACAAGAGACTCATCTCAGATCTAAAGGCACACACAGACTGAAAGTGAAGGAATGGAAAAGGTATTCCATCCAAATGGAAATGAAAAGAAAGATGGGGTAGCAATATGTATATCAGTCAAAATAGGCTTTAGAACAAAGACTATAACAAAAAACAAAGAAGTACCTATAATGATCAAGGGATCAATCTAAGAAGAAGACACATTCTTAGATTGTAGAAATTGTAAATATATACACAACCAAAATACGACCACCTAAGCACGTAAAGCAAACATTTACAAACATAAAGGGAGAATCTGACAGTCGCAAAATAAAAGCAGGGGACTTTAATACCTACTTACATCAATGGACAGATCACCCAGACAGAAGTCAAAAAGGAAACAGTGACTTTAAATGACATGTTAGATCAGGTGAACTTAATAGATATATAAAGAATAATCTATCCAAAACCAGCAACACACACATTCTTTTCAAGTGCACATGGAATATCTTCTGAGAGATCACTTTCTCAGCAACAAAACAAGTCTCAGTAAATTTAAGAAAATAGAAATCATACCAAGCATCATTTCCAAACACAAAGGTATGACACTAGAATTTGATTACAAAAAAAACCTCTCTCTATAAACCAAACACATGGAGTCTAAATAATATGCTATTATACAACCAATGGATCACTGATGTAATCAGAGGAAATCAAAAAATACATAGAGAGAAGTGAAAATGAAAGAAAATTATCCAAAATTATGAGACTCAGCAAAAGCCATTCTTAGAGGGAAGTTTATCACAATACAAGCCTACCTCAAAATAAGAAAATTCACAAATGAACAATCTAAACTTGCACCTAAAGGAAATGTAAAAAGAAGGACAAACAAAACCCAATTAGTAAAAAGAAAGAATAAGAAAGGTCAGAGCAGAAATAAAGAGACTTAAAAAAAATGGAAAAGATCAGTGAAGTCAAGAGCTGGTTTTCTGAAAAGATAAACACAATTGACTAACCTTTAGCCAGACTCATCAAGAAAAAAAAAAAGAGAGAGAGAAAGAGGGGGCTCAAATATATAAAATAATAAATGAAAGAGAAGTTACAATCGACACCACAGAGATAAAAAGGATCATAAGGGTTTACTATGAAAAATTATACCAGTAAAATGGCAACCAAGAGAAACAAATTCCTGAAGATGTACAATCTCCCAAGACTGACTGAATCATGAAGAAATAGAGAATATTAACAGTTCAATTACAGAGTAATGAAATTGAATGATTAATTTTTTTTTTAATTTCAACAAACACAAGTCCAGGATTAGACAGTTTCACAGGTAAATCCTACCAAACATTTAAATAAGAGTTAACACCTATCCCTCTTGAACTATTCCAAAAGAGTAATATACACTTCTGAAATTATTCTATGAGACAAGCATCACCCTGATACCAACATCAGACAAGGAAACCACAAAAAATTTACAGACCAATATCATTGATGAACATATATGCAAACATCCTCATCAAATATTAACAGAATTCAACAATACATTGAAAGGATCATATACCATGATCAAGTGGGATTAACCCAGGGATGCAAGCATTGTTCAATATATGCAAATCAATCAATGTGATATATCACATTTAAAAATTGCAGAATAAAATTAAGACAACATTCAGTAGATGAAGAAAAAGCTTTTGCCAAAATTCAACATTCATGATTAAAATTCTCAACAAAATGGGAGCAGAGGAATCATACTCCAACATACTAAAAATCATATAATGCAACAACTAACATCATATTCAATAATCAAGAGTTGACAGCATTTCCTCTAAGATCAGGATTACAAGTATGCCCAATCTTGCCACATTTATCCAACATAGAATCATAAGTCCTAGTCATAGGAATCAGCCAGAAAAAAAGAAATAAAAGGATCTTAATCAAAAAAGGAGTAAAAATGTTACTTTTTGCACATGGAAAATCCTTAAGACACCACCATAAAATTTAAAAACTAATAAATGAATTCTGTAAAGTTGTCAGATACAAATTAATATACAGAAATCTATTACGTTTTTTATACAACAAAGAACTATAAGAAAGATAAGTTAAGAAAATAATTCATTTACAGTTAGATCCAAATGAAGAAAATATCTAGGAAGAAATCTAACCAAAAATGTTATATTGTACTTGGAAAAATATGACATTAATTAAAGATTTGAAGACTATATAAACAAATGCAAAGATATACAGTGCCCATGGTTGTGGAAGGATCAATTACTAAAATGCCCATATTCCTAAAACAATCTACAAATTCAATGCAATCCTTATCAAAATACCAATGGCTTATTTTATGATCTATAACAAATAATTTTAAAATTTATATGGAAAACACAAAAGACCCTGAATAGCTAAAACAAACTTGAGAAAGAACAAAGCAGGAGGAATCACACTCCTTAACTTTAAACTATACTACAAAGCTAGAGTAATCAAAAGAGCATAGCACAAAAATAGACACATGGATCAATGGGAAAGGATAGAGAGCCCAGAAATAAATCCAAGCACGTATGGCCAATTGACCTATATCAGAGCAAACAAGAATATACAATGAGGAAAAGACAGCCTCTTCAAAAAATGGTGTTTGGAAAACTGGACAGTTACATGCAAAATAATCAAACGGGACTACTTTCTCACACGATATGCAAAATAAACTCAAAATATATAAATGACTAAAATGTGAGACCTGAAACCATAAAGCTCCTGGAAAAAAAAAAAATAGGCAGTATGCTATGATGCTATAGAACAACAGAAGCCACCACAATGAGAAGCCTGCACATGACAACAAAGAGTATGAAGAGTAGGCCCCACTCACTGCAACTAGAGAAAGCCCATGCATAGCAATAAAGACCCAATGCAGCCAAAAATAAGTAAAATTAAAAAAACAAAAACAAAAAAACAGCCTACTGAATGGGAGAAGATATTTGCCAGAGATATATCTGATAAGAAATTATTATCCAAAATATAAAATAAATTTATATAGCTCAACATAAAGAAACACAAACAACCCCACTGAAAAATAAGCAGAGAGTCTGAATAGACATTATTTTCAAAGAATACACACAGCTGGCCAACACACATATTTTTAGACACTCAACTTCACTAATTATCAAAGAAATGAAAATCAAAACTACAATAAGATACCACCTCATATGTCTTACAAGGGCTATTATAAAAAATAAAACAAAAAAGTATTGATGAAGATGTGGAGAAAAGAGAAACTTCATGCACTATTGGTGTGAATGTAAATTGGTACAGCCTCTATGATCATCATTATGGAGGTTCCTCAAAAAATTTAAAATAAACAAAATAAGAAATGAAAGAGAAGTAATAACAGATACCATAGAGACACAAAAAAATCATAAAAGTATACTACAAAAAGTTGTATTCCAAAGAACTGGAAAACCTAGAAAAGAACAAATTTCTAGAAACATAGAGCCTTCCAATACTGAATCAAGAAGAAACAATTTTAACAAACATCACCAGTAATGAAATTAAATTTATAATAAAAACAGAGCCAGCAAACAAAATTCCATGACCAGATGGCTTCATAGGGTCATTCTACCAAATATGTGAAGAACTAATACCTATTCTTCTCAAACTATTCTAAAACCTGAAGAATAGAGAACATTCCCAAATTCATTCTATGAAGCCACTATTACCCTGATACCAAAACCAGACAAAGCCACTACAAAAAACAAACAAACAAACAAAACAAAATAAATACATACAGGCCGTTTATTTGATGAATATAGAAGCAAAAATCTTCAACAAAATATTAGCAAACAGAGTCTAACAATATATAAAAAGAATCATACACCATGATCAAATTGGACTTATTTCACTGCCACAAAGAGTGGTTCAACCTTTGCAAATCAATCAATGTGATACACTACATTAACAAAAGGAAGGAGAGAAATTATATGATCATCTCAATATATGGAGACTAAGCTTTCAACAAAATTCAACATCCATTCATGATAAAAACTCTCATCAAAGTGGATATAGAGGAAACATATCTCAACAGAATAAAGCCCATTTATGACAGACCCACAGCTGACATCATACTCAATGATGAAAAGCTGAAAGCTTTTCCTCAAATTCAGGAACAAGACAAAGATACCAACTCTTACCACTTTTATGTAATATAGTATTGTAAGTCCTTTCACAGCAATCAGACAAGAAAAAGAAATAAAGGTCTTCCAAATTGGAAGGGAAGATGTAAAACTGTCACTGTTTGCAAAGGATAGGATACTTTATATAGAGAACCCTAAATTCTCCACCCCAAAATGATTATAACTAATAAATGAATTAAGAAAAGTTTCAGTATACATTATTAATATACAGAAATCTGTTGTGTTTCTGTACGCTAATAATAAAATATCAGAAATAGAAAGTAAAAAATTGGTTTAAAATTGCACTAAAAATACATAGGAATAAATTTAACTAAGGAGGTGAATTACCTATACTCTGAAAATTATAAAATATTGATGAAAATATTTGAAGATAATACAAAGAAATTTTAAAATATCTCATGCTCTTGGTTTGAAAGAATTAACATTGTTGAAATGACCTTACTACCAAAAGCAATCTACAGATTTAATGCAATCCCTGTCAAAATATCCATGACGTTTTTCACAGAGCTAGAACAAATAATCTTAAAATTTATATGGAACCACAAAAGACCCCGAATTGCCAATGCAATCTTGAACAAAAAGAACAAAGTTAAAGGAATCACGCTCCCAGACTTCAGACTATACTACAAATCAAACAGCATGGTACTGACACAAAACAGACACGTAGATCAATGGAACAGAATGAGAGCTCAGAAATAAACCCATGCATACTTGGTCTACAACAAAGGAGACAAGAATATACAATGGATGGGGTCTTTCCTGGTGGTCCAGCGGTTAAGCTTTTGCCTTGTAATGCAGGGAGTGTGTATTTGATCCCTGGTCAGGGAGCTAAGATCCCACATGCCTCGCAGCCAATAAACCAAAACATAAAACAGAAGCAGTGTTGTAACAAATTCAATAAAGACTTTAAAATGGTCCACATCAAAAAAAATCTTTAAAAAAAGAATATGCAAAGGAGAAAAGAAAGTCTCTTCAATAAGTAGTACTGGGAAAACTGGACAGCTACATTTAAAGCAATGAGATTAGAATAGTACCTCACACCATATAAAAACTAAACTGAAAATGGATTAAAGACCTAAATGTGAGACCTGAAACCATCAAACTCCTAGAAGGGAACGTAGGCAGAACACTCTTTTATAAAGTTGTAGTAATATTTATTTTTTGGTATCTGTCTCCACGGGCAAATGAAATAAAAGCAAAAATAAACAAATGGGACCTTATTAAACTTAAAAGCTTTTGCACAACAATGGAAACCATCAACAAAATGAGAAAAACAGCCAACTGAATGGGAGAAAATATTTGCAAATGACATGACTGATAAATGATTAATACCCAGTATATATAAACAGCTCATACTACTGGATAGTATTTAAAAAAATGAAAAACTAGCCAAAACACATGAATGAATATTTTTTCCAAAGAAGACATAAAGATGGCTAACAGATACAAGAGAAAATTTTCAACATCACTAATTATTAGAGAAAAGCAAATAAAAAACAATAATGAGATATCACCTCATCCCTGTCAGAATGGCTATCATCAAAATGTCTACAAATAACACAAGTTGGAGAGGATGTGGAGAAAAGGGAAGCCTCCTACCTTGTTGGTAGGAATGTAAATTAGTACAACCACTGTGGAAAACAGTATGGAAATTCCAGACTTACCATGGTGAACATTTTGTAATGCATAGAATTATCAAGTCACTATGTTGTACAGCTGGAACGAACATAGTGTTGAAGGTTTAATATACTCCAAAAAATATGTAAGGTATGAACTGTAGGAGGGGCACTGGGTGCATCATCTAGATCCTCCCATTTCAAGACAAAGGTACTGATTCCTCAGGAGCATGCCTTGTGATGGCTCACAGCTGAATCCTTTCCCAGAAATTGCTCCAGTATGAGGAGCTCCTTTCGTCAAAGCCACGGTCCCTTCAGTGGACAGCTCTAACAATGGTTGGTCTATGTAGAGAGGTACAAATTATGTCCCCCTTTCATTTATATCTCAAGTAGTCTCTGGAAAATCTGTTGATGCCAACTGAGAACAGCTATTTGAAAAAATTTGGAGCTCAACTTTTCGGTTTGCCCTTTCCTGTCCTTCTCACTCCCTCGCAGTGGGTTGTTTCTGTTTCTCTCTATTAAACTTATCCATACAAATTTCCATCTCATTGTTTTTCCCAAATCTATCACCTATTGGAATAATGCTGTGAGAATAAAGCAGTACCCCATAACATCTGAAGTCTCTAGAGTTTCCAGCACAAGATGGTTATGTAGGAAGATCCTGAACTCACTTCCACCTACAGACACACTGAATCTACAGGTATATGTAAAATAATTTCTTCTGGAAAAAAAAAAAAAACATAAAACTATCTGAGTAATTGCAATAAATTGCTAGATGAGAAAAAAACACCATGAAAGCAAGTTGAAGAGGCTGAGCCATAGTCTTGTCATAAACCCTATCCCTGAATCAGTGACTTACAATCAAGAGGGAACTGAAAACCCAGAGGAATTAAAAATATAAACCCGGGGATCTGGCTTCCTCTGGGAAGAGGAGGCGGCCGCATCTTCGGCCGGGTTGTGGTATGTTTGCTGCGTTCGCTGCCGTTCTCTGCCTGCCCCAATATCTGGACTGAGCCTTACTTTCCTTGTCCTCTCCTATTCATCGCCACAAAGTGCGCCCTGAAGGCTCCAGCGTGCCTTGCTTCTCTTTGTGGGAAGCCCCATATTTCGCCTACTCAGACCAGGCCCCTGGAGCGTCTCCCATGGTGTTCACAAGAAGAAAGCATTTCCTGATTGAGGGACTTGGTGAATGCTGGCACTTGGGCTGGGTCAGAAAGAGAGAACAATGCTCTGAGGCTGTTCTTCCGTGGAGAGGCGCCAGGTACTGGTAGTGACGGTCTCCTGGGAAGACTTCTGGGCCCTGGCTGCTGCCGGGAGGGACAGCTGACCCCTGCGACAAAGAAACGGCGTGTTTTGCGTTGCTGCGGCCTTGTACCTTGGCAGACGTGGGATTGACACCCCAGGAGCCTGCGCATAGCCTCTAAGAAAAAAAGGGACAGATTGCTTTGGGGGGACCTTGAAGATGGCGGAAGAGTAAGATGCGGAGATCACCTTCCTCCCCACAGATACACCAGAAATACATCTACACGTGGAACAACTCCTACAGAACACCTACTGAACGCTGGCAGAAGACCTCAGACCTCCCAAAAGGCAAGAAACTCCCCACGTACCTGGGTAGGGCAAAAGAAAAAAAAGAAAAAAAACAGAGACAAAAGAATAGGGACGGCACCTGCACTAGTGGGAGGGAGCTGTGAAGGAGGAAAGGTTTCCACACACTAGGAAGCCCCTTCGCGGGCGGAGACTGCGGGGGGCAGAGGGGGGAGCTTCGAAGCCGCGGAGGAGTGCACAGCAACGTGTGCGGAGGGCAAAGCGGGGAGATTCCCGCACAGAGGATCGGTGCCGACCGGCACTCACCAGCCCGAGAGGCTTGTCTGCTCACCGCCGGGGCGGGCGGGGCTGCAAGCTGAGGCTCTGAGGCTCGGGTTTTGGTTTCGGACGGACCGCAGGGAGAGGACTGGGGTTGGCAGCTTGAACATAGCCTGAAGGGGTTAGTGCACCACGGCTAGCCGGAAGGGAGTCCGGGGAAAAGTCTGCACCTGCTGAAGAGGCAAGAGACGTTTTCTTCACTCTTTGTTTCCTGGTGCGTGAGGAGAGGGGTTTAAGAACGCTGCTTGAGGGAACTCCGGAGACGGGCGCGAGCCGCGGCTAAAAGCGCGGACCCCAGAGACGGGCGGGAGACGATAAGGCTGCTGCTGCCGCCACCGAGGGGCCTGTGTGCGCGCACAGGTCACCCTCCACACCCCTCTTCCGCGGAGCCTGTGCAGCCCGCCACTGCCAGGTTCCCGGGATCCAGGGACAACTTCCCCAGGAGAACGCACAGCGCGCCTCAGGCTGGTGCAAAGTCACGCGGCCTTTGCCACCGCAGGCCCACCCCGCACTCCGTGCCCCTCCCTCCCCGCCAGCCTGAGTGCGCCAGAGCCCCCGAATCAGCGGCTCTTTTAACCCCGCCCTGTCTGAGCAAAAAACAGACGCCCTCCAGCGACCTACACGGAGTGGCAGGGCCAAATCCAAAGCTGAGCCCTGGGAGCTGTGAGAACAAAGAAGAGAAAGGGAAATCTCTCCCAGCAGCCTCAGAAGCAGCGGATTAAAGCTCCACAATCAACTTGATATACCCTGCATCTGTGGAATACCTGAATAGACAACCAATCATCCCAAATTAAGGAAGTGGACTTTAGGAGCAAGATCTATGATTTTTTTCCCTTTTCCTCTTTTTGTGAATGTATATGTGTATGCTTCTGTGTGAGATCTTGTCTGTATAGTCTTGCTTCCACCATTTGTCCTAGGGTTCTATCCGTCCATTGTTTTTTTTAAAAATTTTTTTCTTAATAATCAATTTTAATTTTAATAACGTTATTATACTTTACCTTCTTTCTTTCTTTCTTTCTTTCTTTCTTTCTTTCTTTCTTTCTTTCTTTCTTTCTTTCTTTCTTTCTTTCCTTCCTTCCTTCCCTCCTTTAGACAACGAATCATCCCAAATTGAGGAGGTGGTCTCTGACAGCAAGATTTATCCCCATTTACCTCTTTTAGTGAAGGTGTATGTGTATGCTTCTGTGTAAGATTTTGTCTGTATAGCTTTGCTTCCAACATTTGTCCTAAGGTTCTATCCGTCCCTTTTTTTTTTTCTAAATAAGAATTTTTTAATTCAATAACTTTATTATACTTTATTTTATTTTTACTGTATCTTCTTTCTTTCTCTTTTTTCCTTCTTTCCCTCCTTCCTTCCTCCCTCCCTCCCTCCCTCCTTTCTTTCCTTCTTGCCTTCTTTCCTTCTTTGCTTCCTTCTTTCTTCCTTCCTTCCTTCCCTCCTTTCCTTCTTTCTTTCCTCATACTTCTACTAATTCCCTCTACTTTTTCTCCCTTTTATTATGAGCCGTGTGGATGAAAAAGCTCTTGGTGCTCCAGCCAGGAGTCAGGGCTCTGCCTCTGAGGTAAGAGAGCCAACTTCAGGACACTGGTCAACAAGAGAACTCCCAGCTCCACATAATATCAAACGGCAAAAATCTCCCAGAGACCTCCATCTTAACACCAGCACCCAGCTTCACTCAACGACCAGCAAGCCACAGTGCTGGTCAACCTATGCCAAACAACTAGCAAAACAGGAACACAACCCCACCCATTAGCAGAGAGGCTGCCTAAAATAATAATAAGGCCACAGACACCCCAAAACACACCACCAGACGTGAACCTGCCCACTAGAGAGACAAGATCCAGCCTCATCCACCAGAACACAGGCACTAGTCCCCTCCACCAGGAAGCCTACACAACCCACTGAACCAACCTTAGCCACTGGAGACAGACATCAAAACCAGCAGGACCTACGAACATGCAGCCTGCAAAAAGGAGACCCCAAACACAGTAAGATAAGCAAAATGAGAAAACAGAAAAACACACAGCAGATAAAGGAGCAAGATAAAAATGCACCAGACCTAACAAATGAAGAGGAAATAGGCAGCTTACCTGAAAAAGAATTCAGAATAATGATAGTAAGGATGATCCGAAATCTTGGAGATAGAATGGACAAAATGCAAGAATCAGTTAACAAGGACCTAGAAGAACTAAAGATGAAACAACACAACGATGAAAAACACAATAAATGAAATTAAAAGTACTCTAGATGGGATCAATAGCAGAATAACTGAGGCAGAAGAATGGATAAGTGACCTGGAAGATAAAATAGTGAAAATAACTACTGCAGAGCAGAATAAAGAAAAAAGAATGAAAAGAACTGAGGACAGTCTCAGAGACCTCTGGGACAACATTAAACGCACCAACATTCAAATTATAGGGGTTCCAGAAGAAGAAGAGAAAAAGAAAGGGACTGAGAAAATATTTGAAGAGATTATAGTTGAAAACTTCCCTAATATGGGAAAGGAAATAGTTAATCAAGTCCAGGAAGCACAGAGAGTCCCATAAAGGATAAATCCAAGGAGAAATACGCCAAGACACATATTAATCAAACTGTCAAAAATTAAATACAAAGAAAGCATATTAAAAGCAGCAAGGGAAAAACAACAAATAACAATAAGGGAATCCCCAGAAGGTTAACAGCCGATCTCTCAGCAGAAACCCTACAAGCCAGAAGGGAGTGGCAGGATATACTGAAAGTGATGAAGGAGAAAAACCTGCAGCCAAGACTACTCTACCCAGCAAGGATCTCATTCAGATTTGATGGAGAAATTAAAACCTTTACAGACAAGCAAAAGCTGAGAGAGTTCAGCACCACCAAACCAGCTTTACAACAAATGCTAAAGGATCTTCTCTAGGCAAGAAACACAAGAGAAGGAAAAGACCTATAATAACGAACCCAAAACAATTTAGAAAATGGGAATAGGAACATACATATCAATAATTACCTTAAATGTAAATGGACTAAATGCTCCCACCAAAAGACACAGATTAGCTGAATGGATACAAAAACAAGACCCTTATATATGCTGTCTACAAGAGACCCACTTCAGACCTAGAGACACATACAGACTGAAAGTAAGGGGATGGACAAAGATATTTCATGCAAATGGAAACCAAAAAAAAGCTGGAGTAACAATTCTCATATCAGACAAAATAGACTTTAAAATAAGGACTATTAAAAGAGACAAAGAAGGACACTACATAATCATCAAGGGATTGATCCAAGGAGAAGATATAACAATTGTAAACATTTATGCACCCAACATAGGAGCACCTCAATACATAAGGCAAATACTAACAGCCATAAAAGGGGAAATCGACAGTAACACATTCATAGTAGGGGACTTAAACACTCCACTTTCACCCATGGACAGATCATCCAAAATGATAATAAATAAGGAAACACAAGCTTTAAATGATACATTAAACAAGATGGACTTAATTGATATTTATAGGACACTCCATCCAAAAACAACAGAATACACATTTTTCTCAAGTGCTCATGGAATATTCTCCAGGATAGATCATATCTTGGGTCACAAATCAAGCCTTGGTAAATTTAAGAAAATTGAAATTGTATCAAGTATCTTTTCTGACCACAATGCCATGAGACTATATATCAATTACAGGAAAAGATCTGTAAAAAATACAAACACATGGAGGCTAAACAATACACTACTTAATAATGAAGTAATCACTGAAGAAATCAAAGAGGAAATCAAAAAATACCTAGAAACAAATGACAATGGAGACACAACGACCCAAAACTTGTGGGATGCAGCAAAAGCAGTTCTAAGGGGGTAGTTCATAGCAATACAAGCCCACCTTTAGAAGCAGGAAACATCTAGAATAAACAACCTAACTTTGCACCTCAAGCAATTAGAGAAAGAAGAACAAAAAAACCCCAAAGCTAGCAGAAGGAAAGAAATCATAAAAATCAGATCAGAAATAAATGAAAAAGAAATGAAGGAAACAATAGCAAAGATCAATAAAACTAAAAGCTGGTTCTTTGAGAAGATAAACAAAATAGATAAACCACTAGCCAGACTCATCAAGAAAAAAAGGGAGAAGACTCAAATCAATAGAATTAGAAATGAAAAAGGAGAGGTAACAACTGACACTGCAGAAATAAAAAAGATCATGAGAGATTACTACAAGCAACTCTATGCCAATAAAATGGACAATCTGGAAGAAATGGACAAATTCTTAGAAATGCACAACCTGCCAAGACTGAATCAGGAAGAAATAGAAAATATGAACAGACCAATCACAAGCACTGAAATTGAAACAGTGATTAAAAATCTTCCAACAAGCAAAAGCCCAGGACCAGATGGCTTCACAGGCGAATTCTATCAAACATTTAGAGAAGAGCTAACACCTATCCTTCTCAAACTCTTCCAAAATATAGCAGAGGGAGGAACACTCCCAAACTCCTTCTACGAGGCCACCATCACCTTGATACCAAAACCAGACAAGGATGTCACAAAGAAAGAAAACTACAGGCCAATATCACTGATGAACATAGATGCAAAAAATCCTCAACAAAATACTAGCAAACAGAATCCAACAACACATTAAAAGGATCATACACCATGATCAAGTGGGGTTTATTCCAGGAATGCAAGGATTCTTCAATATACGCAAATCTATCAATGTGATAAACCATATTAACAAATTGAAGGAGAAAAACCATATGATCATCTCAATAGATGCAGAGAAAACTTTTGACAAAATTCAACACCCATTTATGCTAAAAACCCTGCAGAAAGTAGGCATAGAGGGAACTTTCCTCAACATAATAAAGGCCATATATGACAAGCCCACAGCAAACATCATCCTCAATGGTGAAAAACTGAAAGCATTTCCATTAAGATCAGGAACAAGACAAGGTTGCCCACTCTCACCACTCTTATTCAACATAGTTTTGGAAGTTTTAGCCACAGCAATCAGAGAAGAAAAGGAAATAAAAGGATTCCAAATCGGAAAAGAAGAAGTAAAGCTGTCACTGTTTGCAGATGACATGATCCTATACATAGAGAATCCTAAAGATGCTACCAGAAAACTACTAGAGCTAATCAATGAATTTGGTAAAGTAGTAGGATACAAAATTAATGCACAGAAATCTCTGGCATTCCTATATACTAGTGATGAAAAATCTGAAAGTGAAATCAAGAAAACACTCCTATTTACCATTGCAACAAAAAGAATAAAATATCTAGGAATAAACCTACCTAAGGAGACAAAAGACCTGTATGCAGAAAATTATAAGACACTGATGAAAGAAATTAATGATGATACAAATAGATGGAGAGATATACCATGTTCTTGGATTGGAAGAATCAACATTGTGAAAATGACTCTACTACCCAAAGCAATCTATAGATTCAATGCAATCCCTATCAAACTACCACTGACATTTTTCACAGAACTAGAACAAAAAATTTTGCAATCTGTATGGAAACACAAAAGACCCTGAATAGCCAAAGCAATCTGGAGAACAAAAAATGGAACTGGAGGAATCAGGCTTCCTGACTTCAGACTATACTACAAAGCTACAGTTATCAAGATGGTATGGTACTGGCACAAAAACTGAAAGATAGATCAATGGAACAGGATAGAAAGCCCAGAGATAAACCCATGCACATATGGACACCTTATCTTTGATAAAGGTGGCAGGAATGTACAGTGGAGAAAGGGCAGCCTCTTCAATAGGTGGTGCTGGGAAAACTGGACAGGTACATGTAAAAGTATGAGATTAGATCACTCCCTAACACCATACACAAAAATAAGCTCAAAATGGATTAAAGACCTAAATGTAAGGCCAGAAACTATCAAACTCTTAGAGGAAAACATAGGCAGAACACTCTATGATATAAATCACAGCAAGATCCTTTCTGACCCACCTCCTAGAGTAATGGAAATAAAAACAAAAATAAACAAATGGGACCTAATGAAACTTCAAAGCTTTTGCACAGCAAAGGAAACCATAAAGAAGACCAAAAGACAACCCTTAGAATGGGAGAAAATATTTGCAAATGAAGCATCCGACAAAGGATTAATCTCCAAAATTTACAAGCAGGTCATGCAGCTCAATAACAAAAAAAACAAACAACCCAATCCAAAAATGGGCAGAAGACCTAAATAGACATTTCTCCAAAGAAGATATACAGACTGCCAACAAATACATGAAAGAATGCTCAACATCATTAATCATTAGAGAAATGCAAATCAAAACTACAATGAGATATCATCTCACACCAGTCAGAATGGCCATCATCAAAAAATCTAGAAACAATAAATCTGGAGAGGGTGTGGAGAAAAGGGAACACTCTTGAACTGCTGGTGGGAATGTGAATTGGTTCAGCCACTATGGAGAACAGTATGGAGGTTCCTTAAAAAACTACAAATAGAGCTACCATATGACCCAGCAATCCCACTACTGGGCATATACCCTGAGAAAACCGAAATTTAAAGAGTTATGTACCAAAATGTTCATTGCAGCTCTATTTACAATAGCCCGGAGATGGAAACAACCTAAGTGCCCATCATCGGATGAATGGATAAAGAAGATGTGGCACATATATACAATGGAATATTACTCAGCCATAAAAAGAAACGAAATTGAGCTATTTGTAATGAGGTGGATAGACCTAGAGTCTGTCATACAGAGTGAAGTAAGTCAGAAAGAAAAAGACAAATACCGTATGCTAACACATATATATGAAATTTAAGAAAAAAAAATGTCATGAAGAACCTAGGGGTAGGGCAGGAATAAAGACGCAGACCTCCTAGAGAACGGACTTGAGGTTATGGGGAGGGGGAAGGGTGAGCTGTGACAGGGCGAGAGAGAGTCATGGACATATACACACTAACAAACGTAGTAAGGTAGATAGCTAGTGGGAAGCAGCCGCATGGCACAGGGATATTGGCTCGGTGCTTTGTGACAGCTTGGAGGGGTGGGATAGGGAGGGTGGGAGGGAGGGAGACGCAAGAGGGAAGAGATATGGGAACATATGTATATGTATAACTGATTCACTTTGTTATAGAGCAGAGACTAACACACCATTGTAAAGCAATTATACCCCAATAAAGATGTTAAAAAAATATATATGAACCCTACATAGGGTATCCCAAATTTTAAGACCTCCATCTAAGTGATTGGCCTCCAAGACATATAGTTTTGAAAGCCAGTGGTGTTGAGGTCACAAGATTCATGTGGCATAGTGAACTGAGAAACAGTTAAAGGCACAAGCAGGTGGATTACCCACCCTAAGACTCACAGAGGAAGCCAAATGAAAAATGCCCAGACTCTCTGTGAAAGAGGCTCATTTTGTTATCTTAAAATGTCAGCCTGAGGGTCCTACTGAAATGCTCTCCAGGCACAAAGGCTGGAAAACACCAACTTTGTGCTCTCCCTCTGTCTTGCTCCATCTGGGAGGCACCATCTTTGCACTTCCCCTGTGCTGAGCTCCAGAGAACCAGTATCTCCCGGAAGGGAAGTTTTACAGGTTTCTGGTGACAAGTTTTTTTGCAGCTGCCACCCAAAGGATGACCTTTGTTTGGCCTGGCTCTGTTGGCAAGCATGGCTTGTGAACCTGGATCCTATGGGGCAGAATCTTGGCCAGATACCACCCTTAGGATACTGTGCAGACACTAGACTGAAACACACTCCTAGTCTTTCTGTGAATAGACCTATTTCTTTGTCCTGGAGCTTCAATCTGAGGGACGAGCTTCAGGTACAGTACATAACCAGTGGTCTAATGAACTGCTTTCGGGGAATGGAGAATGGCCGATGTCATTTTAGCAATCTCCCTCTACATCAGTCCAGCTCACTGGTATTTCCCAGAAAGGAGGCATCTTCAATGGGCATCCTAAATATTTTTGCTGCTGCCTATGGACACCTCTACGTCACCTGGCTCTGTTGGCCAGTGGGGCCTGTGTTCCTGGGTCCCATGGAACTGTGATAAAAAGAGAGAGAGTTCTTGGTTGGCTACCATCCCCAGGGCATGAAAAGAGGTAAAGCACTCTTTCTCTGAAAGAGGCCTATTAGCTTATTTTCATAGCTGCAGCCTGAGGGACAAGTTTCAATTTAACCACACAACAAATTGACCACTGTAACCCTCTTCAGAGACCTTGGATGTCGGGTACAATATTCACATTATCTCTCTACTGCATTGAGAGTGTCGCTGTCTCCCAGAGAGTAGTATGTACATGTATCTAGTACCCAGGTTTTTGTATCTGATGCCCTGATGTACATTATGTGACTTCTGCCTCATAAATGTCCCTTATTCACTTGGCTCTGGTGGCCAGTGGGACTTGCACCCCTAGGTCCCATTGGACAATAAAAAATGTAGAAATAGATCTTGGCTGGCAACAACCCCCAGAGAACAGCACAGACAGCAGACTGGAACACACCTCCATTCCTACTATGGAAGAAGCCTATTTGCTTATCCTAGAGTTTTGGCCTAAAGGGAAGGCATACATGGTTCGGCATACACCTAGAGGCCTACTGAGGGTTTTCCAAAGATGCAGGCTGCTAAACACCAGGTTTGTGGTCTTCCTCTGCCTCATTCCAGGATTCTGGTATCTCCCAGGAAAAAACTTGAGCACCCATTTGGCATGCCAAATATTGCAGCCTTTTTTCTAGGGGACAAGCCTATATTATCCGATTCTAGAAACTAGTGGGACCTAGGCTTATGGTCCCACAGTACTATACATATTTACATACTTTAAGAGCTGCTACCTGAAGAGGTCTGGCTTCCAATCAGCCTGAATCTAGGTCTTGACTGAGATTCTCCCCTTCTGTACACTGACAGTTCTTGGCAGACCCTCAAATACTGGAATCTACTAAAAGTAAAATAAGCTGCTTTGACAATAACAAAATTTTGAAAACAACCAAGAGCTAGAGCAGAGTTGAACTGTAGGTTCATCTCCTACATGAGACCATTCCTCAACACCAAGAAGTAATTGTTTTATCTTAATGCATATAACCAACAGAGAGAATTAAGGAAAATGAAAAAAAGAGGAATATGTCCCCCCCTCCAAAAAAAGATAGAACTTCAGAAAAATTCCTGCATGAAATGAAAATAAGTGATTTACCTGATAAAGAATCTAAACTAATGGTCATAAAAATCACCAACAATCTTAGAAAAAGTAGGTATAAACATGTGAGCACACAGTGAAGAGGAAGAAAATATAAGAAATTACAAAATAGAAATCACAGTGCTGAATAATACAAAAAATGAACTGAAAAATAAACTAGACAGACTCAACAGAAGATCATATGAAACAGAAGAAAGGATCAGTGAAATTGAAGACAAGACAGTGGAAATCATCCAATCAACATCAAATAAATAAATAAATAAAATAAAAGAGGGAAGATAGCCCTTAAGGAACTTATGGGACAATAGTAAGCAGACCAACATTTGCATTATTGTAGTCCTAGAAGGAGAAGAGACAGAGAAAGTGGAAAAAAATCTTTTTTTTTTTTTTGATATAATGGCTAAAAATTTCTCTAATCAGAGGATGGAAAGAGAAATTCTGATCGAGGAGCTCATAGAGTTCCAAACAAGAGGAACACAAAGAGACTAAGACCACAATATAATTAAAATGTTGAAAGTTAAAGACAAGAAAAGAATATTTAAAGCAGCAAGAGAAAAACAACATGTTAGATACAAAGGAATCCCCACATGACTATCAGCAGATTATTTAGCAGATAGTTTGCAGCCAGAAGGGATTGCTATTTATATTCAAAGTCCTGAAAGAAAAAAAAAAAATACAAGCAAGAATATTTTACCCAGAAAAGATGTCATTCAGAATTGAAGTAGGGATAAAGATTTTCCAGATAAGCAAAAGCTAAAGGAGTTCATCATCATTAGACTGTCCTGAAAAGAAATGTTAAAGGGACTGTTTAAAGGAATAGAAAGGGTGCTAATTAGTAATAGAAAAACATAAGAAAAATATCACTGGTAAAGGTAAATATATGTAATATTCAGAATAATCTAATGTAAAAGTGGTTACTTAATCACTTATAAAGCTAGTACAAAGATTAAAAACAAAAGTAGTAAAAATAAGTATAAGAACAATAATTAGTTAAGGGATACACAAGATAAAAACATGTAAAGTGTGTCATCAAAACAATAAAATGCAGGGTTGGAATAAAAACAAAGAGATTTACAATGCATTCAAAGTGAAGTTGTTATCAAATTTAAAATAGACTGTTATAAGTTGTTATATGTAAGCCTAATGGTAACCAATAATAAAAACCTATAGTAGATAAGAAAATAAAGAAAAAAGAATCTAAGCATACCAGTAAAGAAAAACATCAAACTACAAAGGAAGAGAACAGAGAGGAAGAAAGTAGGACAAAGGAACTACAAAACAGCCAGAAAACAAATTACAGAATGGCAATAAGTACACACCTACCAATAACTACTTTAAGTGTAAGTGGACTAAATTCTCCAATCAAAAGACATAGAGTGGCTGAAGGAATTAAAAAAACAAAACAAAACAAAAAATCACAACCCATCTATATATTGTCTACAAGAGACTCATTTCAGATATAAAGACACACACAGATTGAAAGTGATGATATGAAAAATGATATTTCATACAAATGAAACTAAAAGAAAGTGGGTCTTGCTATACCAGACAAAATAGACTTTAAAACAAAAACTAATAAGAGACAAGGATATTGCATCATGATTAAGGGGCCAATCCAACAAAACAATATATATTATTTGTAAACATTCATGCACCCATTTAAGAGCATCTAAATATATAAAGCAAATATTAAAAGACCTAGAAAATATACAGCAACACAGTAATAGTAGAGAAATACAATATCTTATTTGTGTCAATGGATAGATCATCCAGATAATCAATAGGAAAACATCAGCCTTAAATGACACATTAGACTAGATTTACTTAACAGAGGTATGTTGAACATTCCAACCAAATGCAACAGAATACACATTCTACAAAAGAGCACATAGAACATTCTCCAGGATAGGCCACTATACAGGTTCTAAATTTGGGAAGATTGATATTTTGTCAAACATCTTCTTCAACCATAGTGGTATGTATTTAGAAATTAATTGCAAGAAGAAAACAGGAAAATTTGCAAATATGTGGCTTTTAAGCAACATGCTACTGAACAACCAATGGGTCAAAGAAGAATTCAAAAGTCAAGTCAAAAAATACTCAGAGGGCTTCCCTGGTGGCACAGTGGTTGAGAGTCCACCTGCCGATGCAGAGGACATGGGTTTGTGCCCTGGTCCGGGAGGACCCCACATGCCACGGAGCAGCTAGGCCCATGAGCCATGGCTGCTGAGCCTGCACGTCCGGAGCTTGTGCTCTGCAACAGGAGAGGCCACAATGGTGAGAGGCCCGTGTACCACACACATAAAAAAAATACTCAGAGACACGTGAAAATAAAATACAACTACCAAATCTTATGGGATACAGCAAAAACAGTCCTAACATGGAAGTTCATAGCAATAAAGGCATACATAAAAAAACAAGAAAAATCTCAAATAAACAATCTAACTCTACCCCTAAAGTAACAAGAAAAAGAAAATCAAACGAAGCTCAAAATTAGTAGAAGGAAAGAAATAAAGATCAGAGCAGAAATTAATAAAAATTGTGACTAAAAAGAAATAGAAAAGATCAATAAAACTAAGAGCTAGTTTTTGAAAAGATAAATGAAATTGACAAACCTTTAGCTAGGCTCACCAAGAATAAAATGAGGAGAACTCAAAATCAGAAATGAAAAAGGAGACATAATACTGATACCACAGAAATACAAAGGATCATAATATACTACTATGAACAATTAGAAACCAATAAATTGGACAACTTAGAAAAAATGGATAAATTCAAGACTGTCATGAAGAACTAGACAATCAGAGGAGACATTATTACTAGTAACAGAATTAAATCCATCACCAAAAAAATCCCAACAAACAAAATGCTAAGACCAGATGGCTTTACTGATGAATTCTACCAAATGTTTAAAGAAGAATTAATACTAATCTTTCTCAAATTATTCCAAAAAATGAAGAGAAAGGAACACTTCCAAATTCAATTATGAGATCAACATTACCCTGATATGAGCAAAGGACACAACAAGAAAAAAAATTACATACCAATATCTGTGATGAATATAGATGCAAACATCCTCAACAAAATATTAGTAAACTTAATTCAAAAATACATTAAAAGCATCATACATCACATTTAAATCCAGAAATGTTTACACATTTGCACATTTATTTGCACATTTGTGCAAAGATGTTTACACATCCATAAATCAAACAATATGATATACCACATTAACCAAATGAAGAATAAAAATTATATAATCATCTCTCAATATATGTAGAAAAATAATTTGAGAAAGCTCAATATCCAGTCATGAAAAACTCTCAACAGTGGGTATAGGGGAAACATACCTCAACATAACAAAGGCCATACACAGCAAGCCCACAGCTAACATCATACTCAAGGGTAAAAAGCTGAACACTTTTCTTCACTGATAAGGAATAAGACAAGGATTCCTACTCTCACCATTTTTATTTAACATGGTACTGGAAGTTCTAGCCAGAGAAATTGGACATGAAAATGTGTGTACATTATAACGTGTACATTCATTAAAAGTTGTGTGTATGTATTATACAGCATGATACATCTGCCTGCCCCCTCATGTCTTAATGGCAGTATCTATTTTTAAGAAAGAGGGAGAAATCTAAGAATATGTGCATATAATATTTAATAGCATATTAATCTGCTAGAGCTATCATAGCAAATTAACACACACTGGGAACTTAAACAACAGAAGTTTGTTTTCTCACAGTTCTGGAAGATTGAGGGTTAAATATGAAGGTGCCAGCAGGGTTGATTTCTGCTGAGGCTTCTTTTCCTGGTCACTTTCTCACTGTATTCTCACATGGCCCTACTCTGTGCACACTCAGAGAGAGAAAGAGTTCTCTGGTGTCTGTTCTTGTTCTCATAATGGCACCAGTCTTCCTGAATTAGGACCCCTCACATATGACCTCATATTAATAATCACCTTAAAGGTTCTATCTCCAAATACAGTTACAGTGGGAGTTAGGACTTTAACAAATACATTTTGGGGATACACAAATCAGTCCATAACAAACAGGAACCACCCTAGACCTTAAACAAGTTTTAAAAGGAAATAGAGGGGCTTCCCTGGTGGTGCAGTGAGAGGCCCGCATACCACAAAAGAAAAAAAAAAAAAGGAAACAGAGCAAGGCAGCTCTCCAGATTGAGGTATGAAGCATCAAGTTATTTATTAAATACATAATAAAAATGGAAGCACACTTCTAAACCTAAATAGAATTAATTACTATTTATTTGTTAACTTGATATGCGTGACCATGTAATTTGGGAATGTTATAAATAGTACTATGATCCAGCCAACTTACCCTGTCTCTTGAAAGTGGAATGTGTTCACCTCTTTCCAAACCTGTTTTTAATGCCTTCATGCTGAAAGCCTGAAATCAGGCAGAGTAGTTAAATAATATAGAAATTTGGAAAAAGCTACAAATAGGGTTCCCCCAGCACATACCTAGTTGGAGAAATGGAGTTGAAGAATTTAAGAATAGGTATTTATAAAGAGAAAATGTACTAACCAGAAGTCAGTGTTTATTCCATAAAAATGGCAGGTAGTTGATCTAATGGAAGTAGCTATAGGTTTATGTTTTTTACTCTAGGGAATTCTTCTTACTTTATGTTAGGACAACTCACACAAGAGAGAAAGTTTTAAGAGGTCAATGCTCCTAAAAATTGCACGTTAGTAATAATATATTTCAATGCCAAATGCAATTCATAGAGAGTTAGCATGTCAAATTACCCTGTCAGAATATATCTTAAGACAAATTGTTCATTTAATCATCAAATATTGTATCAGGTAAGGTCATATATTTTGCTATGTACTAGATGTATAAACCTGGAAGGGTCTCTTTCCTTAAGGAAAGTCTAGTGATAAAACAGATATGAACAAACAAATCAATATGAAACTACAAGTGTAGAAAAGATCTATTAAATTCATGAAAATGTACCATGGTAGAAAATGACAAGGGCAGATTTAATTAGAATTTGGAGGAGACCTCTTTGAGAAGATGATATTTAAAGTGAGATTTGGAGGATGAAATGAAGCAGGCTTTGTGAAAATTCCTAGAAAATGCACTCCACGCTGATAGAACAGCATGAAAGGGCACTAAGTAGGACGGTTCTTTGCTTGTTTTATGAATTGAAGACAGGGCATTTTGGCTAGGGCACAGGCTGAGACTCAAATGCCTATTGGGGCCAATCAGGTAAATATGTAAACTAGAAGGGTGTCTTTAGTTGTATTCTTTTTATCCAGATTTATTTCATTTGCATATTAATGAAATCTTAATTGTATTCTTCCCAAAGGGACATTCTCTGGTTTCACATTAAACATATAAGAATATTTTTTACCAACATGAAGAAATATGTTCTGTCTTAATTTTGTGATACATTAGTCTTCTGGGACAATCTTGTTTTCTCCCTCAACTTTGCTATACTGAAAACAGCAGGGCAAGCTCAATGATAACTGATAAATGACAGTGGATCTTAATACTGAATAACAATAAAGTGTGTATGAGGGTCTCTAGTGAATTGAGAGTACACAGCTCTCTAAAGATGAGTTACTATATAACCTGAGTGATTTTGCTGTGAACGAAGGATGGTCCAGATTAGATAGAGGTTATGATTTTTAAAGAGGAGCTTGGATCTAGAATTTTACATGTAATCTCCACATTTTTCAACATTGGTAAAAAAAATCAAATTAGCAAAAAATAAACAACACAATAATTACTGTTAAGACCAAACAATAACTCAACAAGACCTAAGGAAAGCCTGGGGTTTTACTCTACTTGCAATCTTGTAAGTTAGCCTTTAAGAGTTTCATCAGTGTTGCAAGATGTGAGACTCCTGTGTCAGGAACAGAGGACAGTTTATTGCTCATATTATAAAATTAGTCAGATTATTAGCATTTTTGTTGTCTCCCTCAGCCTCATTCCTCACTGATTAATGCAACGGAGCCAGCTGACACAAGCATATATATTTGATTGTGTTACAGGAAAGGAACACTCACTTTAGAAAACCTAAATCTTTTATAAGAGGCAGAAAGCAAGTCTATTTTTATCTTCCAAGGTTTAAGCAAACCTTTTGCTCAGCAGGGAGGCTATCTCTGTATTGCAAGGCTGTTCACTATATAAACATGTTTGAAAAGATTGTCAAGAACAATGGACAGTCAGTGCCTCTGCTTATAAGATGTGCCAAAACACAGGAAATTTAAAATTGTCTTTCAACATCCACAATCCTCTAATTTTCAAACTCTATAGTACAGCATAATGAGTAAAGGGGAGAGTAATTTAAAGTAATGTTTCTAGAGATAGGAAAGAGCCAAACTGTTTAGGGGCTTATAGGCCACATGAAAGAGGCCCATTTTTATATTAAGTTTGCTGGGAATCCAATGTTGAATATTGAGAATAAGAATGACATGAGCCACTTTATATTTTCAAAAGAGCATTTTTGCAGTCAGATGGAGAATGGATTTGGCAGAGACCATATTGACAGAGGTGGATTACTTAGGAAAGACATCTCAAGATGTCTAGACATGACATAATGGCCTGGCTAGGGTGGTGTAAATGCAGATGGAGAAAAGTGGATTAATTTTTTATATAATCTAGAGGCTGTGTCTATAGAATTGACTGACAAATGGGAAGGATAATGGAGATAAAGTAATTAAAAGAGTCTCACAATTTTTGGTTTGAAAATCCAGGACAATATTTGACCTCACATATATTTATTTGAAAGGGAAAACTAGTAAGCAATATGTTATATAAAAAAAGAGTTAAGTTTTGTATATATTATCTTTCAGATGCCTACTAAATATTCATGGACAGAAGCAAAGTAGGTAGTTGAATATATAATTTGGCTACTCAGAGGAGAGTAGTACATATATAATATTGGAAGCATTTGACATATAGATGGCATTTAAGTGATTAATATGAACAAAATCACATCAGGAGAAAATAGTAACAAAACCCCCCACAATTTTAGAATGTTTGGAGAAATTTGAGAGAAAATGAGATAGATAAAAACTTTTAGAGTCAGAAGGAAAAAACAGAAGATAGATGGGTGCAACAGAGACTAAGAGAATGTTTCTAGGAGGGTAATGTAAATCATGACACTTAGAAAAAGTGAAATGACGACAGAGATGTGTTCATTAGATTCACAAACATGGGGGTCAAGAGGAAAAGAATACGAGACTGGTATGGGTTGAAGAGGAATTTAATGGTGAGGAAGTAGAAACAGACCAAGCAGATAATATTCTTCAAATTTTTTTTCTATGAAAAAAGAGAAACAAAACATCAATGTATTGAAGAATCAAGGAAAGGTTTTTCTTTAAGATGGATTATTTTTTAAAAGGTCATTAATTCCTAATGGGCATAATTCTATTGAGAAGGATATACAGATAATATAGGTGAAATAATTAGAATACAAATTATATAAATTTGATCCACAGCCTCTGTGGAGAGATTGTCCTTCGACTAAATGTGAAACTATTCTATCTTCACAGAGAGAGGCAGAAGATGGATTCAGAACAAATATATTAAATGTTTTACTTAAATGAAGACGAAGGTATTTGTGTTTCATGGCTTTTATTTTCTTAATGACATGAGTTAAAATCATTAGTAGAGAATGAAGAGATAGTAGATTTGAGAAATGAAGAAAAGGTAGAGTACAATAATTGTACAGAGTGAGAGAGTGATCTTTGTTAAGTGCTTGAATGAGGTTAACATTCATGAATCTATAGTGATACTCTCATTCTAAGACGTGGAATTTTCTCTAAGAATAATCCATTGCATTAATAAAACATAGAGAAGATAGTTGTTGGAGCTTATCCATGGTTAGGGTACTAGAAAAATATATCTGGAGGAGAAAGGGACAAGGGAGGCAACAAGAAAGAATGGTACTTCTTTGCAAATAGTACTTTAAAAAAGGTGTAGTAAATAGAAAGAACATCTGAATTTGAATCCCGATTCAGTCACTTACTAGCAGTGTGATCTAAGGCAAGTCAATAAATCTTTCTGAATCTGATTCTTCATACACATGGGGATAAGACATTTTAAGTTTTGCTGTAGAGAAATATGATACTCATTATTTGTGAGCACAATGGTTAGTGTTTAAGAGACCTAAGTCTTTAAGAGATCTTTGTAGAATAATAAGCACAGAAACCTAGTTTATGAGTAAATGCATTAGAGCTAAATAGGAGGAAAATTTGCATCAGGCTCTGTCACTGAATTTAAGTGTATGAGAAACCAAAGTGGGGTAAGAAATCTGCTCAGGGGCACACAATAAATTTAATTCAAAAACTAGAAATTAGAAACCAATGGATCTATGTCAATATTGCAAAGTATGAGGAGAAAAAATGGAACCTAATGCTCTGGGAGATGAGAACTCTGTGCACTATTTAACTTCTGGGATTTGAGTTAGTCTCAGAGTATGATCAGGCCTCATCCAACAGTGAGAAACAAGTGAAAGGTGGTAGAGGAGAGTCCACAATTAAGGTAGTTTCTGGTGACCTACAATGGCACTCTCTTACTAGGTTGGCATACAATTTGTTTGTAACCTATAGGTAAAAAATATATATATATTTTATCTCTGAGCAGTGAATATGTTTAATGATAGCCATCATCCTTTTCACCATTTTCATAGAAATTTACATTATAATGGTATCAGCATAGCACATTTGGCATTTTATCAAATGTTGCCTATCTGGCAATTCAACTGGCTCACCATCATTCCTGTAAATAACAATTTCTCAATATACCAGCTTCTGTGGTAGCAGCCTATATATATATCATAATCTTACAAGACACAAAGAACATGTCTGTTTATTTATTTACTTATTTTAGCACTAAAAAGCAGTATATAAATGCAGTTACAGTTCTAAGTACATTTAGAGTTTTGAAATATCATTAACCAGTTAAGCTATAATCAAGAGTCCTTCTCAATTTTACATTCAATCATTCTTTTTGAGGAGGAGGAATATCAGCTGAAAGACGTTGATGATTAATTTCCACAAGATATGTTGGTAAATCCCCAACACTAATCCACTGACTAGCTGAAGTTTTGGCTTCATCATTACAGACACATGCCTCATATCCACTCCCACTCCTGCACCCACAAAAAAAGTCTACTACTATACTATACTATATTATACTATACTATACTATAATACACTATACTATATAAAGTCTGCTTCTCCCATTCTGAGATCAAGAAACATCTAATAGCCTGACTGTTGTATTATATCATTCTCTATAACTCAATTGACCTAACTTAATGTTCTCTAATTTCTGATGATAGAAATCGCCAGTGGGCAGCAAAACAGACTTTGAAGCTCCACCCTGGAAACAGAGTCTGGTGGATGTCATTTTTAGGCTCTACCACTGCTTCACTGCAGGTTACAGGTATCTCACAGAAAGGAGCTAGTACACTTGTCTTGTACCTCAATTTTTTTGACTACCACACAGGGGACCACTCTAAATCTCCAGGCTCTGGTAGTCAGTGGGACCTAAACTTGTGGTCCAAGAGACTGGATTTATTAACATACTTAAAAGATGCTGCCTGTGGGTGTGGCTTCCAATCAGCTTGAATCTAAGTGCTGATTGAACTCCTCCCCTTTGAGACTGATAGATATTGGCACAGCCTCAGATACTGGGAGCCACTAAAAATAAAATAGGCTATTTGAATAATCACAAATGTTTGAGAGACAAACAAGAGCTGGGACAGTATTGAACAATAAAATTTATCTGCTACAGGAGGCCATCCCTCAAGACTGGGGAGGTGACTTTTATCTGATGCATAAAACCAGCACTAAGAATCAAGAAAAATGAAGAAACAGAAGGAGATGTTTGAAACAAAAGAAGATAAAACCTCAGAAAAGTCCATCAGAAAATGGAGATGTGACTTACCTGAGAAAGGTTTCAAAATAATGGTGATATAAATGCTCATCAATCTTGGGAGAAGAATAGATGAACACAGTGAAAACTTCAATAAAGAAATAGAGAGTATAAGAAATTACCAAATAGAAGTCACAGAGCTGAAGAATACAAGAAATGAACTGAAAAAAAAAATGAGAGGGGTTCAACAGCAGACTAGATGAAAGAAACAAAGGATTAGTAAACTCAAAGAGAAGGCAATGGTACACACACATTCAGAGCAGCAAAAAAAAAAAAAAAGAATGAAAAACATTGGAGGTAGCTTAAGGGACTTGTGGGACAATATTAAAGTGATCAACATTTGAATTACAGGCATCCCAGAAAGAGAAGAGAGAAAGGGGTAGAAAATTTATTTGAAGAAATAATGGCTGAAAAATTCTGTAACCAGGTGAAGGAAACAGACAGGTAGGTCCAAGAAACCCAGAGTTCCAAAAAAGATGAACCCAAAGAGACCAACACAAGGAGCAATTATAATAAAAATGTCAAAAGTAAAGACAAAAAAAGAATCAAAAGCAGCAAGAGAAAATCAGCATGAATGAACAAGGGAAGCACCATATGATTACAAGCAGACTTTTCTTCAGAAACTTTGCAGGCCTGAAGGGAATGGCACTCGTTCAAAGTGCTGAAAGAAAAAAAAAATCAACAGAGAATACTGTATGTGGCAAAGTTGTCATTCAGAATTGAGAGATTAAAAGTTTTGTAGATAAGCAAAAGCTAAAGGATTTTATCATCAAGAGGCTGGCCTTACAAGAAATGGTAAAGGGACTTCTTTAAGGTTAAAAGAGAAGGCATTAATTAGTGATAAGAAACTGTGAAAGTATAGATCTCACTTGTACAGGTAAATATATAATAAAATTCAAAATATCTAACATTGTAAGTGTTGTATATTAATTACTTATAAAGGTAGTATCACAGTTAAAGACAAGAGCAGTAAAAATAAGTATAACTACAATTAGTTAAGGTATACACAAGGTAAAATATACCATCAAAAACATAAAACATGCTGGAGGGAGTAAAAATGAAGAAATTTAGAGTGCATTCAAATTTAAATTATCAATTTAAAATGAACTGTTGTAAACATAAATTGTTATGTGTAAGTCTCATGGTAACCACAAAGAAAAAACTATGGTAAGTACACAAAAGATAAAGGAAAGAAATCTAAGCATAACACTAAAAAATTTCATCAAACCACAAAGGAAAAGGGTAAGAGAGGATGAAATGAGAACAAGGGAACTATAAAACAGCCAGAAAACAAGTTACAAAATTGTCATAGTAGACATCTATCAATAATTACTTTAAGTGTAAATGAACTAAATTATCCAACCAAAACACATAGAGTGGCTGAATGGAAAAAAGCCAAGACCCTTTTATATGCTGCCTACAAGAGATTCATTTCAGAGGTAAAGACACAAACAGGCTGAAAGTGAAGATATAGAAAATGATATTTCACACAAATGAAACCAAAAAAAACAGGTGTTGCTATACTTATAGTGGACAAAATAAAATTTAAAACAAAGACTGTAATAAGAAACAAAGATGATCATTACATAATGATTAAGAGCTCAATCCAACAAGACAATACTTATCATTCATAAATAGCATTTGTAAATTTCTGCACCTGTTTATGAGCTTCTAAATATACAAAACAAGTATTAATAGACCTAAAGGAAGAAATAGACAGCAACACAAGAATAGTAGAGCACTTTAATACCTCATTTCATTAATGGATAGATCATCCAGACAGAAATTCAACTAGAAAACACTGGTCTTAAAAGACACATTTGAGCAGAGGGACTTAACATATTTGTACAAAACATTCCATTCAACTACAACAGAATGCACATTTTATTCAAGGACACATGGAACATTCTCCAGAATAGATAATATGTTAGGCCATAAAAAAAGTCTTAATAAATTGAAGAAGACTGAAATTATATCAATCATTTTCCTACCACAATAGTATGAAACAAGAAATCAATTACAAGAAGAAAAGTGGAAAATGAACAAATATGTGGAGGGAAAAAACATGCTAATGAACAAATAATGCATCAAAGAAGAAAACAGAACAGAAATTTAAAACATATCTGGACACATATAAAAAGGAAATCCAACATACCAAACTTTTGGTATGTAGCAACAGCAGTTCAAAGAAGGAATTTCACAGTGATAAATGATTACATAGGGAAACAAGAAAAAAAACCCTCAAATCTCCTATATTCACACCTAAAGGAATTAGAAAAAAAGAATAAATAAAGCCCAGCATTAGTAAAGGGAGGAAATAAACAAAAAGACAAAATTTTAAATTTAATTTAATAAATTAAATACAGGCTAACAAGACATAGAAAAGACTAATGAAACCAAGAGCTGGTTCTTTGAAAAAAAAATTGATAAACTTTTAGGCAGATTCATCAAGAAAAAAAGAGAAACCTCAAGTCAATAAAATTAAAAATGAAAGAGAAGACATTTTAACTGATACCATAGAAATACAAAGAACTTTAACAGACTACTATGAACTAGTATATGCCAACAAGTTGGACAACCTAGAAGAAATAAATTCCTAGAAATGTACAATCTACCAATATTGAATCATGAAGAAATGGAAAATCTGAACAGACCAATCATTAGTCAGAAAATTTAATTAACAATCAAATACCTCCCAGGAAACAAAAGACCAGGACCAGACAACTACACTGGTGAATACTATCAAACAGTTAAAGCAAAATTATTACCAATTCTCAAACTTCTAAAAATTAGAAAAGGAGTAAACTCTTCCAAACTAATTTTATGAGGCCAGCATTAACCTGATACCAAAACCAGACAAGGTCACCAACAAGAAAATTAAATTGCAGACCAATATCTATGATGAACATAGATGCAAAAACTCTCAACAAAATATTAGCAAACTTAATTCAACAATACTTTAAAATAATCATGCACCTCAATCAAGTGAGATTTATTCCAGGGATGCAAGAATTTTTAAACATCCACAAATCAATGTGATATAGCATGTTAACAAAGTGAAAGATAAACATTATATGGTCACATCAATAGATGGAGAAAATGCATTTGACAAAATTCAATACCCATTTATGATAAGAATGCTCAAAAAAGTGTGTATAGAGGAAATGTATCTCACATAATAAAGGTCATGTATAACAAGCTCACAGCTAACATAATTCTCAAAAGTGAAAGACTGAAGCTTTTTCTCTAAGATCAGGAACAATACAAGGATGCCCACTCACCACTTTTATTTAACACAATACCAGAATTGTAACCAGAGTAATAGGCAAGAAAAAGAAATGAAAGGTATCTACATTGGAAAAGAAGTAAAACTCACTATTTGTAGATGACATGATATTATATATAGAAAACCCTAAAGACTCCACCAAAACACTGTTAAAACTAGTAAATGAATTCAGTAAAAGTATATGATAAAAAATCAATATACAAATATCTGTCACAGGGCTTTGCTGGTGGCACAGTGGTTGAGAGTCCGCCTGCTGATGCAGGGGACGCGAGTTCGTGCCCCAGTCCAGGAAGATCCCACATGCTGCAGAGCGGCTGGACCCATGAGCCATGGCCGCTGAGCCTGTACATCCGGAGCCTGTGCTCCGCAATGGAAGAGGCCACAACAGTGAGAGGTCCGTGTACCACAAAAAAAAAACAAAAAAAAACTGTCACGTTTCTATACTCTAATACAAGCTAACAGAGAAATTAAGAAAACAATCCCATTTACAATTGCATCAAAAACAATAAAATACCTAGAAATAAATTTAACCTAGGAGATAAAGACTTGTATACTAAAAACTATAGGACATTGATGAAAAAAATTGAAGACATAAATAAATGAATAGTCTTTGCTCATGAATTGGAAGGCTTCAAACTGTTAAAATCCATACCATTCAAGGCAGTCTACAAAGTCAATGCAATCCCTATCAACATTCTAATGGCATTTTTCTCAGAAATTAAAAAAAAATCCCGAAAATTTGATAGAGAAGACTCCAAAAGACCTCAAATATCCAAGAAACCTTGAGAAAGATGAATAAACTAGAGGTGTCATGCTTTTGATTTCAAACTTTATTACAAAGCTATATAATTATAACAGTATGATATTGCCATAAAACAGACATATAGATCAATGAAACAGAATCAAAAACCCAGAAATACACCCACACATATATGGTCAATTAAATTATGAGAAATATGTTAAAAGGATAGTATCTTCAACACATGGTGTGGAAAACCTGGAGAGCCATATGCAAAGAATGTAACTGGACCAAAATGTCAGTATAGCCAATAAACAGTGCTGGGAAAACTGGACATCCATATGCAAAAGAATGAATCTGGACCACTATCTTACACCATACACCCTCAAAATGAATTAAATACTTGAACATGAGACATGAAGTACTAAAATTCTTAGACAAAAACATTGGCAGTGAGTTCCTTGACATTGGTCTTGTGATGATAATTTTTTTGATTTGACACCAAAAGCAAAGGCAACAAAAGCAAAAATCAACAAGTGAGACTACATCAAAGTAAAATGCTCCTGCACAGCAAAGAAAACCATCAACAAAATTAAAAGGCAACATACATAATAGCAGAAAATATTTTCAAATTATATCTGATGAGGGGTTAATATCTAAAACAATAACAAAAAAAAACAATTCAATTAAAAAATGGGCAGAGGATCTGAATAAACATTTTTCCTAAGAAGACAAAGAAATGGTCAAAAGTCATATTAAAAGGTGTTCAACAGAATCTAATCACCAGGAAAATGCAAATCAAAGTAATGAGATATTACCTCACACTTGTTAGAATGGCTGTTGTCCAAATGCCAGGAAATAAGTGCTAGTGCAGATGTGGAGAAAACAGAGCCTTTGTGCACTGTTGGTGGAAATATAAATTGGTACATCCACTGTGGAAAACAGTACTGAAGTTTCTCCAAGAATTACAAATAGAACTATCATGTAATCCAACAATTCCACTTCTGGGTATTTACTTAAAGCAAAAACACTTGAAAAGGTATCTTCATGCCCATATTCATTGCACTATTATTTGACAACAGCCAAAACATGGAAACAACCTAAGTGTCCATCAATGGATGAATGGTTAAAGATAAGGTAATATATACATATAATGGAATATTATTCAGCCATAAAAAAGAAGGAATTCCTGCTATTTGCAACAACATGCATAGAATTTGAGAGCATTATGCTAAGTGAAATAAGTCAGAAAGACAAATACTGTATGATCTCAGTAATATGAGAAATGTAAATGAACAAACAAACAAAACAAAACAAAAAAACAAGCTAGTAATACAGAACAGATTGGTGGTTGCTAGAGGTGGGGTTGGGGTGGGCAAAATGCATGAAGGGGATCAAAGGTACAACTTTCCACTTATAAAATAAATAAGTCATGGGATGTAATGTACAGTATGGTAACTATAGTTGAATCGTACTGTATTGCATGTTTGAAAGTTACTAAGAGTGTAGATCTTAAAGTTCTCATCACAAGAAGAAAAACTTTTATAACTATGAATGTGATGGATACTAACTAGACCTATTTCAACAATCACATTCTTTATATAAGCATGCGTAGTGGTGCATTCATTCCAGTTTGAAGTTACTGTGCCACTTTTTGTACTTCCAAACTATACAGAATGTAAAAGATCTAGGCAAGCAAATATAGGCCTTTAATTGTAATATGTGTGACTATTAATCAAAATTAGACTAAGGTTAAAAAAAATGAAAAGACTAAATCTTATCATATCTACTTATGATATTTCCAAAGAAATTGTAGAGTAACTTTAAGACTTACTTAAGTATTTAGTGTATTTATATTCATTTTATTTCACTTTGATTTGAAAAGTCTATCATGTGAGAATGGAGGCTTTTAGTTGAATGAAATGTCATGCAAGGATATGTCTATTTTGGACCTTTTGTACTGAAAATATCTTAAAACTATGGGCTTGTCAGGAGGAAAATAGCTACAGTATTAAAATTCTCTATTACATCTGATGCTGTAAAAGCTCTGAATTTCCATGTTTACTATTGATAAAATATTTTGTGAGAAAACAAAATAACTTATAAAAGCCAATTATATGCATGGTGTCTACTATATGAAATATTGATGATATAAATTAAACATGCACCATATTTTTAGCATATTTTAATTTGCACAGCTTTATTTTTTGCAAGTTGATAATACTATAGGCATTTTTAGAGACATAATTGTCAGTTTTATTGAGGTATAACCTTGTCTCGTTATTTTTGGCCATGCCACATGGCATGCATGATCTCAGTCCCCCGACCAGAGATTGAACCTGGGCCATGGCAGTGAAAGCACAGAATCCTAACCACCAGGCGACCAGGGAACTCCCTAAATTTTGTTTTTAAACTCACACAGTGTTACTGTACTTTTTGGACTATATGTGAAATATCCCATTTAGGGAATTGCACTATTCACAGAGAGAGAAAATTTAGATCAAAACAATTAGGTCTGATTTGAATTATTCAAAACATACAAATCCATATCTAAATGGAAATGACTTAAGCTTCCTTTCTAGGAGTTTTAATATTCTAAAAACAAATGCCCACACTCTAAGATGATTAGTCTGTATGGTATGTTTCCTTTCAGAAACAGTTTAGTTAAAAGAAAATGAACAGATATATTATTAACAAACAATTTTTAATTATTCAAAGTCTACCATGTTTCTATCAAGATTTCTGGAGTTTTCATGTTGGATGCATATCTATTATCTTCCTACTCTGGACCCAAAGATACACTTCTTGAAATACTGACAGCACAGAAAAAGCACAATTAAAATACTACCATCAAGGAACTGGTGGTAGTATGATAGCTGAAACAGTAAAAACTACAAGTTGAATATTTTATTATACATTATTACATTCACAAAGAAGATTTACCACTCAGGTTCTATGCTTCTGAAAGTTTTGAAAGTTTAGTAACAACTGAAATACCCACAAGGTAGTCTTCCCTGCCATTTCTAGTTCAGGTGCATTTTATTATGTTATATGGTACCGAATTCATCCCTGTTACTCTTCATGTGGACTTAGATTGCAGGAACTAATTGTTAGAAATTCTGTGTTACTACTCAATATATAGTTAGTTTAGTGAGAGTTACAATTTTAATGAAAAAGACACATTATTTAAAACAAGTTACAATTTAAAATTAGGTGAACTAAACAGCATTCACTTATTTAATAAACATTTAATATCTTTCATCTCTATAATATTTACTCACATAGTAGTGAATAGTGCACTGTATTCAGTGCACTATTGTAGATATCTACAGCATTACCCACAATACTCGTTTTTCATCATAATATTATAGCTATTACCTAGAATTATATAATGATAGTTTTGAATGTTTTAAATTCATGGAAAAGACCTAAAGTGTAAGAGACAAACAAAGAAAAAAAACATTTTGTGACAATGAAATGCTTGGAGAAAAGTAGAGAATAAAATTTTAAATTCATGGATAATGCAAAGAAGCAGATCATTTTGAATAAATTCAAGGGAATCCTTTAAGTGCAATGATGTTCCATGCTCAGTACACAGGGTGTAAGCCACAGAGCACTTGTTAGGACTGATGAGGTCTGGCCTTTCGAAGCATTTAACATCAGAGTGAGAACACTGCTGTTAGCTTTTAAAAAGATGATGAAGTAGTAAAATTTCATTGTTGTTAGTACACTTTCTCTCAAAAAGATATGGAACAAAACATTTGTCCAGAAAGCACACAAAATTACTACCTAGACTGTCTACATATATCCAAATGTCTACTGGTTACATCTTTTGGGGGGCTTTTTTAATTTTAACATTTTGTTTTTGTACTTTTAAATCAGGCTTAATTCTTGAAGTAGTACTTGAATTGACAAGATGTACAATGTCTGAAAAAAGAGACTCCCTTATTTGTGTTATTGCTTTTATTATAGGTAAGTATAAAAGACAATATAGAATCCTTCAGCTCTAGTGATTGACAGATTAGTTAAGGTATGTGTTTCGTAGTGTCGAAGAGGGACTATCATTTATTTCTACAAAGGTAAGCATGTCATTTAACTACGTCAGTAAACAAGCAGATTTTATGTGAGTTACCCAAATTGTCCAACTTTAGTAGGTAAAAAAATTCAGAGTTTGTGGATCCATCATGAAGACCACTGAAAACAATGAATTGGTCATGTCATTGTTCACCTTGGCAGCTGCATGGAGAAATACTTGTAGTTACAATTGTCTCAGAGACAAAAATGTTCATTTACTTCTTGCAGAGAATGACAATCTTTGTTGTATATTTTCACTTTCCAACTTCCTTTTAGAACACTAAGTCCTTCAGATACAAAAATGAAAGGACACTGAATCAAAAAAATTAATGAGAATGAACAAGTAAATCTATCAGTGAGATGTTATGGGCTGCTTTATATAGGAATAAAGGGAGTCATATGTGCTTTCAAATTCCTTCATAGTTAAAAATTTCTACTCAGGTCTCAGTTCTGAGTTACTGGGGGCAATAATTTATGTCTTTTTAAGTTAATGAATATAGGGATGAACATGTAGCCAATTAAATAATGAAGGAATTACCTAGTAAAGGAAACAAATATCTTTTTTTCAGAGCTGGAAATTGACTAATGGTTTCTTTCTAACTTTTATCTTATGAAAATATTTGTGAAGATCAAATTATCAAACAAATCTGGTGTTCATTTTAAATCCTGTACTAAAATAATAGTCTTTATATGACACATAATTAGCCAAAGGCACTGTAAAGAAGCAATTTTTTTAACATTTTATATGGCACATAGTATAATGAAACGTGAAAATATTCCATGAAAGAAATAGTCTCTCTGTTTTTCATATGTATTAATCCATAAGCTAAAGGAAAATAAAGTTTGTTTTGTATTGATATCCTTTACTCTCTTCTTTTTGACACCATTACATTCCGGGCAACCCTAAGTAAATTATTCTGCAGAAGGATTACTTTTATATCTTTGGGTCAATAGAAAGCTTTCTGGTTCAAATGTTTACTTCACAGTTACTTTATTCAAGACAGGCAATGCATTCTGTGATGCCCATAACAGCGGAAACTGGAAAGAGTGTTAGAGAAAAAAAAAAAATTGCAAACGTGAAAGTGGCTTGTCTCTAAACTAATAATTATACAATTAATCACATTAAGGCATTGTCACTACTCTAGGAATTGGTAGCACTGTTTCAGCTTAGGAGACAGGTTAGTATAATTCTTTATAACTGTTGGTATTAAAATCAGTGCTGACTAGCAAAGAACAGTAACTTATGCTAAAAATTAATTCTTAACTTTGGGTTTAAGGTAATGTATGTATTAAGACCCAGTGTACTGGACTTGTGAGTCTCTAAGTGTATTGTCTTATTTACAGTAGTTTCCCCACTCTCTCTCACAGTGAAAAGCACATAACACATGCTAAATGTCTGTTTGAATAAGTAGAATATTAGACAACAAGAAGTTAATCAAAAATTTCAATAATCCGTTATTTAAAAAAATGATTGTATGGATCACAATTTATTGCCTGATCAAACAGCAATACATAATGGAAGATGAAAGAAAATTGAACTTTTAATGGTTTCTTTAAAAAAATTATTCATCAGAGGTCACATAGGAACATTAAAATAAATATTGTCACTTTGGGAATAAT
Source organism: Grampus griseus (assembly GCF_964374135.1). Taxonomy (NCBI): domain Eukaryota; kingdom Metazoa; phylum Chordata; class Mammalia; order Artiodactyla; family Delphinidae; genus Grampus; species Grampus griseus. The sequence goes on along the minus strand of NC_139012.1, from coordinate 37,393,563 downwards.
TAAGTGATAATAATAATTAAATAAGTGAATAATTTAAATAAAATAAATACTATAAAGGTGCTTAACTACTTATTGCACATGGGATAATCTATCATTTGGATAAAAGTTCTTCTCATCATTCATAACTCTGTTTAATTCCAAAATGAGAGTTAACACAAAATATGCCCATTTGGCAAAAACAGGGCATTAACAAATCTTCTAATTACCATTCCTAGAATGCTTTAGAAAAATAAACCATCTGTGGCATTTTCCTTGACTACAGGTAATCACATTAATCCATAATTTTTTACACTTCATCCACTCGTGTTAATGAAACTCATACACAATGTAAAATTTTATATATATGAATATGGCAAAATGTTTCATTATTTGTTTTGATCTCTGTTTAAAAATTGTTGTGGGTATCTAACACAATCACAATTGAAACATCTTTCTAAGTTAATATAGCAATACACTTTCACACACATGGAACTATTTGCCTCCTCTTACTCCTTCCAAAAGTTTCTAATTATAGTATTAGATTTTTTCCCACCAATTTAATGCACGGGTTTCCCTTTCATCTTTACCTCTAAGATTCACATTGTGAAACTATGATATATATTGCAATAGATAATATGGCAAATTCTACAAAAGATACCATATTAAAGTAATTCTATATATTCAAAGTTAAAACCTGTTATAATAAAAAACATTTTTAAATTTATTCAAAAATATTTGACACTTTTTACATGAAAAAATAAAATGATTCCCTACATGTACACTGAGAAATTGAAAATTCAGTGATTTCGAAATGCTGGGACCAGCTATATAAGGAAAATCTGGGAAAATTGTAAAAATTTAACTCCTGGATTTAGTATATTGAAGTGGATCAGGGAGTCTACAAGGTTTAATGATTCTGAAATGTTCCATTTCCCAAACAGCTTTATTAATTATTGTGCTATTGATTCTCATATCTCCTTCAAATTAAAATGCTATATATAACTTTAAAATACTTCATTAAATTTCTTCAAATTTGTTTTCATGTACATTTGTGTTGTTGATGTTATTGTAAATATTATCTTTACCAAAGAAAGAATATGATTGTAACAGATTTTTGTTAATTTTTTCAATTAATTTTTTTAAATTTTATTTTATATTGAGGTATAGTTGATTTACAATGTTGTGTTAGTTTCCAGTGTACAACAAAGAGGTTCAGTTATATATATATATATATATATATATATATATATATATATATATCTCCATTCTTTTTCAGATTATTTTCCCATTTAGATTGTAACAGAATATTGAGTAGAGTTCCCTGTGCTATACACTAGGTCCTTGTTGATTATCTATTTTGTACATAGTAGTGTGTATATATCAATCCCAAGCCCCTAATTTATTCCTCCACCCCCACTTTCTCCTTTGGTAACCATAAGTTTCTTTTCAAAGTCTGTGAATCTGTTTCTGTTTGTAAATAAGTTCATTTGGATCATCTTTTTATATTACACATATAAGTGATATCATATGATATTTGTCTTTCTCTGCCTGACTTACTTCATTTAGTATGATAATCTCATGGTCCATCTATGTTGCTGCAAATGGCATTATTTCATTCTGTTTTATGGCTGAGTAATAGTCCATTGTGTGCATGTACCACATGTTCTTTATCCACTTCTCTGTTGATGGATATTTAGGTTGCCTTCATGTTTCAGCTATTGTAAAGAATGCTGCAGTGAACATTGAGGTGCATGTATCGTTTTGAACTATGTTTTTTTTTTTTCCCCCACATATATGCCCAGGAATGGGATTCTTGGATCATATAGTAGCTCTATTTTAAGTTTTTTAAGGAACATCCATAATGTTATCCATAGTAGCTGTACCAATTAACATTCCCACCAAGGTGTAAGGAGGATTCCCTTTTTTCCACACCCTCTCCAGCATTATTTATTTGTAGACTTTTTGATGATGGCCATTCTGACTGGTGTGATGTGATACCTCATTGTAGTTTTGATGTTCATTTCTCTAATAATTAGTGATATTGAATATTTTTACATATGACTGTTAGCTATCTGTATGTATTCTTTGGAGAAATGTCTAGTTAGATCTTCTACCCATTTTTTGATTGGGTTGTTTATTTATTTATGTTTGATATTGAGCTGCATGAGCTGTTTGTTAGTTTTGGAGATTAATCCCTCATCAGTAGCTTCATTTGCTAATATTTTCTCCTATCTGTGAGTTATCTTTTCATTTTGTTTATGATTTCATTTTCTGTGCAAAAACTTTTAAGTTTCATTAGGTCCCATTTGTTTATTTTTGTTTTTATTGACATTACTCTAGGATACGGATCCAGAAAGATCTTGCTGTGATTTATGTCAAAGAGTGTTCTGCCTATGTTTTTCTCTAAGAGTTTTATAGTATCCAGTCTTACATTTAGGTCTTTATTCCATTTTGAGTTTATTTTTGTGTATGGTGTTAGGTAGTGTTCTAATTTAATTCTTTTACATGTAGCTGTCCAGTTTTCCCAGCACCACTTATTGAAGAGACTGTCTTTTCTCCATTGTATATCTTTGCCTCCTTTGTCCTAGATTAGTTGACCATATGTGTGTGGGTTTGTCTCTGGGCTTTCTATCTTGTTCCATTGATCTATATTTCTGGTTTTGTACCAGTACCATACTGCCTTGATTACTGTAGCTTTGTAGTATAGTTTGAAGTCAGGGAGCATGATTCTTCCAGCTCCATTTTTCTCTCTCAAGAGGCTTTTGCTATTTGAGGCCTTTTGTGTTTACATACAAATTTAATTTTTTTGTGTGTTAGTTCTGTGAAAAATGTCATTGGTGTTTTAATAGAGCTTGCACTGAATCTGTAGATTGCCTTGGGGAGTATAGTCATTTTGACAATATTGATTCTTCCAATCCAGGAACATGGTATATCTTTCCATCTGTTTGTGTTAACTTCGATTTCTTTCATCATTTTATATTTTTCAGATTACACACCTTTTACTGCCTTAGGTAGGTTTATTCCTAGATATTTTATTCTTTTGGATGCAAAGGTAAATGGGATTGTTTCCTTAATTTCTCTTTCTGATTTTTGTAGTTAGTGTGTAGAAATGCAAGAGATTTCTCTGTGTTAATTTTGTATCCTGCAACCTTAATGAATTCAGTGATGAGCTCTAGTAGTTTTCTGGTACCATCGTTAGGATTTTTCTGTGTACAGTAACATGTCATCTGCAAACAGTGACAGTTTTTACTTTTTCTTTTGCAATTTGCATTCCTTTTATTTCTTTTTCTTCTCTGATTGCTGTGACTAGGACTTCCAAAACTATATTGGACATTCTTGTCTTGGTCCTGATATTAGAGGAAATGCTTTCAGCTTTTCACCATTTAGTATGATGTTAGCTGTGGGTTTGTCATATATTGCCTTTATTATGTTGAGGCAGCTTCCATGTATGTCCACTTTCTGGAGAGTTTTTATTATAAATGAGTGTTTAATTTTGTCGAAAGCTTTTTCTGCATCTATTGAATGATCATATGGTTTTTACTCTTCAGTTTGTTAATGTGGTGTACCCCACTGATTGATTTGCTGATATTGAAAAATCCCTGCATCCCTGGGTTATATCCCATTTGATCATGGTGTGTGTTCCTTTTAATGTATTGTTGGATTCGGTTCACTAGTATTTTGTTGTGGATTTTTGCCTCTCTGTTCATCAGTGATATTGGTAATTTTCTTTTTTGTGTGTGGTATCTTTGTCTGGTTTTGTAACAGGGTGATGGGGGCCACATAGAATGAGTTTGAGAGTGTTCCTTCATCTGCAATTTCTTGGAATAGTTTGAGAATGAATGGTGTTAAATCTTCTCTAAATGTGTGATAAAATTCACCTGTGAAGCCATCTGGTCCTGGTCTTTGTTTTCTTGGAAGTTTTAAAATCACAGTTTCAATTTCAATACTTGTTATTGGTATGTTCATATTTTCTTTTCTTTTTCTTTTTTCCCTGTTTCAGTCTTAGGGTATTGTACCTTTCTAAGATTTTGTCCATTTCTTCTATGTTGTCCATTTTATTGGTGTATAGTTGCTTATAGTACTCTCATGATCCTTTGTATTTCTGCAGTGTCAGTTGTAACTTCTCCTTTTTCATTTGTAATTTTATTGATTTGAGCCCTCTCCTTTTTTTACCTTGATGAGTCTTGCTAAAGATTTATAAATTTTGCAATCTTTTCAAAAAACAGATTTTAGTTTCATTGACCATTTCTAGTGTTTTTTAAATCTGTATTTCATTTATTTCTCTTTGATTTTTATGGATTCTTTCCTTCTACTAACTTTGGGTTTTGTTTGTTCCTCTTTCTCTAGTTGCTTTTGGTGTAAGTTTAAGTTGTTTATTTGAGGTTTTTGCTGTTTTCCTGAGGAAAGATTTTATTGCTATAAACTTCCCTCTTAAAATTTCTTTTGCTGTGCCCCAAATATTTTTGATCATTGTGCTTTCATTTTCATTTGTCTGTAGGTATTTTTTTGTTTTCTTTTTGAATTCTCCAGTGATCCATTGGTTGCTTTGTAGCATATTGTTTAGCCTCCATGTGTTTACTTTACAGTATTTTCTTGTAGTTTATTTCTAAGCTCTTAGTGTTTTGGTGGGAAAAGATGCTTGATATGATTTCAATTTTCTTAAATTTACTGAGGTTTGCTTTGTCGGTCAGCATGTGATCTATCCTGGAGAATGTTTCATGTACACTTGAGAAGAATGTGCATTCTGCTGCTTTTGAATGTAATGCTGTATAAATATCAATTAAGTCCATCTGGTCTAAGGTGGCATTTAAGGCCTGTGTTTCCTTATTGATTTTCTTTCTGGATGATCTGTCCATTGATGTAAGTAAGGTGTTAAGTCCTCCACTAATATTGTGTTACTGTCAATTTCTCCTTTTATGGCTGTTAGCATTTGCCTTACATATTGAGGTGGTCCTATATTGGGTGCATATATATTTTCAGTTGTCATATCTTTCTTGGATTGATCCCTTGATGATTATGTTGTGTCCTTCTTTGTCTCTTGTAACAGTCTTTATTTTAAATTCTATTTTGCCTGATATGAGTATTGCTACTCCAGCTTTCTTTTCATTTCCATTTCCATGGAACATCTTTTTCCATGGCCTCACTTTCAATCTGCATGTGTCTTTAGATCTGAAGTGCGTCTCTTTTAGACAGCATAAATGTGGCTCTGTTTTTTGTATCCATGAAGCCAGTCTGTCTTTTGGTTGGAGAATTTCATCCATTTACATTTAAGGTAATCAGCAATACGTACATTCTTATTGCCATTTGGTTAATTATTTAGGATTTGTTTTTGTACGTCTTTTTTTCTTCCTTTCTGTTTTGTTTCTCTTCTCTTCTGATTTGATGACTAACTGTAGGGTTGTGTTTGGATTCTATTTTTCTTTTTTTTGTGTGTATCAAATTTTGGTTTGCAGTTACAATGAAGTTTTGGTATAGCAATCTATATATGTATACAAGATTATTTTAAGTTGCTGATCTCTTAATTTCAAATGTCTTTCTAATAGCCTGCATTTGTACTCTCTTCTTCTCAGAGTTGAGCTCAAGTCCTTCTACTCCAACATGTTGTCTCCTCCCTAGATTTTTTAAAAAATCAATCAGCACTGATTTGATCAAATATTCCTGCAAAGTGTGAACTCTGGGCCCTCACATAGGTAGAAATAATAATGCCTCTTTCCTGGTAAAATAAACACTGAATGACTCATGTGAGATTCTACTCACCACCAGTGAAAATATTTCAATATCCAATTGCTTTGTTTACTAAATTGTAAAAAATAAAGATATTACTCCTTCATATACCTGTTTTTACATATACACAACTGGGCCTACATTGGACTCTCCCTAGAAATGTTTTCTATCCAAACCACAAAAAAAACAGCTGTTAAGGAATGGGTGTCAGCTGGGCGCAGTTGAATAGGTCAATATATTCTGTCTTGATGTCATCACATTTTCTGCCTTTTAAAGAAAATTTATTCGTAAGTTAATAAATGATTGTTTAATGAAATAATTTGAGATAAGTGTATATATAGTGATTAGAGGGAAATGAGTTATTGTTATAAATAGTTTGGTTGTATAGTGTAATAGGGAGAACTCTGTTATTGAAGTCAATGATGTGGGTTAGGACCAATCTGCTTCTGTGAACTGGGGAAAGCTATTTAATCTTTTGTAGCCTAGTTTCCTACAACTGCATAATCTGGATCTTAATAATTCCTTAAGGGAAATTAAGTGAGACTTACATGAAAAACACACAAAGTTATCCAAAATGGGTCCTGGCTTTTGACCATAATCATCACATCATATAACAAGCATTGGTGTCAACTGCACCGAAGACAAATTCTTCAAACCTAACCCAAGAGAAAACACATGTTGTATCTCAATATGGATGTTTCTTGTAATATATGTTTGCTGCACATCATCAATGTCCATGTTTTGTTAAAAATATGCCTTAATATTTTATAACTATAGTTGTGTCATCAGTGAGGAGAATTTAGAATTATGTTTTCATATCTTTATCAAATATTTCTAAGAATAATATTTGCCTAATGGATATAAAATTATCTAATACTGTTGGCAATAATGTGACATTTCACTTCTCATCGTGCATTAGATGGTTTTAAATAAAGATATCTTGACTTATAATGCATTCAATATAGATATATTTAGAACTTAAAATTTTTCCTTTAGAGAAAAATCCAGATTGGTGTATATTTTGACATTGGATTGCTATATATTTATTTTAGATTGTAACTTAATGTGTTCCAGTATTTGTTAAACAAATCTAGTTGAAATCAAATGTTTTATGTTATTTCCAAGAAACAATGTTTGTAAACTCATAAGTAATGTCAGAACTGATTTGATTATGATATGTTACAATTAGAAAGAAGTAGATTGATAGAGAATTATACTTCTGCTTTGAATCAAATACGAGATTTGACTCATTCTCTATCCTAACAATATTTTATCCCTTCTTCTCTGTCATTGCAACTGAGATATTCAACTTTGTATATTATCAGAAAGACTCCAAACTAATTCTTCAGGCCATTGCCATTGAGGAAATATTAAAATGTAAAATAAAGGTTATTCTTGTGACTAAGAGGAGTTCTGAACACTGTTAGCCATTTGGGTTTAATATTGTTAAATGAAGCCACATTACTGCTGTAACAGTTGGCTGTCTAATAGGCTGGAATATCTCATCTGGAATATTATAACAAGATGTTCTTTGAACAGTCTGTTGGAAAACAATAGCTCGATATACCTCATTTAAGGTTCAGTGTGATCACTTTAATTTGCCTTCTTTATATTATTTACTTCTGCAAGGGTAGCAATGAAAGCTATGCATCACACCCTTATCAGTCTCTGGCACCCTGACTCAGTCAGGGTTTTGATTAGTCCCCCAAAATAGTATGTTTTACTGAAAGATATCTTGATTACCAACAAAAGGAAGCAGGATGGAAAATAAAGTTGGGATAAATTGCTCAAATACAGAGTGGAAATATAAAGCCTATTAATTCAGTTACATTTCAGAGTCTATTAAGCATTGATCACTGAAGAACTGGGTATGTTGTATTTACAGTTTTAGTGTCTATTCTCAAGGCTTATGTGTATCTAAATCTAACATTTGGATGTATCATTATTTTTTAAATTACAGAGGGTTTTTTACTATAAAAATGTATTTTCTGGTTTTGTAATTATATATTTTTATTTTACCATTTCATTTAGAATAAAAATAGTAAATAATTTTAAATTTTATTTCTTTAAATTTGTATATCAGGTTTTTTTCAGAATAAAATATATTCACTGTAAAATATGTTTTTAATGTAAAATTCTGTGTATAGAAATTACAGATTTTTACAGATTTCTGTACAGTACTAATTAGGAAAAATATAAAAATTTCAATATCACTTAATTATGACAATACAATGGATTTTTTTAACATCAGTACCATAAATTTCATAAAGAGAATCTTTTCATTGAAAAGTTACATGTAATTTCAATGACTCATATCTACTTAAGATTTATATTCTACTACCTCTTCCAGGTTACTCTACATAAAATCCTGCATATAATAGTAGTGGGCAAATTAAACTTTCCAGAAATCTAATACATACTGTATTTCTACTTTCAGGGATAAAGAAAATCTATGCACTAAAAATTTATGTTATTTTACTGAAATTTTAAGAAGTTATTCTTTTTTTTGGTGTTTTATCATTCCCCAAATTGCAGTGAAGATGTTTGGTTTGAGATTAATAATATCCCTTGCATTTTAAGACTAATTTAAAACTTCCTAGTGTGAAATATTCATATTTTGTTGATACATCCCTGAAAGAAAGCCAATCTGCAAAAATGAACCAAATTAATCATTTCTCACTCATTGAATCTGACTTGAAACTATTCATTCAGCAATATTTGTTGAGTGTCTACTATGTTCCAATCATGCTTAATACTGAAGATTCCAGATAAGGAGAAATGAAAACAGTTCTTTTTTCTTAGCGATATTTGTGTTATTAGTAAAGAAGACCGTGGTAAGAATAGCACACTGAGGAATCGGTGATTGAAGGCTGAGTAAACTGAAGAAAGGAAAGCAAGAATATAATTTGATGAGGTAGTATTACAAAATATTTTAAAACCTTTCTGAAGAAATGATGCTTGAGCTGATATCTAAAGGAACAACAGCATTAACTGGGTGAAGTGTAAAAGGGCAATGTGCAATGGGAAGCATTACAGAGGGAAAAATTAGTAAGGACAAAAATCCTGTGGTGTGAGGAAGCATGGTACCCTTGATCTACCGAAAGGAGGCTGTATGCCCTGGGAGGAGAGAAAATGGAGGGAGAACTCTTACACAACTCTTTCAAAAATGTGGTCATTAAGCTGAGATGAAAAATGAGATGACTCTGGACAAGAACTTGTAATCACGTGTTTTATGTTTCTCAAAAAAATTGAAGAAACATGAACATATTTGAAGGTCAGTGGGACAGATAGTGTAGAGAGACTCTTGGAATTTATAGGACAAATATGATTGATAATATAAATTTTCCAGGAAGAAGAAAGAATAAAATCCAAAGAGCAGATGGAAGGACATGACATTAGATAGGGAAAGGATCAATTACTCTTTCATAACAGCAGGGAAGAGGGCCTACTGGTGTCATTTCTATAGCTCTTTCATGACAGTGAGCACCAAGGCTAATGGCTTGAGGTCCTGGCTCACCCGTCCTGGGGTGACATCAGTCTAGCCCCTGAAATCTGCTCACCTGAACTGGATGTTGGTAAACAAAGAGATTGCTATTTCATGATTTGTTTGGATATTTTCTATAGAGATAAATGTTTTTGTTCTTATAAATTATACCTCTCTCTAATTCCTAATTATGTCTAGCTTTTCATGGAAGGACGTTCCCAAGGAATTGAAACTTAATAAGATGCAACAATAAAATTCTCTGTGTTTAAAAAAAGAAAATATCTATTTGTAAAAAATTCCTCCTTGAACTAAAAATTTTAGTCATATCTCTTCTTTCTTCTTGGAGATATTAAATATCTGAGGTAATGACAAGTGCTGCTCTGTGGCAGTTTTGATTTATGCTAAGGTACTAAAAATTATGTTTCTTCAGGGAATGTCACTGAAATATAGTGCTGCTTGAAATGCATATGTAAAAATAGATTTAACTATATATTCTTTGTAAAAGTTCAAGGTGTAATTGGAGATTATAGTTAAGAATGACACAAACATGATCAGAAACTATTTAAATTAGAGGACAACTCTTAATAACATTTTCAAAGTCAAAGCTTTTAGTAATTGCAGATAGTTATGATATTGATCATTTTATAACTTATCCTCTAATAATAGTGAAATAAAATTCATAATAAAATTTAGAATATATTTGTTCCTTAGTAAAGTAAAATGGCTTTAATTCTAAATTAGTGTTTTTTTCAGAAAATGTTATTTTCTCTTTGAAACTATCAGTATAGCTTAAGAGTTATTTCATTTCTCCATTATACAAGCATCATTACACAAACTGCCAAATTTTACAGAAGCCAGAAATACAAGTTTTATACACTTTTTGTAATACATTTCTACAACTTTGACAGAGAACATCACATATTGAGCAACTCTAACACAAAGACTCTAATTCTTTCCAGGACTTTAATTGGGATGTGTAATTAAGACCAATTAAAATATTGCTTTTAAAATGACATGTTTTACCATTTCCTCCTGAATTAATTGATACCCTGCAGCCTGAACTTTTAGAAGAAGATTGGCTTCCTGTAATACCCTATTGAATCAAGTTCTTGCCCAATACCTAGACAGCTGACCCTGGTCAACTGCAAGACTTGGATTTCAGCTCCTCAATCACATTATGTTACTTCCCCAGCAATGATTGTTGATGTGGTGAATCTTCCACTGGCTTACTATATCTTATAGCTGTACAAAAGTGTTTGTATTTCAGGCCCTCCATCATGCTAAACAAAGACTGAGTACTACCTCCAACCACAAAAACTAAGCTGGCAGTGAGTTACAGTGTGGCATACTAATTCATGATCACACCAAGGCAGGGGCAAGGGCTTCCCTAGATGTGTAGTTTAAATCCTCCTCAGCTACTTGAATCTGATATCCAGCCCTTCTGGTTGCTGTGAGCCACCCCAGAGTGGAATAGCCACTGGGTGGAGCGATCACATACCTGTTCCTCATCCTGTTTCCCCAGTAAATAGTGTCCCAGCAGATCTTCTATATGTGCTGCCTCCCCATGTGCCTCATATGATTAATAGTCTCCATCAGTCATCTTTCAATTCACCAAGATATATTAATATGCTCTATGAATGAAAATATAAAAAGGGTCAAAACAGTGCAGTTATGCTGAAAGGTGAAGGTCATCTCCTATTGAAAATGTAAGAAAGTTTGCTTTCTTACACTAACAAGGCCAAACATGACTTTAGCAGAAACCTACAATTCTAACCAAGGGATTATGTATATGCTTTCAGAAAAAGGACATGAAACACGTGTTCCGATGAAAAGACTGCACAATAAACAATGTCAAGAAATACTTAAATGGTGTTCTTGTCCTCATCCCTGCTTATACAAACCAGATAATTCCCCTTCTCTGGAAGTGTTAAACAGGATGTATGAGTTGCAATCCTTCAATCATACAGCAATTAATAAAATATCATCAATTTGCTGTCCTCTCTCCCTTGCCTGTCTTTATATAGAAGCTTGGAAATGCAAATTCTTTCTTTCCTTATCTCCTTTGCAGTTAACTGTGGCCTAAGAAACAATTATTGTCAACAAGATATTTCAGGACATCTGAGGATCCTCAAGATGATTTCACATTCTCAGTTAAAGAAACATGCCACCACTCCATTCTTATCAATTTATTCTGATCCTTAGATGAATGTACTGTCTACAGCTGGACAAGATCATGTTATCACAAAGGAAATTACTGATTCTAACTTTGTTGAACTAGAGAACTAATTGAAACATTTGCTTTCTTTAGAATTTCTTGTACAATTGGGGATGTTACTCCTATATTTTTAAGTCATTATTGGTTGTATTTTCTCTCTTTCTGTGGAACTATGTCCTGATTTGTACAATTATAGATGTAAAATTTTGTACTTTTTTGATTATCTTTGAACTTGATAAATGGCTTAATATTTGTTCTTGACAATTTATGTTTTATCCCTTTGTCAGCTACTTTCATGGCACACATATTTTACTGTTGGATTGTAAGGATGTCCACTAAAGTCTTTAAAATTTACTTTTGAAATTAATGTTTATGATATATCCTTATACACAGTTTAACAAACACACACACACACACACACATATATATAATAAAATATGTATAAGTTTTACTCTGAAATTTAACAAAAAACAAATTGTCAAGTTTTAAACACTTTGACCAAAAGTAATATTAGAAAACAAAATCATTTTTATGTTAAAAGAGGTCGAGAATATAATGGAAATTACTTTGCAACTGCTAGTTAGAGCTATTATAACAGTACCCCAATTATATGGAGCACTTATATAAGCTGTTTTTTTTTTTTTGTAATGGGCTTACAGAATATCTCAGGCAATTGCTAGTTTTCCAAGCAGTCCATTTTCCTCACTCTATGTATGAATTTATAAAGAATTGATATGTCAATATTTTCATACTTTTATTGGCTTTAAAGATCAGCTGTGGTCAGCAGCGATTGAAATAGTGCTAAATTGAGCTGTCATATGAATTGTAAGGCATTTGATATTTATACAAGAAATGTACCTTGAAAAATATAAGTATTAAGTCATGCTTTTTTTCTTATTTGTGTAGAAGCAAACAGAAACCTTATTAATAAAATTATTCAGAATGTGATTCTGTACTAGTAGATTTTTTTCAAGGACTAAAATCACTGTAGTCCCCAAAGACAAATTTCTGTGTGAGAAAATATAACAATAACCCAAACTCACTACTAATTTGACAAATATTTACTGAGCTCCAAATATATATCAAGTACTGTGTCTCCCTTCAAAACCTCTATTGTCTTTTGGAAGATAGGCAAAAAGAAATAAGCCATTGTATACTCTTTAGAAGTAGAGATGATGTTTTGGAGGCACATAAAAGGGATACTGAATCCAGTTTTGGAAATGAAAGCTAGCAGAAGCAGGAGATAAGTGGATGAAAAGGAGTGAAAGGGATGAATAGACACTGTCGTGAGGAAACAAAAAGGTATAATACATTCTAGCAACTGTACACTATTTAATTGAATATATTACCTCACCAAAGGGAGATGGTGACAGATGAAGAAAGGGTCAGGAACAATTCATAAAAGGCTTTGTATACTATGCTAAGAGATTGTACTATGCCTATAGAGAACTAGAGGACTCTAAAAATGTTTTAAGATGAAGAATGAGAGGATCAGGTTTATATTCTTAAATACCACTTTGATCACAGTATAAAGCTTAGATTTTAGGTGGTGTGGAATTAGGAGAGAATAGACTAGTAGTAGCACCAGTCAACAGACTGTTACATTGATTCCAGTGATAGGCAGCTGTCACCTAAATTAAATGGGTATAAACATAAAGATTTGTGAATGGATTTGCAAGCTAAAAAAGAAAGCAAAGGGCTTCCCTTGTGGCGCAGTGTTTGACAGTCCGCCGCCAATGCAGGGGACACGGCTTCGTGACCCGGTCCGGGAAGATCCCAAATGCTGAGGAGCGGCTAGGCCCGTGAGCCATGGTCGTTGAGCCTGCGTGTCTGGAGCCTGTGCTCCGCAACGGGAGAAGCCACAACAGTGAGAGGCCCGCATACCGCAAAATAAATTTTAAAATTTTTTAAAAAAAGAAAGCAAAATATCTGAAGATTTTTATTTTCTTTGTTATATAAAGCACAAGTTTAGTATGGTGAGAGATAATAGATAAGACAGACTGAACAATAGAAGTGTGGGAGAATGGAGAGATAATTGAGTAGTCTGGAGTGTTCTACCTCATGTCATAAAATGTGATTTTCAGATGGGACTTTCCAGTATCCTTGTCCCTAAATACTAACTGATATTAAATAGTCATTGTTTTTATTTTTGTTTGTTTGTTTTAAACATATGTCAATTTGGAGACACATTTGGTGTCAGGCATTTAGCCTTTCATGTACATTTTCTCATTTAATGTTCTTAATAACTCTGTATTATTATTATTATATGTTTCAGGTGTACAGCATTGTAGTTCAACATCTGTGTACAGTACAGAGTGATCACTACCACAAGTCTAGTTACCATTCATAACCATACTGCTGACTCCATTCACCCATTTCACACTCCCCCAACCCTCTTTTCCTTCTGGTAACCACTAATATGCTCTCTGTATCTATGGATTTTTTGCTTTATTTATTTGTTAACAACTCTGTGTATTAAGAGTTATTTTTCTACTAAAGCAGAGAAGTCTTGCCCAAGTCTGTATATGTAAGTGCCAGAGGAGAAACTTACATGCAGTTTTCTGATTCTAAATCATTTGTGTCTATAAAAACTTTGTAGGTGCTAAAGTAAAAGTTTTCTCTTCCTTTTGAACTCTCTCTCTCTCTCTCTCTCTCTGTTTCTCTCTCTCTCTCACACACACACACACACACACACACACACACACACACAAGCTAAGATCCATGACAAGATGCAATAAAAATATAACAATTCTATTTACACCTGATCTGGGAGAACTCATTTTCATTCTTATCAATATCTTTCATTGGATAATATGTCAAAGAATTTTTCATTACATGAGAAATGTGTGTGGGAACCTCTACAATGCAAACATAAAACAAAAATCTGGAAATTTCTGTAGTAAGTTAGACAGCAGCATATGGTTCATAATATTTTTAAATGAATTACAACAAATCAATGTTGTTATAACTCCATTCAGGTATTGATGTTGGATGTTATACATTTAATTTTCAAAAATGTTACCAAAATCATCGATTATGATTTGGAATAACAAAAAGATGAATTATGAGACTGCTTTCTTTTCTATAAAATGATCAACAATTTATTTAACATTCATTCTTTAAGTAAATGTGCACTGAATGTGGAAGACAAGTTTGTTGTACAAGAGAAGACTTCTGCTTTTTTTTCCAATATAGAAAGATGTATGAGGAATTTCACACGTGCTGAAAGTAACTCATATGAGGTGGTGGTGCTGGGGAAAGGATTAGGCATAAGTTGAGAGGTTTCATTACCAATGCCCAGGGACTGGGTGGTTAAAAACAAGCAAAAACCAGGCAAAAGATGCCTTCCTTACTAGCATAATTTTGATCACCCAGGTTCACATGCTAATGACTAGGTCATTAGCAGTGATTAACCATCTGACTTACCTAGCACGTAAGTTCAATTTTGATTCTTGTGCTGTTAGTGTTTAAGAACATTAGAAAAGAAACATGTGGAATGATACTGTCATAGAGGTGAATCACATCTAGACAATATTGTAATTTTATAATCCTAAATTCAGGCAACAGCTCTAAGATGGCATTTAAAATCTTTCTTCTCTCTATTCCTACTTGCTATCATTTGTAATTAAGATAATTAAACTTTCTAGAAAAGAAAATTCTTGAGATTTGTTTGGATTTAGGGTGGACATGTGATCTGGTGACGGCTGGTGTTAAGCAAACATGAAGTTGTTATGCTGACTCTAACATGGTGCCAAAAACACTTTCTCTACTAGGTGCCAAAAACACCTTCTCTACTAGGTTCCAAGAGTATTTAGTATATCTGGCACTAATTTGCTAAAGCATCTATTTATGTTTCAACCAAATCACAGTTTTCCATAGTCATAGCATTAGAGGGAACTTAGAATTCATAAAATAAAACCTTATTACAGTATAGATGGCTGATTCATAAAATTCCTTAAATATATTCACCTGGTGTCTGAACAGCTATAGCCAAAAGGACTTTCAAAAAATTATTTTCTTAATTGTGAAATATTTCTAGTGACTAGAAAAATGATCCTTGCACAGAGCCAATATTTCTCTTTCCAGTTTCCAAAAATTTATCTTGAGTCTTTTTTTATATCTACCTAAAATATTAGCATATACAGACATTAAATTTTCTCTTTTCTCTATGGAAATACGGGAAAGGGAAAAAATATTCAATTTTAGAAGTAGAGAATACACTTGAAGGAGATATACTAATTATATCAATGAATCCACTCTCCCTGCATAAAAAGTGAGAAAAGTGTAACTCAAAGTACTAGAAAGTGAAAATCATTTTAAAAAGTACACTCTATCTATTTATTTATATTTTTGAGCACTTAATGTTTTTTCAGGTGAACAAATGATGAGAATATTAATTTTTCTGCGTGAAACTGATCTATATTTATTAAAATAGTTAAATATTGAAGAACTCCTAAATTCACTCTCTCCAAAATCCTATAATCCCTTATAGATGTATGGAGGTTTTCAATTTCAAAAAAGTACCTCTTATGAGATGCTTTTTAAAGTGCAATTTAAATAACTTTAAGAAAATTTGATATATGATCATTTGTTCAAAAATTGATTAAATGTTTGTTTCTTGCTCTATTTGGCAATGTGATACCCAGACAAAAGATAGAAAAGTTAAGTCTTGTGTCAAAGATTTAAGAAAATGTAATGAACTGTCACTATATGTGTAAGTAAAGTGGTTAAAATCTTACTATCTGCTTAGGAAGTGATCAATACTCTAAATATTTTACAAATATTTACTCAATTATTCCTCAAAGCAAACTTAGGAGATAGGTAATCATAGTATCATTATTTTATAGACAGAAACTAAGAGACAGAAAAATTAAATAACTTGCTCAAGACCACACAGACAGAACATAATAGAATGAGGCTTTGAACACCAGATGAATAATTGAAGACTCCAGGGCCTAATCTATTAACACTATGCTTGAAATGATACAGGTAAACATCAGATATCTATAAACACATACAGAAGGATGCTTTCATAAAGGATACTTTATATACTGGCAATCAGAGATCTTTTCTTGAGGACTGTGATAAATAAGTTGTGGTTAAAAGGACAATTAAGTAAAAAAGAAATGGAGAAAGACATTACAGACCAAGGGACATTGTGATGCAGGTCATCGGGTCTTGAAAGAACTTAGAATATCATATTGTTATTAATACTACAAAGCAGGGACAAATAAATGATAGTTTTCAGAAATGAATACTGTATTACATACTTGAAAGTTGCTAAGAGTAGATTATAGATATTCTCACCATACACACATATAAAAAGGTAATTATGTGAAGTGATGAATGTGTTAAATAACATTATTGTGGTAATCATTAAGAAATATATATGTGATTCAAATCATTAAGTTGTACACCTAAAACCTACATAATGTTACATGTTAATTGCATCTCAATAAGGCTGGAAAAAAATGGGAAAAAAGGCAAAAAGTTCTCAATTGAATGTACTCCATTCTGAACTATGTCAATTATTTTATTTATTAGCATTTATCTAACAAAAATTTATAAATAAGATTCTATACCCACTCTAATGAATATGTTTATAAATATATCAAATTCAGAGGTCTTCTTAGTTGAATACAATAAAGAATGATGCTCATATAACAAGCATGATTCACAACCTAGAGACTAGAGTACTTACTCCATTTTTAAAAAAACATCTAGAGTATTTCCAGTTTTCTTTTCAAGAATTCAAAAATTTACATACAAATTTTGGTGTGACTCTTTGAATTTATGTCATTAAACAGAAAATATTATCAATAAAGATCAATTTATATTTTATATATTTATATTATAAATGCATATTTAAATAGAATAAAAATCATAAAATTCAATAAAACCTCCTCGGGTAAAATATGAGTTACTTTATTTCAATTATAAATGGTGTTTGGAACTGTGCAAGCTACTGTAGTGAATAAACTATTACGTAGTTATAAGAGACTTTGCATACTGAAACCTCTTTTATAAATGACTTTGCATCTAAAACTGCATAGGTACTCATCTTTTGGCTTTACATTCATTCCTATAAAATAAATATTTGAAAATATAGCTGTTCAATTCTTGAAAGTTATTTTTCTTTAATTTAAAAATGCTGCAATGTCATCAACTGATTATAAAAGGGTAAATGATAAAATATGTTGAATTAACTGTAAAATTTGTGGGCTAATATTTGATTCTAGATCATTTAGTACACACACACACACACACACACACACACACAACTTCAGTTCAAAGAGAACAGGTTTTTTTTAAAAATTAATTTTTGTTTTTTTTCTCCTCATTCTTTGGATTGTTGCTATAGCTTCCCTAGCTAAATAAGTATTCTTTAAAACTGGATCATTGATTCCCTGATTTCAGTGCCATTTGTTTTATCTTTATCTCTACTCTTTCATCAAGTAAACACACAAGTTTACTTGATTTTTTAGATCTTTCAGTTTATGGCTTGTATATGAGGCTATTTTTCTCTTGCTTAACTAATAAATGATGAACTAAATATCTGCTGAATCGGAATCTTTTTACACTGATACATGAATGAAAAGACATGTTCATTACCACTTATACATAAGAATATCATATGTCTGCTGAGATTTTGAGCAATATGTGACAGCTTTCTTGAAGGAAATATCTATACATAAAACGTATTTATGAATTTAGAATAATATATCTGAAAAAAACTATTTATCTTTGAACTCTGCAAGACAGCATTTGTAAGAAATATACCATGAGATTTATGTTGTTGAAATAGTAATGAAGATGGGAAAGGATCAATATAATTAGATAACTGTACCCAAAATGGAAAAATTATAAAAGAAGATATCTTGGAACATCAAGGAAGAAAAAGGAACAATGAAAATAGAATAAATGTGAGTACATACAATATGTTATCCTTTTCCTTATGAACTTATAAATCATATTTAATAATTAAAACATAAATTATACCACCATCAAGACAATAATACTTAAAAGTGTGGAAGAAAAAAATCTAAATGAAACTGAGTTTTCCACACATCACACAAAGTGGCAAAATATTTATGTAAATTGAAATACCCAGAGCAACCACTATAGAAATATACTCAAAATCACAATAAATAAATGAAGACAGAATCATGAAAAAAAAAAAAGTTCAAGTAACCCTCATGAAAACAAAGCAAAAGAAACAGTTATACATACCAGAGAAAACAGATAGAAAACAAATAAAAATGGCAGACTTAAGCAATAACACATCAATATTTATTTTAAATGTAATTGGTCATTAAAATACACCAGTCAAGAGATAGATTAGCAGAGTGGATTAAAAAGTTCAATTCAGCTTGCTACTTATAAGAATCTATGCTTAAATTCAATGGCATATATAGCTTAAAAGTAAAAAGACAGAAAATGATATAGCATGTAAATATTAACCATAAAAAGCAAAAGTGACTATATTAATAAGTAATAAAATAGACCTTATAACAAAGAAAGTTACTACAGACAAAGAGGGACATACATAATGATAAGAGAAAGGATCAATCCATCAAAAATTTAAAGCAATCCTAAATATGTACATATCAAAAAACAGGTCCCCAAAACTTTTGAAGCAAAAGTTGATAGAACTGAAAGGAGAAATAGACAAATCCACAATTACTGCAGGGGACTACAACAACCCCCTGTTTGCGACTGATAAAGCTACTAGACAGAAGATCAGGAAACATTTGGAAGAGTTGAACAATGTAACAAACCAACAGGATCTAATTTGTTATATATAGCACACTCCACACAATAACAACAGAACATACATTTTTTTGAAGTGCTGATGTGTTATAGATTGAATTGTGTCCCTCCAAAAAAAGATATGTCGAAGTCTTAACCCCCAGCACCTCAGAATGTGATCGTATTGAGTAATAGGGTTATTGTAGATTCAATTAGTTAAGAAAAAGTCAAACTGGAGTAGGATGGGACCCTAATTCAGTAAGACTGGTGTCCTTATAAGAAGGGTCAAAACAGAGAGAAATGCAGAGAGAACATCATGTGAAGATGGAGAAGTGGAGTGATGCATCTAGAAGCCAAACCAGGTCAAAAATTGACAGCAAACCACCAGAAACTAGAAAGATATAAGGAAGGATTTCCATACAATATTTCAGAAGGAACATGGCACAGCTAAATATGTTGTTGGAATTCTAGTCTCTAGAACTGTGAGATAATACAGTTCTGCTATTTTAAGCCAAGCAATTTGTGGGACTTTGTTATGGCAGTCCTAGGAAGTTAATTCATCATGGAAGATTCAACAAGAAAGACCATATCCTAGACCCTAAATAATCAAACTTCATAAAACAAATTTAAAAGAATTTACATCCTAGAGAGTGTGTGTCTGATCATAATGTAATCAAGCCAGAAATCAACAGAAAGATAACAGGACATTTTTAAACATAGGAATTTAAAAAACACACTTTTTAATAATCCATGGGTAAAAGGCATTCATAAAGAAAATTTTAAAAATAGATCTTAATTAAAATTAAAATGAGACATATGAAAACATGTGAGATTCATCTAAAGTAGTGCTGAGGGGAATTTGTATCACTAAAGGCTTACATTAGCAATAAGAACAGTTCTCAAATCAATAACAAGTTTCTACTTAAAATACTAGAAAAAGAAGAGTATAATAAACCCACATTAAGCAGAAGACAAGAAGCAATAAAGAGCAGAATTCAAGGAAATTGAAAATAAGAAAGCAGTAGAGAAAACCAAGTAAACAAATGTTCAAAATAAAATTTTAAATTTGATAAAATTCCAGCAAGAATGACAAACATACAAATTGAAAAGACATGAATCATCAATATTAGGATTAAGAGACATATCACAATAGATTCTGTAGCTATTAAGAGAAAGATAAGGGGATTCTATGAATGGCTTTGAACTCATAAATTTGAAAATTTGAAGAAATGGACCAATTCCTCCAAGACCATCAACAAACAAAACAACCAAGATAAAATAGATAATACAACTAGTCTTATAACCATTAAAAAATGTATTTGTAATTTAGAACTTCCCCTAAAAATAAACCCCCAGGCTGACATGGTTTCACTGGAAAATTCTACCAAATATTTAGGGAAAATTAAGAACAATTTTATGTAATCTCTTTGAGAAGATACAGGAGAGACCACTTCACATCTCTTTTTATGAGACCAATATAACCTTCATGCCAATACTAGACAAAGAGTACAAAATACAAAATTAAGGAATAATATCTCTCATAAACTTAGACACAAAAATTCTCAACAAAATATTAGCTAACTGAATCCAATAATGTATAAAAAACATTATACACCATGATATATTGTGATTTATCCCAGTTATGCCAGGCTGGTTTAACATAAAAATTAATGAATATAATCCATCATATCAACACTCTAAAAAGAAAAATATGATCATATTAATTAATGCAGGAAATCATTTGACAAAATCCAACACCCATTCATAAAAAAAAGCTCTCAAGAAATTAGAAATAGAGAGGGATTATCTCTTCTTGAAGAGGGAATTCTATAAAAACCTCCAGATAAATCATACTTAATGGTGAACAAATTTTTTCTCTCTGAGATTGAGAACAAGGCAAGGTTACCTTGTTCAACTCTCACCATTCCTTTTCAAATTATTGCTGGACATTTTAACCAATGCTAAAAGGCAAAGAGGAAAAAGGCATACAGGTTTTAAAATGATGAAATCATGTCATTATTTGCAAATGAGATGATTGTATACATAGATAACCATAAGAAATGTACAAAAATAAAATCAGTGAAATAATAAGTGACTTCAGAAAGGTAACAGAATATAAGATGACACTCAAAAATCAACCCCATTACTATATTACTTTATACTAATGTTTATATATATATATGCACACAAAAATACATAGTTATATATAACTATATGTTACAATACTAATATATCACAATGAGCATGCTGAAACTGAAAAAAAAACAGAATACCATTTACATTCACTCCAAAGAAAATGAAATACTTAGATATAACTTAACAAAAGAGGTACAGGTCTGGTATGCTGAAAATTACAAAATACTGATGAAAGAAATAAAATAATACTTAAATATCAATAAAAGGAAAGAAATAATTTTCTCATGGAGGTTGGAAGACATAGTAAAGATGTTATTTTTCTTTATGATTTACTTACTTCACTCTGTTTGACAGACTCTAGGCCCATCCAAGTCTCTACAAATGACCCAATTTTGTTCCTTTTTATGACTGAGTAATATTCCATTGTATAATATGAACCACATCTTCTTTATCAACTCATCTGTTGATGGACATTTAGGTTGCTTCCATGTTCTAGCTATTGTAAATAGTGTCGCAGTGAACACTGGGGTGCATGTGTCTTTTTGAATTACGGTTTTCTCAGGGTATTTGTCCAGTAGGGAGACTGCTGTGTTACATGGTAGTTCTATTTTTAGTTTTTAAAGGAGCCTCCATACTGTTCTCCATAAATGCTGTATATTAACACATATATGTGTAATCAAGCAAAATGGTGCAGATGAACCTATTTGCAGGGCAGGAACAGAGATGCAGATGTAGAGAATGGATGTGTGGCCATGGAGGGGAGGGATAATGGGATGAATAGGGAGACTGGGATTGACATATATACACTACCATATGTAAAACTGATAGCTAGTGGGAACCTGATGTATAACAGAGGGAGCTTGTCTCGATGCTCTGTGGTGACCTAGATGGGTGGGATGTGGGGGGGAGTTGGGAGGGAGGTCCAAGAGGGAGTGGATCTATGTATATATATAGCAGATTCACTACGTTGTACAGCAGAAACTAACACAATATTGTAAAGCAACTATACCCCAATTTACAAAAGAGTGAAATTAATGTTATTTTTACACAAACCGATCTATACATTTAAGGCAGTTTTTATAAAAATCTCAGCAAGGGGCTTTCCTGGTGGGGAGTCCGTCTGCTGACGCAGGGGACGCAGGTTTGTGCCGCCGTCTGGGAAGATCTCACATGCCGTGGAGCAGCTGGACCCGTGAGCCATGGCCGCTGAGCCTGCGCGTCCGGAGCCTGTGCTCCACAATGGGAGAGGCCACAACAGTGAGAGGCCCGTGTACCGCAAAAAAAAAAAAAAAAAAATCTCAGAAAGGATTTTGTAATCATTGACAAGCCTATGCCAAAATCTATATGGAAATGGGAAAGGGATAAGTCCTAGAAGAGCTCAGAAGATCTTGACAGAAAAGAAGAGTGGGAAGAATCACTCTACTTGATACACTACACTAACTGAGACAGTATGGTCTTAGCAGTGGAATAGACATATAGGTCAATGAAACAGAATAGAGTACCTAGATATATCCACACAAATATGTTCAACTGATATTTTGACAAAATTACAGAAGAAATTACAGGAGAAAGGATAGTCTTTTCAATAAATGATGTTGGAGCAATTGAGTATCCTTGGAAAAATGGAACTTGACCTAAAATTTATATCTTATACAAAAAAATTAATTCAAAATGGATTATAGACTTAAATATACAATAGAAAACTACAGAAAATTTAGGAAAAAGTAAAAAACACTGGGGAATATCTTCAGGATCTAGGGCTAGGCAAACTGTTCTTAATATTGACACCAAAATATGATCCATTAAAGGAAAAGAAATTCAGTAAAGTAGACCTCATCATAACTAAAAATACTTGTTCAATGAAAGTCCAATGTGAAGAGAATGAAAAGACAAGCTACAGAGTTAGAGAAAATATTTATGAGTCACATATCTGACAAAGGGTTAGTTCTATAACATACGCAAAAAAGTCTCATAACTCAATAGTAAAACAAACAACAAAAATCCAACTAAAAATGTTCAAATGACAGAACAGATGTTTTATTTAAGATGATATACAAATGGCAAACAAGCATATAGAAAGGTATTCAGATTTATTAGCCATCAAGAAATGCAAATCAAAACCAAAATGAGATATTGCTATACATCTATTAGGATGGCTAAAGTGAAAAAAAAAAGTGACAAGACCAAATGCTTGTGAGAATGAGGAGAAACTGGATTATCGATATATTGTTGGTGGAAATGTAAAATCATACTGCCTCTCTGGAAAAAATTTGTCAGATTCTTATAAAATTAAAATTTAATTGTCACATACCCAGCAATTGCAATCCTGGAAATTCACCCCAAGGAAATGAAAAACGTATGTGTACCAAAAAACCTGTATACAAATGTTCACAGTAGCTTTATTTGTAATAGCCAAAAACTGGGTGGGGAGGGAATGTATGTTCTTCAACAGTGAATCGTTCAACTAGTACATCCATCTCACAGAATACTGCTCAGCAATAAAACGAGACAAACCACTGATACACAACACAACTTAGCTATATCTCCAGGGAATTATGCTGACTACAAAATCCAGTCCCTAAAGGTTACATAATGTATAATTCCGTTTACCTAAGATTTTGAACTGATGAAATTATAAAACTGGAGGACAGATTAATGGTTACCAGTGCTTTGGGACAGAGGAAAGCAAGGGGGGTGGGAATGATAAAGGTGCACTTATACAAGCATAACAGGAGGAATCCTTGTGGTGTTGAAACTGTGTAGTACCTTGACTGTTGTGCTGGATACAGAGCTCTACACAGGTGACAAATGCATGTGGAACTTAATACATACACACACACATGCATGCATGCAAAAACACATGAGAATAAGTAGAACTGAAAAGATTTGAATAAGATTAGTGGATTGCATCATTGCCAATATCCTTCCTGTAATATTATAACCATAGTTTTGCTGTTACCATGGGGAATTGGAAAAAGTGTACAAGCGATCTCCCTGTATTATTTCTTGCAACTGTACATGAATCTACAATTATTGCAATAATTTATTGAAGTTTTTTTAGATTATGAACCTCAGTTAGGCAAAGAAATTATCAAACTAACAAAATAAGTATAAAAAATTCTATAGAATAAGATGAGATATAATATACTTCAGGCAAATTCTAATAGTTCAAATGAAAGAGAATAAATATAATTTATTGAAACAGCCACTATGGAAAACAGTATGGAGGTTCCTTAAAAAACTAAAAATAGAACTACCATACAACTCAGCAATCCCACTACTGGGCATATACCCTGAGAAAACCATAATTCAAAAAGAGTCATGTACCGCAATGTTCATTGCAGCTCTATTTACAATAGCCAAGACATGGAAGCAACCTAAGTGTCCATCGACAGATGAATGGATAAAGGAGATGTGGCACATATATACAATGAAATATCACTCAGCCATAAAAAGAAACAAAATTGAGTTATTTGTAGTGAGGTGGATGGACCTAGAGTCTGTCATACAGAGTGAAGTTAGAAAGAGAAAAACAAATACCGTATGCTAACACATATATATGGAATCTAAATAATAATAATAATAATAAAAGGTTCTGAAGAACCTAGGGGCAGGACAGGAATAAAGATGCAGACATAGAGAATGGACACTTGAGGACACAGGGAGGGAAAGGGTAAGCTGGGGCGAAGTGAGAGAATGACATGGGTATATATATACTACCAAATGTAAAATAGATAGCTAGTGGGAAGAAGCCTCATAGCACAGGGAGATCAGCTCTGTGCTTTGTGACCACCTAGACGGGTGGGATAGGGAGGATGGGAGGGAGGAGATATGGGGATATATGTATACATATAGCTGATTCACTTTGTTATAAAGCAGAAACTAACACACCATTGTACAGAATTTATATTCTAATAAAGATGTTAAAAAAAAAGAAAGAAAAGAAAACAGTGGGGGAACAGAGTGGTTGGGGCACAAAGAAGAATGACATTTCTCTGATTGTAGCTCTTCTTATTGTATCATTTTATGCCAGATATTAAGGGAGTTCTTTTAACAATGTTTGGCAAATAGAAACATAGGAAACAGCTAGACGAGTCTTCCACTTGCCAAATCTGAGAAACATTTGAACACCACAATAAATTTGGACAGTAATAAACTAGAAACCATTCAAAATAAGAATTCATGACTTCAAATTAATGATAGACACAGAGACAGTTGGATGGATGATAGATAGATGATAGATAGATAGGTAGATAGATCAGTAAAAGAAAATAGAGTGTGAGCTTACAGATGTTGATTGCTGATTAGTAAATGTAGTGGAATTGTAGCAATTGGGAAATCATTTTTTAAAATATCACAGTATAGGCTGGTATAAGCAAGAATCATCAGTGGCTGCTAAACTCAGTGGAAGGGATGAGCATCAGAATATTTGTATCATCTGAAAGTGTCTCTGCACTGAGAACATATTATTTTTAAGGGAAAAATGTTATCCAGTGTATACTTGGGATAACACCTTGGTCATGCAGTCAAATAAATTTTACCATTAAGGATCATATGGATATTGTGTGCCTCCCTTCAATTATCTTGCTTGGTTCAATTCTCCAAACTTCAGTGAGCATGATTAATAAAAATATTATTTGACAATATCACATTCTTTTGGTGGTTTTCATGCATTCAGAATTAGATTCAACTTCCTTAATAGGGCTTAAAAGATATTTCAAGACCTAGAATATTTCTGGACTGCTTTAGATCAATTTTCTACTTTGGTGTATTTTGCAATCAATATTGAACTTCTTTTAGTTTCTAGAATGTGTCATGTTCTTTCTACTTTACCTTTTCTCATACAGTGTTCCGTCTGCCAACAAAAATCTTCTCTATACTCCACACTTCATACGCTATTGGAGCTCTCCTTGAATCTACAATTCCTCCTTAGCATCCCAATGAGTCTCCCATTCCCCTGTTTATAGTTTCTCTGTAATGAAAAACTATGTCCTTTTCCCAGTGTATGTTTTAATCACCTCCTCTTTACCCCATTGCTGAGAGAGGGAATCCCACCCTAAGATTATGTCACTGTCTGAACACATAACATCTAACCCTGGATTGATGAAGTAGACAGAGGTTTATTAGTCATATCTCCTCACAGGTCATTGTTGGGGACATTGTACACCATGCAGAGTCACACAGAGGCTGCACTCAGGAACAGAATGAACAACCAGGGGCTATGTGAGGCAGGCTTTGTAGTATCAAGAGGTGGAAGTGCCCCTTGATTTCCACAGGAGGATGTGATTGGTTTGAGTGAATAATTCTGCAGCATGGCAGGAAACTGAAACCTTCCACTCAGGAATAAGTAGGAACTGCACCTGGTCCATATGATAAGGAGTGCTACTCGACCAAGGGACCTTATCTATAGGAGCAGAGTGGGGATGGGAACTTGTTGTTAGGCCATTCAAATCCTCCCAATTTTTCCAGATGTAAAGGGAGTACAGCATGTTACTTATTCAATAAAAATGTGTAAATTTTAGTTTTCCTTTCTCCCCAAACCATGACACCCCCTTGAAAATGCCACTTCTAATCAACTCAGCCATCCTCTGCACTCCTAAACACATGTGGCCCAAACTGTGATTTATAAAAATAATACTTTATACTTTGTGTTTCAGAAAATTTATATTGAATTTACTTATACTCTCAAATCAACTTGTAATCTATTTACCAAAATGTTTTCCAATACATATTTATGACTTATTATTTAACACAGGTTGCCTATAATTTTTGATATATATGTAAGATGCAATAATATTACAACCATCTAGGGTTTAATTTGCCAAAGCTTCCTGATGATACTAACTTGCCCTTTGTATTATACTTAACATATTGCTGCTTTTTTTCCCCAAGAGTTGAATGGATTTTGATTTACCATCATTTGAAATATTTAACTATACAACTACATAGAAGTTCTGAGTTTAAGTCAAAACTAGTTGCAATGTACATTTGCTCTGTGTATCATTTACAGTGTTTGAAACCTCTGAAATGAAATGTACAGCTTCTTGCCTTATGATCACTTTTTCATAAAGACTTGAAACACTTTTGAGTTGTGCTTTGAGGAAAAACAATTTAAATATATTTTCAAGATGAGTTTACTGACATTTCAAAGATGGCATCTTAGACATTTCTTTCAAATAATTTTGTGGTACATGGGCCTCTCACTGTTGTGGCCTCTCCCATTGCAGAGCACAGGCTCCGGACGCGCAGGCTCAGCGACCATGGCTCACGGGCCCAGCCGCTCCGTGGCATGTGGGATCTTCCCGGACCGGGGCACAAACCCGTGTCCCCTGCATCGGCAGGCGGACTCTCAACCAGTGCACCACCAGGGAAGCCCTCTAATAATTTTTTAACTGACTTATTTACTTATTCCACTTGAATGTATCACTGAAACAATCACAAAATTTATTGAAATTAGGCTGACTGTGATGATAACCTGACCAATCAACTCCTCAAAAAATATCCAAACTTTATCTCTCAATCATTCACTAATACTTCATTAAATAATTATTAAAGTGTTTCTGATCTGGACATATATTCTGTTGAATGTTAGGAACAGAGTGGCAAATAAGTCAGATACGACTCATTTCCTAACAAACTCAGGTCAGTAGAAATATTAATTTAGAGAAAAATTTCTTAGGAAGATTTCATTCTACTTAGATTTTTTACAAGGACAAGCCACAATATTAAATTTATAAAAGTATATTAGCTATAGGAATCCAACACCAGACAGTGGAAGATGAATTGGATATATTCAAATATTCACAGCATTAGGATACATAGATCCCACATAAATATCCAATTGTATTCCTCCTACTCTTAGTATTAATTAATGTTCTTAAAAGAAAATATCATAAAATAATTTAATTTAGGGTAGGTCATTTTATGTCATTAGCATCTTGTGATATTTTATTAGAACATTTAAGAATAAGTAGAACCCACCAAATTTTGAATAATGTTTTATTTCCTTATGTTGCCATTATAATGGTGATTATGTCCTGAAATGTTGTAAAGTATTTCCAACATTAAGCTAAGATTATAGCTGCTCTGATACTCAGCATAATACAAGTCGTTTCAAGGAATATGCAGTATTTTAAATTTCCCTAGTGAGGTCAGTCAGCAGAAAACATACTAAACAAAAGAAAGCAACAAAAATTAAATAATAACTAATAAAACCAAAGAATATAACCAATAAAACTAAAACACCCCACATATGTCTTTAAAAGAGGACACATAAGGACATAAGCAGCCTATTTTTTAAAATGCCATCAGTTTCTGCTTATATTGGGCTTTTAACTGTTGTGGAAATTACGCTGAAAATGGTGGGACTAATCCTATTGGGATAACCAGGGAAATGGAATAGTTGGTAGATCACAGAAAAAGAATCCAATCATCTACCTAACTTCAGGGACTACTAAGGTGATTGTCTGAATGTAATTACATCATTACTTTTTACACAATTATATTAGCATATTTTAGTTTGGTTTAAAGTTACTATTTTGGTTTTCTTACAGTGGCCTAATTGAGAAAAAAACTGAATTCAAAAGACAAAGAAAGTAATTGAAAAGTGCAAAAATAATTCACAGGGTTGCAGTAATATTTTGGCAGGTTAAATTTCACTCCCACAGTGATTTGAATGAAGAGCTCCAAGAGAAATTGTCTGGGTGCAAAGCAACCCTAAACAAATTTTGTGAATGCATTAGTCAAGAAACATACATGCAAAATGAAATTGACAAATTCAGTGCCGACCTTTTCCCCAAGTCTATTGGAAACTAGAGTCTGTGAGTTAGCTTTAAGCAACTTATGAGATAGGGATTCCATCTATTTTTCCTATTTTTTTTCCATTCTATGAGTTATTTTAAGGTGATTCCACAAATACCACAGATCTAAACTGTCTTTTTTTCAATACATAAATCTTACTGTTGTTTCCTCTGCTCTTAAATATGATTATGATATGATTGCTTTGGAGAAATTCACAACAGCTCTTTTACAAAATAGAATTTAAATAGGTCCTAAGAGATTGATACTGTGAGGTGGTTTCACCATTAAGATGTTTTTATGATATGTAAAATATAGGTTAAAGTGTGGTTATCAGAACCACATCGTCCTTTTTACACAGCAAATGTGGCTCTCCATTTTCACCCCCATCCTGGATATGGCTATTAGGAGTTAATAAATCCAACACCCTCCATTTTCTGCCACATCCACCTTCTTCTATTCCTCTAGTAACACACTGCTGTAAGGCAGTACGGTTAGGCAACTACCCCCACCTGACCAATGTGGACAATGAGACCAGGGTGCCATTTTTCTACAGTGCAGAGCCCAACCAATATCTTCCTCCTCAGGGTTTGTTAGATATAAATGGAAAAACTAGGGTACTGCCCCCAAATAACAATATAGAAACACTGACACTGAAGAAGTGGCAACTCCTGGAATAGACCTCTACTCAACACATGCTGTGATCAGAAACACACCTGAAGGAAAATACCCTGATCCTAGAAAGTATGACTCAAATGGCCTATTACTCCGATTGTTCTAAATGGGCCCCCACCTGGGCTAGTATTTATCCACGTCACACTGCTCACTTTGAAAATTACAGCGCTGAGGACACTTGGGTAAGGAGAGATATGGTAACCACCCACAGACAGAACAATTCTAATGCACAAGCTTGTCATCAGGCCCAAGATCCCTCCCAAACTACTTTTGCAGTAGTCTGAAGTCAATTAATAAGCCAAGAGCAGACTCACTCTAGAAGCTATCCAAGAATCAACGATCATGGCTGCTGCATCTTGCTCACAGTGACAGTTGTTTTATAAGATTTAAGGATTCTTTTAATGATGGGACTAAACACACTGGCACTCTGGATAAATGAAAGGCAGAACTCTATGTTACTTACAACTCTAAAAGTGAGAAGGTCACCAGGCAGAGTCACACAGGCGCTGTACCATGGAGCAGAGTACAGCAAGCTGGAATTGTAGGAAGCAGTTTATGTCTGACAAGTGGGATTGGGTTAGCTAGGTTTTGCTAGCTCCCTGTAGTTTGTCTAATTTGAATAACCATACAGGCTCAGGGACAGATTGGGCTGTCCCTAGCTCTCTGGTACCTAGTCTGGGTAGAGTTAGGGTGGGTGCATATTGACCCTGGTGTTTGAGCACCCTACTAGGGAAGTGGCTGGGTGTGGAATTAACAAGTTGTTGGAAAAGGGGAACTGACCAGCCTCTATCCAGGGCCTCAAAACTTTTTTTGTTGTTGTTTATTTATTTATAATTTATTTTATTTATTTGGCTGCATTGGGTCTTCATTGCTGCTCACAGGCTTTCTCTAGTTGTGGCAAGCAGGGCTACTCTTCTCTGCAGTGTGCGAGCTTCTCATTGAGGTGGCTTCTCTTGTTGAGAAGCACAGGCTCTAGGCATGCTGGCTTCAGTAGTTGTGGCACATGGGCTCAGGAGTTGTGGCGCACGAGCTTAGTTGCTTCACGGCATGTGGGATCTTCCTGGACCAGGGCTTGAACCCATGTCCCCTGCATTGGCAGATGGATTCTTAACCACTGTGCCATGAGGGAAGTCCCAAAACATTTTTTGTTTTAATTCCAGTGAAAGCCTGATCTTAGAGACCTCAGGATTTTACAGGGGCAAGCACCGGGATGTTCTGGGATAAAAGAAAACAGCTGAATGCTCCTGATGCTGTAGGCCTCTCCTCCCACACTCCTTCCTAGAGTCTGGCTCACACCATTTATCATGCAAATCCAGAAGGCCTAGCCAGACAACCCCATTACAGTCACAGTGCAAGGCATCTTGCCCCAGAGGCTGGGCCAGGCTGGTAGGAACTGGCTCTGGACCAAAGGCTGGGCAGGGAAGAGACCACCTGAGGCTGGAATCTGTGAGAGAAGTGCGCATACTCTGGTAGCAATTTTTAAAGCCTTACAAAATCTGGAATGAGGAATGGAATATACACTTGCAGTGAGTATATAGTCTTTCCTCAAGGAACCTTAGTCTCCCTTTTAGTCAATGAGTTCTGGGCTTAAGAATTGGTTAAACTGTGGAAAGTAAAGAGGTCTGGGGCAGAGCAAATTTGTGTGGTTTTGGAGAAGGCCCTGGTACAGAATGTGGCATGACATACTCAGGTGTTATGCTTAGGTGAAAACCTGCCAGCTGTAAGGTCAACCTAACCTTTTATAGAATCACCTCCTACAGGTGTAGGTACAATCAGAGTTGAGTTGAAAACATATGGTGAGGGAACTGTAAGGCTTTGCTACAAGGGCTTTCTTAGACTCATTTTAATGTGGGACAAAAGTTACAAAGAAATTTAATTGACAGGTGAATTTCTTTGTCCTTTGTGAGATATTTGTATCATTTCACAAACATAGTTTTTAAAATACAACTTTCTCCGTTGAAAGTCTTTTCAGATCCACTCTGCCATGTGTCAGGGATAATGTGATGGATGGTTTTTCTGGTAATCTTATTTGAATCTCAAGATAATTATCCTAAAACATTCTCATCACTGCTAATTCATCTCCTTAATTTATTTACAGTTTGGTGTTGTTTTTATTTCCATTATTGAGGAAGTGGTTTGGGAGGTCAGGTTTCCCTCTATTAAGTGTTACAGGTATTGGTGGGGAAGAAGCCAGGAGGATTGAGGTATTGTTACAAAGTATCTGACAACTTTCCTTCGCCCTTGAGGAGAAAATAAACTATGTTCATTTATGAAATATAAGCCAAAATAGTAAACTATGAGTTTTTAATGACAATTAAATTGCTTTAAATTTTATAGTAACCCTAGATTTTCTCACAATACCTGACATGAGAAAGGCTTAAGAAGGGCATGCTGGATAAATGAATGAAAAATGTCCAGTACCCTTTACACCTTTATCTAACCTTAGGTTTCAACATTGCATTCTTTGTAGCCTTGCTAACTGTACTCATTACTGACAAGGATCTCAGTGTTCCAAACTCCATTTCCCTGTGTTCAGTGTCCTTTACCATTTTCAATGTTTCCTGTTGAAAAGTTCCTTAGTTTTGAAGGTTTTGCTTAATTTTTTTTTCAGAGTCTCCTTTTCCATACATAAACCTCCACCATATACTATACATCTTTCATGGAACTTATAGGGGTGTTATACCTTTAAATTGTAGATATTTGTATAAGTATTGTACATTGCCTGTGTTATTCTATTGCTGTTTTGTTTTTTTGATTAGACTCTTTCAAAGGATCTATAGAGTATTTATTTAGAAGGATGATGGTAATAACTTTAGGGAAATATTTTTTAAATATAAAAATGTCATTTCTTTGAATATGGTGAACAGGTTGCCATGCAACAAATCACTTGTTAAACACGGGGGATGCAATAGTGAGTGAATCATACAAAATCAGTGTTCCCATAAAGCATATCTAATGAAATAACAGGTAAGAAATACACAATTATACAAGCTCTAGATGGACACCACTAAATTCTATAAGTGAAAAGTACAAGGTATTATGAAAATTTATAAATGGAGACAAGTACTTACCTGATGAACAGGTATTTGAATTTGTCAGAAAACTGAGTAAAAATTGTCTTAAACCATCCTATCTGCTGTAACAAAATAAAACAACTGGGTAGCTTATAAACATCAGAAATTGATTTCTCACAGTTTTGGAGTCTGATAAGTCCAAGATCAAGGTTCTGTCAGATTCTGTGTCTGGTAAGGACTGGCTTCTTTATAAACAGCCATCTTCTTATTGTAACCTCACAGGTGAAGGGGCAAGGGAGCTGTCTAGGGCACTAATCCATCATGAGAGCTCTGCTCTCATGACTGAATCGCCTCCCAAAGACCCCAAATTCTAATACAATCACATTGGTCATTTCATTTTAACATATGAATTTGAGGGTGATACAAACATTCAGACCATAGCAGTTGCCAAGCAAAGGATTTTGTTATTGAAGTTATTTTGTTTTGAAGGAATAGTGATGACTGAGCATGTTAATAGAACATTTGGAAAGATGAAGCTTAGCCCCTTGGAAGAAAATATGAAAGAAACTTTGGCTGAGACATTGGGATCCTAGCAGAGTTGGTGCAAAGCTAATCAGTGTCTCTACTGTATAAGGCATTTTGGATGATGCTACAGATATTTCACATTCTAGGGTCATTCTTTGTAAATTTTATCTATAAATATGTTTATCACAACATTAGTTCTAATATAAAAATTTGAAAAACTCTAAAATTTAAAAATTATTAAATGAGCCAATGTATGTTATATAATATGGTAAAATATGTTTCTGCTAAAATTGTTTATAAAATATTGAATGACACAAGAAAGCACTTAAGTTCAGTTGAAAGAATTCTAGTGCACCAGTGTGTATATTATATAAATGTAACTAGATGGCAGTCCTATATGTATGGGGAAAACATGCATAGAAAATATGTGGAGCAGTAAACATTGAATATTTTTTAAACTCTGATTTCATTTTAAAATTTTCTTCTGTAAGCTTTTTCAAGTTATGTAATAAAAATAGTATATCTTACATTTTACAGAAAAACCTTCTACATGGTTGTTAATATCGTACAAGGTATTTTTGGAATATGTTGTTCAATATATTTCCTAATTAGTTAAGATATCATGATAATAACATAGATCATATAGAGCCTTGGCTGTCAAAAAGATTAACTTTATCAGAGTATATGATTAATTTACACGTAATTCATAAAAATCATACAGATGTGTATAGTAATTTCAGGGCACTGAGAGGGAAGATAATATTGAAATTTAATAAAAGTGCATTCAGTAAATATAATATAGAGAATATTACAGTAACAGTGAGCCTCAGAAGTAGTCTAAAAATCCCCATATTTTAAACAAGGAACTAAGGAGTAGAATGGCTTAATTATTTGTACAAATTATAGTGTGTGTGAGGAATAAAGTCACACCTAGAAACAGTGGGTCTTTGTTTTGTTTGGTTTTGTTTTTTTTGAGAGTTCAGGTCTGTATTTTTTTTAAAACATCTTTATTGGAGTATAATTGCTTTACAATGGTGTGTTAGTTTCTGATTTATAACAAAGTGAATCAGCTATACATATACATATATCCTCATATCTCCTCCCTCTTGTGTCTCCCTCCCACCCTCCCTATCCCATCCGCCCTAGGTGGTCACAAAGCACTGAGCTGATCTCCTGTGCTATTATTTAAGAGCCTCAATGTATTTGGTTAACACACCAGACTGGAATCAAATTGTATGTGTGAAATTTGCTCTGACCAATCATCACATTTTCTGTTTCAGGTTATGCTTTTCTAGAAATATTAGTAGAATATATGTATTTCTTATTTTTTCTTACATGTTTTCTTTAACTCTACTATACTTCCACAAATAAAATCATATTTTCCACAAAATAAACTTACACAAAACACATGCTTCTTGCCACAATAAATTCCATCATTTCAAGAGTTAAGAACACAAGTTACATATACATGTGAACTAGATTGCAGCAAAAACATCAATTCTTTTGGCTATCTTTGTTATCATTATCTGTTGTTGGGACTGAATCAATATTGAGATGATCTGCATCAATCGTTAAAACAGCTTACATGAGCAGATCAGTTATGCCATGGAACACACTTACTCTGCACATGTGACCACAGCATTAGACTAAATCTGTTAGCTTTTTAAAAGCTAATAACTATTATCTTTTCAGTGTACATGTTTCCTTTTAGAGCTGCGTAATTTTTTCATTGTTCTTTTCTCGTCCTGCCTAAACATTTTCTACCTTTTGTGTAGAGGAAGAGCAAAGACTGAGATAATATATTTAAAGTAAAATACCCTTCTTTTTCCTTTACCTTTTCAAAGAATATTTAATTTCTTTGTTAGTGTTCAACAAATTTTCTATCTCTGCAATAAGTCAAATGAAAAATTAGTTTTACATAGCTTATATAAGCACTTAACGATATAACTAAATTGAAATATATTACATAATTCTTATTTGAATAAATATTTCTACTGTACATAGCAGAATTTTTAAGCGTTAATGTTAAAATTTTGAAGTAACAGTATTGTTAGTGATCACTGCTTTAAAATACTCTTTTTTAAATATTTATGTCTTGCCAGTATAAGTTCTGATCCCTTTTCTAATAGAGATGTTCAGGTCCTCTCTGTTTCCTTACTTGCACATATGTCTCCACATTATTAAACACCTTGATCATCCCTACCTTTGAAAAACAGATTATTTTGTCCAGATGGACTAATAGTTCTTGAATCCAATGATATACTTGTTATAATCCATCACAAGGTGTTGAGTTTAAAGTCAAATAAACTGACAATATAATACAATGTGAAAAGTGACTTGATAGCAGTAAAATTGCAGTGCCATGGAAGAACAAAAAATACTACGTAATCTGAAAAGTAGGGGATAAATAATACCTTTCTGGAGGAAAAGACCCTCAGTACAAGTCTTATAGAATCAGTAGAAGCTAAACAGGAAGCAGCTGTTCAGGAAGGAAGAGCAAGCAGCAAGTTTAAAGTTAGAGCTGTGAGACAGTGTCTCTGCACTTGTGACTAGTATATTTTTCTCCTATTTATTAAATTAACATTCCTCTCATTTTGGCCTCTGCCAGTTGTTCTGAGTCTACTTCCCTGGGGCCTTTAAGACTTTGATTAATTTATTTTGTCAACAACCATGCTGAAATCTGGATGAAATCTGTCTACTCACATTTCCTTCATATAAGAGTACATAAATGCTGCCAATGATAAAAATAAGCCTAGTATAGTTCAAATTGGGCCTAATTATTAGGATGTACTAATGATAAAAATAGGTGAATAGTATTTATTTAGTGAATCTGAGAAATAAATATGTAATAAAATAAATGAATGATGGAGGTTATAGTACATAATGAGGGAGATCCCCGGAGCATGTGTACCACAGGTATACCAGTTGAAGCACCATGGTAAGGAGTAGACAAGCAAAAATGTAGGAACCATGGAACGAGAGGTCTGAAGGAAGTGTTCTTCACTAAAAAAGAAATATTTGGAAGAAAGCAAAGAGTAAGGACAAAACAAAAAAGTGGAGAGAGTTAGGGGACACGTGATTGTATAGCACATGATCTTTTTTAGTACTGTCAACATAATAATAAAGTATGATAAGACAAGATTCATCTCAAAAGGGTTAATTCTATAATATATATAGCTATTAGTGATGGATCAATTTGGTAACACTCTAATGCACTATATTTAGATCAGTGTATACCTTTGAACAGAGAAGCTGAAATGTAATGTAATGAAAACATATTTTAGGGAAAAAAGTTACTTTGAGTTAATATGTACTCTCCCTGCAAAGGGCATTTTCTCCTGTGGTTTCTTGACAGACTTGGTTTTGAGAGAATATTATCTCTTTCTACTGAGAAAATATGGAAGGAGGGCATTATTTCTTAAAATATACAGAATTTTAAAAGAATTGAAGCAGGAAAATATATTGTGAAAAAAGCATTTAAAAAGTTATTACTAACATTACTGGGCCTTCTCTTTGTAGCTGTTATAGCAGGCTTTAGCGCCCTGTGAGACAATCACATTTATATTTGATTTTTTCAACTAATATCTGAAGTCTGCATTTACCAAACCTGCCAAGAAGTTCACTTTTTTCCTTCATGAGGCTCACTTATCACCAAATCATTCTAGAAATTCAGGGTTATTTAATTCAAAAATAAGTACCTCCGCAAAAGCCAGGAAATGGTAACTGACAGAACCAACACTATTGGTACTGTTATCATTGCCACATAGCATCGATATTAAAACTGCTCACAGCACTTATTGGAAGTTTATTCAACACTTGAGACTCCACCGTGCTAGGCTTTAGAGCCTCCAGAATGGTGTTTCCTAGCTCGATTTTAAGACTATAGCTACTTTAGTTTACATATGCTCGCATGTTGTTGTCAAGACAAACATGGACCTTAAGAACTTTCAACTTCGGCACAGTCTCCCACCTCACCTCTCCCCATTCTACCCCCTGCATCCAAACTAACAAACAAAAAAAAAACAAAACGGAATTTTGAGGAGTGTAGGTTATTATTCCAGAGTCCTGTTGCTATTACGTTGAATTACACTATGGATCATTTCATAACAATTGTGGGAACCGTTCTAGTCTGCCTAATGATACTGACCATCAAAAGAGAAGTTTTGGTATTGGTTTATTTCCCGAAGTCTTGAAACCTTTTTAAAACTTTCATCACCTCTCATTAGAA
Organism: Grampus griseus; assembly: GCF_964374135.1. Taxonomy (NCBI): domain Eukaryota; kingdom Metazoa; phylum Chordata; class Mammalia; order Artiodactyla; family Delphinidae; genus Grampus; species Grampus griseus. The sequence continues at coordinate 37,356,037 of NC_139012.1, read as the reverse complement.
GCCACTTCTGATCTGCAAGTGTTTTGGAGGAGAGATTTTTTTTCAGGCCACATCTGTTCCTGTGCTCTTTTATCCCTACTTATGATAAATGAGTAAAATGGAAAATCGAACATCATGACCAATAGGTATAATCATAAAATCAGTTTAATTTTTGGTCATAATGTGTCTTCTTTAATTCATAGATTAAAAAATGAAACTAATTATTCCTTTTCCTCTGTATGAATCTGGGGCAGGCCTTATAACTTTTCTGGTCTGTATGAGCCAAAATTACCATGGACATTGCAAATTACAATGCGCAGTCAATTGAGTAATTAAAACTCTTGTCCAATATTTTAAATCAGCACTTCACATCTAATCAATACGTAGTTTTCTTCCCTTCCCTAGTCAGGCATGTTTGTGGAAGCTACACTTTTCAGAATGTGTGCAGTTGCCTCTCCCTTTTTCACTCACTTCTTCCATTTGCTAACTGTTGTTTCTGACTCTTCTGGCTTCAGTGGAGTGTAGAGAAAGGAGAGAGGTCAGGTAGTCGGGCAAATTTGTACCCAATTGTCTCTCTGGACTAGGCAAATTCTTGATACTGACTCTTGCTTGGGTTATTTTGTGCATTGTCTGAGACATCAACCCTGTGTTTCTCTGGTTGTACATCCTTGTAGAAGGCTCCACCTCCACTTTGGTTGGTTACTCACCCTGAGCCCCAGGTTTTTTAGTGTATATCTTCATACAGACTTTTCTGCTGTGGTACAATTTTTCCAGAATGAATGTATCTTGAAACATGCAGCGGCTTCTGTGTTAAAAATCATATAATATTTAACACTTTCTTACAAATACACACACACACACACACACACACACACACACACACACACATGCATCATTAATTTAAAAAAACATGACTAATAAAAAGGGTGATATTTCTCATAATGTAGAATCTGTTCTGAGATTACAGGACATCAATGACACAAAAATGATGACATGTTTGTGAAGTTCTGCCTTACTAGCTCCCTGGTGCTTAGGCTGTCTGCTTCAAGTCCTGCCCCTTACATTTAACTTTGTCAATCTGTGTTTCATTCCTTGCTATACCCTCATATCTTATAAGGATTGCAAGTTCCAATTTTTTTTCAGTTGCTTTGTCACTCTACTCCCTCTTCTCCTTACACTGTTCCTTCAGTCCATCAGTTTTTAATTTTCACTATACATTGGGATAGCCTGGGGAAATTTTAAAAACTTCTGTGGCTCAGGCTCTACTCCATAGATTTGTATTTAATTGTGCTGAGGTGCACTCCTGGCATAAATATATTTTTAGAAGCTCTCTATGTGATTCCAGTGTGCATCCAGGTGCTTTTCTGCTTCATAATGAGCACCACCGGCTTTTAGAAAACAAATTAACCCCAAGTTGCATTTCTCAAAAATTTCAGATAAACAGGAATATTATCAGGATATCTATTAATCTATCCATCTACTGAGAGAGAGAATTGTGTGATAGCAATAACAATTTTGAAAAATTTCCAGATTCAAATCATTACTCCACCTTCCCCTAATTTCCCCCATTCACTTAAATACTTATTATATTAATTCCTTTCTATATGTTATAAGCTGAATTGTGTCCCCTTCCAAAATTCGTGTTGAAGGTCTAATCCCCAGTTCCTCAGAATGTGACTACGTTCGGAGATAAGGTCTTTAAAGAGGTAGTTAAGGTTAAGTGAGGTCATTGCGTGGGCCGTAACTCACTGTGATTGGTGTCCTTATGGGAAGAGGTGCATAAGACATGGACACACACAGGAGAAAACTGTGTGAAGACACCAGAAAATTACCAACTACAAGCCAAGGAGAGAGGCCTCAGTGTGAAACCAATCTTGGCAACACTTGATCTTGGACTTCTAGCCTCCAGAACTGTGAAAAAAATAAATTTCCATTGCTTGAGCCACCCAGTCGGTAGTGCTTTTTTATGTAGTGCTTTGTTAAATTGCTAGTCTTAGTCCTAGCAAATTAATATACCTTACATCTCAAATACTATTGACTTAAGTCAGGCCTTGATAATTTCAAACAAAGACTATTATATTTATCTCCTAATTCTTCTAGTTTCATGCATGTTTCCAATCCATTCTCCAAAATGCAGTCAGAGTGATGTATCTAAAATACCATTATGACAATACTATTTCTACTTAAACTTCTTAAGTGACCTTTCTCCTAGTCCCTGTATTGGTGTCTTGACTTTGAGATTTTCTAGTACCAGATGTTTATATGTGATATGTTTATATGTCTATCTTGTTGTAAGGATTATAAAATTCTTAAGGGACCAACTATTACTTATTCCACTTTGTAGTTCCCAGATCTAATGCAATATTTGGAGTAAAATCACTTGGTATTTGTTGAAAAAATGTTGCACTCATTGTTGGGTCTAGGTTCAATAAATAATAGCAGATTACCTGCATCCCTGACCCTGACAGAAAATGCAAACCCAAGATGACTGCTTAAAAACTCTCATTAAATTTTACTTTGAAAGCACATGCCCTTTCTGGAGGAGTGCTTCAAAGTGCAGTTTATTCCTTCTATTGCATCTTGACTTCATCAAGTGAAAGAAGATCATGGATGTATATTGCATTGTGTGGAAACCTTCTAAAATAGCCTGAAAACTTAGCAAGCAGTGCATCTGAGTATGTGATTTTAGTGAGGAAAAGATCCATAGTTTTCATCTAGTGGTCAGGTTTCTTGACTCCAAAATGTTACAAGCTGTAGATTATATATTTATAGAACTTATATTTACATCAAGCCAGACAATAGTAACTATTGATATAAATCACATTATCTTGAATTTTCCTGAAATACTTTGGTTTTTATTCCTCCACTTTCACTGAAGATTACTATCTTCAAAGAAAACAAAGAAACAAAACAAAACTACAAGAGCACAATCTTTTTTACTTTTTTTTTTTTTGCGGTACGCGGGCCTCTCACTGTTGTGGCTTCTCCCGTTGCAGAGCACAGGCTCCGGACACGCAGGCTTAGCGGTCATGGCTCACGGGCCCAGCCGCTCCGGGGCATGTGAGATCTTCCGGGACCGGGGCATGAACAAGTGTCCCCTGCATCGGCAGGCGGACTCTCAACTACTGCGCCACCAGGGAAGCCCGAGCACAATCTTTTTGAAAGCATTTTTTTCTGAGAGAGTTTTAGTTAAATGTTGCTCATTATATCAGTGCTCCCATGATGTTTCCCATATGAAAAATGCCTTGTACAGACTCCACTATTCAGCAAATATTTATTTCCTAGAGACCAAGACATTTTGCTTTACACCAGAAATATACTGGTAAATAAGATAAACTGAGTTTCTGCTCTTTTGAAGCCAAAAATCTAGAGAAAGAAGGCATGCGAACTAGTGACAACATGTAAGGGGATAACATGCAAACATTTAAAGTAAGAAGAGATAGCAACTAATACCCAATAATGGGTATCAAAGACAGTATTTCTAAATAGATGTCATTTATACTAAGACCTGAATAGTATGAAGTAGACATAAAAATACTAGAGAAAGATCATTATAGGCAAATGGAGCTGCTAGTGAAAAGTCACTAAAATGGAAAGCGATTTGTCATATCCTAGAACCAAATAGAAGACCAGATGTCTGGAGCTTAGTAGGAAGAGGGAAAAGTGGCACATGATAAAATCTTGGAGGTCATTGAAAGAGGATCAAGTTGGACAATGTAAGCTTTGAAAAAGAGTTTAGAAGCTATTCTAAATGAGATGGGAAACCAACAGAAGATTTTCAGCAGAATGCATGAAAAAATATGATTTTTACTTTTAATAGAACTCATTATTTTTTCTGTGAGTAACAGATTTTATACAAGCAAAGGTACAAGAAAAGAGAGCACCAAGGAAGCTATTGAAGCATATTAGGATAGAGATGATAGTGATTTGATGGCAAGGAGTAGGTCTACCACAAGTGTAGACATCCAAGTGAAAATGTAAAAGCAGCCATTTGCACATATGGGACTTGAACCTAGTGGAGTTATACAGATGGCAAGAAACCAAAAATCTTGATACTATTTGTAAGAAAAGCATGTTCACAGAGAAGAAAAGAGATGCGTGAAAGAGTTATGAATTACTCCAAAGTTTAGAGGTCAAGGAGAAGAGAAGGAACTTACCAAGGACACTGGATGGAGCAGAGAGGGAGGTAGGAGAGTGTGGTATCACTAAAAACAGAGGAAACAATCATCAGATTTAGAAACATAGAGGTCACGTGTCTCCTCTTTTAGAAAAATATTTTTAAAAAGTGATTTTTTTCTCAGATTTGATTAAAAGATTAGAAAAATATTCTTGTACTGAAAGGAAACAATTTTCTTATAACTAAAATTGTTCAAGCATATAGATAGTGTGTTGTAAAATACTTTTCTTAGAGGTCATTTTTAAAAAGTAATAAATGTAGTGCTACTGAACCAAAGAAGCAACTTGATAAGTGGATTAATCAAAAGAAAAATACTTTCAATCATAAAAGACACATTTCTGGGACTTCCCTGGTTAAGACTTTGCCTTCCAATGCAGGGGGTGTGGGTTTGATCCCTGGTTGGGGAGCTAAAATCCCATATGCCTCACTGCCAAAAAACCAAAACATAAAACATAAGCAATATTTTAACAAATTCAATAAAAACTTTAAAAATGGTCCACATCAAAAAAATAAATAAAGGGCACATTTCCTCTGTTTGGTCATCCTCCCATTCATTGTAAAAGACAACCTTCATGTTTCACTATTGAGACTACCTTTAAGCATTGAATACTTTTAGCTTCTAAGTTTATGTTTATTTTTTAATTAATAAATGTTATTTTTAAGAGCACTTTTATATTCACACTAGAATTGAATGGAAAGTACAGAGAGTTTCCACATATCCCTGTCCCCACACATGCACAACCTCCTCCACTCTCAATTTCCTGCATTACAGTTGTACATTTGTTACAATTGGCGAGTCTACATTGATACCTCATTATCACCTATAGCCCATAATTTACATTAGTATTCACTTCTGGTGTTGTGTAATCTATGAGTATTAACAAATATATAATGACATGCATCCACCGTTGTAGTATCATACAGAATAGTTTCACTGCCCTAAAAATCTTTTGTGCCCTGTCTATTCAGCTCTCCTTTGCCCCATAATCCCTGGCAACCACTAATCTTTCTACTGTCTCCATAATTTCACTTTCTCCAGACTGTCACATAATTGGAATCATACAGTATGCAGCCTTTTCATATTGGCTTCCTTCACTTAGTAATATTCAGTTAGGTTTCTTCCATGTCTTTTCACGGCTTGATAGTTCTTTTTCTTTTTAGTGCTGATTCATATTCCATTGTCTGGATGTATCAGAATTTATTTATTCATTCCCCTACTAAAGAATATCTTGGTTGCTTCCAAGTTTGGGCAATTGTTAATAAAGCTGATATATACGTCTGTGTGCAGGTTGTAGTATGCTACTTCAAAGTTCAAATTCCCATGGAATGGTTAGACTGAGTACTCATTCAGTGCTTGTTTTCAATTGCTATACTCCTGTTGTTTTTCCTATAATAAAGAGACTATCAAGTCTAAGATTGTTCAGTACTACAGCATAAACTGAAGTCCATAGTGATTTCATGAAGAAATACTAGAAAACCATTTATGTGTTGCTGGGATTCAAATATATTTAGTGATATTAAATAGTGTACCAAATTTTCTCATTGGCATATTTTTCTACCTAATAAAATATAGATTTTTTCCTTGAGACAAAAAACTAATTTATCACAAAAATAACCTTCATAAAAAAGTAACCAAACGGCAACATATTTATTTATCTTAAATTAACACTCATGAAAAAACAATTGCCACCAAGTTTTTAGAAATTCATTGAAATCAGCCACAGTGCAGTTTATTTTTTTATTTTTTATTTATTTATTTTTGGCTGTGTTGGGTCTTTGTTTCTGTGCGAGGGCTTTCTCCAGTTGCGGCGAGCCGGGGCCACTCTTCATTGCGGTGCGCAGGCCTCTCACTGTCACGGCCTCTCCCGTTGCGGAGCACAGCCTCCAGACGCTCAGGCTCAGCAGTTGTGGCTCACGGGCTTAGTTGCTCCGTGGCATGTGGGATCTTCCCAGACCAGGGCTCGAACCCGTGTCCTCTGCATTGGCAGGCGGATTCTTAACCACTGTGCCACCAGGGAAGCTCCACAGTGCAGTTTTGATGAGCAAGAATGAGCATGTGTAGGAGAAAAAGTGATCAAAGAATATTTTAAGGCACATAATATTGTAGTAAGAGGATGACTGTGAACCTTTCAATTGGAAATTTTGAGAAGCCAGAGAAAGGCAAAATGTCATCAGGCCCTTAGTACCTATATCATGTATTTCAAAATGTTATGTAAGGTCAGTTCTGCCTGCTAATCCTCCATTGCTAATATATGGAAACCATTAAAAAGTAGAACATGAATTTACCATATTTATAGACCCCAGTGTAAATAACTTCTACTTCTGAACCTTAGCTCAAACTCCAGTAATGTTGAATCATCTACTCCTGCTGATGTAGTCCTTTGTTTGTATCCAACGTGTACACTTAAACAATAGACTAATTTGTTGAAACATCATTTTATTTCTGTCAAAGGAAATGAAGAACAGAAATCAACATTTTCTTTCTTAATATTTTAATTCAAGAAAATTTTTTCTGCTTCCTGATTTGTGAACTATTCCTGGTTAGTGAGGGTTTTAAAAAGAAAAGTCCTGTAATGGATTTGGCCATTTGACCTTCAATCAGGCAGCTTTATTTTCAGATAAGTCTTCTTAAAATATAAGAATTTCTCTAAACAAGCATTTTTTGATTGAATATTTTATAATGTACCACCAGTTCCTATATTAGGATATAATTATAACTCCTTTTTGAACTTGTTAAGTTTCCTCATATTTGGATAAGACCTCTAGATTTTCAGATCTAAATGTCCTGTTATGAACAAAAGAATAAACAAATTTCTTTGTAATTGTATGCTATTAAAAATGTACAAATCAGCCTCAAGGCAGCATTAGGAACTGCAAGAGTCCTTCTTAATGCTATAGATAGAAGAGTTGTCAAATAGTATTTCCAATTGCTCTACTCCCATTTTTTCTGAAGAAACCTGAGCCAGAATGTTATCCTTACTGGGCCACTGAAATGGCTCTGTCAAGTATGCAAGTGACTTATATTGCAATAACCATTAGTCATGTCTTAGTCCTAATCTTATTTGAGTGGTCACTGTCCAAATGCTTACTCTTATTGACAATTTCCTTGGAAATCTGATAAGAATTATAAACTTAACCTATCTAAAACTTAAATTTTGAACGTTTCCCCAAACCTCCTTTTTCTTCAGATATTCTTACAAATCAGACAATGGCAACACTATTCCTCTAATCCCTCTCATGCAAAAATTCTTGGGAGTCAGTCTTTCTCTTTCTTGACACAGCTGTTCATCAAAAATTCTCTTGTCACTATTTTAAAATATATGCATAATTTTATCACATCTTATCCCCTCCAGGGTTATTCTCTAGTGCAAACCATCTATGTCCCTTGCCTAGATTATTGTAAGTGCGTTAAAAAGTTCTCCCACTTCTGTCACTGCCAAATTCCTGCATGACTTGCTACCTTTCTTTAGTTCTTTGCTCAAAATTTATCCTGATCATGTCTTTCCTGGTAACTTTATTTAAAAATTCATCAAGGTACTCCATATCAGACAAATATACACAGATAACACTTTCTTTTTTTAATTTAATTTTTATTTCATATTGAGGTATAGTTGATTTACAATGTTGGGATAGTTTCAGGTGTACAGCATAGTGGTTCAGTTATATAGCACTTTCTATCACTTTTATCAGCATTGTTTCCCATAATACTAATTAGAATCAACAGACAGAGGATGAGAGATCTGTTGCACACCTGCCTGCAAAGGAGGAGGGATAAGATCCCAAATTCTATATTAATTGTTGTCTGCTACTAAATATGATATTTGGTACCAAATAAAATATTGGTTTAATTTTTGGATCACTGCATACATGGAACAACCCAACAGAGCCTCATCCACATCTAACCATATTTAAATGAAAAGTACCTGGACTTTGAGACTAAACTTTGTATTGTAATGAGAAGAGACTAGTATGGTTTGGGGGAAAACTGAATGTGTTTCACATGTGAGATGAACATAAATAAATAATTTGTAACATGAGAGTGGACTGTGTTCCATTAGAGATGACTAGAAATTCTTTGCTTCTTCCTCATTGAAATGTGGGGCCTATTTTCCCTTCCCTTGAATCTGGCTTTGCCCACTGTTGTTTTTTTTCTTTTTTTGGTATGCAGACCCCTCACTGTTGTGGCCTCTCCCGTTGCGGAGCACAGGCTCCAGACGCGCAGGCCCAGTGGCCGTGGCTCACGGGCCCAGCCGCTCCGCGGCATGTGGGATCCTCCCGGACTGGGGCGTGAACCCATGTCCCCTGCATCGGCAGGCGGACTCTCAACCACTGCACCACCAGGGAAGCCCCCCACTGATTTATTTTAACAAAATAAGAAGCACAATGTTTAAATGATGAGATAGGGCCTTAAGTGTTCTGTAGGTTCTGTCTTTGACATTTGAAACTCTTCTTTTTAGCTCAAACACTAATGCTACAAGGAACTCTAAGCATCCATATGCAAAGGCTGTTGTGGAGCAGAACTGAGGCTCGTGGCCTCCAGGCCCATGTGAGGTCCTAGCTAGCAGTCTGTGAATAAAGATATTTTGGAATGTTTAGCCATGCTAGTCCTTCAACTAACACCAGATAAAACAAAAGGACTGTCAAGTCAACCCACAGGAATACAAGCTATAATAAATTGCTCCTATTTTAAGGCACTTTTTGAAATTAATATTTAACACACAGCAATACATGACCAGAAAAAAAGAAAAAAAATGTTACTTCAGAAACTCTTGCCTCCTTCTAATTTGTTGCTCTGCTCTCTTCCATAAACATGGTGTACTTTTAAGGATTCTCTATACCCTATTAGGAGATGAGGAATAGAAATATGGAAAATCATAAGGGAGATATTTTAAGAATCACACACAAATGTAACATATCTCTTTTGCCCATATATCATTGGCCAGAAATTGGTTAATAAGGCCACATTCAACTTACTAAGAATCTCAGAAATTTAGTCTAGCAGTGCACCTGAAGAAGAGAATAAACACTAACACTTTCCACAATAAGATAGGAACACAAACACTATACTACTTTTTTTCCATAATATAGGAAGCAAAAGGATCTGTAAAGTATGATGGTATAGATATCAAAGTAGGAGGTTTAGGAAAAGGATTATTAATTTGAAATAAATCTTTGGTATAATGAATGAGAACTAACTTTGGAGGCTTTTCTGGAATTCAGTTGTGATTGTAGATCATAATTTTATAATGGCACCAATATGAGCAGTTCTCTCAATCAATATTCTATGCAAGTCATGGGCAATTTAAGAAAAAGTAAGATTATGTCATTGAAGTAAAGTTGAGTTTTTGGAAAATTATGTGCAATATTCAAGGAACAATGAGAGAACTGCATCAGCTAGAGAGTTGGCAGATCTTGTCTATGATGACCTGTCATAGAAAAGTTAATGAAGACAGGGACCCAGAGACTAGTAACATGGAATAACAAAGTTGTGAAACTACCAGTGAGGTAAAATATACCCAGTGGGATTAGTCAAGTGGAAAAAAGTCAAAGAGATAAGTATTTGAGGCCACAAAATTAATGATTTTAGAAGTAGTAAAATTATAGATGATGACAAGTTCTTCCAACTATCTGTATCAATAGGTGAGTGAATGGGACTGAAGTGGAGTGCAGAGAAAGATTATATATACATAGTTTAAGACTGTATAGGTCATAGCTATACATATTGAAATAATTCAAGTTTATTTCAAAGCTTGGATAAAAATTTTCATTACATATATCAATAGAATGTCAAATTTTAACAGAGGTAGGAAAGGGTGAGAATAAAAGTACATCTTTTTAATGATGTGAAATAGTGATTAAGAAACAGATAATATGAGCCTCAAAAGAAGAAATTGTTTATCTTTAAGTGGATCAGTGAGGATCTATGAATTATAGTGGAAAATCAGAGAATGGTGACCTAATAAAAAATGTCCACTTCCAAAGCCTGAAAAAAATGCAGCTGTGGAATTGAAAATTATATGTGTGTTTCTGCATTGTTAGGGATTTCTGAAAGATACATACTGAGTCTCGGGACCAGAACTAAAAGAATAAGCTGTGGAATGAACTTTATTGACTGATTAAGCAGAAAGAAAACTCTACAGAGATTTACCTCTCAGAGATATATTTTACATTTCAAAGGGAATAGGGCTTACACTCAAGACTTACCTTTACCCTGGAAATATTTTTTTACATTCTAAATTAGAGCAAGAACTTGGGATTCTTCCTTTGGTTGAAAGCTTTTTCTTCTTTCTTTCAGGAGGGGAGGGAGGAGTATGTATATAGGCAGGTAACATTCTATTCCTTTGGTCCTCATTTATACTAAAGACCCTAATATGTGTATGATAGCATATGGTTCTTAGCATATTGCCTCTGGAACAAGAACTGAGGTAAAGGAAAGATGGCACAATTTTTATGTAAGTATTAATAATTCAAACTGTCCAATACAGAAACTTCATGTGTGCATTCAGGATAATATTAACAAAGTAGATATTAAAAATCTATAGCACTATAGCAGGGGAATGCCAGGTTTTACTTAGGACCTGTAGGACATTGGGAGAACAATATAAAGGTAAAGATATACAAGAACTTAACAATGGAATAAGGACTCTGAAGGTCAGTGTAAAATTTTTGGATAAGGATAGAAGAAACACAAAAGAGTATGGGAGTGAGACTGTAAGACGGAATAAATGATCTTGGGGGTTTTAAATGTAGATGGTTACTGAAAGTGCCCCAGATGTGAGATGTCATCAAATAAGCTATATTCAAATTTTCAACAGGAACTGATATATAAAGTTTCCATGATATAAACAATCATAGCAAACTGAATATTATTGAGAAATTACTGTGCCCTTAAATATGTTTCAGACAGTTGTACAAAGAGTTTCCTTTCTGTCTGAATCCTGACCTTGTAGTGAAAACAAGCACAAATTTCTAGGGTGGACACAAGTCAGAATTGGTCTTGCCTACACTTGTCTATAATTCAAAGGAAATCCTAGCCAGAGAAAATGAGATTGATGTTCAAGATTGGATGATCAGATTTTGCCATAGTGAAGAAGGGTGAGAGCAATAATCTAGACAGGAAACCTGATGGATAAAGACATGTCTTGTTTTACTATGTACATAACTCAGAGAACCTAATTTCTATTATATACACAGGAAAGAATTTCAGAGCCACAACACATGAGTTATTTTCAGAAAATTATCTTTCTGAAGAGAGATTTCTTCATGTGATTTTCACTTAACCAGAACACCAAATCCCTCTACTCAGGCAATAAAGTAAGTACATACTAATCTCAAATCACAGAAAGCTGAAGAAAATTGTTTCTTCAACCTTGGTTCTGTCTGCATTATGATCATTGAGAAATATGAGTGGATTCTTTAAAAATGAACAAAAAGTACATTTTATTAAAAAAATTTTTTCTAATTGTCTACAAATTTGTCATAAGGATTAATGATCTAAATTGCTGAGGTACTTATAACGATGTGTGATCCAATGTCAGTGGTATTAAGTGTTTGTTGAGTGAATACAGTGTGAGAAGACTTTTACATTTCATCTGAAATACAAAGAAGCAGCTATTTAGTTCACAACCTGTGGTTTGGGAAGGAAGCATTCTTAAGGTTATTTGGAATTCTGAGTTTTCTATGACAGCAATTGTGTGTGTGTGTGTATATGTTTGCATGTGTGTTTTTTTGTTCCTTCAGACTTGATTTTTCCACATGAATTTTTCTAGATTTTTAGTTTAATACCAAAATCTTGTCTCATTATTAAAAATAATATATCAGAGAATGCCTTCATATTTCTGGGATTCCTACCTGAATTCAATGGTCACAAACCATTAGCATCTATGATAAATTTTATATACTATCATTTTAAAATACCTGGAATCTATATCAATACCCTGTTATACATATTTGAGAGGTTTCTATTAAGAATTGTTTTAAATTTTCAATTGGTTATACACATACTATTTATTTTGAAGAAACAAAGGGAACCTGTTTAGGATGTTTTGCATATTTTGGGCTAATTAAATGAAGAAGTCAAAATTTAAACTAACTTTAGCTTTTTCCTGGTGAAGAGATGTTACTTTTATTAATTAAATTTAGTAAATGTCAGTTTGGGTTTTAAATATGAGTTTCAAATAAAGGTAACTGATGTTTCTTAGGTGGGAAAAAAGAAGCCTTTATTAAACTTTATATGTCCTTTATATGTCCTTCAACAACAAGCATTATGTCAGTAAGAAACCCAATGAGTCAATTTTCAGGGTAGTCCATCATGGTTTAACTCCATAATTTTCATTATGGCTAATTGGCATCAGACAGTTAAACTTGCTATACTACAATAAAAATGAGACAAATACTTATCAAGCTGTGCATATACTTCAAATACGTTTAATATCTTATTGCTATACTTACATTTTACTCACCAGGACAAGCTTCACTGAATTTGCAGTTCTCTAAACAGGAAGAAGAAAATCACTTTGAACTTTCTACTTGGAGCAATAAATACCAGCAGAGGAAAATAGGCTGTGTGGACAAATGACTTGTTGTCTTTGCTTATTAGTCACCCACACATAAATGCAGTATTATTTTTCTATTGCTGTGTAACAAATTATCATAAACTTAACAGTTTAGGAATGCACAATTATCTTGTTTTCCATGGTTTAGAAGTCCAGGAATGACTTTACTAAGTCTTCCACCCGGGGTCTCACAAAGCAGAAATTAAGGTTTCAGGACCTGGAAGGGTGCAGACAGCTTCCATCACTAGGAATTCCACCAGCAGGCCACAGGGTCTGCCCAAGTTTTCCCAGGAGGATGTGGAGAGCTTCCTTGACTAGGAAATCAATCAGTGGGTGCCAGTAACTTTCCTGCTGTTCTGGGAGGGCTCAGAGAGATTCCCCACTAGGAATTCTGCTAGCAGAGCACAAGACTCACCCCCACTATCCCAGGAGGGCACATAAATCTGCCAGTGGGTGCCAGTACCCACCCCACTGTCTCAGGAGGTGGCAGAGAGCTCTACCCATTAGGAAATCTGCCCAGAAAAGGGGATGAAACCACAGCTGACCCCCCAGGGGTTGGGTGACTCAGGAATAAAAGAGCTGGAATCTCTCCTTGCAGCTGCGCAAACTACAGAGTCACACCTCCATTGACAGCTTCCTAAATTTAGCACCTGCAAAACATCTGAAGGGACAAAAAGTACTCCTGTATCTGGGACGGGTCTGGCTTTAACAGCTGTGGGATTTGTGAGCATGTACACTTGAGGGTTCGGAGAAGACAAAGTCTGAGCTGCCTCCATAGCACTCACAGTGGGTCCAGGTGCATGATGACTGCAGTCCTGGGACCTGACCTCAGTAGATCTACAATGGTGCCCTGGTGAAAACAACATTTAAGAGTCACCAGAGCCAATTACCAGCATAGCCACAGTTAAGGTGGGAATGGGAGCAGTGCCAAAAACAGTGTACTTTGTGAGCCAACACAACAGGCAAAAGGGACACAGCAGAGAATATTCAAAGGTGAACACCTCGAGAGGAGGAATACTCAGTGTCTTCTCTACCAATGGGAGTCCCCAATCCTGCCTACCTTGCACCACAGATCAGAAACAGAACTCAGAAACAGATCTGGGCACCTCTACTCCAAAAACTAGGGAACAGACCCTCTCTCTGACAGGGATGTGACAACCACAGAGCAAAGGGGAGGTCCTGCTCAATATCTAGGGCAAGCTCTGGTCACCACAACAAAAATCAAACTCCCTAAGGAGGGCATAACAGCACTAGCCTCTGGACCAAACTCACCCACCAAGGGGCAGATACCAGAAACAAGAAAAACTATGATCCTGTAGCCTGCAGAAAGGAGACCACAAATGCAGTAATTCTGACAAAAATGAGAAGACAGAAATATGTTGCAGAAGAAGGAGCAAGATAAAAACCTACAGGAACAACTAAAGGAAGAAGAGATTGGCAATCTACCTGAAAAAGAATTCAGGGTAATGATAGTAAAGATGATCCAAGATCTCAGAAAAAAAATGGAGGCATGGATTGGGAAGATACAGGAAAAGTTTACCAAAGAACTAGAAGACCTAAGGAACAGAGATGAACAATACAATAACAGAAATGAAAAATACACTAGAAGGAATCAATAGAAGAATAACTGAAGCAGAAGAACGAATAAGTGATGTGGAAGACAGAATGGTGGAAATCTCTGCCACAGAACAGAATAAAGAATGAAAAGAAATGAGGACAGTCTCAGAGAACTCTGGGACAACATTAAATGCACCACATTTAAATTATGGGGGGCCCAGAAGAAGAAGAAAGAGAGAAAGTATCTGAGAAAATATTTTTAAGAGATTATAGTTGAAAAAAAAAAAAGTCTCTAACATGGGAAAGGAAATAGTCCCCCAAATCCAGGAAGTGCAGATAGTCCAAAACAGGATAAACCCAAGGAGGAACATGCTGAGACACATATTAATCAAACTAACAAAAATTAAATACAAAGAAAAAATATTAAAAGAAACAAGGGAGAAGCAACAAATAACATACAAGGGAATACCCATAAAGTTATCAGTCGATTTTCCAGCAAAAACTCTGCAGGGCAGAAGAGAGTGGCATGATAAATTTAAAGTGATTAAAGGGCAAAACCTACAACCAAGAATACTCTACCCAGCAAGGAACATTAAGACTCAACAGAGAAATCAAAAGCTTTACAGACAAGTAAAAGCTAAAAGAATTCAGCACCACAAAACCAGCTTTACAACAATTGCTAAAGGAAATTCTCTAGGCAGGAAACATAAAAGAATAGAATGAAAGAGGAGGGGGAAGAAAAAAGACTTACAAAAAAAACCCAGAACAATTAAGAATATGGCAATAGGAACATACATATTGATAATTACCTTAAATGTAAATAGATTAAATGCTCCAGCCAAAAGACATAGACTGGATGAATGGATACAAAAAAAAGACCTGTATATATGCTGTCTACAAGAGACCCACTTCACACCTAGGGACACATACAGATTAAAAATGAGGGGATGGAAAAAGATATTCCATGAAAATGGAAATCAAAAGAAAGCTGGAGTAGCAATACTCATATCAGACAAAATAGACTTTAAAATAAAGACTGTCAGAAGAGACAAGGAATGACACTACATAATGATCAAAGGATCAATTCAAGAAGAAGACATAATTTTAAAGATATATGGACTCAACATAGGAGAACCTCAATGTATAATGCAAATGGTAACAGCCATACAAGGGGAAATCAACAGTAACCGAATAATAGTGGGGGACTTTAACACCCACATACACCAATGGACAGTTCATCCAGACAGAAAGTTAATATGGAAACACAAGCCTCAAATGACACATTAGGGGCTTCCCTGGTGGTGCAGTGGTTGAGAGTCCGCCTGCTGATGCAGGGTACACGGGTTCGTGCCCCAGTCCGGGAAGATCCCACATGCCGCAGAGCAGCTAGGCCCATGAGCCATGGCTGCTGAGCCTGTGCGTCCAAAGCCTGTGCTCCACAACAGGAGAGGCCACAACAGTGAGAGACCCGTGTACCACAAAAAAAAAAAAAAAAAAAAGACACATTAGACCAGAGAGACTTAATTGATATTTATAAGACATTCCATCTTAAAGCAGCAGAATACACTTTCTTCTCAATTGCACATGGAACATTATCCAGGATAGAACATATCTTGGGTCACAAATCAAGGCTCAGTAACCTTAAGAAAATTGAAATCATATCAATCGTCTTTTTCCATCACAACACTATGAGATTAGAAATCAAACACAGGACACACTGTAAAAGACACAAAGATATGAAGGCTAAACAATATGTTACTAAATAACCAATGGATCCCTGAAGAAATCAAAGAGGAAATCAAAAAAATACCTAGAGACAACTGACAATGAAAACATGACAATCCACAACCTATAGGATGCAGAAAAAGCAGTTCTCAGTGGGAAGTTTACACCAAACAATCTTACCTCAAGAAACAATAAAAATCTCAAATAAACAACTGAACCTTACACCAAAAGCAACTAGAGAAAGAAGAACAGACAAAACCTAAAGTCAGTAGTAGGAAAGAAATCATAAATATCAGAGCAGAAATAAATGAAATAGAAATGAAGAGAACAATAACAAAGACCAATGAAACTAAAAACATGTTCTTTGAAAAGATAAACAAAATTGATAAACCTTTAGCTGGATCCTTCAAGAAAAAAAGGGAGAATACTTAAATCAATAAAATTAGATAGAAAAAGGGGAAGTTACAATGGACACAATAGAAACACAAAGGATCATAAGAGACTACTACAAGCAACTATATGCCAATGAAATAGACAACCTGGAAGAAATGGACAAATTCTTAGAAAGGTACAACCTTCCAGTCTGAACGAGGAAAAAATAGAAAATATGAACAGACCAATCACAAGTAATGAAATTGAAACTGTGATTAAAAATCTTGCAACAAGCAAAAGTCCAGGGCCAAATGACTTCACAGGTGAATTCTATCAAGGATTTAGTTCTTTCTGAAACTATTCCAAACAATTGCAGAGGAAGTAACACTCTCAGCTCATTCTATGAGACCACCATCACCCTGATACCAAATCCAGACAAAGATATCACACACAAAATAATTACAGACTAATATCACTGATGAACATAGATGCAAAAATTCTCAACAAAATACTAGCAAACAGAATCCAACAATGTTAAAATGATCATGCACCATGATCAAGTGGGATTTATCCCAGGGATGCAAGGATTCTTCAATATATGCAAATCAATCCATGTGATACACCCTATTAACAAATTAAAGAATAAAATCCATATAATCATCTCAATAGATGCAGAAAAAGCTTCTGACAAAATTCAACACACATTTATGATAAAAACTCTCCAAAAGTGGGCATACAGGTAACCTACCTCAACATAATAATGGTCGTAAATGACAAAATCATAGCAAAGAACATTCTCAATGGTGAAAAACTGAAAGCACTTCCTCTAAGATCAGGAAGAAGACAAGGATGTCCACATTCACCACTATTATTCAACATAGTTTTGGAAGTCCGAGCCATGGCAATAAGGGGAAAAAAAAGAAATAATAGGAATCCAACTTGGAAAAGAAAAATAAAACTGTCACTGTTTGCAGATGATATGATAGTATATATAGAAAATCCTAAAGATGCCACTAGAAAATTACTAGAGCTCATCAGTGTATTTGGTAAAGCTGTAGGATACAAAATTAATACACAGAAATCTCTTTCATTCTTATACACTAACAACAAAAGATCAGAAAGAGAAATTAAGGAAACAATCCTCTTTACCATCACAATAAAAAGAATAAAATACCTAGGAATAACCCTACCTAAGGAGGCAAAAGACCTGTACTCAGAAAACTATAAAATACTGATGAAAGAAATAAAAGATGACATAAACAGATGGAGAGATATACCATGTTCTTGGATTGGAGGAATCAATATTGTGAAAATGACTATTCTACCCAAAACAATCTACAGATTGAATGCAATCCCTATCAAATTACCAATGGTATTTTCACAGAAATAAGAGAAAAATTTTAGTTTGTATGAAAGCACAAGAGACCCCAAATAGCCAAAGCACTCTTGAGAATAAAAACAGAGCTTGAGGAATCAAGTTCTCTGACCTCAGACTATACTACAAAGATACAGTAACCAAACAGTATGGTACTGTTACAAAAACAAAAATATAGGTCAATGAAACAGGACAGAAAGTCCAGAGATAAACCACACACCTATGGTCACCTAATCTATGACAAAGGAAGCAAGAATATACAATGGAGAAAAGACAGTCTCTTCAATAAGTGGTGCTGGGAAAACTGGACAGCTACATGAAAAAGAATGAAAATAGAACACTCCCTAAAAATAAGCTCAAAATGTATTAAAGACCTAAATGTAAGGCTGGACACTATAAAACTCTTAGAAGAGAACAGAAGCAGAACACTCTGACATAAATCACAGCAAGATCTTTTTTGATCTACCTCCTATAGTAAAGAAAATAAAACCAAAAATGAACAAATGGGATACTATTAAACTTAAAAGCTTCTGCACAGCAAAGGAATCCATAAATAAAACAAAAAGACAACCCTTATAAAGGGCGAAAATATTTGCAAACAAAGTGACCAACAATGGATGAATCTCTAAAATATACAAACAGCTCATGCAGCTCAATATCAAAAAAAACGAAAACAAACAACCCAATCAAAAATGGGCAGAAGATCTAAATACACATTTCTCCAAAGAAGACATACAGATGGCAAAGAGGTATATGAAAAGCTGCTCAATATCACTAATTATTAGAGACATGCAAATCGAAACTCCAGTGAGGTATCACCTCACACGGGCAGAATGGCCATCATTAAAAAATCTAGAAACAATGTATGCTGGAGAGGGTGTGGAAAAAGGGAACCCCCTTACACTTTTGTGGCAATGTAAATTGGTACAGCCGTTATGGAGAACTGTATGGAGATTCCTTAAATAAATAAAAATAGAACTACCATATAATCCAGCAATCCCACTTCTGGGCATATATCCAGAGAAAACCATAATTCAAAAAGATACATGTACCCCAATGTTCATTGCTCCACTACTTATAGTAACCAGGACATGGAAGCAACATAAATATCCAGCAATGGAGGAACTAATAAAGAAGATGTGGTACATATATACCATGGACTCTACTCAGTCAT
Organism: Grampus griseus; assembly: GCF_964374135.1. Lineage (NCBI taxonomy): Eukaryota > Metazoa > Chordata > Mammalia > Artiodactyla > Delphinidae > Grampus > Grampus griseus. The sequence goes on along the minus strand of NC_139012.1, from coordinate 37,337,123 downwards.
ATAAAAGAATGAAATAATGCTAGTTGCAGTGGCATGGATGGACCTAGTGATACAAATATCATATGGTATCACTTATATGTGGAATCTAAAAGAAATGGTACAAAGGAATCTATTTACACAACAGAAATACAGCCACAGATGTAGAAAACAAACTTATGGTTACCAAAGGAGAGAGTGGGGTGAGGGATAAACTGGGTGATTGGGATTGACATATACACACTATTATATATAAAATCCATAACCAGTAAGAACCTACTGTATAGCACAGGGAACTCTACTTAATACTCTGTAATGACATATATGGGAATAGAATCTAAAAATGAGTGGATTTATGTACATGTATAACTGATTAATTTTGCTGTACAGCAGAATCTAACACAACATTGTAAATCAATTATAATCAAATAAAAATTAATTTTAAAAATATATGTATCAGCTTCCTTCATTTTTCTTACCTATAAAATTAAGGTAAGAGACTGAAATGTTTTTTTCCAGATTTGTGTCCATCAACATATTAATAGATATTACCTTCACAAAGTGTTCTGTGGTCAAATAAATTTTGTGAATTATTATTTAAATCAAGTTAAACACATTTCCTTTCAAGTTTTTTTAAATTATAATTGCACTGTGAATAAGGTTGCCCAATTTAGCAAAATAAAAATACAGAATATTCAGTTAATTTCAAATAAACAATGAGTAATTATGTGTCCTATTGTAAGTCTTGTACAATATTAAGGATGTTCTTTTACTAAAATTTTCTTCTTTATCTGAAATTCAAATTTAGTTGGGCATATTTTATCTGTGAACAATGAAAGTTAACTGGGCATATTTCATCTGGCAACCCTAATGTGAATATCCACTGCAGTGATGTAATTTTCCTAATCAGAAGCTTGTTTTTGCAGAATATTTGATGAGGATGAGTTTCAGAGCACCTCTAGTTTGGAAATAGCTGTAATCATCATTAACTTATCAGCTGAAAAGATTTTGAATGGAAGTTAATTCAAGAAAAGAAAAAAATAATATTAACAGCTAATATTTATACAGTTCATACTGAGGAGAAGAAACATATGGATTTCATCACTAACTCCATGAAATAACTGTTATACTTCTTATTTTTTTAATTGCACTTTGGTGCCTCAGGATGCTGAATAAATCTCTCAAGATTTCACAGTTTGTAAGTGGTGAGGCTGAGATTTGAACATTAACTCTTTTGACAGAGTCCAGAGTCCTACCACTACCATCACTTGACCACTACCATATGCTTTCTTTTTATTGTATATTTCAATAATTATATAAATATTTTCAAATATAACTGAGTAGACTATTTTTTATAGAGAGAATTATTACTGTTTTGATTTTAGATTTGAGAGTTTTTTTGTTAGGTTTTCAAGACTGAATTTATAAGAAACATAATTGTGTTTTGTTAGCAAATCTCGGCAGCAATCATCATGTGAATGTGCATTGATAAAGCATTAAGAAAATAACCAATTAATATTTTCTCTAACAATGGGAAAAGAAAAATTACAAATCATCCTAAAATTGTGTTACTTTTAAAAATTAAGCAATCTTTGCCTTTATAGCACTTTACATGGATATTTATTTAAAGTTGTAAAATACAGAGGTAATAAAAAGGTTCATGCATGTACTTTGTGTTGTAAAATTGATGTTGAGTTGTAAAACTGGAATACATGAATTTGGGGTTGGGAGCCCTTTAATTCTAATTTCTTATTTTTTTTTATGGTAACAGAAATATATGGTGCTATTATTATACATAATTTTTTGCAAGAAGAAATTGCAAATATACCTTTTAAATTTATTGTCAATTAGCCATTTCAAACTGTTTTACAGAAAGGAAAGAACAAATGTTGACTTGCTGTATCCCCGAAGTTTGGATGCCTAGGTCTGGGTCATCACTTACCAGATGCAATTGGACTCAGAGACATTGCTACAGACATTTTGTAGATATAGGGATATAATGGTGGATGTGACGAGCATAATAAAGAGGTCTGCAGGCTACTTCTTAAATTACAAGAAATGAGAAGCCAGGAATAGTTAGCATTACTGAAATAGGACTTTTTATAGCTGGATTGTCCTTAAGCCTGAACACACTGTGCATCTATGGTCAAATTAACATTGGTATCTAGTCATTGCAGAGAATTTTAATTAATATAAATTCAAAAACTGTGGGAAAACTAACCAGGCTGATTTTTTTCCTTAATGATATTAAGGAACTGAAGGGAGAAATAGACTATAATAATGCTGGTATTTTTTTTCACACATTCCCATTGACAGAACTTTTAGTAGAAATAAGGTTGGTATTTTAATCAAGGAAGTAAATATTTAAAAATTAAATAATTTATGCTTTTTGTATGGTATAATTTACATGATTTATTGAATGTCAGGAAGAGTTAGAATGAAATGCTCTGTTTAATAAAGAATAAACATAAATAAATGGATGATTCTAGATTTTTTAAATGCTTTTAAACTACAGAGCACAAGTATGACTTAAAGTCACCATAAAATTACACATATCAACAGTATATCAATAATCCAAATAAATAAATAAATATATATATATATTCACAAGTGACTTGGTAATATGATAGTAAAATTATTACATGAATACCATATAAATAATAGATCATATGCACCTAAATAAGCAGGTATATAAATTATGTGTAGCAAATAGCAAGTCCTAAATAAGCCACCTATAATCCTTCCTGTAAGTCTAGATCCCATTCCTAAAAATAACATATACTACTTGAATTATTTTCCTAATTTCCTTTTCCTCAATAATATTAATAATCATGATAATAATATATAAGTAACCATATTTTGATGGTGTTTTCTTTTTTTTTAAACATCTTTATTGGGGTATAATTGTTTTACAATGGTGTGTTAGTTTCTGCTTTATTGATGGTGTTTTATTTAGTTACATTTCCCCCCCATGGAGTGTTTGGAAGGTAGTTTGAGAAAATTGTGAATGGTCAAAAGAAGGTACCAGCACTGTATAATTAGTAGTGCAATTTAATCTAGAAAATTGACATGGCTAGATGGTTCACATATCACAAAAGAAACTTTGAAAAGGATCATATTATTGGGATGAGCTTGTGTCAAATTATAAATGAAGAAAATATGCAAAAAATAAGTGTTGCTTGATTTTTTTCCCCACATACTGCAGAATCAAAGAAATAAATAATAGTTCAATTTGGTAATGGTCCTCCTGTTGACAAAGGATGAACTGTTTATATCATTAGGTCTTAGCTGTATTTCTGCAGTTAACATAAAATAGCTGTATTTCTGCAGTTAGCATAAAACCCTTTACAATAGCATAAATAAGTTAAACATTTATTTATCTAATGCTTGGATAAGTTTTGGGTAGTAAGGCAGTAGGAAATTTTGGGATATGCTGCCCAGGATTCAAGTGGATAAGCACAAGAACAACTTTTTTCATCTTCCTGGTTAACTTTTGTCTTTCAAACCATAGAGAGAAGACAGCCATTGTAACTCCAACTTTGGGTCTGAGTTCAAGGCACAAAAAAAGGAAAAAGGAGAAATAAAAGGGAAAGGCATTCTCTCCTAATAAAAATATACCTTTTATTATTATTTTTTAAAAATTTAAGAAAGCCCTATCCAAGGACTTTATTTCACCTTTTCATCATTGGCTAGATTTGTTTTAAATGATCACCACATAAGCATGGAATGTGGAAAGGCAGATATATTAGTTTTTCAGGCATAATGGTAAGAAAAAAATGAAAAGAGGGAGAAATGTAAACGTTTCTTTAAAGTAACAAATTCATACCATCTTCCAAACAGATACTGTCAGAATTACATTAAACTCATCCTTTTCTGTCACTACTGTCATTTAATACCATTTAAAGGTAAACATTGCCTATAGATTTGCTTTTTCTCATTTTAGACAGAATAATAGAAGATAAATGTATCAAGGATTTCTTTTTTGTTTTCTACATTTTCAGAGCCATCATTATTAACCTTCTCCTTGGATGAGAAGAGAGACAATAGTTCTTAGCTAAAATGATGAAAATGGTGGTAACTTAAGGGAGTTATGGTATGTATGTGTGTGCATGTGTGTACTTGTAGGATTTTAAATTATTGTTTTCCTGAAAAAAAGCCTGGTCAATGAAAATTTGTTATGAGATAAAATTTGCTACTGGCTGCTTATACAACTTGTACATCTTATTATTTGTTTCCAATTAAAAGTGTATGCACATAGAATCCAGAGTTTGTATTAAAAATATTAAGGTTTCATCATTCAAGTGAGTCTACATTGAGCTTTTTTACATATATATAAGAAATCAAATACTCCTTTTCAAGTAGTTTGAATTTCTTGAACTTGGCTTTATAATTTATAGATGAAAGAGAATCCTTCGCCTATTCCCCTATTTGATTTTTTTGGGGGAAATGTGTTTGCTTACAGACTCTGGGCTATATTTCATCCTTAATGAAATCAATAGTCTTGTGCAGAGATGAAGGATGGGCTGAGCCCTACCTACATATTTAAGTTGTGAACATTTTTTTTTTTTTTTTGCATAGACCTGTGATCACTGTAGCCACCTGGTATGTAAAAGATTTCCATGCAAGTTCTTAAACATGATTCTTTTTCATCCTGCTGAGACATTTCCTGAATATTAGCAGAAATAACTCACTTGCTCACTTGTAATAGAAATGTCAAGGTAAGTACTGTCAAGAAAAAGAGTGATGTTAGCACTGTTCCAATTGCTTTGAAACTGCCTCTCAAAATATGTGCAATTGACCAAAAAGAGGCAAATATCTTCATTATTCTATAGACTTAGAATTAATGTTAACTCAAGACTGAATTCAATTAGAAATATCTGGTATTCATCTCTTTATCATATTTATTCAAGGGGTGACTGGCCAACATTTTCTTTGATAGGTCAAAGTAAGGTATGTTTTTAGTTACCCATATTGTGTATTTAAGAACAGAGAAAGTGCACTGGATATTTACTGAGCAAAGAAGTATTTGGCTATGGGTTCAACTTTAAAAGATAAGAACTATCCTGCCAACACCCTTTGATGATGGTATTATGGATTGGGTTCCAGGAGCATTGTATTTGAATCTCTTTCAGGCAAAAAAATTTTACACTTGCACAATAAGAGAGTAAATAAAGATTTTCTTCTAGATTAAAAATAAATAATTGCTCACTTATAGCTGGAAAACCAATCACTAAAGAGTGGGGGGTTGGCTAATGTGCCTTTGATTACATTTGAGATTTATTTTATAAAAATAAAGCCCTTTCATTTTTATTTATCAGCACGTAGATAGAGCTCTATAGAAAACAAACAATAATTGACATTTTCAGGAAAAGATTATAAGGAAACTTCAAGATCTTTGTTAAAAGAGTAGTTAGATTTCTGACTGGCCAAATGTTATGCACACTTCAAAAACAAGTTGAAATTTAATTTCATTTCATATTGTAATTCAAAAGATAGCATTTGATTGCTTCAGAAATTGATCAGACATTAGTTCCTGCTCTTAAAGTCTTGCTGGTAATGCTTATTTCAATCCACTAAATCTTCTTCTTGACTTAAATAGAATATTTCAGTCTAACTGCTCCCTTTGTCATGCTTAATATCTGCATATCTTTTAAATAAAATGACCAGAACTTAAATGAATCTGACTTTACTTTGAGAGCACTACTACCTTCTTTTGCTAGAAGCCCTGTGACTAGGTGTGGATGGGTCAAGTTGGGAGGCACGGCCTCAGGGATCCAGTTCTCTTAAATGCTCCAGTGCAAGTTCTTGCTCTGGCTTTAGCTTATTGAAATAATACTACAGATAGATAGATAGATGATAGAAAATAGATAGATCGATAGATAGATAATCTACTTTGGGGTTTATGCCGTCAGACTATATTATCATCTACTTATGATTTCCTGTTTCAATACTGTATGCTAACACATATATATGGGATCTAAAAAGAGAAAACGTTCTGACGAACCTAGGAGCAGGACAGGAATAAAGACACAGATGTAGAAAATGGACTTGAGGACACGGGGAGGAGGAAGGGTAAGCTGGGAAGAAGTGAGAGAGTGGCACTGACATATATGCAGTACTAAATGTAAAATAGATAGCTAGTGGGAAGCAGCTACACAGCACAGGGAGATCAGCTCGGTGCTTTGTGACAACCTAGAGAGGTGGGTTAGGGAGCGTGGGAGGGAGACGCGCGCGAGAGGGGATATGGGGATATATGTATACGTATAGCTGATTCACTTTGTTATACAGCAGAAACTAACACAACATTGTAAAGCAATTATACTCCAATAAAGATGTTAAAATTTTTTTTCATGTTTTCATATACAGGTTTCTGGGCTGTTTTTTACATTTGTGCAAAACTTTATATACCAAGTGTGAACTAAATTCTCTTCACTCACAGTCACAAAGACAAGCATCATACTCATTCTTTCTTCTTTCTGTATTTTTAGTGAGATGTAGCTCCACCTATCCAAAGCGATTTCCTACAACTTTCTCTGAATTTCTCCTATTAATCTATCACAGACCTTCAAGGCAACTTAAGTGTCATCTCCCTGGTGAAGTTAATTCTTACTAAATGAGGCTTAAATTGGTATCATTTATATTGTTTTACTTCTTTGTATTCTCATCTCTCTCTGTTCACCTCTATTTTAGTATTAATCACTCTACATTGTAATATTTATTTTTTCCTAGTATCATTAATATAACTTGGACTACTTAAGAGCAGGGAATGAACCTTATTCAACCATTTTCCCTCAGATGCAGCAAAATATCTATTCAGTAAATACTTATAGAATGTTAGAGAAAAATAAGCAAATAAATGTTCCAAATGACTGATTAATGTCCTTTTTATTGACAAACTGATAATATATAAACTCTCTATGATAAAATGCAACAAATAGAATATGCACATCTAAAAAAATTAAAATTATTTACTTATTTTCATTGAAAAAATTCTTATTTGTAACACAAAGTATAAGAATTTACAAAACTGTATAGAAACTCAAAAAGTTAACAGGTTTGGCCAGGATACTTCTTCATCCATACAGGAAGATCTGTAATAAGCCTGTTGACTGAAATTTTATTTCCAATTCTTGAAAATTGTCTATAACATTAGCCTCAAAATCCAAATATCCTAAAACACACCTTGTCTCATTTATAAGAAAATGATAAATTAACAAATGAAGAATATAAACTGTATCTACTGATATTTCAGCCTTATCTATTAATAGAGTTACCATTCATTGCCTAAACTTTAAATTTTTCTACTAAAAAAATCATTATATTGTTGTTGTTGTTTTTTAACATCTTTATTGGGATATAATTGCTTTACAATGGTGTGATCGTTTCTGCTTTATAACAAAGTGAATCAGTTATACATATACATATGTTCCCATATCTCTTCCCTCTTGTGTCTCCCTCCCTGCCACCCTCCCTATCCCACCCCTCCAGGCTGTCACAAAGCACCGAGCCAATATCCCTGTGCCATACGGCTGCTTCCCACTAGCTATCTACCTTACGTTTGTTAGTGTAGATATGTCCATGACGCTCTCTCGCCCTGTCACAGCTCACCTGTCCCCCTACACATATCCTCAAGTCCGTTCTCCACTAGGTCTGTGTCTTTATTCTTGTCTTACCCCTAGGTTCTTCATGACATTTTTTTTTCTTAAATTCCATATATATGTGTTAGCATACAGTATTTGTCTTTTTCTTTCTGACTTACTTCACTCTGTATGACAGACTCTAGGTCTATCCACCTCATTACAAATAGCTCAATTTCATTTCTTTTTATGGCTGAGTAATATTCCATTGTATATATGTGCCACATCTTCTTTATCCATTCATCTGATGATGGGCACTTAGGTTGTTTCCATCTCCGGGCTATTGTAAATAGAGCTGCAATGAACATCTTGGTACATGACTCTTTTTGAATTTTGGTTTTCTCAGGGTATATGCCCAGTAGTGGGATTGCTGGGTCATATGATAGTTCTATTTGTAGTTTTTAAAGAACCTCCATACTGTTCTCCATAGTGGCTGAACCAATTCACATTCCCACCAGCAGTTCAAGAGTGTTCCCTTTTCTCCACACCCTCTCCAGCATTTATTGTTTCTAGATTTTTTGATGATGGCCGTTCTAAATGGTGTGAGATGATATCTCATTGTAGTTTTGATTTGCATTTCTTAATGATTAATGATGTTGAGCATTCTTTCATGTATTTGTTGGCAATCTGTATATCTTCTTTGGAGAAATGTCTATTTAGATCTTCTGCCCATTTTTGGATTGGGTTGTTTGTTTTTTTGTTATTGAGCTGCATGAGCTGCTTGTAAATTTTGGAGATTAATCCTTTGTCAGTTGCTTCATTTGCAAATATTTTCTCCCATTCTGAGGGTTGTCTTTTGGTCTTGTTTATGGTTTCCTTTGCTGTGCAAAAGCTTTGAAGTTTCATTAGGTCCCATTTGTTTATTTTTCTTTTTATTTCTATTTCTCTAGGAGGTGGGTCAGAAAGGATCTTTCTGTGATTTATGTCATAGAGTGTTCTGCCTATGTTTTCCTCTAAGAATTTGACAGTTTCTGGCCTTACATTTAGGTCTTTAATCCATTTTGAGCTTATTTTTGTGTATGGTGTTAGGGAGTGATCTAATCTCATACTTTTACATGTACCTGTCCAGTTTTCCCAGCACCACTTATTGAAGAGACTGTCCTTTCTCCACTGTATATTCCTGCCACCATTATCAAAGATAAGGTGTCCATATGTGCGTGGGTTTATCTCTGGGCTTTCTATCCTATTTCATTAATCTATGTTTCTGTTTTTGTGCCAGTACCATACTGTCTTGATTACTGTAGCTTTGTAGTATAGCCTGAAGTCAGGAAGCCTGATTCCTCCAGCTCCATTTTTTTGTTCTCCAGATTGCTTTGGCTATTCGGGGTCTTTTGTGTTTCCATACAAATTGCAAAATTTTTTGTTCTAGTTCTGTGAAAAATGCCAGTGGTATTTTGATAGGGATTGCATTGAATGTATAGATTGCTTTGGGTAGTAGAGTCATTTTCACAATGTTGATTCTTCCAATCCAAGAACATGGTATATCTCTCCATCTATTTGTATCATCTTTAATTTCTTTCATCAGTGTCTTATAATTTTCTGCATACAGGTCTTTTGTCTCTTTAGGTAGGTTTTTTCCTAGATATTTTATTCTTTTTGTTGCAATGGTAAATGGGAGTGTTTTCTTGATTTCACTTTCAGATTTTTCATCATTATTATATAGGAATGCCACAGATTTCTGTGCATTAATTTTTTATCCTGCTACTTTACCAAATTCATTGATTAGCTCTAGTAGTTTTCTGGTAGCATCTTTAGGATACTCTATGTATAGTATCATGTCATCTGAAAACAGTTACAGCTTTACTTCTTTTCCAATTTGGATTCCTTTTATTTCCTTTTCTTCTCTGATTGCTGTGGCTAAAACTTCCAAAACTATGTTGAATAAGAGTGGTGAGAGTGGGCAACCTTGTCTTGTTCCTGATCTTAGTGGAAATGCTTTCAGTTTTTCACCATTGAGGATGATGTTGGCTGTGGGCTTGTCATATATGCCCTTTATTATGTTGAGGAAATTTCCCTCTATGCCTACTTTCTGCAGGGTTTTTATCATAAATAGGTGTTGAATTTTGTCAAAAGCTTTCTTTACATCTATTGAGATAATCATATTGTTTTTCTCCTTCAATTTGTTAATATGGTTTCTCACATTGATAGATTTGTGTATGTTGGAGAATCCTTGCATTCCTGGAATAAACCCCACTTGATCATGGTGTATGATCCTTTTAATGTGCTGTTGGATTCTGTTTGCTAGTATTTTGTTGAGGATTTTTGCATCTATGTTCATCAGTGATATTGGTCTGTAGTTTTCTTTCTTTGTGACATCCTTGTCTGGTTTTTGTATTAAGGTGATGGTGGCCTTGTAGAAGGAATTTGGGAGTGTTCCTCCCTCTGCTATATTTTGGAAGAGTTTGAGAAGGATAGGTGTTATCTCTTCTCTAAATGTTTGATAGAATTCGCCTGTGAAGCCATCTGGTCCTGGGCTTTTGCTTTTTGGAAGATTTCTAATCACAGTTTCAATTTCAGTGCTTGTGATTGGTCTGTTCATATTTTCTATTTCTTCCTGATTCAGTCTTGGCAGGTTGTGCATTTCTAAGAATTTGTCCATTTCTTCCAGATTCTCCATTTTATTGGCATAGAGTTGCTTGTAGTAATCTCTCATGACCTTTTGTATTTCTGCAGTGTCAGTTGTTACTTCTCCTTTTTCATTTCTAATTCTATTGATTTGAGTCTTCTCCCTTTTTTTCTTGATGAGTCTGGCTAGTGGTTTATCAATTTTGTTTATCTTCTCAAAGAACCACCTTTTAGTTTTATTGATCTTTGCTATTGTTTCTTTCATTTCTTTTTCATTTATTTCTGATCTGATTTTTATGATTTCTTTCCTTCTGCTAGCTTTGGGGTTTTTTGTTCTTCTTTCTCTACTTGCTTGAGGTGCAAGGTTAGGTTGTTTATTCGAGCTGTTTCCTGCTTCTTAAGGTGGGCTTGTATTGCAATAAACTTCCCCCTTAGAACTGCTTTTGCTGCATCCCATAGGTTTTGGGTCATTATGTCTCCATTGTCATTTGTTTCTAGGTATTTTTTTATTTCCTCTTTGATTTCTTCAGTGATCACTTCATTATTAAGTAGTGTATTGTTTAGCCTCCATGTGTTTGTATTTTTTACAGATCTCTTCCTGTAATTGATATCTAGTCTCATGGCGTTGTGGTCGGAAAAGATACTTGACACAATTTCAATTTTCTTAAATTTACCAAGGCTTGATTTATGACCCAAGATATGATCTATCCTGGAGAATGTTCCATGAGTACTTGAGAAAAATGTGTATTCTGCTGGTTTGGTGTCCTATAAATATCAATTAAGTCCATCTTGTTTAATGTATCATTTAAAGCTTGTGTTTCCTTATTTATTTTTATTTGGATGATCTGTCCATGGGTGAAAGTGGGGTGTTTAAGTCCCCTAATATGAATGTGTTACTGTTGATTTCCCCTTTTATGGCTCTAAGTATTTGCCTTATGTATTGAGGTGCTCCTATGTTGGGTGCATAAATATTTACAATTGTTATATCTTCTTCTTGGATCGATTCCTTGATCATTATGTAGTGTCCTTCTTTGTCTCTTCTAATAGTCTTTATTTTAAAGTCTATTTTTTTCTGATATGAGAATTGCTACTCCAGCTTTCTTTTGGTTTCCATTTACATGGAATATCTTTTTCCATCCCCTTACTTTCAGTCTGTATGTGTCTCTAGGTCTGAGGTGGGTCTCTTGTAGACAGCATATATAAGGGTCTTGTTTTTGTATCCATTCAGCCAATCTGTGTCTTTTGGTGGGAGCATTTAGTCCATTTACATTTAAGGTAATTATCAATATGTATGTTCCTATTACCATTTTCTAAATTGTTTTGGGTTCGTTATTATAGGTCTTTTCCTTCTCTTGTGTTTCTTGTCTAGAGTAGTTCCTTTAGCATCTTTTGTATAGCTGGTTTGGTGGTGCTGAACTCTCTCAGCTTTCACTTGTCTGTAAAGGCTTTAATTTCTCCATCAAATCTGAATGAGATCCTTGCTGGGTAGAGTAGTCTTGGTTGCAGATTTTTCTCCTTCATCACTTTCCGTATGTCCTGCCACTCCCTTCTGGCTTGCAGAGTTCCTGCTGAAAGATCAGCTGTTAACCTTATGGGGATTCCCTTGTGTGTTATTTGTTGTTTTTCCCTTGCTGCTTTTAATATGCTTTCTTTGTATTTAATTTTTGACAGTTTGATTAATATGTGTCTTGGCATATTTCTCCTTGGATTTATCCTGCATGGGACTCTGTGTGCTTCCTGGACTTGATTAACTATTTCCTTTCCCATATTAGGGAAGTTTTCAACTATAATTTCTTCAAATATTTTCTCAGTCCCTTTCTTTTTCTCTTCTTCTTCTGGAACCCTTATAATTTGTAAGTTGGTGCATTTAATGTTGTCCCAGAGGTCTCTGGGACTGTCCTCAGTTCTTTTCATTCTTTTTTCTTTCTGCAGTAGCTATTTCCACTATTTTATCTTCCAGGTCACTTATCCATTCTTCTGCCTCAGTTATTCTGCTATTGATCCCATCTAGAGTACTTTTAATTCATTTATTGTGTTGTTCATCATTGCTTGTTTCATCTTTATTTCTTCTAAGCCCTTGTTAACTGTTTCTTGCATTTTATCCATTCTATTTCCAAGATTTTGGATCATCCTTACTATCATTATTCTGAATTCTTTTTCAGGTAGACTGCCTATTTCCTCTTCATTTGTTAGGTCTCGTGCATTTTTATCTTGCTCCTTTATCTGCTGTGTGTTTTTCTGTCTTCTCATTTTGCTTGTCTAACTGTGGGGTCTCCTTTTTGCAGGCTGCAGGTTTGTAGTTCCCGCTGTTTTTGATGTCTATCACCAGTGGCTAAGGTTGGTTCAGTGGGTTGTGTAGGCTTCTTGGTGGAGGGGACTAGTGTCTGTGTTGTGGTGGATGAGGCTGGATCTTGTCTCTCTAGTGGGCAGGTTCACGTCTGGTGGTGTGTTTTGGGGTGTCTGTGGCCTTATTATGATTTTAGGCAGCCTCTCTGCTAATGTGTGGGGTTGTGTTTCTGTTTTGCTAGTTGTTTGGCATAGGTTGTCCAGCAATGTGGCTTGCTGGTTGTTGAGTGAAGCTGGGTGCTGGTGTTAAAATGGAGGTCTCTGGGAGATTTTTGCCATTTAATATTATGTGGAGCTGGGAGGTCTCTTGTTGACCAGTGTCCTGAAGCTGGCTCTCCTACCTCAGAGGCAGAGCCCTGACTCCCGGCTGGAGCACCAAGAGCCTTTCATCCACATGGCTCAGAATAAAAGGGAGAAAAAGTAGAGAGAATTAGTAGAAGTATGAAGAAAGAAAGAAAGAAAGAGAGGAGGGAAGGAAGGAAGGAAGGAAGGAAAGAAGAAAGAAAGAAAAAGAAAGAAGGAAAGAAGGAAAGAAAGGAGGGAGGGAGGGAGGGAGGAGGGAAGGAAGGAGGGAAGGAAGGAAAAAGACAGACAGAAAGAAGATACAGTAAAATATAATAAAGTTATTGAATTAAAAAATAATTATTTAGGAAAAAAAAATAGGACGAATAGAACCTTAGGTCAAATGTTGGAAGCAAAGCTATACAGACAAAATCTTACACAGAAGCATACACATACACCCTCACAAAAAGAGGTAAAGGGGAAAAAATCATAAATCTTGCTCTCAGAGACCACCTCCTCAATTTGGGATGATTTGTTGTCTAAAGGAGGGAAGGAAGGAAAGAAAGAAAGAAAGAAAGAAAGAAAGAAAGAAAGAAAGAAAGAAAGAAAGAAAGAAAGAAAGAAAGAAAGAAAGAAAGAAAGAAAGAAAGAAGGTAAAGTATAATAAAGTTATTAAAATTAAAATTAATTATTAAGAAAAGAAATTTAAAACAAAAAACCATGGATGGATAGAACCCTAGGACAAATGGTGGAAGCAAAGCTATACAGACAAGATCTCACACAGAAGCATACATATACACATTCACAAAAAGAGGATAAGAGAAAAAAATCATAGATCTTGCTCTCGAAGCCCACCTCCTCAATTTGGGATGATTCGTTTTCTATTCAGGTATTCCACAGATGCAGGGTATATCAAGTTGATTGTGGAGCTTTAATCCGCTGTTTCTGAGGCTGCTGGGAGAGATTTCCCTTTCTCTTCTTTGTTCTCACAGCTCACAGGGGCTCAGCTTTGGATTTGGCCCTGCCTCTGCGTGTAGGTCGCTGGAGGGCATCTGTTTTTTGCTCAGACAGGACGGGGTTAAAGGAGCCGCTGATTCGGGGGCTCTGGTGCACTCAGGCCGGGGGGAGGGAGGGGCACTGCGTGCGGGGTGGGCCTGCGGTGGCAGAGGCCGGCATGACATTGCACCAGCCTGAGACCCGCCGTGCGTTCTCCCGGGGGAGTTATCCCTGGATCCCGGGAACCTGGCAGTGGCGGTCTGCACAGAAGAGGGGTGTGGATAGTGACCTGTGCTCGCACACAGGGCCCTTGGTGGCGGCAGCAGCAGCCTTAGCATCTCCCGCCCATCCCTGGGGTCCGTAATTTTAGCCGCGGCTCGCACCCGTCTCTGGGGTCTGCACTTTTAGCCGTGGCTCGCGCCCATCCCTGGGGTCCGTGCTTTTAGTCATGGCTCGTGCCCGTCTCTGGGGTTCACGCTTTTAGCCGCGGCTCGCACCCGTCTCTGGAGTTCCTTTAAACAGCGCTCTTAAACCCCTCTCCTCGTGCACCAGGGAACAAAGAGGGAAGAAAAAGTCTCTTGTCTCTTAGGCAGGTGCAGACTTTTCCCCGACTCCCTCCCGGCTAGCCGTGGTGCACTAACCCCTTCAGGGTATGTTCAAGCCACCAACCCCAATCCTCTCCCTGCGCTCCTACCGAAACCCGAGCCTCAGCTTGCAGCCCCGCCCACCCCGGCGGGTGAGCAGACAAGCCTCTCGGGCTGGTGAGTGCGATCCTCTGTGCGGGAATCTCCCTGCTTTGCCCTCCGCACCCCTGTTGCTGTGCACTCCTCCACGGCTCCGAAGCTCCCCCCTCCGCCTCCCGCAGTCTCCGCCCGTGAAGGGGCTTCCTAGTGTGTGGAAACTTTTCCTCCTTCACAGCTCCCTCCTACTGGTGCAGCTGCCATTCCTATTCTTTTGTCTCTGTTTTTTCTTTTTTTCTTTTGCCCTACCCAGGTACATGGGGTGTTTCTTGCCTTTTGGGAGGTCTGAGGTCTTCTGCCAGCCTTCAGTAGGTGTTCTGTAGGAGTTGTTCCATGTGTAGATGTATTTCTGGTGTATCTGTGGGGAGGAAGATGATCTCCGCGTCTTACTCTTCCGCCATCTTCAAGGTCCCCCCCTATATTGTTTTTTGTCACTGATTTTCCACATGCATTATGAAATTAACATGGATCTACAGACATTCTTCTCTATGGTTTTAAAGGTTTAAAAATTGTACACATTTGAGTTATAAACAAGGATAAAGAGGTAGATTAGAAAAACCCTTGCAGATTGACACAAATACTAAATTATCAGTTTAATAGTCTGTGTGAGGGGGATTACTAGCTTTTAGTTTTCATTATAAAATTATGATTTTATAATGATATAGTGTGTGGGACATCAGCAGCTATCTGTCAGTGAGTTGGGTTACATGGCACCATAAACGCTACATAAAAGGAAGAGATAACACAATCTGGAGATTTAAATTAAGTATAAATTATAAAAGATTATTAATTATAAAAAACAAAAATTATTAATAAAATATTGGTTAGGTATAAAATATACTCTTCTTCAAAAAATTTTGGAGACCTTCTGTATCAGCTTTTTTTTTTAATAGTAGAAAGAAACAACTCTTTGTCAGCATAAAATTGTGGGTATAATGGTTTATGTAAAAAAGAAAGGGAGGATACTTAATTAGGTCATATAACTAAACTGTAGGAAAGGCAATGTAGCAGCTGAGACAAAAACATATCTCACTCCAGGACCTTAATTATTGAAAACATTTTTTTTTTCCATTTTTGACATTCACCCTCCCTTTGCTTGTTGTTCTCTTAAACTATCTTTCACCGCATGAGTATAAACATATGATATCACAGCTGAGCCATATTACATCATGCAACTTCACCCCCAAAAGGTACTGAATCTTGTTCTTTCCTATTGGATTAGCTTAGAAACAATGGGGTCTCTACACTGGGTTGAAAGAAGGATTCTCAAAGATTCTGATATACTGTACTTTTTCATCTCTGTAGTGTTAGTAAGAATGTTTAGCCACCATTGACTCATGTGAAGAGAAGCACTAGGTTTTATGTGAATAGAGAGAATGTATAATTAGAAATCAACTTTTTCATTCAGTCATTTCATCAGTTTTCTCATGTATAATATCAGTGCAATAAAAATTTATACTACGAGGGCTAATGCCATAATAGACTTCCCTAGTGCTTATCAGGATACCTGTGATATATTTAGAACTCTAAATATACATAATGCCATTGTTATCATTAATATTATATGATGACAAGTTAGGGGGGAAGCAATAAAGTTGAGAAGAGGTTTCATATAGGTGATAATACATGAGTTATTTTTTAAAGGCAGGAGGGAAGAGCAGCAGTTAAAAGCTAAACCTTGATTTACATTAGAAGGAGCATGATATCGTAGAACATAACTATTTTATGCTCTCTGGCTCTTAGTTTCCTCACCAATAAATATAGAAAATAAAAGCTGCCTCAATGGGTTTTTGAGCATTAAAAGCATCATATGAAAAGTACCCAGTACAACATTAGAAAACTGTATGTGGTTTAAGAGTTAGATATTTTATTAGTAGCAGTTTATTCCATGAATAAAATTTTTAAAAAATTGTTTGTCCATCATGCCTAAATGTCCTGGTTGTTGCAATGCTGAAGTGAGATGGTGCTTATGAAAAACCTTCACAAAATACAAAATACTTTAAGTAGTAGATATAATATATAGTTATAAATGTGTATGCAAACTTGGTGGTGGTAGTTTAACTCAATTTTTACAAGCTTTTTTCTTTTCTATGCATATTTTAATATGTCTTACAATAAATGCTTTGTACATTTGTATGGCAAAGGTAAACTTGGCTACTTTTTATAAGATTTTGAAACATTTTGTTTTCCATGTAGGATTTAGTATTTACCCACAGGACCAAAGTAATCATCAACAATTGCTGACTTTGGAAACAGAAAAAGCTAGAACCTATTTTAAAATGAAACTACTCAATTCTGTTCTGAAGCTGCAGATTTTTCCAAGTTAACTATTCTGTTTCATAAAACATATCTGTTAAAATATTAATGTTGAACTTCTAAGTTCACTCACATTGAAAAATGGCAAAGCACAATTCTAATTCACCAAGATTTCAGTTAAACACAAGTTGATCCATTTTATGCTTCTATTATATTTCATAATCATAAAAATGTGAGAATCATTTTATGGCCAATGTTGAATGTTGCATATTAGAAAATTTGAAACTTTTTGTTCTACTTTAGAAAACTAGGTGTGCATTAAAAGCTTTTGAACAATAACCAATGATTTACATTTAAACAGTTACTAATAGTCATATATGAATAAAATGTACGACCACAAAGGTATACTTTATAAAAAGACAAAGCATTTACTTTGGAATCCTCATGGCTTAGTGGAACTGTCAGAGGACAGAAAGCTGTAGATATCTTTTTAATTTTAGATTTACTATGTATTAAATATGAGACCCTAGAAGGTAATTTTCCCTCTCTATGCCTCAAATTTTTCCTCTGTAAGGAATGTAAATTGAACTAAATGATGTTTATGACTTCTTGCTCTAAAAATTTGTTTATGAAATATGTGATAATCAGTTTTTTGTTATTTTGAAACAGTTTATTATCATTCTCATTATGATTTAGAAAACTATCCCTACTTTTTTACAATCTAATATAAAAGAAATAAGACAAGAATAAAAAGGGTCATATTTTACACACCTCTGTATGAAAAACAAACAAAAAATAATTTGAAAGTCTTTTTTAAAAGAAAATATGGTAATTACTATATTATCAAATCTGGAATAATGTATTTATAAAATCTGAAAACAAATATACTGGAGTTTTTCAATTTTTATTAATTTTCTTTCAGAATGAAAAATAACATCACTATATGTTTATATTCTATTGTACTTTATGATAGAAAATAAGTGATAACGTGAGTATAAAGTGAATTTTCATTTTTTAATCCATTAGTGAGATAAAGAGCAAAAATATATCAATGTCTCATTAGGATTGGAAATACCTATCTCACCAAGCAGCAGAATAAATACTTTTAATTTGTTGAGAAAAAATATTTGAAGTGATATATATATATATATATATATATATATATATATATATATATATATATATATCAGTATACATAGGGAGAGATGTTTTTCATTCCAGAATTTCACTACATCCTCAAAGCTGAGGATAAGGCAAGATAATTATGAACAGGTTCCTAAGAATGACGCCAGACACATCTTGATGTCCAAAATCTTGTTTCCTCTATTAGCTGCAATCACATATTTACTGTTCATATAAGGGGAGCTCAGATATTTGAGGAGATTCTTTAAGGAAATCATACAGGTAGAGAATGACCTACTAGTTTTCTCTCTTGTTATCAGGTAAGGGACTGTGTACTTCCCTTTACCCTTTTCCTGAACCTAAGCTAGGAAGTGCTAGGAAATCACTTGTAGACACTGGGGTTGGCGTCTGAGAGAAGACTTCACCTCACACTGTCCCTAGAAACATGCAGAACACTCTACATATCCATTTGCTGGGTGTGGAGACATGAAACTGGTATTATTGCTCACTTGGAGTCACGTGGCTGCCCACAACAAAACGGCAGCACAAGGGAGTGAGCAGTTAGCTAAGCTGTATTTTTACTATTCAGTAGGGACAAGGGTGCATTTTACTTATACGGGGGGAAAATGGACAATTGAAGAAGGTGGCCACACTGAAGTCAGCTGTGGCAAGGGGCTCGTTACTGAAAGGGGCTGTGATTGAAGCTCTAGTTTTGGGGATTAAGAGGTGGGTTTTATTTTATTTTTTTTACATCTTTATTGGAGTATAATTGCTTTACAATGGTGTGTTAGTTGCTGCTTTATAACAAAGTGAATCAGTTATACATATACATATGTTCCGACATCTCCTCCCTCTTGCATCTCCCTCCCTCCCACCCTCCCTATCCCACCCATCCAGGTGGTCACAAAGCACCGAGCAGATCTCCCTGTGCTATGAGGCTGGTTCCCACTAGCTATCTACCTTATGTTTGGTAGTGTATATATGTCCATGCCACTCTCTCATTTTGTCATAGCTTACCATTCACCCTCCCCATATCCTCAAGTCCATTCTCTGGTAGGTCTACATCTTTATTCCTGTCTTACTCCTAGGTTCTTCATGACATTTATTTTTTCTTAAATTCCATATATATGTGTTAGCATACAGTATTTGTCATTCTCTTTCTGACTTACTTCACTCTGTATGACAGACTCTAGGTCCATCCACCTCACTACAAATAACTCAATTTCCTTTCTTTTTATGGCTGAATAATATTCCATTGTATATATGCACCACATCTTCTTTATCCATTCATCCAATGATGGACACTTAGGTTTTTTCCATCACCTGGCTATTGTAAATAGAGCTGCAATGAATATTTTGGTACATGACTCTTTTTGAATTATGGTTTTCTCAGGGTATATGCTCAGTAGTGGGATTGCTGGGTCATATGGTAGTTCTATTTGTAGTTTTTTAAGGAAACTCCATACTGTTCTCCATAGTGACTGTACCAACTCACATTCCAACCATCACTGCAAGAGTGTTCCCTTTTCTCCACACCCTCTCCAGCATTTATTGTTTCTAGATTTTTTGATGATGACCATTCTGAATGGTGTGAGATGATATCCCATTGTAGTTTTAATTTGCATTTCTCTAATGATTAATGATGTTGAGCATTCTTTCATGTGTTTGTTGGCAGTCTGTATATCTTCTTTGGAGAAATGTCTATTTAGGTCTTCTGCCCATTTTTGGATTGGGTTGTTTGTTTGTTTGTTATTGAGCTGCATGAGCTGCTTGTAAATTTTGGAGATTAATCCTTTGTCAGTTGCTTCATTTGCAAATATTTTCTCCCATTCTGAGGGTTGTCTTTTGGTCTTGTTTATGGTTTCCTTTGCTGTGCAAAAGCTTTGAGGTTCCATTAGGTCTCATTTGTTTATTTTTGTTTTTATTTCCATTTCTCTAGGAGGTGGATCAGAAAGGATCTTTCTGTGATTTATGTCATAGAGTGTTCTGCCTATGTTTTCCTCTAAGAGTTTGATAGTTTCTGGCCTTACGTTTAGGTCTTTAATCCATTTTGAGCTTATTTTTGTGTATGGTGTTAGGGAGTGTTCTAAACTCATACTTCTACATGTACCTGTCTAGTTTTCCCAGCACCACTTATGGAAGAGGCTGTCCTTTCTCCACTGTACATTCCTGCCTCCTTTATCAAAGATAAGATGACCATATGTGCATGGGTTTATCTCTGGGCTTTCTATCCTGTTCCATTGATCTATCTTTCTGTGTTTGTGCCAGTACCATACTGTCTTGATTACTGTAGCGTTGTAGTATAGTCTGAAGTCAGGAAGCCTGATTCCTGCAGCTCTATTTTCGTTCTCAAGATTGCTTGGGCTATTTGAGGTCTTTTGTGTTTCTATACAAATTGTAAAATTTTTTGTTCTATTTCTGTGAAAAATGCCAGTGGTAGTTTGATAGGGATTGCATTGAATCTGTAGATTGTAGAGAGACAAGATCCAGCCTCATCCACCACAACACAGACACTAGTCCCCTCCACCAAGAAGCCTACACAACCCACTGAACCAACCTTAGCCACTGGTGATAGACATCAAAAACAGCGGGAACTACAAACCTGCAGCCTGCAAAAAGGAGACCCCACAGTTAGACAAGCAAAATGAGAAGACAGAAAAACACACAGCAGATAAAGGAGCAAGATAAAAATGCACGAGACCTAACAAATGAAGAGGAAATAGGCAGTCTACCTGAAAAAGAATTCAGAATAATGATAGTAAGGATGATCCAAAATCTTGGAAATAGAATGGATAAAATGCAAGAAACAGTTAACAAGGGCTTAGAAGAAATAAAGATGAAACAAGCAATGATGAACAACACAATAAATGAATTAAAAGTACTCTAGATGGGATCAATAGCAGAATAACTGAGGCAGAAGAATGGATAAGTGACCTGGAAGATAAAATAGTGGAAATAGCTACTGCAGAAAGAAAAAAGAATGAAAAGAACTGAGGACAGTCCCAGAGACCTCTGGGACAACATTAAATGCACCAACTTACAAATTATAAGGGTTCCAGAAGAAGAAGAGAAAAAGAAAGGGACTGAGAAAATATTTGAAGAAATTATAGTTGAAAACTTCCCTAATATGGGAAAGGAAATAGTTAATCAAGTCCAGGAAGCACACAGAGTCCCATGCAGGATAAATCCAAGGAGAAATATGCCAAGACACATATTAATCAAACTGTCAAAAATTAAATACAAAGAAAGCATATTAAAAGCAGCAAGGGAAAAACAACAAATAACACACAAGGGAATCCCCATAAGGTTAACAGCTGATCTTTCAGCAGGAACTCTGCAAGCCAGAAGGGAGTGGCAGGACATACGGAAAGTGATGAAGGAGAAAAATCTGCAACCAAGACTACTCTACCCAGCAAGGATCTCATTCAGATTTGATGGAGAAATTAAAGCCTTTACAGACAAGTGAAAGCTGAGAGAGTTCAGCACCACCAAACCAGCTATACAAAAGATGCTAAAGGAACTACTCTAGACAAGAAACACAAGAGAAGGAAAAGACCTATAATAACGAACCCAAAACAATTTAGAAAATGGTAATAGGAACATACATATTGATAATTACCTTAAATGTAAATGGACTAAATGCTCCCACCAAAAGACACAGATTGGCTGAATGGATACAAAAACAAGACCCTTATATATGCTGTCTACAAGAGACCCACCTCAGACCTAGAGACACATACAGACTGAAAGTAAGGGGATGGAAAAAGATATTCCATGTAAATGGAAACCAAAAGAAAGCTGGAGTAGCAATTCTCATATCAGAAAAAAATAGACTTTAAAATAAAGACTATTAGAAGAGACAAAGAAGGACACTACATAATGATCAAGGAATCGATCCAAGAAGAAGATATAACAATTGTAAATATTTATGCACCCAACATAGGAGCACCTCAATACATAAGGCAAATACTTAGAGCCATAAAAGGGGAAATCAACAGTAACACATTCATATTAGGGGACTTAAACACCCCACTTTCACCCATGGACAGATCATCCAAATAAAAATAAATAAGGAAACACAAGCTTTAAATGATACATTAAACAAGATGGACTTAATTGATATTTATAGGACACCAAACCAGCAGAATACACATTTTTCTCAAGTACTCATGGAACATTCTCCAGGATAGATCATATCTTGGGTCATAAATCAAGCCTTGGTAAATTTAAGAAAATTGAAATTGTGTCAAGTATCTTTTCCGACCACAACGCCATGAGACTAGATATCAATTACAGGAAGAGATCTGTAAAAAATACAAACACATGGAGGCTAAACAATACACTACTTAATAATGAAGTGATCACTGAAGAAATCAAAGAGGAAATAAAAAAATACCTAGAAACAAATGACAATGGAGACATAATGACCCAAAACCTATGGGATGCAGCAAAAGCAGTTCTAAGGGGGAAGTTTATTGCAATACAAGCCCACCTTAAGAAGCAGGAAACAGCTCGAATAAACAACCTAACCTTGCACCTCAAGCAAGTAGAGAAAGAAGAACAAAAAACCCCAAAGCTAGCAGAAGGAAAGAAATCATAAAAATCAGATCAGAAATAAATGAAAAAGAAATGAAAGAAACAATAGCAAAGATCAATAAAACTAAAAGGTGGTTCTTTGAGAAGATAAACAAAATTGATAAACCACTAGCCAGACTCATCAAGAAAAAAAGGGAGAAGACTCAAATCAATAGAATTAGAAATGAAAAAGGAGAAGTAACAACTGACACTGCAGAAATACAAAAGGTCATGAGAGATTACTACAAGCAACTCTATGCCAATAAAATGGAGAATCTGGAAGAAATGGACAAATTCTTAGAAATGCACAACCTGCCAAGACTGAATCAGGAAGAAATAGAAAATATGAACAGACCAATCACAAGCACTGAAATTGAAACTGTGATTAGAAATCTTCCAAAAAGCAAAAGCCCAGGACCAGATGGCTTCACAGGCGAATTCTATCAAACATTTAGAGAAGAGATAACACCTATCCTTCTCAAACTCTTCCAAAATATA
Organism: Grampus griseus; assembly: GCF_964374135.1. Lineage (NCBI taxonomy): Eukaryota > Metazoa > Chordata > Mammalia > Artiodactyla > Delphinidae > Grampus > Grampus griseus. The sequence goes on along the minus strand of NC_139012.1, from coordinate 37,314,130 downwards.
GCAGAGGGAGGAACACTCCCAAATTCCTTCTACAAGGCCACCATCACCTTAATACAAAAACCAGACAAGGATGTCACAAAGAAAGAAAACTACAGACCAATATCACTGATGAACATAGATGCAAAAATCCTCAACAAAATACTAGCAAACAGAATCCAACAGCACATTAAAAGGATCATACACCATGATCAAGTGGGGTTTATTCCAGGAATGCAAGGATTCTTCAATATACGCAAATCTATCAATGTGATAAACCATATTAACAAATTGAAGGAGAAAAACCATATGATCATCTCAATAGATGCAGAGAAAGCTTTTGACAAAATTCAACACCCATTTATGATAAAAACCCTGCAGAAAGTAGGCATAGAGGGAACTTTCCTCAACATAATAAAGGCCATATACGACAAGCCCACAGCAAACATCATCCTCAATGGTGAAAAACTGAAAGCATTTCCACTAAGATGAGGAACAAGACAAGGTTGCCCACTCTCACCACTCTTATTCAACATAGTTTTGGAAGTTTTAGCCACAGCAATCAGAGAAGAGAAGGAAATAAAAGGAATCCAAATCGGAAAAGAAGAAGTAAAGCTGTCACTGTTTGCAGATGACATGATCCTATACATAGAGAATCCTAAAGATGCTACCAGAAAACTACTAGAGCTAATCAATGAATTTGGTAAAGTAGCAGGATACAAAATTAATGCACAGAAATCTCTGGCATTCCTATATACTAATGATGAAAAATCTGAAAGTGAAATCAAGAAAACACTCCCATTTACCATTGCAACAAAAAGAATAAAATATCTAGGAATAAACCTACCTAAGGAGACAAAAGACCTGTATGCAGAAAACTATAAGACACTGATGAAAGAAATTAAAGATGATACAAATAGATGGAGACATATACCATGTTCTTGGATTGGAAGAATCAACATTGTGAAAATGACTCTACTACCCAAAGCAATCTATAGATTCAATGCAATCCCTATCAAACTACCACTGGCATTTTTCACAGAACTAGAACAAAAAATTTTGCAATTTGTATGGAAACACAAAAGACCCCGAATAGCCAAAGCAATCTTGAGAACAAAAAAAGGAACTGGAGGAATCAGGCTCCCTGACTTCAGACTATACTACAAAGCTACAGTTATCAAGACGGTATGGTACTGGCACAAAAACAGAAAGATAGATCAATGGAACAGGATAGAAAGCCCAGAGATAAACTCATGCACATATGGACACCTTATCTTTGATAAAGGTGGCAGGAATATACAGTGGAAAAAGGACAGCCTCTTCAATAAGTGGTGCTGGGAAAACTGGACAGGTACATGTAAAAGAATGAAATTAGAACACTCCCTAACACCATACACAAAAATAAGCTCAAAATGGATTAAAGACCTAAATTTAAGGCCAGAAACTATCAAACTCTTAGAGGAAAACATAGGCAGAACACTCTATGACATAAATCACAGCAAGATTCTTTCTGACCCACCCCCTAGAGTAATGCAAATAAAAACAAAAATAAACAAATGGGACCTAATGAAACTTCAAAGCTTTTGCACAGCAAAGGAAACCATAAACAAGACCAAAAGACAACCCTCAGAATGGGAGAAAATATTTGCAAATGAAGCAACTGACAAAGGATTAATCTCCAAAATTTACAAGCAGCTCATGCAGCTCAACAACAAAAAAACAAACAACCCAATCCAAAAATGGGCAGAAGACCTAAATAGACATTTCTCCAAAGAAGATATACAGACTGCCAACAAACACATGAAAGAATGCTCAACATCATTAATCATTAGAGAAATGCAAATCAAAACTACAATGAGATATCATCTCACACCAGTCAGAATGGCCATTATCAAAAAATCTAGAAACAATAAATGCTGGAGAGGGTGTGGAGAAAAGGGAACCCTCTTGCACTGCTGGTGGGAATGTGAATTGGTTCAGCCACTATGGAGAACAGTATGGAGGTTCCTTAAAAAACTACAAATAGAACTACCATATGACCCAGCAATCCCACTACTGGGCATATACCCTGAGAAAACCGAAATTCAAAAAGAGTCATGTACCAAAATGTTCATCGCAGCTCTATTTACAATAGCCCGGAGATGGAAACAACCTAAGTGCCCATCATCGGATGAATGGATAAAGAAGATGTGGCACATATATACAATGGAATATTACTCAGCCATAAAAAGAAACGAAATTGAGCTATTTGTAATGAGGTGGATAGACCTAGAATCTGTCATACACAGTGAAGTAAGTCAGAAAGAAAAAGACAAATACAGTATGCTAACACATATATATGGAATTTAAGAAAAAAAAAATGTCATGAAGAACCTAGGGGTAAGGCAGGAATAAAGACGCAGACCTCCTAGAGAACGGACTTGAGGTTATGGGGAGGGGGAAGGGTGAGCTGTGACGGGGCGAGAGAGAGTCATGGACATATACACACTAACAAACGTAGTAAGGTAGATAGCTAGTGGGAAGCAGCCGCATGGCACAGGGATATTGGCTCGGTGCTTTGTGACAGCCTGGAGGGGTGGGATAGGGAGGGTGGGAGGGAGGGAGACGCAAGAGGGAAGAGATATGGGAACATATGTATATGTATAACTGATTCACTTTGTTATAAAGCATAAACTAACACACCATTGTAAAGTAATTATACCCCAATAAAGATGTTAAAAAAAATAAAAAATAAAAAAAAATAAAGTGCCCTACTATGAATGTGTTTCTGTCGATTTCCCATTTTATGGCTGTTAGTATTTGCCTTATGTATTGAGGTGCTCCTATGTTAGGTGCATAAATATTTACAATTGTTACATCTTTTTCTTGGATCAATCCCTTGATCATTATGTACTGTCCTTCTTTGTCTCTTCTAATAATCTTTATTTTAAAGTCTATTTTTTCTGATATGAGAATTGCTACTCCAGCTTTCTTTTGGTTTCCATTTGCATGGAATATCATTTTCCATCCCCTTACTTTCAGTCTGTACGTGTCTCTAGGTCTGAGGTGGGTCTCTTGTAGACAGCATATATATGGGTCTTGTTTTTGTATCCATTCAGCCAGTCTGTGTCTTTTGGTGGGAGCATTTAATCCACTGACAGTTAAGGTAATTATCGATATGTATGTTCCTATTTCCCATTTTCAAATTGTTTTGGGTTTGTTATTGTAGGTCTTTTCCTTCTCTTGTGTGTCTTGCCTAGAGAATTTCCTTTAGCTTTTGTTGTAAAGCTGGTTTGGTGGTGCTGAACTCTCTTGGCTTTCGTTGTCTGTAAAGGTTTTAATTTCTCCATCAAATATGAATGAGATCTTTGCTGGGTAGAGTAATCTTGGTTGCAGGTTTTTCTCCTTCATCACTTTAAATATGTCCGGCCAGTCCCTTCTGGCTTGCAGAGTTCCTGCTGAAAGATCAGCTGTTAACCTTATGGGGATTGCCTTGTGTGTTATTTGTTGTTTTTCCCTTTCTGTTTTTAACATGTTTTCTTTGTATTTAATTTTTGACTGTTTGATTAATATGTGTCTTGGTGTGTTTCTCCTTGGATTTATCCTGTATGGGACTCTGTGTTCTTCCTGGACTTGATTAACTATTTCCTTTCCCATATTAGGGAATTTTTCAAGTATAATCTCTTCAAATATTTTTTCAGTCCCTTTCTTTTTCTCTTCTTCTTCTGGAATCCCTATAATTCAAGTGTTTGTGCATTTAATGTTGTCCCAGAGGTCTCTGGGACTGTCCTCAGTTCTTTTCATTCTTTTTTCTTTATTCTGCTCTGCAGTAGTTATTTCCACTATTTTATCTTCCAGGTCACTTATCTGTTCTTCTGCCTCACTTATTCTGCTATTGATCCCATCTAGAGTATTTTTAATTTCATTTATTATGTTGTTCATCGTAGCTTGTTTCATCTTTAGTTCTTCTAGGTCCTAGTTAAATGTTTCTTGCCTTTTCTCTATTCTATTTCCAAAATTTTGTATCATCTTTACTGTCATTATTCTGAATTCTTTTTCAGGTAGACTGCCTATTTCCTCTTTATTTGTTAGGTTTGGTGGGTTTTCATCTTGCCCCTTCATCTGCTGTGTATTTTTCTGTCTTCTCATTTTGCTTATCTTACTGTGTTTGGGGTCTCCTTTTTTGCAGGCTGCAAATTTGTAGTTCCGTTGTTTTGTGTGTCTGTCACCAGTGGCTAAACTTGGTTCAGTGGGTTGTGTAGGCTTCCTGGTGGAGGGGAATAGTGCCTGTGTTCTGGTGGATGAGGCTGGATCTTGTCTTTCTCGTGGGTAAGTTCACGTCTGGTGGTGTGTATTGGTGTGTCTGTGGACTTATTATGATTTTAGGTAGCCTCTCTGCTAATGTGTGGGGTTGTGTTCCTGTCTTGCTAGTTGTTTGGCATAGGATGTCCAGCACTGTAGCTTGCTGGTCATTGAGTGAATGTCGGTGCTGGTGTTGAGATGAAGATCTCTGGGAGATTTTCACCATTTTATATTATGTGGAGCTGGGAGGTCTCTTGTGGCCCAGTGTCTTGAAGTTGGCTCTCCCCTCTCAGAGGCACAGCACTGACTCCTGGCTGCAGCATCAAGAGCCTTTCATCCACACAGCTCAGAATAAAAGGGATATAATGTAGAAAGAAAGGAGAAAGAAAGAAAGAAAGAAAGAAAGAAAGAAAGAAAGAAAGAAAGAAAGAAAGAAAGAAAGAAAGAAAGAAAGAAAGAAAGAAAGAAAGAAAGAAAAAGAAAGAAAGGAAGGAAGGAAGAGGATAAAATAAAATAAAGTAAGCTGCAATAAAGTTATTAAAATAAAAAGTAATTATTAAGAAAAATATTTTTTTGAGAAAGAAGAAAAAAGGATATATAGAACCCTAGGACAAATGGTGAAAGCAAAGCTATACAGACAAGATCTCACACAGAAGCATACACATACCCACTCACAAAAAGATGAAAAGGGGAAAAAATAATAAATCTTGCTCTCAAAGTCCACCTCCTCAATTTGGGATGATTCATTGTCTATTCATGTATTCCACAGATGCAGGGTACATCAAGTTGATTGTGGAGCTTTTAAATCCACTGCATCTGAGGCTGCTGGGAGAAATTTCCCTTTCTCTTCTGTGTTCGCACAGCTCCCGGGGCTCAGCTTTGGATTTGGCCCTGCCTCTGCATGTAGGTCACCTGAGGGCATCTGTTCTTAGCTCCGATAGGATGGGGTTAAAGGAGCAGCTGACTCGCGGCTCTGACTCATTCAGGCCAAGGGGAAGGAGGGGTGCAGATGTTGGGTGAGCCTGTGGCTGCAGAGGCTGGCAGGACATTGCACCAGCCTGAGGTGCACTGTGCATTCTCCCGGGGAAGTTGCCCCTGGAATCCGGGACCCTGGCAGTGACTGGCTTCACAGCCTCCCCAGAAGGGAGGTGTGGATTGTGACCTGTGCTCACACACAGGCTTCTTGGTGGTGGCAGCAGCAGCCTTAGCATCTCATTCCCGTCTCTGGGGTCCGCGCTGTTAGCCGTGGCTTGCGCCCATCTCTGGCGCTCCTTTAAGCAACGTTCTTAATCCCCTCTCCTCGTGCACCGGAAACAAAGAGGGAAGAAAAAGTATCTTGCTTCTTTGGCAGGTGCAGACTTTTCCCTGGACTCATTCCCGGCTAGCCATGGTGCACTAACGCCCTGCAGGCTGTGTTCACGCCACCAACCCCAGTCCTCTCCCTGCGCTCCGAGCGAAGCCCAAGCCTCAGCTCCCAGCCCTGCCTGCCCCAGCAGGTGAGCAGACAATCCTCTCGGGCTGGTGAGTTCAGGTCGGCACCGATCATCTGTGCAGGAATCTCTCCCCACTTTGTCCTCCGCACCCCTCTTGCTGTGCTTTCCTCCACGGCTCTGAAGCTTCCCCACTCCACCACCTGCAGTCTCTGCCCACAAAGGGGCTTCCTAGTATGTGGGAGGAAGCCTTCACAGCTCCCTCCTTCACAGCTCCCTCCCACTGGTGCCGGTCCCGTCCCTATTCTTTTGTCTCTATTTATTCTTTTTTCTTTTGCCCTACCCAGGTACGTGGGGAGTTTCTTGCCTTTGGGGAGGTGTGAGGTCTTCTGCCAGCGTTCAGTAGGTGTTCTGTAGGAGTTGTTCCACGTGTAGATGTATTTCTGGTGTATCTGTGGGGAGGAATGTGATCTCTGCCTCTTACTCTTCTGCCATCTTCCCCCTCTTGCCTCAAGCGGTGGGTTTTAAAATGTCATCTGGAGATGATATAACCTATCACATCAGCCAACTAAAAAGAAAACTACATTTTTACTTTCCCTTCTTCTCCTTTCTCAGCATTTACACTGGAGTAAACACAAGTAAATACTCTGGGAGAGAATTGGAATAAGAAAACTGAAACAACAGACCGCATCCCAGCAACCTCCTACCTGCACCCCCACAACTGCTAATCTTTATGCTTCTGGTCAGGTCTCAGATGAGGGAATTGGAGGAGTTTGTAAATGAACAAGAATTTTCAATTTTAATTCAGTCTGTTCTTAGAGGAGTCTATTCTTCTTATATTTGCAATTACTAAGAAGCTCTAAGATTCACTTGAGATGTTAGTAAGAGGCAAAGATACAACAATTGGTACAACAAAGTGTGTTTAATATAGTGGTGGGAGAAAACACTGTTTCCCAATTATAATCTACCAAATGCAGCCCCTAATAAATATATTTAATAATTAAAACAAACTTGTGATAGAGGTACAGCTGTCCTCATCCTCAAATAAAGAAACTCTTAGTGGGGCTTCCCTGGTGGCACAGTGGTTGAGAGTCCACCTGCCGATGCAGGGGACACAGGTTTGTGCCACGGGGCGGCTGTGCCCATGGGCCATGGCTGCTGAACCTGTGCGTCGGAAGCCTGTGCTCCACAACGGGAGAGGCCACGGCAGTGAGAGGCCCACGTACCACAAAACAACAACAACAACAAAAAAGAAACTCTTAGTGAATGAAGATCTGAAACTTATGTTTGCTAATCCACAAAGACTTTACAATATTTTACCACTCATTTAATAGTTTCTGTCATAATTTTATAACTCATATTTATTTATGTATTTCTGACCATATCAATTGTAAGATTAGAGAACTAACTCTCCAAATCCTTCATTAATGTCAAATCCAAATGCATTTAAAAGTAATTTCTCACATTATTTCTTGATTTCCAGCAAGGTTAGACTTCTACCTTTATTACTCCTGGCTCTGACTTTGCTCTGCTGTTTACTTTCCTGACAGCAATCTCATCCTTCCTGTCTGCCTATTATAAATGTATACAATTTTAAGATCAAGACCAAGTCAAGTTTCCCAACATATCTGAGCTTAGTCTGAGCTGTTATTGTCCAAGCTTTAGCTATGACATTAAGAAGCTAACCTTTGAAATGTTAAAGAAAAACTTAAACCACTATTAAAACATTATAACACAATCAAGCATACCCATTTACATCAATTCATTGACTAGTCAAACATATTTTGTTATTGTTACACTTTTCTAGTGCAAATTTAGGGTGCCTAAGTAGAGCAAGAAAGAGAGAAAGCTGATCTTGGAAAGATCAAAATAAAGACGAATCTTATGATTTAAAATAAAATTTAAAGCTTTCAAATATTAGACCATATATTAAAATTATTTATAATCTTAAAATTCTAGAAATGGATTCAGGAAGAGAAATTTATTATTAGTTAGAAAAAATAAAACTCTAATTATCAGGTGGCCACAATCAATTTTATATGTTTTATTTTCCCCATATCTTTAAAAATTAAAAGTACTTTTTACAAGCAATTGTAAAGTGAATTCCCTGGTGGTACAGTGGTTAGGACTTTGTGCTCTCACTGCTTGGGAACCAGGTTCGATCCTTGGTCAGGAAACTAAGATCCTGCAAGCTGTTTGGTGGGGCAAAAAAAAACTTATAAAACTAAGAGTACTTTTAGTTTATTTATATATAGCTGTTATTCAGATATAGTGATTAATGATTAATGACTACTGACTTCTGAATAATAACTGAAATGTGTAGAGTATTGACATAAAAAGCACAAAAAGTATACGACAAAATATTTTGACAAAAATTTCCAATATTAATACTGATAACACTTTAGATATTGGATTGCTTTTATCTTTAAGTATGCTAAAACTAAAATGAAAACTTTCTAAGTAGTAGATCCTTTAATATATATTTATAACTTTCAAAACTTTGACACAGTGAACAAAAATTGAACAAAAAATTGGATTTAATATAATAATATTGGATACAACTGTGATCACACAATGTTATGAGTAAAAGAATGTTCAAAGTAGTAGTTGTAGCATCTTGGTTGTGGATTTAATTTCCATAAAAGCTTCATCTAGGCTTCTTAAATTTACTTAAAAATAGCACACAACCCCTGCCATAAACCTACCATAATATTTGGCTTGCTTGGTTTTCTTTGTGCTTTTGACTTGCACAAACTCCTGCTAAGATAATATTAAAAGTGCAAAGAGAAAAAGAGAGAGAAAGAGGGAGAGGGAGAGAGAGAGATACCAAGAGAAATTAACAGCTGTCTCATTGCTAATTAAAAGCTCTTTTCTTTCTCTCCATATGGCCAGTACAGCTACTTTATATCCTATCACTGCAAAGAAATCAAATAAATTCAAAGGCAATATTGAGAAACGTACCTGGTTTGGGGTATACCTACCATGATGAAAGTATATTTCATACCGTCAGAAAGTTAACATTTTCAGGGGCCACAAAAGATTATCTTTTTTCCTCATTCAACTTCTTCCACTGTCCCCAGTGGTAAAGAATCAGTACTTTTGCTTCCATTTTCAATACTAAATATATCATATCATTGTTTGCTTCACTGGTGCAGACACCTGCCTCCTACTGTAAATGCTGTGTTCCAGCTCTGAAAGTTTTCCCCAGGGCTTCCCATTCAAATATTGGCTTGTAACTATGGCTTAATATCATGTCAAAATCTCTTAAGGAATATACAGCCTGTCAAGTCATTTCAAGAACGAACCTTCATCTACTGAGATTCTGAAAATATCCTTGGAGTGTTTCAAGCATGAGCAGACAAATAAAAGGCTAACAAGTCATTTGTAAAGATAATAGCTAACAGCATGCATTCTCCTTTCTCTCCTCTTTCCATTAAATGTTGGTAAAAAAAAAAAAGAGAGCAGACTGCAGGGCCCCAGCCTTGGTTATTTATAAACAGGTCAGAGGAAGATTGAAATTCTAGTGCTTTAGAAAAGGAAGGAAAAAAATATCTCCAAAACTCTGTGAGGGTGCAAGTATAAATGAAACATGGATGAGATGTCAGTTTTCTAAAGGAACTCCATCTACAAGTTGGAGAAAGAGATGCTTCTGCTAAAATGCTTTTATGAATTAAAAAAATATATATTTACTGTATTAGAAAAAATAAACTATATCCACTTCTAATCCCATGGTGGGTTTAGGAAGTAGTTTGAGGAGCAGTTGGAAATGTTTCATAAGTTTTGAAGACAATCAGCAAATCCCATGGACTTTCGTAGGTTGGAAGGTCAGTTCTACATATTTGTTAAAACAAATCTCTGACTGCAAAGCAGAATAAAGAAAAAAGAATGAAAAGAATTGAAAACAGCTTCAGAGACTTCTGGGACAACATTAAATGCATCAACATTCGAATTATAGGGATTCCAGAAGAAGAAGAGAAAAAGAAAGGGACTGAGAAAATATTTGATGACATTATAGTTGAAAACTTCCCTAATATGGGAAAGGAAATAGTTAATCAAGTGCAGGAAGCAGAGAGAGTCCCATACAGGATAAACCCAATGAGAAACATGCCAAGACACACATTACTCAAACTATCAAAAATTAAATACAAAGAAAAATATTAAAAACAACAAGGGAAAAACAACAAATAACATACAGGTAATCACCAGAAGGTTAAGAGGTGAAATTTCACCAGAAACTCTGCAAGTGAGAAGGGAGTGGCAGGACATATTTGAAGTGATGAAAGAGAAAAACCTACAACCAAGATTACTCTACCCAGCAAGGATCTCATTCATATTTGATGGAGAAATTAAAACCTTTAAAGAAAGGAGAGCTAACAATTCATCACCAACAAACCAGCTTTACAACAAAGGCTAATGGAACTCCTCTAGGCAGGAAACACAAGAGAAGGAAAAGACCGACAATAACAAACACAAAACAATTAAGAAAATGATAATAGGAACATACATATCAATAATTACCTTAAATGTAAATGGATTAAAAGCTCCAACCAAAAGACACAGGCTTGCTGAGTGGATGAAAAAACAATATCCATATATATGTTGTCTACAAGAGACCCACTTCAGACCTAGAGACACATACAGACTGAAAGTAATGGGTTGGAAAAAGATATTCCATGCAAATGGAAATCAAAACAAAGCTGGAATAACAATTTTCATATTGGACAAAATAGACTTTAAAACAAAGACTATTACAAGAGACAAAGAAGGACAATACATAATGATCAAGGGATCAATACAAGAAGATACAATGATTGTAATTATTTATGCACCCAACATGGGAGCACCTCAATACATAAGGAAAATACTAACAGCCATAAAAGGGGAAATCGACAGTAACACAATCATAGCAGGGGACTTTAACACTCCACTTTCACCAATGAACAGATCATCCAAAGTGAAAATAAATAAGGAAACACAAGCTTTAAATGATACATTAAACAAGATGGACTTAATTGATATTTATAGGACAATCGATTCAAAAACAACAGAATACACTTTCTTCTCAAGTGCTCATGAAACATTCTCCAAGATAGATAATATATTGAGTCACAAATCATGCCTTGGTAAATTTAAGAAAATTGAAATCGTATAAAGTACCTCTTCTGACCACAAGCTATAAGACTAGATATCAATTACAGGAAAAATCTGTAAAAAATACAAACACATGAAAGCTAAACAATACACTACTAAACAACCAATAGATGACTAAAAAATCAATGAGGAAATCAAAAAGTACCTTGAAACAAATGACAATGAAAACACGATGACCCAAAACCTATGAGATGCAGCAAAAGCAGTTCTAAGAGGGAAGTATATAGCAATACAATCCTACCTTAAGAAACAAGAAACATCTCAAATAAACAACCTAACCTTACACCTAAAGCAATTAGGGAAAGAAGAATAAAATACCCCCAAAGTTAGCAGAAGGAAAGAAATCATAAAGATCAAATCAGAAATAAGTGAAAAAGAAATGAAGGAAATGATAGCAAAGGTCAATAAAAGTAAAAGCTGGTTCTTTGAGAAGATAAACAAAAATTATAAACCATTAGCCAGACTGATCAAGAAAAAAAGGGAGAAGACTCAAATCAATCGAATTAGAACTGAAAAGGAGAAGTATCAACTGACACTGCAGAAATACAAAAGATCATGAGAGATTACTACAAGCAACTCTATGCCAATAAAATGGACAACGAGGAAGAAATGGACAAATTCTTAGAAAAGCACAACCTTCCGAGACTGAACCAGGAAGAAATAGAAAATATGAACAGACCAATCACAACCTGAAATTGAAAGTGTGATTAAAAATCTTCCAACAAAAAAAATCCCAAGACCAGATGGCTTCAAAGGCAAATTCTATCAAACACTCAGAGAAGAGCTAACACCTATCATTCTCAAACTCTTCCAAAATATAGCAGGAGGAGAAACACTCTCAAACTCATTCTACGAGGCCACCATCACCCTGATACCAAAACCAGACAAAGACATCACAAAGAAAGAAAACTACAGGCCCATATCACTGATGAACATAGATGGAAAAATCCTCAACAAAATACTAACAAACAGAATCCAACAGCACATTAAAAGGATCATACACCATGATCAAGTGGGGTTTATTCCAGGAATGCAAGGATTCTTCAATATATGCAAATCAATCAATGTGATACAACATATTAACAAATTGAAGGATAAAAATCATATGATCATCTCAATAGACGGAGAGAAAGCTTTTGACAAAATTCAACACCAATTTATGATAAAAACCCTGAAGAAAGTAGGCATAGAGGGAAATTTCCTCAACATAATAAAGGCCATATATGACAAACCCACAGCCAACATTGACCTCAATGGTGAAAAACTGAAAGCATTTCCACTAAGATCAGGAGCAAGAAAAAGTGGCCCACTCTCACCACTATTATTCAACAGAGTTTTGGAAGTTTTAGCCAGAGCAATCAGAGAAGAAAAAGAAATCCTAATCAGAAAAGAAGAAGTAAATCTGTCACTGTTTGCAGATGACATGATATTATATATAGAGAATGCTAAAGATGTTACCAGAAAACTACTAGAGCTAATTAATGAATATGGTAAAGTAGCAGAATATAAAATTAATGCACAGAAATCTCTTGTGCTCTATACACTAATGATGAAAAATCTGAAAGTGAAATTAAGAAAACACTCCCGTTTACCACTGCAACAAAAAAATAAAATATCTACAAATAAACCTACCTACGGAGACAAAAGACCTGTATGCAAAAAATTATAAGACACTGATGAAAGAAATTAAAGATGATACAAATAGATGGAGAGATATACCATGTTCTTAGAATGGAAGAATCAACATTGTGAAAATGACTATAGTACACAAAGTAATCTACTATCAAACTACCCTATCAAACTATCAATGGCATTTTTCACAAAACTAGAACAAAAACTTTTCACAATTTGTATGGGAACACAAAAGACTCCGAATAGCCAAAATAATCTTGAGAAAGAAAAATGGCACTGCAGAAATCAGGCTCCTTGACTTCAGACTATACTACAGAGCTACAGTAATGAAGACAGTATGGTACTGGCACAAAAACAGAAATACAGATCTTTGGAACTGGATAGAAAGCCCAGATATAAACCCACGCACATATGGTCACCTTAACTTTGATAAAGGAGCAAAGAATATACAGTGGAGAAAAGACAACCTCTTCAATAAGTGGTGCTGGGATAAGTGGACAGCTACATGTAAAAGAATGAAATTAGAACACTCCCAAACACCATAAGCAAACATAAACTCAAAATGGAATAAGACCTAAATGCAAGGCCAGACACTATAAAACTCTTAGAGGAAAACATAGGCAGAACACTCTATGACATAAATCACAGCAAGATCCTTTTAGACCCACCTCCTAGAGAAATGGAAATAAAAACAAAAATAAACAAATGGGACCTAATGAAACTTCAAAGCTTTTGCACAACAAAGGAAACTATAAACAAGACAAGAAGACAACCCTCAGAATGGGAGAAAGTATTTGCAAATGAAGCAACTGACAAAGGATTGATCTCCTAAATATACAAGCAGCTCATGCAGCTCAATATCAAAGAAACAAACAACCCAATCCAAAAATGAGCAGAAGACCCAAATAGACATTTCTCCAAAGAAGATATACAGCTCGCCAACAAACACATGAAAGAATGCTCAACGTCATTGATCATTAGAATAATGCAAATCAAAACTACAGTGTGATATCATCTCACCTGTCAGAATGGCCATCATCACTAAATCTACAAACAATAAATGCTGGAGAGATTGTGGAGAAAAGGGAACCCTCTTGCACTGTTGGTAGGAATGTAAATTGATATAGCCACTATGAAGAACAGTATGGACGTTCCTTAAAATACCAAAATTAGAACTATCATACTATCCAGCAATCCCACTACTGGGCATATACCCTGAGAAAACCAAAATTCAAAAAGATTCATGTACCAAAATCTTTATTGCAGCTCTATTTACAATAGTCAGGACATGGAAGCAACCTAAGTGTCCATTAACAGATGAATGGATAAAGAAGATATGGTACATGTATAATATGGAATATTACTCAGCCATAAAAGGAAACGAAATCGAGTTATTTGTAGTGAGGTGGATGGACCTAGAGTCTTTCATAGAGAGTGAAGTAAGTCAGAAATAGAAAAACAAATACTGTATGGAACACATATATATGGAATCTAAAAAAGAAAAAAATACAAGGTTTTGAAGAACCTAGAAGCAAGATGGGTATAAAGATGCAGACCTACTAGAGAAAGGACTTGGGGTGGGGGAAGGGTAACCTGAGACAAATGAGAGAGTGGCATGGACATATATACACTACTAAATGTAAAATAGATAGCTAGTGGGAAGCAGCTGCATAGCACAGGGAGATCAGCTCGGTGTTTTGTGACCACCTAGCAGTGTGGGATAGGGAGGGTGGGGGTGAGGGAGACGCAAGTGACAAGAGATTTGGGGACATATGTATATGTATAACTGATTCACTTTGTTATAAAGCAGAAACTAACACACTAGTGTAAAGCAATTTTACTCCAATAAAGATGTTTAAAAATATATATATATCTCAGTTTAAACATTTCACACAGATAGAAGGTGAATGATTTTTATCCTTGTTTATTTGGAGAATCAAAATTTTCAGTATAACTATATTTACTGCCTATTAATTTAATCATCTCTATCTATCATTACATGGAAACAAATATTGTATCCCCAATATGTAGGACATTTTAAAAGTGTTTTTGATGTCTGTGTATAAAGGCATTATAAAAGTTCACCTCTTGCTAATAGAATATTATTTAATCTTCTATCTGATAATAGTTATAACTTTACATGATGAGTACACTGAGTTTGAAACCTTCTATTTTCTACAGATGATTACCTACGAAAGCAAGAGTGACTGATAGTTAGTTACCATAGTAAATTATATATAACTTTTCATTGAAAATGTTTTTTCTAAGGTATAGGAGTAAAAAAAAAGATTCTAATACAGAATAATTTGCCCATGCAAAGAACTGCCCTTTGGGATTATCAGCCTTCATAGGTGGAACGACCTTAAAAACAGAGGGAAAAAGGAGGCCTAGGAGCTCCGATTGTGTGTTTAGACACCATCAGTTTCTCCTTTTTTTTATTTGAATTTTAGTTATTTTTTTATACAGCCGGTTCTTATTAGTTATATATTATATTATATATATATATGTAAGTGTATATATGTCAGTCCCAATCTCCCAGTTCATCCCACCACCACCCCCCACACTCGCCTTCCACCCTTGGTGTCCAGACATTTGTTCTGTATATCTGTGTCTCTATTTCAGCCTTGCAAACCAGTTCATCTGTACCATTTTTCTAGATCCCACCTATATGTGTTAATATACGATATTTGTTTTTCTTTTTTTTTTAACATCTTTATTGGAGTATAATTGCTCTAAAATGGTGTGTTAGTTGTTGCTTTATAACAAAGTGAATCAGTTATACATATACATATATCCCCATATCTCCTCCCTCTGGTGTTTCCCTGCCACCCTCCTTATCCCATCACTCTAGGTGGTCACAAAGCACAAAGCTGATCTCCCTATGCTATGTGGAGGCTTCCCACTAGCTATCGACTTTACATTTGGTAGAGTATATATGTCCATGCCACTCACTCACTTTGTCCCAGCTTACCCTTCCCCTCATCGTGTCCTCAAGTCCATTTTCTATGTCTGCATCTTCATTCCTGTCTTGTGCCTAGGTTCTTCAGAACCTTTTTTCTTTTTTTAGATGCCATTTATATGTGTTAACATATGGTATTTGTTTTTCTCTTTCTGACTTACTTCACTCTGTATGACAGACTCTAGGTCTATCCACCTCACTACAAATAACTCAATTTCATTTCTTTTTATGGCTGAGTAATATTCCATTATATATATGTGCCACATCTTCTTTATCCATTCATCTATTGATAGACACATAGGTTGCTTCCACGTCCTGGCTATTGTAATAGAGCTGCAATGAACATTGTGGTACATAAGTCTTTAGAATTATGTTTTTTCTGGGTATATGCCCAGTAGTGGGATTGCTGGGTCATATGGTAGTTCTACTTGTAGTTTTTTAAGGAACCTCCATACTCTTCTCCATATTGGTGTACCAATTCACATTCCCACCAGCAGTGCAAGAGTGTTCCCTTTTCTCCACACCCTCTCCAGCATTTATTGTTTCTAGATTTTTTTGATTATGGCCATTCTGACTGGTGTGAGATGATATCTCATTGTAGTTTTGATTTGCATTTCTCTAATGATTAATGATGTTGAGCATTATTTCATGTGTTTGTTGGCAGTCTGTATATCTTCTTTGAAGAAATGTCTATTTAGGTCTTCTGCCCATTTTTGGATTGGGTTGTTTGGTTTTTGTTATTGAGCTGCATGAGCTGCTTGTAATTTTGGAGATTAATCCTTTTTCAGTTGCTTCATTGGGAAATATTTTCTCTCATTCTGAGGATTGTCTTTTCATCATTTATGGTTTCCTTTGCTGTGCAAAAGATTTTAAGTTTCATTAGGTCTCATTTGTTTATTTTTTATTTTTATTTCCATTTCTCTAGAAGGGGGGTCAAAAAGGAACTTGCTATGATTTATGTCATAGAGCATTCTGCCTATGTTTTCCTCTAAGTGTTTTATGGTGTCTGCCCTTACGTTTAGGTCTTTAATCCGTTTTGAGTTTATTTTTGTGTATGGTGTTAGGGGTATTCTAATTTCATTCTTTTGCATGTGTCTGTCCAGTTTTCCCAGCACCACTTATAGAGGAGGCTGTCTTTTCTCCATTGTATATTCCTGCCTCCTTTAACAAAGATAAGGTGACTATATGTGTGTGGGTTTATCTCTGGGTTTTCTCTACTGTTCCATTGATCTATATTTCTGTTTTTGTGACAGTACCATACTGTCTTGGTTACTGTAGTGTACTCTGAAGTCAGGGAACCTGATTCCTCCAGCTCCGTTTTTCTTTCTCAAGATTGCTTTGGCTACTCGGGGTCTTTTGTGTTTCCAAACAAATTGTGAAAATTTTTGTTCTAGTTCTGTGAAAAATGCCATTGGTATTTTGATAGGGAGTGCATTGAATCTGTAGATTGCTTTGGGTAGTCATTTTCACAATGTTGACTCTTCCAGTCCAAGAATATGGTATATCTCTTTATCTGTTTGTATCATCTTTAATTTCTTTCATCAGTCTTATAGTTTTCTGCATACAGGTCTTTGGTCTCCTTAGGTAGGTTTATTCCTATGTATTTTATTGTTTTAGTTGCAGTGGTAATTGGGAGTGTTTCCTTAATTTCTGTTTCAGATTTTTAATCATTAGTGTATAGGAATGCAAGAGATTTCTGTGCATTAATTTTGTAACCTGCTACTTTACCAAATTCATTGATTAGCTCTAGTAGTTTTCTGATAGCATCTTTAGGATTCTCTATTTATAGTATCATGTCCTCTGCAGTGACAGCTTTACTTCTTCTATTCTGATGTGGTTTCCTTTTATTTCTGTTTTTTTCTCTGATGGCTGTGGCTAAAACTTCCAAAACTATGTTGCATAATAGTGGTGAGACAGGGCAACCTTGTCTTATCCCTGATCCTAGAGGAAATGGTTTCTGTTTTTCACCATTAAGAATGATGTTGGCTGTGGGTTTGTCATATATGCCCTTTATTATGTTCAGGTAAGTCCCCTCTATGCCTACTTTCTGGAGGGTTTTTATCATAAATCAGTGTTGAATTTTGTCAAAAGCTTTTTCTGCATCTATTGAGATGATCATATGGTGTTTATCCTTCAGTTTGTTAATATGGTGTATCACATTGTTTGATTTGCGTATATTGAAGAATCCTTGCATTCCAGGGATAAGCCCCACTTGATTATGGTGGATGATCCTTTTAATGTGCTGTCAGATTCTGTTTGCTAGTATTTTCTTGAGGATTTTTGCATCTATGTTCATCAGTGATATTGACCTGTAGTTTTCTTTCTTTGTGACGTCTTTGTCTGGTTTTGGTATCAGGGTGATGGTGGCCTCATAGAATGAGTTTGGGAGTATTTCTCCCTCTGCTATATTTTGGAAGAGTTTGAGAAAGATATGTGTTAGCTCTTCTCTGAATATTTGTTAGAATTTGCTTGTGAAAGCTTCTGGTCCTGAGCTTTTGTTTGTTGGAAGATTTCTAATAACAGTCTCAATTTCAATGCTTGTGATTAGTCTGTTTATATTATCTATTTCTTCCTAGTTCAGTCTCGGAAGGTTGTGCCTTTCTAAGAATTTGTCCATTTCTTCCAGGTTGTCCAAATTATTGGCATATAGTTGCTTGTAGTAATCTCTCACTATCCTTTGTATAGCTACAGTGTCAGTTGTTACTTCTCCTTTTTCATTTCCAATTCTATTCATCTGAGTGTTCTCCCTTTTTTTCTTGATGAGTCTGGCTAATGGTTTATGAAGTTTCTTTATCTTCTCAAATAACCAGCATTGAGTTTTATTGATCTTTGCTATCATTTCCTTCATTTATTTTTCATTTATTTCTGATCTGATCTTTATGATTTCTTTCCTTATGCTAAGTTCTGGGGTTTTTTTTTGTTGTGTTCTCTCTCTAATTGTTTTAGCTGTAAGGTTAGGTTGTTTACTTGAGATATTTCTTGTTTCTTGAGGTAGGATTGTATTGCTTTAAACATCTGTCTTAGAACTGCCTTTGCTGCATCCCATAATTTGTGGGTCATCGTGTTTTCATTGTCACATTTTTCTAGGTGTTTTTTGATTTCCTCTTTGATTTCCTCAGTGATCTCTTGGTTATTTAGTAGTGTATTTTTTAGCCTCCATATGTTTGTATTTTTTACAGATTTTTCCATCAAGTCTCATAGCATTGTGGTCAGAAAAGGTACTTGGTACGATTTCAATTTTCATTAATTTACCAAGGCTTGGTTTATGACCCAAGATATAACCTATCCTAGACAATGTTCCATGAGCACTTGAAGAAAGTGTATTCTGTTGTTTTTGGATGGATTGTCCTATAAATATCAATTAAGTCCATCTTTTTTAATGTATCACTTGAAGCTTGTGCTTCCTTATTTATTTTCATTTTGGATGATCTCTCCACTGGTGGAAGTACCTGGTAAAATCCACTATTATGATTGTGTTACTGTCAGTTTCCCCTCTTATGCCTGTTAGCATTTGCCTTATATTTTGAGCAGCTCCTATGTTTGGTGCATAAATATTTCCAATTGTTTTATCTTCTTCTTGGATTGCTCCCTTGATCTTTATGTAGTGTCCTTCTCTGTCTCTTGTAATAGTCTTTATTTTAAAGTCTGTTTTGTCTGATATGAGAATTGCTACTCCAACTTTCTTTTGATTTCCATTTACATGGAATATCTTTTTCAATCCCCTCACTTTCAGTTCGTATGTGTCCCTAGGTCTGAAGTGGGTCTCTTGTAGACAGCATATATATGGGTCTTGCTTTTGTATCTATTCAGGCAGTCTATGTCTTTTGGTTGGAGCATTTAATGCATTTAATCCATTTACATTTAAGTTAGTTATCAAAATAGTATGTTCCTATTACCATTTTCTTAATTGTTTTGAGTGTGTTATTGTAAGTCTTTTCCTTCTCTGTGTTTCCTGCCTAGGTTTTAATTTCTCCATCAAATCTGAATGAGTTCCTTGCTGAGTAGAGTAATCTTGTTTGTAGGTTTTTCTCTTTTATAGCTTTAAATATATCTTGCCACCCCCATCTGGCTTGCACAGTTTCTGCTGAAAGATCAGCTGTTAACCTTATGGGGATTCTCTTGTATGTTATTTGTTGTTTTTCCCTTTCTACTTTTTTTTTTTTTTTTTTACGGTATGCAGGCCTCTCACTGTTGTGGCCTCTCCCGTTGCAGAGCACAGGCTCCGGACGCACAGGCTCAGTGGCCATGGCTCATGGACCCAGCAGCTCCACAGCATATGTGATCCTCCCGGACCGGGGCACGAACTCATGTCTCCTGCATCGGCAGGCGGACTCTCAACCACTGCGCCACCAGGGAAGCCCACTTGCTACTTTTAATATTTTTTTCTTTGTGTTTAATTTTTGGTAGTTTGATTAATATGTGTCTTGGTGTGTTTCTTCTTGCGTTTATCCTGTATGGGACTCTCTGCCCTTTCTGGACTTGATTGACTATTTCCGTTCCCATATTATGGAAGTTTTCATCTCTAATCTCTTCAAATATTTTCTTAGTACCTTGCTTTTTCTATTCTTCTTCTTGGACCTGTATAATTCAACTGTTGGTGCATTTAATGTTGTCCCAAATGTCTCTTAGACTGTCTTCAATTTTTTTCATTCTTTTTTCTTTATTCTTTTCTGCGGTAGTTATTTTCACTATTTTATCTTCCAGGTCACTTATCCATTCTTCTGCCTCATTTATTCTGCTATTGATTCCTTCTAGAGAATGTTTAATTTCATGTATTGTGTTGTTCATCATTGTGTGTTTGCTCTTCAGTTCTTGTAGGTCCTTTGTAATCATTTCTTGTATTTTCTCCATTCTATTTCCATGATATTGGATCATCTTTACTAATATTACTCTGAATTCTTTTTTAGGTAGACTGCCTATTTCCTCTTCATTTGTTTGCATTCCTGGGTTTTTGCCTTGCTCCTTCATCTGCTGTGTGTTTCTCTGTCTTCTCTTTTTCTTAATCTACTGTGTTTGGGGTCTCCTTTTCACAGGTGGTGTATTTTGGTGTGTCTGTAACCTTATTATGGTTTTAGGCAGGCCTCTGTGCTAATGGGTGGGGTTGTGTTCCTGTCTTGCTATTTGTTTGGCATATGGTGTCTAGCATTGTAGCTTGCTTGTCATTGAGTGGAGCTGGATTTAGCATTGAGTTGGAGATCTCTGGGAGAGCTTTCACCATTTCATATTACATGGAGCTGGGAGGTCTCTGGTGGGCCAATGTCCTGAACTCGGCTCTCCCACCTCATAGGCACAGGCCTGACACCTGGCTGGAGCACCAAGACCTTGTCAGCCACATGGCTTAGAAGAAAAGGGAGCAAAAAAGAAAGAAATAAAGAAAAAATAAAATAAAGATATTAAAATTAAAAAAAAATTAATTTTTTAAGTAAAAACAAAAAAAGAAAGAAAGAAAGAAGAGGATAAACAAACCAAAAAATAAATCCACCAATAATAACAAGCACTAAAAACTATAGTAAAGAAAAAAACAAAAAAAAAAACCAACAGACAGGACGCTAGGCCATAAGGTAAAAACAAGGCTATACAGAAAACTCACATAAAGAAGCATACAGATACAGACTCACAAAAAGAGAAAAAGGAAAAAATATATATGTATACCTATATATATTTTTTAAAAAGGAAGAGAGCAACCAAATCAATAAACAAATCTACCAGTGATAATAAACTCTAAATACTAAACTAAGATAAACATAAAACCAGAAACAAATTATTTGCAGAAAGCAATCCCCAAGTCTACAGTTTCTCCCAAAATCCACCACCTCAATTTTGGGATGATCCATTGTCTATTCAGGTATTCCAGAGTTGCAGGGTACATCAAGTTGATTGTGGAGATTTAGTCTGTTGCTCCTGAGGTTGCTGGGAGAAATTTCCCTTTCTCTTCTTTGTTCACACAGCTCCTGGGATTCAGCTTTGGATTTGGCCCCCACCTCTGCATGTAGGTCACCTTTGGGCGTCTGTTCTTTGTACAGACAAGAGGGTGTTAGAGTAGAAGCTGATTAGGGAGCTCTGGCTCACTCAGGTTGTGAGAGGGATGGGTAAGGAATGCAGAATGCAGGATGAGCCTGTGATGGCAGAGGCCAGCATGACATTGCAACATACTGAGGCACTGTGTGTTCTCCCAGGGAAGTTGTCCTTGGATCATGGGACCCTGGTGGTGGCAGGCTTCACAGGCTCTGGGGATGGGAGGTAGTGATAGTGACCTGTGCTTGCACACAGGCTTCTTGGTGGCTGCAGCAGCAGACTTAGTGTTTAACGCCAGTCTCTGGTGTCTGCACTGATAGCCATGGCTTGAACACATCTCTGGAGCTCATTTAGGCAGTGTTCTGAATCCCCTCTCCCCATGCACCCTGAAACAATGATCTCTTGCCTCTTAGACAGTTCCAGACTTTTCCCCAGACTCACTCCCAGTTAGCTGTGGTGGACTAGCCCCCTTCAGGCTCAACCAACCCCCATCCTCTCCCTGGCGTCTGACCTCCGAAGCCTGAGCCTCAGTTCCCAGCCCCAACCTGCCCCGGCTGTTGAGCAGACAAGCCTCTCAGGCTGGTGAGTGCTGGTCGGCACCAATGCTCTGTGCACGAATCTCTCCGCTTTGCCCTCTGCACCCCTGTTGCTGTGCTCCCCTCTGTGGCTCTGAAGCTCCTCCCTGCCACCCTACCATCTCCACCAGTGAAGGGACTTCCTGGTGTGTGGAAAATTTTCCTCCTTCACAGCTCCCTCCCCAAGGGGCAGGTCCTGTCCCTAGTCTTTTTTGTCTGCTTTTTCTTATTTATTTTGCCCTACCCAGGTTCGTGGAGACTTTCTTTCCTTTTGGGAAGTCTGAGTTCTTCCACCAGCATTCAGTTGGTGTTCTGTAGGACTTGTTCCACATGTAGATGTATTTCTGATGTATTTGTGGGGAGGAAGTTGATCTCCACGTCTTTCTCTACTGCCATTTGAAGGTCTCCCACTCTTTCTGACTTACTTCACTGTGTATGACAGTCTCTAGGTTCATCCACATCCCTACAAATGACTCAATTTCATTCCATTATATGGTCGAGTAATATTCCATTGTATATATGTACCAAATCTTCTTTATCCATTCATCTGTCGATGGGCATTTATGTTGCTTCCATGACCTGACTATTGTAAATAGGCTGCAATTAATATTGAGGTGCATGGGTTCTTTTGAATTATGGTTTTCTCTGGGTATATGCCCCATAGTGGGATTGCTGGGACATATGATAATTCTAATTTTAGTTTTTTAAGGAAACTACATACTGTTCTCCATAGTGGCTGCATCAATTTATATTCTCACTAACAGTGCAAGAGTGTTCCCTTTTCTCCATACACTCTCCAGCATTTGTTGTTTGTAGATTTTCTGATGATGCCCATTCTAACCAGTGTGAGGCGATGACTCATTGTAGATTTTATCTGCATTTCTCTAGTAATTAGTGATGTTGAGCAGCTTTGCATGTACCTTTTGGTCATCTGTATGTCTTCTTTGGAGAAATGTCTATTTAGGTCTTCTGTCCATTTTTGATTGGGCTTTTGTTTTTTTAAAATATTGAGCTGCATGAGCTGTTTATATATTTTGGAGATTAATCCTTTGTTGATTTGTTTGCGAATATTTTCTCCCATCTGAAGGTTATGTTTTCATCTTGTTTATAGTTTCCTATGCTGTGCAAAAGCTTTTAAGTTTCATTACGTGTCCCATGTGTTTACTTTTGTTTTTATTTCCATTACTCTAGGAGGTGAGTCAATATAGATCTTGCTTGATTTAGGTCTTAATCCATTTTGAATTTTTTTCTGTATGGTGTTAGGTAGTATTCTAATTTAATTCTTTTACATGTAGCTGTCCAGTTTTCACATCACCACTTATTGAAGAGACTGCCTTCTCTCCATTGTATATCTTTGCCTCCTTTGTCATAGATTAGTTGACCATAGGTGTGTGAGTTTATCTCTGGGCTTTCTATACTGTTCCATTGATCTATATTTCTGTTTTTGTGCCAGTAGCATATTGTCTTGATTACTGTAGCTTTGAAGTATAGTTTGAAGTCAGGGAGTCTGATTCCTCCAACTCCATTTTTTCCCTCAAGATTGCTTTAGCTTTTCAGGGCCTTTTGTGTCTCTATACAAATTGTAAGAATTTTTTGTTCTAGTTCTGTAAATAAAAAACGCCATTGGTAATTTTATAGGGATTGCATTGAGTCTGTAGATTCCTTTGGTAGTGTAGTCATTTTCACAATATTGATTCTTCCAATCCACAAACATGCTATATTTCTCTGTGTTGTATTTGAGTTCTTTCATCAGTGTCTTATAGTTTTCTGAGTACAGATCCTTTACCTCTTTAGGTACTTTTATTCCTAGTTATTTTATTCTTTTTGTTGCAACGGTGAATAGGATTGTTTCCTTAATTTGTCTTTCTGAACTTTCTTTGTTAGTGTATAGGAAATCAAGAGATTTCTGTGCATTAATTTTGTATCCTGCAACTTTACCAAATTCACTGATTAGCTATAGTAGTTTTCTGGTGGTATCTTTAGGGTTATCTGTGTATAGTGTCATCTCATCTGCAAACAGTGACAGTTTTATTTCTTCTTTTCCAATTTGTATTCCTTTTATTTCTTTTGTTCCTCTGATTGCCATGGTTAGGACTTCCAATACTATGTTGAATAATAGTGGCAAGAGTGGACATCCTTGTCTTCCTCCTGATCTTAGAGGAAGCGCTTTCAGTTTTTCACCAGTGAGAATGATGTTTGTTCTGGGTTTATCATATATGGCCTTTATTATGTTGAGATAGGTTCCCTCTGTACCCAATGTCTGGAGAGTTTTTATGATAAATGGCTGTTGAATTTTGTCAAAAGCTTTCTCTGCATCTATTGAGGTGATCATATGGTTTTTATTTTTCAACTTGTTAATATGGTATCACACTGTTTTATTTGTATCTATTGTAGAATCCTCGTATCCCTGGGATAAATCCCACTTATCATAGTGTATGATCCTTTTAATATGTTGTTGGATTCTGTTTTGGTAGTACATTGTTGAGGGTTTTTACATCTATGTTAATTAGTGATATTGGCCTGTAATTTTCTTTTTTTTTTTTAGTATATTTTTCTGGTTTTGGTATCAGGGTGATCGTGACCTCATAGAATGAGTTTGGGAGTGTTCCTTCCTCTGCAATTTTTTGCAAGAGTTTGAGGATGATTGGTGTTAGCTCATCTCTAAATGTTTGATAGAATTCACCTGTGAAGCCATCTTATTCTGGACTTTTGTTTGTTGGAAGCTTTTTAATCACAGTTTCAATTTCATTACCTGTGATTGGTCTGTTCATATTTTCTGTTTCTTCCTGGTTCTGTCTTGGAATGTTATTCCTTTCTAAGAATTTGTTCATTTCTTCCAGTTGTCCATTTCTTTGTCATAGAGTTGCTTGTCGTAGTCTCTTAGGATGTTTTGTATTTCTGCGGTGTCTGTTATAACTTCTCCTTTTTCATTTCTAATTTTATTGATTTGAGTCCTCTCTCTCTTTTTCTTGATGATTCTGTCTAAATGTTTATCAATTTTCTTTATCTTCACAAAGAACCAGCTTTTAGTTTTATTGATCTTTGCTATATTTTTCTTCTTTTCTATTTCATTTTTTTTCTGCTCTGATCTTTATGATTTCTTTCTTTCTTTTAACTTTGGGTTTGATTTGTTCTTCTTTCTGTAGTTCCTTTAGGTGTAAGGTTAAATTGTTATTTTAGTTTTCTTGTTTCTTGAGGTAGGATTGTATTGCTATAAACTTCCATCTCAGAAGTGCTTTTGCTGCATCCCGTAGGCTTTGGATTTTCATGTTTTCATTGTCATTTGTCTCTAGGTTCTTTTTTTTTTTTTTTTTTGATTTCCTCTTTGATTTCTTCAGTGATCTGTTGGTTATTTATTAATGTATTGTTTAGCCTCCACGTGTTTGTGTTTTTTACATTTTTTCCCTGTAATTTGTTTGTAATCTCATAGCATTGAGGTCAGAAAAGATGCTTGATATGATTTCAATTTTCTTAAATTTACCAAGCCTTGATTTATGACCCAAGATATGATCTATCCTGGAGAATGTTCTGTGTACACTTGAGAAGAAAGTGTAATCTGCTGTTTTGGATGGAATGTCTTATAAATATCAATTAACTCTATCTGGCCTATTGTGTCATTTAAAGCTTTTGCTTCTTATTAATTTTTTGTCTGGATGATCTCTCCATTTGTTTAATTGAGGTGTTAAAATCCCCTACTCTTATTGTGTTACTGTCAAATTTTCTTTTTTAAAGCTGTTAGCATTTGCCTTATGTTTTGAGGTGCACCTTTGTTGGCTGCATATATATTTATAATTGTTATATCTTCTTCTTGGATTGATCCCTTGATTATTATGTAGTGTCATTCATTGTCTCTTGTAACATTCTTTATTTTAAAGTCTATTTTATCTGGTATGAGTATTGCTACTCCAGCTTTCTTTTGTTTTCTATTTGCATGAAATATCTTTTTCCATCCTCTTTTTTTCAGTCTGTATGTGTCTCTAGGTCTGAAGTGGGTTTCTTGTAGACAGCATATATAGGGGTTTTCTTTTTGTATCCATTCATCATGCCTGTGTCTTTTGGTTGGAGCATTTAATCCATTCACATTTAAGGTAATTATTGATATGTATGTTCTTATTACCATTTTCTTAGTTGTTTTGGGTTTGTTTTTATAGGTCCTTTTCTTCTGTTGTGTTTCCCACCTAGTAAGCTTCCTTTAACATTTGTTGTAGTGCTGATTTGGTGGTGCTGAATTCTCTTAGCTTTTGCTTGTCTGTAAAGCTTTTGTTTTCTCCATCAAATCTGAATGAGATCCTTGTTTGGTAGAGTAATCTTGGTTGTAGTTTCTTCCCTTTCATCACTTTAAGTATATCATGCCACTCCATTCTGGCTTGTAGAATTTCTGCTGAGAAATCAGCTGTTAACCTTATGGGAGTTCCTTTGTATATTGTTTGTCATTTTTCCTTTGTTGCTTTTAATAATTTTTCTTTAATTTTGGTCACTACTGTTACTAAGTGTCTTTGTGTGTCTCTTTGTGAGTTTTTCCTGCCTGGACTATCTGCAGTTCCTCGACTTGGTGGCTATTCCTTTCCCATATTAGGGAAGTTTTTGGCTATAATCTTTTCAAATATTTTCTCAGGGCCTCTCTCTCTCTTCTCCTTCTGAGACTCCTGTAATGCAAATGTTTTTGCACTTAATGTCATCCCATATGTCTCTTAGACTGCCTTCATTTCATTCTTTTTCCTTTATTCTGTTCCATGTCAGTGATTTCCACCCTTCTGTCTTCCAGGTCACTTATCCATTCTTCTGCCTCAGTTATTCTGCTATTGATTCCTTCTCATGTATTTTTCATTTCAGTTTTTGTATTGTTCATGTCTGTTTGTTTGTTTTTTAATTCTTCTAGTTCTTTGTTTAAACATTTCTTACATCTTCTTGATCCTTGCCTCCATTCTTTCTCCAAAGTCCTGGATCATCTTCACTATCATTATTCTTAATTCTTTTTCTGGAAGGTTGCCTATCTCCACTTCATTTAGTTGTTTTTCTGGAGTTTTATCTTGTTCTTTCATCTGGTATGTAATCCACTGCCTTTTCATTTTGTCTTTTTATGAATGTGGTTTTCCTTCCACAGGCTGCAGAATTGTAGTTCTTCTTGCTTCTGCTGTCTGCCCTCTGGTGGCTTCTCTTAGTTTCCTGATGGGGGGGACTGGTGCTGGGTTGAGCTGGGTGTTCCTCTGGTGGGCAGAGCTCAGTAAAACTTTAATCTGCTTGTCTGCTGATAGGTGAGGCTGTGTTCCTTCCTTGTTGGTTTTTTGGCCTGAGGTAACCCAGCACTTGAGGCTACAGCTTCTTTTGTGGGGCTAATGGAGGACGCCAGGAAGGCTCATGCTAAGGAGTACTTCTGCTGCCAGTGTCCTTGTCCCCATGGTGAGCAACAGCTCTCCCCCTCTTCTTCAGGAGACCCCCCCAACACTAACAGGTAGGTTTGGTTCAGTCTCCTATGGGGTCACTGCTCCTTCCCCCTTGGTCCTGATGCACACACTACTTTGTTTGTGCCCTCCAATAGTGGAGTCTGTTTCTCCTGTCCTGTCCAAGTCCTGTTATCAAATCCCACTAGGCTTCAAAATCTAATTCTCTGGGAATTCCTCCTCCCATTGCTCATTGGGAAGGCTGAAGAGGGACTCAGAACCTTCACTCCAGTTGATGGACTTCTGTGGTATAATTGTTCTCCAGTTTATGAGTCACCCACCCAGTGGTTATGGGATTTGATTTTATTGTGATTTCTCCCCTTCTACCATCTCAGTGCAACTTCTCCTTTGTCCTTGTATATGAGGTAACATTTTTGGTGAGTTCCAGTGTCTGCCTCTTGATGATTGTTCAGCAGTTAGTTGTGATTCTGGTGCTCTCCCCAGAGGGAGTGAGCACACATCCTTCTACTCTGCCATCTTGAGCAAATCTCCTGTCCTTTTTGTCTATAGTCAATTACTTCCTTCAGTTAATTGACAGTTATTTTAAACAAAAAATGACAGTAATTGTGTTAATATTATTGAAGTATGTTATTTATCATCTAGGAAGAAAAGGCAAGACTAGCTTCAGGGCTCTTATAACAGCTTATCCTCAAATACCAATGATCTCTGGTTTTGGAATTTATGCTAGGCTTTAAACAGTAGACTTTAAAATAGTTGTTTATATCACTCAATTCTTATACTGTGAATGCATCTAAATTTTCACTGTGGTGTGACTATTTCAAAATTCATATAAATTCTTATTAGATATTAAATGTAATTGAGAGGATTAACTGAAAAGATAATCTGTAAGTTTGAACATTTTATTCATTTGGAATGGGAAAATCAAAATCATGTTGTTTTCTATCAGTGATTAAAGAAATTTTCAAAAGATCATTTCTCTTTTTCCTTCAAAAGTCATTTCTTTTTCCAGAATAATAATTAGTCCAAAATCCTGTCACTATTCTTTCTGAGGGTGCACAGTTTCAGTTAATACTATTCACAGAATCTGTATTGGTTTAACAACAGACTCATCATTACTAAACCTAGGTAAATCCAATGGTGTCATTACCCTGATTGGAAATCATTTTCCTAATGTTTTCCTCAATCATTTTAACAGAAGAAATCTGTTTTGTTTGTATGCTTAGTTAAAGACAAATCATTTGTATGTTATTGTTCATTGAACTACATGTGGCATATTAAAGGTGGTCACAAATCCTTCACAATACTCTCACTAAGAGATGGGTTCTTTGTCTGTCCCCATCCCTTGAATTTCAGCAGGCTCCATGACCTTTTTGACCAAGGGAACAGATGTTTATACATTTTGTCTCTTGGAACACTTGAGATTGGCACCTTAGGCTGCCATGTAGGATGTCCAACAGCACTGTAGTGAAGATATCATGCTATGGGGAAGCCCAAGGTAGCCATGTATAAAGGCCATATACAGTTTTGGAGAAAGAGAAAGAGAAGAGAGGGAGAGGGAGAGGAAGGGGGAGAAGGAGATGGACAAGTTGAAGGAGGAGAATGAAAGAGAGAGAAAGAGAAAAGGAAAGAGAAAGGGAAAGGGAAAGAGAAAAAGAGAAAGGGAAAGGGAAAGTATCAGACTTGGTTAGTATTACTAAAATCTACACTCTTTCTCCCAAGACACCTTTGTGCAGAAGTGATTTGGCTTAAGAAATTGAAATTCAGCTTTCCTGAAAATCAGAATGTGATGTTTCTAAAAAACATCAACTATGTTTCCAAAAGGATGTGAACAGGCCAACAGAAGAAAATATCTCTAACACAACATAACAAAAACTATGCCAAACTGCAAAATAACCAGGAAATCATTCTTTTAGAAGAATGTTGATATCAGGGAAATAGTATCCTCAATCCTACATTTTTCCTTCTACATCTTGAACTAAGGTTATCTGAGACACTCCATTGCTCAACTGCCCTTCTTTTTATGACAACATTAAGTCTAAAGTGGGCCCTTCTTCCCTGATCATTCATTAGAATAACTTAATAGAAGCCCAAAGACATTGAGAACACCCTCCTTACTCATTTCTTCTGAAATGCAACATGGTTCCTCTGGTACACATTTTTCCATGCTGCAGCAAACTAGTAAACCTAACTCTGAACATAAGTATGTTCCTGGTAAAATTAGTAGAGCTTTCACTATAATTTACCTGTTACCCTTGTTGAAACAATATGAGTGAGATCCCCTTGAGTCTACCTGCTCAAAACCACCTTGCTTTTAATAGTGAGACAGCTTCTACACTGGCTCTCAGCTATGAATATTTTATTGAGCCTATTTGGTGTTGTTTATTTTATTTGCCATAGGAATAAAGTCTCCAAGAAGTTTTTTGGTTAGCTCATCAGATTTTTGCTTGCTTCCTGTTGTGATGGTTTGGCAAAGCATGGATTTGCCCCCATTCTGTCTTCCTGGTTTATACCTGAACTACTTTTTTTTTTTTTTTTTTTTTGCAGTACGCGGGCCTCTCACTGCCGTGGTCTCTCCCGCCGCGGAGCACAGGCTCCGGACGCGCAGGCCCAGCGGCCATGGCCCACGGGCCCAGCCGCTCCACGGCATGTGGGATCCTCCCGGACCGGGGCACGAACCCGTGTCCCCTGCATCGGCAGGCGGACTCCCAACCACTGCGCCACCAGGGAAGCCCTGAACTACTTTTTGTGTATTACAAATAAGTACATGGAGAGTAGGACATAGATGGGGGTTTTATAAGTCTTTATTATGAGCCAGCACTAAGGGCTAATGAATTCAGAAGTTCTTATCAAAACACCATCCTCTGATTTTCACTTCAAACTTATTAGGATTTTCTTCATTCCTGAATTTGTGAAATTTTTTTGAAAGCAATCTCCTCTTCACTCATTACCTTGCTAGGAGACAAAAATCTGACCCTGAATAAGCATATTGGATAATTTTGCTTTTGACTGACAAGCAGCAATTTCTCATAGGTTTGTCCACTAATAAATTGTGCTATCTCTTGGAAAAACTCTAGCTTCTATATTATTATTGCACTATCTTTCTAAATGGCTTAACTTTGACAATTTCAAATTGCAGTGACTAATTTGGAAATGTTTTGACCCAAACAAAATTGTTCATTTGAGAGGTAAAACAAAAAAGAAACACTCATTTAGAAGTTCTATATCTGATCTATGTGAAAACGAGATACTTTGTTTGACATAAGACACATCCCTCCTTCCTTTCCATGTCAGGCACTAATAAAATCCACATTTTAATAGTATACTCTTGAAGAAATTGTCAAAGACCATGCTCTCAATTATCTCTGTCTTTTGAAATATTGAAGACATCCAAACATAAAATCTTTCTTCCCTCATTGCTAAGGAAAGATAATTAGCCTTTTACAATAGTAATTACATGTATATTTATATTTGCATATCTGGCTTCCCCTAATTTCTCCTTTTTTCTCTTCCTCTCTCACTCTTTTCTGAAAATTTTAATAATTAATTTTAAAAAAAAAACAAAATTCCTCCCAATATACTATTTCAAAGTCATATATTTAGGGCTTCCCTGGTGGCGCAGTGGTTGAGAGTCCGTCTGCCGATGCAGGGGACACGGGTTCGTGCCCCGGTCCAGGAGGATCCCACATGCTGCGGAGCAGCTAGGCCCATTAGCCATGGCCACTGAGCCTGTGCGTCCAGAGCCTGTGCTCTGCAACGGGTGAGGCCATAAAAGTGAGAGGCCCACATACCGCAAAAAAAAAAGTCATATATTTAAAGTGCTCAGGGGACTTCCCTGGAAGTCCAGTGGTTAAGACTCTGTGCTTCCACTGCAGGGAGTGTGGGTTCGATCCTTGCTTGGGGAACTAAGATCCTGCATGCTGTATGGTGCAGCCAAAACAGAGTGCTCAGGTATTTCAATATTGACTCATTCTAAAATTTGTTCAAAATAATTCATGGAAAGCAACAATATATAGCTACAATTCAACATGATAGCCTCTGAATACCATGCATCTGATTATTGAGTTTGCACATATTACCTTTCATAGTTTGTGTAATTCGCTTTGGAGGTAATTACAAAGTTGATGGCCAAGAGAAAGAAGCACTGGCATATCTCACCTTTGCTACACAGACATATGATTATTTTCCAACTTAGCTAGCCTTAGATGCATTATCTTCAGAAGAATTCTGAAAACGGTTTTAATAATTTTCAGGGCTAAGCATGGCCTTTGGATGTTCATGAAAATGAGAATTAAATTCATGACAAAAAAGTTTATCAGTTACAACTGGCAAACAGAGCAGAGTTTTCTTTTCTTGGAAAAATGATTCCTGTTAGCATAGTTCCTGATAACACCCAGGCTACATTAGAGCAGTACATTTCCCCTCTTAGGAAAGGAGATTTTTAATAACTTAATCCCAAAAAACTCTGAACCTCAATTTTAGGTTCACTTTTTATAAAGGAAGTGTGACACACAAAAATCAATTAAATTACCCAAAATCAAAAGTCCTGCTATGTAGTAGGTACTTGACAAATGAAATGCTAGTGTTCATAAATATCCTCAGTGAAGGTTCTGAAATTTAAACACACATTTTCTAAGCTCCACTCTCTTCCTTACCCACTGCATTATGTTCAGATTTAGTTCTTATTTTTGAAACTTACCTAAATGTTTCTTGGTTGAATGGTCACTGAGCAAGAGAGGGCCAAATCCAGTTTCAGACCTTAAATCTGGTATTTTCTCATATATGCAATATAAGGTAAAAACCCTGTTTCTCTACTCATTGATTCTGTAACAATTGCATTGTGTGCTGATAATTTAGATTCTATTGTTGTACTACTTTTTGCCTGAATCAGTAAGGGAAGGTAGTGTACTCTGCTGTATGTATATATATATGTGTGTGCATGTATGTGTTTGTCTACTCTTTATTTACACTCACTTTTCATCTTAAATGAATATATATGTATATATATTAACATACACACAAAAGAAAGTAGATATTTAAACAGTGTATAATTGGCTTCAATATAATGAAAAAATTGTTATATGAGGCATGAATTTTTGAATATACCAAATACTAGCAGATTATAATACAAAAACTGAAGACTTGATTTAATGTTGTAATGTCTTCTCAAGGAATGATAAAACTTCGGAAGTTGATCAGGCTCCATCTTGTTTTCAATTATTTGGATGTAAGTTGTCATTGAGTTCAGCTTCTATCTTTTTTGTATGTGTTTCAAGAGAGGCAGAGAATGCATCATGAGAAAAATTCTGAAAATTAATAGAAAAGAGGGTTAGAAATAAAACAAATCTAGTTTGTAAAAGACACTTCTAACTTTATTGATTCCAAGATTCTCTTCTAGATTGGAAAATGTCACTTTATTTTCTGTAGATTGTACTTTATTTAATAAGACCCTGTTCTTTTCTTTTCTTCAGATCTTTGCTCTCAATATCTTATTGACATTCATCATTTCAAAACAATTTGTCTCTTTCTTCCCCTCCTTCCAAACATTGCCCCACGTTCCTGTGCTGTTCCCATAGTTTCTGTAAAAGATAAAATAAAAAATTATTTTTTTTAATCCATCAACTTCCCTAATCAATAACAGGGAACTCATAACCCACTCCAAGTTATTCATTACATATATGTGTATATGTGTGTGTTTATGCATGTGCATACACACACAAATAGTACAGTACTAATTACTGAAGTGAGTATTGAGAATTGAGATAGGATTCAGTTCTTCATTTTGTAATTTATTTTACTGACAATAAGGATTTAGTTTTACTTATGACCTTCCTATTAATATAAATGAATAAATAAATAATATACTGAGATATAGTCTCATACTTGATATGTCCCCCAAAACATGGTCTGCAAACCAATATTAATACAATTCTACTAGTATCAACATTGTTCTTAATTACTTTCCCCAATGAATTCTGTCAACACAACATACTTACAATCATCCCTCAGGATCTGTGGGGAGTGGTTCCAGGAGCCCACGCAGATACCAGAAATCTGCAGATGCTCAAGTCCATACATAAAATGGCACAGTCTATGGACTCAGATCCCACACATAAGGAGGGCAGGCTGTATATTGTAGTTTTGGGTAGGAATCAAATAATAATGTACATAGTATTCAGTAGCATTGATTGTACATTTAGACTCTGTTATATTCTCTTTCTACGGAAATTTGTAACATATATATTATACAGATAATATATTTTATTTAATATTATTTGTGTTGTTTTGATATCTTCCCTTGATGAAAAAAAATTTTTTTCCCACTTTTAGGACTATTGACACTACAAAGTCTTGATTATAACTGTTTTTTTGTCTCATTGACATTGTTGAAACATTTATCATTTAAAATAATTTATTTTTCATTGAGGTACTTCTAGTAATACTCATAAGGTTATTGTAAGAAAGGTCAGGTGACTGCTCGTCTTTATTTCTGTAATAATTAAATATTTATTTCAATTACATCATTTCAAGAGGTATACTATTTATCAAAATAAAGACTGCTCGTCTTTATTTCTGTAATAATTAAATATTTATTTCAATTACATCATTTCAAGAGGTATACTATTTATCAAAATACTGTTTGTTGGGATGTAAATTAGTGTCAACAAAGAACTTAAAAACAATTTAAAGGGATTTTCAATTGTTGTACTCATACCATCTGCATTCATCATTTAACTCCCCCAATCTACCACCAAATTAACACTATACTGTTTGGAGGAGTGGATAATATAGACCCACAACTCTGCACTACATCAAAACAACTTTTTCCTTAGGTTCCAGTGGTTGGTTGTTCTCTAATAACCTAGAGCAATAATCTTTCAGATTTTTCTGATAACTTAAAGCCTTAGTTACATACACACACATTTCTCCCTTCATAAGGGGTTTCCTATGAGTTCAATGGCAGTACAATTTTACTGAGAAAAGGCAATTAAGATTGCTAACAGCCACCTAAAATATTATTAATCATAAATTCTTGTCTATATTTTCTGTATATTTAGAAAGGAAGAATTGGAAGCACACTGTAAAATTTAACCACAAATTTTATAGTTTACCCAAATACTATGTTTGCTGTCAATCTGTCTTAGTATTCAAACATTAAACCAGTAGCCATAATAAATGAATGTTTAAAAACATTGTAGAATACAAGTCGAGAAATATCAGAGAAGTATGCATACACGTGTTCTACTCTTAACAAAGAAAAATAAGCACATTTACATTAGCCACCTATACTTTTTTTTTATGTCTTTTTTTTTTTGCGGTACGTGGGCCTCTTACTGTTGTGGTCTCTCCCATTGCGGAGCACAGGCTCTGGACACACAGGCTCAGAGGCCATGGCTCATGGGCCCAGCCACTCTGTGGCATGTGGGATCTTCCCAGACCGGGGCATGAACCCGTGTCCCCTGCATTGACAGGCGGACTCTCAACCACTGCGCCACCAGGGAAGCCCTAGCCACCTACACTTTTATTGTAAAATAATTTTTGAGAGTTTATATTATATAGAAAATTCCTTATTTTATTAATGTAAACAGCCTGGTTTCTATTTCAGCTTCTGCCTGCCTATTAAAGTCAGCATGTCAGTATCTCTGTGTCTCTGTAACTTGTGTGTAAAACTGAGTGTTTGACCTCCATAATGACTCTGAGACCCACAACACTGACATTCTACTATTTTGTGGTAAGGTTATATAAGTTTACATTTCTGTTTGTAGTCTTTGACAACTTCATTAATGTCATGCTGTACTGTTTATGTTATGTTTGTTCTTCATGAGTGTATACAATTTGTATTTGAAAATGAATAGTAAATGTATTCAACAAATACTAGATGAGGTTAAGTTAGACATAAGGTCCATCTGTCTTTCTATCCATCCATGTATCATATATCAGAGTCAAATAATCTTTTGTGTTTCTGCTTATAGCTGAATATAAGGGGAAAAAATATTCAATTGGAAAACATATTATGTAAGTTCTTGGTTCATTTTTTGTTATCTTTTCACTTTATTCCTAGTCATTCTATTACCACTTTTCCTCCATAAATATTATTTTATATGTCTGTTTTGAGCACGTGTGTGGAATGTGGTGGATAAGCAGAGTAATTGACTTTCTTAAAAATAGCCACTAAAACTGAGACTTTCTAAGTAATTGCCTAATGGTGATTGTGTTGGTAAAGTTGAAAATATTATGATAACTTGAAAAGTCACATCACTTGTACAAAAGTCATTTAACTATTTTTTTGGCTGGTATATTTTATGGTTGAATTTATTTATTGAAAACATCTTATAAATCCCTAAAATAATGGCCAAATTGCCTTTACTTGACTTCAAATGTCTCTGAGGCAAAAATACAATAGAATTCCACAAAAAACAAACA
The DNA here is from genome assembly GCF_964374135.1 of Grampus griseus. Classification (NCBI taxonomy): domain Eukaryota; kingdom Metazoa; phylum Chordata; class Mammalia; order Artiodactyla; family Delphinidae; genus Grampus; species Grampus griseus. The sequence continues at coordinate 37,278,288 of NC_139012.1, read as the reverse complement.
CAAAAGTGATTTTTTAAAAATGATACCTCACAGATTGCTTGAAGATGGTGGAGTAGAAGGACATGCTCTCACTCCCTCTTGTGAGAACACAAGAATCACAATTAACTGCTGAACAATCATCGACAGGAAGACACTGGAACTCACCAAAAAGGATACCCCATATCCAAATACAAAGGAGAAGCCAAAATGAGATGGTAGGAGGGGCACAATCACAATAAAATCAAATCCCATAACTGCTGGGTGGGTAACTCACAAACTGGAGAACACTTATACCACAGAAGTCCACCGACTGCAGTTAAGGTTCTGAACCCCACATCAGGCTTCCCAACCTGGGGGTCCAGCAATGGGAGGAGGAAGTCCTAGAGAATCAGACTTTGAAGGCTAGCGAGATTTGATTGCAGGCCTTCGACAGGACTGGGGTAAAAGAGACTCCACTCTTGGAGGGCACACACAAAGTAGTGTGCACATCAGGGCACAGGGGAAGGAGCAGTGACCCCATAGGAGACTGAACCAGACCAACCTGCTAGTGTTGGAGGGTCTCCCACAGTGGCGGGGTGTGGCTGCGTCTCACCATGAGGAAAAGGACACAGGCAGCAGAAATTCTGGGAAGTACTCCTTGGCATGAGCCCTCACAGAGTCTGCCATTAGCCCCACCAAAGAGCCCAGGTAGGCTCCAGTGTTGGGTCACCTCAGGCCAAACAAACAAAAGGGAGGGAACCCAGCCCCACTTATCAGCAGACAAGCACATTAAAGTTTTACTGAGCTCTGCCCACCAGAGCAACAGCCAGCTCTACCCATCACCATTTCCTCCCATCAGGAAACTTGCAAAAGACTCTTAGATAGCCTCATCCACCAGAGGGCAGACAGCAGAAGCAAGAAGAACTACAATCCTGCAACCTGTGGAACAAAAACCACATTCACAGAAAGATAAACAAGGTGAAAAGGCAGAGGGCTATGTACCAGATGAAGGAACAAGATAAAACCCCAGAAAAACAACTAAATGAAGTGGAGATAGGTAACCTTCCAGAAAAAGAATTCAGAATAATGATAGTGAAGATGATGACCTTGGAAAAATAATAGAAGTAAAGACCAAGAAGATGCAAGAAATGTTTAACAAAGATCGAGAAGAATTAAATAACAAAGAAACTGAGTTGAACAATACAATAACTGAGGGGAAAAATACACTACAAGGAATCAATAGCAGAATAACTGAGGCAGAAGAATGGATAAGTGACCTGGAAGACAGAATGGTGGAATTCACTGCTACAGAATAGAATAAACAAAAAAGAATGAAAAGAAATGAAGACAGCATAAGAGAACTCTGGGACAAAAATAAATCCAACAAGATTCTCATTATAGCGGTCCCAGAAGGAGAAGAGAGAGAGAAAGGACCTAAGAAAATACTTGAAGAGATTATAGTCAAAAAATTTCCCTAATATGGGAAATGAAATAGGCACCCAAATCCAGGAAGAGCAGAGAGTCCCATGTAGGATAAACCCAAGGAGAAACATGCCAAGACACACAGTAATCAAATTGGCAAAAATTAAAGACAAAGAAAAATTATTGAAAGCAACAAGGGACAAAGGACAAATAAAATACAAGGGAACTCCCAGAAGTTTAACAGCCGATTTCTCAGCAGAAACTCTACAAACCAGAAGGGAGTGGCATGATATACTTAAAGTGATGAAAGGAAAGAAACTGCTGCCAAGATTACTCTACCCAGCAAGGATCTCATTCAGACTCAATGGAGAAATCAAAAGCTTTACAGATAAACAAAAGCTAAAGAATTCAGCACCACCATACAGCCCTACAACAAATGCTAAAGGAACTTCTGTAAGTGAGAAACACAAGAGAAGAAAAGGACCTACAAAAAAAAAACCCTAAAACAGTTAAGAAAATGGTCTTAAGAACATATCTATTGATAATTACCTTACACGTGAATGGATTAAATGCTCCAACCAAAAGACACAGGCTTGCTGAACGGATACAAAAACAAGACCCATATGTATGCTGTCTACAAAAGACCCACTTCAGATCTAGGGAAACACAGAGACTGAAAGTGAGGGGATGTAAAAATATATTCCATGCAAATGGAAATCAAAAGAAAGCTGGAGTAGAAATGCTCATATCAGGTAAAATAGACTTTAAAATAAAGAAGGTTACAAGAGACAAGAAGGACACTACATAATGATCAAAAGATCAATCCAAGAAGAAGACATAACAATTATAAATATATATGCACCTAACATAGGAGCACAACAATACATAAGGCAACTGATAACAGCTATAAAAAAGGAAATCGACAGTAACACAATAATAGTGGGGGACTTTAACACCTCACTTACACCAATGGATAGATCATCAAAACAAAAACTTAATAAGGAAACACATGCTTTAAATGACACAATAGATCAGATAGATTTAATTGATATTTATAGGAAATTCCATCCAAAACAACAGAATACACTTTCTTCTCTAGTGCCCACAGAACATTCTCCAGGATAGATCACATCTTGGGTCATAAATCAAGCCTCAGTAAAGTTAAGAAAATTGAAATCATATCAAGCATCTTTTCTGACTGCAACACTATGAGATTAGAAATCAATTACAGGGAGAAAAAAGTAAAAAAAACAGAAACACATGGAAGCTAAACAATACGTTACTAAATAACCAAGAGATTACTGAAGAAATCAAAGACAAAATCAAAAAATACCTAGAGACAAATGACAATGAAAACACTGTGATCCAAAACATATGGGATGAAGCAAAAGTAGTTCCAAGAGGGAAGTTTATAGCTATACAAGCCTACCTCAAGAAACAACAAAAATCTCAAATAAAAAATCTAAACTTACACCTAAAGGAACTAGAGAAAGAAGAACAAACAAAACCCAAAGTTAGTAGAAGGAGAGAAGTCATAAAGATCAGAGCAGAAATAAATGAAATAGAAACAAAGAAAACAATAGCAAAGATCAATAAAACTAAAAGCTGGTTCTTTGAGAAGATAAACAAAGTTGATAAACTTTTAGCAAAACTCATCAAGAAAAAGAGGGAGAGGACTCAAATCAATAAAATTAGAAATGAAAAAGCAGAAGTTACAACAGACACCACAGAAATACAAAGCATCCTAAGAGACTACTAAAAGCACTCTATGCCAATAGAATGGAGAACCTGGAAGAAATGTACAAGTACTTAGAGAGATATAACCTTCCAAGACTGAACCAAGAAGAAATAGAAAATATGAACAGATCACTCACAAGCAATGAAATTGAAATTGTGATTTAAAATTTTCCAGCAAACAACAGTCCAGGACCAGATGGCTTCCCAGGTGAATTCTATCAAACATTTAGAGAAGAGCTAACACCTATCTTCCTCAAACTCTTCCAAAAAAAATTGCAGAGGAAGGAACATTCCCAAACTCATTCTATTTGGCCACCATCACCCTGATACCAAAACCAGGCAGAGATACTACAAAAAAAAAAAAAAATTACAGACCAATATCACTGATGAATATAGATGTAAAAATCCTCAACAAAATACTAGCAAACAGAATCCAACAGCACATTAAAAGGATCATACACCATGATCAAGTAGGATTTATCCCAGGGATGAAAGGATTCTTCAATATATGCAAATCACTCAATGTGATACACCATATAAAAAATTGAAGAAGAAAAACCATATGATCATCTGAATAGATTCAGAAAAAGTTTTTGAGAAAATTCAACACACATTTATGATAAAAACTCTCCAGAAAGTGGGCATAGAGGGAACCTACCTCAACATAATATAGGCCATGTAAAACAAACCCACAGCAAAAATCATTCTCAATGGTGAAAAACTGAAAGCATTTCCTCTAAGATCAGCAAGAAGACAAAGATGTCCACTCTCACCACTATTATTCAACATAGTTTTGGAAGTACTAGCCATGGCAATCAGAGAAGACAAAGAAATAGAAGGAATATATATTAGAAAAGAAGAAGTAAAACTGTCACTGTTTGCAGATGACATGATACTATACATAGAGAATCCTAAGAATTCCACCAGAAAACTACCAGAGCTGATCAATGAATTTGGTAAAGTTGCAGGATAGAAAATTAATACACAGAAATCTTTTGCATTTCTATACATTAATGATGAAAAATCTGAAAGAGAAATTAAGGAAACACTCACAATTACCACTGCAACAAAAAGAATAAAATATCTAGGAATAAACCTACCTAGGGAGACAAAAAGAACTTTATGCAGAAAACTATAAGACACTGATGAAAGAAATTAAAGATGATACAAACAGATGGAGTGATATACCATGTTCTTGGATTGGAAGAATCAATATTGTGAAAATGACTCTACTACACAAAGCAATCTACAGATTCAATGCAATCCCTATCAAATTACCAAAGGCATTTTTTTACAGAACTAGAAATAAAAAATCTTAAATGATTTTATGGAGACACAAAAGACCCTGAATAGCCAAAGCACTATTGAGGGAAAAAAACAGAGCTGGAGGGATCAGACTCCCTGACTTCTAACTATACTACAAAGCTACAGTAATCAAGACAATATGGTACTGACAGAAAAACAGAAATATAGATCAATGGAACAAGATAGAAAGCCCTGAGATGAACCCATGCACCTATGGTCAACTAATCCATGACAAAGGAAGCAAGGATATACAATGGATAAAAGACAGTCTCTACAATAAGTGGTGCTGGGAAAACTGGACAGTTACCAGTAAAAGAATGAAATTAGAACACTCCCTAACACCATACAAAAAAGTAAACTCAAAATGGATTAGAGACCTAAATGTAAGGCCAGACACTATCAAACTCTAAGAGGAAAACATAGGAAGAACACTCTTTGACATAAATCACAGCAAGATCTTTTTTGATCCACCTCCTAATAATGGAAATAGAACCAAAAATATACAAATGGGACCTAATGAAACTTAAAAGCTTTTGCTCAGCAAAGGAAACCATAAACAAGATGAAAAGACAACCCACAGAATGAGAAAATATTTGCAAACTAATCAACAGACAAAGGATTAATCTCCAAAATACATAAACAGCTCATTCAGGTCAATATTAAAAGAAACAAACAATCCAATCCCAAAATGGGCAGAAGATCTAAAAAACTTTTCTCCAAAGAAGACATACAGATAGCCAAGAAGCACATGAAAAGCTGCTTAACATCACTAATTATTAGAGAAATGCAAATCAAAACTACAATGAGGTATCACCTCACACCAGTCGGAATGGGCATCATTAGAAAATCTACAAACAACAAATGCTGGAGAGGGTGTGGAGAAAAGGGAACCCTCTTGCACTGTGGGTGGGAACGTAAATTGATACAGCCACTATGGAGAACAGTATGGAGGTTCCTTAAAAAAACTAAAAATAGAATTACAATATGACCCAGCAATCCCACTACTGGGCATATACCCAGAGAAAACCATAATTCAAAAAGACACATGCACCCCAATATTCATTGCAGCACTATTTACAATAGCCAGGTCATGGAAGCAACCTAAAAGCCCATTGACAGACAAATGGTTGAAGAAGATTTGGAATGGAATATTACTCAGCCATAATAGGGAATGAAATTGGGTCATTTTAGAGATGTGGATGGATCTAGAGACTGTCATACAGAGTCAAGTAAGTCAGAAAGAGAAAAAACAAATATCATATATTAACACATATATGTTGAACTTAGAAAAATGGTACAGATAAACCAGTTTGCAGGGCAGAAATTGAGACACAGAAGTAGAGAACAAACATATGGACACCAAGCGGGGAAAGTGGTGGGTGGTGGGAGTGTTGCTGGGATGAATTGGGAGATTGGGATTGACATGTATACACTGATGTGTATAAAATGGATGACTATTAAGAACCTGCTGTATAAAAAAATACATAAAAGAAAGAAAAATATACCTTACAAAGGCATAGATAAATTATTCTTACTTTTTAAATATTTTGTCATTATTACTCATGCAATTAAAATATAACACATTTATAGGTAAACAAATATCTATTACTCTACATAGAATTTTAAACAGGTTTACTTGTCATGTTTAACACTAAATAACAAGATTCTACAGGCCATGGGTATTCAAGTTATGTAAATTATTCAAATAGGGAGTTTTTGGTTGCCAGCTTAAAGGAAAGTGTAAAGTATATTCCTGTTGTCTACAACATTAAACCTAAATTCCTTCAACTGATTTCCAGAAATCCAATAATCAATTTATGTTCTGTATTTATACTATACTCTACCACAATATTGCAACTTAGATCAATCTTGTGCTACAATTCCTTAAAACTAATATATTCATTTTTATATTTTATACCTGATGACTATGTATAGACAAAGTTCCTGATATCATGGAATTTATCATCTAAAAAGGATGTTCAGTCAATATATCAATATTTAAACACACAGGCAAGATAATATCAGGTAATTTCCATGAATTAAGTCAGTGATGTGGTAAGAAATTCAATGTGAGGGAGGAATGGTGCGGGCTAGTTTTGTTGTTGTTGTTGTTTTACGTGGACCTCTCACTGTTGTGGCCTCTCCCGTTGCGGAGCACAGGCTCCGGACGTGCAGGCTCAGTGGCCATGGCTCACGAGCCCAGCCGCTCCGCGGCATGTGGGATCTTCCCGGACCGGGGCACGGACCCATGTCCCGTGCATTGGCAGGCAGACCCCCAACCACTGCACCACCAGGGAAGCCCCCGTGAGGGCTATTTTTTGATTGTGGTCTAGATTATCCTTGCATAACAGATGTTGAAATCTGAATGATTTCAAGAAGTTGCTCATGTGAAGAGCTGAAAGAAAAGCTTCAAGGGTAAAGGAAGAACTTAAATCTAAATTATATTAAGCTCAAAATTTACTTCTTTTTTAATAAATGGAAATCTACTGTAGTTAAGCATAACAGGTCAGGGGAATCCTACATGGAATGAAGTCAGAAATGCATGTAGAGGCTGACTCATGTAAAGTCTTACAGTGCAAGGTAAGGAGTTTATTTTTACTCCAAGAATAAAGAAAAGCCCTGGAAAGTTTTACAAAAGAGAGTGACCTAGTCTGACTCAAAGTTTTGTAAAGATTATTACAGCAGGAAAAAAAAAGAAAGGAAAGAGAGAGAATTTTAGCAAGTCATGAATGTAAGTAGAAAGAGCAGTAAACATCTAGTATGTTTTTCCACATGAGAAATAATAGTGCCTTGGGAGTAGGGAGGAAGTAGATTATAGATATGGTTTGAAAGTAGAGTCAAAAGAAATTACGTTTGGACTGCAAGTGATGGGATACTTAAAAAGAGAAAGTCAAGAGATTGGGCTGGAAATATTGTATCAGTGTTTATGCAATTCACTCACATTCACTAACATAACTAGCAGTGTTAAAGATTGAGTATCAGATTTAACCAGACCTTGGAGATCACTCTCCAGACTGTCATTTTTGAAAATGATATTTGGAAAACCACATACATGGTATTTGTAGCCTTAGTGCTTTACGATAAGTAACTTAGGAAAGGATTGCAGTTAAAGATCAGAGATCTAAAGATCAAATTGTGGAAGCCCTTGGACATTGCTTGGTTTTGATGGAAAGGAGGAGCCAGTAGGCAGTGAGTTAGGAGAGAAGCCAAAGGAAACACACAAACTATTTTTAAAAAAATTTAAGAAGAATAAATGGTAAACTGTATCAAATGTTGCTGTTAGAGATAGTATGTGTGAAGATTGAAAATAATTTACTGATTTTGCTTCTTTCTTTCTTGGAATGATCCTCTTTTAAAATTTTATTTTTTTAATCAATTTAAATGATTTATCCTTGAAGATACAGTTAAATCCACACATCCTTTATTTACCATTTCAGGATGATGAAAGGAAAAATTATTGGAGCTTGTTAAAAAACATCTCACATACTTTACTTCATAAATTTGTTGAAATTTATGAAGGAACACACTGTCCTTGGATTAGAAATGAATCAGCAATGATAAAGTTTCTCAGTGCATTTGCTTGAAATATGAGTTTGGACCATTTATATAAGATTTGGTTACACAAAAAAACTATAAATGAAGCCTTAAGTAGTAAGTTAATTATCATTCTACTAGACGTTTATTGAAAATTTGGTATTTAATTGTTTCCTATAACAAACACTCTAATGAATCAAACTTCTATTAACAATCATCCTGTGAGTAAATTCAATTACCAATAACAATTATGTAAAGGAAGCTTTTCAGTAGTTTTAGCTCCAGGGTTAAGATTACAAGTCTTAGATGATAAAAACAAAATTTTATAGTTTAAAGGAGAAATAAAAACTTTTTTTTAGCAATATTGTATATATACTATTTTGAAAATATTTCAATAGTCATAAAAATAACAACTGCATAAAATAAATAAATATTTTTAATGCACAGTTAAGATTGAAATTATTATTTTTAAAAGTGCAAGGGCTAGGGAGAGAGGGAAAGAGTAGAAGAGAGAGAGGGAGAAAAATGATAAGAAGAATGTTTAGATAATTCTGACATTCTGGCCCTTCTGGAAGTGTTTGTTAATTTCAATAGCCAAAAAAGAGGCTACAGTTTTATAGCCAAGTTTTATAGGTGATCAGGCCTTGTGTGAATGGAAAAGTATTAGACCTGAATCTCCTGTCTAAAGCAAGGAACTGGACCTCTGAAAATTTCATTTCAGAAAATTATATAGAAGAAAACATATCACTAAATGGAAAACAGAGACAAAAATAAAGTTCTTCTGCTTTTCCTGCTTGTGTAAAGAAAAATAAAGATTTCTATGAATATATAAATATATAGATTTATAAACACACACACACACACACACATACACACAGATACACAGGCCTGAGATTGACACAGGTTTATAATTTAAAGCTGATTTACCTTCATAGCCTGTGATATTCCAAGTTGAGAACTTCCATGATGTAGTTATAGAATGGTAAACACAAAGATACTAAGTAGAAATACCAATATTCTCTTATTGGGCAAGAACTCAGATTAAAACTCTAAGAATTCCTATTGGTGAAATGAAAACACTAACTCAAAATTCAGAATTACTGCACACATGAGAAAGTGCCATCACAAAAGACAATTCACCAAAACAAAAATAGAAAAAGCAGTTTCTAATGTAGATAAAAGTAACATGTTAAAATAGGATGAAATCATCAGAGTTACAGAGTTCTAGGTACATGTATTAATTGAGAAGGGATTAGAAATATTAATTAACTTTCAAGATTAATAAGTAGACATACTAGCATTTTAAAGGAAATAGCCATAATAACAGATATCAAATATATAGTTAAAGCTATAAATACTCCATACAATGGAAGGGTATGAAATTATAGATTTTAAAATATAGAACCAATCCAAAACAAGACATTAAAGATATAAATCTGAAAAATAAGTTACTAGGAAATAAAAATCTTAGCATACCAGTATAATAGTATAAGAAAATGATGTAAACATGCTAAAAAACAAAATGCTAAACATTCTAAAAGAAAACATAAGCTAGGGCCTATACTTTGGCCATATTTTAGATTACGATCTCTTTCAAAATACAGTAAATTCTTCATATATTTAATTTCCCCCAAACTAAGGGAAATCTCTGACAGTGGTTCAGAGAAAGGTGCAATGACCTAAAACCAGAACAAAAAATGATAAATAGTATATAATACAAAAGTAGGGTGGCCTGAAAGGCAAATTGACATCTCAACCCTAAAGTTTAATCTGCTACAAAGTGGAAGGATGTGGACCTCAGCTCCCAACTTAAATTTTGGATGTTTCAATGGAAATAAAATGGTCCCAGGACAGCAGTAGTCCTTGGTACCTAGCAGAGCCCAGTGGAAATTCACCTTGGAGGAAAGTTTCTACAATTGAACCTTCTAAATATTAAAAGATTAAGTCTTATCAAAATATGATATTTCAATAAAATATTACCAGACACATAAAGAAATGTCACATGAGTTAAAATCAACAAGAACAGCAAAAACAGCAACAACAAGTTTAGATTCCCCAATAATTCTGATATTGGAAATAAGAAAATCAGAAAACAATTGAAAAGTTTTAAAAACTAAAATGTGAAAAAATACGAAAACGAAACGAAAACGAAAACGAAAAAATAAAAAACGAAAAATAAATTTACTAAAAATTTCAAGCTGACTTGAAAAGGATCAAAATAGAAATTTTTAAAGTTAAGAATAAATTTGTTAAAATTATACTTAACAGATAGCCTAAATAGTAGATTAGACACTGTTGAAAAGACATTAGTAAAGTGGAAATTATATTTGAGGAAATTATTTTACATGAAAATTTAATATAAATGTCAAAAACATAAAGGTGAGAAGAACATAGTTCTAGTAAGTCTTTCAGACTTAGAATTAAAGAAAATGTATAAAAGTCCATAAATGCAGAAAAATTAATGAAACTTTTCATAATTAATGAAAGACATGAATTCATAAATACAGAAGGCACAATATGTCAAACATGAAATATAAAGAAATCTGCAAATATATAATTATAGTAAAGCTTGAATGCATCACAGAAAACAAAGAGTTCTCACCACTAGTAAAAGATTTTTTAAAAATCCATAAAATGTAACAATTTTGTCTGTAAACAAAATTCTCAAAGGTAACAATGGAGGTTAAAAACATAGTAACTTCACATTGCTGAAAGGAAACAAGTCAATCCATAATTCAGAATTTTCTATTTACCTAGAAAAACTAATATTTGTGTGTGAAATTAAGACATTTATGCACACAGAGAGAAATAAATGATCATTAAGAGACATTTACTAAATACATTTTTAAAAGATATGCTTCATTAAAATGAACTGAATTGCAGTTACTCTAAGGACTACTAAATAAATGAAGCTATTTCACAGATTTTTCAGAAACCCCTCAGAGTCCCAAATACATTTTGTCATTTGTTTTGTCTAAGTTTTTTAATTCTCTTTGAAATAAATAGAAAACACAGAGACTGCTTTATCAAATAGCTCTCACCATTTGAAACTGTTTTTTTTGTGAACTAGAACAGCTTTTTAAAAGGAAGTGCATGTTTAGAGATAATTAATGAATATTATAATATTTTAAGAAATAAAGATGGAGAGAATTAACAATAAAATGGTATGTGCCAAAATACTGCACAGTAGTACCATAAATGAGATCATGTAATAGATTCAAAAATTGGGATCGTTTGGTATACTCTGAGCACTATGCCCTTAAATTTTCCATTATGCCCTTAAATTTTCTTACCAGAGCAGGAGATACAGATTTGTTTATTTCAATTTTATTTAGGCATACTTGACAATTAAAAATTACAAATATTTAAAATAAAAACTTTGTGTTTTTCTATATGCAAATTGTGAAATATTTACCACAATCAAGCCAATTAGCATATCTATCACCTCACATAGTTACCATTTTTTGTGTGGGTGGGGAGAAAACTTAAGATCTACTCTCTTAATAAATTTCAAGTATACAATATAAAATTATTAACTATAGTCATATTGTTATACATTAGATATGCAGAACTTATTTATCTTGCATAACTTGTATTTTTAAATGAACTTAAATTTACTATCTTTAGATAAGGTTATATCAGGACTTAAATATCATGGTATGTTAAATATCTAAAATAGAAGCCACCAAATGTGGACCCATTATCAAGATTCTGGCCTTCTTAGAGTTTCTTGAACATGCCACCTTGTATAAATTCAGGGGATTTGCACTGGTCCTTTTCTAAGACTGGAATACTTTCCCAACAATATTTTTCAGTCTCTCATTTTTTTCAGATCTTTGCCCAAATGTTCCTTTCTTATGAAAATATTCCCTAAACAGCCTATTTAAAAAAAAAATCCCTGTGACTAACTCCCTGCTCTTTTTAATTATTTGTTCATCTTGAAATTGTATTACATATGTATTAATTTTAAATTTCTTGGTTTTTTTTTCTTTTTTCCCTATTAGAATATAAGCTTCATGGGAGAAGGGATTTTGTCTGTCTTATTCATGTTTGAGTCCTAATTGCCAAAATTGGACTGTAGATTCTCAATACTACTTATTGAGCAAATGAGTAAATGAGCTCTCTCAGAAAGTCAAGTTTTATCTTAATCAACTTTGTCAGGCTACTCAAAATTACGTACCTTGTACAGTTGTTTAGCCTATATAACTCTACAAAATGGATCCCTGTTCTTTTTTTTTTTTTTTTTTTGCGGTACGCGGACCTCTCACTGTTGTGGCCTCTCCCATTGCAGAGCACAGGCTCCAGACGCGCAGGCTCAGCAGCCATATCTCACAGGCCTAGCCGCTCTGCGGCATGTGGGATCTCCCCGGACCAGGGCACGAACCCGTGTTCCTTGCATCGGCAGGTGGACTCTCAACCACTGCGCCACCAGGGAAGTCCGGTCCCTGTTCTTAGAAAGATAAATAAAAAGTAATCATATTTAATTCTAAGAGGTGGAAATTAGAGGATGAATTTGATAGCCAGATTTAGAGTTGACTAAATAGATAAAAACCCATATAATTTCCCACTGATTAGATATAGGAAAAAGAAACACTGAAGGGTAGATACTGGCATAAGCACTTCTAAGCAATTCTTTCTGAGGTCTGTCTCTCAATTAGGCAAACATCATGTAGAAAAATCTCAGGTAGATATGTAAAATTAAAAATGCTTTCTATATTTCGATTGGTAACCTTAAATTCTAGTAACATTCTTGTTGGTATCCACTTGTATTAGCCTCTGTAATGTTTAACACAAATAGGAATTTTGTTGTTATTGTTAAAAAAGAGACAACAACCCCAAAATGGAATCAGTTGTCCTAAGCCCCACATCAGCAAACCAGGACTTAATACCTAACCTAATTGCAGTTTCAGCCTCTCCCAGAAATGTAACCTCTAACCAATCAATATGGAATTACCCAGTCTGCACTGGTGAGGTAATCCACTCAGTAGAATATTTTTGTCACTCAGAGGACAGTGATCTTGACTAAAACAATCCCTTCTTTGCTAGAAACTTCTCTTTCCCACCCCTTTTTGCCTATGAAAAACCTTTTATTTTGGACAGCTGTTCTGAGTTCCTTTCGACTTGCTAGAAGGGACGCTGCCTAACTCATGAATCATTGAATAAAGCCAATTAGATCTCTAAGTTTATTCAGTTGAATTTTGTTTTTACGAGATTCTGTGGCACTGGCAGGACCAAAGGAGACTTCCAATGGCTTCGGAGACAATGAGAAACACAGGTGTTTTACCCTCAAACCAACTGAGTTCTCTTTCTCACCCTTTCCAAAGTACATGGGAAAGTTCCTCTTGGTTCTGAGCTCTGTTGTGTTTGCACCAACGTGTCAAATCTAATTGGCTTTTCACTGTCCCCCATTTGGTTGCAAACCACCAGCTCTTGGTTTTGTCCCCAGATTCCATGTTGGGAACTGCTAGTGGTTTAGTCTTCAGTTTCCCATTTGTGTGGAACCTCAGTCTGCAGTCCCCATTATTTGGGGTCTGCTGTCTCAGTCCTCACTCCAGTCCCCAGATCCATGCCAACATGGAACTGCTGGTGGTTACCAGCCAGAGTTAGACTGGGTCTGAATTAAAAATCAGTCTGGGTCTGGGGTTGGATTTGGTGTGACTTAAGCTGGATTGAGTCCAGTATGTTTTGTGTAGGTAAAGGCTATTGTTAATGGGAATCTAGGAAGCCAAAAAGCCACAGAAATTTGTGGGTATGAGTTGAGCACTTAAAAGCTGTTAGAGCACTCTAAGACTCCCGTATTAGGATAAGTTGTTCATGGAACAAGTTAGATTAACACTAGGTCACTCACCAATCTCAAGAAATTTCCCTGCAACAAGGTACACTGCAAAACACCACACAATCTTCAACCCAGCAGTACATCTCTCTTAGGTGTTAGTTTGGCTCTGAGAGACCCAAAAAGACTTAGCAAAAAAGAATGAGATAATTAAATTCCAAAGAGTTGAGTGAACCACTTTCCAACACAACTTCTTGTTTTATGTCTAAGAACTATGGTTCTGAAAGCTATGAATATCTACAAAAATGACAAAATCTTACTGAAAATAACCTAGAATTGCAATAGTCATTATGGGGAATGTTCCAATTAGATAAGATGATTTATTTAAGAAGTACACTTAAAAGCAAGCGTTTCCAAATTAAACAAATGGAATGGGATACTTATTTTAATTGGCATGTAGTCACTTCCAGAAGCCTTCAAAATTCCAAAATTGTTTCATTAAAAAATTTATTGCAGGGCTTCCCTGGTGGTGCAGTGGTTGAGAGTCCGCCTGCCGATGCAGTGGACACGGGTTTGTGCCCCGGTCCAGGAGGATTCCACATGCTGCGGAGCAGCTGGACCCGTGAGCCATGGCCGCTGGGCCTCCTCGTCTGGAGCCTGTGCTCCGCGACGGGAGAGGCCACAGCAGTGAGAGGCCCGCGTACCTCAAAAAAACAAAAAATTATTGCAAAAGGCTAATAAAAATGAAAGACACCAAGAAGTACCTAAGACAAAAAACCTCAAGGCTGACATGACTCCTACTGCTCCCCTCTATCCTCCTTTACCTGAGTGCTCATGTTTTACTAATTCTCTATCTGAATTGCCTTTCTACTGAAGAGACTATTAAACAGTTTTTTAAAACTAAACCTCTTGAGGTTGCAAGCAATCCTCCTCATGTATCTTTCACTCTGTGGTCAAAAGCTGACCAAAGGGCCATTGTTAAGAAATTTCCTAAACCTAGGGAGGAGTCCCCCAAAGTTTCTTGAAGAATTTAGAGTCATTATTGAAGTCTATGACCCCAGGCTGCTTATACACATGTTGGTAGGACCTGGTGAAGCCAAAAAATGGATACAGAAAGCAGAATGGGGTAACCCTAAGAATGATATCTCAGAATTCTTGATCTTCAACATGGTCCCCTTATGGATAAGAAAAAGCTTGAAAAATAGCAACCCATCTTTAAAAAGTCATTCCTAAATTCTTCCTTGCCTGCACTCATAGGTATATTATTCAAACACACAAACAAAAGAAAGATAAATCTGGTACAGACTTTAAGGCCATCTGCAAGCTCTTGTCCTATGGTATTCTGGGTTTCATACAATAAATGAGGTCACCCAACCTGCTGTAGCTGCCCTATTGTAAATGGATTACTGCTACAACAGCTCCAAGGACAGAGACCTAAAATAACATCTGGGACTCCTGCATTATACCCTCCTAGGGGTCTATTATAACGCTGGGGTATGAGACAAGGAATTGATGTCTCAGTTTTAATGAACTGGGACACTGGAAAAGAGATTGCCCTCTGTACATTTTTCAACATTAACTCCAATGCTGTAATATCTACTCCCGTAGGAGGTCCCCCATATGGGCCCTTCTCAGAACTGACAGGAGCCCAAGGGACCCTCTGGTAAACTGCCACCAGTAATTACCTTAAAAAGCAAAGGGGAAACAGAAATTAAAGTTAACCCAAAATCTTTCCAAATTCTCTTAGCTACTGGAGCTACACTTTCTACTTTCTACACTTTCTATCCAGTCTCATAAGACCAAAACACCCCTCAGAGTGAGAAAGAAGTTTCTATAGTGGGGCTGACTAATAAAATTCGGGGAGTTTCTGTCTCAACCAGTACAAGTGACTCTGGGACCTTTTACTGAAAATCATTTCTTTTTGCCATATGATACAGCTCCAGCCAATCAATTGGGTAGAAATATCCTTTCTAAATTAAAAGGTCTAATATGTTTTCCCTCCAATGAAGAATTCACCTTAGAATTTATTGACCAACCTGAACCTGATCTTTACAATCTGTTTTTGACATGGAAAAGGAAGAATTCCAACAAAAGTTCCCTAATTTAATTGAGGCATCCCAAAATCTATGGGCTACTTCTAATTATGACATTGGGAGAATAAAAAGTGCAGAACCTATAAAAATTCAGATAGGATAACTAAACCTCTTCCTAAATTGCCTCAGTAGCCATTAAAGGTTGAGGCCATACAAAGCTTCACACCCAGGGGCTAATTACTCCCTCCACCAGCCCCTGTAACACAGAGATCTTGCCAGTCTGGAAACCTAATGGTTGAGGATGGCTATAAACAAGATAGTTTTTCCACATTTCTACATTGTATTTTTTTTTTTTTTTTTTTTGCGTATGCGGGCCCCTCACTGCTGCGGCCTCTCCCGTTGCGAAGCACAGGCTCCGGACGCGCAGGCCCAGCAGCCATGGCCCACAGGCCCAGCTGCCCCGCGGCATGTGGGATCCTCCCGGACCGGGGCACGAACCCGTGTCCCCTGCATCGGCAGGCGGACTCTCAACCACTGCGCCACCAGGGAAGCCCAGTTTTTCCACATTTCTTGGTTGTTCCAAACACAAGCATCTTTCTCACAATTTCCATGAGACTCAAAATTGTTCACTGTTGCAGATCCCTGTTCAGCCTTTTTCTACATTGCTGTATACCCCAACAGTCAATATCTATTGGTCTTTGCTTGGAACGATTAACAATGTACCTAGACAGTCATGCTGTAAGGGTTCATTGAAGCCCCTTCTTATTTCTCTCAGGTGCTCCACCAAGATTTAAACACTCTAGTTCCTTGGGATATCTACTCTTTTAAAATATGTGCTCTGGTTACCAAAGAGCCATCCATAAAAGATTCTGTTTATTTGCTGCAACATTTAGCTGAAGATGAACATAAAGTCTCTAAGGAAAAATTACAATGATCTCTAGACACTGTTCACTATGTAGGTCATAATCTAAATGCTGATGGAATCCAGCTATCTCTAAAAAGAATTAAGCTAATCCAAGAACTTCTTACGCCCACAAGTAAGTGACAGCTTCATGGATTCGTAAGTGTGGCTGGTTATTGGAGAGTATGTGTTCCAATTTTTTCTCTAAATAGTTTCCCCACTCTATGAACTTATAATTTTACTCTATGAAATTTCAGTCTCTGAGCCCCTTCCTTGAGGAAATAAACATGAGCAGACCTTTACAGGACTAAAACAAGCCCTGCAAGAACCATCAGCCTTAGGACTACCTAACTATTCAAAACTTTTTACCTTATTTGTGCATGAAAAAGATAGCCAAGCCCTGGGAAAGTTTATGCAAAAACATGGTAATAA
Source organism: Grampus griseus (assembly GCF_964374135.1). Taxonomy (NCBI): domain Eukaryota; kingdom Metazoa; phylum Chordata; class Mammalia; order Artiodactyla; family Delphinidae; genus Grampus; species Grampus griseus. The sequence continues at coordinate 37,261,193 of NC_139012.1, read as the reverse complement.
ACATTGGCCTATTGCCTATTATAGCATACAGCTTGATACAGTTGCTCATGATTATTCTATCTGCCTTAGGGCTATAACTACTTCTGTAAAGTTAGTAGAAACTTCAGCAGATATAACACTAGGAAATGGCACTTTTTCACAAACACTGTGCACTGTCCAAAGTCTCTTTAATTCTGAATTGCCTCAACATTTCTCTGCAAGCTGACTAACCTCCTATGAGACACTTCTGCTTTCACAAGATAATTTACATTTTAAAAGTTGCAATATCCTTAAGCCTGCTTCATTACTACCCCTGCCTGACCAAGGTGAGCCCCATGGCTGTAAGGTAATAAAGTCCTATTTTGTGTCACTGTGTCCTAATTTACAAGACACTGTTTAACTAATCTGGATCTTATTTTGTTTGTTGATAGGTCATATTGTAAAGACAAAAAAGGAAATTTCCAAGTTGGCTGTACTGTTACTACCCAATATGAACTACTTGAGAGGAACAATCTCCCACAAACTAAATCAGCCCAACAAGAAGAGTACCATGTCCTTACAAGAGCATGCCACTTAACAAAAGGACAAATTGTTAATACTTATACAGATAGGCTGTATGCCTTTGGTTCATCCATGATTTTGAGATGTTATAGAAACAAAGGGGGTTTTCTTACATTCATTGAGACCCCAATAAAAAATGAGCAAGTAGACGACCCTCTTACTGCTATTCTCTTACATTCTGAAATTGCTGTCATCAAGATTGAGGAACAATCTAAAAAGATTAAACCTATCAGGGAAAGATTCCCCTATCAGGGAAATGGCCTTGATGACTTTCTTACAAAGGCAACAGTAAGGATATCTATACAGGTTGTGGCCCATGAAGAAGTCTATTCTGCTTCTGCAAAAATGACCCCTTGTTCCAAGACTTTTGCCATCCTCATGTATTTGTAATATGGCAACAGTCTTCTCCTGAATCACAGAAATTAAGATGGGTAAACAACAGTTGTAAATTCAATGAACAGTCAAGGTTATGGTAAACCCAATTAGCTGTTTTGTTCTTCCCAACTCCCTGGCAAACGTCTTTTATCAGTTTTACATTTCTTCACCCACTATAGTGCATTTAAGATGGCTCAAACTATGAAGAAACATTGGTAGGGAGACATCTATGAAATTGCAAAAAGAGTTTAGCACCAACGTCTGATTTGTCTGGTCCATGATCCTAGAAAAACTTTTTGTTCCCAGAGGCCTCGAAACTCTTCTCTCTGGACCTTGCCAGCACCTGCAGCTACACTTCATTCAACTACCACCTAGTATGGGTTAAAAATGTATTCTTCTTATTGTATATATGTTTTCTGGATAGCTTGAAGCCTTCCCCTGCCACAAAGTTGATGCCCTCATGGTGGCAAAAAAATCATTGGAAAATGTGTTTTCCACCTTCCACAATCACCAGTGATCAAGGCACTCATTTCACTGGGCAAATCACATAAGCCTTAACAAAAACTTTCCAAACTTCTTGGAATTATCACTGTCCCTATCACCCTCAATCATCAGGCAAGGTTAAAAGAACAAATGAGATCCTTAAACTTAAAATCTCTAAACTTGATGAAACTATTTGATACTGTTTGTCCAAGGTATTGCCTCTGGTCTTGCTGACTGTCCACAGTACCGTCTTTGGTAAACATAAACTCACTCCCATATGAGATAGTCACCTGTAGACCAATGTCTATTGATAATCAACTTTCTGCTGATCCCTTGTTATCTCACACTAGTATGGCTAACTACTGTAATTCTTTAATGTCTTATGCCAAAGACTATCATCAACAGGTTAAAGAAGCTTTCCTGAATCCCACCTCAAAGGATCCTTTTGGCCACAGTCTGGAGCCTGGTGACTGGGTATTCTGGAAATGTCATCAGAGGAAGACAGCCCATGAACCGCATTGGGATGGACCTTACAAAGTGCTCCCAACCACTGACACTGCTGCAAAACTAGAAGGCATTGAGCCTTGTGTATACATCTCACAGTTAAGGAACTCTCCAGCTAACATCTAGTCCTGTAAAGATGCTAGAAACCTTCAAGTAAAATTGAGGAGGAAAAGAAGTAGCTGACATTAATGTAGACTGCTTCCACCCAACACACGTGATTGAGACCTCACACTTTAAACATGAAACCACTTTTTCTTTTCTTTCTTTCCTTTACTTTGGTATTGACCTGGGAAGATAATGCCATCATCCATATCTCCCAGGCCATTTTTAATGAGGGTAATTTTCAGACTGCTGGATTTATCATCAAAGATTCTGACCTATCCATAATACTAGTGACTACCTGATACTCCCTTTGACCAATTTCTCTTCTATTCCCAATTTCACCACAAACTCAGTCAACCTCCTCTAGCAGTCTCTTACCAAAATCAACTTTTACAGTCAGAACATCCAGTGCCTTTTTTTTTTTTAACCTTTCTTCGATTATAGCTGTACTTGCCCAATTAGACACAAATACCTGTGTAAATCTTAGTATATTTGCACCCCTAAGATCTCACCAGCAGCACCCATCTTTGCATGGTATTCTTTATTTCAGGCTAGGAGATTTACTCCCCAAATGCAATAAAAACATAAGCGACTCCTGGCTTGAATGGAAAAATGTAACAATCCCTGCAAATGAATCCACTAACAGATTCATCTTAACAGGAATTGTTTGTACCTCAACAGGGTTTACCTTTGTCTGTGGTGGTTAGCATTCTCCTTGAGCCTATGAATGCCTAGATGACTGGCACACAGGCAATGCCTCTTAGGTTACCTAACTGTGTCCCTAACTATTCACAGGTGAATTGAGACAACTCATCGTTCAACTCCTCTGAAATTACATTGAGTTAGAAAAGACCTACAAGAACACATTCATAGTTCAGTATTCATTTCTTTTGTCAGGACCCTACTTCCCTGGTTATAAGTAAATGTAAATGAAGCTATGATCAGGAACCTCTCCTTAACTTTTGAAAATATTGCAGAATCTGCTACTAAAGCAATAGCTGCCCAATAAAATCCTTAGATTCTCTGGCCAAAGTTGTTCTTGATAATAGTATAGCCCTGGATTATCTTTTAGCTGAGTGAGGAAGTGTCTGTGTTGTGGCCAACATCACCTGCTGCACGTGGATTAACACTTCTGTGAAGTTGAAACTGTTACATAACATCACTGAGCAAGCCACTTGGCTTAAAATAGTGGCTCCTTCAAAAGGGTCTTTCTTTAAGTTATTTTATTTTGATTGGTTTGGGTCTTGAGAACCATAGCTGTGAAGTGCACTCCAAACATTGGGAGTTATCCTGCTTATAATAGTCATAGTAGCCTCCCTGGTGCACTGTACTCTCTCAAAAGGTTTAAATGCATGTTTGCAGCCGCTACTCACCAAGCAAATAATCTCTCTAGACTATCATGCCAGAAAAAGAGTGAAAAAAATGACCAACTAAAAAATTGTGACCCTGAAATCATGACCTGTGAAACCACAGAAATTCAGAAAAAAATAAAATCATGAGCTGTGATTATTACACAGAAGATCAGTAAAAGCTGTGAGAACTACAGAGTGGTAGCTGAGAGTAGTAGTAATGCCTTAAATTTAGATCACATCTTGGGTAGGCTGAGAGTCTAATCAAAATGGGGAAACTGTTGAAAAAGAGACAACAGCCCCAAAATGAAGTCACTTGTCCTAAGCTCTTCATCAGCAAACCAAGAGTACCTAACCTAATTCCATTTTCTGCCTCTCCCAGAAATGTAACCTCTAATCAAGCAACCTGGAATGACCCAGTCTGCACTAGTGACGTAATCCACCCAATAGACTCCTTCTGTCCCCCAGAGAAGGTGACCTTGCCTGAAACAATCCACTTTTTCCTAAAAACTTCCCTTTCCCACCCCTTTATGCCTGTAAAAGTCTTGCATTTTGTATAACTCTTCTGAGCTCCTTTCTACTTGCTAGATAGGATGTTGCCCAATTCATGAATCATTGAATAAAGCCAGTTATTTCTTTAAATTTACTCAGTTGAATTTTTTAACAATATGTAGGAACTTGGAGGTCATTTTTGGCTGCGTCACATAGTGTCACCAGAAAACAGCAATGAAACAGGGCCACACAGATTAAGTGGCCCTGCATTTGACCATTTTTAATATTAATTTAGCTACCTTTTTAAAGCCAGTACACTCTTTGTAATTAACCTTAGCTCATGAATTCCTAAATATATATATAATGATAACTTCCAATGTAGCATACTCTGAGTGTTTTGAGCTCAACTGTTTATGAAAAATTGCCTTCTTCTGATGAAGTAATCTGCATCTAGATTTTGTCACCGTGGTAAAAACAGCTTCCTGCAAATTTGTCTTACAAGGAAGTTGGTACTTTGGAAATGGTGTTCACTTCTCTTTAGAGAAAAATACATCTTTGAAAAATGATTTTTTTTCTTTTAAAAAGAACCTGATGCTCAAAATTTCTTAAAATGTTTACTTTTTAAAAATTTTATTTTTTCAATTTTTGGTATGAAGATACTTTAGTGTCATAAGTGGTCTATAATAAGATGAAAAAGACATACTGGGATCTAAGTCAGTAATAAGTTAGTTTTATATTGAAATATTTATTTTATATGTTTAAACATAAAATGTTTCTAAAAAATGAGAACTGTTAAGCTGAATAAAAAATATAAAGTATAAACATTAAAAAACATAAATTTTCCTTAAAACAAATATTTACTTTATAAGCAAGTTTTAGCTTTTTTTTTTTTTTTTTTTTTTTTTGTAGCTTGAAATCATCTGCCAACTTAAGCACACCAAGAGCTTTTAATTTGACCAAAAAGACGTAGCCACCTAGGGTCAGAATCTGTCCTCTTAAGGAAAACCTTGCCTGCTGTTCCCCTGCTTCTTCCATTTCAATGAGCACTCTGAGTCATCTGAGAGTTGAAACTGAGTGAACAATTAATCCACAACTAATGTTTAAACCTTACATTTTAGGCATTTTGCAGCTAAAATAAGGCAGTGTTGTTTAGTAAAGAATTTGGCTTTGAAATCAGGCAGACATAATATTGGCTCTGCCTTTCACTGACTTTGAGATTTTAGGATTTAATTAACTTTGGGGTTTTGTTTTCTCAGAATAGACATTCAGTGAAAGATAGTTATCATTATCTCTGATCCAGTAAATGTATAGACCAATTGGAAGACTGGCACGTGATTGCTTGTATATGTGAAAAAGAAACACATGTAAAATGTAAAACACAGTGAATAGTAAGACAAAAGTAATACTAAGTAGCAAAGTCATGAAACATTAGACAACCATAGAGTTTTTAAATTAAGATATGACATTTTAGAGAGAATCATAGAGATTATAAAAGTCTTCTGGATTAACTGACGGTTGAACTGAATCTTTAGCAAACTGAATATTGATTAACTGTATCCTGAGTACTGACTATGTGGCATGCACTGGGACATGCAGTTCAAAATTAAGCCAGATATAATTCTTGCCTTCTATGGGAGTTAGGACAAGTAAACCAACAACTACACTGAAATGAAATAAATCATACATGTAAGGTATGCTAAGTGAATATTGTGCCTATGCATGTGTGTGCTTGGGGAAGACAACACATACGTGTTAAAACAGCAAGTGTTAAGTACTAATGAATGACGAGGTAACAGAAGAAGAGATGCTTGAAAGATGAATTAAAATTTACCCTTAGTCTGCTACAAATTTCTTTCATAACACTTCTTTATTTGCAATTTTAAGTGTACAATTGTATATTTAATGCCTATGTTTCCAGCTAAAATGTAAGCTCCAAATTAGCTCACAACTATTTCACCCACTCTCATTTATACTAGCTGAAAATCACTGAGAAGTTTTAAGCCCATCCTTAACTCACCAAATACCATACCAAACTATCATTAATTTAAATATTGAACAAGCATTGGGGAGGTTAGGAAAAGAGTTTCCCACTCATGTAGGATTGCCTGTAGTTAAAACCTCTGCTGTAGGAATCCTTTAGTGAGCCAACAGAGAGGCACTAATATTTTTATATCCTGGTCTCATTCTGAGTTCTTTAATCTGCATTTTCCCCAAATTTTATTATCACAAATCCTTCAACTCTGATCCTTTATAATAGCTTACTAGCTGATGATATCGTTAGCCACTTTCCATATATTAAAGTAGAATTTATCCTCATGTTGCCTCTCTTTTAATGGGGAAAATTTATCTTTTCAACAGGCTTTCAGGAACACTTCTCAGTTTGGCTCAGTAACTCCAGATCAATCCAATTCTGAAATTCTGATTTGTGTTAACATATTATGCACTCATTTGCTATAAAGTTTTCCCCTGTTTGGTCATCTTCCACAAAGAACACTCCATGTTGTTGTGTGCTGAAGATGTAATGGAAATATAGCAGAAGTAGGCCAATGGAATTTTGAATCATTTGTTTATGGAACTTTTTTATGTTTTCAGAACATGGGAAACCGTATTTGGAATCACCTATAACTATAGGTAATTGCTGATTGTGTGATAATGTAATGTTGCTGATTGTGCCAGTGGCATGGTGGAATAGTTTGTATTCATTTCATGATAGGAAGCTAGCCTCACAAAGCCATTTTGTATACCTGGAGGATCAAGTCAGGACAACTTGGAATTTTTTATTATACAGATATTAAAGATGCTAAAAACGTAGTTATATGTTTTTGTGCTACTCCCTCAAAATCTGTTAGCCCCATCAAAGAATCCTGTCAAGAAAAACGTTTTCTTTACCATTCCAGCCTCTACTGGTGATCAAGGAGCCTTACCCTCTTTGTTTTGGGGATTGATTCTTAGGCCCAGTATTGATTCTGGGCCTAAGCCACCACAGAACCACATCCTCCTTGAAATCAGGAAGCCCATTTCGATAGCAGCATCATCCACATTATAATCACTGTAGCATTTATCAAATATACGGATGCTCTTCTCACAAATGCATTTATTATTGTCCTTTCATTGGAGAAGGTTAGAGAATTATAGAAGGTATATCCACTCCAAAATTTCTAGCTACATTATAATTTGGATCCCAGATTATACTCTTCAAGTATGATTTTCTTAGAGCAATTTTAGTTGCTCCTTGGTCTGATGGTTTTATGATTTTTATAGATAACCCCTGAAATTATAAGTTGATCACAATAAATGAATATGTGAGAATATCTTTGTTTTATTGTATTTACATTATTGACTCTGAATCTGTAAAAGTAATGGTATTGACAATTTTTATCTGAACTAATAAATAGTAATATAATTCACCAGTATCTCAGACTAAGAACATCAGTATCCTTTATTTTTATCTTACATTCCATTTCCTCTGCAAGTCCTACTGATTCCACTTCCAAAATTTATCCTAAATCCAATCGTCTCTCTGTCATTTTTGCTTTCTGAAAACGGTATGCTCTGAGCAGCTGTAGGAGTTATAATTTGAAACTGTAAATCAAATACAGTTAATATGTATACTATATATAGAGTATATATATACATTACATACAGTAAATACAGTTTTGTATATATACAATATTATACATAATATATACTATATATTATACTATATATACATAGGTATATACTATATATGAATATACATATACTATATACCCATGTTTATATACTATATTATACTATATATATACTATATCTACACAACACTATAATATATACAAAATATAAATAATGCTGTGTTATATATTATAATTTTTATATATGGTATTATATATAATATATAATAAAAATGTAAAATATAATATATATTACATGTAATATTTATTGTATATAATATTACAATAATATTATAATATGATATTAATATATTATATATTATTAATAGTATAAATTATATAGAGTGTATACATAATTTATACAATATATAATGTATATTTTACATGTTTTATATACAATAATTATATTGTATAAATAATATGTATTGTATATTACATATTATATGATAATAACATACGTAACATATGTTTTATATCATGTAATACATAATATGATATTTAATATATATATTATATAAAAATCATAAGACATTATTTATAATATAGAGCATAATATGTAATATAATATACAGTAATATAGTTATATTATTTAATATTATTATTATTCACGTATATTGTAGTATAATATATTTTTTATACTTTAATATATATATTATATATTATATATACTATACTTATATTTATTTATATATTATAATTACATTATATCTATATATAATATAATTACATATATATTATATACATACATTAATAATATAAACTATATCTTATTTAATATAATATAGTTGGCATTATATCACATTATTATAAGATATATAACATATAATATATGGTAATATATGATACATGATTATATATAATATATTATATATCTTGGGGACACATAGTTATTCAAGACAGGAACCTGTAGTGTCCCCCTTTGCCTGGCAAAGCAATAAAGCTACTCTTTTCTACTTCATCCTCTCCAATATATATATATATTATATATATTGTAAATATTTTAATGATATAATAATGTATATAATATATAACTATAAAAATATTGTGATAATATACTATATCATATACATTATATATAATATATATAATATATCATGTGTCTATTATATATATCATATATATTATATAATTAATATAATATATTAATTATATTAATATTGACTAATATTTTATATGAAAATATTAATATATAATATGTATAATTAAATATTATATAGTATATTGTTATATTATCATATTATAACATATTTAATATCATAATATTGTCATATTATAAACATATATTTGTATTATATAACATACTATGTATTACATGATGTATAATATAATATACTATATATTATAATATTATGATAATGTATATAATATATATTTATAATATATTATATAATATATTGTACATAATTTTGTATTATATTATAATAATATAATATAATTATATTATATATAATTATATTATGCAATAATATAACTATTTAGACAATTATATAAATAACTATATAACATATCATTAATAATATAATTAATAGTAATTGTATTATTATAATATTATATGTATTAATTAATTTATCATTAAATTATTTATTATGGTTAATATTAAATATGAAAAGTTTTTGGACTCAGGCAGTGAGTATTTGACTGGAAACAGAGAAGAAAAAATATTGTACAGAAATAATTGTTGACTCTGTAAATTATAATATATGAGAACAGAAAGAGAACAGTGCAAAATATCTCACATTGCTGTTCTGTATTCTCAAGTGGATAATGTTGGATTTATCCTATGAATGAGATTGTCAGTTGTGAACAGATTACCAATTATTATGTGTTAGATGAAATGGAAGCTTTCATACTGAAGAAAAATATGTTACTTGGGAAAGAATGTGATTAGTTTCAATAATTTAGGTTAACTACATTAGGCTAACCGTGAAAGTTAATCATTAAAGAAAGCTGGGCTTCCCTGGTGGCGCAGTCGTTGAGAGTCCACCTGCTGATGCAGGGCACATGGGTTCGTGCCACGATCCGGGAAGATCCCACATGCCACGGAGCGGCTAGGCGCATGAGCCATGGTCGCTGAGCCTGCACATCTGGAGCCTGTGCTCTGCAATGGGAGAGGCCACAACAATGACAGGCCTGCATACTGCAAAAAAAAAAAAAAAAAAAAAAAGCAGAAAATATTTAATGTGTCCTTTTTATGTAAACAATTCAAAATACACTGTGTCTTCTGTGAAAACAGAGTAATTCCCCTATATATGAATGAGTTCTTTTCCAAAAGTAGGTTCGTTTAATTCCATGTTGTTCATAAGTCCAGCAAAGTGCACATGGAACATTCTCCAGAACAGAACACACACTAGATCACAAAAAAAACCTCAACAAATTCAGGAGGATAGAAATTACATGAAGCTTTTTTTTTTTAACCACAAAGGTGTGAAACTAGAAATCAACTTCAAAAAGAGAAATGGGAAAAGGAAAAACAAGTGGAGACTAAACAACAGGGTCATAAAAAAAACAGATCAATAAAGAAAAGAAGAAGGGAATCAGAAAATACTTCAAGACAAATGAAAATGGAAACAACTTTCTCTCATATATATATGAACACAGTTAAAGCAGTTCTATCAGGAAAGTTTATAGCAATATAGGTTGCACTCAAGAAACAAGAAAAATCTCAAATAAACAACCTAAACTACCACCTAAAAAACTAGAAAAAGAACAAATAAAGTCCAACCTCACCAGAAAGAAGGAAATAAGAAAGATCAGAGAGGAAATGAATAAAATAGAGATTAAAAAAATAGAAAAGGTCAGAGAAACCAAGAGCTCATTTCTTGAAATGATAAAGAAAATCAATAAACCTTTAGCCAGGATCACCAAGATAGAAAGAGAGGTCCCAAATAAACAAGAAAAGAAATGATAGAGAAGAAATAACAAGTGGTACCACAGAGATACCAACCAAAAATCATAAGACAATACTATGAACAACTTATGAACAAATACTATGAAAAACTTATAAGAGAATACTATGAACAACTTATTAATATACTATGAACTATGACAACAAACTATGACAACTAAGACAACAAATATTAATATATTATACTATGAACTATGACAACAAACTGTGACAACAAATTGACAACGTAGAAGAAATGGACAAATTTTTGGAAACATACTGATTTAAGAAGAAATAGACAATTTGAACAAACTAATTACTAGAAGTGAAATTCAATTTGTAATTTAAAAAAACAAAAAACTTCAAGCAAACAAAAGTCCAAGACTGGACACCTTCACAGGAGAATTCTACCAAACATATAAAGCAGAACTAATACCTATCCTTCTCAAACTATTCCAAAAATTGAAGAGAAGGGAACACTCCCAAATTCATACTATGAGGCCACCATTACCCTGTTACAAAAGCCAGGCAAGGACACTGAAAGAACGAAAATTACAGGCCAATATTTGATGAATTTAAATGCAAAAATCCTCAACAATTTTAGGATTAGCAGATTAGCAAACTGAATGCAACAATATCCTTTTGATAAAGATCATACACCATGATCAGGTTGGCTCTATTACAGAGTCACAGGATGGTTCAACATTCACAAATCAATCATTATAATATACCACATTAACAAAACAAAGGATAAAAATCACATGATCATCTCAATAGATGTAGAAAACCATTTGAAAAAATTCAACATCCATTTACGATAAGAATTATCATCAAGGTGGTTATAGAGGGAATATATTTTAACATAATAAAGGCCATTTACAACAAATCCACAGCCAACATCATACTCAATGGTAAAACAATGAAAATCTTCCTGCTGAATTCATGAAAAAGACAAGGATGCCCGCTCTCACCACTTCTATTTAACATCGTATTGGAAGTCTTAGCCACAGCAATCAGACAAGAAAAAAAGGTTTCAGGACACACGATTCATATACAGAATTCTCTTGTGTTTTTATTTACGAATAATGAAATCTCACAAAGAGAAAATTAAAAAGAAACCAATCTTGTTTAAAATTACATCAGAAGGAATACAATACTAGGAATAAACCTTACTAAGGAGGTGAAAAGCCTACACCCTAAAAATTATAAAACATTAATGAAGGAAATTAAAGAAGATCCAAAGAAATGGAAAGATACTCCATGCTTTGGATTGGAAGGATTCATGTTTTTTAAAATGGCCACATTATCCAAAGCAATCTACATATTTAATTCAGTCCCTATCAAATACCCACGACACTTTTCACAAAACTAGAACAAATAATCCTAAAATTCAGATGGAATGACAATAGATTTCAAATTGCCAGAGCAATCTTGAGAAAACAGAACAAAGCTAGAGATATAACCGTCTAAGACTTCAGATTATGCTACAAAGCTACAGTAATCAAAACAGCATGGTTTGGCACAAAAACAGATACATAGATCAATGGAATAGAATAGAGAGCCCAGAATAGAGAGCACCTATGGTCAATTTATCTATGACAAAGAAGGCAAGAATATACAATGGAGTGGAGCAGTGCTCAGAAAGCTGCACAACCACATGTAAAACAATGAGATTAGAACATTCCCTCACACCATATACAAAAATAAACTCAAAATAGTTTAAAGACCTAACTATAAGACATAACACCATAAAACTCCCAGAAGACAACATAGGCAGAACATGCTTTGATATAAATCATAGCAATATTTTTTGGATCAGTTTCCTAAGGCAAAATAAATAAAAATAGAAATAAACAAATGGAAACTAATGAAACTTCAAAGCACAGGAAAGGAAACCATTGATAAAATGAAAAGATGACCTATGGAATGGGAGAAAATATTTTCAAATGATGTGACTGACAAGAGGTCAATATCCAAAATATACAAATAGCTCATAAAAATCAATATCAAAAAACCCCAATTTAATCAAAAAATGGGCAGAAGAAGTGAATAAACAGTTTTACATGGAAGACATACAGATGGATAACAGGCACATGAAAAGATACTCAACATCACTAATTATTAGAGAAATGCAAATCAAGTCAACATGAGATATCACCTCATACCTTTCAGAATGGCTATCATTAAAAAGTCTACAAATAACTAATTTTAGAGAGGATGTGGAGAAAAGGGAAGACTTGTACATCGTGGGTGGGAATGTAAATTGGTGCAGCCACTATGAAAAACAGTATGGAGTTTCCTCAAAAAACCAAAAATCTAACTATGATATGATCCAGCAATTCCACTCTTGGATATATATCCAGAGAAAAATGAAAACAGTAACTCAAAAAAATACATGCTCCCCAGTGTTCATAGCAGCACTATCTAAATAGAGTAGCCAAGATATGGAAGCAACCCAAGTACCCTCTCAACGAAGGACTGGCATAAGAAGATGTGAATATATATATATATATACATATGTATATGAATATATATATATAACCATATACATATAAAGGAATATTACTCAACCAGAAGAAAAGAATGAAATTTTGTCGTTTTCAGCAACATGGATGGATCTAGAGAATATTAGACTAAGTGAAATGTCAGACAGAGGAAGACAAATACTGTATGATGTCACTTATATATGGAATCTAAAAAAATAATACAAATGAGTGTATGTGTAAACATAAATAGACTCACAGGTATATAAAAAAACTTGTTAACAAAGGATAAAGCAAAGAAGGTGAGGCAAATTAGGGGTATAGCATTAAAAAATATGAGCTACTATGTAAAATATATATAAGCAACAAGGATATATTGCATAGTACAGGGAGTTAAAAATATCTTGTAATAACCTATTGTGTAGTATAATCTGTAAAAATACTGAATCCCTATGCTGAACACCTGAACTAATATAACATTATATATCAACTATACTTCAATAAAAAGAATGTCTAAAACCCAATACAATAGATAGTATTTTTAAATGGTAGATTTAAAAAAGAGACTTAGCATTTCAAACTTCATTATTGAAAAAGACATTTAAACAGGCATGCTGCTATAACGATAATTTATGTAAAAAATCAAGTACAACAATGGCATATATCTCTGTGTGTGTGTATATATATACACACACACACACACACACACATATGTGTATATATGCCAAACCATATAAAAATAAAAATAAGCAAACTAACAATACGTGTGTGTGTATATGTATATATATATATAGAGAGAGAGAGAGAGAGAGAGGAAGAGAGACAGAGACAGAGAGACAGAGACAGAGACAGAGAGACAGAGAGAGATATTCAGCATATGGTTTCTACTGGTATCATTTCTGGTCTCTTTTGATTTATTTTCTCCTGATTTGGGGGTCACATTTTTATCCTTTGCTTGCCTGGTAATTTTTGGATGTAATGCCAGACACATTGAATTTTACCTTGTTGATCACTAGATATTTTTACATATCTAAAAATATTCTTGTTGTTTTCAATCCAATTGTTGTAGTTGCATGTAGTTTCAAACTTACATAATCTAGAGTAAGTCTATAGTTTTGGACTAATTTTATTTCACCAATGAAACAACAGCTTTCTGATTATTCTACTCAATACCCCATGATTTACAACATTTTTCCACCTTAGCTAGTGGAACACAAATTATTAATTGCTCTGTAGAAAAATTTTTCTTTGAACCTGTTTCAGGTGGTTCTTTTCCTGACCTCAGGTATTTTACTCAAACCCATGTGTTGATCAGTACTAAATTGCATTCAGATCTCTGAAGCTCTCTTTCTGTACAACTTACTTCTCACCTGTACTATTCCCTAAAACCTCCAGTTGTCTTGGTCTCTACAGACTCTCAGTTCCTTCTTCTCAACTCAGGGTGACAGGCAGGTCTGCCTGGGTTCCACTATTGCCATTGCCAGTAGTCTCTTCAGGCATTTAGTGGGGACACTTTTAGGGCTCACTTTATTTCCCCTTTCTCATATTCACTGTTTTGCACTGCCTCATTTCAAATGTCTGAAACTATTGACATACACATTTTTTTTTCCAGTTCTGTGTTGTTTCCTTGTAACTCTGTCTTGGGGTGAAGAGGAAGTCCTCGAAATAAGTAGTTTTTACATCATCCAGAAAACTGTTTCACAAACATAATACTTCCATATACTTTCAATAGTTGTATTTGCATTTCTGTTTAGGATTGCATTGGTGTCAAGTAGAATTGACCAGGAGCAGCTCTGAGCACCCTGCACCAGATCAAACACAAGCGGGATTTCCTTCCCCTCCCCCTCCCCCTGCCCCTTCCCTTCTCCTTCCCTCCCCCTCTTTCTCTCCCTCTCCTTCTCCCTCCATACATCTACTCCCTGAATGCCTGCTGCATGGCCAACACAAGCTGGGAAGCGCTTTGGGATGTGTCCTGGCTCTACAGTCTCAGCTTGGTTCACTGTAGATTGATGAACCCAGGCTGCCAGAAGCAGTTTACCAAGGGGGTCTGCTTCTATGTTACTCCCTGAACCTGGGGCCTTGGATCCAGCATGAAGAAGGAATTTCGGACAGCCACTATATATGAGTGGTGGTGGGCTGATGCTGCACATCCTACATTTGCAAATCTGACAGGATTGGTGGTTGGGACTGGAGTCAGGAAGAATCGTTGCCCTGCAAGGACCCTCTGCTACCCTTTCTCGCATTACTTCCCCACCCTCACTGACTTGTGTGAGAAGATTTGGAGCAATTCCTTCAAGGTGAGCCCTGAGCATGGGAACAGTAGAAGTGGTTCCAGAAGTGGTTTGAACTTGCTCAGGGAAACCCCAAAAGGCCTTGGCCTGCCACTTTGCTGTTCCTGCCTCATTCTTGGAATTCTCCTACCCTCTCATGGTTTTCTCTCTGTTCCTGTCATTTTTCTCCTGAGAGCCTCTTCTTCTTCCACTTAATCCTGCACTCTCACTAGCTATGGGCCAGCCTGAGCCATGGCAGCTTCCTTCCTCAGGCCCTTCCTTAAAAGGCACAGGCTGGGGGTTTGGTGGGACATTAAGGTTACAAGAGCTGACACCAGAGTCTTGCACATTGAATTCTAGACCCCCTCCACTGCTCTGCTCTGCTTTTCCCTCTCTGGGAGCAGCCCAGGCTGGAGATGCCAAGGTGACCCACCTCCTCCTGCTTTTAGGGATGGTGGGGCAATGATATAGGGTGCTAAACCCTTTCTCATCCAGTATACACCCACCTCTTTCAATGGCTGAGCTAATGGTGACAGCCCTGGCTTTTAGTCCCATGATGGTGCCTCCAATAAAATGGCAGTTGACCTTAAAAATAAGTAAATAAATTAATTACTTTAAAAAATGGAGGGGACTTCCCTGGTGGCTCAGTGGTTAAGAATACACCTGCCACTACAGGGAACACGGGTTCAAGCCCTGGTCCTGGGAAGATTCCACATGCTGTGGAGCAACAAATCCCATCTGCCACAACTACTGAGCCTGCATTCTAGACCCTGTGAACCACAACTGCTGAGCCTGCATGCCACAACTAATGAAGCCCACATGCCTAGAGCCCGTGCTCAACAACTAGAGAAGCCACCACAATGAGAAGCCTGCACACTGCAACAAAGAGTAGCCCCCCCCAGGCTGCAACTAGAGAAAAGCCCGCGTGCAGCAATGAAGACCTAATGCAGACAAAAATCAATCAATCAATCAATAAAAATAGTCATCTGGAACAGTATCAGGTATTAAAAAAGAAATGGCAAATAAATAAGTAAAGATTTATTCTGGTCAAGGAGGACCAAAAACAATCGCATTGTTTTTTCCAAAAGAAAGTTTCATGATACTGGTATTTCTTACTTAAAGTATTGGGGAAGTCTTGAACCATCATAAGGCATAGATTTAGTCATGATAAACTCAAAAGAAGCTGTGTCCCGACTGTCAATTATATCAGATTTATTTTTCATGCAGTAATTTAATGTTCTCAAACTAGACCTTTTTCACTGAATTAATATTGCTAATTTTAACATTTATTTTTTGACTTGTATAAAATTATTAAATTTTCTTTGATTGAAAGTAATAAAAAATTTAAACAACAATAACTTTATACCTAAATTCATGTTTGGACTTAAGACCACTAGCAGACTGCTAGCATTTCTGGCCACTGATCTTTAAAGTATTAGATTTCATAAAGGGTAAAATAATCGTTAGTTCTTTTTGGTGAGTGTCCACAACCTCTCCCAGCTTTGTTGATATGTGTGGGGTCCTATCAACTTAAAAACATGTTCAATCCCTCGAAAATTATTTTATTTTCTTTCAATACTAACTATCAGTCAGGACTAGTCTTGGAATAGAGCTCTCAATAATGCACATATTAAGTTTAGCAAATATTTTTCAATATAATGGTAAGACTCCAGTATTTTAACTGTGGTATGATTCAGAATTTCAAATTTTGTTCCTAAAGCTCCTGCTTGGCTTGTTTGAGCTAGTGCTGATTAAACTATCACATATATTTTTGTCATTGGGCATTAAGGTGATGTGTGCAAAGCCAAAAAAAACAAACAAAAAATGCAGTCAGAATTGAGGATTGCCCTGTGAAATTTTCTATTGGGTAGTAAGTTCCAATATAATCTGTTTGTCCTTGTGCATAGGTCTTTGACGTCAAGGAATTCTTCTTAATCTATATTTAGACTTTATTTTTTTCCTGATGATACTAAGTACAATCCTTTAACACAACAGAGATTTAGTGAATGTAAAAGGAACATTTCACCATTTGGCCTCTCTTTGGATTGCTTGAACACCATTGTGTTGCTTTATTTCATTTACCAAAGTGTCTGGTACAAAGGATCTGCCAAAGGCATCTGTTTTAAAATCCCAACCCCCTTCTGTGCTAGCTACTAAGTCTTAATTCTTCCTCTAAATTTCCAGAAGAACTTCTGTAACTAAATACCTGATATTTGTGGTGTCCAGTCATCTAGGATCCATTTGCTTGGTTGCATCTCAAAACTATCGTATTTAGTCCAAGAGTCTGTAAATATTTTAACATTTTTCTGAGGATATATCTAATTCCTCTTACACTGCTCAATACTGAACATTCATCTGTATTTATGGCATACATTTACTCCCACCTTCCTTCACCTAGATATGACCAACTTCAGGGCTTATTTTTACTGATTCCCAAACAATAACATGAACTTCAATCCAGGGACTGTCACCAGTAAATCAGAAAGCCTGTTTTTTCCTTGGTTGCAAGTGAAATTGTGGTTCAAACCATGTGACATTATAAACTGTGAGGTCCTGAGGTCTCCAACATTGCCTCTAAAGGTATCAAAGTAAGCTTTTCATAAAGAAAATGGACTCCCTCTAACATTTCCTGTCACATGATCTTGAATTTTGAACTGCTTCTACTTCATTCAAATATTTCTCTGATGTTTAACATAACATGATAGGTTTCTCTGTTCACTGGGCATGCTGATGTCATTTTATGTTGAAAGATGTCTCTTTTTATGCCCAGTGACAAGATACCAATACGCTACAGTAAACATATTTCAAATCCAAAATCCAAGCAATCTTCAATGAGGTGTAATTTTTAATTCCTACCAAAGGCTTCATTCTTTATTCTTTTAATTTCAGCAACTCTTAAAATTATTTGAGTGTTTGCATCACAATGTTCTTCAAGCAATGTTTGAGCCACAGCCTTTTAATATCTTTTAATACTTATTTATTTTTAGGCCTCATTCAAATACAAGTCTCAGGACCTTGTGGATAGAGTCCACCATTCTTCCTAAATGAGAGATGTGATTCAGTAGAACCCAAATTTTCCTATTAGTTTCTGTACTACCCATTTTGTTGTGAGGGTCAGTAAAAAATAGGACTCTATTTCTCATTTTTGGAGAGATACTTCAGCCCATGATAATTGTCCCCAACATTTCACAGACTCTGCTCAATTTTGAATTTTGTCTGGTTAAATCATTCAGTCTTTATTTGTTATATTGCTGACTACTGTCCTATTTTCCTGTCTCTCTAAGGAAGCAATTATCACTATACTTTCAACTTAATGCATCAATGGATTCTAATGATTTTTACAGTCTAAATGCTGTTGTATTCCTTTATGATAGTATACCAGTGAATTAAATATTCCATTTAGAGAAACATGAGAAAGTACTGAAGTCCACTCCACATAAATGTGGATAATGTTTGGTTGTATTATAAAAAAGAATGGGTAAGAGTGGGCTAGTTAAATTTATTTTGACATATCAATAACCTTTGTCTTGTTGCATTTCTTTATCATATCTCTTCCAGAAAAATCTCTAAGTGAAATTGCCTTGTTTGCTGCCCAATAGCCTTACTGTCAATCTCTATGAACCTACTGCCAGAAGGAGTTGTTAAAAAGTTAGTTATTGGAAATAAATACCCTTACTTGGATCCATTTCTTAATCAGAGGAATAATATCTTATTATATTCCCAGAATTCTGTATTTGTTAATATTTATTATAGAAGATGGTCAGAGAAATTTCAAAGCTTTTCAGATGTCCAATTTTTTTTGTTTGTTTGTTTGTTTGCGGTACGGGGGCCTCTCACTGTTGTGGCCTCTCCCGTTGCGGAGCACAGGCTCCGGACGCGAGGCTCAGCCGCTCCGCAGCATGTGGAATCTTCCCGGACTGGGACACAAACCCATGTCCCCTGCATCAGCAGGCGGACACTCAACCACTGCGCCACCAGGGAAGCCCCTCAAATGTCCAATTTTAATCAGGTAAAGGGTATATTCGGCTCACCTCCAATTTTAAAAATAGTAGGTTCAAATCTCTCCATTTGCACATAATACCATCTCAATTATACTTTAATGTAATGGTAACAAAACACAAAACTAATTCTCCTTTCATAATTTTCAGTCTTTTACCAGAGCATATCTGTATCCTCCACATTTTACCTGTGGGTCTTTTAGAGTGTTCTCTCTACCTCTAATGGGCATTGCACATTTACTGCCTATATCTGGTCACCTCTAAAAGTTTCTCATATTTCTTGTAAACTTTTCTCCCATATAATTGCCTAAGACCTTGGTTCCACCTGCCAGGGATTGTGCTAGAAGATCCCTGTCTTTCAGTTAATCATTTTCAAATTATTTCCTCTTTAATCAAGGGGGGGAGTATTTACCTTATAAGTAAATATCATTTCTACTTAAGTAGCAACAACAGCAGAAGTATCTGAAGGTTTTCCAGTAACTGGAAGAACCAGTACTATTTACTCTTTTTTGCTTTAGTTTCTATCTTTATTCTACCCTTACCATTTTTGTTTTTGCTTTTTATTTACCAGTGCTGTCACATAACTAGGAAAAGTCTAATTACATTTGCCTCATTTGGTGCTCCTTGTTTCACACTTTAAACAATTCCCAGATCTATGTCATTCAAATTTTACTTATATGTCCCAAATGATCTGCCATATTTGCCCACATAGGCTATGCAGGGATGCATAGACAGATATTCTGGAATCAAAGTATCATGTTATTTTTTTCTATCCTTTTTCTTTTGAACAAAAAGTGCATTAATAATTTTGATTTATTCATGGATCTGAAAATAAAATCCCATTCCTGTAACCAATCTATACCATTAAAAATTGTTAAACTGTAAAAATAAATGAACGAATGAACTGAACAAATCAAAGAAAGTAAGAAGGAAGGAAGGAGAGAGGAAAAGAAGGAAAGAGGAAAGGAAAGAAAGGAAAGGAAAAGAAAAGAGAAAAGAAAAGAGGGAGAGAGGAAAGTAAGGAAAGAGGGCGGGAGAGAGGAAGGGAGGGAGGGAAGAAGAGAGAGAAGGAAAAAATTCCCAAGTTTTACACAGCATTGAGCTTTCTTATTGATTATTGGAGGGTACAATCCCATCAGTTCCGGTAGAGGATGATAAGATGCAGCTCCCTAAGTTTCCCATTTGCTGCACTGGAATGCTTTTTGGGTTCAGAGTCTGAGACCTAAATTTGTGAGAAAGGAAAGTCACTTAGCAAAGGATCCTTTTATTTATTTATTTTTGGTACCTCACTAGTCAGTAGTCACACTTATTTGCTGTTTACTCCCCATCCTATTACCCTTTCATTTTCCCTTCATATTAAATTGTTCTAATACATTTGAGGAAAGTTCTTCTATTTGTGTATGTTGTTTATTTTTATTTTCACTGAAGTGTAGTTGATTTATAATATTATGTTAGTTTCAGGTGTATAGCATAGTGATTCAGTATTTTTACAGATTACACTCCATTAAAAGTTATTATGAGGTAATTGCTATAATTCTCTATGCTATATAGTATAACCTTGATACTTATCTATTTTATACATACTAGTTTGTATCTCTTAATCTCATACCCCTAATTTGCCCTCCCCTTTCCCTTTGATAAACACTAGTTTATTTTCTATATCTGTGAATCTGTTTATGTGTATTTTTAGTTTAGTTGCATTGTGCAATAGACTTCATAATTTAAATTTATTTTTTAATCCAATAATTTTCAAAAATTATCTGTATTGTTTATAAATACTAACAATGTTCAACAGTATGCTTCATTAAATTGTCCTTCTTCATTGCCCTAGGGATGATCAACTAGATTTTTCTCTCATGCCTCATTACCACAATCTATATTAGTATATATACTCTGTGTATATGTGTAAGAATTTCTGTGGGTATGTACCAAAAAATAAGATTCCTGCATCATAGTGTTCACATTCTTAATCTGACCAAATAATGCCAGAATACTTTCCTTAATGGCTGCATCAGCCTTTTTCATTGCCAGTATTTCATGAAGCTTCCATATTCCATAACCCTGACAACACATGGCATTCATTATCTAACCTTTTATTTTGACAATCTAAAAAATATAAAGTATAGAGCAACATTGTTTTAAAATAGCAGTAATTAACGAATATGTTTGAACATATATTTTTGTTTTGCCTTTATTCTTTTATGAATTACATTTTTTAACCTATTATTCTCCTTTGGTTCCTTCATTTCCTTATTGGTTTTTAGGTGTTTTTATATTATCTAGGTATTCACCTTTGTTTGCTTTAGATATTGCAAATATCTTTCTAAAAATGTCATGTCAGTTAACTTGATCTTGCTATCATTGAATGGAAATCCTTAATTTAATCATATATCATTTTATTCTTCATGCTTTGTGTCTTTGGTGAGTTAAGAAACCACATTTTAAGAGTTTAACTTGGATATTTGTGAACTATTTATCATATAAATATTAAAATGATGTTATGGAGCTCTTTATTTCCAGCTGGAATTAGGATTGAGATTGCATTGAATTTATAAATTCATTTTAGAAAAATTAATATTTTTTATTAAACCAACAGAATAACAAATATTTTCAATCTCCATTACTTTCTATATAACCCTTAATAAGGTTATAACACTTATTTCTCCTTTTAGTTCTTTTGTATTCTTTTTTAAGTTAATTCCTAGGTAATTTAGTTTTTGTTGACAGCGTGTCATTTATATTTTTTAGTTGGATATTACTGGTTTTGACAATATAATTGT
Source organism: Grampus griseus (assembly GCF_964374135.1). Lineage (NCBI taxonomy): Eukaryota > Metazoa > Chordata > Mammalia > Artiodactyla > Delphinidae > Grampus > Grampus griseus. The sequence goes on along the minus strand of NC_139012.1, from coordinate 37,239,283 downwards.
CTTCTGTAAATTGATTTGCTGTCAATCATTTTAATGGTCTTGTTTGCTTATCTCGTCAGTTGGTTCTTTCCACAGCGGTCCTTTATTCAGCCCTGACATTTTCATGTCAACACTAAAATGGGTGAGTATAAGAGAAAGACGTAAGAACAAAACTTAAAGGTTATTCCCCAAACTAAACCCTCACTGCTGATCAGGGGGTGTCCTATCACCAGCTCCCAGACACTCCAAGCAGGTACTGCATAGTCCTCGATCTACCTTTTAATGTTTCATTGTTTATATTTATTATTCAGATCCATGCTTCTTTCTCACATCTGTAGTTTACTTAGGGCTACTATTGAAGGAAGTTTATGCTAATTCACCATTTTATGATGATCAGGAAGACCTTATGTTTGAGCTTTCAACTTATTCTGTGTACATGTGAGAAGATTTTAAAATTCCTAAAGCTAGAAGTCCATTGCTTATATAATCACAAAATGGTTTAGTTTATTTAATAATCAATTAAAAGCAGGCAAATTTATTTTTAGGTATTTGAAAGTTTAAATATCAGAAAAAAGGTAATGAATGACAAGGATAATACCTCCTTATTACATTGTGTGTATACTAACTTATAAAAATAACTCAGTATAGATACACTTCTATAAAACAATTGGCCTGCTCTCTTCAGAAATGTCAACATCACATAAAAATGAGAGCTGAAGCATTTGTCTAGATTTCAAGAGACTAAAGTCCATGAAAACGAAAAGCAATTCATGTTTATTTCTTGGATCCCAGATTTTTAAAATAGCTATAAAGAACATTTTGTGAACAAATGAGGAAATTTTAATATTGATTTTCTTTTAGCAAATAATTAATATTGAATGATTAATATTGTGTTAACCAAGATGATCTTAACATTTCCCTCAGTCTAAGGTTTAAATAGGATTCTCCCTGCCTCTAGGCCCCTGCCCTCTCTCTTACTCCAAGTTTTTAGAGAATCCAGCTGGTCTAACCAAAAAAGTCCCTCCGCTCCTTTTTTTATAGGATATACTTCAAAAAACTTGTCATTGCAAATTCTTTCTCTGCTTCTTTGAGATGTAAATCTTTTTAAAGCCTCTTATCAGTATTACAAACTAGAACTGACTCTCTCAGGCACCTTTGTGTCATCTCTTTGAAATATCATCATGGAAAATAGAGCTCCTATCTCTCAGTCTCTGTGGGAAGGTAGGAGCCAAATTTTGGTGGGTGTCTTACTTCAAGTTGTAAAACTGTGTCCTATCATGAAGATAAGATAAAGTTTCCTTTTTTTGGTAAGGTCAATTAGCAATCAGAGAAGGCCTACTCCAGGTCTTAATAACTCTGCAGTTCATTATTTCAGTAGAGTTGAATTCAGGATATGTTCTGGTCTCTCTACAGTATTGCAACAGCCTTGAATAAAGTTTTTCTTACCATATTTACTTTTGACTGGTGCAGTTTTTGCTTTGGTAGTATTAATGATAAATTTTCTGAGTTTGGTAATTATATTATGATTATAATATGTAGGACAATATCCTATTTTTTTTACATCTTTATTGGAATATAATTGCTTTACAATGGTGTGTTAGTTTCTGCTTTATAACAAAGTGAATCAGTTATACATATACATATGTTCCCATATCTCCTCCCTCTTGCATCTCCCTCCCTCCCACCCTCCCTATCCCACCCCTCCAGGCAGTCACAAAGCACCGAGCTGATCTCCCTGTGCTATGCGGCTGCTTCCCACTAGCTATCTACCTTAACTTCGGTAGTGTGTATATGTCCATGCCTCTCTCTCGCTTTGTCACATCTTACCCTTCCCCCTCCCCATATCCTCAAGTCCATTCTCTGGTAGGTCTGTGTCTTTATTCCTGTCTTACCCCTAGGTTCTTCATGACATTTTTTTTTTCTTAAATTCCATATATATGTGTTAGCATACGGTATTTGTCTTTCTCTTTCTGACTTACTTCACTCTGTATGACAGACTCTAGGTCTATCCACCTCATTACAAATAGCTCAATTTCGTTTCTTTTTATGGCTGAGTAATATTCCATTAAGAGATATTTAGGTGTTTAGGGACAAAGCATCAAATAATATGCAACTATCCAATGGTTTGGCAAAATGATAACGTGTGTGTGTTTGTGTGTGTGTGTGCATGTGTATGTAAGAGATCAAGAGCAAGAGACAGGGAGAGGGAGGGAAAAGAGAGAGACAGAGAGATAGTGGGAAGGGGGCCACGGCTAGTTACTGATCAGAAGGTGAAGTATAAATAGAGTAGACATGGGTTTTATGAGATTGTGTTTACAAACTATTACCACATCTGCTGTAATGATTCTTGGTTTTGTTAGGAGTTGGCTTTTTGCATCTTTTCTGCTAGCAAAAATAAACTGATCAAAAATATTTCTATAGGGTTTCCCTGGTGGCACAGTGGTTGAGAGTCCGCCTGCCGATGCAGGGGACGCGGGTTTGTGCCCCGGTCTGGGAAGATCCTACATGCCGCGGAGCGGCTGGGCCCGTGAGCCATGGCTGCTGAGCCTGCACGTCCAGAGCCTGTGCTCCACAATGGGAGAGGCCACGACAGTGAGAGGCCCACGTACCGCAAAAAAAAAAAAATATATATATATATATATATTTCTATAGAACCATTATAATATGATTATGTGACCCTTAATTTATACCTTGAGGTGATTAACATTTGAAATACGTTAGTAGAATCAACACAGAAGATTTGCTTTTCTGGTAACATCAAATATCATTATTGAAATCTGTACCAGAGTATATGTCAATTAACATGAGAGACATTAGAAGTAAATTTTAATTGGTGAAATGAATGATGTTCAGGAAAAGTGGTTAGGATTCACTGTTCTTGTTTTCATGAGTCTCACAGTTTTATGGGACTCACTCTTGTTATATGAATGAGCTATAAGAAAACTGGAAAGCAGGATATCTACTACCATTTGAACAGGGCTCAGATCTAAATCTCATTACTCATGGATTTTCTTCTAGTTCACAGAGGACACTGTCTCCTGACTTGATTTGTGTTTCCAAATAAAGTGTGGGCCTTTCACCAAACCTTTCAAAAATCAGGCCTAATGCATTGTTGCCAAGATTTAGAATAAGACTTGCTTTTATTCTCACATACTACAAGTAAGGAAATCCTTCTGTATAGTCTACCACTAAATTTACCAAAAGAACTTGACAATTGTGAACCACCATGAGATTGACTTTGGTTAGTTTGCAACAGTATTGAAAGGACTACTGGGAGGATTGAAAGATAAATATATGTTGCTCATAATATTACCTACTACATATTAAACGTTCAATAAACTTCAAATATGATTATTCATATTAATGTTAAAGATATCTGCTACTTAATACAAAAACCTTGATATTTATGAAAAAAATCATATCAGTCCTGTCATCAAAACAAAAAATTCAGTAATGCAAATCATTATCAGTTAGAATTACTGTAGAAAACAGAATTCTCCCAGATGGTCCAAATGAAAGGACCACTTACAGATTTAGGCAGGGTTAGGAAAAGACTACTGGGATGATAAAATATCTGGAGAAAAACACCCTTGGGATGTTATTCTAGCACCCAAATCTGTAGTATAATGTGAGAAAACAGTATTACAAGAACGTGTTAAGAAGTGGACTTGGAAGAGCTATAGTCCTGGAGGGAAATAATTATCTTCTGAGATATTGTGCAGAAACTGGGAAAGAATAGGGAAGAAATGGCTGCCCTCCTTCTCCTGTGTCCTCTGCTCTCCCATTAGTAACTTTCATAGCTTTCATAGTACAACAGGAAGCCCTCTTATGACATAGCTCACAGAGCTCATTCTTCAAGACCTCCCAGCAAGGCAAGGAGAGATGGATAATATGTATCTAAAACAGCCCACATACTTTTATTGTCATATGCAAATTAAAGTAAATGGTGTTAAAAATTCTAAACAGATGATAAACTGTATAAACTATTCTCCATTTTGTGTGTGTGTGTGTTTAATACTAACACACATAATATAAAATGGGTATGACTGACAATATTTTGTGACTCTTGGTTAGTTGAAGCCTCAACCCAAACTCTTATGTACCTCGAATAACTGTAAATAATGTTTTCATTCACCAAGGCTCTAAATTTCTATGACTATAGAAACATCTTCACTGATGTTAACTTTTTTTTTTTTTTGCTTTAGTGTCTCATTTTATAATGTCTGGTATTTTTCTATCTAAAACAAATGAATTCTCATTTGATAAAAATAAATGCTTCATTTGCCACTACATTAACATAAGTTGGCAAAAGTTCTTTATGGCTATTTTCTGTTACTGTTCCTGCATCAGGCATTTTTTCTTCTTTCACCCCAGTGTGATAGCAATCAATATGCTCTGGGAATATAATATGTTTTATAGTTTTATTTTTCTAAAATTTAACCCGTGGAAGTTAATATTTTACATAGATTTGTATTGGTTACAGGGAAATAAGAAGTAGTACATTTAGGGAAGTTACATTAGCCACAGATAGATAGAGCATCCCACCAAATGTACAACTATCCTGTGCTGAATCCTGCTAACTATATTTTTAGAGTGTGTTTTAAACATTATAGTGTAATGCACCAGTTTGAGTATAATTGAATGTTAGAAAAGGCAAGAAGAAAAAAACCTTTCAACATTAAAATGTTGTAAATACAGTTTTTCACTGGAGAGAAGAAAATAAAAATGTAGACATTTAACAGATTGGTTTCTATCCCTGAAAATGATGACCCTGGGTATAAGACAGTTGATAAAGAAGCGTATTATAAATGTCCGTGTGATATAAATAGGAACACTTTGATTATTTAGACTTGTTGACATAGTTGTTAATCCTCCAGATTTGTTCTTCTTTTCAAAAATGGATTGGCTATTCTAGGACCTTTGCTTTTACATATGAATTTTTGAATCAGCTTTTCAATTTCTTCAAAAATTTCTACTGGAATTTTGATAGAAACGTGTGGACTATAAAGACAAATTTGAGAAGAACTGACATCTTAACAATGTCATGTCTTCTGAACTAGGAACAATATATATCTGTACAATTATTTAGGTCTTTAGTTTTTTAGTAATGTTCAGATATTTTACAATATGAAAACTGACATAATTAGTTTAATCTATCAAATTGCTATTGTTTTCTATTTGTCTCATCTGCTGTTTGTTCCCCCTTTTCCTCTTTCTCTGCTTTTTTGGGATTGAGTGATGCTTACAATTATCTTTTTTCTTCCTGAAATCTCATTATTTATAACTCTTTGCTTTGTTATTTTAGTGGTTGTTTTAGTGTTTATATTACATATCTTTAATTTATCACAGATTTCCTTTGACGTATGATATTATACCATATGTCTATAGTATAAGAAAAGTTCAGTATATTACTTCAGCTATTCTCATCTTGGTCTTTGTGTTATTTTTGTCATACAATTTACATTTAATTATGTTGTCTTTAATCTATACCTTCATAGATTAGACTCAACATGATGGACACGCTTACATAGGCATAAATAATATCAGCTTAATATTAATGACACTATATTCTTATTGTTTTTATTTAAAGTCAATTTTTCTTTAAAGAAATTTAGATAATAAGAAAAAGTCTATATATTTAACCCTATAGTTACCATTTTTGATATTTTACTTCAGAATTTCCATCTAGCATCATTTTCCCTCTGTTGTAGTCAGTCTCCAAGTTTGCCTCCTTAATCTCCAATTTCTGGGGTTCATATCCTTCTGTGTTCCTTTCCCATCCTGTACGTCAACTGTGTGAGAGAGCCTGAGCCAGTACTGTGCAGATTACATATATTCTCAACCAAATATTAGGACTCCTAGGAAAATTGAGTGCTGTTTTTCAGCAGAGACCCATCTGAGGTTAAGCCTATCTTACCTCACAGAGATTAGTTGATGTAGCTTTTGTCATATTGAGTGGACTTCAATAAGATTCACAGAAGGCTCAAAAAGAATTATATATGAAAAAGCATTGCCAGCTTGAACTGAAAGGGACAGAGCCCATTCACCATGAAAAGAGGCCTTTGTATCACCTCTGCCCTCTATCTCCTTCCCTCCTCCCAATTCTACTATTGGGAAGCAGGCTGAAAAACATTACTCAGCTACAAACATGTGCTACCTTCATGTAAAAGGAAGGAAGACAGAGAAGGCAGAAATAACAGCCGAGATGGCAGAGCTAAGAGCCATGAAGAATTTTTTCCAGGCCTTTAGAACTAATCAAGGTACTTCCAACATCTGCCTAACTGGATTTCAAGGTTCTATGTTGTGTCTCCTGTTTTACTCTCTTTTGAACATATATGTCTTTAGCGGATTTCCTATGCATATTCCGCCATTATATATTGCGTGAATGAGAGTCAAATAACTTAAATTTCACAGGTTAAGAGAAACCAAGTTTGAGGACAGTGCTATAGGAACTAAACCCAAGGAGCTTAATTCAGACTTAGACCTAATTTAGATGATAAGATTCTGATTTTGAGGTGACTTTTTAATGAGATGAGATTTTGTGAGCCTTGGGAAGGTGGACATATATTTTGCAGGTGGCAGGTACATTAATCTTTGGAGTCAGAGGGCAGACTGCAGTAGCTAGCCTGAAATAAACCTCAATGATTCCCACATTCTGATCATCGTAACCGTGTGTAGTCTCCTACCACATTGTATGAGGGTTTGCCTGTGAGACCAGTAACATCATACAGAAGAAGTGATGGATTCTGCTTCCAAGGTTAGGTCAAAAAAGACTGTAGTTTCCATAATGAGATTCTCTCTTTCTTTCTGTGTGTGTGTGTGTGTGTGTGTGTGTGTGTGTGTGTTTGTGTTTCTGATCACTTGTTCTTTGCGAAGCCACCTGTCATGTCATGAGGACATCTAGGCACCTTGGTAGAAATTCTCAAGCCCCCACTGAGTACTGAAATAACCAAAGCCCCAGCTGACAAAGTGACAATATATGTGAGAGGTCCTGTACTAGAACCACCCAGCTAAGCCATTCTTGTACTCATGAATCTCAGAAATTATGTGAGATAAATACTTTTGGTTGTAAGTGACTAAGTTGTGGGATAATGTATTAATGCATGAATAGATATCTATTAATACATATTCTGCCTGAAATTTCTGTTAATATTTCTGTAATGCACATGTGCTGGGGATGAACACTTTCAGCTTTTACATTTCTGAAAAATCTTTATTTCACATTTATTATAAAAGTATATTTTTGCTAAGTATAGAATTTTAGGTGAACGGTAATTTTTATTTCAGTATTTTAAAGATGTTGATTCCTTTTTTCTCTTCTGTTATTTGTTTTTACTAAGAAATTTGTTATCATCCTTAATCTTTTTTCTTCTGTACATAATGTGCTTTTATTTTCCCCTCTGCTTGCTTTAATTTTTTCTCTTGCATAATTGAATTTGAGCAATTTTATTATTGTAGTAGTCACCCTCTAATATAAGCCACAAGGATATTTACCTCCTGGTATTTAAGTCTTTGGTAATCTCCTTTCTTTTAAAGTGTGGTTGGGAGTTGTGACTTGATTCTAATCAATAGAATATGACAAAAGTGATAATCTTTACGATAAAGTAATATCTTTATGATTAGGTTACATAAAGACTTCTGTCCTTGTAGTGAATTTCTTCTGTCCTTGTAGTGAATTTCTTCTGTCCTTGTAGTGAATTTCACCTTTGCTGGCTTTGATGAAGCAAGTTACCATGTTGGGGAACATGCTTGTTTATACTTGTTTGAATGACAGAAATGTAAAATTTTAACTTATTGGGTAATGGATATTTTTTAGTTCCTATATATTATCGAGTTTTATACTGAGATATCATTAAATTACTCTAAAGTAGTTTTATCTTTTTGGTCATGTTTTTAAATTATGTTAAGATTCACAATAGTAGGTTTTGGAGCCAATTATTCTCTACTCTAAGGCAAAACTCTTCTGAATCCTCTACATGATGACCCATGAATCAAGGTATTTTCCAGGCACTCATAAGGGAACTGAGTACTGTTCTCTCTAATACATTCTAGACATTCTTTCCATGCATTATGTAGTTACCTTACTTATATGTTCTGGACAGTATTCTGCTGAATAGTTGAAAAAGACCCTTCACAGTTTTCCAGTATTCCCTCTTCATGCAAGTTTCTCCTCTCTGGTATGTGCTCCAATGAATCCATATCATCTTGCTGTTATTGAATATTCAGTCAGTCTTCTCAACCCAAGAAGCTCAAGAACTTCATCTGGATTATCTTTCCCTGCACCACCACTTGGAAATGCTCTTGAGGTAGTAATTTTGCCAATAGAAGGATCCACATCTCTTGTTTCCTATCTATCAGAGATCATTCTCTTTCATTGTCTGATGTTGTGTCTTGAAAAGTGTTGTTTACATATCATTTTTATTTGTTTCAGTTGGAAAGATAGATTTTTCTACCATTTTGGTCAAAAGCAGAAGTCCCTAAATATTATCTCTTAAAATTTTTATTTTCCAGTTGCTTCCTGCTAGAATATAAAGATACACTTTATTTTTTTTTTTGTAGGTTGGCCTTTTGTCCTGTAATCTTCCAAAATTCATATCTAATAGTTACTTCTGACTTCAGGTAAAAACGCTTCATTATTTCATTACTAAATAAATGTTACCTATAGGCATTTTCACAGATGCTCTCTACCAGGTTGAGTAAGTTATCTTCCCTTCCTAGTTTTCTGAGAGTTTGTAGCATTTTTTGGGGAGGGTGTACTATTTGAGCATTTTGCTGTACCTTTGAGATCATAAGGCCTTTGTCCTTTAACCTATTAATATTGTGAATTACATTGATTTTCAAATATTAAACAACTCTTTCATTCCTTGGAAATATGTCCCAATTTTAAAAGTTGTATTATCACTTTTAAATAGGATTCCACTTTCTAATATATTGTTAAGAATTTTAGCATATATGTTCATAAGAGATATTGGTCAGTAATTTTTTCTACCTCTATTCCAGGGGTCCCCAAATCCAGTACCAGTTCATGGTATGCTAGGAACCGGGCCGCACAGAAGAAAGTGAGTGGCAGGTGAGAGAGCGAAGCTTCATCGATATTTACAGCAGCTCCCCATCACTCTCATTACAGCCTGAGCTCCACCTCCTGTCAGATCAGTGGCGGCATTAGATTCTCATAGAAGCATGGACCCTAACTGTGAACTGCGCATATGAGGGATCTAGGTTGCGAACTTCTTATGAGAATCTAATTCCTGATGATTTGAGGTGGAGCTGAGGTGGTGATGCTAGCACTGGGGAGTGGCTGCAAATAAAGATTATCATTAGCAGAGAGGTTTGACTGCACAGAGACCATAATAAATCAATTGCCTGCAGTCTCATAGCAAAACCCTATCAGTGAGTGGCAAGTGACAATTAAGCTGCATCTAGTGGCAAGATTTATAGTGGCAAGTGAGTTGATGTACTTCAATTGTACAACTGCATCTGGTGGCAGGCTTTAAGTCAGAATCCGACACTTATTTTAGTCCGTCATGGCACGCCCATTATTTTATTTAGCACTTCCCTCCACGCCTCTTTCCCACACTGCGCACTTGTCTCAGTCACAGTTTTGGTAAGCCCAGAAGCTAACCCTAGCCAAAATAAGTAAAAAACAAAAATTGCAGAGAAATTTTTAAAAAGGGGGAAAGACTCAGAGACAGCAGAAGACTCTAAGACTGCCAACAAAGGAAAGCTGCATTTAAAAGAAAATACCAAGAGTCCTACTTAAATTACGGGTTCAGTGAAACAGGTGATCCACATTCTCCATGCCTGCTTTGTATAATATGTTGTGACCGGCTATCCAACGAAGCCATGAAACCTTCAAAACTACTTTGCCACATGGAGACCAAGCACCCTGCATTAAAAGACAAGACTCTGTAGTTTCTCAAAAGAAAAAAAAAATGTTAACAGGAAGAACAGAAGCAATTATTGAAGGCCACCACTTCATCAAATGTGTCTGCACTGAGAGTATAATTCTTAGTCGCCAATTGCATTGCTAAAGCTAAGAAGCCCTTTACTGTTGGTGAAGAGTTGATCCTGCCTGTTGCTAAGGACATTTGTTGTGAACTTTTAGAGGAGGTTGCAGTTCAAATGGTGGCACATATTCATCTTTTGGCTAGCACCATAGCTAGATGAAAATAACAGAGGATATTGAGGCACAATTGTTAAAGAGTATTAATGAGTCACCATGATATGCAATCCAGGTTGATGGGTTTATTGATGTTGACAACAAGGCAACAATGCTTGTTTTTGTGTGATATATTTTTCAGGAGGATGTGCATGCAGATATGTTATGTGCACTTTTGTTGCCAACAAACACCACAGCTGCAGAACTATTCAAGTCTTTGAATGATTACATATCAGGAAAACTGAATTGGTCATTTTGTGTCAGTATATGCATGGATGGAGTGACTGTGACTGGACAGGTTTCTGGTTTCACTACTTGGATCAAAGAGGTCGCTTCTGAATGTGAGTCTACGCACTGTGTCATCCATAGAGAAATGCTGGCTAGCCAAAAAATGTCGCCTGAACTTAACAACGTTTGGCAGGATGTGATTAATATTATCAACCACATTAAAGACACGTCTGTTTGTGCAGCTCTGTGAGGATATCGATGCAGAGGACACATGTCTTCTCTTATACACAGAAGTGAGATGGCTTTCTAAAGGTAGATCACCGGCCAGAGTTTTTGAGTTACGAGAGCCACTCCAGAGATTTCTTTTAGAAAAACAGTCACCACTGGCAGCACATTTCAGTGACACAGAATGGGTCTCAAAACTTGCTTGTGACATATTCAATCTGCTCAATGAACTCAATATGTCACTTCAAGGGAGAACACCAACTTGTTCAAGTTGGCAGATAAAGTGGCTGCATTCAAAGCCAAACTGGAATTTTGGGGGTGATGAGAGAATATTGGGATTTTTGACATGTTTCAAACATAAGCAGAAATTTCAAAAGAGATTGAGCCAGAGCTTTCTTTCTCCCAGCTGGTGCAAGATCACCTATCTCAGCTTTCGAAAGAGTTTGAGCATTACTTCCCAAGCACAAAAGACCCCCAAACTGGGAAGGAATGGATCCGCGACCAATTGGTGAATAAGCCAGGTGAATCGACATGGTCCATACTAGAAGAGGACCAACTGCTTGAGATCGCAAATGATGGTGGTCTTAAAAGTACATTTGAGGCAGCTTCAAATCTCCATGTGTTCTGGTTTAAAGTCAAGGCAGAATAGCCTGACATTGCCACAAAAGCACTGAAAAGCCTGCTTCCATTTCCAAAATCCAATCTTTGTGAAGCAGGGTTTCCTGCAGTGACAGCAACAAAAATGGGATTATGGTGTAGACTGGACATAAGCAGCACACTTCGGGTGTCACTGTCTCCCATCACCCCCAGATGGGACCACCTACTTGAAGAAAAACAAGCTCAGGTCTCCCACCAATTCTGCATTATGGTGAGTTGTATAATTATTTCATTATATATTACAATGTAATAATAATAGAAATAAACTGAACAATAAATGTAATGTGCTTGAATGATCCTTCAACCTGCCCCACCCCGGTCTGTGGAAAAATTGTCTTCCACGAAACCGGTCCCTGGTGCCAAAAAGTTGGGGACCACTGCTCTATCCTTTGCAATATTTGACATTTTTTTTGTTCTCACTGACAAAGTTGGGAAGAGTTTTCATTTATTAGCTTTAATAAGTATTACATAGTGAAAAAGACATCCTATTTTCCATAATCTTGCATGTCTTTTGATTCAGTTGTCAATAGCAAATTCTCAAATTTGTTAATTTATGTTTTATATTGTATTATTAGGAAAATATAAGTCTCTTGATCAGGTCCTTCATTAGGAAAAAGGATCTAAATATAATTTATATATTAGTGCTTTTTATTATTTCTATAACTTTATTTATTTGTTTATTTATTCATTTTTGGCTGTGTTGGGTCTTCGTTGCTGCATGTGGGCTTTCTCTAGTTGCAAGGAGCGGGGGCTACAATTTGTTGCTGTGTGTGGGCTTCTCATTGCAGTGGCTCCTCTTGTGGAGCATGGGCTCTAGGTGCATGGGCTTCAGTAGCAGTGGCTCACAGGATCTAGAGCCCAGGCTCAGTAGTTGCTCCATGACATGTGGGATCTTCCCGGACCAGGATTCAACCCCTTGAGCCCTGCATTGGCAGGCAGATTCTTAACCACTGCACCACCAGGGAAGTACTACTGCTCTTCATTTTTAATGAAATGTTATATTTGCTTGTATTTATGGTAATAATAGTGGAATTTCCTTTATTACTTTGATAAAACATTTTTTAATTACATAAATTTAATTATATAAGTAAATTTTAAAATATGTTAAATAACTAATATTTTTCATGACATGCAGAAAAGACACAATTAGTGAGAGTGGCACATAGATGGTAGAAGTTTGAGAAACACTGCCTTAGTACAGAGCAATTTTATACTAACTTTGCAAATTAAACATATTGATGTGGAAAATGAGAGTTACAGAGGATAACTTGTTCAAATCATAAAGCAAGAAAGTTACTGACAAACATAAGATTTAAATTTAGTTTTTCCTCCCTTTAGAGTTTAAACTGTTAACTGATACTTTATCTCTCAGGTTCCTTTGCTAGAAAGTTATCACATCCATAGCTTTATCATAGAAATTCACCAACTATTCCCAGAAGTGGTGCATTTCAGTAAACAAGGTTGAAAACTTCATTGTTCTTAAGTTGTACTGAAAAGTGTGTAACTGCAAAATATTTGTACCTATATGTTGACCATGAAAATCTATCTAGATTTTTTAAAATTATGTACTTAATCATTTATTTTTGCCATATAACTGATGGATAGACTCATACAGTTTGCTTTCTAAAACATCTATATGAGGAATTTTGAAAATTTTTATTTTATTCAAAACAGCCATTAGAATAATTGACTAAAATGTAGTCCTATTTAGAGAAGCATTTGACATCGGTACTCTTTGAATAGCCTTTTGGTTACATATGTTTTCCAATTTGGGAGAATTAATACTAAATATATAATAATTCTTCTAACAATAGAGGAAATATGCATTTTCAAAAAAATCAAATATTTTGTTAAAATATTTTGAATCAATAAAGTTCATACTTGGGTTTTAATTGCTTGAATTTTCTATTCAACATGTCATAATTTTATGAATCCCATACTGTAGATTTTTACAGAATTCTAAATTCAGGTTATTTTTTTTTAAATAGTGAATAAAATATATATTCCCTATTCTTGCTATGTTGATGTAATCATTTACTTTTCCTTTTGGGAAGTGAACAATTCTTCTGGACTTGACTGGAGTGAATGGTCAAACTGGGAACCATTTACCACCTTTTGCATAGAGTAATTTCTAATAATGTTATTGTGCAATAAGTGGATCCTGCAACTGAAGTTTGGAAGTCAAGATCCAATTTAAGAAAAACTGCCAAATCATCATAACAACTGAAGTCATTGAAAATTGCAATCTACAAGCTAGCATGATAGAAGTTTATTATTTTAGCCTGTGAGACAATCTGTCCCTGAAGATTTTGGTTTGCATCTTGAAACCACTCTTTATTCTGACTTCTTACTTGTTCCAAGCCACAGGTTTCTTAGAGTTGATGGGAAATATAATGAGATTGTAAAGTGAGAATATATTTGACAATTCTCCAAAAATCAAATAAGGAAAACCCATTGATTATTGACAGTCAGTCAAAGAAAGAAAGAAAAAAAAAAAAGCTCTTCTAGTTCTGGTAAAAATGCTATTATAAAAATATATTAGGGGCTTCCCTGGTGGCGCAGTGGTTGAAAGTCCGCCTGCCGATTCAGGGGACACGGGTTCGTGCCCCGGTCCGGGAAGATCCCACATGCCGCGGAGCGGCTGTGCCCGTGAGCCATGGCCGCTGAGCCTGAGCGTCCAGAGCCTGTTGCTCCGCAACGGGAGAGACCACAACAGTGAGAGGCCTGCGTACCGCAAAAAAAAAAATATATATATATATATATATATATATATATATATATAAAGCATATATCATTATATACCCTTCCATTAATTTCTGAAATTTACTAGTTATCTCTTTTATAAGGGCATATATTACTTGAGCATTGTGTAGCACTCCCTTAGTGGCCCATATAATGGTTTATCCAGGAAGAAATCTGAGCCATGCATGATCTGCTGGCTAATGAGTCCCTCAAAGCTCATGTCAAGAAGCTGGGCTTCAGCTTCAAGGGCTTCCTCAGATCCTGGCAGAAAAGGCCATTTGCAAGGCAACCTACAGTCCCCATAGGAATCTGGAAAATTGGATTTTAGTTCTTGGAGGTGTCAATCAGGAAATATTGGAAACATCAATTTGGAGGAATGCAGTTATATTGAAGGAAACTGAAAGAACTGAAAATTTGCAAAGGGTTGATAATTTGGCCAAGGTAAGAGAATCCAGAATTCAATTTGCAGGGCTTTGCCAAAATTTCCTTCCCCAACAAGGGTGCATTTTAGATTATGCATGGTTTTCTACTGAAACAAAATTTCTCACTACAGTCACTACTTTACAATTTTGTTAAAAATATCTTCAAAGAAATTGTATTTTTCTTCATAAAATAAGGCTGATCTTATCCAATTCAGCCTGATTACTTATACAGGTATAGAAAGAATTATATTGGCCTTGTTCAGTTTTCTGTGCTGAAGATGCCTTCATAAGGAATCTAAGGAATTTCTGAGGCTAAGAAGTAAAGCCAAGAACTCAACCAGGACATTTCACCTATATTATCTATAAATTTGGGTGAATTCATCTCTTCTTAAGGTCCTCAAAATATCTTAAGATTCTTGGGTCTAATAGAAATTGACCTCCCTTATTCATCTGTATGTTTGGGACACATGAACACTGTAGTCAGGTATGAGGTCAGTTTTCCCAAAAGGCATTGTAAGCATTGACTCCATGAAGTCAAGCTTAGTTCCTTAAAAGTATCTAGTTATATCTATTAAATTAGCATCATTCTCAAATAAGGTAAGGCCTTGGATACGTATATAATGTTTCTAATCAAGTCCTAGTAACAAGGAGGATGGATTCATACAGATCAAACAATCATATTGCTATGTAAGAAAACCTAATAAGAGTTCCCAAATTCTGGAGAGGTCAGGCAAGCAGAAAAATATATGATTTACAAATGTTTAATTTCTGTTTACTATAGCATAGTCTACTAAACAATTATAACTTATAGATAGCTTAAGGGAAAAGAGAAAATTCTTGCTTATATATTCAGAAAATATAACATTAAAAGATCAACAATATTTAAACAAAACCTACTATCAGCTGATTCAATCCTATACATGTAATTTTTGTTCTGCTACCTCTTGGCTTGAAGTCTAATGAACCTACTTGCTTCTAGATAAGTGTTCTGGAAAACCCAACTCAGTCCACATGATGTCAAAGTTGTTTAAGTGATTCCTTAACTTATAGATAAAACATAGATGTTTGTACCCAAACAAACGTGGTATAGGACCTTTTCACAAGACAAAACACTCAGGTCTATAGTAGATTGCAAGAACTTTCAGAGAAGCATCAGAGTAAAATAGTTGTATACATTAAGAAGTATTTACTGCTAACATATTGGGAATGGTTAACAGATGGCTTTGCTGATCTTGGTTGGCCTCCTTATATGTTGGGATATGAATCAGTTGGCCTCAGCTTTTCTAGACTAAGGCATGCTTGACTACCTGATGAGAGATGAAAGACATGAGGAGTAAAGTCAGCTCACCTAGTCATCCTCTTGATGGCAGGATCTGCAAAGTCATGTGAGTGATAAGGTTCAGGATGCAAGGATGGGTGAAGAATTAGAGCCATCAATAAAATCAATCTGTCACAAAGAGAATTAAGTGGTTCAATACATGTAAAGAAATTGTAAGATATCATTTAATAAATGTTTAATAAATGAGTGAAATATATTCTTTCTTGAGTTGTGTGAGAGTCACAAAATCCCTCATACTCATCCCTTTACTTATTTACCAAATATTTATAGGTTACCTAAAACTTTCAATACTCTGGGGACTGAAAAATGAATAATACCTATCCTCAAGAAGCATACAATCTTTACAGATTGTAAATGACTATAATACATGGTAACCTGTTGTATGAGTGGCATAAAAATACTATGCTATTTCAGAAGCCCTCCCTACTGACTACTAGGGGATAGAGATTGCAAAATTCTTCTTTGTAGATGACATGTTAGCTGAAGCTTGACAGATAAATAGGATTTCAATAGGTAGAAATGACAGGATTTAGCTATTGCAGAAAAAATAGTGTGAGTAAATGAGGCAATAAACTACAGGGCAAGTTTTGGAGAAAATCAATGACTGTATGGAACTCTAGATGTAGATGATGGAGTTAAATTAGATCTTCACTGACTTTATATAAACCCTGGAATTTTCTTTATGAAATCTCTATCATTTTTTACATGCCCTCTGTAGTTTTCTCATAAAATTTGAGGACAAATGAAAGGACAGTATAGTTACTTCAAAGTTCTAACTGCTTAAATCCTGGAAATTTTTGAGTTTATAGTGTTTTTTTCCCCCAACTCTATATTTTACTTCAAATGTCAAATATATATATATATGAATATTTAAAATATTACACCAATTTGCATTGTCAATGAATTGTTAACATCCAAAGAATTTCCTTTAAAATTATGAGCACTGAGAAGTCAACAAATAGATAACAAAATGTGAAAAGCATAGCTTACATTTTGTTTCAAAGGAGTAGTCAACATTGTGTTAACATTAAAGAAGTGATCATCCTAACTAAAACCTTATGAGGACCAGTCAAGAATTAAAAAACAGATGCCAATTAAAAGAAGGTAGAAGCAAAGTGTGTTTTTGGTCTTGTGACACAAAGATGCAAAGACATGCCCTACAACAACAATTTCTATCTTTCATAGAAAATTAGTTTGAAGACCCTGAATATCAGCCAGGTTGTAATTATTCTTACTCCCAAAAGCTTGAAATACAACTCTCTTAAAATTATAGTGCTCTTTTAGGATCTCAGTCTTATCCTTGTGGGCTGTTTCAATTGTTGTTTTTATGTTATATGAGTTTATTTATTTACCTTCAGAATCAAAGCAAATCTCTTGCCCAAATCCTGGCAGAGATCAGAAATGTCTCAGAAAACTCAAAATTGACTTTTAAAAATTTATATTTAGGGGTTGACATGCATTTGTAAGATAAAATTTTGTTAATTGTATTTTTATTGTTTTATAAACAAATAGATTTAATGTCTATTATTGAAATATATTAAACAGGTATATTCCACAATTATTTCCTGAGAAGTAGAGAGTGCTTACGGTAAAATAAACATTGGATATGGTCAGCATATATTAATTATATGAATCTCTCTTATTGAGTAAAACAGAGAGCTGGCCACTGCTCTCACATGAAACTTTAATTTCACAGCTACAAAAGAGACACTGTCCAGAATTCAATTATAAGGAAGTGATGAAAGACATGAATTACTCACTTATTTTTTTCTTCACTGGAAGTTATTTTGATTTTGATTACAACACTATTTTTGTTTTAAGTGGGAGTAATCTTTAATGCTACTTCCGTCTTTAGTCACACAGAATACAGATGAAGCTAAATAAAAGAATGGAGTATTGGTTTTATCCCACCGTTACTCTAAAAGTGTCCTTTGCTAATGATCTTCTGGTCATGGAGCTCTGAATCAGACTTGATGATAATTATTTTTCTTGCAAATTTATATGCAAGAAAGCAATATTGAATCAACAATGGAAAACTAATTTTCTATGAAAAATGAAAATTATTTACCTGCTCCAAAGTTGAATCAGATACATTTTCAAAATCATGGGACTAAAATTGAACTCTAAATGAATGTATCTATTTGAATACATTTTGATTTTTAAAAAGTATTTAAGTGAATTAAAGATATAATAAATGAAAAAGTTTGCATGCTACATAGTTTAACCATATTACAAACATTGCAAATAACACATATTAATGGGATTTTCCTTTATATTTGCAGACAACTTAAAAGATTCTAAGGAGAATTGGATTAACTCTGCCAAGAGGTTGAAAAATTCCTAAGATGGCAACTCACTGAGAAATGTCCCAGGAAAGAATATTGCTGTCTCATTTCTCATTCAGCAAAACTGAAAAGGAAAAGGAAATATATTTTATATGTAATTAGGTACTTGACCAGTCTTAATTCTAAAGTATTTTAACTTCATTATAGCTTTGAATAAAACTTATAATTAAATTATCAAACACCCTTTTACCAATGAAGCCTCAAAGGTAACAGATTTTTAAAGGTAATTATTAGAAGAAATAAAAGCAGTAAATATAATTTAAAGTACAAAAGCATAGTTATAAAATTTCTCATTTATATATAATTTTACTTATTACATTTCTTTGTTATTTAATATAGTCACTAAACTTTAACAGAAAGACAAGTAGAATTAGAAGGGTGTAGGCCTTTCTGAAATATGTAAATAAAACAATACATTAATTTTACCACTAAGCAGATCCCAAGACATATGACACAACCAATACATTAAAATGAAAATTAGTTAGAAGATATTATTAAAAAAATTATATTTATTTGTTTGTTCTTTTAACTTATGAGAATTTTACTTATATATTTGAATCTGATCTGTGTGGCTGACACAAATTACCCCGTAAAAGTGCTTGCTCAGGGCAATAGTACTTTGGAACAGCAAAAGATTACTGTTAGTTAAAGAAAATCAGACATCTCAAGTTAATGAATTTTGCACTTTTCAATGTAGAGGAAGATGCAAAATCTGGTCTTAATGAAATTATTCCATTGATATGCACCTTAACTATCCAGGGCCAGTATCCTGTTTTTCTCTATCCTGAATTACCCTCAGGGTGCACTAGCAGGGGTGGATGCAGTGGCTAATGGACTGATAGCCTCAATATTTGTTTACTGAAATGGCAGGCAACATTATCTATCCACATACTCCAATTGTGCTACTGCACCCATTAACTCACCTGGAAACTTGTCAGAAATGCAAATTCTCAGTTCCCATCCAGGAGCTACTGAATCAGAAATGGAAATGATAAAGTTTGAGGGTGATGTGTTTAATGGAAACAAATATTGCTTTAAATGCCTGGCTGAAAACTGTAAATTTTTTACTGCAGATACTGTTGCAAACTTCAAATAGATATTTTATTCTGATTTTAGAAATAAAGGAAAATTAATCATAAGTAAAAGAAAATTCGTTGATGTTAAGTAATTTACTGTTACTCTTACAGAAAATACCAAGGATGGTCTTTTTTTATCACCAAAGACAGTTATCTCTCTGTATGTCTAATGTTCCCAAAGCCTGGTTGCTAGGCTCAGTCTTTGCATAATTACGTACTCCCATGCTTTAGTCACTTTATCAGAGCCAGCTGCCAATGTGGAAAATTGTTTAAGACCCACAGGGATAGAAGTTTTGCTGTTTGTTCACTGATATATCCAAGTGTTCTAACCAATACCTGGTACATGATAGGGGCACATTTGTAGCATGAAAGAGGAAAAGAAATGGGAAAATACATTAGAAATCTTATATGTATTATCTAAAATACCTCTTATTGTATTATATGAGTTAAATTACAACACATCTTCAGGGCCATTATTAATATGTCAGTTTTAAACGATGAAGTAGTCAATATTAAAATGGACTAATGATTTTTCCTTACACACACACACACAAACACACACACACACAGTAATCATCAGACATTTCATCTGACTGATCTATTTGACTATAAAATTCACAATTTTTCTCTACCCCATGTTAGAGAATGCCTAAAACCCACTGTGGCTTAGGTAAATCCTGAGTCATTAATACATGTGTGTAGAGAAGTTCTTTTTATATTCACTTCACAGATAGAGAATTTGAGGCAGAAAATGGTTAAGAAAAACTTCAGCAAAAGAAAACAAGCTAATAATTTGGAACCCCTATATTGAGAGCAAGATGCTTGTGAACCACAAGTGGAACATGGTGAAACAAAGAAATCTTGTAAGCTAATTAAAGCCTAAAAAGACTCAACTTGTAAATGAACTACAATCTACAAAGATCTACCTTCATGTCTGTTTTGCTTCAAGTACAAACTTTGTCTACTCTTACACAAAATAGAGCAAAATAAAGAATTCAGTTGGAAATATGGAACATTTAAAAAACAAACTTTTCTTATCAGTTTTGAATGATAAAGATTATCTACAGAAAATGTCATACTTCAAATGACGTTGAAAAATATGGATTTAAGCACCATTGAACATTATTCTTTATGGAAGAACATAACATTTATTATTTTAATATGTATTTAGAATTTTCAAGATGAGATATTATTCAAGAGAATTATTTTATCTTTTGGTGAGAACTATATTACATCTAGCAGAAAAATAATTTATGTATTGGATAACAATACTTTTTAAGTTGATATTTGTGAATGTCTGATTTTTATCTCACAATATCTATTGTTTAAATCTTGCAAGATATAATATCTTTGATGGTATAATTGTTGGTAAGCACTAGCAAAACACTGTTTCTAAGAGAGGAACAGATAAACTATAAACACATGTACATCACTGTAACTAAACCTTGCATACAGAAGTGATAACTGGCATATTAAGGATGCAATCATGGGAATTAAAACAAAAATCACTAAGCCATACTTATATCAGTTAGTTTTCAAACTTCTTTATTTCTTTGGTCTTGGAGGGGGCAGAGTCTCTGCTCTCTAATCCTTCCTATCCCTGGAAGCTATAAGGTAGATGTGTCTCAGGAAGGGGGTCCCCTTCCAGGGCCCAAGAGTGGGCTCTTATCTAACACTTTGAAATGAATTGTCCCAGGAGACACACGTACTGACAAAGCAAAGGACTTCATTCGAAAGGGGCACCTGGAGCCGAGAGTGGTAGGTTAAGGGAACCCAGGAGGACTGCTGTGCCACGTGGTTCACAGTCTCAGGTTTTATAGTAGTGGAGCTAGTTTCCAGATTGTCTCTGGCCAATCATCTTTCTTGGCCCATATTTGGCCTGACTCAAGTTCTTTCCGGGAAGCAAGCGCATCTCTCAGCCAAGATGGATTCCAGGCGCAAAGGATTCTGGGAAGTTGGTAGGATAATATTTTGGGCTGATGTCTCCTCCCTCTTTTTGGCCCCTCCCAAATTCTCTTGTTTAGTTTTTGGAGGCAGCACCATGTCCCTTATTGAGACCTCCTATTGTGAGACAACTCATACAAGTGGTTATCATCATGCTCTGCCAAGGCAGGAAATTATGGTTAACAGTTCCCTAACAAATGGAGGAAATACTCTCTTAGGAAGAAAGTAAGAGTTAAAAACAACTCCCTAATTTACTATTAATATTGCCATTTAGGGCAGTGTCTCAACAGGGATTTTTGAGCCTGAGGTGATTTTAGCAATGTCTGGAGACATTTTTCATTGTCACAATTGGAGAGGACATGCTACTGGAACTTTATATGTGTTATTTGAAATTTAATGGGAAGAGGTCAGATATGTGGCTAAACATCTTATAATGTACAGTCCTTACAACATGGAATTATTTATCCCAATTTGTCAATGGTGAGAAACTTTGATCTAGAGTTAAAAATTTAAAACACAATGTATAAAAGCTGAAATAAATCAAATTCAACTAAATTATATAATTATGTTCAGATAAGTAGATCTTGATAGTAACTAGCAGTATCAAAATATAATAAGAAGGCTTCCCTGGTGGCTCAGTGGTTGAGAGTCCGCCTGCCGATACAGGGGACACGGGTTCGTGCCCCGGTCCGGGAAGATCCCACATGCCGTGGAACAGCTGGGCCCGTGAGCCATGGCCACTGAGCCTGCGTCTCTGGAGCCTGTGAGTCCGGAGCCTGTGCTCTGCAACAGGAGAGGCCACAACAGTGAGAGGCCCGCCTACTGCAAATATATATATATATATATATATATATATATATATATATATATATATATATATATATATATATATATAATAAGAAGCAATACATCAACATAATCAGGTCCTCCTGAGCCCTGGAATCACAGAAAGAGGTGAAAAATCATTAAGTGCTCACAAAAAACTTCACAGTGAGGCTTTAATCAATGAAATTGTGTACAATGCCCCACTGGTAAGACACGCTTACTTTAGAGAACAAAACATTGTTTTAGCTTGATGCCATCAAACATTTGAATTTTACACATCTCTCTTTAATCTTATTATAACTCACCAAGTATACTTTGACTTATTTAGTTTTTTTTATTTACTAAATGTTATAGAATAAAGCTGACCCTATCAATGAGAAATTTCCTATCAGCTCCAGGTTAGATTTCTATTCAGTCTATTCTTCCACACCATGTAATGTGTATATATATATATTTTTTTTTTGAAGAAAAAATGTGCAACAAAAAAGTTGAGAATTATGTTTTATGCAGTGGACATACCAAGGATTTAAGCCTAGGAGTCAGTGTCTCAGATAGCTCTGAGGGAATGTTACAGAGGTGAGGGAGAAGCCAGAATATATATGAGTTTTTGCAAAAAAAAAAAAAAATAGTCAAAACATCAAAAATTACTATTAATTAAAGAAAATCAGACATATCAACTAAATGAATTTAGTGCTTTTCTATGTTTGGGAAGATGCAACAGTGTGGGCTCACTGAAATCATTTCTTTGGCATGTACCTTAACTATCTAGGACCAGTATTCTGTTTTTCTCCATACTGAATCCCCTCAGGGTGAACTGTTGGGGGTGGCTGCAGAGGCTGATTGTTTGATGACCAGGACATCCTTTGTTTACTGATATGGTAGGTGACATTCTTCATCCACAGCACTTCTTCTTGGTCATAAATTTTACCAATGTTTGGACAGCATTTTATGACCAATTTTGTCCCACAGTACTAGAAGGTCTCATTTCTAGATCAGGCAACAATTCTGTTGGTAGGTCACTCAACGTGCTGATTTAAATTTTTTTTTTGGATTAAGCCCTATTGATAATCTAAAATTCTTGGAGTTGCCTGTTTTGCTAGTCTATTATGATCCTTGAAATGTTTTCCCTTGTTGTTTCTTCTCGTACTTAGAGGTGCACTATTACAATTAGTCTACAATATGTAGAACTATATATGTGATCAACTGACCCAAGATTTTTTTTGGTGTCATTAATTTTGTCAGAGGTCTTGTTATACACATTGGATAATGTAAGAGACAAACATGTTATAAAATAGACAGGATATAAGTAATAGAGCTAATAACATTAATGTCATAGTACAGCAGAGAGAGGCACAAGGCATAAATAATTTGAAAATAAGACAGAACAAATTAAAACAATGATTAGTAAACTAGTTGTAATCTGGTCATAATAAGCCATCAATTCCACTGGGATGCCAGCTGGAGAAGCCAAATTCTGGAATGATCAGGTAGAAAGAAAAAGATAAAGGTTTCATCTTCATTTACAAAGGTATAATTTACCAACTTATTGTAGGTCATAGCATAAGAAAAAAGTATTTTTTCCATAAAACAAATATTAAAAGCCAGTATATTTCAGAAAGAAGTCAGAAAGTTGTAAATCTTATTTATCAGTTCATCCAGCCTCATGTAATTAATTCCTGTAGATCTGGATGAAGTTGTCAGGTTTTCCATTAGAGTTTTCTAAATTCTTACCCATTTTAGAGCTATGATCTAAAAGTTATCAGACACATATTTAACACAAAGTCCTTTTTATGAATCTTCTTGAAGATCTTCATTTTGTAAAAGCACCAGAATAAAACAATGATTGTTTATAAATGAAAATATACTTAAAATGGCATAGTTAAAGGTCTGCAAAGCAATTGACAAAAAACTTGGATATTCTGTGACAGACATTTTAAGATAATATCTAGAATTAAGACTGATAAAAATATACCAGGGCATATCAGATTTTTAGGAATTAATGACATTTACTCATACCATATAACCTAAGAAAGTTTATCTTCAATCACTTGACAGTGCTTCTCAAGTAATTTAACATAAATAATAAGACTAATTAGTTTAGCACTCCTCTCTGAGAAGCCACAGGATTTCTTTGGAGCATCCCAGAGTTAGCTGGAGTCAAAAGAACTTCAGTTAGAACTTGATGTTTGGGAAGTTTGTAAAAAATATCAAAAAAGATTTCAAAACACTTGGTCAAATAGAATCATAGGTCACTGTGAAATAATACTAATTTATTTAACAAAAGTGACACAAGACTTCAAAAACAAATACAGATTACTTAAAGGTAAAGCAATTCACACAATCTATTATCAAAGACAGTATTTCAAGAAAAACTTGTTCTCTTAACAGGGAGAGGAACGAAATCCAGTCTTGCATCAGCCTACTTTTAAAAACAAAATCCATTCACCTAATTAAATTTAATCTAATCCCAGCCTGACCATGTATAAAACTCTTTTTCAGGGCTCACTTTTTACAAACCTGCCACAAATTTCTGTACTCATATTAGTTTGTCCCTTACTTTTCCATCCAGAAACAACCAGCTCTAGGACAAAATCATTCTTTCCCCTTAACAAAATGTATTTCCATTCCTCATACCTTCTCTTGCTGAAAACGCACATCCTACTTTCCTTGCATACTGAAATATTTCCCTTATCATCTTTAGTGGTTTTAATTGCAATTTTAACATATTGCAATTTTGAACCTTAAAAACCTTAATCTGTAACAAAAACCAACAAGGAGCATGTAACTGTGAACTGTTTTTTATACCAGCATTTTCTGACTGGAATATTCCATAACCTCTAGAAACATACATTGTCTTATAGCATAATTTCTTTCCTCAATGTGGTACAAGACATGAGTCTATTAAACCCAAACATTTTTAGTTTCCCTCTCATAAAAAAGAAAATTAGGCAAATTTAGACCTACTAAATTTAGACCTATTTAGCAATTAGGTTTCTCCAATTTAAATGATCTATCATCTGGCCATTAATAATATATCTTACTAGTGACTCAAACTAATAAAATGCAAGAGGCATCCCCACAAGAGAATGCAAATTATGTCACCTATACAAGATCCAGAGAGTTTATTCCAAAATAATAGACTAAGAAAATAAAGGCATTCTTTGTACAGGCTGATGCAACAAATGTTTAGATTTAGATGATAAAAGCCCCTGAGAGCTGGCACAGTCAGATAGGACTGCTAAGAATCCCGGTTTATTTCACTGGCTATCAAATGTATACCATATGTATACTTTCCAGATGCCAGAGACTAAGCTTTCAAAACACACACACAGAACCAAACACACAGACACACAAAACACAGACATGCCTAAGAAAATCAGATAGAATGTTTACATCTCAAAGACAGGTAGAGAAATGCAAATTCCCCTAGAAACACTTTTGTTTATTTAAGATGAGACTTCTGAAAAGATGTTTTATCCAGCTTTCTCTAACTTAACCGCATACCTAATAAAAGAGCTCCATCTTAGCCATTTTCAGGGTGAGATTTCCTTTAATTCTTAATTAAGTAAATACTTGTAAGTTTTGTACATACGTAAACCTCTCTGGGATATTAATTGGAGAGTGGCAATCTGTCCTTCCTTTTTCTTTTATTTTGAAAGCTTTGTTCATTCTGAGATCAGTTTGTTGAGATAAAATTGCTGATGACAATCATGTGGTGGGACAATCTGCAGTTTGTGAGCTTAACTCCTCGAGATTCTACCCTAGAGTCTTTTCAGCCCTCTTAAGTGTGTCAGATTCTACCTTTGGTAGCCTAAAGCCATTGTGAATGATCAGATTACAGCATGACCAGCTCTAATGTCCATCCCCATCAGAGCTAGTTTTTAATTAAAATGAGTGGGTTTCCCTATAGGGACAGATGCACAGTATCAGAACTTGCCTCCATCATTTCTGCAAGTTTCTCAGTTGCCTGAGAAAGCAGCTGCCAGCCAAAATGAAATGTCCCTTCTTCAGCACTGAAAGCTCTCAAGAGATATCTTTCCTGTACTCAAACTCTATTAAAGCAGCCAATTTGAGGAAAAATGACAGTCCAGTTTCCCACCTAATTATCCAGTCCAACCCTACTCAGTGTCTTTCAACTGAGCAACTCCCAGTGTCTTTCTACTGGCAGGTCACTCCCCAGTATCTTTCAACTAGGGAGCAAGGTACCTGTTATATACTTCCAAATAAAACTTGGGATAATCAACCCATAATCAGGAGATCCAAGAACCCAGATGGACCCTCCCAAATTTGTCTGGACTCTCCCAGGAAGTGGACGGACCCAAGAGGACTCTGCTGGTACCAAGGCTTCTCTTTGGTGAAGGAGAGAATTTTGCTTTGCATCCCTTCCTTCATCAAGAAAACTGTCAACTGAAACAAATGCACAGGCTAAAAGTTGAGAATTATGTTTTATTCAGCAGACATACCCAGAACTTAAACTTGGGCGTCAGCCTCTCAGATAGCTCTGAGGGAATGTTATAAAGAGGGAGGAGCCAGAATATATATGAGTTTTTGCAAAAAAGAAAAAGTAGTTGGAACATCAAAAGATTACTATTAATTAAAGAAAATAGGACATTTCAACTTAATGAATTTAGTGCTTTTCTATGTTTGGGAAGATACAACAGTCTGGGCTTAATAAAATCATTCCTTTGACAGGCACCTTAACTATCTAGGACTAGTATCCTGTTTTTCCCCATCCTGAATCCCCTCAGGCTGCACTGCTGAGGCTGATGATTTGATGGCTACAACATCCTTTGTTTATTGATATGGCAGGAGACACTCTCTGTCTCTTTGTCTGTCTGTCTGTCTGTCTCTCTCTCTATCTATATATATATGTATGTGTGTATATATATACACACATACATATATATATATATACATATATATGTTTCATAAATGGAGAAAGATATCAGTATAATATGCAGTCAGGTTAGTTCATATTCTATTTTCTTTCCCAGGTAAGGGAAAACAAAATATTGAGCATGGTGGAGGAAAAAAAAAGAAAACACAGCCCTAAGCTTGGTTCCTGTCACTGGCAGTGGGAGTTATTTCAACTGTTTTTTACAAACATGAAAACCAAGCATCTGCTATTGAAAGGAGCACCCTCAGGCTTTGTCAGCCTCTCAGACTCTTGCTTACAACTCCCTCCTGTGGCAATCCCACAGGCAAATAATTTCTCTTCCATTCTCATGGTCTCAATATCTACCAGCAATATAGTAAGTGCAGTGATGTAAGCATTTCCATTCTATTTTGTTGCTGTTGTTCACTTAAAATATTCATTTTGACAATCTCCGCCCAAGCTGAATTGCCTGTTCAGGTAGCCCAAGTTAGCTCTAATAATACATTCATGTTTTTGTTAATGTTTTGCAATTTTTTTAGGGATGCATATATTGGATTATAGCTGAAATGTCTGTATTGCCAAAAATCAATTCTGATTTTATGGCTGAGTTTTGAGAATGCAGTTAAATTAAGATGATTCTGGAGAAACAGATGCATTCCATGTATCCTAATGAAATCATGTCTTGAGCCTGCTTGTCTTAGATGTACCTTCTTGACAGTGGCAAAATCATCAAGAAAATGGTACCCTGTTGACCTTTTGGAAGCCAGTCAACAGGACTTAATCTGGTGACATTCACTTTCTTTATATTATGAATCAAAACTTTCACTTGCAAAAGTATGTGAATTCATGGAGATGGTATACTTCTCTATTAAAATAATAAGCATAATTTCATAAATAGGTAATCTCACTTTATATTGGCCAAAATGTTTTATTTTTTGATTTAGGGACTACTTTTTAAAAAATTAGCTATTATGAAATCACAGGGGTTTTTTTGATATTGATATAAATATCATGTTAATTTTAAGTGAGGAATAGCTATATGTAAACTGTTGCCCCTAATGTAGATTCGTACAAACATAAAAATCACATAAAACAAACATAAAAGTGAAAAAGAAGCTGGGTATATTCAAAATTTTGTAGTAACCTATAATTGGAAGAGAACTATATATATAACTATATATACTTTACCATATACCTGAAACTAACACAACATTGTAAGTCAACTATATTTCAATAAAATTTTTTTTAAAAATGCTGGCTAGAAATAGAAGAAAAACATGTAGGTAAACAAAGTTTGCTGAAACAATTATTGTTTATTTCACCTTAAAATAAAAAATATCTGCAGCCCTTGTTATTCCAGCACTTACATGCATTCTTAACTCCTTCTCATATTGACTAATACACCATTAATAAGCAACATGAACCTTAATGGAAATGATTGTCTCAGCTATACTTTATTATAGAAACATCTTGCAACATTAGGACTCCATCGCAGTGCATAGTATTATAATCATTGATATTTCTGTTGGAAAAAATACATTATTACAGAAGAAGTGGTTGTTGGCTATGTCCTTAGCTTTTATCTTTTCCTGTTGTGACAGGACAGTAAATATAAAATCTTTGCAGTCTATGTTTTTTTTTTCAAGATCTTACTGCTTTTGAGACAAAGTTATTAAGTAAAATAAACCATTCTACTAATTGGTTTACTAGCCTTTGTTATACATTGGGAAGTATCCTTGGAGGAGGTATAGATTTCAAGTAATAGTAATATTTGGTTGACCTTGCAAAGAAACAAATTTGATCTTATTAAAACATATATATTGTATACAGGCCTAAAAATAAATTTTGTAAACAAAAACCTCTTCTATTAAACTTTACATTAAGCAGTGATATCTTTTTTAAGGACTAATCACATGTTTCATTAAGTTAGATATATAAAATCCTTCTATTGATTAATATTTCATAATTTCCCATGGATTGCTCCAAAATTTGCACTGAATCTCTGAAAGTTCCTCACTGTGCATCCAGTAATTTAGTCATGCAGTCAATCCCTCCTTCTCTAGGAGGCTACTGAGAATTATGGAAGTTGCTTCTCAGAGAAACAATTTTTTAAAATTGCTTTTATTTAATAGGATCCCTTGAAATCCTCAGAGGGGAAAAAAATGCTTTATATGGTAACTATTTGAATCATATTTGTTTTATCTCAAAGTTTACAATTACTTCTAAGTTGTTGAAATTTAGAATGGTAGGATACCTGAAAATCTTAGATTTGAACTCAAAAGGCAATAGGAAAACACAGAAGCAACAGCAGTTTTAGTGAATAAAGAACCAAGACAATGACATTTTAAGCAATGAAAGAGTGAGTTGATAATTTTTACAAAGTCAATGATGTGTTTCATACATAAGTAAAATCAAGTTAAAGTTTTTGTAGCATGCTAATATGCAATTA
Source organism: Grampus griseus (assembly GCF_964374135.1). Lineage (NCBI taxonomy): Eukaryota > Metazoa > Chordata > Mammalia > Artiodactyla > Delphinidae > Grampus > Grampus griseus. The sequence continues at coordinate 37,210,017 of NC_139012.1, read as the reverse complement.
AATATTCTAGCATATTAAATGTTTTACTTCTAAAGAAGAAAATAATTCAACAATGAAAATATGTACACATGTATTCACATACTTCTATGTGTGTGTTTGTGTACTAAAAACATTGTTTCCAAGTACACACAAGTATGACCTTATTGTTTATTTTTGGTTGATGTCATTCTCATTATTTGGTGCCCATTTTGCCCTGATTGTTGTATACTTTAAATATCACCTTATGTGAAGCAAAATAAGCCAAAGGTAAATACTGCATGGTCTCACTTATACACAGAATCTAAAACAAATAGTCATACTCACAGTAACAGACAGTAGGAAAATGGTTGCCAAGTACTGTGGACTAGGAGAAATAGGAAGAGGTTGAAAAAATGCAAACTTTCAGTTTTAAGGTGAATACAGTCAGAGCATGTAATGTATAGCATAGTGACTTTGGTTGATAACATTGAATTGTATAACTGAAATTTGCTAAGAGAGTAGAACTCAAAAGTTCTCACACACACCAAAAGATAAATGTGTGAAGTGATGGATGTGTTATTTAACTCAATGGGAGGGAATCCTTTCACAATGTATAAGTATATCAAATCATCACATTGTTCATTTTAAATACCTTACAATTTTATTTATGAATTACACCTCCATGAAGCTGGGGAAAATAAATATCATGTCTGTTTAGAAATAGCTGCATTCTATGTTTTATCATTACTATGATCATGGATTTACTTTTTAAGACAGAGTAAGCTATACTAAAACTTTGAATTTAATGACAAAGTAGATACTGGAATGAATTTAAAACCCTTTTCAAAATATGGATGTTAGCTAAAAGACAGGAGAGAGATAAAACCTTTCTGGTTAGTTTTGCTTAAGGCCATGATCTAGTAACAGGAACCAAATTTACCCTCTTCCCTCAAACAACTAGAAAAAGATAAAAAATATATGAAACAAAAAATTTTCACACATTGAAAACAGAGAGCAAAGGACAATGATCATGAAGAGGAGGAAAAACAAATAAGGTGAGCTCTAAAACTGCATCAGCTTACTACTTCAAAAAATTTTCCAGGTCACAACACAGAGAGAAAAAAGACCAAATGGAGCCTGCATTCTAGTCAAATTCAGGAAACAGAGATCAGAGATTAAGGAGGTGAAAGCATTGAGAATCTGTGGGGCAGAGTACAGGTGAGGAGGTAGCTGTACACCACCACCCCCCAAAAAAATCTGGACATCTTAAGAGGGTCCCTTCAATCCTTTGGCTGAGTTCTGAGCTGTACATGCATGAGAGGAAACTTATTTGAGGCCAGAAAATAACCATTAGAAAGCTGTAATCCAAACGATTCCCAGAGTTCAAACAAAGCAAAGAATAGTTCATGTTCCCATCAGTCAGAATGGAAAAGTCTCTTGAGAGGTAGGGCATTGGAAAGAATATTTAGAAGAGTCTGGCTAAACTACACTTACACCTTTAGGTTGCTTTGGAGCTGGTCTAACAAAGTTTATAAGTCAGCATCTAATGGGTCAAACTGATTCCAAAAAACTTAACTGTGTGCCTAAACTACTACTTACAAAAAAATCCAACACTATTTTTTAAAACAATGAAACACAATTGAGTATCCTACAGTACATTAACAATATCCAACACCCTATAAAAAAATTGCCTGGCATTCAAAATATTAAGAAAATAAAACTAACAGGAGAAAAATCCATAAATATTCCCAGCAACTCAGAGGAAATGGAATTTGCAGACAATATTGGGAGATAATTTTCTTCTTGAAGCTTCCCTTACATTTCTGCTTGTCTTGTGAGTAAAGTGTGCTGATTGATTTTTTTTCCTGAATGTGTCCAAGAAAGTTTGTAAAGTGAACAACGTTGGAGACAGATGTTTTCTCCCTTCAGAGCAAAATGTAGGGCTTTTTATAGCCTTGAAAGACAAAGATGGTGCCTCCCTCCAGAGCAAAGTGCAGGCATCCTTAAGGTCCAGAATAATAAAGACAGTGTCTTTCTCTGAAGCAAAAGGCAGGTAGATGATCCTGTCATGCAAAACAGAGGTCATCCAACCCTCTTTGCCTTATAGACATTGGTGCTTGAAGAAGCAGGGTGAAAATGCTGATTATCTGGCTACTGATATTTTTGTGAGCACTAAACAGTCCATTGTTTATATCCCACAAGTATCATGTCTTCTTCAATCATTCAAAAGTCTGTTGTAGTGTTGCAGGCCAACTTGTTAGCTTCCAAGTGGGGTAAAGTCACATTCCCTTCATTGTTTTGACCAAAAGTACATTAAAATATCAATTATAACAATGCTTTATATGTCCAAGAAAGTAGATGAAAACAAAATCAATGTGAGGAAAAAATAGAAGATATGTATGTGTATATATATATATATATATATATAGCCAAACAGGTAGAGTTAAAAATCAGTATTTTACATAAAATATACTTTGGATGAGATTAACAGTAGATGAGACACTGGTGACAAAAACTTCAGTAAACAAAGACACAGCAAATAACTATCCACAATGAAGCACAGAGAGGAAATAAAAAGGAAAGCAAGGAGAAAAGAACTGGTGAAATATGAACAAAACATGAGTGACCCAAAGGGAAAAAAAAGTCAGGCTGCAGTCCCAGAAGGAATGTTAAGAAGGAGAAAAAAGAAAGAAACAATTTAACAAAATATAACAAAAATCATATCTTGCAGATCTCAGAAGATCATTGATGAATAAATTAGAAAAACAAAAACAATAAAAAACACACAAAAAAAACACAAGGCACACTATAATCAAATTGCTGAAAACAAGTGACAAAGATAAAATCTTAAAGGGATTATAGAGAGAGGGAGGGATAAAATATTATATACCAAGGAATAAAGATAAGAATAATGTAATTAAAATGTTTCTCATCAGATATGTAGACATCTGATAAAATGTAGATAAAAGACAATGGAGTGACATACTTAAAGCACTGAAAAAAGAAAGTCAGATTAGAATTTTATACTCAATAAAATATCTTTCAAAAATAAAGACTGAGAGTTTATCACCAGGAGACCTGCACTACCAAAAAACAAGAAAAGTGTTAAAAACATGCTTTAGGCAGAAGAGAAATGATATAAGATAGAAATGTGAATCAACAAAAATAATGAAGAAGGTCTAGAAGGTTATACATTGTTAATAATAATATATATATTTCTCAGATCTTAATTTCTTTAAAATATAATAAATTGTTTAAGGTGAAATATAATACTAATATATTGTGATATTTAACATGTAAGTAAAAGTAATATATATGATAACTATAACAAAATAAAGAGGAAATGAAAGTTTACAGTTATAAATTCTAAAAATATATATGAAGAAGTATAGTATTATTTGAAGGCTAAAAAAGACAATCTTAAAGCACCAGCTAAAATATAAAACAGCAGTGTACTTAAAATCCAATGAGAGAAGTAAACTAAAATGATAAAAAGTATAATAATAATACACTGGAAAAAAATAAGAAAGGAACAAAGACCACCTGAGGCAAATAAAACAAATGTTAAGGTGGTAGATTTAAACTGGCATTAAAGATGTTGGTAATTGAATTAGATGTAAATAATCTAAAGATTTCAATAAATACAAAAATCATCAAATTGTATTAAAAGCTATAAACAGCTACATGTAGCTACATGAAAATTATTTTAAATATAAAAATGAAGGTCAGATAATAGTAAAAGGATGGACAAATACCACTAACACATGCATAAGAAAAGCTAATGTCAGAGAAAATAGACATCAGAGCAAGAAATATTGCCGGGGATAAGGAGGTATTTTTCATAATAATAGAGGAATAAAAATAGCAGGAAGACAACAATCCTAAAGGTGTACTTGCTCCTAATAACAGAGCTTCAGAATAACTGAAATGGAAATAAATGAGAGAAAAAATGGAAAAAATATATGAATCCACAATTACTGTTGGAGATTTCAAAGCTCTGCTTTTAATAATGAATCAACAACTAGAGAGAAAAAAAAGCAAGGCTCTGAAAAACTGGAACAACACTAATTAATAAAAACTGGTCTTTTTAGATACTGAATGCTCCACTTAACAATACATTTTCTTTCTTCCATATATACATAGGATATTCACCAAGGTAGAATATATTCTGGGTAAAACACATCTCAATGAATGCAAGGTTATTGAAATCATATGAATTATTTTCTATGATCAAAAAGGAATTAAATTACAAATCAAAAATAGAAAAATATATGAAAAACATCCAAATATTTGGGAATTAAACCACATACTCTTAAATGAGCCATGGCTTAGCAAAGCGATCACAAGAAAAACATGTATATGATTACATACTTTTTTCCACCTAATCTGAATGAGTGAAAATTAATCACAACATAAAATGTATGTATGGGATGCAGCTAAACTAGTGCTCAGAAAGAAAAAGAAGAAATGTCTCAAATCAATCATCTAAGCTGCTTCTAGCTTTTCAATACTGGTTATTTGAATAGATATTTTTTGAAAGGGAATAAACTTCTAGCCAGTCTGATTAGTTTAAAAAAATGAGTAGACACACAGTAGCAATATCAGGGAAGTAAGAGGGGACAAATGGCAAATCCTATAAATTTTAAATGTTTAAAATGGAGTATTATAAATAACTTTATCCCAATAATTTGGTAAACTAGATCAAAAGAATAAATTTATTAAAAAATAAAAACTATTTGTAATTGAAAACATTGCCACTGAAGAAAGACTCCAGAACAAGACAGCTTCGGTGGTGAATTTTACCAAATTGGTATGAAAAGAAATTATAAGATTTCTACAAAAGCTCTTTCAAAATATAGAATAGAATAGGAAATATTTTTACCTCATTTTATAGGCCCAGAATACCCTGAAATCAAAACCAAAGGAATTACAAAGAAAACTATAAATATAAATGTAAAAATGCTTAACAAAATCTTGACAACCAAATTTATAAATATGTATTTAAAGGACCATACATTATGATCAAGTGGGTTTTACCCAGGGAATGCAAAGTTTATGTAACATTTGAAAATCTATTAATGGAACACACTATAATAATAAAGTACAAAATAAAACACATGTGACCTTCTTAATATATCCAGAAAAAAAACTTTGCAAAGTTAAACCCGTATTTACTATAAGTACTCTTAGCAAACTAGGGATTTAAAAGTACTCACTCAATCTGGTAAAAGTTATTTCTGAAAAAAATCTCCACATAACAATAAAACAAGGATATCAAGGCCGGGATATCCACTCTCACTACTTCTATTCAACATGTTATTGGAAGTCTCAGTCACTGCAGCAAGGCAACAAAAAGGAGTAAAAGGCACACCGTTAGAGAAAAGGGGAAATAAAATTGTCTTTATTCACCAGCAATATGACTTTCTATGTAGAAAATCATAATAAGGTTACAAAGTAGCTACTAAAATTAGTGAGTAAGATTATAGAACAGAAGGTTAATACTCAACTTCTGAATCCTATCATGAACAATTAAATAATTGGAATAAAAACTATTGCTTAAAGATCCATTAAAAATACTTAGGAAATTTTAACAAATATGTGCAAAAACAGTGCAAAACATTATAGTAAAGAAGAAATTTTTTTTTTTTTTTTGCTGTACGCGGCCACTGTTGTGACCTCTCCCATTGCGGAGAACAGGCTCTGGACGTGCAAGCTCAGTGGCCATGGCTCACCGGTCCAGCCGCTCTGCGGCATGTGGGATCTTCCCAGACTGGGGCATGAACCCATGTCCCCTGCAACGGCAGGCGGACTCTCAACCACTGCGCCATCAGGGAAGCCCTAAAGATAACATCTTGCTGGAGACAGGTATCATGCTTAGGAATTGGAATACTCAATGTGGCTAAGATGTCAATTCTTCCCTAATTGTTATATAGATTCAATGAAATCACATTTGAAATTCAAAGAAAATGAAATAATGAAAAAAATATATTTCAAAGGAAGAACAAAGTCAGATATCTAAAATACCTAATATCAATACTTTATAGAGCTTCCGGGAAGATGGTGGAATAGTAAGAGGTGGAGATCACCTTCCTCCCCACAGATACACCAGAAATACATCTAAACGTGGAACAACTCCTACAGAACCCCTACTGAACGCTGGCAGAAGCCTCAGACCTCCCAAAAGGCAAGAAACCCCTCCACGTACCTGGGTAGGGCAAAAGAAAAAAGAATAAACAGAGACAAAAGGATAGAGATGGGACCGGCACCAGTGGGAGGGAGCTGGGAAGGAGGAAAGGTTTCCACACACTAGGAAGCCCCTTCACGGGCAGAGACTTCGGGTGGTAGAGGGGGAAAGCTTCGGAGCTGCGGAGGAGAGCACAGCAACAGGGGTGCAGAAGGCAAAGCAGGGAGAGATTCCTGCACAGTGGGTTGGTGCCGACCAGCACTCACCAGCCCGAGAGGCTTGTCTGCTCACTCGCTGGGGTGGGCAGGCCTGGGAGTTGAGGCTCGAGCTTCGGTCAGACCACCGGGAGAGGACAGGGGTTGGCAACGTGAACACAGCCTGCAGTGGGTGAGTGCGCCACAGCTAGCTGTGAGGGAGTACGGGGAAAACTCTGGACATGCCGAAGAGGCAAGAGACTTTTTCTTCCCTCTTTGTTTCCTGGTGCGCAAGTAGAGGGGATTAAGAGTGCTGTTTAAAGGAGCTCCAGAGACGGGTGTGAGCCGTGGCTAAAATTGCGGACCTCAGGGATGGGCATGAGAAGCTAAGGCTGCTGCTGCCAGCACCAAGAAACCTGTGGGTGAGAACAGGTCACTATCCACACCCCTCTTCTGGGGAGGCTGTGCAGCCAGCCACTGCCAGGGTCCCGGGATCCAGGGACAACTGCCCCGGGAGAACACATGGCGTGCCTCAGGCTGGTGCAACGTCACGCTGGCCTCTGCTGCCGCAGGCTCGCCCCAAACACAGTGCCCCTCCCTCACCCCAGCCTGAGTGAGCCAGAGCCCCCGAATCAGCGGCTCCTTTAACCCCGTCCTGTCTGAGCAAAAAACAGAGGCCCTCCAGCAACCTACATGCAGAGGTGGGGCCAAATCCAAAGCTGAGACCCTGGGAGCTGTGAGAACAAAGAAGAGAAAGGGAAATCTCCCCCAGCAGCCTCAGAAACAGCGGATTAAAGCTCCGCAATCAACTTGATGAACTCTGCATCTGTGGACTACACGAATAGACAACGAATCATCCCAAATTGAGGGAATGGACTTTGAGAGCAAGATTTATGATTTTTCTCCTTTTCCTCTTTTTGTGAGTGTGTATGTGTATGCTTCCGTGTGAGATTTTGTCCTAGGGTTCTATCCATCCGTTTTTTTGTTTTAATTTTTTCTTAATAATTATTTTTTATTTTAATAACTTTATTTTATTTTACTTTATCTCCTTTCTTTCTTTCTTTCTTTCCTTCCTTCCCTCCTTTAGACAGTGAATCATCCCAAATTGAGGAGGTGGAATTTGAGAGCAAGATTTATGATTTTTTCCCCTTTTCCTCTATTTGTGAGTGTGTATGTGTATGCTTCTGTGTGAGATTTTGTTTGTATAGCTTTGCTCCTATGATTTGTCCTAGGTTCTATCTGTCCATCGTTTTTGTTTTGTTTTGTTTTTTTATTATTTTTTTCTATTTTTCTTAATAATTATTTTTTTATTTTAATAACTTTATTATATTTTATCTTACTTTATTTTATTCTACTTTCTTCCTTTTTCTCCTTCCTCCCTCCCTCCCTTCTTTCTTTCTTTCTTTTTACTTCTACTAATTCTTTCTTTCTACATTTTCTCCCTTTTATTCTGAGCCGTGTGGATGAAAGTCTCTTGGTGCTGCAGCCAGGAGTCAGTGCTGTGCCTCAGAGGTGGGAGAGCCAACATCAGCACACTTGTCCACAAGCGACCTCCCAGCTCCACATAATATGAAATGGCAAAAATCTCCTAGAGATCTCCATCTCAACACCAGCACCCACCTTCACTCAACGACCAGTAAGCTACAGTGCTGGACATCCTATGCCAAACAACTAGCAAAAAAGGAACACAACCCCACCCATTAACAGAGAGGCTGCCTAAAATTACAATAAGTCCACAGACACACCAAAACACACCACCAGATGTGGACCTGCCCACCAGAAAAACAAGATACAGCCTCATCCACCAGAACACAGGCACTAGTCCCCTCCACCAGGAAGCCTACACAACCCACTGAACCAACCTTAGCCACTGGGGACAGACACCAAAAACAACGGGAACTATGAACCTTCAGCCTGCAAAAAGGAGACCCCAAACACAGTAAGATGAGCCAAATGAGAAGACAAAAAATCACACAGCAGATGAAGGACCAAGATAAAAACCCAGCAGACCTAACAAATGAAGAGGAAATAAGCAGTCTACCTGAAAAAAAATTCATAATAATGACAGTAAAGATCCAAAATCTTGGAAATAGAATGGAAAAAATGCAAGAAACATTTAACAAGGACTTAGAAGAACTAAAGATGAAACAAACAACATTGAACACCACAATAAATGAAATTAAAATTACTATAGATGGGATCAATAGCAGAATAACTGAGGCAGAAGAACGCATAAGTGACCTGGAAGATAAAATAGTGGAAATATCTACTGAAGAGCAGAATAAAGAAAACAGAATGAAAAGAACTGACAACAGTCTCAGAGACTTCTGGGACAACATTAAATGCACCAACATTCGAATTATAGGGCTTCCAGAAGAAGAAGAGAAAAATAAAGGGACTGAGAAAATATTTGAAAAGATTATAGTTGAAAATTTAGCTAATATGGGAAAGGAAATAGTTAATCCAGTACAGGAAGCACAGAGAGTCCCATACAGGATAAATCCGAGGAGAAACACGCCAAGACACATTTTAATCAAACAGTCAAAAATTAAATACAAAGAAAACATATTAAAATCAGCAAGGGAAAAACAACAAATAACACATAAGGGAATCCCCATAAGGTAAACAGCTGATCTGTCAGCAGGAACTCTGCAAGTCAGAAGGGACTGGCAGGACATATTTAAAGTGATGAAGGAGAAAAACCTACAACCAAGATTACTCTACCTAGCAAGGATCTCATTCAGATTTGATGGAGAAATTAAAATCTTTACAGACAAGCAAAAGCTGAGAGAGTTCAGGACCACCAAACCACCTTTACAACAACTGCTAAAGGAACTTCTCTAGGCAAGAAACACAAGAGAAGGAAAAGACCTACAATAACGAACCCAAAACAATTAAGAAAATGGGAATAGGAACATATATATTGATAATTACCTTAAATGTAAATGGACTAAATGCTCCCACAAAAAGACACAGATTAGCTGAATGGATACAAAAACAAGACCCATATATTTGCTGTCTACAAGAGACCCACTTCAGACCTAGAGACACATACAGACTGAAAGTAAGGGGATGGACAAAGATATTTCATGCAAATGGAAACCAAAAGAAAGCTGGAGTAGCAATTCTCATATCAGACAAAATAGACTTTAAAATAAAGATTATTAGAAGAGGTAAAGAAGGACACTACATAATGATCAAGGGATCGATCGAAGAAGAACATATAACAATTGTAAATATCTATGCACCCAACATAGGAGCACCTCAACACATAAGGCAAATACTAACAGCCATAAAAGGGGAAACTGACAGTAACACATTCATGGTTGGGACTTTAACACCCCACTTTCACCAATGGACAGATCATCCAAAATGAAAATGAATAAGCAAACACAAGCTTTAAATGATACATTAAACAAGTTGGACTTAATTGATATTTATAAGACATTCCATCCAGAAACAACAGAATACACATTTTTCTCAAGTGTTCATGCAACATCCTCCAGGATAGATCATATTTTCGGTCACAAATCAAGCCTTGGTAAATTTAAGAAAATTGAAATTGTATCAAGTATCTTTTCCAACCACAATGCTCTGAGACTAGATATCAATTACAGGAAAAGCTCTGTAAAAAAAAAAAACACATGGAGGCTAAACAGTACACTACGTAAGAATGAAGTGAACACTGAAGAAAGCAAAGAGGAAATAAAAAAATACCTAGAAACAAATGAAAATGGAGATAGAACAACCCAAAATCTATGGGTTGCAGCAAAAGCTGTTCTAAGAGGGAAGTTTATAGCAATACAATCCTACCTTAAGAAACAGGAAACATCTCGAATAAACAACCTAATGTTGCACATAAAGCAATTAGAGAAAGAAGAATAAAAAAACCCTAAAGTTAGCAGAAGGAAAGAAATCATAAAAATCAGATCAGAAATAAATGATAAAGCAATAAAGGAAATAATAGCAAAGATCAATAAAACTAAAAGCTGGTTCTTTGAGAAGATAAAGAAGATTGATAAACCATTAGCCAGACTCATCAAGAAAAAAAGGGAGAAGACTCAAATTAATAGAATTAGAAATGAAAAAGGAGAAGTAACAACTGACACTGCAGAAATACAAAAGATCATGAGAGATTACTACAAGCAACTCTATGCCAAAAATATGGACAACCTGGAAGAAATGGACAAATTCTTAGAAATGTACACCCTGCCAAGACTGAATCAGGAAGAAATAGAAAATATGAATAGACTAATCACAAGCAATGAAATAGAAATTGTGATTAAAAATCTTCCAACAAACAAAAGCCCAGGACCAGATGGCTTCACAGGCAAATTCTATCAAACATTTAGAGAAGAGATAACACCAATCCTTCTCAAACTCTTCCAAAATATAGCAGAGGGAGGAACACACCCAAACTCATTCTACAAGGCCACCATCACCTTGATACCAAAACCAGACAAGGATGTCACAAAGAAAGAAAACTACAGGCCAATGTCATTGATGAACACAGATGCAAAAATCCTCAACAAAATACTAGTAAATAGAATCCAACAGCACATTAAAAGGATCATACACCATGACCAAGTGGGGTTTATTCCAGGAATGCAAGGATTCTTCAATATACGCAAATCAATCAATGTGATAAACCATATTAACAAATTGAAGGAGAAAAACCATATGATCATCTCAATAGATACAGAGAAAGCTTTCAACAAAATTCAACACCGATTTATGATAAAAAACCCTGCAGAAAGTAGGCATAGAGGGAACTTTCCTCAACATAATAAAGGTCATATATGACAAACCCACAGCCAACATCATCCTCAATGGTGAAAAACTGAAAGCATTTCCACCAAGATCAGGAACAAAACAAGGTTGCCCACTCTCACCACTCTTATTCAACATAGTTTTGGAAGTTTTAGCCACAGCAATCAGAGAAAAAAAGGAAATAAAAGAAATCCAAATCGGAAAAGAAGAAGTAAAGCTGTCACTGTTTGCAGATGACATGATATTATACATAGAGTATCCTAAAGATGCTACCAGAAAACTACTAGAGCTAATCAATGAATTTGGTAAAGTAGCAGGATACAAAATTAATGCACAGAAATCTCTGGCATTCCTATACACTAATGATGAAAAATATGAAAGTGAAATCAAGAAAATACTCCCATTTACCACTGCAACAAAAAGAATAAAATATCTAGGAATAAACCTACCTAAGGAGACAAAAGACCTATATGCAGAAAATTATAAGACACTGATGAAAGAAATTAAAGATGATACAAATAGATGGAGAGATATACCATGTTCTTGGATTGGAAGAATCAACACTGTGAAAATGACTACTACCCAGAGTAATTTACAGATTCAATGCAATCCCTATCAAACTACCACGGTATTTTTCACAGAACTAGAACAAAAAATTTCACAATTTGTATGGAAACACAAAAGACCCCGAATAGCCAAAGCAATCTTGAGAACAAAAAATGGAGCTGGAGGAATCAGGCTCCCTGACTTCAGACTATACTACAAAGTTACAGTAATCAAGACATTATGGTACTGGCACAAAAACAGAAAGATAGATCAATGGAACAAGATAGAAAGCCCAGAGATAAACCCACGCACATATGGTCACCTTATCTTTGATAAAGGAGGCAGGAATGTACAGTGGAGAAAGGAAAGCCTCTTCAATAAGTGGTGCTGGGAAAACTGGACAGGTACATGTAAAAGTATGAGATTAGATCACTCCCTAACACCATAAACAAAAATAAGCTCAAAATAGATTAAAGACCTAAACGTAAGGCCAGAAACTATCAAACTCTTAGAGGAAAACATAGGCAGAACACTCTATGACATAAATCACAGCAAGATCCTTTGTGACCCACCTCCTAGAGAAATGGAAATAAAACAAAAATAAACAAATGGGACCTAATGAAACTTCAAAGCTTTTGCACAGCAAAGGAAACCATAAACAAGACCAAAAGACAACCCTCAGAATGGGAGAAAATATTTGCAAATGAAGCAACTGACAAAGGATTAATCTCCAAAATTTATAAGCAGCTCATGCAGCTCTATAACAAAAACACAAACAACCCAATCCAAAAATGGGCAGAAGACCTAAATAGACATTTCTTCAAAGAAGATATACAGACTGCCAACAAACACATGAAAGAATGCTCAACATCACTAATCATTAGAGAAATGCAAATCAGAACTACAATGAGATATCATCTCACACCAGTCAGAGTGGCCATCATCTAAAAATCTAGAAACAATAAATGCTGAAGTGGGTGTGGAGAAAGGGAACCCTCTTGCACTGTTGGTGGGAATGTAAATTGATAGAGCCACTCTGGAGAACAGTATGGAGGTTCCTTAAAAAAACTACAAATAGAACTACCATATGACCCAGCAATCCCACTACTGGGCATATACCCTGAGAAAACCATAATTCCAAAAGAGTCATGTACCAAAATGTTCATTGCAGCTCTATTTACAATAGCCCAGAGATGGAAACAACCTAAGTGTCCATCATCGGATGAGTGGATAAAGAAGATGTGGCACATACATACAATGGAATATTACTCAGCCATAAAAAGAAACGAAATTGAGCTATTTTTAATGAGGTGGATGGACCTAGAGTCTGTCATACAGAGTGAAGTACGTCAGAAAGAGAAAGACAAATACCGTATGCTAACACATATATATGGAATTTAAGAAAAAATAAATGTCATGAAGAGCCTAGGGGTAAGACAAGAATAAAGACACAGACCTACTAGAGAATGGACTTGAGGATATGGGGAGGGGGACGGGTAAGGTGTGACAAAACGTGAGAGAGGCATGGACATATATACACTACCAAACGTAATGTAGATAGCTAGTGGAAAGCAGCCACATAGCACAGGGAGATCAGCTTGGTGCTTTGTGACCGCCTGGAGGGGTGGAATAGGGAGGTTGGGAGGGAGGGAGACGCAAGAGGGAAGAGATATGGGAACATATGTATATGTATAACTGATTCACTTTGTTATAAAGCAGAAACTAACACACCATTGTAAAGCAATTATACTCCAATAAAGATGTAAAAAAAATAATAAAATAAAAATACTTTTTAAAGCTACTGGAATCAAGATAGTATGATTTTGGGCTTCCCTGGTGGCGCAGTGGTTGAGAGTCCGCCTGCCAATGCAGGGGTCACGGGTTCGTGCCCTGGTCTGGGAGGATCCCACATGCCGCGGAGCAGCTGGACCCGTGAGCCATGGCCGCTGAGCCTGCGTGTCCGGAGCCTGTGCTCCGCAGCGGGAGAGGCCACAACAGTGAGAGGCCCCCATACCGCAAAAAAAAAAAAAAAAAAAAAAAAAAAGATAGTATGATTTTGGCATAAGGTCAGCCATTTAGTAAATGGAATAGGATAGACCCACATCAAGTGAATGCAGGGTATTTCAATGGGAAAATAATAGTCTTTTTAAAAACTTTTCAAGTTTTTAAAAATCACGTTCATTTGGAAAAAAAAAAAGAAAACACAAAGGATATCAATTTTTAACTCGCACAGTAATCAAAAATATATTTGAAATATCACAGACCAGAGCAGACTGGGGAGACAATACAAATAAATGTCATATGATAACCTGGTGCTATGGGCTGAACTGTATCCCCCACAAATTCGTGAGCTGAAACCCTAATCTCCAATGTCACTATTTTTGCGGACAGCCCCGTAAGGAGATAATTAAGGTTGAATGAGTTCATAAGGATGAACCCTAATCCAGTAAAAATTGTTGGCCTTACAACAAGAGGAAGAGAGAGAGATATACTTCTCTCTCCATGCAGGCACAAAGAAGAGACCAAGTGAGCACAGGACAAGAGGGCAGCCACCCCGAAGCCAAGAGAAGAGCACTCATGATGAAATCTAACTTGCCAACCCTTTGATCTTGGACTTCCTGCCTTGGGGACTGTGGGAAACAAATTTCTGTTGTTAAACCACCCATCCTACAGTATTTTCTTATGGCTGCTCCAGAGACTAATACATCTGTACTGGATCCTGGAACAGAAAGGTAATTTTAAGGGAAGAACTGGTGAAATTTAACCTGATAGAAATGTTCAGTATTATGATTTCTCTGGTGGTTATAACATGGTATGCATTTATCAAAACTCATCAAATTGTGCCCTTAAACTTGAGGAAACTGTTATACCTCAATAAAACTGATTAAAACTTCAAATACTTTTATTGTTTAAAGGACTTTGAGACTCTGAGATTTTAGACTTTGATAGCAAAAATCAATTAAATGTTGGAGTAATACTGATTAAGTGATTATATTATAATTAATCTAAAATATTTTCTAATTTTAAAACATAATGAACTAATTAATAATAAATAAGACTAATAAAACCATTATTTTTCCCAACAGCTAAGCTAGCCTTATGAAGACATATTTCTCTACTTGTGTTTTATGATCAAAAAGGAAATATGTTTTTAGTGGACAAGGCAAAGAATACTATGGATTAGTTTGAAGATAGAGAATCCATGTATTCAGTTGTCTTTATCACAGCTCCTATGATTATCTTTCCTTTTTTACCACAAAAGAGAAATAAGGAAAGGATTATGAATCAAGGCTGAGAGCACATGTTCATGGCTGAGGATATGAATCTCTTGTGCCCATGTTCATTGCCTCTCCCAATTCAGCAACTCCAGAGACAAATACATGCATATGTATTTGTGGCCACAAGTTAAAGGATACTGTTGACATTGTTTGAGATATCAATTCTAAATAATGGGACACACAATAAATTCATAAATGATCTTCAAAACAAGCAGTGAAGAGATATGTTACTGCATTTTCACTGAACAAAGTATCGCAGAGGGTCTTGCAAAACTCGAATTATGCCATATGACCAAAATATGTTAAACAAAAAGCAAGTTTCATTTTGTTTGTGTTTGGATTTTGTTATTTATCAAGACACAAATAATTAAATAAGTTGTGACTATGCATATTAGGGAAAAAGTAAATTCAGATTAAACAGAAACTCAAAAAACATAATGTATAAGGAAGTTACAAATGAATGCATGATTCCATGTTTATTTGATGTAGTTTAAAACAAGGGAAGACTAAATAATAAACTGTCTACATGTGGTATATATATAAGGGATAAAAATTTAGAAAAACAGAGCTTCCCTGGTGGCACAGTGATTAAGAATCTGCCTGCCAATGCAGGGGACACGGGTGGAGCCCTGGTCCAGGTAGATCGCACATGCCCTGGAGCAACTAAGCCCGTGCGCCACAACTACTGAAACCCACGCACCTAGAGCCCATGCTCCGCAACAAGAGAAGCCACCACAATGAGAAGCCCATGCACCGCAACGAAGAGTAGCCCCCACTCGCTGCAACTAAAAAGAAAGCCTGCGCGCAGCAGCAAAGACCCAATGCAGTCAAAAATAAATAAATTTATTTTTTAAAAGATTTAGAAAAAAAAATAATGAGCCTAAAATTTAAGTAGGGATCAACTCTGGTGAGCAAGTGAAACAAATATAGGTAAGAGTCTCCCTGAAAGATTCCAAGTTCTAGTCTTAGTTTTTTTGTTTTTCTTTTTCACATATTTTTTCTATTTTCTACTTGTTTGTGGTGGGGTGGTTCCACCAAAGGCTAGGAGTGGAAGCCTGCCTACTTATTTCTAATCTTCAAATTTACATAGTTTTTTAAATTAATGATATTTTTCAAAATCTATAAATAGAATTTCAAATTCTATAAATAGAAAACACCATTTTCAATGTGTCTCTTTCTATTATTTATCTTTATTATTTTTAAAATTATATCTATGTTAGCTATAGAAAATTAAGATCTGACTCAGTGGAGTTTTCTTTCATTTTTCCCCTCTCTCTGTGCAGTAATGCACTGCATTTTATGGAAGAACAATTGCAACCTATTGCAGGAGGAGATTCCTCTCTATCTTATTTCCAGTGAGCTATAGCATGTATATATTCGTTGCAGTCATCTGCAACTGTTTTCTTCTCCTTTTTCTCATTAGTATTTTTGCTATATTTCTGATAGAGACATTTGGAAGCTCCTTTCTTTTCTTGCTGTCATCTTTTCTCCTATTTCAAAGGGTACAAGATAGTTACAATAAGATAAGGAATGTTACAATGATACAAAATAAATGCAGAGAAAGATCAAAACCAAATCAGTTATTAAAAGCCTATTTCTAGGTCAAGAAATGATATATTAAACCTTGCTTTGTCTCAAGTAAAACTACTAATATTGTGAAACACAAGTCCTATGTATGACAACCAGGTTGGAATCCATTCTGACTAGAATTCTGGTGAAAACCCAAACAACTGAATTGAAGCTTCCCAGTACTTTCCAGAAAAGCATCAGAGGTCATTTTCTGTTTCTTATTTAAGGTTGGAGGTGAGCCCTGAAAATGAAATAGGAAGTTGCTGTAGTCTATTTTCCCTCAACACTTTTCCCCAGGGCCAGCACTAGATCTGAATGTAAGGATTGAGAGAAAAAATTTAGTTAAAATAAAGTTGGACTTATTTGGTTTTGACTGTTTTGAACAATGTGTTTTTAATTTTTAATCTGATTTGTTCTACTAAATAGTTCTGAATGTCAATCAAACTCAGAAAAAGAAATTCACCACACTGCCTTTGATTCAGAAATGGTTCATTGTCACCCCTCAATATTTAAATCACAAGAATAAACATTCCAAATTATTTTCATGTTTCTATATTTTATGATTTTTTCTATCTCCTTAGAAATTCTTATTTCATTTTTATGGATCCACTGGTAATTCTCCATAGCATGTCTCACTTTGGTAGGATCAATTAATGGATTGAGGATGGTATTTCAGGAGTAGACTACAGAACTCTCTTCTGTGTGCAGAACAAAGAAATCAGAACACCTTTAAAAGAAGAGATTTTTCTCAGTGCCTTAGGACCCACAAATAACCTTGAGGACCAGAAAGTTCAGTTTGTCCTTCAGTTTTTCAGCTTTTTAATTGTTGAAAAATACAAAATGAAAATAAAAGTGGGTCAACATTGCCACCCAGTGTTCAATTTGAGGTACTGTATAGATTACACACCAGATATCAGGGATTTTTCTTTGTGTTTATCCTCTTGAGTTCAAGGTTAAGTCTTTAATTTAATCATTTATAACCTGAAAGGTCCTGTTCCCTATTTCTGAAATCATACTCTAAGGCAAACAGTTGATTTGTCTATTTCAATCAAATATTCTTTTCAACATTTCAATAGCACTGTGTCTCAGATTATCAGGAACTTAATGTTCTATTCAGAATTTCCAGTTTTATATAGAGTAATGAAAGAATGTATGTATGCATATGCATCAGTGTACACTTCTCGTAAAATAATATGCTCTGTTGTTTCATCTAGAAACAAATAATTACAAAGTTTTTTTTTTTTTTTTTTTTTGCGGTACGCGGGCCTGTCACTGTTGTGGCCTCTCCCGTTGCGGAGCACAGGCTCCAGACGCGCAGGGTCAGCGGCCATGGCTCACGGGCCCAGCCGCTTTGTGGCATGTGGGATCTTTCCGGACCGGGGCACGAACCCTTGTCCTCTGTGTTGGCAGGCAGACTCTCAACCACTGCGCCACCAGGGAAGCCTTACAAAGTTTATTTTTAAGGACCATTATTCTAAGTTTCCATTGCTTAGTATGCATCTGTCCTGAAGAAAAAACACACATACTTACACACACACACACACACACACACACACACACACACACTCCTTCTCTCTCAATGGAAGTTTCAAACAAACTTAATTCATTTCATATTCTGAAATATTAACCCCAGTTGCTGATCTCATAATAAATTCAGGCATGTAAAGAAATTCTACCATAATTGCATTACTTATGAAAATTATTTAGTTTCTTTTGCCTGAAATAATATTCTAATTTTAAAGCTATGTTGCAAGTATCTATAAAAGATACAAGTGAAGCAGAGTTGGCAAAGAAACCATTGAATTTTGAAATATTTAGAAAGGAACATGGAGAAAGATATGAGAGAAAGCACATTCTTAGGAGAAAAAGACTGGTGTAAGGGGGAAGGGCCAAACTATTTCTGAAATTTAAAAATTGCCTAATTCCAAATAGAGATGCCCTTATTCATTTTTATCTTTTTAAAGCTTAATTAAATCTCAGTATAATTCAGCACCATACTCTTTTGTGCTCTACTTTTTAAGGAGTAGTTGAAAAAGGAAAAAAAAAAAAAAAACCTCCAACCTCATTTTATTTCTAGGTAGACACATTCATTTTATGAAGGTTTTTTTTAAAATAAATGCTCTTTTTGTAATACAAGACACCATAATAAGTTAAGAGAGAAAAACCTAAGGACTTAAACAGAGAAAGTACCTATTTATTGAACAAGATGAAAAAAGGAACAGTTAGAGTAAAGAGAACTCTGTGAGATTTATGAGGAAAACAAAGTTGAGTAGAAAGTAAACCAGGAAAAGAAAGTGTTAATAATGCTATTAAAAGAAGATCATTGACATCCATAATTTAGTCACTTAGAATGTATCAGTCAGAAAGAAGAGAACTCTTTTTCATTGTCCCTAAAGAAGAGGAAAAAAATTGGGATTATTCTGAACAGAGAACAGCCACTGTTAATCTTTAGCCAAACAAGTTTGGAAAATAAAAATACTCTTGTGCAGTACTCCTCTCAATAGTAGAGAGTTAACGTTTTAACAATGGCTGCTCTATCTTGCTTTTTTTGGCTCTTTCAGTCCAAATAAATGATACATTTTTGAGTTCTTAATAGAAAAGAAATAAGTCATGGTATTTTAATTTTATCTTATATATTATATTATCTATTGCTATAAATTAATATGCTTTAAAGTTATTGTCTTATCAAACTATAATTACCTCATATATGTGAAAGGTCAATTTTATATCATAACTTAAATAGAACTTTAGTCTTTTCATCAGTTAATTTCACTTCAGCTTGATATCTTCTCTAAAGAATGGAAGAAAAACTATTCATTTACATGATTTGAAAACATTTATGCAGAGGCGGCTAAAACTATCAATTCAAATAAAGTTTTCAAAATCATAAATTTCACTTAGATACACATATTTTCTGCTATTTTAGGAAGAATTACCAACAATAACTGTTGAGGATATATTCTTACATAAGCACCCTTGAAATTAAAAAAAAAAATTGATTTGATTAATACCTCTCTAGAATCTTCCAAAATGAAAGTAGATATTGATTGCCTATGCTTTATCATTAAAATAAAAACCAATTCATAGTAATATAAATAAGCCTATATAACTGTTGGGATTTCCAAAAGTAAGACTCTCATACATTTATCAACTAAAACTTTGTATTCGCAAAGCAAATAAATAGATAGGCATGCATAGATAAACATAAGGATTTTTATTTTATAATTATTTTTATAGTTAAAAAAAATTCAGGCTTGTGAGGAGACAATATTTTTCATGAACTCAAATGGCAAAGAACCAACAATTATAGAATTTCCTATTGAATTTCATCTCCAGAGCTATGCTCCCCATCTTTAACTTCTTACCTTTATTTCTCGCTTTCTCATACCAGATATTGGGCTAGCAATTTTTATGCTCCAAGGCTTCACCCTTGTGGGGAGGGGTTACTCACCCAAGAAGCCAACCTAAAAAGGAGTAACCTAGAATAAAATTCCCCAAATGATTCCCACAGCCAAAAGAGTTCCAATTCCCACAAAGAAGGAAACCTTTCAGTTTATATGTGTCTTTTGGTTATTTACCCACCTTAATTCATCAGAGGTTGAAAATTAATTATAAATGACTGCTAGGGTTGCTCCGAGATTGAAGGTGAAGAGTGGGAAGATATTATGGTGCTGATATAGTAATTTTTTATAGTGTAGAAATTTACTTCTCCATCTTTTTATGGTGGATTCCAAACTTTTTTATTGAAGAATGTAAATTCATTTCACTCTCTACACTTGTTGTTGAAAGAGTGAAAAGCCCTCAAAGATTGTTCATTCTCTTCCCCCCCCCCCTTTTTCCTTCTTGCACATTAAAACAGGAGGTGGGAGGGCTTGACATATTTATGGTTGTATCTCAGAGAACACCTGATAAGAAACTCAAAAGAGGGGCTTCCCTGGTGGCGCAGTGTTGAGAGTCTGCCTGCCGATGCAGGGGACACGGGTTTGTGCCCCAGTCCAGGAAGATCTCACTTACGGTGGAACGGCTGGGCCCGTGAGCCATGGCCGCTGACCCTGCGCGTCTGGAGCCTGTGCTCCGCAACGGGAGAGGCCACAACAGTGAGAGGCCCCCAAGAAACTCAGAAAAGAAAGTTAAAATGTACAAGAAGGTAATTTTTAAAATTTGGTCCATTGCTATTATATTTTATAAAGTGTGAACCAATGAAATCAAAGTGAGAAGGATAAGCTTCATCTTCCTAAAACTTAACCTTTTGAACTTAAGACTTACAAAACAAGGTTTAAATTATTTATTTTCCATTAGGATTGCTCA
The DNA here is from genome assembly GCF_964374135.1 of Grampus griseus. Lineage (NCBI taxonomy): Eukaryota > Metazoa > Chordata > Mammalia > Artiodactyla > Delphinidae > Grampus > Grampus griseus. The sequence goes on along the minus strand of NC_139012.1, from coordinate 37,189,210 downwards.
GCATTAAAAAATATCCAACATATGTCATCTAATATATCTAAACAACATCTTACTATTAAACCTATCACACAAACACAGATTTCCTTGTGGTGGGAAGAGAAGGACATAGTGCTTTAACCTTTAGATAGGTTTTTGCACTGGTTCATTTGTCTCCTTCCAGTTGTGGGTGCTCACTCCCCATGTGGTTTTGTAGAACATCATGGTTACTGAATGTAATACAAAGTTTTCAGAGACTTTGACAAGATATTCAACCTTGTAATGCTAGCTGGGGAGAGGAATTGCATACTCCTCTGCAGTAGAAACAGGAAAGCTTAACTTTATATTTTGTGAACACTGATATGTTAGGCTCTGATGTGATTAGTGCACAAGCTATCCCAACCCATCTTTGAAAATTTTCATATATTTATGTTAGGCAAACCTAACATGTTGGTCTTTGATGTGACAAGTGTGTACCTGACTCTGGATACATAGTTTACATGCATGCACATTGGGCAGCACATTTCTTTAAGATGTTGAGTTCTTCCCTGGACTTAAAGCAGCTCTTCTGTATGGGTAGTGATAAGGTGTTGTGGCCAGATACATACAAACACGCTACAGAGTGGATTTAGGTTTAGCTTCACTGATCTGTGCTGAAAAGGTGAGAAGACTACAAAATAATTTGTTATATATATTTGAGTACTTGCTTAGCTCAGAATAGCATTCAATAAAGAATTTTCTGTAGAATACTAGATCTTTGGGATGCTTAGAGAGGTTATTTGAAACATAGTTCTCTGGTCAAGTGCACTTGGGAAAAACTAGGGTAAACAAAACTAAACAGTTTTCTTTACTGCACAATTGCTCAGAACCTTGAATTTGTGGGTTGTGACTCTCCATGTGTGGGACACAGAGGCTCCACTTCCTAAACTTCCTTAGTTCTGATACCATGGAAGTCTAATAAAGCTAGTGAAACATAAACTGAATCAACGAGAGAGAAAACACTGGAAAGGTTTTCCCTATGTTTTTTATTAACACAGTGTTGTGGCATACTTACTGTAGTTTTCCTTTGTTTTGTGTTGGAGATCTATGAACTGACTGACAGGATAATTAAATAAAAAAAAATAAAACAAAACTAAAAAAATATTTAAATAAGTATAAAGAAACATATGACCAGTGTTTCTAATATGCACTCTGATTCACCTTATTATTCATTGTTTTTCTTAAATAATGATTTGATAATATAAATACATGTAAAAATATATGTATGAATATATGAGTAGGCTATTCAAGGACTGCATAGTGCAACTTCAAGTACATGTAGGGCTAGATGATGTACATTTTGTATTGTAAACTCTTTGCATCTGGCATAATGGAATAATTTTTAGTCATTTCTAAAACATTTGATTTTCTTTATTTTCCCATTGAATTATAAACACTGTATTCTAAGGATTTTAATTAAATGAAAGCACAGTAAAATCCTAATCCACAGTAATTCAACGCAAATCACAATTACTTTAACAATTGTTTCTATTACTGAAAATAATAGAAACAGTCTACTCTTCACAAGCAGTCTTGTTCTAGCTTTTTAAGGCAAACACTGGGCTCCCTGGTGCCACAAGATAAAGGAAACACATTTCTGTTACTTCCAAGTGATAAGAACTTTGAGATCTCATACATAATAAACTCACTCAGTTCCAGTAGAAATAAGATAAAAAGTAAAAAGCATTTATTTTAGAATTCACATCGTCAAATTCTAAAAAAAATTTGTAACACCACAGAGCACAGTAGATAATTCAATGCTTATTAACCATTAGGAAAAAGATATTCACCAATGAGAGAGTTTCATTTAGTATTAAAGTTAATCTTGAAAAAGCACAGATGATTAAGATCAGCACCACACATACACAAACACACGTGAAATTCTAAATTCTGTAAGTCTAAAAGCTGAAGATGCTTCACACCTGGACAGTTTCAAGTACCTTGGGCTATGTAGTAATGGAAAAGAAGAAAAAAATAAAGAAGATTAAATAGAAAGATATGATAGTAGAATAAATGCATGGATCCCTGGGAGACATACTTTAAACAGGTACATGTGATTTTCAGAAGTTAAGTGCAACTCCAAATCCATATTGGTTAATATTTTTACTATTTTCTTTTCTGAACATTGCTATTTCTACAACTTAAACAAAAGGTTTATACGACATCAAATAACTAGATAAAATATTTTCAGATTATTTAAGAAATGCAGTGACTAAGTCTGTCAGAACTATAAATATCTTACAACTTTCTCTCATGCTCTTGTATACTTAAAAATGTAGAATACATGAAATAATTTGTGTATTACTACAAACATAAATACTTAATAGTCTTCTAGGGGTATTTTCAGAATTTTATTTAAAAGTAAAACTAATACCAAAATATAGAAGAATATCATAAAGGATTTTTCTCACAGCTTTATCTTAGTCTAAAGAGCTCAATATTGAGCTTCTTAAATGATTAAAGTGAATTGCAGTTAGAAAGCATTTATATTAAAATACACAATTAATTGAATTGCCAAAGGCAGAAATATGCTGAATGCATTACTCTCTACAAAGGTGTTTCATTTGAAAAACTAACAATTATTAAGATATTTAATTTTTCTCTTACCTATTTCTGGCTATTACTTAAAGGCATTTTCATTTTGCAAAATCTATGAAAGCGATTGTTACATATTTTTCTTCAGTGACTACATGTTGCATTTCATACTCTAGCTGGATGAATTAAACAATTTCTATTTTTTAATTTAATGCATAATGTTGCTCACCGTTTAGAAAGTACTAGTCCATAGTATGTTTTGATTTTATCATTTAAACAAATTTAATTTCCATGAATTTTGCTTTTAAAATACTTTCCTGAAATTATATCAGCATTAAATTTTAAGTACTAATAATGTTGTTTTCCCAATCACATGTAATAATATAAGGAAAGCTTATAGTACCTACCATCTTGTAGGTACTGTAAGAAATTGATGCATGCATTTTCAACCAATAAGATTTTATATTAAGAAATATAAATTGTAATCTTTCTAAACCACTTCTATCTAAGCCTTCTAACTTAACCATTTTAACAAACAGCTGTACAACCTCCACAGAATAGATAGCATATTCAAGTGTGATTCATGAGGTTTACAGTTATTACATGGGGGTAATAGTGTTGTTATTTTACTTTCTAAATTTAGTGATGATATTTAAAATACAATGTCCTTGGTTGGGAGAGTTAATACAATGAGTAAAATTCATATTAATGTATGTAATACATTATTACATACATTGTAATATCTATTAATGAGAACATAACGTAGGTTTGTATGTCTGTCTGTGCTTCAAGCTGCATGCCTGTGAAGGGGATCCACTGGTGAGTTGGAGCCAGCTTGTGTTGATTGTGAAGCTGATTTTTAGCATTTCTTACCAATTTCATAGTTGGTAGTTTGAAATTGACCACGCTCAGAGTATTTACACCATGGAAATGGGCAAATGATAAACTAAGGGATTTTTTTTTTCTTTTTTCTATAGGGTCATTTTACCAGCACACCACTGATTTGGGGGTTGAAGAGTGGCAATAAGAACAATGAGGTAAAATCAAGATAGTATAGACAAAAATAATTGTGATTTTTGTCTCCTTCACTGTTTTAATCAGAGCCCTGTATTTATCTTATATTTCCATATACTGATTCTTTTAACAATAGAAATCAGTGATAGGAATCCTGTGTCTTAGTCATAAATTTATGCTGTCTTCTACCTAGCTTTGCCTGTGATATGAATTAAAGCAAATTTCATTTGCTAATTTTCCCCTATCTGCTTTTAGGCTTATCTGCAAGTGAAAGAGAAGAATTAGCTAAAGAGTATGGAAGAATAGTATAAAATGCTTCACCAGAAGATATTTAAATCCCTCTACATCCTGTGGTTCCTAAGGGTAGCATGTCATCTTTCCTACAAATGGCTTACAAAGGGTCTGCCACAGATGGATGCTCAGTGAGTATTCATTAACTAATTGAATTCATTGTTAAGTTTTATGAACAATAGGGTCATGTTCTAAAGATATTGAACCTACAAAAAGTTTTAGCCACCATTGTCAATATGTCAAGTTTTCAAACTGTTAATTTGAATTCTCGAATAGGTGCAGTATAAGTACATTTGGCATTGATGCATCCTTTAAAATAGAGAGGGGAAAAAGCATGTCACCTCCATTTACCACTAGGAACAAACAAACACTTGTAGAAGAAATATGTTTTGTGTATTTAGGAGAGCATTCTTTCTGCTTATTCATTATAGCTATTGTTTATTGAGGAAGGTAGGAAAAAAACAGTGCAAGTCTAGAAGAGTAACAGCAAAGACACTGTAGAAGAAAGAAGAGGTCTTCTTCTTAGTGACAGCCCCATAAAAGGAAAGGAAAGTTTTAGCCACTATTGTGGATAAAGTGAATTTATAATTACCATAATATATAATTTCTTTTTATGAAATGATAATTTCTTAGTAATTCATTCTGGGAGAGCTTTTCCCCCAAAATACATAGTAGAAAATGGATCCTTGTGAAAAAGTGGCAGTTTATGATCAATCATCCAACAAATATTTTCTGAGTGATTTCTCTGTGTCAAATACTGTGCTAAGTAATGTGAATATGAAGATAAAATGAACACAATCTATGATGGAAATTATGGTTTTGACTTATTTGAACCTCAGAGTTTAGTGAGAAGCAATAGGCATGTAAAGAAAAAAAATTTACTGCAGTGTGTAAAGTCCTAGAGAAGATATATCTATATCTACATCTATATCTATAGAGAGAGACATGGAATGTGTTCAGAGAGGCAACATTTGAGTCAAGTCTTGAAGGATGAATAGGAATTGACCAGCATGTGAAAATGGAAAGAGCAGTCCTGGTAGATAGAGTGACATGGAGCAAATAATGGCAGTGTAAAGGTACATGCCATGTGTGCAGAGGACAAAGAAAGTTGAATGAAGTGCACAAGGGAAGAGGTAAGGTGGCGTTGAGGAGTATTTTTGATACAGACTGCTCAGGGTTTTGTAGGTCCTACTTTAGAAATTTATTCTATAAGCAGTGGAGCACCTTCACAGGTTTTGAAGTGGGGAGATGTGGTGGTATAGATGGACATGATTTGTGTTTTTAACAACCATGACTTAACAGTTAAGTAAGTAAAGAAGAGGAATAGGGACAGACCAAAGTGACATTTATCAGATAGACATAAGAGACTCTACTATCAATTATTTTAGAGATTGAAGAACTGAAGTTTTCAAGAATATATGGGTATTTGAGTAACTGGTAGAACGTGGTACAACTGAACCCAAAAGGGGCAGATGAAGATGAGCAGGTTTGCTTTAAAAAAACAGATAGCAATATATCACAAGGTTTATGAGTATGCATAAAGTAATAAGACTTCTTGGGTTGGTATTGAGCACCCATTACTTATATGACATTATAATTTAATTATCTCAGTGAATTTTGTCACTTTAAACTCTGAAGCTTATCAGTTTCCTCACATGTCTCACATAAAAGGTATGGAAAATAATAATCCCTATTCCTGTAGAGTGTTAAAGACTAGGCAGTAGGTATTAAATTAAATTTAAGACTACAATTTAAGTTTTTTAGGTAGTTTTTCTACCAAATACTATAAAAATTCTGTAAAAAGTGTTCTTCAAAATGTTATTCAACCTTAGTAGTTTAGAAAAAGCACTTTTAATATTCCAGTTAAGTTTCAACTTTTACAAATATCTTAACCTAAATTTAATAATAGATTCATGTAAGAATCATAATTTTGTGCGTTATTATTAGTACTATTCAGCTCCTACACTAAAATCTTGTTTTCTAACTATGATTTTACTTCATTTCTTGGAGTAGTGTCACCTCAATTAAGAGCAGTCTTGGTAATTATGGTTTCATCAACAATAACATGGTGTTATGTATATGGCTTCATCATTTCCTGTTACTGGCTGCTGAATCATAAGAAATATATTTCAACTTCAGGTTAATCATAATCATAGAACCCTATTGTCTAATTTTACCTAGTAATTTATTCTCATATTTCCTTTCTTTAGTATACACATGACTCAAATTACAGTCTGTCTCTCTACCTCTCTGAAACTTTTTAATAAAAGCAGGGCTATACTATCAAATATTTCTTTTGTAAATTTCAAGTGAAGTAAATCTGTGCACCTTTAGTGATACACATAAAGAAAGGCAGAGAAAGAGATAAGGGGGAAACAAATGTGAAAGTTCTGCTTTATAAAAGTATGCCAGCCAATAAATAAATGATGGAATTATAAAACCATGACTGTACAACTGCCAGTATAGTATTTAATATAGAAAAATATCATTAATGTATGAGAAAACCATTTATTAAAAGGTCACTGACTTAAAGTATCATCCAATAGATTCAGTTTTAATTGTAAAGAAGAAAGTTACTTTTAAAATAGAGAAATATGGCAGACGTAATTTTAACAAAGGGTCCATTTTATCACTAATAATGGTAAAAACTGGTAGTATGTACTTCCTGATGTGATATTATGGGATATATACAACACTAATAATGAAGTATTCTTGCTGATATTTTTAACTTGAATCTAACTTAATAAACAACTGTATAAATATACAATTTGAGTTATGACACAAGATAACTGGTTTTAACCTTTCAAGAATGTTTATGACGTGGCAAACCAGGGGAGACCTAAACCCCAGGTCCTGAGAACTTTGCTCAATAAAACTGGCTTTCCCCTGACAAAGAAAAAAAAAAAAAAGAAGAGAAAAAAGGAAAAACAATATGAGGCAGAGACTGTTTTAGATTAAAAGGGACAAAGCAGTATAATTCTTTAGTTCTATTTAACACAGGGACAGGGAATTATGTTGTTGTCAGCTCTCAAAAGTTATTGGTAGTGTTTAAGCTCTTAAGTTGCATGGTTGATTCATGAGCATTTAATTTATTGTTTTATGTCTTAACTTTCATATATGTAACATTTATTCTTCATTACTCTTACTTAGAAAGCAGTTTAACCTTTCAAGGTCTGCATAATTTAATATACCATTTAGATTCTCATAGTTAATAAATTTATATCAATGTCTCTTTGGCACTTTTCTAAGTACTTTATATGTATATTATATAATCTCACTTAATCTTCAAAATGATTTTATATATTAGAGACTATTAATTTTCATATTACAGAAGAGTAAATTGTGTCACAGAGAGGTTTAATAATCTGCTTCAAGTCATATAGCTTAGTAATGAATCTAATAGTTTGACTCCAGAGACCCCCTTCTTAATCACTAAGCTACTAATTACATTTAACATTAAATCTAACTTTTAAAATTGGCTCTAGTGTCCCTTCCCTATCTCCACCCCACCCCCAATATATCTCTAAGAAGGAATCCTGGCATATGTCAAAGCCAAGGATACAACAGGGTCATGTTACAGGGTTTGAACATTGAGGGGAAGGAGTGTGAAACTTTCTGCAACCAAGCAATTTCTATTCCTGTCCCTTATTTTTCTTTCCTTTCAATTTTCCATACTTTCTTCGCTATCCATCAACATTTTTCCACAGATAAGTGTATTTGCCAGTCACTCCCCCTAGGTATTTGCATATTTGAGCAAGATACATTTGATCCCTGACCCACAGAGTTTACAGAGTTTGTTAATTACATAGAAATATAAGGACTAACAATCTGGGTACTATGTGGCTACAATAAGAAAATAAGAATAAGAATAAATAAGAATAAGAATAAGAATAAATAAGAATAAGAAAAGTATAGTAAGCCTATAGCAGAATTCCCTAACATAGAGTAAAAATTTCTAAAAGATACTAACTTCCATGATGAGAGCTGAGTGAAAGATGAACAAAGAGGAATACTCCAGCACATAAGCAGCATTTATAGAGTCTAGAGTAAAACATGATGACAAAAAAAAAAAAAAACACAAAAAACTGATGGCAAAATATTCAGCTAAAAGAAGACATTGAGAATGGATCAGATGGGGACAAAAGAGGAAGTGCTAGGACTCTGTAGGAGGTTGCTCAATATTGTAGAGAGAGTGTAATGGCCTGGATAAGAGGAATGTTAGTAGGGGTAATAAGAATTGAGCAGACTATAGATATTTAGAAGGTAGACTATGTGGGATTTGATCTTGATCAGATATAGGAGGTGGTAGACAGAGGGAGTTTCTGAGGAAAGGACATTATTCAGTCTTGTCTCTCTGGACCTACATATTAGGCCACTATGAAATCCTGCTTGGTCCAAGGCCAGTTTAGCATGACATGGGTTTTACATTGGGAATTGAAATTGAGACTTAGGCTAACAAATGATGTGCAGTTTCCTGTTTTTTTTTTTTTTCATATTCCACTTTTCTCTAGGGATCCTAGAACAGTGACAGATGACTGTTCAAATGATTCAGGGATTCAGAGTCCTGAGCAATCCTTCTTTTCTTCGAAATAAATAAAACAAATCAAAACCAGAGTCCTGAGCTATCCTTCTTCTTTTCTTCAAAAGAAACAAACAAAAAAAAAAACCAATAAATAACCAAAAAACATAATTTTAAAATCCATAAACTCTTAGAAGAGAGTGAATGAATGACTAATTACAAGTATTCACCTCTGAGAGCTGTAATAATATCCTTGAAATAAAACAAATACTGTGAAAAGAAAAGAATAATTAATTTGAAATATTGTTACACTGCTACAGAATTTTGTGTTTTTAAATAAAGCACTACTTCTCTGAATAATGCATCTTTAATGATAGCCTTCAGTTGGCCTGGGAAAGATAAGTGTGTATATTTGTGAAGAGGGAAATCTTATTGCCCAATCCACATGAAAGGTACCAGTGCCAGCCATGCTGGTGGATGCAAAAGGCATAGAGCTGACTTGGTGCTTTAGTTTCTTGTTCTTAAGTGTAAACTCTTCTGAGATAAAAAGGTTTGCAAAGAAACCCAACGTAAGACACTTGGAAAAAGCCCATCTTTTTTTGGAGTAAGAGAAGTGTTACAGAGAATATAATTTCTATGTTTCTAAGTTTAGACAGTATTTTAGATATATTTTTTCAAAAAAGAACATTTATTATAATCCCTAACATTAGACATATGCATATAAACTCAAGTTACCATGAATTGTAGTTTTGAACTTTTGCCCTATTGTAACTATAATATGTATTAAAATCATAATATGTTATATATATTATTGATCATATATGAATATTATAACTATAATATATTATATACCTAGAATAGAACAGACTAGTACATTTGACATGGATGAAATGGGCTGAGGGTAATCAGATAACTGATAGAAAGGGTCTTGATACTATTTATTCACATAATATTAAACTGTCATTTCAAATCTCTGAATAGGCTAGAAGTTAAAAGGTCAGAATAAATTTTTAACCCCACCTTCTTAAAAGAAGGAAAAAGACAAATTTCTCAGTTTTCAATAAAGATGTTTTAGGCTTTCCCCTAGATCTTTTGATTTCAATAACTAGTATGGCATTTTTCATTATTGTTTCCAAGCTAAAAACAAAAATCATGAAAATATTATCTCAACAGAAAATGTTCTTGCAGCTTTTGGTGTTCATTCTGTTCTGTTTTGTTTTTAATACTGTAATCCCTGGGGTTACATAGCCAAACCCATTGTTTCATTTTCTGGTGCTATAATGACAGAGTAAAAAAACTACAATCCACTCTCAACAGCAAATTTTTAAAATGTATTAAAGTTCCAAAGGGAAAAGTATACACTGAGAATTATAAGTTCTACTAGGTGGTGTCTCACTTGTAGGGCAACGATTATGTGCATGCCCACATCATATTATTCCTCATGAGACACTGTGGATTGCTTTAGAGTCAGCAGTGACTCAACCACAAAACTAGCACCAGGGAAGCATTAATGTTACTTTTTAGAGCTGCCTTTCCAGATTTTAAAATTTGACCTTCAAAAGTGGCATACATTTTCACCACTCAGATCTAAAATAGAAAAAACATATATTGATATATTGTTTGAAATATTTAATTAACTTCATAAGACTAAACTTTTATAAGTTTCCCTGGAAGGAATACAACACAGATGATTTAAAATTTAGGTAAACATTAAAGTATTTTTATTTGTTTGCATTTCTTTTTTTTTTCTTTTTGGTCTCCTCCCCTTCCCTCTCCCTCTCTCTCTAAATGTTCCCTTGAGCTAAGTGCTCCACGTTAGAGAGGCTGAGTCTCCACAAGGGATGTAAAGCATGGCATTTTGAAAAAGGCTGTCTTTCTGGGTCCCATGGCCACTGACAGCATGATGAAAAGTTAATAGGCCAAATGCACTTGCCATTTACAGGTGTATGAACATTAATAGTGAATTATTTTCACAGTTGTCACTTGGTGCTCCAAGATACGCCCATTGTCACAACCTGTTTGTTTAGAAAGTTTAACCTCTTCAGAGTCAGAGCTTGAAATTTTGGTCAGTAGAGAGCAAGATTTTTAAATAACAAGGATTTAACAACTGAAACTTGAGAGATATTTCCATAAAGCAGAGACAGAATAAACAAAAAAATAGGACTGATCTACAAGAATCCTGGAGAAGTCTAGTGGACTGACTGACTTGACACAGCTTATGTATTACCCCCAAAGATCAGTCCCTGTTGGTGTACACTGATGTTATCAAACTTGCCTCATCATGGGGATCAGTTGGGTGGCTTGGCTTAAAACTACAGGTCTCAGGGTCTCCTGGAGAATCTAATTCAGGAAACTCAATTATTAACAAGAGTCCCAGGTGATTCTATTGATGCAGCAAGTGTGAGTCATACCGATTAGTCAATGCCTGCCATCAGCAGTACATTTCTCTCTACCTGGAACTTATTCCAGTACACCATGCAAGTTCACTTCCTGAAATTCCTGACAGGCTTTAGAAAGGATTCTTCTCCCTGCTTATACCATAACACTGACACCTCCACTTATACACGCATGTAAGTTTTCCCTACTCTAGTGCAGTCTGCACAGTGCAAGCCCCGAAAATCTGTTTCTATAACCTAAGAAATGGCTCTCTGCTGTCCCAGTTTTCACATGCCCATTCTTTCCTTTCATATAAAATATCACTTGCAGTAGGTTTTATTTGTTTAAGACTGTTTATTTTTTGTGCAGTAGTCAAATAGCATTGGCTTCTTGAAAACAAACACACATAATATTTTTCCAGGGCGACTCTTCTCTAAATGATGGTGCCAAGGTCCCACCTCCCATCTTGTGTTTTCTCCAATTCAGCCTTTGGTTTCCAGCTTCATGAACAGGGAACACAGCAGGAGCTGTGGATATCTAAGGATATTTTAGGACTACATATTCCCTTAGAAGACCTAGTCATATGCCCCTAACAAGCTGGAGAACTGTTCTTACTGTTACTATGTATCCAGCAAGAGGAATGGAGAACACTGAAGATGCTGCCAGCCTGTTCCACTGCTCTATTCATGTTGATTGATAAAGTTTCTCTCTTCCAGGCTCACCTGGAAAAATTAGTGTAGACTAATTTTAAATTTCTGAATATACTCTTAATGTATTTAATTTTTGGATCTTAGTTTAAATAAATAAAATGGTAAAGATATCAGTCATATTAAGGGCTCAGAAAGGAAGGTAGTTAAAACATCAGATATTGGGTGCTTCCTTTTTTATATACGAAAGCTTTGAAGATGCATATTTTATTTTTATTTTGTTTTTTGTGTTCAAACTTTAACTCAGTGTAACAGTTTAAGCAAATAGTATTGAGTTTTAATCCTCTGAATACAAGGAGAGATTACTTTTTTCCTTCACACAGAGAAAAAAAAAAGACCGAACCCCCCAGCACACACTGGCATCATTGTCAAAATACAAATTACACTCAGGAGGAAGGTTGCATGCACACAACAGTAATTATATTTGTTTTTCCCTTTAGACCTTTAGAAATACAAAATGGCTTTTATTTTCCTTTTCCAAAACCTTGTTCCAGAGTCATTTATCCATATGATAATGTTCAAGGAGGCTATTTAATTCTTGGATTCTTCATTCAGATGGAATACATTATAGATCTTCAAAAAATCGGGCTTCCCTGGTGGCGCAGTGGTTGAGAGTCTGCCTGCCGATGCAGGGGACACGGGTTCGTGCCCCGGTCCGGGAAGATCCCACATGCCACAGAGCAGCTAGGCCCATGAGCCATGGCCGCTGAGCCTGTGCATCCGGAGCCTGTGCTCCGCAACGGGAGAGGTCACAGCAGTGAGAGGCCCGCGTACTGCAAAAAAAAAAAAGTAAAAAAAATAATATATATAGTGAAAGTTGAGGGAGACCTTCAAGATGGTGGAAGAGTAAGACGTGGAGATCAACTTTCTCCCCATAAATACATCAGAAATACAGCTACATGTGGAACAATTCCTACAGAACACCTACTGAATGCTGGCAGAAAACCTCAGACTTCCCAAAAGGCAAGAAACTCCCCACATAACTGGGTAGGACAAAAGAAAAAAGAAAAAACAGAAACAAAAGAATAGGGATGGGACCTGCACCTCAGGGAGGGAGCTGTGAAGGAGGAATAGCTTCCACACACTAGGAAGCCCCTTCACTGGTGGAGATGGGGGGGTCACGGGGTGGGGGAAGCTTCAGAGCCATGAAGGAGAGTGCAGCAACAGGGGTACAGAGGGCAAAGTGGAGAGATTGCCTCACAGAGGATTGCTGCCAACCAGCACTCACCAGCCTGAGAGGCTTGTCTGCTCACCTGTCTGGAAGCTTGTCTGCTCACCCACCTCGGTGAGTGGTGGCTGGGATCTGAGTCTCTGGCTTGGAGGTCGGATCCCAGGGAGAGGACTCGGGTTGGCTGTGTGAACACAGCCTGAAGGGGGCTAGTGTACCACAGCTAGCCGGGAGGGAGTCGGGAAAAAGTCTGAACCTGCCTAGGAGGCAAGAGAATATTATTTTGGGGTGTGTGAGGAGAGGGGATTCAGAGCACTGCCTAAACAAGCTCCAGATATGGGCAAGAGTCACAGCTATCAACACGGACCCCAGAGACAGGCATGAAATGCTAAGGCTGTTGCTGCAGCCACCAAGAAGCCTGAGTGCAAGCACAGGTCACTATCCACGCCTGCTCTCCTGGGAGCATGTGCAGCCCATCACTACCTGGGTCCTGTGATCCAGGGACAGCTTTCCTGGGAGAACACCTGGTGACACTCCGGCTGTTGTGACATCATGCCGGCCTCTGCCACCGCAGGCTCAGCCCGCATTCTGTACTCCTTCCTCTCCCCGGACTGAGTGAGCCAGAGACCCCTAACAGCTGCTCCTTTAACCCCATCCTGTCTGGGCAGGAACAGACACCCTCAGGTGACCTACACACAGAGGCAGAGCCAATCCAAAATTGAACCCCAGGAGCTGTGCGAAAAAAGAAGAGAAAGGGAAATTTCTCCCAGCAGCCTAAGGAGCAGCGGATTAAATCTCCACAATCAACTTGACATACCCTGCATCTATGGAATATGTGAATAGAAAATGAATCATCCCAAAATTGAGGTAGTTGACTTTGGGAGCAACTGTAGACTTAGGGTTTGCTGCATATGACTAACTGGTTTCTGGTTTTATGTTTATCTTAGTTTAGTATTTAGAGTTTATTATCATTGGTAGATTTGTTTATTGATTTTGGTGTTCTCTTCCTTTTTTTTAAATATAGATATACATATTTTTTTTCCTTTTTCTCTTCTTGTGAGTGTTTATGGGCATGCTTCTTTGTGTGCTTTTGTCTGTATAGCTTTACTTTTACCATATGTCTTAGGGTTCTCTCTGTCCTTTTTTTTTTTTTTTCTTTTCTTTTTTAGTATAGTTTTTAGTGCTTGTTATCATTGGTGGATTTGATCTTTGGTTTGGTTTCTATCTTCTTTCTTTCTTCTTGCTTTATTATTACTTTTTAATTTTTAATAATTTTTAATTTTAATAACTATATTTCTTTTTATTTTCTTTCTTTTTTTATTGCTCCCTTTTCTTCTGAGCCATGTGGCTGACAGATTCTTGGTGCTCCAGGCAGGTGTCATGACTGTGTCTCTGAGGTGGGAGAGCAGAATTCAGGGCAGTAGTTCACCAGAGACCTCCTGCTCCACATAATATCAAACTGCAGAAGCTCTCCCAGAGATCTCGATCTCAACACTAAGACCCAGCCCCACTCAACAACCAGGAATATAGAGTGTGGACACCCAATACCAAACAACTAGCAAGACGGGAGCACAACCCCACCCATTAGCACAGAGGCTGCCTAAAATCATAATAAGGCCACAGACGCCCCAAAACACACCACCAGACACAGTCCTGACCATCAGAAAGACAAGATCCAGCCTCACCCACCAGAATACTAGTCCCCTCCACCAGGAAGCCTACACAACCCACTAAACCAACCTTAGCCACTGGAGACAGACACCAAAAACAACGGGAACCTGCAGCCTGTGAAAAGGAGACCCCAGACACAGTAAGTTAAGCAAAACGAGAAGGCAGAGAAACACACAGCAGATGAAGGACCAAGGTAAAAACCCACCAGACCAAACAAATGAAGAGAAATAGGTAGACTACCTGAAAAAGAATTCAGAGTAATGACACTAAAGATGATCCAAAATTTTGGAAATAGAATGGAGAAAATACAAGAAATGTTTAACAAGGACCTAGAAGAACTAAAAAGCAAACAAACAATGATCAACAACACAATAATTGAAATAAAATATTCTCTAGAAGGAATCAAGAGCAGAATAACTGAGGCAGAACAATGGATAAATGACCTGGAAGATAAAGTAGTGGAAATAACTACTGCAGAGCAGAATAAAGAAAAAAATAATTAAAAGAATTGAGGACAGTCTTAGAGACCTCTGGGACAACATTAAACACAACTACATTCAAATTATAAGTGTCCCAGAAGAAGAAGAGAAAAAGAAAGGGACTGTAAAAATATTTGAAGAGATTACAATTGAAAACTTCACTAATATGGGAAAAGAAACAGTCAATCAAGTCCAGGAGGTGCAGAGAGTCCTATACAGGATAAATACCAGGAGAAAAACACCAAGAAACATACTAAACAAACTATCAAAACTTAAATACAAAGAAAAAATAATAAAAGCTGTAAGGAAAAACAACAAATAACATACAAGAGAATCCCCATAAGGTTAACAGCTGATCTTTCAGCAGAAACTCTGCAAGCCAGAAGGGAGAGGAAGGACATATTTAAAGTGATGAAGGAGAAAACCTACAACCAAGATTATTCTACCCAGCAAGGATCTCATTCAGATTTGATGGAGAAATTAAAACCTTTACAGACAAGCAAAAGCTAAAAGAATTCAGCACCACTAAACCAGCTTTACAACAAATGCTAAAGGAACTTCTCTAGACAGGAAACACAAGATAAAAAAAGACCTACAATAATAAACTCAAAACAATTAAAGAAAACGGTAATAGGAACATACATATGAATAACTACCTTATATGTAAATGGATTAAATGCTCCAACTAAAAGACATAGACTGGCTGAATGGATACAAATATAAGACCTGTATATATGCTGTCTACAAGATACCCACTTCACACCTAGGGACACTTACAGACTGAAAGTGAGAGAATGGAAAAAGATATTCATTGCAAATGGAAATCAAAAGAAAGCTGGAGTAGCAATTCCCATATCAGAAAACATAGACTTTAAAATAAAGACTATTACAAGAGAAAAAGAAGGACACTACATAATGATCAAGGGATTAATCCAAGAAGAAGATATAACAATTGTAAATATCTATGCACCCAACATAGGAGCACCCCAGTATACAAGGAAAATGTAAACAGCCATAAAAGGTGAAATTGACAGTAACACAATAATAGTAGGGGACATTGACACCTCACATACACCAATGGACAGATCTTCCAAAATGAAAATAAATAAGGAAACACAAACTTTAAATGATACATTAAACAAGATGGACTTGATTGATATTTATAGGACATTACATCCAAAAGAAACAGAATACACTTTCTTCTCAAGTGCTCATGGAACATTCTCCAGGGTAGATCATATCCTGGGTCACAAATCAAGCCTTGGTAAATTTAAGAAAATTGAAATCATATCAAGTATCTTTTCTGACCACAATGCTATTAGACTAGATGTCAATTACAGGAAAAAAGCTGTAAAATATACAAACACATGGAGGCTAAACAATACACTCCTCAATAACCAAGAAATCACTGAAGAAATCAAAGAGGAAATAAAAAAATATGTAGAAACAAATGACAATGAAAACACGATGACCCAAAACCTACAGAATGCAGCCATAACAGTTCTAAGAGGGAAATTTATAAATTTAAATCTCCCAACAAACAAAAGCCCAGGACCAGATGGCTTCACATGTGAATTCTATCAAACATTTAGGGAAGAGCTAACACCTATCGTTCTCAAACACTTCCAACATATAACAGAGGGAGGAACATGCCAAAACTCATTCTATGAGGCCACCATCACCCTGATACCAAAACCAGACAAAGATGTCACAAAGAAAGAAAACTACAGGCCAATATCACTGATGAACACACATGCAAAAATCCTCAACAGAATACTAGCAACAGAATCCAACAGCATATTAAAAGGATCATGCACCATGATCAAGTGGGGTTTATCCCAGGAATGCAAGGATTCTTCAATATGTGCAAATCAGTGTGGTACACCATATTAACAAGTTGAAGGATTAAAAACCATATGATCATCTCAACAGATGCAGAAAAATCTTTTGACAAAATTCAGCACCATTTATGATATATACCCTCCAGAAAGTAGGCATAGAGGGAACTTACCTCAACATAATAAAGGCCATATATGACAAACCCACAGCCAACATTTTTCTCAATGGTGAAAAACTGAAACCATTTCCTCTAAGAGAAGGAACAAGACAAGGTTGTCCACTCTCATCACTATAATTCAACATAGTTTTGGAATTTTTATCCACAGTAATCAGAGAAGAAAAAGAAATAAAAGGAATCCAAAACGGAAAAAAAGAAGTAAAGCTGTCACTGTTTGCAGATGACATGATACTATACATAGAGAATCCTAAAGATGCTACCAGAAAACTACGAGAGCTAATCAGTGAATTTGGTGAAGTAGAAGGGTACAATATTAATGCACAGAAATCTCTTGCATTCGTATACACTAATGATGAAAATTCTGAAAGAGAAATTAAGGAAACTTAAGGAAATCAAGAAAACACTCCCATTTACCATTGCAACAAAAAGAATAAAATGCTTAGGAATAAACCTACCTAAGGAGACAAAATACCTTTATGCAGAAAACTATAAGACACTCACAGGAGTCAGATTGGCCATCACCAAAAAACCTACAAACAACTAATGCTGGAGAGAGTGTGGAGAAAAGGGAACCCTCTTGCACTGTTGGTGAGAATGTAAATTGATATAGCCACTATGGTGAACAGTATGGAGGTTTCTTAAATAACTAAAAATAGAACTACCATATGACCCACCAATCCCACTACTGGGCATATATTCTGAGAAAACCATAATTCAAAAAGAGTCATGTACTACAACGTTCATTGCAGCTCTATTTACAATAGCCAGGACATGGAAACAACCTAAGTGTCCACTGACAGATGAATGGATAAAAAAGATGTCACACATATATGTGATGGAATATTACTCAGCCATAAAAAAAGAAATGAAATTGAGTTATTTGTAGTGAGGTGGATTGGCCTAGAGACTGTCATACAGAGTGAAGTAAGTCAGAAAGAGAAAAATAAATACCGTATGCTGACACATATATATGGAATCTAAAATAATAATGGTTCTGAAGAACCTAGGGACAGGACAGGAATAAAGACACAGATGTAGAGAATGGACTTGAGGACATTGGGAGGGGGAATGGCAAGCTGGGATGAAGTGAGAGATTGACATGGACTTATATATCCACCAAGTGTAAAATAGATAGCTTGGGGGGAGCAGCCACATAGCACAGGGAGATCAGCTCGGTGCTTTGTGACCACCTAGAGGGGTGGGATAGGGAGTATTGGAGGGAGACGCAAGAGGGAGGAGATATGGGGATATATGTATACGTATAGCTGATTCACTTGTTGTAAAGCAGAAACTAACACACCATTGCAAAACAGTTATACTCTAATAAAGGTGTTAAAAAATAAAATAAAATCCCTCAGTCTAAAAAAATTTTTTTAAATAGTGAAAGTTTATGTCTTTTCTCGGTAAACAAATGGAGTCACATATAAAAAAATATTTAAATGGAGTTTCACAAAGTTCAAGGCAATTTGAGGACAGTCCATAACCCACGTATCTAAACTCAATAATTTTTGATTTAGGATGGGAAACTAAACAAGAATAATAACTTTAAATCTTAATACAATGCATGAAAACAAAAGGAAGAAAATTGTGGAAGTAACCTGTAATCAAAATGTTCAAGCAGTGTTAGCATACATCTCTTGTTTTCAATTAGATCCATTTCTCTGCTCCCATAAATAATTGGGAGTATTCTTCCCACA
Source organism: Grampus griseus (assembly GCF_964374135.1). Taxonomy (NCBI): domain Eukaryota; kingdom Metazoa; phylum Chordata; class Mammalia; order Artiodactyla; family Delphinidae; genus Grampus; species Grampus griseus. The sequence goes on along the minus strand of NC_139012.1, from coordinate 37,170,721 downwards.
TACAGTCCTTAAAGAAAATAAATCATTGCTCCTTGGCTTCCAGACATATGCTGTATTTTATATCCAAATTTCTGTCCTGTAGTTGTCTGCCTTTCCAAATTTTGTGCTTATTTCTACAAATCCTTTTAACAGAAAAAAAGAAGTTACAATATTTTGTTTGTTTGTTTTGCTACAGGTTCCCTGATTGAACAATTTTAACAGCCATTTCTTCAGTCAACTTTAACTTTCATCAGTTTTGACATTCTGACTGCCCTGTTCTTGGGAAAGTTGATTACTTCATGCTCTTTGACCTAGAAGTGATATCTTGCTATATTTTTATACATACATATCCCAGATTTTCTAAATTTTTCTTGGTGCTTTTTATTGTTTTGAACATTTCAGTAAAAACTAGATTGGAAAAAAATTAGCCTTCTTCAAAACACATTAATGAACCATACATTAGGATGATTTCTGTATACGGCAAAAATTGGGAACAGAATACCAGAATAATTTCAGGTATCCATCTTATTGCAGTAAAACATACATTTGTTTATGAAAGTAGTGTGTATGTACATATGTGTACATGTGTGTGTGTATAAGTATATATTTGTTTCCCATTGTTGCCATAACAAATTATCACAAACTTATAGAATTAAAAAAACACAAATTTATTAACTGTAGTTCTGTAGGTCTAACTTGAGGCTAAAATCAAGCTGTGGGCAGAGCCATGTTCCTTTGGAGCCCCTATGGGAGAATCCTCTTTCTTGCCTTTTTCCAACCTCTAGAAGCTGTGTGTAGTCTCCTTCCTTCATCTGTAAAGGAAGCAGAGTTGCAGATCTCTGACCCTTCAGTATTACATCTTATTCTGACCACAGCTGGGAAATGTTCTCCCGTTTTTAAGGATCCATAAGATTAGGTTGGGCTCACTTCGATACTCCTGGATAACCTCCCCATCTCTGGTCCTTAACCTTAATCACAACTGCTAAATTCTTTTTGTCATGTAACATACTCACAGTTTTGTGCGATAATATGTCGACACTTTAGTGTTCATTAATCTACTTACCATATTATTTTGTGATATATGACATACCATATCATATATATAATGTGCATATTATATTTTTTATTTTGAAGCATGTCATACATACAAAAGTATATATATAGCTTATATAATAATCATTAAATGGAAACACATTTACCCACTACCTACACTTAAAAAAGGATGAAAAAAAGAATATTTCTGATAGCTTTGAAGCCTCCCCTCCCTGATTTGCTCCCCTCCCATATACATATCCCCTCCTCCTTCCCTACCTCTCCTTCTAGAGAACTTTTTTGCTGGATTTTGTGTTAATTGGTCTGGTAGACATTAATACTGCTCATCAATCCCTTGTGTACTTTTTCTACCTGGACCTTTGAGAGGGAAAATTTTCTATTCCCTTTCCCTATCCAACAGGTAGGCAAGGCTATGTACTACTAAAAACTGAGATATGACTGGCAGTGAAATTTCTTACTTCTCCATGAAGCCATGCTAAATTCTGTGTAGTACTCACTCAATTCTCTTTTGTCTTCTGCTAAGAAAAACTTGGTAGGGCACAAGATCAAACAACCTGGATTTGTATTTCACCATATAGATGATGCCCTCATTTGCATTGAACTTTGCATTAGCAAAAAATGGGCTTAAATTCTGTAAAGTTGCTGTGATTTTTTTGCAAGCAAGATACCTAACTTATTTGATTAAAATAATTATTCCTTAAATTTCTTTAGAGTTCTCTCAACTCTGAAAAAATTCCTAAACAATAGGTTATTTAGTTTCCATGTTTCTCAAATTAATACAAATGGCATAAAATTGTATTTCTTTGGTTTACATCTTTTACTCATTTTTTGGATATTTTCCATGCAAATTTTCACCTATGTATAATATTTCATCATATTAATATACCACATTTTAAAATTTCCATTGCATTTAATGGACATTTGTGTTATAGTAAAAGTTTTGCTGGTATGAATACCTTTGCATAAGTATTCTTATAAATATCTCCTGGTGCATATGTAACATAATTTCTTTAGAGTATATAGATAAAAAGGAATATACAGATAAAAAGGAATATATGATAAAAAGGAATGGTAGGGTATACAAGATACATTAAAATTTTTTTTAACTTCATCTAATTTGTAGTTTCCCCAGTTTTAGTGAGAGTTGCCATTCCTATACATCCATAACAATATTTTGTACTGAGAAAACTTTGAATTGTTCCTAGTTTGATAGATCTGATATTGTTTGTTATGGGCATTCTAATGTACATTTCATAACTAGTAAAAAGGTTGAATATCCTTTCAAATGTTATGGACCACTTGGGATGATTCTTTCTGTTAATTCCTGTCTTTTAACCATTTTCCAAATAGCTTGTTTGTTTCTTATTGATTTATTAGAGTTCTTTATAGATTTTAAATAAAAAGCCTTTGTCAATTACATATGCTATAATTTGTTCCATTTTATGGCAGTTTTTATGTCATTAATATGCCTTTTAACTTACAGAATTTATTAATTTTAATGTATGAAACAATTGGCCTGCTTCAATATACATAGCAATTTTTTGTCTTGTCACAAAAATTGTTTCCCATGTCAAGGTCATAAGGATATTATTTCATATTTTCTCTGAAAACATTGTCTTTAATCCATCTGTAGTGCATTTTCAGATGTTGTATAATGTAGAGATCCAGTTTCACTTTTTCTCTTTCTTCATACCCAAATGCCCTAGCACTACATATTGAATAGTTTCTATACATGTGTAGATCTCTTTCTGGTCTCTCTATTCCATTGGCGTGTCTTCCTGCACTATACCACATCAACTTAATTTCTCAATTTACCTTTTTAGGAATGTCTTGCTTTGGCCTATTTGTGGCTTTTAGCTCTTACATATAAATTTTAGAACCATCTCATTGAATTCCACATTAAACCCTATATCTGACATTCATGGCTGGCTTTCAAAAATTACCTATGTGCAATCCACTGAATACTTCCCCTGTGGTGAATACAGTCACATGACAATGCCAACTAGACAGAAGTCTAATTGCTGTATCTAGAAATAAGAGGAAATAATTTATATGAACAGCTAACCAATTTATACCACAATCTTCTCTTCTTGATACCAGTTCTTTATTTTAACATTTTCCTGTACATAAAACAACATGCTCGTCATTTCCCCAAGGAGACTTTTTAAGGTCCCCTCTACTTATTGCATTCAGCTTAATCTCAGGCTCTCCATCTGATGAAGTCCTCTCTATTACAACCTGACTTGCTTCCCTTACTCTTGAAACACATGAACTAAAAAGACAAGGTTTCCACTGCCTCTTGACCAATTAACAATGGTGGGAGAGTCCAGGACAATTATAATAAAGACTCATTCATAAAAGGGAAGCATTTGAGATACACAGCAATCATTAGCCATAGTGATTATGAAATTAGGCTTGACTGGCCTTGTGAGATTCCTCTGTTCTGTTACTTCAAAGTACCAATTTCTTTATTTAGCAGGTAGAACAAACAAACCTCACAATCTATAAAAATTTAAATAGCAAAAGGTGTTAGTTCTTGTCTTGTTTATGTAAAGCCCAAAACATATGTTTCTACTTGATGGATGACTCTTATCTAGATAGACTCCTTCCATCTTATGGTTTCACCATTTTATCATATAACTTTTAGATTTGCTGTATTATCTCAAACTTGCAAAAATAACCAGAACATTGAGCATAATGAATGAACATGGGGCATAATGAATTTTATGAGCTTGGTGCTAGAAGGAGACCACATAAATTGTGTTCAATATCTAGTGAAACAGAACTTAGTCTTATGGTAGTTTTAATTTCATAAGAAGCAAAGAAATTTAGTCAATTGTTGCCCAAGAAGAAAAGGAAATTAGTTTCACAAACATCTGCTTATAGTTCCTTATATTTGTTCATATTATATAATTTTCCTTGGAGAGCAAATCTGAGATCCATGCCACAGAGAAGCAAAAGTGTGAATACAGAACGATACAATTTAAAACATAATATTAATATTACTCTAGATTTTATTCAATTGGTGGTCCCTATGTATCAATAGGTGTGATAAGATATTCAAATGCATAACATTTAATTCTCATGGTATCTGAAATAAGTACCTTTGGTATTTACATTTACAAATGAGGAAACTAAAGAGAAAGAAAGTGTCCTGCCCAAATTCACATGCCCAAAAACATGATATTCTGTGTCTTGAACCCGGTTTACCTGATTTATTTAACTGCTAAATGTTGCACGTTATATCCAACAGTCAAGTACAGATGAAGGCATCCGCTGAATAGCAAGGAAAGAATTAAATGGGAGAAAGAGTTATATGTTATATGTTAGGGATTGGGGAGTGCAGGTATATGCTAAAATATGTAGATTTAGGAAAAAATAATGTTTAAGGTTTCAGCACATGTAAAATAAATTATTATATTGTGCATGATATATCTTCAATAAACATATATTAAAGTTTAATGTGATTTTATTTTACTTTTTTATTGTGATGAAAGATCCCTAACTAAAACTTACCATCTTAACCATCTAAGTGTGCAGTACAGTAGTGTTAAGCATATTCACATTTTTGTTAAATAGCTCCCCAGAACTTTTTCATCTTGCAAATCTAAAACTCTACACCCATTAAATAACTCCCCTTTCCTCCCTCCTGACTCCCTCATCCCCTGGTAACCATCATTCTACTATCATGTTTTCAAGCCACTGTAATTTTGGAATTTAAGAGAAATGAAAAGATCAATAAGGAATGATCTTCCTTTATACATGGAAATCAGCTCTGTCTATATTTTCCATCTATATTCAAAGATTCTCAGTATATCCTTGCATATGAGAAAATATCAGTATTTACCTAGGTTGAAAAAAATGTAGCTATAAACATGGATAATACAGTCTTTGAAAAATGTAAAGTGTTTGGATAGAATCTCAATGATTGACTTACAAGAATAGTGTGTGGATAAGCAGACAGTAAGTTTCTGACTTAGGTGTTGGCAATGTGCCAAAGTAGTGAATGTGTATGCAGGAATTCTTTATACAGGCAATGTCAGTTAGTGGTTAAGAGTATAGATTTTTAGAGTTAGTGGGTCCTGAATTTAAATCCAGTTTCTATTATATAACAACTATTTGTCTTTAAACAAGTTACTTTACCTCTCTGAACCTATTTCTTTTTTATCAAATGGGGTGAATTACAGGACCTATCTCATAGGGTTATTATTATAAAGAAAATCCACTCAATTAGCCTCAAGGAGGTTGTTGTTTATTACTTCCAGTAGCTAGTTAGCTAGAGATCTTAGTTATTAGAGGTGGGAGTGGAAGGGGGCATAGAGATGTGAAAAAGATGTACGAGTAGAGTAAGGAAAAAATAAAAATATCAAGTAGCATGAAAGTTGCAATTCACCTTGAGCCTGGTTAAATAAGATGTTTTCTTGATGTTCTAACATTGTTCTTATCATGCGATTTGGGAATATCCTGGTCTCCCTACAAAAATCCTCCCAAATGATATTTACCTCTTCTATATGCAATCCTATCTTATAAGAGTGAATGTTGAAATATAGTATCACTGAGGTAAAGCAATATAAATAACTGAAATCTAAAGATTATCTAATTTTATCATAGACAAGGCTGTCATATAAATTAAGTAATTTAGCTCACCACAAATTTCCAATGTTGTCTCTTTTCGTATTAAATTTTAAATTTTTCTATTAAATTAAATATTACATATTTATAATTATTTGGCAAAAATGTTAAAATGATTTTTCCTTCAGAGGTTTTATTCAAAATTTAAGTTAATCTGTCTAAACATTGACTGCATTCCTCAAAAAGCAGAGAATTGCAATCTTGCTTCTAAATATACTTTGTATAAAATGGAATGAAGATAGGAGAGATAAGTATCTGTTCAGAAGGAAAAGTTTGAATAATATACAATACATAAATATGCTATACAAAGTTTAAAAATGAAATTATATATATAAAGTAATTTATTAAATGCATATGAAATTTTATAATTACATAATACATTGCATAATGTTATATACTATGCATAGAAAATTATATGTAGGATTAACATACAATTTTAAAATTGTGGAGTATATGACTGCATAGTTATATAATTATATAAACATGCCAAATAAACATATATCACTTTTTGGTCCAGGAATTAGCCAAACAATGTATTTATTATATGTATGTATTATAAACAATACATATAAACAAATACGAGTTTGAATATTTTCTTTGCTGAGACTGTATGTTAAGAAACCTTGAAGAAATTCCTTCTCCTCCCAAAACTCTCCTTTTCTTTTTTGGATATCTGAGAACTGATTGAACCCATAGTAGAATAGTGCTTACTATATTGATATAATTCTTTTTCTTATTGAATTGTGGAAAAGGCAGAAGTATTTGTGAGGATTTTGTGATAAAATGACTAAGAAGATTTTATGCTTAAGCTCACAGTTACTCAAGCCTTAGTTATCTAGGACTGACTAACAGCAAAAATCTTGTAAACAATACTGAATTTCTGCTGAATAGGGCATTCAGCAACTATTTGAGAAACATGCTAGTTGTCAAAAATGAAAGAATTAAACTAAGTATTCTATCATACTGTTAGGGGAAAGAGGTCATCACTGACACTTCAAATATGTACTTTGTTTAAAATCAGTGGCTTAGGTTTGACAGTTTTAAGGGAACTAAATACCTCTGCCTAAAATATATGCACTAGTCTTAGTGAGACTTGAGTTCAAATCCAGTTTCTACCACATAACAACTCTATTATTCATTTTTTCCACTGGTTGTAAGCTTACACTCAATACTGAGAAGAGAGATGCTACATCAGTTTCCTCTCCATAGTAATGTAAAATGTGATTAAACTTAAAATGTATGATGAGTAGCACATTTTCAAAGAATGACCCCAACACTCCTGCTGTATCTCAAAGCATCATTTTTTTTGATAAGGCCTTCGATAAGAATATTGAGTGAACAAATATTCTTTTTTCTGGAGTGAACTGAAAACTTCATACTAGATTCCTTGTCTTTAAAGGATTTTAGAGTTATAAATAAGGAAAATTATATCTTTTTCTGTAATAATAAAATTTTCAATGATCCTTGAACATGTAAATACTTAGAAACTTGGTTGCTGCATGACCCTGACTCTGAATTATGTCACAAATTTCCGGAAAAAAACAGAGGGGTCAGAGACCAAGAGGAATGTATATGAACAACTTCTTAGAAACGTGACTAGAATTGGCATAAAGAACAGCCTGCTGTTGCCACTTACAACACTTTGTGCTCTATGACTTCACTATACTCTTTGAACTCCACTTCATGGTCTGGGCGGCATTCCTAAAAACCACAGGAGAACCTCTCCAGGCTCAGGACTTGAGCATCAGCCTTCACAGACCTCCTTATCACAAACCATCCTGAACTGCCAAGGTGTGAACTTATTTAAACTGACCTATCAGTAGCTTTTGTCTTTGAATCCCATTCTTGCTTTGGTCAGATACTGTCTTCCCATAGGTTGCTCTCCTTCACATACATTTAAATATAAGAAAACAATCAATTCTTCCATAGTCTTAGATTATTCTTTGATGATCAGCCTCAGAGCCCAACCCACAAAGCACGGTTCTGTGTGGAGTCAAGTTTGCCTTGCTTAAGCAGGACTTTCAGCTTAGCAGACACCATGTTTCAAGGCTTTATTACTCAAACCTTCCACACATCAAAAAATACCTGTAAATGCAAGAAAATCACAGGAAAGACTCACAGTTTACAAGGCCCTTAAAAATATTAGGTCAGAAAGAATAAACTGGGAGGTAATTTCTAATGCTAAATGGGACAAAATTCAGAACAAACTGAACAAGTTTCCATTATAACAAAGGTCTTCCAAATAATTACTAGCAGATACTTGGGTACACAGATTCAGAGGTGGATGTGGATATTAAAAGAAAACCATTTTGGAGGAAAATGGGGAAAAGTGTATTATCTAGTGACTTAACGGAGCCATTCCTATTATTGGGATGTGTTTGACATTTCTCCAGAAGCTGTACACCTGAAAGTAACACAATATTGTAAATCAACTATACTTCAATTAAAAAAAAATCTTGGGGTCAAAAAGTAAATAAATAAAGGACATGAGAACATCAGCTATAAATGAAATATTTTCTTCATACTCCCCGACTTTTAAATTCATGAAATATGTCGTCAGCTTATACACTCTTATTTTAAAATTCACAGAAATTGAAATCTGGAAGTTTAAGTACTTGCCAAAATGAGAGAGTCTGTCTGTCAGTTCGGCACTTTTTCTAGTATGTAACACCAATAGCATTGGATTTTTAAATTAATCAAAATAAAAACATTTATACACTGTCACGAACACAATTTACATGTGAATTATACCATCACATCAGTTTATCTGATTTATGCTTTGCTAAGCACTATCATCTCATTTGGTCCTCACAGCTGGATTATTATCCACCTTTGATACATACAATTATGCAACATTTGACAAATCAGTTAACCTCGTGGTGCCAGACCCATCCTCTATAAAATAATGTGACTGAGTGACTATTATCTAGCATTGTTTTTTTCTTTTACATTTTCATACTTTATTTGGCCACTGGAGTTCTCAAGCTATAAAACCAAAATGACAAACAAAATCTTACTTCCCAATTAGGTACAACTACTCTTCTGTTGTGCACAAGGAACAGAGTAGAAATGCCCTCAGAATTGAGTCTTACAAATGCTGCAATTCTCTTCTCTATTTCATCTAGGAATTTAGACTTTTAAAAATGCTCTACATTTTAGAGACAATTGTTAATAGAACAAGTCATACATTTGGGGGGAGTGGATTTATATCCCCTTCTTAATATTCAGTGTCCTATACGGAATATGCTCAGGATCTGAAATAATAAATTGCAAACTTTGAACAAAAGCCACACAGTCATTGTCCACCAAGTCTGCACATACTCTTCATTTGTCTTGCTCACTGCTCTATTTGTAAGTAGACCTGACATGTAAAAATAGCTCCAGCAACAAACCTTTGGTCTCAAAGTGTCTACCATTCCCCATGAGTGCTTTTATAACTATAGCTCACTTTGTAGTAAAGTTGTAATGACAGCTGTCATCAAAAGGCTTTCATGAAGCATTTACTGACCTTTAGATGCCACATGTAACAAGTGCTATTGCAGTCTTCAGGGTCTTGCTTAGGAGTTTCCTACTTCAACATTGTTTTCATATTGTTAACCCTTAGTATACAATATTAAAAATTATATGATATTTAATGTCTGTTATCTCCCTTATGGTTCTCTCATTCCATAAATATTCATTGAGTTCCTCTTATGGAACTCTCCTCTTAATCATTAAGTTCCAGAAAATATATTAAGTCCTTTATATAAAATGATGAACAACATAATCGTGTCCATAACCACTTGAAAATTACCACCTAGGAAGGTTATTAGACAGCAAATAAGCAAACGTACACATAAAAATATTATTATATTTGATAAAAATCATGAATAAAAGTGTGGGATGCATCGAGGGCAGATGTAGGTGAGGGGACTGTTTTAGAACTAGAAAACAAATAAGTCCAAGACCTTTTGGAGAAGTAGACACCTGAAAGAGGGAAAGAAGCTGCCAAGGTGAGATGCAGGCAGAGGCCACTCTTCGTGTGCAGAGTGGATGGCCAGACACAGAAAAACCAAAGTGAGGAAGATGGGGTGCTTTATAAAACTCAACTTTTTATAGACTTCAGAAATTTGGGTCAGTTTAAATTGTATTCCTATTGATGCTCTTGAAATAAACATTAACTTTGGTGTTTTTAAATGTTTCAATTCTAAAGATTATGTCAGTTAAATTTTAAAAGATAAGGTTCAGATCTATTGACTGTTTCAGATTTTAATGTTGAGAATAAATCCTAAATATTTACCTCTTAGAAAAGAATCTGCATTTTTCCCCAAGACTGTGTGGCTCTCCAGTCTAGTATTGTAATGAATAAATACATTCTCCAAGAGGCAGAATGATGCTCTCCATTGACATGTTATAATTAAATGTTACTAAAACACTGTTTACTGTCAAGATCACAAAGATCTCAAGATTGGGTAACAGTAAAAAAGGAAAAATGTAATTCCTCTCCTGTGAGCAACTGTCTGTGTGTGCTGTTTCTCCCACCCCTTCTTTATCAGTTCATGCCTTGACCGTATGATATTCCCACACTTCATAGCACTTAATGATTATCAGGATGCATTTAGATTATTTTAATTTGTTTCTCATATCAATAAAATAGTGGTAGAAGAAATAATGTCCCATTAAGTGTAGGTCACTTCTATAGAACATCTATAGATGATAATTTCTAATATGTTCCTCAAATAGCTGGGAGATTCCTTCTCAATTGCTATATCATTATATTGGTATTACTTTCATCTCTATTTTTCAAAAATGTTTAACTTCTCAAGTACCCCAGAGTGATTGGCAACTTGTGTCCACTGCGGGTAGGAGAATCACTAACGTCTGTGGGTAAGAACCAAACAACGGTTAAGAAAATCATGAGTAGGCTGATACGAAATTACATTTTTTTAACAATTTAAAATTTCTGATATCTGTAATCTTAAAAAAAGTTTAAACAGCTTGATAACCTTGATGTCTATAATCTAAACAAGTATGTAAATCGTATTTCAAAGTGCATGTTTGTGTTTGAGCCTGTGTTTTTACACCTACCTTGTGGCATGGTGATCATATAAAGTGTCAATCCTTTATAACTGATACAGTGTTTAGATTTCATCATGTAGTTACTAGAAATACTCAGATAGACATACTAATTTTAAAATTAATTTTCAAGTATTTCCTTTTAATTTCATAAGGTATAATGTAACACAACAATAGTAACTGTTGAGCAGGGAACTTCATTTTTTATAAGGTATTTTTCCCTTTGGTGAAAGCAGCTCTCTGCCCCTTTCCTGTTTGCAGATTTCTGTTCCCCTCTAACCTTAAAAGAACCTAATCATAGGAATGAGATCACTAGGTAATTTAACATAACTCCTAGATAAAAAGAAGAATGAACAATTAAGCAGTTAAAAAAATGGCTAGCTCTCTACCCCAAACAGCCCATTCCTAAGAAATTCTGCAGTCAGATCACTCCGGCAAGATAACATCTGAAAAGAGAGTCAGCCAGTCTGCACACAATGGAGAATGATGCAGAATCCAACCTCCTGCCTCAATGATTTACTGAGTTTCTTTGCCCTCCTCCAGTTTTCTCTTTAAAAACTGTCATGGCTGAGCAGAATCTTCGGAGTTGGCCTCTGGACCTGAGTCCACCATCTCCCCAGATTGCTGGCTTTTCTGATTAAAGCACCTTTCCTTTCTACTAACACTTGCCCCTCAAATTATTGACTTTTGAGCAGAGAGTAGCCAAACCTGGGTTCAGTAACACTGAGAACAGATTTTACCTGGCCACAAGAAAAGTTTTTCATAGTAAAGAAAATAATTGTAGGAGAAGAAAACAAGTCAGAAAAGCCTTAGAAAGCTCTGCCAAATTACACTAAAAATATAAATGCAGATAACTGTTATGTTAGTCTAACTATCTTATAAATGATCTATTTAGCCAGATTTTTAAAATATGCCTGAAAAAAATTATGACACATAGGGGAAGTTATATCACCATGTTTTTAACCTAAAGTAAAATTTATATGTCTCTTTTTTTCTGATTTTTCTAATTCCCTTCACCTCAAGTGGCTCATTAGAGAGTTTCCAGGCCTATTTCAGACTTAATCAGTTTCAGCACTACCCCGACCTCATGTGAACAAATTTGAAAGATTGAAAAAATGAAGCTGCTCAATACAATAGGGGCTCATTGACATTGTTTTAACAAGCCTTAGCTTATTCAAGCCGTTGTCTAACAGGCAGCTTTAATTTGAATCCACACTGCTCAGCATGGTAATAAGGGCTCTGCTGAATGTCAGTGTTTGTGCATATAAGTGAGCACTCTGCATTTAATGCAATCAAGAAAACAGAAACTTTCAGACTCAAGCATAGTTTGACTTTAGATTAACTATTCTGACAATATCAAAAAGTTCCCTGTTAACTCTAACACCCCAAAGAGAGATTAAGAGGACATAATAAAATAATATATGATCAGCATTTACTTTTAAAAAAGAAATATTTAAATTTCTTTTTTGGGGGAGGTCATATTTTCTGTTCCATCACTGTTCATCTGTGGTTTAAGAGAAGGAGCACAGAGCAAGTTATGAATCTGTTTTGCTACATAGAGCCATGTGGCCTTAATGAGTTACTCATGAGTTTTGACATCTGCAAAATATCCCCCTACAATACAATATCTAGGATCAGAAAATAAAATGTACTCTGAATGATTAAAATAAATAACACTAGTTGGTTTTATTCAGAATCAATGAATCTGTGATGTTGCAGCACTAACATTGTACATGATATTTTGAAATATAAATTTTACAAATTATAAATCAGGGGAATATTTAAAACTGTTATGCAGGAAAACATAGCTTTCTGGATTATTTTTACTACAATACAAAATATAACATTTTATTAATTCTGAAAATATTTTTAAAAAGAGATTTTTTTAAGAAAATGAATACAATGGTAAATATCTTAGAATATATATTTTTAGGCTTAGAATTATAAAAAGAAATATTTTCTTTTACTGGGAATCCAGTCTACATAGATAAGAATAAAACTCTATTAAGGCAGGCTTTCCTGGTGGCATAGTAGTTAAGAATCTGCCTGCTAATGCAGGGAACATGGGTTCGAGCCCTGATCAGAGAAGAACCCACATGCCACGGAGCAACTAAGCCCGTGTGCCACGGCTACTGAGCCTGCACTCTACAGCCCATGAGCCACAACTACTGAACCCACGTGCCACAACTACTGAAGCCTGCATGCCTAGAGCCCTTGCTCTGCAAAAAGAGAAGCCACTGCAATGAGAAGCCTGCACACCCCAGCAAAGAGTAGTCCCTGCTCGCCACAACTAGAGAAAGCCCTCACGCAGCAATGAAGACCCAACACAGCCAAAAATACATAAATACGTTTTTAAAAAACTCTATTAAGAAAAAAATAAATCTGAAGTTTTCAACATTTATACCGAAATTTTATCTTTGCCTTTAAATCCCTTAATAATGTATAATATATTATCAAACTATTTGAATGTTTTTCCCTTGCTTATTTGCTGGTGAGCTCAATTATAAATTGTATTCCATACCCCAAGCCAGATTAACACAATTAATAGGTAAAAGGTACATTCATTTTATTTTCAGCAATTATCATTTTTGCTTAAAAATTTTCAAGACCACCAATTTTATTGAGTCAAAGGCAAAATTTTTATAATGGCCCATGAGCTCCTACCAATTATTCTGTAGTTACCTACCCCACCCCAATAAAACCCTATGGATTATTCTCTAGTTCTCCAGTTACCTCTCTCACCTCATTCTTTATTTTCTTATTACCCACTGGCTCCATTCAAACTGTCACTGGCTGTTCCCTCTGCCTGGAAAGTTCTTCCACCAGATATCTTCATGGTCAACACTCTTACTCCTTCAAGTCTTTGGTCACATGCCATTTTCCCATGAAGCCTATTTTTTTTTAATTGAAGTGTAGTTGATTTACAATATTGTGTTAGTTTCAGGTGTAAAGCAAAATTTTTCAGATTCTTTTCCCTTATAGGTTATTACAAAACACTGAGTATAGTTCTCTATTGCTATAGAGTAAGTAGGTCCTGGTTGATTCTCTATTTTATATATAGTAGTGTGTATACGTTAATCCCAAGCTCCTAATTTATCTCTCTCACTCTTTTCCCTTTTGGTAATGATAAGTTTGTTTTCCATGTCTGTGGGTCTATTTCTGTTTTGTATATAAGTTCATTTGTATTTTTTTTAAGATTCCATATATAAGTGATATCATATGATATTTGTCTTTGTCTGGCTTACTTTACTTAGTATGATAACCTCTTGGTCTATCCATGTTGCTGCAAATGACATTATTTCATTATTTATCATGGCTGAGTAATATTCCATTTTATATATACTATAATATAATATATTTTATATATATATATATATATATACATGAAGCCTATTTTTGAATAGAAATTCAAATTGAATGTCATTTTTCAAATTGAAACTCCTCACCATGTGACTGTTCTCAGGTCTCCTTTACTTGGTTTTACAATTTTTCCTCTTTTAATTACAGTCATGATTACTATAAAATGTAACTTATTTAGTTATATGTTTAATGAATATATACACTTCACATCCCTAGGTAGAATATAATATTAAATACTACATTAAATAATATACTTATTGGTGTGGTAAGTTATTGTTTTCCCAAACAAAAAATAAAAGCTTCCTACAGGCAAAATTTTTTTGTCTTTTATTTACTGCCATATTAATTATATTTTTATACTGAGTCTGTGTACCTTTGTGATTATTGAATTTTCCTCCTGAAAAAATTCCAAAAATCCAATAACAAGTATGTCCTTGAATTTTTAATAGGTTTCTTTAAAATAGATTTTTAACTACCATGTCATTTGGTTCATGTTAGATATTGTATACACTGTGTAAAATTTTTCTATTTTAATCTTTTCAAGCTTAAAGTTAAATCCCATCTCTGAAATTAATGTCTATTTCTTGATTATTATATTGTAGTTACTAAAATCTAGCTGTATACCATATTTGTCCTCATTAAGTCAGTGTGCCCCTTATAATTGGAATGTAGCTGGAGTTGCATCTTTTAAGCTGATCAAATAGCCTCAAATTTAATGGAAGAATTTAATGAATTTCCCTTAGACATAATGACTACTATAATTAATATTATTATTTGTATTAACTTTATTTAACTTTGTAATTTATTACTGGTTATATTTTCTTCCTCCCATCCCCATTGGAATTTGTTAAGGTACTTTAGTACTTATTTGGCTTTCATTTAGGGAAGAGTTCTCAATTTTAGAGCTCTTATTTAGAATTTATATTAAAATTTTCTAGATAGTCTGTTGTTACTCATTTTATTTATGAATGTGTACATATATTTAAAATAAATTGAGAGAAGACCTTCAAGATGGTGGAGAAGTAAGACATAGAGATCACCTTCCTCCCCACAAATACATCAGAAATACATCTACATATGGAACAACTCCTACAGAACACCTACTGAATGCTGGCAGAAGACCTCAGACTTCCCAAAAGACAAGAAACTCCCCATGAAACTGGGTAGAGCAAAAAAAAAAAACACTCCCTCCCTCTAAGAGGGAGCTGTGAAGGAGGAAAAGTTTCCACACACTAAGAATCCCCTTCACTGGTGGAGATAGGAGGGTGGCAGGGGGAAACTTCGGAGCCATGGAGGAGAGCACAGCAATAGGGGTGCAGAGGGCAAAGTGGAGAGATTCCTGCACAGAGGATCAGTGCTGACCAGCCTGAAAGGCTTGTCTGCTCACCTGCTGGGGTGGGTGGGGGCTGGGAGCTGAGGTCAGGCTTCAGAGATCAGATCCCAGGGAGAGGACTGGGGTTAGCTGCATGAACACAGCCTGAAGGGTGCTAATGTGCCACAGCTTGCTGGGAGGGAGTCCAGGAAAAAGTCTGGACCTGCCTAAGAGGCAAGAGACCATTGTTTTGGGGTGCGTGAGAAGCGGGGATTCAGAGCACTGCCTAAACGAGCTCCAGAAAAGGGCATGAGCTGCGGCTATCAGCACGGACACCAGAGATGGGCAGGAAATCCTAAGACTGCTGCTGCAGCCACCAAGAAGCCTGTGTGCAAGTACAGGTCACTAACCACATCTCTGCTCCCAAGATCCTGTGCGGGCTGCCACTGCAAGTGTCCCGTGATCCAGGGACAGCTTCCCTGGGAGAACACCCAGTGACCCTCAGGCTGTTGCAATGTCATGCCGGCCTCTACTGCCTCAGGCTTGCCCTGCATTCCTTACCCCTCCCTCCTCCCAGTCTCAGTGAGCCAGAGCCCACTAATCAGCTGCTACTTTAACTCTGTCCTGTCTGAGCAAAGAATAGGTGCTCTCAGGCGACCTACATGCAGAGGTGGGGCCAATACAAAGCTGAACCCCAGGAGCTGTGCGAACAAAGTAGAGAAAGGGAAATTTCCCCCAGCAGCCTCAGGAGAAGGGGATTAAATTTCCACAGTCAACCTGATGTACCCTGCAACTGTGGAATACCTGAATAGACAACAAATCATCCCAAAATTGAGGCAGTGGATTTTGAGAGCAACTGTAGACCGGGGGTTTGATTTCTGCCTCTAATTGGTTTCTGATTTTATATTTATCTTAGTTTAGTATTTAGAGTTCATTATCAATGGTAGATTAGCTTATTGATTTGGTTGCTCTCTTCCTTTAATTTTTTCATATATATATATTTTTTTTTTCTCTTATTCTCTTATTGTGAGTGTAGATGTGTATGCTTCTTTGTGTGATTTCGTATAGCTTTGTTTTTACAATTTGTCCTAGGGTTCTGTCCTTTTTTATTTTATTTTATTAGTATAGTTTTCAGTGCTTGTTATCATTGGTGGATTTAATTTTTGGTTTAGTTGCTCTCTTCTTTCTTTCTTTCTTTTATTTATTATTTTTGTATTTAACATCTTTATTGGAGTATAATCGCTTTACAATGGTGTGTTAGTTTCTACTCTATAACAAAGTGAATCAGTTATAAATATACATATGTCCCCATATCTCTTCCCTTTTGTGTTTCCTTCCTCCCACGGTCCCTATCCCACCCCTCTAGGTGGTCACAAAGCACCGAGCTGATCTCCCTGTGCTATGCTGCTGCTTCCCACTAGCTATCTATTTTACATTTGGTAGTGTATATATGTCCATGCCACTCTCTAGTTGTCCCAGCTTACCCTTCCCCCTCCCCGCATCCACAAATCCATTCTCTAGTAGGTCTGCATCTTTATTCCTGGTTTGCCCCTAGGTTCTTCATGACCATATTTTTTAGATTCCATATATATGTGTTAGCATATGGTATTTGTTTTTCTCTGTCTGACTTACTTCACTCTGTATGACAGTCGCTAGGCCCATCCGCTTCACTACAAGTAACTCAGTTTCATTCCTTTTTATGGCTGAGCAATATTCCATTTTATATATGTGCCACATCTTCTTTATCCATTCATCTGTTGATGGACACTTAGGTTGATTCCATGTCCTGGCTATTGTATATAGAGCTGCAATGAACATTGTGGTACATGACTCTTTTGGAATTATGGTTTCTCAGAGTATATGCCCAGTAGTGGGATTGCTGGGTTGCATGGTAGTTCTGTTTTTAGTTTTTTAAGGAACCTTCACACTGTTCTCCATAGTGGCTGTATCAATTTGCATTCCCACCAACAGTGCAAGAGGGTTCCCTTTTCTCCACACCCTCTCCAGCATTTATTTTTTGTAGATTTTTTGATGATGGCCATTCTGACTGGTATGAGACGATATCTCATTGTAGTTTTGATTTGCAGTTTTCTAATGATTAATGCTGTTGAGCATTCTTTCATGTGTCTGTTGGCAATCTGTATATCTTCTCTGTAGAAATGTCTATTTAGGTCTTCTGAACATTTTTGGATTGGGTTATTTGTTTTTTTGACATTGAGCTGCATGAGCTGCTTGTAAATTTTGGAGATTAATCCCTTGTTAGTTGCTTCATTTACAAAAATTTTCTCCCATTCTGAGAGTTGTCTTTTCATCTTGTTTATGGTTTCCATTGCAATGCAAAAAAATTTAAGTTTCATTAGGTCCCATTTGTTTATTTTTGCTTTTATTTCCATTTCTCTAGGACGTGGGTCAAAAAGGATCTTGCTGTGATTTATGTCACAGAGTGTTCTGCCTATGTTATCCTCTAAGAGTTTGATGGTGTCTGGCTTTACATGTAGGTCTTTAATCCATTTTGAGTTTATTTTTGTGTATGGTGTTAAGGACTGCTCTAATTTCATTCTTTTACATGTAGCTGTGCAGTTTTCCCAGCACCATTTATTGAAGAGTCTGTCTTTTCTCCACTGTATACTCTTGCATCCTTTATCGAAGATAAGGTGACCATATGTGCATAGGCTTATCTCTGGGCTTTCTATCCTGTTCCATTGATCTATATTTCTGTTTCTGTGCCAGTACCATACTGTCTTGATTACTGTAGCTTTGTAGTATAGTCTGAAGTCAGGGAACCTGATTCCTGCACCCCCGTTTTTCTTTCTCAAGATTGCTTTGTCTATTCAGGGTGTTTTGTGTTTCCATACAAATTGTGAATTTTTTGTTCTAGTTCTCTGAAAAATGCCAGCAGTAATTTGATAGGGATTTAACTGAATCTGCAGTTTGCTTTGGGTGTAAAGTCATTTTCACAATGTTGATTTTTCCAATCCAGGAACATAGTATATCTCTCCATCTATTTGTATTATCTTTAATTTCTTTCATCAGTGTAATAATTTTCTGCATACAGGTCTTTTGTCTCCTTAGGTAGGTTTATTCCTAGATATTTTATTCTTTTTGTTGCAATGGTAAATGGGAGTGTTTCCTTAATTTCATTTTCAGATTTTTCATCATTAGTGTAAAGGAATACCAGAGATTTCTGTGCATTAATTTTATATCCTGCTACGTAACCAAATTCATTGATTAGCTCTAGTAGCTTTCTAGTAGCAATTTTAGGATTCTTTATGTAAAGTATCATGTCATCTGCAAACAGTGACAGCTTTACTTCTTCTTTTCTGATTTGGATTCCTTTTATTTCTTTTTCTTCTCTGATTGCTGTGGCTAAAACTTCCAAATCTATGATGAATAATAGTGGTGAGAGTGGGCAGCCTTGTTTTGTTCCTGATCTTAGTGGAAATGGTTTCAATTTTTGACCACTGAGGACGATGTTGGCTGTGAGTTTGTCATATATGGCTTTTATTATGTTGAGGAGAGTTCCCTCTATGCCTACTTTCTGCAGGGTTTTTATCATAAAGGGGTGTTGAATTTTGTCAAAACATTTCTCTGCATGTATTTAGATGATCATATGTTTTTTCTCCTTCAATTTGTTAATTTGGTGTATCACATTGATTTATTTTCGTATATTGAAGAATCCTTGCATTCCTGGGATAAACCCCACTTGACCATAGTGTATGATACTTTTAATGTACTGGTGGATTATGTTTGGTAGTATTTTGTTGAGGATTTTGCATCAATGTTCATCAACGATATTGGCCTGTAGTTTTCTTTCTTTGTGACATCTTTGTCTGGTTTTGGTATCAGTGTGGTGGTGGCCTCATAGAATGAGTTTGGGAGTGTTCCTCCCTCTGCTATATTTTGGAAGAGTTTGAGAAGTATAGGTGTTAGCTCTTCTTTAAATGTTTGATAGAATTCACCTGTGAAGCCATGTGGTCTTGGGCTTTTGTTTGTTCAAAGCTTTTTAATCACAGTTTCAATTACAGTGCTTCTGATTGGTCTGTTCATATTTTCTATTTTTTCCTGGTTCAGTCTTGGAAGGTTGTGCATTTCTCAGAATATGTCTAGTTCTTCCAGGTTGTCTATTTTATTGGCATATACTAGCTTGTAGTAATCTCTCATGATCCTTTGTATTTCTGCAGTGTCAGCTATTACTTCTCCTTTTTCATTTCTAATTCTATTGATTTGAATTAGATCCCTTTTTTTCTTGATAAGTCTGGCTAATGGTTTATCAATTTTGTTTATCTTCTCAAAGCATCAGCTTGTAGTTTTATTGATCTTTGCTATCATTTCCTTTATTTGTTTTTCATTTATTTCTATTCTGATCTTTATGATTTCTTTCCTTCTGCTAACTTTGTGGGATTTTTGTTCTTCTTTCTCTAATTGCTTTGGATGTAAGTTTAGGTTATTTATTTGAGGTGTTTCTTGTTTCATAAGATAGGATTGTATTGCTATAAACTTCCCTCTTAGAACTGCTTTTGCTACATCCCATAGGTTTTGGGTTGTCGTGCTTTCATTGTCATTTGTTTTTAGGTATTTTTTTATTTCCTCTTTGATTTCTTCAGTTATCTGTTGGTTATTAAGTAGTGTGTTGTTTAGCCTCCATGTGTTTGGTTGTTTTACATATTTTTTCCTGTAATTGATATCTAATCTCATAGAGTTGTGGTTGGAAAAATACTTGGTATGATTTCAATTTTGTTAAATTTACCAAGGCTTGATTTGTGACCCAAGATATGATCTATCCTGGAGAATGTGCCATAAGTGCTTGAGAAGAACGTATATTCAGTTGTTTTTGGATGGAACATCCTATAAATATCTCTTAAGTCCATCTTATTTAATGTATCATTTAAAGCTTGTGCTTCCTTATTTATTTTCATTTGGATGATCTGTCCATTGGTGAATGTGGGGTGTTAAAATCCCCTACTATGATTGTGTTACTGTTGATTTCCCCTATTATGGCTGTTAGTATTTGCCTTTTGTATTGAGGTGCTCTTATGTTGGGTGCATAAATATTTACAATTGTTATATCTTCTTCTTGGATCAATCCCTTGATCATTATGTAGTGTCCTTGTCTCTTGTAATAGTCTTTGTTTTAACTGCTATTTTATGTGATATGAGAATTGCTACACCAGCTTTCTTTTGATTTCCATTTGCATGGAATATCTTTTTCCATCCCCTCACTTTCAGTCTGTATGTGTCCCTAGGTCTGAAGTGGGTCTCTTGTAGACAGCATATATATTTGTATTGTTTTTGTATCCATTCAGCTAGTCTATGTCTTTTGGTTGGAGCAGTTAATCCATTTACATTTAAGGTAGTTATTGATATGTATGTTCCTATTACCGTTTTCCTTAATTGTTTTCTGTGTATTATTGTAGGTCATTTTTTCTCTTGTGTTTCCTGCCTAGAGAATTTCTTTGAGCATTTCTTGTAAAGCTGGTTTGGTGGTGTTGAATTCTATTTGTTTTGCTTGTCTTTAAAGGTTTTAATTTCTCCATCGAATCTGAATGAGATCCTTGCTAGGTAGATTAATCTTGGTTGTAGGTTTTTCTCCTTCATCACTTTAAATATGTCCTGTCACTCCCTTCTGGCTTGCAGAGTTTCTGCTGAATGATCAGCTGTTAACCTTGTGGGGATTCCCTTAAGTTTTATTTGCTGTCTTACCCTTGCTGCTTTTAATATTTGTTCTTTGTATTTAAGTTTTTATTGTTTGATTAATATGTGTCTTGGTGTGTTTCTCCTTGGATTTAACTTGTATGGGACTCTCTGTGCTTCCTGGATTGTTTAACTATTTCCTTTCCCATATTAGGGAAGTTTTCAATTATAATTCTTCAAATATTTTCTCAGTCCATTTCTTTCTCTCTCCTTCTCCTGGGACCCCTGTAATTTGAATGTTGGTGTGGTTAATATTGTCCCAGAGTTCTCTGAGACTCTCCTCAGTTCTTTTCATTCTTTTTTCTTTATTCTGCCCTGCAGTAGTTATTTCCACTATTTTTTCTTCCAGGTCACTTATCCGTTTTTCTGGCTCAGTTATTCTGCTATTGATCCCTTCTAGGGAATTTTTAATTTCATTTATTTTGTTGTTCAGCACTGTTTGTTTGCTCTTTAGTTCTTCTTGGTCCTTGTTAAACGTTTCTTTTAATTTCTCTATTCTATTTCCAAATTTTTGGATCCTCTTTACTATCATTATTCTGCATTCTTTTTCAGGGAGACTGCCTATTTCATCTTCATTTGTTTGGTCTTGTGCATTTTACCCTTGCTGTTTCATCTGCTGTGTGCTTCTCTGTCTTCTCATTTTGCTTAACTTACTGTGTTTGGGTTCCCCTTTTCGCAGGCTGCAGGTTCATAGTTCCTGTTGTTTTCGGTGTCTTTCCCCACTGGCTAAGTTTGGTTCAGTGGGTTGTGTAGGCTTCCTGGTGGAGGTGACTAGTGCCTGTGTTCTGGTGGATGAGGCTGCATCTTGTCTTTCTCATTGTCAGGTCCACATCTGGTGGTGTGTTTTGGGGTGTCTGAGACCTTATTATGATTTTAGGCAACCTCTCTGCTAATGGATGGAGTTGTGTTCCTGTCTTGCTAGTTGTTTGGCATAGGGTGTCCAGCACTGTAGCTTGCTTGTCTTTGAGTGGAGCTGCATCTTGGTGTTGCGGTGGAGATATCTGGGAGACTTTTGCCATTTGATATTACATGGAGCTGAGAGGTCTCTTGTGGACCAGTGTCCTGAAGTTGACTCTCCCACCTCAGTGGCACAGCCCTGCCACCTGGCTGGAGCACCAAGATCCTGTCCTTTACACAGATGAGAATAAAAGGGCGAAAAAAAAAGAAAGAAGAAGATAAAATAAAATAAAGTAAAATAAAATAATTTATTAAAATAAAAACTAAAAAATAATTATTAAGAAAATTTTTTAAAGTAAAAACAAAGGACAGACAGAACCCTAGGGCAAATGATAAAAGCAAAGTTATACAGACAAAATCACATGCAGAAGCATACACATACACACTTACAAGAAGAGAGAAAGGGAAATATATATATATATATCGTTGCTCCCAAAGTCCACCTCCTCAACTTGGGATGGTTCATTGTCTATTCAGATATTCCACAGATGCAGGATACATCATGTTGATTGTGGAGATTTAATCCACTGCTTCTGAGGCTGCTGGGAGAAATTTACCTTTCTCTTCTTTGTTTGCACAGTTCCTGGGGTTCAGCTTTGGATTTGGCCCCGTCTCTGCATGTAGGTCACCTGAGGGCCTCTGTTCTTTGCTAAGACATGACAGGGTTAAAGGAGCAGCTGATTCAGGGCTCTGGCTCACTCAGTCAGGGAGTAAGGAGGGGTATGGATGTGGGTTGAGACTACAGTGGCAGAGGCTGGCGTGACCTTGCACCAGTCTGAGGCACACCATTTGTTCTCCCAGGGAAGTTGTCCCTGGATCTCGGGACCCTGGCAGTGGTGGATTGCACAGGCTCCCCAGAGGGGAGGTGTGGATAGTGACTTGTACTTGCACACAGGCTTCTTGGTGGTTGCATCAGCAGCCTTAGCATCTGATGCCCGTCTCTTGCGTCCATGCTTATAGCTGCAGCTTGCACCCATCTCTGGAGCTCCTTTAAGCAGCCCTCTTAATCCCCTCTCCTCATGAGCCATAAAACAGGTAAGAAAAGGTCTCTTGTCTCTTTCGCAACTCCAGTCTTTTTCCCGGACTCCTTACTGGCTAGCTGTGGTGCACTAACCCCTTCAGGCTCTGTTCATGCAGATAACCCCAGTCCTCTCCCTGGGATCTGACCTCCAAAACCTGTGCCTCAGCTCCCAGTCCCCACTCATTCTGGTGGGGGAGCAGGTAAGCCTCTCGGGCTGGTGAGTGCTGGTCGGCACTGATCCTCTGTGCAGGAATCTGTCTGCTTTGCCCTCCACACCCTTGTTTCTGTGGTCTCCTCCATGGCTCCGAAGCTTCCCTGCTCCACCACCCACAGTCTCCGCCTGAGAAGTGGTTTCCTAGTGTGTGTCAATGTTTCCTCCTTCACAGCTCCCTCTCACTGGTGCAGGTGCCATCCCTATTCTTTTGTCCCTGTTTTTTCTTTCACCCTACCCAGGTATGTGGGGAGTTTCTTGCCTTTTGGGAGGTCTTAGATCTTCTGCCAGTGTTCAGTAAGGGTTGTTCTGCATGTAGATGTATTTCTGATGTATTTGTTGGGAGGAAGGTGATCTCTGCATCTTACTCTTCCACCATCTTTAAACTCCTCTCTTTTTATTACTTTTTAAATTTTTAGTATTTTTTATTTATTATTTTAATAACTGTTTTATTATATTTTTTTCTTTCTTTCTTTTTTCTCCCTTTTCTTCTGAGCTGTGTGGCTCATAGGGTCTTGGCACTCCTGCTGGGTGTCAGGACTATGCCTCTTAGGTGGGAGCGCCCAGTTCAGTACATTGGTCTGCCAGAGACATCCTGACTACATTTAATATCAAACAGAGAAAGCTCTCCCACAGATCTCCATCTCAACGATAAGACTCAGCTCCACTCAGTGACCAGCAAGCTATAGTGCTGGACACTGTATGCCAAACAACTGGCAAGACAGGAAAACAACCCCACGCATTAGCAGAGAGGCTGCAAAAATCATAATGAGGTCACAGAAAACCCAAAACACATCACCAGATGTGGACCTGCCCACCAGAAGACAAGATCCAGCTTCATCCACCAGAACACAGGTACCAGTCCCCTCCATGAGGAAGCCTACACAACCCAGTGAACCAACCTTACCCACTGGAGGCAGACACCAAAAACAATGAGAACTACAAACATGTGGCCTGTGAAAACGAGACACAAAACACAGTAAATTAAGTAAAATGAGAGGACAGAGAAGCACACAGCAGATGAAGGAACAAGGCAAAAAAACCACCAAACCAAACAAATGAAGAGGAAATAGGCAGTTTACCTGAAAAAGAAGACAGAGTAATGATAGTAAAGATGATCCAAAATTATGCAAATAGAATGGAGAAAATATAAGAAACATTTAACAAAGTTCTAGAAGAACTAAAGGCAAACAAACAATGATCAGCAACACAATAAATGAAATTTAAAATTCTCTAGAAGGGATCAGTAGCAGAAAAAAGGAGGCAGAAGAAAGCATAAGTGACCTGGAAGATAAAAGAGTGGAAATAACTAATACAGAGCAGAATAAAGAAAAAAGAATGCAAAGAATTGAGGACAGTCTCAGAAACCTCTGGGACAACATTAAACACACCAACATTTGAATTATAGGGGTTCCAGAAGAAGAAGAGAAAAAGAAAGGGACTGAGAAAATATTTGAAGAGATTATAGTTGAAAACTTCCCTAATATGGAAAAGGAAATAGTTAATCAAATCAAGGAAGCACAGAGAGTCCCATACAGGATAAATCCAAGGAGAAACATGCCAAGACACATATTAATCAAACTAACAAAAATTAGACACTAAGAGAAAATATTAAAAGCAACAAGGGGAAAAAAACAAATAACACATAAGGGAATCCCCATAAGGTTAACAAGTGATCTTTCAGCAGAAACCCTGCAGGCCAGAAGGGAGTGACAGGACATAGTTAAGGTGATGAAAGGGAAAAACCTACACTATAATTACTCTATCCAGCAGGGATCTCATTCAGATTTGATGGAGAAATTAAAACCTTTAGAGACAAGCAAAAGCTAAGAGAATTCAGCACCACCAAACCAGCTTTACAACAAATGCTAAAGGAACTTTGCTAGGCAGGAAACAAAAAAGAAGGAAAACACCTACAAAAACAAATACCAAACAATTAATAAAATAGTAATAGGAACCTACATATCGATAACTACCTTAAATGTAAATGGATTAACTGCTCCAAACAAAAGACATAGACTGGCTGAATGGATACAAAAACAAGACCAGTATATATGCTGTCTACAAGAGACCCACTTCTGACCTAGGGACACATACAGACTGAAAGTGAAAGGAATGAAAAAGATGTTCCATTCAAATGGAAATCAAAAGAAAGCTGGAGTAGCAGTTCTCATATCAGCCAAAATAGGCTTTAAAATAAAGTCTATTACAAGAGACAAAAAAGGACTCTACATAATGATAAAGGGATCAATCCAAGAAGAAGATAAAACAATTGTAAATATTTATGTATGCAACATAGAAGCACCATAATACATAAGACAAATATTAACAGCCTTATGAGGGGAAATTGACAGTAACACAAATATAGTAGCTGACTTTAACACCCCACTTTCACCAATGGGCTGATCATCCAAAATGCAAATAAATAAGGAAACACAAGCTTTAAATGATACATTAAACAAGATGAACTTAATTGATATTCATAGGACATTCCATCCAAAAACAACAGAATACACTTTCTTCTCAAGTGCTCGTAGAACATTCTCCAGGATAGATCGTGGGTCACAAATCAAGCCTTGACAAATTTAAGAAAATTGAAATCGTATCAAGTATCTTTTCTGACTACAATGCTGTGAGACTAGATATCAGTTACAGGAAGAAAAAATTTGTAAAACTTATAAATACATAGAGGCTTAACAATACACTACTAAATAACTAAGAAATCACTGAAGAAATCAAAGAGGAAATCAAAAATACCTAGAAACAAATGGCAATGAAAACCCAATGAGCCAAAATGTATGGGATGCAGCAAAAGCAGATCTAAGAGGGGAGTTCATAGCAATAAAATCCTACCTCAAGAAACAAGAAACATCTCAAATAAACAACCTAACTTTACACCTAAAGCAATTAGAGAAAGAAGAACAAAGAAACCACAAAGTTAGCAGAAAGAAAGAAATCATAAATATCTGACCAGAAATAAATGAAAAAGAAATGAAGAAAACAATAGTAAAGATCAATAAAACTAAAAGCTATTTCATTGAGATGATAAACAAAATTGATATACCATTAGCCAGACTAATCAAGAAAAAATGGGAGAAGACTCAAATCAATAGAATTAGAAATGAGAAAGGAGAAGTTATATCTGGCACTGAAGAAATACAAAGGATCATGAGAGATTACTAAAAGCAACCATAGGCCAATACATTGGACAACCTGGAAGAAATGGGCAAATTCTTAGAAAAGCACAACCTTCTGAGACTGAATCAGGAAGAAAGAAAATATGAACAGAGCAATCATAAGCACTGAAATTGAAACTGTGATTAAAAATCTTCCGACAAAGAAAAGCCCAGGACCAGATGGCTTCACAGGTGAACTGTATCAAATATTTAGAGAAGAGCTAACACCTATCCTTCTCAAACATTTCCGAAATATAGCAGAGGGAGGAACACTCCTAAACTCATTCTGCAGGGCCACCATCACCCTGATACCAAAACCAGACAAAGGTATCACAAAGAAAGAAAACTACCATTCCATATCACAAGCCCATATCACAAATCCTCAGCAAATACTAGCAAACAGAATCCAACAGCACATTAAAAGGATCCTACACCATGATCAAGTGGGGTTTATACCAGGAATGTAAGGATTCTTCAATATACAAAAATCAATCAATGTGATACAACATATCAACAAATTGAAGGAGAAAAACCATATGATCATCTCAATACATGTAGAAAAAGCTTTTGACAAAATTCAACACCGATTTATGATAAAAACACTCCAGAAAGTAGGCATGGAGGGAAATTAGCTCAGCATATTAAAGGCCATATATGACAGACCCACAGCCAACATCATTCTCAATGGTGAAAAACTGAACAATTTCCTCTAAGATCAGGAATAAGACAAGGTTGCCCACTCTCACCACTATTATTCAACATACTTTTGGAAGTTTTCCTACAACAAATAGAGAAGAAAAAGAAATAAAAGGAATCCAAATCAAAAAAGAAGTGAAGCTGTCACTGTTTGCAGATGACATGATACTATACCTAGAGAATCCTAAGGATGCTACCAGAAAACTATTGGAGCTAATCAATGAATTTGGTAAAGTAGCAGGATACAAAATTAATGCACAGAAATCACTTGCATTCCTACAACTAATAATGAAATATCTAAAAGGGAAATTAAGGAAACACTCCCATTTACCATTGCAACAGAAAGAATAAAATACCTAGGAATAAATCTACCTAAGGAGACAAAATACCTGTATGCAGAAAACTATAAGACAGTGTTGAAAAAATTAAAGATGATACAAACAGTTGGAGAGATATACCATGTTCTTGGACTGGAAGACTCAACATTGCAAAATTGACTATACTATCCAAAAGCAATCTAGAGATTCAATGCAATCCCTATCAAACTACCAATGGCATTTTTCACAGAACTGGAACAAAAAATTACACAATTTGTATGGAAACACAAAAGACCCCGGATAGCCAAAGCAATGTTGAGAAAGAAATGTGGAGCTGGAGGAATCAGGCTCCTGGACTTCAGACTATACTACATAGTTACAGTCATCAAGACAGTATGGTACTGGCACAAAAACAGAAATATAGGTCAATGGAACAGGATAGAAAGCCCAAAGATAGATAAATCCACGCACATATGGTCACCTTTTTTTTTTATAATGGAGGCAAGAATATACAGAAAAGACAGCCTCTTCAATAAATGGTGCTGGGAAAACTGGACAACTACATGTAAAGGGATGAAATTAGAGCACTCCCTAAAGCCCTACACAAAAATAAACTCAAAATGGATTAAAAACCTAAATACAAGACCAGACACTATAAAACTCTTAGAGGAAAACATAGGCAGAACACTCTAAGAATTAAATCACCGCAAGATCCTTTTTGACCCACCTCATAGAGAAATGGAAATAAAAATGAAAATAAACAAATGGGACCTAGTGAAACTTAAATATTTTTGCACAACAAAGGAAACCATAAATAATACAAAAAGACAACCCTCAGAATGGGAGAAAATATTTGCAAATGAAGCAACTAACAAAGGAGTAGTCTCCAAAATTTACAAGCAGCTCATGCAGCTCAATATCAAAAAAACAAACAACCCAATCCCAAAACGGACAGAACGCCTAAAGAGACATTTATCCAAAGAAGATATACAGATTGCCAAAAAACACATGAAAGAATGCTCAACATTTCTAATCATTAGAGAAATGCAAATCAAAACTACAATGAGTTATCACCTCACACCAGTCAGAATGGCCATCATCAAAAAATCTACAAATAATCCTTGCTGGAGAGGGTGTGGAGAAAAGGGAACCCTCTTGCACTGTTGGTGGGAATGTAAATTGATACAACCACTGTGGAGGACAGTATGGAAGTTCCTTAAAAAACTAAAAGTAGAACTACCATATGACCCAGCAATCCCACTACTGGTCATATACTCTGAGAAAACCATAATTCATAAAGAGTCATGTACTACAATGTCCATTGCAGCACTATTTACAAGAGCCAGGACCTGGAAGCAACCAAAGTGTCCATCAACAGATGAATGAAAAGAAGATGTGGCACATATACAATGCAATATTACTCAGCCATGTAAAGAAATAAAATTGAGTTGTATATATATTGCTAACTATGTCCTCCTCCATTCATCTTCTTCCAAGTTGAGGTAACTGTATAGTGTTTTTTAAATTTTTAAAATTACTATTTGTGGGGGCTCTGATGTGGTACTAAATTCTTGTATATCCTTAAGATATCCTCACTTTGCCTGGTTACAGCATTTATGAATTGTAATCCTATTCTTTCTTTGGCCTCTTTTCTTGGATCAAGACTGGAAAGGGAGTAACCCAATGCCAGCATGTCTTTTACTCTTTGTATGTAACCTGTACTTTCTCCCTGAAAGCTTATGAGACTATCATTTTTTTTTTCTTTTGAGGTGCAGAATGTTATCAATATATGCATAGAGGCATTTATTTTCTTATAAATCCAGTCTGGAATTTAATAACATATTTTCATTTAAAATATTTTTGGTTAATTGGGTACTTGTGTTTTCTGTTTATGAATTTGCATGAGTTCTTCCCCTTCTTTGTCCTCCTCCTCCTCTTCCTTCTTTTTTTCAAACTGACCAAATTAGTTACTTACAACATTGTAGAGAGGTGATAGAATATGCAGCTAATGTGTTTATTTTGTTTTGCTTCTTGGGATTAGGCACAAAGATGTGAACTTAATGCCATAAAATTAAAAATTAACATTTTTCAGCATCCCCAAATAGTGAAATCCCTCTAATTCAACTTTTATGATAGTGACCATTTCAAAGCATAAATGTAAAAAATACATTTTTCAAAATATAGTGAACTCCTTGTTTTTATGAAAAGCTACCGACCTCAATTTCCAAAATGAAGTGTCTTTTGACGTTTTCATATTGATGAGTCTAGCAATATACATTTAAAGAATGATGCAGCTGTTTAAGAGAACTTCGTAAATTAGAATCATTTGATTATACCAAATCAGAAAGGTTGCGTGTAATATACAGAAGTAGTCCCAATGGAATTTTGAATACCAAATGTTCCATTGTCATATTTATATAACTTTTTTATCCCATCTCACAAGACAAATTTGACATAATTTATGATATACCAGTGAAAATCTGTGTTATATTTATTTCCTTTGGAATTTAAAACTAAAAGTTATTACTATGTTGCTTAATACAAAGAAAATATGCAGGTTATTTATTCCCTAAGAGGTTTAATAAAGAAAATGTTTAAACTCTTTGTACTGAATTGTGCTGATAAAATGTTAAAGAAAAAAGTTAAAGCTTACATAATAAAAAATGTAACTCACCCATATGGTTGTCTTGCTTGCATGAATACAGTGCATTAAGTAATTTAAGATACTATGACCTTATGCATATAATGCTGTGGTTTAGTGATGCTTATTGTAAATCATACAAAATATAATATAAAGAGAATTCATCGCCATTCTTGAAAAAATGTAGCTCTATCTTATTAGGTTGAACTGATAGTATTATAGTCACTGGTGACAAGTAGCACATATATTTTTAAAGACATTCTATTAACAATAGACTAAACTTATTTTTTCTTTTAAACTTCCTATTTCTTTTTCCTTTTTCTTTAGCTCTAGGAGGGGAGCATTGGGAAACATAAAGTCTTTGTTACCTACAAGTTAGAATGGATCAGGGAAAATGTGGATGAGGAAGAATGATATTTAACTTCCTGTGCTTGGCAAACATTTCCCAGATTGTAAAGATATGTAGTAGATTATATTGTCCAATTTTTAAATATCCACAAATATTAATGAAAAATAATATGGCATCTTAAAAAAAACTTTATTACATCAGCTCTTATTTCACTGCCTGATGTTTAATTCTTAGGTTTTATCTTTTCAGAAGAAACTGAAGTGAAAGTATGGACACTGAATGTTCTGAGGCTTAATATTATAACAAATGTTTTAAAGCCAGAATTATTTACACAGAAAACATTTGCAAATCTATTGCTTATGTTCCAAATACTATCACATTGTACTTTTTAAAACTTTACTGAAAGTACCAAGCAATTTACAAAGGGAAGCAGTCTACAGAGGAAGATTATTTACAGAGGAGGAAGACAAATGGTTCTGTATTTTCAATTTGAGCTGAACATGAAAATATAAGATAAATTTCCATTTTTGAAATTAAGCATGTATATAGCTAAAGGTAAAACACAATACTGTTGACTCTTGGACAACATGAGGGATGGGGCACCGACCAACTGTACAGTCGAAAATCTGCCTCTAACTTTTGACTCTCCCAAAACATAACTATTAGCAGCCTACTGTTGACTGGAAGACTTACCAATAACATAAATGGTCAATTAATACATATTTTATATTACATATATTATATACTGTATTCTTACAAAAAGTAAGCCAGAGGAAAGAAAGTGTTATTAAGAAAATCATAAGGAAGAGAAAATACCTTTATGGTATTTATTTTTACCATAAGTTTATGTCATCTATTTATAAGGTGAATTATCTGTCAGTACCTACATCAATATAACAAATTTATATGTATTGCTAACAGTAGACATAAAAAATGAAGAGATAATATGAAAAAGAAATTCATATTTATTTACAGGTTTAACCCTTCATGCATTGATTATGAAGAAGCAGCAATATGATTGTTTTGCAGTAGCCTAGTGTAATCAATAGGATTGTTTCAAGGTAACATAACATATGCTAATAAATGAATTGTTATAAAATTTTTATGGCATATAGTATTGAAGTGATAATCTTAATGCAGCATTAGATACATTGCTACAATTTAAAAAATATTTACCTGAGATGACAGGCTGATATACAGTTTCTCCAATTACAAGAGAGAGGCATACTGTATGATAATGTAATTACTTGAGAGTAAAGTTATAAAACAGTAAGAAAACTAACACATTATTAAGTTTACATTAAATATCACTCCCCTTATGCCTATGTAAGGATAGGCTATGTGCTTCAATACAAGTCTTGCACATGATGATTTACATGATGGATACTAGGTGATGACGATGATGATGATTAGGCAATTATAATGTTTACACAAAAACATCTCATACAGTTCTTGCCATACAGTTATTAGATTTCACATGAAGATACAAACACACAGCAGAAAAGTTTATTAACTATATTGTATGATGGTTTTCTACAATTCATTAAGTGGAAGTGGATGATCAAAAATATCTTCATCCTAGTCGTCTTCAAGTTCAGTCAGCCGAGGCAGAGGAGGGGTTGATATTTCTGTCTCAGGGGTGACAGAAGTGGCAGAGGTGGAGGATGTGAAAAGGAAGGCAGGAGAGGTAAGCACACTCAATGTAACTTCATGGAGGTACATCATATTATCTGTCTTTTTTTTTTTTTTTTTTTTTTGCTTTTTCATTTCTCTAAAGATATTTCTATATGGTACAAATCTTTCCACTGTTTTCTTTAGTTTCAGTGCCCATATCATAGAAAGATCCATGTCATAAAAGAAGTGAAAGCAGTCTTGAATAATCAGAACACTTCTGCCAGATTGGCTAATGTCAGTTTATTTTCTGAGACTGCTTCTATGTCTTCTTCCTCTTTGTATGGCACTGGCTCAGAAGCAATCATTAAGTTGTCTTCTGTCAATCCGTTGGTGTGCTGTTAATTCTTCAATTTCTTCAAGATCTAAATTGTGAAACACTTCACCCTCCACCTTTTTTGCTGTATCCATTATTTCTTTCATAATTTCCTTGATTGGCTCTGTTATAAATCCTATGAAGTCATGCACAACATCCGGATACAGTTTTCTTCAGCAGGAATTTATTGTTTCAGGCTTGATGGCTTTCATAGCTTTTTTAACAATGAAGACATCTTCAATGGTGTGATCCTTCCAGACTTCCATGATGTTCCCTCTATGGGGTTTTCTTTCATAGCATTAACCATCCTCTCCATAGAGTACTTACTGTGTGTAATGAGCCTTAGAAATCCTTATGACCCCCGTATCCAGAGGCTGAATTAGAGACATTGTGCTTGGGGGCAAGCAGACCACGCTGACATGTTTGGTGTTGGCCTCATGGGGTCTGGGAGGCAAGGGGCATTGTCCAATATCAAAATAACATTAAAAAGCAGTATCTTACTGGCAAAGTACTTTCTGATTTCGGGGACAAAGTATGGATGGAACTCTTCCAGAAAATGTGTTCTCATTGTTGTTGTCAAAGCCTTATTGTTGTACAACCAAAAAACTAGCAGCTGGTGTTTATCATTTCCTTTCAAGGTTCAGGGTTTAGCAGCTTTATAGATAAGGGCAGTCCTGATTATAAACTAGACTGCATTTGCACAAAACAGTAGAGTTAGTCTATCTCTTTCTGCCTTATATCCTGGGACTCACTTATCTTCCTTACTAATAAATGTCATTTGTGGCTTTTTCTTCCAGAATATGACACTTTCATCTGCATTAAAAACCTCTTCAGGCAGATATTTTTTTCCTCAGTGATTACCTTAATGGTGTCTGGCAAATCATCTGCTGTCTCAGGGTAGGCAAAAACTGCTTCTCCCATTATCTTGATATTTTTTAAGCCAAATCTTTTTCTAAAATTATCAAACTATCCTTTACTGGTATTAAATTCTCAAGCTTCCATCACCTTCCATTGGCTTCAAATTGTCATAAAATGACATTATTTTTTCTCAACTCACAATAGAGTCTATAGGTATCATATTGGTCATGGTCACATGAATGAATGTATTTATGAAATTAAAAGGGTAAATTTTACTGAATGTAAATTATGTAAATTACAACTAATTAAAAACCATAAGTAACTATGTTACAGATAGCTGATAACTCTAAGTCCCTTCCATTTTAATTCAAAGCTAATTCTGATTTTTTTTTATTGGGGTATAATTGTTTTACAATGTTGTGTTAGTTTCCAATGTACAGTGAAGTAAAGTAGAGTTCCTTGGGCTATATAGAAGGTTCTTGTTAGTTATCCATTTTATACATATTAGTGTATATATATACCAATCCCAGTCTCTCAATTCATTCCATCACCACAAGGCACCCCCCTGCTTTCCCACCTTGGGGTCCATACATTTGTTCTCTCCATCTGTGTCTCTATTTCTACCTTGCAAACAGGTTCATTTGTGTCATTTTTCCAGGATCCAGATATATGCGTTCATATACGATATTTGTTTTTCTCTTTCTGACTAACTTCCCTCTGTATGACAGTCTCTAGGTCCATCCACATCTCTACAAATGACACATTTTCATTCCCTTTTATGGCTGGTAATATTCCGTTGTATATATGTAACAAATCTTTATCCATTTGGCTGTTGATGGACTTTTAGGTTGCTTCCATGTCCTGGCTATTGTAAATAGTGCTGCAATGAATATTGAGGTGCATGTGGCTATTGTAAATAGTGCTGCAATGAATATTGGGATGCATGTGTCTTTTTGAATTATGGTTTTCTCTGTGTATATGCCCAGTAGTGGGATTGCTGGGTCACATGGTAATTCTATTATCCTTTATTTTAAGGAAACTCCATACTGTTCTCCATAGTGGCTGTATCAATTTACTTTCCCACTAACAGTGTAAGAGGGCTGCCTTTTCTCCACACCCTCTCCAGCAAGGATTGTTTGTAGATTTTTTGATGATGGCCATTCTGACTGGTGTGAGGTGATACATCATTGTAGTTTTGATTTGCATTTCTCTAATAATTAGTGACATTGAACATCTTTTCATGTGCTTGTTGGTCCTCTGTATATCTTCTTTGGAGAAATGTCTA
The DNA here is from genome assembly GCF_964374135.1 of Grampus griseus. Classification (NCBI taxonomy): domain Eukaryota; kingdom Metazoa; phylum Chordata; class Mammalia; order Artiodactyla; family Delphinidae; genus Grampus; species Grampus griseus. Next base: position 37,136,141 of record NC_139012.1, on the reverse strand, counting down.
TTTAAGTCTTCTGCCCATTTTTGATTGGGTTCTTTGTTCTTTTGACATTGAGTTGCATGAGCTGTTTATATATTTTGGAGATTAATCCTTTGTCCACTTATTCATTTGCAAATATTTTCTTGCACTTTGAGGGTTGTCTTTTCGTCTTGTTTATGGTTTCCTTTGTTGCGCAAAAGCTTTTAAGTTTTCTTAGGTCCCATTTGTTTATTTTTGTTTTTATATCCATTACTCTAGGAGGTGGGTCAAAAAAATTCTTACTGTGATTTATGTCAAAGAGTGTTCTTCCAATGTTTTCCTCTAAGAGTTTATAGTGTCCAGTCTTACACTTAGTACTTTAATCCATTTTGAGTTTATTTTTGTGTATGGTGTTAGGGATTGTTCTAATTTCATTCTGTTACATGGAGCTGTCCAGTTTTCCCAGCACTGCTTATTGAAGAGGCTGTCTTTGCCCCATTGTATATCTTTGCCTATTTTGTCATAGATTAGTTGACCATAGGTGCATGGGTTTATCTCTGGGCTTTCTATCCTGTTCCATTCATCTATATTTCTGTTTTTGTGCCAGTACCATATTGTCTTGATTACTATAAGTGTGTAGTTTATTCTGACATCAGGGAGTCTGATTCCTCCAGCTCCGTTTTTCTTCCTCAAGATTGCTTTTTTTATTTGGGGTCTTTTGTGTCTCCATACAAATTTTAAGATTTTTTGTTCAAGTTCTGTGAAACTTGAACAAGGTAGTTTGATAGGAATAGCACTGAGTCTATAGATCACTTTAGGTAGTATAGTCATTGCCACAATATGGATTTTTCCAATCCAAGTGCATGGTGTATCTCACCATCTGTGTCATTTTTTATTTCTTTCATCAGTGTCTTATAATTTTTTGTGTACATGTATTTTACCTCCTTAGGTAGGTTTATTCCTAGGTATTTTCTTCTTTTTGTTGCAGTGGTGAATGGGATTGTTCCCTTAATTTGTTTTTCAGATATTTTGTTGTTACTGTATAGAAATGCAAGAGATTTCTGTGCATTAATTTTGTATACTGCAACTTTACCAAATTCATTGATTAGCTCTAGTAGTTTTCTGGTAGAATCTTTAGGATTCTCTATGTATAGTATCATGTAATCTGCAAACAGTGACAGTTTTACTTCTTCCCTTCCAATTTATATTCCTTTTATTTCTTTTTCTTCTCCGATTGCCATAACTAGAACTTCCAAAACTATGTTGAATAATAGTGGCAAGAGTGCACATATTTCTCTTGATGCATATCATAGAGGAAATGTTTTCAATTTTTCACCGTGGAGAATGAGGTCTGCTGTTGGTTTGCCATAAATGACCTTTATTATGCTGAGGTAGGTTCCTTCTGTGCTCACTTTCTAGATAGTTTTTATCATAAATGGGTGTTGAATTTTGTCAAGAGCTTTCTCTGCATCTATTGAGATGATAATATGGACTTATTCTTCAGTTTGTTATTGTGGTGTATAACATTGATTGATTTGCATATATTGAAGAATCCTTGCATCCCTGTGATAAATGCCACTTGATCATGGTGTATGATCCTTTTAATGCATTGTTGGATTCTGTTTGCTTAGTATTTTGTTGAGGATTTTTGCACCTATATTCATCAGTGATATTGGTCTGTAATTTTCTTTTTAGGTGATATCTTTGTCTGGTTTTAGTATCAGGGTGATGGTGGCCTCATAGAATGAGTTTGGGAGTATTGCAACCTCTGCACTTTTTTGGAAGAGTAGAGAAAGGTGGGTGCTATCTCTTCACTAAGTGTTTGATAGAATTCACCTGTGAAGACATCTGTTCCTGGGCTTTTGTTGTTGGAAGATTTTTAATCACAGTCTCAATTTCACTGCTTGCTCTGTTCATTTTATCTATTTCTTCCTGTTTCAGCCTTGGAAGGTTATTCCTTTCTAAGAATTTGTCCATTTCTTCCAGGCTGTCCATTTTATTGGCATATGGTTGCCTGTAGTAGTTGATGATGATCCTTTGAATTTCTGCAGTGTCCATTGTAACTTATTTTTAATTTCTAATTTTATTGATTTGAGTCCTCTCCCTCTTTTTCTTGATGAGTGTGGCTAAAGGTTTATCAATTCTGTTTATCTTCTCAAAGAACCAGCTTTTAGTTTTATTAATCTCTGCTGTAGTTTTCTTTGTTTATATTTCATTTATTCCTGCTGTAATCTTTATGATTTCTTTCCTTCTACTAACTTTGTTTTTTTGGTTGTTGTTGTTTTTTAATTTTTTTGTTTCTTCTTTCTCTAGTTCTTTTAGGTAAGTTTAGATTGTTTGTTTGAGATTTTTCTTATTTCTTGAGGTAGGATTGTATTGCTGTAAACTTCACTCTTAGAACTGCTTTTTCTGCATCCCATAGGCTGGGGTCATTGGGTTTTCATTGTCATTTGTCTCTAGGCATTTTTTGCTTTTCCCTTTGATTTCTTCAGTGATCTCTTTGTTATTTAGCAGCGTATAGTTTAGCATCCATGTGTTTCTGTTTTTTACAGTTCTTTTCTCCTGTAATTTATATGTAATATATTAGTGTTGTGTTTGGAAAAGGTGTTTGATATTATTTCAATTATCTTAAATTTACTGAGGCTTGATTTGTGACCTATCCTGGAGAATGTTGCATGGGCACTTAAGAAGAAAGTGTAATCTGCAGATTTTGGATGGACTGTCCTATAAATATCAATTAAATCTATCTGGTCTATTGTGTCATTTAAAGCTTGTGTTTCCTTATTAATTTTCTGTCTTGATGATCTGTCCATTCGTGTAAGTGAGGTGTTAAAACCCCCCACTATTATCGTGTTACTATTTCCCTTTTAATGGCTGTTAGCATTTGCCTTATGTATTGAGGTGCTCCTTTATTGGGCACATATATATTTATAATTGTTATACCTTCTTCTTGGATTGACCTCTTAATCATTATGTAGTGTTCTTCCTTGTCCCTTATAACATTCTTTATTTTAAAGTCTAATTTATTTGATATGAGTATTTCCACTTCAGCAGTTTTTTCCATTTTCATTTGATAAAATGGGATCTTTTCCCATCCCCTCACTTTCAGTTTGTATGTGTCCCTAGGTTTGAAGTGGGTCTCTTGTAGACAGTATATATACGGGTTTCCTTTTTGTATCCATGCAGCCAGTCTGCGTCTTTTGGTTGGAGCATTAAATTCATTCACATTTAAGGTAATTATCAATATGTATGTTCATATTACCATTTTCTTAATTGTTTTGCTTTTGTTTTTTAGATCCTTTTCTTCCCTTGTGTTTCCCGATTAGAGAAGTTCCTTTAGCATGTTGTAGAGCTGGTTTGATGGTACTGAATTGTCTTAGCTTTTGCTTGCCTGTAAAGCTTTTGATTTCTCTGTCAAAACTGAATGAGGGGGAGGAGCTCCAGGATGGCAGAAGAGTAAGATGCAGAGATCACCTTTATCCCCACAAATATATTAGAAATACATCTACATGTGAAACAGCTGCTATAGAACACCTACTGAACAATGGCAGAAGACCTCAGACCTCCCAAAAGGCAAGAAACTCCCCAGGTACCTGGGTAGGGAAAAAGAAAAAAGAAAAAACAGAGACAAAGGAATATGGATGGGACCTGCACCACTGGGAGGGAGCTGTGAAGGAGGAAAGGTTTCCACACACTAGGAAGCCCCTTCACGGGTGGAGACTGTGGGTGCCAGATGGGGGGAGCTTCAGAGCCATAGAGCAGAGCACAGCAACAGGGGTGCAGAGGGCCAAGTGGAGAGATTCCTGCACAGAGGAACTGTGCTGACTAGCACTCACCAGCCCAAGAGGCTTGTCTGCTCACCCGCCGGGGCAGGCAGGGGCTGGGGGCTGAGAATCGGGCTTCAGTCGGATCCCAGGGAGAGGACTGGGGTTGGCTGTGTGAACACAGCCTGAAGGGACTACTGCACCACAGCTAGACGGGAGGGAGTCTGGGAAAAAGTCTGGACCTTCCATAGAGGTAAGAGACTTTTTCTTCCCTCTTTGTTTCCTGGTGTGTGAGGAGAGGGGATTAAGAGTGCCACTTAAAGGAGCTCTAGAGATGGGCGTGAGCCGTCTATCAGCACAAACTCCAGAAATGGGCATGGGACACTAAGGCTGCTGCAGCTTCCACCAAAACGTCTGTGTGCAAGCACAGGTCACTCTCCACACCTCCCCTCCCAGGATCCTGTGCAGCCCACAACTCCCAGGGTCCCATGATCCAGGGACAACTTCCCCGGGAGAACACATGGCGTGCCTCAGACTATTGCAATGTCATGCTGGCCTCTGCCACCACAGGCTCACCCCACATCCGTACCGCTCCATACCCCCAGCCTGAGTTCCCAAATCAGCTGATCCTTTAACGCCATCCTGTCTGAGCGAGGAACAGATGCACTCAGGCAACCTACATGCAGGATCCAAATTCAAAGCTGAACCCCGGGAGCTGTGTGAACAAAGAAGAGAAAGGGAAATTTCTCCCAGTAGCTTCAGGGGCAGTGGATTAAATCTCCACAATCAACTTGATGTACCCTGCATCTGTGGAATACTGGAATAGACAATGAATCATCCCAAATTGAGGAGGTGGACTTTGGGAGCAAAGATATATATTTTTTTCCCATTTTTCACTTTTTGTGAGTGTGTATGTATATGCTTCTGTGTTTGACATTGTGTGTATAGCTTAGCTTTTACCATTTGTCTGAGGATTCTGTCTATTTTTTTTTTTTTTTTTACTTTTTAAAATTTTCTTCTTAATAACTATTCTTTATTTTTGTATTTTATTTTACTTTATTTTATTTCATTTTATCTTCTTTCTTTCTTTCATTCTTCCTATTTGTTCTCTCTTTTATTCTGAGCCCTGTGGATGAAAGTCTCTTGGTGCTCCGGCCAGGCATGAGGGCTGTGCCTCTGAGATGGGAGAGCCAAGTTCAGGACACTGGTCCACAAGAGACCTCCAGATCCATGTAATATCAAATGGCGAAATTCTCACAGAGATCTCCATCTCAATGCCAAGACCCAACTTCACTCATTGACCAGAAAGCTACGGTGCTGGACACCTGATGCCAAACAACTAGCAAGACAGGAACACAACCCCATCTATTAGCAGAGAGGCTGCCTAAAATCATAATAAGGTCACAGACACCCCAAAACACACCACCAGATGTGGACCTGACCATGAGAAACACAAGATGCAGACTCATCCACCAGAACACAGGCATTAGTCCCCTCCACCAGGAAGACTACACAACCCACTGAACCAATCTTAGCCACTGGAGACAGACACCAAAAACAACAGGAACCTGCAGCCTGTGAAAAGGAGAACACAAACACAGTAAGTTAAGCAAAATGAGAAGACAGAGAAACACACAGCAGATGAAGGAGCAAGATAAAAACTCACCAGACCTAAAAAAGGAAGATGAAATAGGCAGTCTACCTGAAAAAGAATTCAGAATATTGACAGTAAAGACAATCCAAAATCATGGAAACAGAATAGAGAAAATACAAGAAATGTTTAACAAGGACCTAGAAGAACTAACTAAACAGCAAACACACAATGATGAAAAAAAAATACATTAAATTAAAAATTCTCTAAAAGGGTTCAATAGCAGAATAACAGGCAGAAATATGGAAAAATGACCTAGAAGATAAAATACTGGAAAAAACTACTGCAGAGCAGAAAAAAGAATGAAAAGATCTGAGGACAGTCTCAGAGACCTCTGGGACAACATTAAAGTCAGCAACATTCGAATTATATGGGTCTCAGAAGAAGAGAAAAGAAACGAACTGAGAAAATATTTGAAGAGATTATAGTTGAAAGCTTCCCTAATATGGGAAAGGAAATAGTTAATCAAGTCAAGGAAATACAGAGACTCCCATACAGGATAAATCCAAGGAGAAACATGCCGAGACACATATTAATCAAACTATCAAAAATTAAATGCAAAGAACAAATATTAAAAAGCAGCAAGGGAAAAAAAACAAATAACACACAAGGAAATCCCCCTAAGGTTAACAGCTTATCTTTCAGGAGAAACTCTGCAAGCCAGGAGGGAGTGGCAGGACATAGTTAACCTGATGAAAGGGAAAAACCTACACCAAGATTACTCTATCCAGCAGGGATCTCATTCAGATTTGATGGAGAAATTAAAAACTTTAGAGAAAAGCAAAAGCTAAGAGAATCCAGCAACAAACCCCAAATAATTAAGAAAATGGTAACAGGAACATATGTCTTAATAACTACCTTAAATGTAAACGGATTAAATGCTCCAACCAAAAGAAATAGACTGGCTGAATGGATACAAAAACAAAACCTGTATATATGCTGCATACAAGAATCATACTTCAAACCTAGGGACACATACAGACTGAAAGTGAGGGGATGGAAAAAGATATTCCATACAAATGGAAATCAAAAGAAACCTGGAGTAGCAATTCTCATTTCAGACAAAATAGACTTTAAAATAAAGACTCTTACAAGAGAAAAAGAAGGACAGTACATAATGATCAAAGGGATCAACCCAAGAAGAAGATATAGCAATTGTAAATATTTATGAACCCAACATATGGGACACCTCAATACATAAGGCAAATACTAACAGCCATAAAAGAGGAAATCAGCAGTAACACAATCATAGTAGGGGAATTTAACACCCCACTTTCACCAATGGACAGATCATCCAAAATGAAAATAAATAAGGAAACACAAACCTTAAATGATACATTAAACAAGATAGACTTAATTGATATTTATAGGACATTCCATCCAAAAACTACAGAATATACATTCTTCTCAAGTGCTCATGGAACGTTCTCCAGGATAGACCATATCTAAGGTCACAAATCAAGCCTTGGTAAATTTAAGAAAATTGAAATTGTATCAAGTATCTTTTCTGACCACAATGCTATGTGACTAAATATCAATTACAGGAAAAAATCTGTAAAAAATACAAGCACATGGAGGCTAAACAGCACACTACTCAATAACCAAGAGATCACTGAAGAAATCAGAGAGGAAATCAAAAAATTCCTAGAAGCAAATGGCAATGAGAACACGATGACACAAAACCTAAGGGATGCAGCAAAAGCAGTTCTAAGAGGGAAGTTTATAGCAATAAAATACTAACTTGAGAAACTTTCTAGTTTCTACATCTCAAATAAACAACCTAACCTCACACCTAAAGCAATTAAAGAAAGAAGAACAAAAACCCCAATGTTAGCAGAAGGAAAGTAATCATAAAGATCAGATCAGAAATAAATGAAAAAGAAATGAAGGAAATGAGAGCAAAGATCAATAAAACTAAAAGCTGGTTCTTTGAGAAGGTAAACATAATTGATAAACCATTAGCCAGACTCATCAAGAATAAAAGGGAGAAGACTCAAATCAATAGAATTAGAAATGAAAAAGGAGAAGTAACAACTGACACTGCAGAAATACAAAAGGATCATGAGAGATTACTACAAGCAACTCTATGCCAATAAAATGGACAATCTGGAAGAAATGGATAAATTCTTAGAAATGCACAACCTGCCAAGACTGAATCAGGAAGAAATAGAAAATATGAACAGACCAATCACAAGCACTGAAATTGAAACTGTCATTAAAAATCTTCCAACAAACAAAAGCCAAGGACTAGATGGTTTCACAGGTGAATTCTATAAAACATTTAGTGAAGAGCTAGCACCTATCCTTCTCAAAATCTTCCAAAATATAGCAGAGGGAGGAACACTGCCAACTCATTCTATGAGGTCACCATGACACTGATACCAAAACCAGCCAAAGACGTCACAAAGAAAAAAAACTACAGGCCAAAATCACTGACGAACATACATGCAAAAATCCTCAACATAATACTAAGAAACAGAATTCACCAGCACATTAAAAGGATCATACACAATGAACAAATAGGGTTTTTCCCAGGAATGCAAGGATTCTCCAGTATATGCAAATCAATGTGATACACCATATTAACAAACTGAAGAAGAAAAGCATATGATCATCTCAATCGATGCAGAGAAGGCTTTCAACAAAATTCAACACCCATTTACAATAAAAACCCTGAAGAAAGTAGGCATACAGGGAACTTTCCTCAACATAATAAAGGCCATATATGACAAACCCACAGCCAACATTGTCCTCAATGGTGAAAAACTCTAATAATTTCCAATAAGATCAGGAACAAGACAAGGTTGCCCACTCTCACCACTCTTATTCAACATAGTTTTGGCAGTTTTAGCCACAGCAATCAGAGAGGAAAAGGAAATAAAAGGAATCCAAATCGGAAAAGAAGAAGTAAAGCTGTCACTGTTTGCATATGACATGATACTATATGTAGAGAATACTAAAGATGCTACCAGAAAGCTACTAGAGCTAATCAATGAATTTGGTAAAGTAGAAGGATACAAAATTAATGCACAGAAGTCTCCAGCATTCTTATACACTAATGATGAAAAATCTGAAAGTGAAATTAAGAAATCACTCCCATTTACCATTGCAACAAAAAGTATAAAATATCTAGGTATAAACCCACCTAAGGAGACAAATGACCTGTTTGCAGAAAATTATAAGACACTGATGAAAGAAATTAAAGATGATACAAATAGATGGAGAGATATACCATGTTTTTGGATTGGAAGAATCTACATTGTGAAAATGACTCTACTACCCAAAGCAATCTACAGATTCAATGCAATCGCTGTCAAACTACCACTGACATTTTTCACAGAACTAGAATAAAAAACTTCATAATTTGTATGGAAATGTAAAAGACCCCAAACAGCCAAAGCAATCTTGAGAAAGAAAAATGGAGCTTGAGGAATCAAGCTCCCTGACTTCAGACTATACTACAAAGCTACAGTAATGAAGACAGCATGGTACTGGCACAGAAACAGAAATATAGATCAATGGAAGAGGAAAGCCCAGAGACAAACCCACATACATATGGTCACCTTATCTTTGATGAAGGAGGCAAGAATATACAGTGGAGAAAAGACAGACTCTTCAATATGTGGTGCTGGGAAAACTATACAGCTACATGTAAAAGTATGAAATTAGAACACTCCCTAACACCATATACAAAAATAAACTCAAAATGGATTAAAGATCTAAATATAAGGCCAGACACAATCAAACTCTTAGAGGAAAACATAGGCAGCACACTCTATGACATAAATCACAGCAAGATCCTTTTTGACTCAGCTCCTAAAGAAATGGAAATAAAAACAAAAATAAAGAAATGGGATCTAATGAAACTTAAAAGCTTTTGCACAGCAAAGGAAACCATAAAGAAGACCAAAAGACAACCCTCAGAATGGGAGAAAATATTTGCAAATGAAGCAACTGACAAAGGATTAATCTCCAAAATTTACAAGCAGCTCATGCAGCTCAATATCAAAAAAAACAAACAACCCAATCCAAAAATGTGCAGAAGACCTAAATAAACATTTCTCCAAAGAAGATATACAGATTGCCAACAAACACATGTCAGAGTGCTCAACATCATTAATCATTAGAGAAATGCAAATCAAAACTTCAATGAGATATTATCTCACACTTGTCAGAATGGCCATCATCAAAAAATCTAGAAATAATAAATGCTGGAGATGGTGTGGAGAAAAGGGAACACTCTTGCACTGTTGGTGGGAATGTAAATTGATACAGCGACTATGAAGAACAGTATGGTGGTTCCTTAGAAAACTACAAATAGCACTACCATATGATCCAGCAATCCCACTACTGGGTATATACCCTGAGGAAGCCATAATTCAAAAAGAGTCATGTGCCAAAATGTTAATTGCAGCTCTATTTACAATAGCCAGTACATGGAAGCAACCTAAGTGTCCATCAACAGATGAATGGATAATTATGTGGCACATATATACAATGGAATATTACTCAGCCATAAAAAGAAACGAAATCGAGTTTTTTGTAGTGAGGTGGATGGACATAGAATCTGTCATACAGAGGTAAGTAAGTTAGAAAGAGGAAAACAAATACCATATGTTAACACATATATATGGAATCTAAGAAAAAACACCAAAAATGGTCCTGAAGAACCTAGGGGAAAGATGGGAATAAAGACACAGACCTACTAGAAAATGGACCTGAGGATATGGGGAGGGGGAAGGGTAAGCTGTGACAAAGTGAGAGAGTGGCATGAACATATATACACTACTAAACATAAAATAGATCACTAGTGGGAAGCAGCCACATAGCACAGGGAGATCAGCTCGGTACTTTGTGACCTCCTAGAGGGGTGGGATAGGGAGGGTGGGAGGGAGAGAGATGCAAGAGGGAAGAGATATGGGAACATGTATATATGTATAAGTGATTCACTTTGTTATAAAACAGAAACTAACACACTATTGTAAAGCAATTATACTCCAATAAAGATGTTTAAAAAAAAACAGAAAGTGAAAAGATAACCCACACAATGGGAGAAAATATTTGCAAAACATATATCTGATAAAGGGCATGTTTCCAGTATACATAAGTAACTCTTGTAATTCAACAACAAGAAGACAAATAACCCAATTTAAAACTGGGAAATAATTGAATAGTCATCTCTCCAAGGAAGATACACAAGTGGCCAATAAGCACATGAAAAGATCCTCAACATCATTAGTCACTAGGGAAATGCATATCAAAACCACAGTGTGACACCACTTCACATTCTAGAATGGCTATAATAAAAAAGACAGACAATAATGTTGTGCAGAAATTAGAACATTCATACATTGTTAGTGGGAATGTAAAATGGTGCAGACATTTTGCAAAAGAGTCTGGCAGTTCCTCCACTGATTAAACATGTATTTACCATATGACCCAGTAATTCTACTTGTAGGCATATATCCAAGAGAAATGAAAATATATGTCCACACAAAAGATTGTATTTGAATGTTCATATCAGCAGGATTCATAAAAACCAAAAGTAGAAACAATCCAAATGGCCACCAACTGATGAATGGATACATAAAATGTGATAAATCCATGTAGTGGACTATTAGTTAACCATAAAAAGGAATGGATTGTTGATACATACAACATGGATGAAGCTTGAAAAGATGATGCTATGTGAAAGAAACCAGTCACAAAGGGTCACATACTATATGATTCCATTTATACAAAATGTCTAAGACAGACAAATCCATACAGACAAAAAGACTGGTAGTTCCTGGCAACTAGGGAGAGGGCAGGGTGAGAAGTGACTGCTACTGTGTCCGAGGTTTCCTTGGGTAGCAATAAAATAGTGGTGATAGTTATACAACTCCTTGAATATACCAAAGACCACTGAATTGTACACTCTAAAAGAGTGAACTTTGTGATCTGTGAATTATTCATCAATAAAGCTGTTAGTAAACAAACAAACAAACAAAAAAAATGAATGAGATCTTTGCCAGATAGAGTAGTCTTTGTTGTAGGCTTTTCCCTTTCATCACTTTAAATATATCCTGCCACTCCCTTCTGGCCTGCAGAGTTTCTGCTGTAAGATCAACTGATAACCTTATGGGGATTCCCTTGCATATTATTTGTCTCTTTTCCCTTGCTGCTTTCAATATTTTTCTTTGTATTTACTTTTTGATAGTTTGATTATTATGTGTCTCAGCATGTTCTCCTTGAGTTTATCCTGTATGTGAGTCACTGCACTTCCTGGACTTGATTGACTATTTCCTTTCCCATGTTAAGCAAGCCATTGACTATAATCTCTTCAAATGTTTTCTCAGATGCTTTCTCTTTCCTTTCCTCTTCTGGGACCCCTATAATTTGAATGTTGGTGTGTTTAATGTTGTCCCAGAGGTCTCTGAGACTGCCATCAATTGTTTTCATTCTTTTTTTTTTTATTTTGCTCCATGGCAGTTTTTTCCACCATTCTATCTTCCAGCTCACTTTTCTGTTCTTCTGCCTCAGTTCTTCTGCTACTGATTCCTTCTAGAGTATTTTTAATTTCAGTTATTTTGTTGTTCATCACTGTTTGTTTGTTCTTTAGTTCTTCTCTGTTCTCATTAAACATTTTTTGTATTTTCTCTATTCTATTTCTGAGGTTTTGGATAATCTTTACTATCATTACTCTGAATTATTTTTCAGGTAGACTGTCTATTACCTCTTCATTTGTTTGGTCTTGTGGATTTTTACCTTGCTCCTTCATCTGCAGCATATTTCTTTGTCTTCTCATTTTGTTTACTTAGTGCATTTGAGGTCTCCTTTCTGCAGGCTGCATGGTTGTAATGTCTGTTACTTCTGGTGTCTGCACCCAGTGGGTGGGTTTTGTCCAGTGGCTTGTGTAGGCTTCCTGGTTAAGGGGATTTGTGCCTGTGTTCTAGGGGTTGGAGCTGGATCTTGTCCCTCTGATGGGCAGGGCCACATCCAGTGGTATGTTTTGGCATGCCTGTGAGCTTAGTATGACTCTAGGCAGCCTGCCTGCTAATGGATGGGGTTATGTTCTTGTCTTCCTAGTTGGTTGGTGTGAGGCATCCAGCACTGGAACTTGCTGGCCTTTGGTTGGAGCTGGGTCTTAGTGTTGAGAGGGAGACCTCTAGGAGATATCTCACCAATTAATACTCCCTGGGGCTGGTAGTTCTCTGGTAGTCCAACATCCTGGTCTCAGCTCTCTCACCTCAGAGGCTCAGTCCCGGCCCCTTCAAGCTGCACAGTGCAAAAAAAAAAAAAAAAGAAAAAGAAAGAAAACAGACAAAATCTCAAGACAAATGGTAAAGGCAAAATCAAACAGACCAAAACACATGAAGAAACGCATCCTCAAAATAAAAAACAAAAAAAGAGAGAGAAAACAAAAAGAGCAACCAAACAAATAAATGAACCAAAAAATGAAAACAAACACTAATAACTAGACTAACAAAAAAAAAAAGAAAACAAAAAGAAATCAAAAGCAGAAAGCAAACTAAAATAAGGCAAAGGAAGCATAAAAAAACACACAAAACTATCAAAAAAAGATAAAAAGAAAAGAAAACAAAAGGACAAAACAGCAAAAAAGTAAAGTAAAAATAGAAAAATATAAAAAGAAGATTAAAAACAAAGCCATACAAATGAAACAAATGAAAACAACAAAAAAGGAAAAAACACAATATAAGGAAAACGTAAAGTAGAAATAGAAAAAAAATTAAATATTAAAAATAAAAGCAACAGTGAGAGGCCCATGTACCACAAAAATAAATAAATAAATAAAATAAAATGTACTCTTAAAAAATAAATAAATAAAATAAAAGCATAAAAACTAAAAAAAAAGAAAAAGTAAATAAAAAATTAAAAGAATAATAAAGAAAGGACAACAGAACAAAATGAAAAAAATATAGTAGTAATAATAGCATTTTCCTGGGCCCTCAGCTGTCAGTGTCCTTGCCTCCACAGTGAGCCACAACCAGTCCCTGCCTCCCCAGGAAGTCCTCCAATACTTCTAGGTAGGCCTCTGGACCTGCTGTTGGCACTGTGGGGCCATCTCATACTCTGATCTGACCTTACTCTTGTGTTTACTTGTCCCCAAAGTCCACAGTTGCCCCCAAAGTCCACAGCCTCAATTGTGGGAACACTCATTGTCTATTCAGGTACTCCACATATGCAGGGTTTATGAAGCCAAATGCAGGGATTTAATCCACTGCTCCTGCTGCTGTACAGAGAGATTTCCCTCCCTCTTTGGTCATACTGCCCATGGAGTTCAGCATTGGTTGTGTCCTAACCTCTGCATGTGGGCCACCCTCACGTGTTTGTTCCCCACATAGGCAAGAGGGGGCAAAAGCAGTGGCTGATTAGGGCTCACTTGCTCGCTCAGCCATGAGAGAGGGAGGGTTATGTAGTCACAACTGGGATGTGTGGGGAGTGCCTGTGGCAGCATAGGCCAACAGAAATTTGCAAAAGCCTGGGGTGCACCTTGTGCTCTCCTGGAGAAGTTGGTCACAGATCACAGGACCCTCAGCACAGGGTCCCAGGAAGGTGTGGGCAGTGACCTCTGCTTGCTCACAGGACCCATGGTGGCAGCAGTGGCAGCAGTAGCCATTGTGGCTGCCTCTGGAGTCCGAGATAAGAACCACTGCTCATGCCAGTCTCTGGAGCTTGTGTAGGCCGTTCCCTGCCATCTGTGAGTGCACAGAGCAAGAAGCTCCTGTGGCAGGCCTGCCCCTCTCCTCACGCACCCTGTAAAAATGGTTCCTTGCCTCTCTGGCAAGTTCAGGCTTCTTCCTGGACTCCCTCAGCTGTGGCTCACTAGCCCCTCTGGCTGTCTTCACACAGCCAACCCTAGTGTTTTTCCTGGGGTCTGACATCCAAAGCCCAAGCCTCAGCACCCAGAACCCACCCGCCATTGTAGGCAGACAAGCGTCTCAGGCTGGGGTGTGCTGGCCGGCACTGACCTTCTGTGCAGAATTATCTCTGCTTTACCCTCTGCACCCTTATTGCTGTGCTTTCCTCTGAGGTTCTGAAGCTTCCACTGTCCCCGCCAGTGATGGGGCTTCCTAGTGTGCAGAAATTTTTCCTCCTTCACAGCTCCCTCCCAGAGACACAGGTCCCATCCCTTCCCTATTCCTTTGTATCTGTTTTTTTTTTTTCCTTCTTTCTTCTTTTGCTCTACCCAGTTATGTGGAGATTTTCTTGCCTTTTTGGAAGTTTGAGGTCTTCCGCCAGTGTTCAGTAGGTGTTCTGTAGGAGCTGTTCCACATGCAGATGTATTTTTTATGTATCTGCGCAGGACCATGCAAACTCCTCTCCACTAATTCTGATTTAACAATAGGCATTAAGATACTTCTCCTAGATTATGCACCAAATTAATCACTCAATGAGAAAAAAATCTAGCCAATTCTTCTAATGAATTTATTTTGCCATTAGTTTGAAGTATTTTTAATACTTATCATCAATATTCTGTTTCTTAAAAATATCATTTTAACCAAATATATAAAATTAGCTTTTTATAAAAGATTATGATAAAAATAGCTCTTTTATTTAAGGACACAATTGTGAATCTTCCCATTGTTATCTTATGAATACTGACCTAATTGAGTCACATTTATTTTAGGTTACACAGTTTCAATATATTAAAAAAATACAGAGCAAATACTCATATAAACTTTTTAAAGTGATTTGAAGGGTCATATCTTGAAAAATACTTTCCAAAATGTTTATTGTAATTTACATAGGAAAACCTGGTGTGTTGAAAAATATATATTAATAGTCCCATGTTTCAAGGTTTATAATATTTCAAAATAATATTGTAAATGAAGTTTATAATACCTTTACAATGGGAATAAGTAACACATGGAAACATTTGTGTAGACATGTTTTATTCTAACATCAGAGAGCTGTATTCTTTGGATTTTTGCCTTCTGATGCAAAATGCCCCCATTTTTAACTTAAGTGTAGAAAGACATAGAAGGATAGTAAGTAAGCTTGCAAAACTGATCAGATCTATAGCTTTAAAAAATCACAGTAACTATAAAGTGGGTTCTAAAAGTGGAGAATGACTTGGAGCAGAGAAAGAATGGAAATGACAAGTGTGTAGGCTGCCTAATCCAGATGATGGTAGCTTTGACTAGTGAATGGCAATGGAGATGAAGAAAACCAGAATAATATGATATATTTATTTTATTAAAAAAACTAAATAAAGATAATTGAAATTAATATACAAAACCTCATTGTATCCATTCACCTAATCCTTCAGTCTATGAATTCTTTTGTGCAAACTTCTAATAACCACATGTGTAAGCTCAAGGCCCATGGTCTCACCAAGGGGTAATCCCAAAGGTGGTGATATTAACATAAGCCTTCAAATCTTGGTGTCTCTGACTTCCATGTGTTTGACAAGTGGGAAATTCAGTCTTTTATATAATCTTTCTCCTAACATAGTTCTGAAAATTCACAGAGAATTCAACTTATAAAATGTGAATTTTCAACAAGTAATATGATTTCAAGATCCTGCAATATGGCACATCCAAGAATAGGTTGGTGATTGGAGAGAAAGGAGAGTGAGGGATCTTGGCAGATAGTGGAGACCACTGGAGACTTTGACTGGGGGGCTGTTGGGGAGGTCCCAGAATGTGTGGCATGAGGAGCAGTAGGAAGGGAGGAGCGGTGGGTGAGGAGTTTTGTTATGTAGTGAAAAAGAGAAGCAAGAGGCAGGGAGTTAGAGGGGCTAGGGCCAAGAGTTCGGAATGGGTGAGGAACTAAGAGCAGGGAACTCTCACAAGGATGGGCTCTGTGGGGTGCACAGAGGATGCTCAGGAAGACAGGGTTGGAGGACCAGGTGGATGCTTTCAGGTGCAAGCCCTTGTAAGGGGGTTGCAAGTTTCTAGAGAGACAAGCGAGTGGTGTGAGTAAAGAACCCTCCACACTAGCTTCAGATCTCACTAATCCCAGGACCCTCCTTGGGGTGGCATTTGCTTCCATATTCATTTTTCAGACAAAAACACTGAGACACAGAGAGGTTAAGTAACTTTCCCAGGGTCACGCAGAGTTGAGTTTGGACAAGAGGGCAAGGTTTGGGAACGAACTGGCTCAGCTGCCAGGAAGAGAAAGACAGTATTCCCTCTGCTTGTCCTGTGGTGACTTTAGCCTTGGAGGTGGTGTAAAGAGCAGCCCTGCCCAGTTGCAGGCCCAGGGAAGAGGGTTTGGGGACCAGGGGGTTACCCACCAAGTTACTCACACATGCAGGATTTCAGACAAGTTGAGTGGGCCTCCAGGTAGTGTAGCACTAAGAAGAAGTGAGCTAACAGGCCATGAAGAGACATGAAAGAACCTTAAATAAGCCAATCTGAAAAGGATACATACTATATGATTCTAACTGTATAACATTCTGGAAAAGGCAAAACTATGGAGACAGTAAAATGATCAGCAGTTGACAGGAGTGGGAAGGAGGAAAGATGAATAGATGGAGCACAGAGAATTTTTAGGGTACTGAAATACTCTATAGGATATTGTAATGTCATTATACATCTGTCCAAACCCATAGAATATAAAACACCAAGAGTGAATCCTAAAATAAACTATGGACTTTGGATGATTATTGTGTGTCAGGGTAGGTTCATCTTTGGTAAATAATGTACTATCTTTTAAACTGAGTTATAATTAACATACAATATTATATTAGGTTCAGGTGCACAACATAGTTATTTGATATTTCTCTGCATTATAAAATATCACTGAAATAAGACCAGTTACTTTCTGTCACCATAAAAAGTTGTTACAATATTATTAATTATATTTCTTATATGTACATTACATCCCCCTGACTTTATTTTATTTATAGCTGGAAGTTTGATGAGTGATGCTGATAATGGGGAGGCTATGCATGTGTGGGGGCAGAAGTATATGGGAAATATCTGTACCTTCCTCTCAGTTTTGTTGCAAACCTAAAACTTTCTAAAAAAATAAAGTATTAAAAAAAATCTCTTCATTCCTTCAGTTTCTTAATCTCTAATAGTTAGGAGTTTTAGTCAATAAAAATGAATTGATAATATAAGAATAACAAACTATGAAGTAAAACTTTAGACCTCCCCACACACAGAGAGTATTTGAATTTCATAGCAGTGGATGAAAAATATTTTAAATTTGGTTGAATAATTAATTTCTAGAATTATCTAAAAGATAATTATAAAATTAACATGAAGTGGAACTATAAAAATAAGATAAAAATCATAAAGTTTTTCACTTGAAATAAGATGTATTTCAAACGAACATTAATATAACTGCTGGCAGAAACAGTGAAGGAAATGTAATTTTATTTTACAGTTTCATAAGGTATCAAATTATATTTGATACTACAGTGATTTTCTAAATAGGCCACATTTTTATTTTTAAATTATTGGCAAAAAAATTTCTAGGACTCACCTGTCAGAAAATGCATTGAAACTCTTAAAAAGCAGTTGTCCCTGAAAGAAAATATCTGGATAAAATGCACTAGAGAAAGTTTACAACACTCAGTAGACCAATTATAATTTGATGTGCAGATGGTCTAAAATGATACCATTTGACATATTGTTTCTAGTTCAAATTGAGTGTCAGAAAAAGAACTTAGGGAATCAATAGAAAATGAGAGGAATGTGACCTAGGTTGTACTGTAATATGTAAAGGTATGTTTTGTACATTTTATCAACAATTTTGTATGATATTAACCTTATATCCAATTTATTTACTTCCTTTGAATGGCATATTGGACATGTTGCACACATTTTCATTATCTTGTGAATGTTCTAATTAGTTTTCATATTTTTTATAAATGATTACAATACTAAACAAGACAAATTATTCATTATAAGTCAATATGCTCCATCAACAATGCAGCTCTTTTCTCTAATCACCATCTCCAGTTCCCACATAATACCTACAAACCATGTCACAACTAAAACCACTGCTGACATCAGTCCACTTTTTATCTTTTTACATAACTTGCTTCTCTGCAACCCAGCCTCATAATTACCTTCCTTTTTTCAGTTAGCTCTTAGTTCTCTCTCCAATGGAAATATCACTGACATTGTTTTCTTTCCTTCATGCTGTGTGTGAATATCAAGACTTATTGACTGATATAGTCCCATACATGCCTATGTTCTCTTAAATACTCAAGTAGCCAACATTTTTGGAAGAAGACGGGTTACACTCATCTTTGGTAGCTTCAATGTATGTTTTACTTCTCCTGGTTCATTCTTGTCATTCTGTTACACTAACTTGACCTGTTTATTGTCATAGTCAGCATTCTATGTAGTCCTTCTTTGAAAATAAGAGTCAAACATCAAGAAAAAGTTATCAATGTAGGGTGCCTCTTACTTTATAACAACCCTACACGTCCAGTAACTAGAGCCAATTCCACCACTGTCACTTCCCAAATCATTGGCTGACCTTCTCCAATTCTTGAAAACTTTAGTGATTAGATATACTCCCTTCTTTCTAACTTTTGACTTTTATTTACTGCAAACCCTTGGCTTTTCAAAAGGGCTATTTCTGTAATGTCTCCAGTGACTGTTGTGGAGTTGGGAAGAGGCTATTGTCAAGTTTTTGTTACCATGCCAAATCATTAAGTCATTTCTATATTCATTGCTACAAGTTCTCAATTAGCTTTCCTACATGATACATGCACCTCCAAATCAATCTTTTTGCATATGACTTTCAGTTATATCCTCTACCTTCTCAAAGAACTTTGAATCACTCTTAGCCAGATTCCACAGCAGGAAATTGTCAGGCTAGTCTATTACACAGTAATAACTAATATGGTAATCACATATTCTGTCTTATTAGAATGACCACTTTTAACACACACTTTAATTTTAATTTCACTAAGTTTTACATAATTTCTCAAGTTATGTTGCTTACTTATGAAATGTATTCTTTTGAATGTTCTTATCTCTTTCTTTAAGGGATATTTAAGAAGATATTTTTCCATGCCCCTTGCCTAATTTATAGGTAATAAGATTTTTTTCCTTTATTTTGTTATTCCTGTTACCATATACATTAATGTTTTATTTTGAACATGATGTGTATGTTAATTTTGAAAAATATCTCTTATATGTGATCCTGGTTTACTTTATTTTCCTTTTTAAAAGTTAAGTATTGGGGCTTCCCTGGTGGCGCAGTGGTTGAGAGTCCACCTGCCAATGCAGGGGACACAGCTTCGTGCCCCGGTCTGGGAAGATCCCACATGCCACGGAGCGGCTGGGCCCGTGAGCCATGGCCGCTGAGCCTGCACGTCCGGAGCCTGGGCTCCACAACGGGAGAGGCCACAACAGTGAGAGGCCCGCGTACCACAATAAAAGAAGAAAAAAAAAAGCTAAGTATTATATCTATGTATGATGTGGTTATGTATTTATTTTCTTAGTATTTTACTTTTATTTATTAGGTTAGGTCCCAGTTGGAAATCATGGAATCTATATAATTTCTTTTGCATAGCATCTGCAAATAAGTTCAGATTTTTGTCTTATTTTTATTTGGTTAATATATAAATGTAGGTAATATCTGTTATTTGTCATTTTAACCTCTGATTTATACCTTTGAAAATTCATTTTTTTACTCAATTTCAGTAAAAATAACTCTCCACACTGTTACTTTTCCATAGGGAGTGATGGATCAAGGACTTAATTATGCTTGTTACTTTAGTGCTTTTTATATGATTCCTGGGCACAAAATGAGCATTTAATAAATATTTATTGTATGCATTAATGAAGCAGACTACAAAGACTTCAGGATATCAAAAAAATAAAATTGGTTATATAACAATAGTTAGCCAGTTTTAATGAGTTCATTTTTCTCTTCACTGAGAATGACAAGCTTTATATTTTCCTCTGCCTTAAGATCATTGTATTAGCAAAGGGCTTTGTCTCAAGTAGGACCAATATGATCTTAAAATATTGTCTTTAGAAACATACTTTTTTTCTGCTTGAAATACAAAACTTATTGAAAGTCAAAATTAAGAACAAATAGAAATGTTTTATGAAATTCTATAATGGCTTGAAAATGAATTCTGAGAAGAAAGCCCATCACAGGACACTACTAGATGGTAATTGATGAACTACTGACATTTCAGGTTTTAGTCCTTAATGCATAGGAAACCAATCATTATGCAAATGAAAACAGATTTCTAAGTCTCTTCTTGCTGAGAAACACATATTCAATCATTCAGCTTTTGACTGTTCTGTGGTTTTCTTTTTGGCCCTACTTATTGTTGTACATTTGTGTGTGCCCACACTGTCATTTGTGCACATGGGAGAAATAAATGATTCATTCTTGATCTGTTGTTTTAAGAAATATACTTCATTTTTTATAAAAAGGCTAGTTGTGCTCCAAATGGTAGTAAGAAATTTAATGGGAAGCAGTAAAATAGTATCTTTTTAAAATGTTATTCTTAAGCAAAAGTCAGGTTGTTTTTTTAAAAATTTCCCACACTGTACATTTCTTACCCATGGTTCATTTATTTTGCAACTGGAAGTTTGCATCTCTTAATCTCCCTCAACTTCTTTCCTCCCCCCACCTCCCCTCTAGCAACCACTTGTTGTTCTCTGTATCTATAACTCTGTTTCTGTTTTGTTTGTCCATTTGTTTTGTCTTTTAGATTCCACATATAAGCGAAATCATATGGTATCTGTCTTTCTCTGTCTAACTTATTATTAAGTGTATTTCATAATATACTCTAGATCCATCCATGTTGTCACAAATGGCAAAATTCCATTCATTTTTAATGGTTGAGTGATATTCCATTGTATGCATGTATACAATGCATATATATCACATTTTCTTTATTTATGGGCACTTAGGTTGCTTCCATGTCTTGGCTATTATAAATAATGCTGA
This sequence comes from Grampus griseus, assembly GCF_964374135.1. Lineage (NCBI taxonomy): Eukaryota > Metazoa > Chordata > Mammalia > Artiodactyla > Delphinidae > Grampus > Grampus griseus. The sequence continues at coordinate 37,114,886 of NC_139012.1, read as the reverse complement.
AATGAACATAGGAGCGTATATAACTTTTTAAATTAGTGTTTTCATTTTCTTGGGAAATGGAATGGCATTGGAATCCTCTGGCACAAAACCAAACACAAATGAAATGAACCCACACTAATATGGGCAATTAACCTACAACAAAGGAGGCAAGAATATACAATGAGGAAAGGACAGCATCTTCAATAAATGGTGTTGGGAGAACTAGATGGCTACATGCAAAAGAATCAAACTGGATTACTCTCACACCATGCACAAAATAAATTCAAAAAGAATTAAAGAATTAAATGTAATGCCTGAAACCATAAAACTTCTAGAAGAAAACATAAGCAGTATGCTCTTTGACATGGGCCTTAGTAACATGTTTTTTGGATATGCTTTCCCAGGCAAGGAAGACAAAAGCAAAAATAAAGAAATAGGACTACTTCCTACATCAAATAGGAAAAGCTAATAGCCAGAGTCTACAAAATTGTGAGGGAAGGTGAAATGTTTAGGAAGACCTCTTGAGAATAGGAGAGTGTGCACTTTTTAATGAACTATTTGTGTCTGGATAATCTCTGAGTCATTGTGTGATATTAAAAAAAATCACATAATTGTCTTTTTACATTTTTTAAGTGGCTTTCATTAAGTGCTACATGTTATTATCTTTCAATTACTAGTTAATACTATGTTAAAAATGAATATTATGTAGCTTAAGGCAAAGCCAAACCTATAAAGAAAGACTAAAATTAAGCATGACTACAGTGATATTATAAAGAAAGTTTGCCCTATACCCTGTGAATTTTCTATCAAGAAAAATATATATGTGTACTTAAACTGTCGATGCTGCAATAGTTTAATAATTAATCTTAAAATAGAGTCAGTTTTTTTAGAAAGGTAATGAAGTGTTTGCTATATTAATTAGAACTCAAGCAGGAAATAGAGTAGACTACTTAAATATAGCATATGGCAAATGGCATAGCACATGGTCTTTTAATGAATTATTAAATTGCAACTGTCCTGGGTAAAAGAAATATACATAAAGACAGTTAGGAGAACTTAAAGTAATATATCATCTTCTCACAAATAATAGTTACCTGTCAACATGGAACTGCTTTGTGTGCAATAATTCAAATTAAAGAGTAGTGTTTGTATTGCCTGTATACATGCAATGTTTCAGTATATATTTTTTGAATTCAGTTTCAGAAGCATTCAACTACTATATATGGCTAGCGTTAAAAGCATACACATGGTTTAGACAAGAATGTTTAACTGTCACATAGTTTTAAAAAAATCATATCTGAGGTTTTAATGCATTCTATTTAAACAATTTAGCCACCTGGTAGACAATTATGAAAATTTTAATTGAGTTACCACCGTTTCATTTTATTTTTAATAATAGTTTGCTTTTATAACATTGTCATTTATTAGACATTTATTTAATCCTCACAATGACTTTTATATGAAATACAATTTTATAGTATAATGATGTTTCTGTTGATGATAATGATATTCATAAAGATTCCAAAACTCATCCAATGTGATAGATCAAATACATTTTGGAGGATGGATTCAAACCCATTTCTGTTACATTCCAAAGACTTAGGTATTTCCAAAGCATTATATGCTCCTTTCATGTTCTATATTGAGAGACCATGAAATAATTATCAAAAAAGGAAACCTTTTAGAGATTCTGACTTTAATGTTTGAACCTGCACTTCTAAAATTATTCTGATTTGAAACTTTATTGGTTAAATGAAACCTGGGTTAAATAGAAACATGAAATAAAGTTTAGAAACCTCTTGATGTAAAAGTATTTAAAAATTAGTTTGATAGAAATGTTGAGTAGATTTATCATATTCAGTGCATTCTGACAAATCCAAATTTGTTCCACAAAAGAGTGCAAAAGATATTCATTATTTTGTAGTATTGAAACATATATTGGTGAAGGGAGTATGAGTATCATTGAAAATAATTTTAAGGTTAGTAATGAAAGAACTATATTGCCACTGGAATGGACTCCCTGATTTCACTGGGGATGATAGATCCCAGAGTACCAGAATAATGTAGCAGCATTCAGCAATCAGGAACATTGGTGTGATTCTCACAGTGAACAGTAGAATCAGTATAGTCATCAGGATGGTAGAACAATAGGCAAATAAAATATTGACCAATTGATCTTGGTATCATAGGACAAAAATAAATAAATATATCATACTGGAAAACTTCCTCCCTCACTTTTTGGTCAACCAAAAATTTTAAAACAAAACAAAATAAACAAGATAAACAACAACAACAGAAACTTCAGCCATCCCAAAGATTTATGGTCCCTACTAAATTTCTCAATTTTATATCAGTTCTCAGAGATGGAAACCCTTGACTGAGGGGAAAGTATCCTTGAAAAATGACTCCACATTTTTAGCAAAAATTCATATTATAAATCTACCACCTGACATTCACTGAAGGGATTTGTACAAGGTACCAGGTATCTGGCACTTATAACCAAGGTAAATGCACCAAGGAAAGGAAAACGGCAATCGTTTCAATAATTAGTGATCAAGAAAAATATTGGTAGCTTATGGTCCAAATTGTCACCTGGACAAATCAAATTTGATGTATTTCAATTGCTTAGTGAATCCAGTAGTTCTGTAAACACAGCCTGTGGTTATTTTCTCAGTTTCTAAGTGTTGGAATGGGTATATAAAGTCACTGGCAGAGTTCCCTATTAGCTCTCTGACAAGCATAACAATCTAGCTCATTTTGCCTACCAACATGATTAACCAAAATAAACATTTCATTAAAGCCTTGAAATATGCAAGGATTATGAACTTTTTATTACATCTACACTTAAATAAATTTGATTTATTATAATCAAACAATGAGTCTATTTTCAGTGGCTGTTAGAGATGTGGTTTCTGAAAAAAATATTTTTTGAAAAAAAAAATCACAGCCACATCTTATCTATAGCAGTTGATCTAGAATTGTTAAACCAAGCAGGCCACCTTCCACACTTTGCCCCAGGGTCCATAATGTTTCTGGATTAGTACCTATTTACACTGGATAGTGTTTGAGTATCTCATCATCCTATAGATCATTACTCATAACCAATACATTGAGACATCATGCCAAGATAATACGGTGAGCTGTAAATAACACATACTGTTATTGGGAAAAAAATGGTACCAAACTGAGCAATAAATTCCACAGAAAGTGAGGGGTCTGCATTCATAAAGTTACTTAGGGTGTTGTGATCTGTAATCTGTTAGAAAATACCCTCCCAAGGGAAAGGCAAATTGTTTCATTTGAATGAAGAAAAGAAAGTAGCATAGTGCTTAAGATATTTTAAATTTGGAAGAAATGCTTAACTCTAATCCACCTAATGCATTGCCCATAAGGCAACTAGGTTTGAATAGTGGAACTGGAAAGAATGGCTATACTAACTTAGAGAATACATTGATACATAAAGTATCAGACATTGACAAGTTCTTTTGGAAACATACAACAGTTGTTTTTCGTGCAAATTAACTCTTTCTTCAATGAGTTTTATTCATCTTTAAACACAGAATTCTGGCTTATTATTTAGTCCTCACTGAGATTAGAACAAGAGCATGGAATAATAATTGACTCTGTTACTAACTCTCCATTATGAACTATATACTACTTGACTCAAAACCAAAATATGTGGGCAACATCATTCCATCTTCCAGTGTATGTGGCTTGACCCAAAAGACATCCTACAGGTACATGAAGGCTACATGAAAGGATGACCTAATTACCCCAACAGTTCTTTTTGTCACACTGCTACCTCAATTCATTCGTTGTGGTGTGCAGGCTTCTCATTGCGGTGGCTTCTTTTGTTGTGTAGCATAGGCTCTAGGTGCGCAGCTTCAGTAGTTGTGATATGTGGGTTCAGTATTTGTGGCTCGTGGGCTCTAGAGCACAGGCTCAGTAGTTGTGGCGCATAGGCTTGGTTGCTCTGTGGCATGTGGGATCTTCCTGGACCAGGGTTCGAACCCGTGTCTCCTACATTGGCAGATGGATTCGTAACCACTGCACCATCAGGGAAGCCCCATGATATGTTATTAATTATTTGTTTGGTTGGCCAGGGATTTGTAGGAACAGGATTAGAGAATAAGTACTAGAAAAGATGATTGAAAACAATGAACTCTGGAGAAAATTACATGGGTAAACATCTTCAAATAAGCTGTTAATAGTGAGACTGTGTCCCATGTAAATGCTCAAAAAGACCTAAACCCTCTTAATTATCTAAGCTCTCTTACCTGGTGAATGTCAGTTGACTTATTTCCCCAACCACCACAGTATTTACATAATTGTTGTATGAACAAAGAAGGCACAGAGTTGGAAATTAAGTTGCACATGCAAAAAAGGGATATGAATTTTTCTTACCAGGATTGTCCTGGTTACTGTCAGTACTGAGTGCCCTCCTGGCTTATAATAGTTACAAACTATAAGCTCCCATATGAATACACTGGTGTCAGGTTGATTACATTGGAGACAAACTATTATGGAAGTGGAAGTGGTTTATAGAATGGAATAGAATATTGATTTACCTTCTTTGCCATCCATGCTTCTGCTAGAACCATAAGTTGGAAATTTGTTGAAAGCTTTATTCATCAGCTTATTCCATTCAACATTGCTCTAACTATGGGACATTTTCTGATTTGAAGCAAAAAGTTTATTTAACAAACTGAAGATTAGAGAATTTATGGATTTTACCCTCCCTCATTGTCAGAAATACAAAAATGGTCCTCTGGCCTGTGAAGATTTGGTTTATGTTCCAGGTGGGAGATCCTACCTGATGAGTGTAGGATGCTGTCCTACAGGACAGAGTCTGTGCTATTAGCTGGTACACTATATAGGAGTTGTTCCAAATAAAGCCAGTACACTCAAATTCAGGAAACAAGGGATGGAAGTAGAAATGATGCAGCAAACTATTTATACCTCATAAAATTAAAAGGTTTGCTTCCCATCACTGTGGCTTTTTCCTCTGCATTTTATAAGCCTTTGTAACCAAGGGAGGAAAGTTTCCATTATACAGGTTAGTGAATGTATCCATTGAACTCAAATTTGAGTTTGCCTTCTGACCATTTGGGATTTTTCATGTCACAGACGAAGTAGTCAACGTGTGTAGTTAATATGTTAGATGAGGAGACTGATCTTGATTAGCAACAGGAAATACAATTACGTGCTCAGTGGAGCTTAATGGAATGTTTGTAGGATATCCGTTTGGTTTCTTCCTACTGTCATGTTTGTGTTAAAAGAAATGGATTTGATCGTGAAATATAGGTTTCTCCTTATCTATTTTATTTCATTGAATAAAATATTAAAAAGAAATCTATTTTAAACAAGGTACTTTTCCATTGCTGCAACTCTGCAGGCTCTCTTTTGAGAAAGACAAGATCTCTTTTTGAGACCTTGGACTACATTGTTAAAAATTCATATATAATCATCCAACATGTCCTCCATGTGTGGTAGATTACAAAAATGGTCACAATGCTTTGAACATCTTCCCACAGGTAGATGAAATTCATTTCTCTAAACCTTGACTGGAAGCTGGCTTGGACTTCCTTTGGGAAATCAGACACAGAATGAGTCATATTGTGAACTATTATGCCAATTTTGATCCCAGGTCTCAAGGGCCTTCCACACACTCCTTTATCACTTGGAGCCTTGTGATCACCATGTAAACAAGACAAGAATAACCTACTGGAGGATAAGAGACATGTAGAAGAGGCCCAATTTGTCCTAACTATCCTGTAATTACAAATCAACCTGCCCCAGACATAGGTTGAGCCCAGCAGAAACTTGATTGAACCTGGCTGAGTATTGCCCAGCCCAGACTAGAAGAACAGCACGAATTGCTCACCTAAGAATCATGAGTTAAATACATGGTTTTTCTTTTAAGACACTAATATTTGAGGGGTGGTTTATTACAAATAATAAACAAATATTAATTGATACACCATGTGAAGGACAAAACATTGTATGAGAACATCATTATTATTTGACTTCACATGAAGTAAAAAGAAACTTCAGATAAGCTCTTATACCATGTACTAAACAACTTTGTTCACAGCATTTAAATTGAATGTAAATTCTAAGTTATTTTACCTTTCCTTAAGTGTCAAACATTGTTTAAATTTCAAATCATTGAAAAAATAAAATTTTAAAATATACTTAAAAGAAAAAAAAACCTTTAACTTCTGCAGCAAATATACCAATATTGAAGAAAGAACTTTTGCTTAAATTGAGAGAAAATGAGTTCTTTGTCTTATAGAGCAACTTTCAATATGCAGGTCTGATATTAGAATTGAGGCTTCATATTCTTTTATCTTTTTAAATAGGTGCAAACATAATTATACAGTTTGCAACTAACTGTTTTCCATCTCCACTGAGTAAAGGCCCAGATAATTTTTTAATTGGAAAACTAAATAGAGACAAGTTTATGTCATTTATTAATTACTCAGTTTAATAAAGAGAAAAGTGTAACGTGCTCTTAAAGTCTGGAATGAGTGAGGTAAACTTTTCTAATGAAAGAATTAATAAACTAATGTTTTGAGAGTACCATTCAGTTGTAATTTATTCTAAGAATCACAGAAAACTTCACATTATAGAAACTGACAGTGAATAACTTTCTAATTTCTGTGTGTGTGTGCGTGTGCGTGTGCGTGTGCGTGTGTGTGTGTGTGTGTGTGTGTGTGTGTGTGTGTGCATATCATATTCTAGGATGGGAATTGTGGAGAACATAGAGAGTCACAGCTATGTCCTTGGATTCTGAGATTGGGGAATTATAGATTAATCAACTATAATTGACCATGGTTAAAGAGATACCCACCAAGCAGTTATTAAATGCATATCCAAGTAATGTAGGCACAAGTTTTCCAAACTGTTTTTCAGCCTCAAAGCTCTTCAATGATTGCTCAACTAGACACCAAAGCTCAGGGACCCCAGATTTCAGAGGAAGAATTTTACTGCTAATACTACTGAATTCATTTGCAGCTTCTAACTCACCTCTCTGTGGCAATTTTTACCACAAAATATTCTAGATTTTACATTGCTGGAGCATTTCCAGCTTCTTACATTTTTATGACATTTTTGGGGTGGGGTATGTGCAATACTTGATTTCTTTTATTTTATCATAATAGCATGTAAATATCTCTATTCCCTGGTTCATGAAGATAATATCCATCTGCTTTTATAATTTTAATTTTTCACAATATTTTCCAAAATAATATGTCACCCCAAGGTACACACAAGATACAGCAATATTAAATGCAGGTGGTTTATATCAAGGGCTCCTTAAAACACTCTCACTCAGTATTTACCATAAAGGGTTTCAACTAGGTGGAGTAGAGAACATATTTGATTTTCAGCCAGAAAGTTTACTCTATCTCCATTGTCCATTTTTAAACTTTCTCTAAATATAAACATTTTTTTCTATCCTGAAAAAATTCTGTAATTATTTTAGACTTTTCATTGCTTAGATATTTTACTGCAATGTTGCCTCAGTGGAATATAATTTCATGGTAATTTCCCTTGCAATAATAGAAATAGGTTTATTTTTAAGGATTTCCACAGAATTGTTACCTTTGTTGTAGTATAACACATTCACACTATTCCTAATACATTTTTTTGACAGCAGAGAGTGAAATTATCAGTATTTTAAAATTAAAAGTATTTTGTTCTCATATCTTTTTTGTACAATCACTGAAGGAGTCATGAAGGGCCCAAGGTTTAATTCATTTAAAGTCATAGCATTCCTTTCACCTAAGTCTTATAAAGGTTACACAGCTTGCTGCTCTTTGAGACACTGCTGCTGCTAAACAAAGTATCCATTAAAATAGCATTTAACTGGGAAGAGAGTGTCAGAAATGATAATATACTTCCAATTAGGTAATTATTTTATTTTTTATTTTGTCATTTAGGTCACTAATATTATTTTGCAGTTCTAATATCAATATTTTAAAAGATGCATCTTTTTTTGTAAGCAATGTATTTCAATCCCTTTTTATTGCAAATAAAAATTGAAAATATACTAACATTTCTGGGGAATTAGAATAGAAATTATAGTGTTAGATTCTCTTAAATGGATGAAAGTAATTCATGGAATGAAATGTATTAAATAATACTAAGTAATAATTCTATGCTGGAGATTAAATATTATATCTAGACTCAAAAAGTTTACTCACTTTTTAAACTAACAAGTTGATACCAAGACTCACACCTATGATTATTCCCAGAATTTTATAAGCTTAAATATCAACAAATAAACTACTCAAAGACCTTTGGTGGGTTTGTCTTCCATATAGAGTCTACTATTATTTTTACAACTAGTAACAAGATCCTTTAAATGCTGTTCCAGATGCCTTCATCCTGTAACCCAGCAGGACCCTAAGGGCCCGCCCCAGGATAGACCTCTCCCCCATGTCTTCTGCTTTAGGTCGTCTGTGAAGTACCTAGATAATTGTATCTGGTGCACATTTCCTGAATTGTTTTACAGATGCTAAAACCACCACCAAATGGAAGAAAGTAACTACTTGATGACCATGAGCATATAGTCCTCAGACCTACTGGTGCCTAAGGATTGATAATGTTAACCCCTTAGACAGGACCCTGTTACCTCACCATCAACTAATCAGAGAATTGTGCACGAGCTGATCACATACCCTGGCATTCCCCCTCCTTCATCTTGCCTTTAAAAATGCTTTCTTGAAACCCATAGAGGAGTTGGGGTGTTTTGAGCACTAGCTGCCCTGGACTCCTTGTTTGGTGTCCTGCAATAAACACTGCACATTTCTTCATCACAATCCAATGTCAGTAGGTTAACTTTACTGCATGCAGGTGAGTGGACTGGGGTTTAGTTCGGTAACAATCCTTCACCTTATATACCTTCCTACCCTGTCATCCTCTACTTCTTCCTTGCCTGCTTCACAACTAAAATAAAATGTTTAAAATTCCTACATGTGTTTCTCACAGCCAAGTCATTGTCCATTCTCATTCTCTCTCTCTCATATATGTAAAATATGCATATATGTATATAAATTAAATTACAGGCATAAAAAGAAATATTGTATTTATTCATTCATTTATGTGTTTGTTTTTTATCTTTATGCATCTTAATTAAATAATAATATTAAATAATAATTTTTCTAGATATCTATTTTGTAACTCTGTTTGAAATTATATTTGGACTATATCCTACAATAAGTTTTCATATCTAACCATTTTAGGCTTTGACAAAATTATGAGTTCCTTTAATGTAAGCACTCAATTTTTTGCACATTATACATCTACATTGCCCAGTGTGTCCTTTTGATGATAGTTCTTTGATAAAGTTATGGCTATTGATTTCCTGGATAATCTATGATATAATTATATTGAGCTTAGTTCAGCTGTAAATTTTAATTGCTTATACTCATTTTGTTTTTGTTGGAGCATTTTCCCAATTACCTGTTATTCTACAGTTTGGACTGTTTAGCTGAAAATTTCAACGTAAACATTTTATCACTGGTATCTCAAAACACTTTCCATCAGAAAGCTATTAGAAATTCTAAATTAAATAGCACATTGATCTATGGATTGCATGCAGATAAATAATGAGAAACAAAGCCAAAGAAGAGCACAGCAACATATGGCACTATTGGAAAGTAAATCTATCATTGTTTAACTATTTGGTTCTTACTCATTTGAATAATAGCTTTGACATTATTTGATTCTTTTAATAATTTACTATATTGTTTCAACTTGTTTTATTGAAAATTGCATTATGTGATAAAATAATAAGCCGTAATAAACACGTATTTTTTACCTTTAAGAAGGTATGAGATTTTTTTTTGAAATCAAATATTAAAAATAAATATATAATGACATTCAGATAAGTATTCAGACACAAAATAGAATGCTATTAATGGGTACAATGGCATAATCTCACCTAGCTTGGAGGTCTAGGGGAGGATTCCTAAAGGAAACAGAGTTTGACCTGAGAGTGTGAGTTGAGAACAAAAGTGAGAAGAAGACAATGAAATCTGAAAAAGGTGTGCACTCAATATGTGCTGTAGACATTTATCAAGCATGGCCATACAATATAAAAATCACTTGCAAGGTGCTGAGACTCCAGAGGTAAGAAGAAAGCAGAGCTTATTTTCAGGAAATCATCCTAATAGGGGAGACAAACGAGAAAGTTAGTGATTATATGTATCATAATTGCCATTAGTGAGTTCAGTCACAAAAGTTTATAAGGTATTGTGGAAAAAAAATAGCGGTTTAGATAAAGACAAACTAATTTGTGCTGTGAATTACATTTTAGGTTTTATTTATTTATTCCATAAACATTTGTTGAACACTTACTAGGTGACAGGCACTTTGAGATGCCTGGATATTCAGGACAGACAAGACATCTGTTACTAAAGAACTTAGGTCTAATAACTTTTATGCTTAAAAGCAGTTCTAGAGTATTAATGGGCAAGTTAGAAGAACAAACTAATGAAGATGGAATATCAAAAGTTTCCTGGACACCAGGAAAAAATACCAAGTTCTGTAATAAAGGGACTAAGTTGTACCCAGAGGAGAGCTGGACACAGCAGGTCTCATTATCAATGCAGAACTGCTCATTGATGAAGAATGATTTAGAGAAAAGTAGGAGAATCACCATGTACATTTTCTCCTAGACCAGTCTTCTAGGGACCAATATCTTATTGCTTATGTACTTCTAATATTTGAATCCTAAAGAAGTCCTACTCAAAGTGTGGTCTACTTCCTGGAAGAATCTTCAAAACCTGGGAACTTGTTAAAGATACTGTGGATAAAATCATAAGTCAAAATTTCCAGGGTTGTTCCCAGGAATCTGATTTAACAAGTTTATATGAACCCTATGCATGCCAAAGTTTGAGAAACCCTCCATAAAATATCATCTACTAAGTACTGAGTTTACCAAAAAATAAAATTAAGTAAAAATTTTTTTCCAAATATTATCTCGTAAAATAGATATTTTTGCCTTGCTTAGTTTATGTTGGTTATTCTCTCCCTGTGAATTATTTAATGTCAGATTAATAATCTCATACTTCTTTAGGTGTCTCTTCTAAAAACTCTTTTTTCAAGGAAATCAAAGTTAACTTTGAAAATATAAGCATAAAAATAAACAAGTATACTCATTACTTATTCATAACATTGAACTCTCTCTTAAATTTGGCACTTTTCTTTCACTTAAAAAGTTTTACATTCTTGTCAGTGTTTGTATTAAAATTTCTAGTTAATGGTAAAGTGCTTAATTACATTGACTTGGCATCTTGGACAATTTGAAAAACAGTATTTGGTAAATGTTGACAAAGGAAAATACAGGAATATACTAAATTAGCAAAAATGTATTTTATATTCTGTATCATACCATAAGTTGATGTACAGAGCATTTCATAAATCAGATGTACTGTGATCTGATACACAGAATAGACTTCTAGTTGGAAGATGGTGTTACCTACAGGGAAGTGAATGGCATGCTATTCTCTTTTTAATTATGAAAAATATGATACATGATAGCTTTCACTGTAAGGTTACTTTTGAGCTTTCTGATACTGAAAAATAATGGAAATTATTGCATCCTTTCCAAAATGACAGATTTTTTCACTCCAAATATAAATTTTGGAACATAAGATTTGGGATACTAAATCATCAAGGAACAACTGAATATTTCAGGCACCAGATGGATGTAAAAGTTCTGGTGGGGATCAAAATCTGTCAACAACAGTGGCTGCTATCATCAATCACTTCCCTGAAGTGCCTGGTTCTGCAGTGACTTACAAGTGTGCAGGAAGCCCAGTGGTTGTAAAAAGTAAAAAGAGGAAAAAAAAATAAGCATTTCCTCAGTGGTACTCCAGACCAGATGATATACAACTCAAAGACCATGTAAGAAGTCAAGGAGAAAAAGGGGCACAAACAAGGATTTTAATTAGAATAAGTTCACCATAGTTTTATCAGCCCATGAGGTACATATTATCACAGTATTAAATAGAGAAATTATGTCATTACCATAATTTATGAAATTGTTTTTGATTCATATTTGGAATTCAATCAGTCAAAAAAGTGTATCCAAAATAATGTACAATTTGAAATTTGTGTCTTGCTTTTATGCCTATATTTTGTGATATATCATTTCAATAGAATTTTCTAAGAATAATGAATTATCATTCATTTTAATTATTTTTACACATTTTTAGCCCCCAAAAGCTAAGATATTTTATGAAGTGCTTTGAACTGATGTGACTTCACTTATATTCTTTTGGTAGCTCATAATTATAAAAATTGAATTGTAAAAAAATTTTCATCTTAAGAACAGTTCCAGTACATACACTGATGCACATGTCAATCTACAATAGTTTGAATGAAAGGGAGATGAGGAATTAAAGACAGTCAGCAGTGAAGAAAGAAGAAACATATGACCATAGCTTTAAAAGAAGCAAAATCAAGAAAAAGGAATTGGAAATGAACTAAGAGTTGTTCTTAAATTCTTAAGTTGCCTAAGAGGAATGAGGAAATTCTTGAAGAAGATGGTGGAAACAAAATGAATTCAGTCTAGAATGCCTTCCTACCTTCTCCAATTCATCCCCAATATTGTTCCCAGAATTTTCATTCTAAAATATATATCAAATTGTGTTATTTCTCCAGTTTAAAACTTCATAATTATTCAGTATATAAAGTTAAAACTCTTGAAAAGAAAGTTCCATTTATTTACATTTTAAGTGAAAACAATATATTCTTTAAATCCATGTGTTTCACCAGATATATAGGAGCTCAGTTATTATATTATGTGGTTTTATACTTTGATTAAACTCCTGTTCTGAATTTAAGTTTCTTTAACCTCTTCATTCCAACAGTTCTCTGTATAGATTATTTATCTTTTCTAAATGTAGTACAAATTCCCTCTCCATTTTTAATTCTACTTTCCTTCTGTTCTTCCTTTTGTAAATATTTATAATTCATTTTCTAGTATCTAAAACTGCATTTGATAACACTCTATTTTTGTAGTGTATTATTATGTTATTATACATGTACATATATAGACATTCTTTTTTCTATATTATTAAATTAAATACAAAGCTTCAAAGTTTATTTTTCACTATGGGAAATGCTTAAGGAAAATTAGCTATACTTGCTTTAGGTAACATTTTCATTTCCTCCAAATGCATTTCAAGTAAAACAATAGGGCTACATCAGTGGAAATCCATACAGACATAACAAAGTGTTAGTTTTTCCTTTTGTAGTAATAGTTTTAAAATCAATTATATGTGGGCAAAGGGAGCCTGAGGATACCAACTGAGTCAACACAGTTTTATTGATACTGGCCTGACTTTACATCTGAAACACATTTTAACCATATGTCAATCATATCCTAACTGCAAAACCCTTTTTCATTTTTCTCTGGATAATTACTTTCTTCTCAGTTTAAATGGATTGGAAAATTGAAATGCTATTTTACATTTTCTGCCTACAAGAAAAAAAAATCTAAAATGAGGCACCCAATTGACTATTATTGAGAAAATCCAAGTGAGTCAACAAAGTATTAGAACTTATTAGTTATTACTAAGTTCAATAAAAGGTACCAGGGCAATTGGTTATCCATGTGGGAAAAAATTAAATTAAAGCCCAACATATCATACTAAGTACACAAACAAAAAATCCATGTGGATTAAGAATAGAGACCTAAGCATAAAAAGTGAAACTGTAAACTTTCAGAAGAGTACACGAGAGACCATAATCAGAGAATATAGAGCAAATATTCCAAGACTTTAAAGAAAATGGTTGATTCAACAAACACTCATTGAAAATGAGCTCCATTAAGAAATGAAAAGACAAGCCAAAGACTGTGAGACAATATTTGCAAAACATCTATTTGTTAAAGGACATGTATTCAAAATATACAAAGAACTCTTAAAACTCAGCAATAAGAAAAAAACAACCCAATTAAAAAATGGACAAAAGAGCAGAGAGGACTTTTAGGGAAACTACTTTGTATGATACTGTAATGGTAAATACAGGATATTATATATTTGTCAAAACCCACAGAACTGTATAACACAGAGTATATTCTAAGGTAAACTATGGACTTCAGTTAATAATAATGTATCAATATTGGGTTCATCAAGTGCAACAAATGTACCACACTAATGCAAGATGTGAATAGGGAAACTGTGGGGTAGGGGAAAGAAGGGATATGGGAACTCTCTGTACTATCTTGCTCAAGTTTTCTGTAAACCTAAAACTGTTATAAATAATAAAGTCTATTAATTTAAATTTAAAAAAAATGAGGCACCCAGCAACATATCAACTTTGTCAATCACTATTGACATAATAGTCAATTCTATATGTATGCTAATATCAATTTATTTCTGGAAATGTATTTTTCAAATATAAGTCAGCCAAGGGCATGAAGCATTACTGATTCCAGTGAACAAATATGAATAATCTTTGCAATATGTTGTCAGTGATTATATTTTGGTAAAATTTAGTTAAAAAGAAAAATCAATAAAATTGTTTCAGTATTTGTCTAAATTTATATTGAGTTTTAGAGCTATTATTGGAGCCCAAAGTAGTAGCTGCTCCAAGCAATATTTTGGTGTAGATCAGCAGGTTATTAAAACATACTACCTTTATAATAAAAGAGTTTTTAAATAAGTGTCTGTTAACAGACATTTTATAAGTAAAATGATATTGACCAATGTTGTTTCTACACTTACTTGAGAAAAGGGATAAACACCCTTAGACTTTAATTTGTTATTTTTCTTCAGTAACTAATTTTATAGTGAATGAAAAAAAAATCAGTTATGAGTTTTGTCTTAAATCTTCATTTAGACTACTTTGTTGCAATGAATTAGAACTAGTCCATGAATGCAGATAAAATGCTTTGACTGGTTTTGTTAAACACATTACTGACTGGGGGATTTTGGTAGAAACTAATGCCTAGGGCTGGTGATTTGTTATGTGAGTGAATATTGAAACACTGCATTTCAGTAAATATTAATAACTTTTTTTTGTACTTAATGTATTTATTTGAAACTTTGTACATGTCTTACTAAAGCATACTAATATTTTGTTAGAGTGTGATAGGCAGTATAGCAGGCACCTCTGTGCAGGGGAACAGAACATCTTTTACAAATATACCGTGTTTCACTGCACTTTCCCCTGGAAGAGCAGACTCTTCACTTTTTGGCGGCACTTTTTTTTTAGTCCTGTTGGTATTATTTCCTCTAGAATACTTTCTTTTATTTTACCTGTTAGTCAACAAGGTGAATCTTTGAGGGGGTGTCTTTTAGAAATGTCACAAGGAGGACCAGGTGCAGATTACCACTATGGTCATCAGAATGGTCAGTTACCCATTCTCTAGATACTGCTAACAAAAATTGCTTGAAAGTCATTTTATCCTGTGCATTAAGGCTACAATAAATTTTAAACGCATTGAATAAACTACAATTGCTCAAATAGAAACTCACATTCTTATACCATTTTTGATTGTAACACTAATCTCTCATTATCTTTTAACCAGTGGATGTTCTTCTGATAATGGGTAGATGCATAAGAAGGACAAACTTCATGTGATGTCTCTTAAGGTTTAGCATCAGAACAGATCGGATATACTGTTACTGCCACCAGCATTCTATTGGCCAAATAAATCACATAATTAAGCCAAATATCAATTGGGCTGGGGGAATATAGTTCATCTCTAGTGGAATAAACTGGAATATGGCATGACAAAGGGTGTAAATACAAAAAGCAGTGAAGAACTGGGAATGATATTGCAATCTGTCATGAAGATGATTTCTGGTGAATAACATTGAATTGTAATAATTGTGTTACATCATCCATATATGTTCCTGCATTATTTATGAAGGACAATATTATTTTCAAATTGCAAAGAGTAGAACCATTATCTTTAGGACAAAATTGAAGTATAAAATAGAGGTGGATGTGAAAAGAGAATAATTTACATTTATTTCAATATATAGTTTCAGACAAATTACACACCATGGTAATTAAGAACAAATAAAGATTGAGGTTTTAAATTTAAGCTACCTAATATTACAAACCCTAAACATCAATGCTTCTCCCAGAATCATCATCTTTTGCTTCTACTCATGTTTTATTGTTCAGCATTTATCACATCGTTTCAATTTAAATGCAATGGATAAAATAGAGAAGCAAATAGTAGAGACACAAATGCATATTTACTTAATTACCTAACCACAGAGATGTTCTAGAAAATGGTCTTCCAAATATTGATGTTTAAATATTTATTGAATGCATGAATGAGAAAATAAAGTATCACAACAAAAATTGACTAAAGATTAATGAAAAATTATCTTTGGGGTTATGTTGGAAATAGAAAAGCACATGTTCTCTTAATTATCAGTAGAAGAAAAAAAGTCACAAACTCTTAGGAACAGTATAACAATAACTTGAATTTATTACCAGCATCCTCTTTGGCTCAATATTTAAAATATAAGTTATGCATTTTATAAAAGAAAGTGATCTTTGGTAACAAATTGAATACAATACAATAATAACTTCCAAGTTAACCGGCTTTGAATAAATAAATAAGAAATCTACAAACAGCATGCTTGACAATTTGATAAATCAAGGAAGTATTAAAAAACATTAAGTTGGGGCTTTTTACAAGTATCTTAATTTGTATTTGAGGACACTCTTAAAAATGCCTTTAGAAATTATCCTGAAATATGTTTAAACACACGTGTGTGTGTGTGAATAAATCTGGTATATATTTTCTAGTAATATACTATAATGCTCTGCTTGTATAGCAAATTGAAACCAGCAATATATTAAAAAGATAATCCATCATGACTAATTAATTGTGGTTAATGCAATAATGCAAGATTACCTTAATAGTTGAGAATAAATTAATTAAATTCCCGATACTAATAGAATAACAGAGAAAATCCGCATGATCATAGTAATTAATTCAAATAAAATATTTGGCAAAATTCACTCAGTCATGAAAATGCTCAGCAAGCTAGAAATAGAGGGGGATTTTAAAATCCAATAAAGTAGATCAATGAAAAAACTCACAATTCATATCAAGTTTAGTTATGAACAAAGTGAAAGGCAATATTTTCTCCCTAAGAAAGGATAAAGGGAAATTATGCCCACTCTCATCATTCCTATACAACATAATGCTAGAAGTCCTAGCTGGCAAATTAAACAAGGGGGAAAAAATAAAACAAATCACACAACTCACTTGGAAAGGAAGAAGCAAAACTGTCTATATTAATGATGTTATGATTGCAAACATGGAGAAAACACTATAGAATCTACAGAAAGTCTACTAGAAAGAAGAAGTAAACTTAACAAGGTCATATGATAGAAGAGCACTATAAAAATCATATTGTTTCTATATAATAATAGGAATATTTGGAACATGATATATAAAATAATATTAACATAGTATTAAAATATAATTAAAGATAATTTAAACAAACACATGCAAGACCTCTGCACTAAAAACTGCAAAACATTGCTGAGATGTTAATGAAGACCTAATATATGTACCATGTTTATGGACTGACAACCCAGCACTGTTAAGATGTTTATTTTCTTCAAAAGGATCTACAGATTCAGAGAAATACTGAACAAAAAAAAAAAAAAAAAGAGTTTCAGCTGGAATGAGGTTTCCCATCTCACTATGAACCCGTATGAGCATTATAATAGAAATGATGAGAACTTCATGTACAATTGTAGTTATATATCTTTTCACTGCATGAAAAATGCAGCATTAATGTGAATTCCTTGTAGTTCACCTTGTCAGTCCCCCATAATCGCACGAGCCAGAGCACTCCCTGGTCTCCACACCACAGATATTTCCTGCTCCATAGTTCTCTCCACTCATCCCCATTTATGGCTTTTAAGAAGGTGTTGAAATATAGTTTAATGAGCAATATCAGCCAGGCACACACACTTGGAATGCCATGAGACTTTAAGAAAGACATTTTCTTCTCATTTACTTCAAACAAAAATGAACAGAAATTCACAAAGAGGTTCCACTGGTGCTAAAACAAAAAAAAAAAAAAAAAAATCTAATCAGGTCATTTCTGAGGAAATTATAATGTTGATTCTATAATTTTTATCAAAAGGGAAAAGGCATAGAATAGCCAAAACAATTTGAAAAGGAGAACATTTTCAGAGAATTTACACCACCTTACCGTGAGACTCATAAGCTATTGTAATAAAGCAATCTAGTATTTCTGTATGGAAGGATAGATTTGTAGAACAAAAGACAGAATTAGATCCCAAAATGTATGGATATATGTCCAGTTGACTTTCTAAAGATGTCTCATGATATCTTAATAAAGAGAAAAATAGTGTTTCTAACAACTTATGCCAAGAAAAAAAGAATTTTCTAATGGGAAAAGAGGATTCTCAAACTTTACATCACACCATATAAAAATATTAACTCATAATGAATTCTAGATCTAACTGTAAATCTAAAACTGTAAAATGTTGAATAAAAATAGGAAAACATTTTCACAACCTTGGTGTTGTCAAAGATATCCTGTACATGAAACTACAAGAACTAAACATCAAGGAAAAAAAAACCCTGATAAGTTGGACTTCAAAATTCAAATCTTCCATTCACTTGAAATTTCATCATTAAGAAATAAAAAGAGAGCAATCGACTCAAAAACTGGTCATTGTACCTATATCTGACATTGAACTTATATCCAGAATTGATAAAATGATAAGGAATTCTTACTATCAATAGAAAATGTCAAACTATCCCTCACCACAGACACAGACATACACACACACACACACACAATTGGTAAATGATTTGAACTGACATTTCACAAAAGATGATGGTCATTTGAGACATAAAAGATGGAGTTTTGAAGATTTCCGCTCTTTTTGAACCAGAATATGTATGACTATTATTCTGTATCTGCCCCACATTATATGTGGCATATATTGAGGGTATATATTTGTTTCTTTAGTTTCACAGGTCCAAAGATGAAGAGCATTTGTGGCCCAGGAGCTGTACTTAATGGTTTATACCCAGGAGCCTCATTCATACCTGATATAGATGTAGATAATTTTGATATTATAGGCTTAAACTGATAAGATAAGATTTAGCTAAGACGATATGATGTTGGACATGAGCTGGCACTCTAATAGGATGAAACTTGGGATAAAGTATTTTGCATTTGAGAGGGAAATAAGTCATTGGAGGCCAGAGTATTGACGATGGGAGGCAGAATTCTAAGGTGGATCTCAGAACTGCTATCCCTAATGTACTGTTATTATATGCCTTATATAACTCTCTTCCCTTGAATGTGGGCAGGACTATTGAATATGATGGAATGTCATTCCTGAGATTGTTTCATTACATAATTTTCAGATTTAATTAATTAATCACTAGTAATTAAGTTTACTAATTAACTAATTTATAATTAGTGATTAATTACTACTAGCTAATTTGTGATTACTTTTGAACTAATAGCAATTAAAGGTACTAAGTTCATCAAAAGAGAGATTATCTTGTTGGATCTGATTTAGATGATAAGCACTTCAATGGGATTGGCCCTTTATGTGGTTAAAAAGATAAGATGGAGAGACCTACTCTATTGACAGAATTATAGATTGAAGCAGGCAATATGGCAAGGATTTGAGAAAACCCTCTAGGAATTGTCAACAAATTCTGGCCAACAGCCAGCAATAAAACAGGGATCTTAGTCTTACAACCACAAGGAATTGAAACTTTGTCAATAATATGTGTGCGGGCTTCCCTGGTGGCGCAGTGGTTGAGAGTCTGCCTGTCAATGCAGGGGACACGGGTTCGTGCCCCGGTCTGGGAAGATCCCACATGCCGTGGAGCGGCTGGGCCCGTGAGCCATGACCGCTGAGCCTGTGCGTCCGGAGCCTGTGCTCTGCAACGGGAGAGGCCACAACAGTGAGAGGCCCGCGTATGGTAAAAAAGTAATAATAATAAATAATAATAATAATATGCGTGAATTTGGAGAAGAATCCCAAGTTCCAGATGGGAATGTAGCTGGTTGACATTTATTTTAGCCTTATGAGATGCTGAGCAGAGAATGCAGTTGCGTTCTACCTGGACAGCTAAACTGTAGAACTGTGAGATAATAAATTTGTGTTGTGTTAAGCCAGTAAATTTGTAGTAACATGTTACACAGCAATAAAAAGCTAATAGCTTTATATGATTAAGTCTCATATAAAGCATGATTATAGTGCATGATGAGTCTTCACTTTTGTGTGCTCTGTATCATTTTCCTTCAGATGACTGAAGCATATTTGTACACTTGCCCAATGAGCAGATCACCTGTAGCCAGCGATATGCTAAAACTGTTGTGTGACACCATCATATTTTTATGTGAAGAATTTGAAATTTGACTTTTAGGATCCTGGACTTATTAGTAATGGATAAATAATCAAAAGACATATCAAGAAAATATACTTATAGGATCATTATTATTATTGAGAGTTGCCATACTATAAGGAAACTGGAAAATATGTTTGACCATGTGCAATAAAACTAAAGTTTAAGAAGTCAGTCCACTGAGAGAAGAATGAAAGAAAAAGATATTCAGAGGAACAGAAACTATGACCACTTGGATCCAGAGAGAGGGACAGAGAGAATTTTCAAAGCCTTAATGGTCTCCCTGCTTCACTTCCTTTAAAGTTTTGTTGTTATATAGGGGGTCTTTTAAATATTATTTCTCAGTAATACAACTTAACTAGCTTTTAGTAACATACCTCGTTATACTAGGAATATTGCAACTGATAATAGACTCTCAGAGAAAACATGGAAATGTATTATGTGTTTTGTATAGAGGGTGGTCAATCCCCTCCACTCTGGAATATTAGTGACAAAACTGACAGCATTATACAGTAAGATCTGTGGAATTCCTCCAAAACAATAAAAGTTTGGAAGATTTTAATAAACTTATGGAAAGATAGAAGAGTTGTTTGCCTATTTCTAATAAACTTAAGTATATCAAGAAAGAAGTAAACTTGATCCCAAGTTATACTGCTGGAAATATAAAAGAAATGCAGCAGCAAAAGTGACCCTGTTTCAAAAAGGCCATTTTGCCCAAAGCAGGCAGCCTGAAATTAGAGAAACTAAAACCAAAATTGGCATAATTCAGTATAAAACCAGTTCCCACTACATTTTTTTCCTAATTATGAAAATTACCCTCTGGTTGGTAGACTGGGCAAAGGACAATTCAGAGAGAATTTTCAGGGTAGCAATAGTCCTTAAACCTCTTAAAAACTCCATGTCATTACTCATCTCCATCACAGTCCTTCTATTTCTCTCTGCTTCCCATTTATTTTTTTTTGAATTTTATTTTAATTTTTTACAGAAGATTCTTATTAGTTATATATCTTATACATATTAGTGTATATATGTCAATCCCAATCTCCCAATTCATCCCACCACCACACCACCCACCACCCACCACTTTCTCCTCTTGGTGTCCATATGTGTGTTCTCTACATCTGTTCCTCTATTTCTGCAAACCAGTTCATCTGTACCATTCTTCTAGATTCCACATATATGCATTAATATACAATATTTGTTTTTCTCTTTCTGACTTTTCACTCTGTATGACAGTCTCTAGGTCCATCCACGTCTCTATAACTGACCCAATTTCATTCCATTTTATGGCTGAGTAATATTCCATTGTGTATAGGTACCAAATCTTCTTAACCCATTCATCTGTCGATGGACATTTAGGTTGCTTCCATGACCTGGCTATAGTCAATAGTGTGGCAATGAACATTGGGGTGCACGTGTCCTTTCGAATTATGGTTTTCTCTGTGTATATGTCCAGTAGTGGGACTGCTGGGGCATATGGTAATTCTATTTTTAGATTTTTAAGGAACCTCCATACTGTTCTCCATAGTGGCTGTATTAATTTAAATCCCCACTAACAGTGCAAGAGGGTTCCCTTTTCTCCACACCTTCTCCAGCATTTGTTGTTTGTAGATTTTCTGCTGATGCCCATTCTAACCAGTGTGAGCTGATAACTCATTGTAGTTTTGGTTTGCATTTCTCTAATAATTAATGATGTTGAGCAGTGTTTCATGTGCCTCTTGGCCATCTGTATGTCTTCTTGGAGAAATGTCTATTTAGGTCTTCTGCCCATTTTTGGATTGGGTTGTTTCTTTTTTTTAATATTGAGCTGCATGAGCTGTTTATATATTTTGGAGATTAATCCTTTGTCCATTGATTCATTTGCAAACATTTTTTCCCATTCTGAGGGTTGTCTTTTTGTCTATTTATAGTTTCCTTTTCTGTGCAAAAGCTTTTAACTTTCATTAGGTCCCATTTGTTTATTTTGTTTTTATTTTCATTATTCTAGGAGGTGGGTCAAAAAAGATCTTGCTGTGATTTATGCCAAAGAGTGCTCTTCGTGTGTTTTTCTCTAAGAGTTTTATAGTGTCTGGTCTTACATTTATGTTTTTAATCCATGTGGAGTTTATTTTTGCATATGGTGTTAGGTAGGATTCTAATTTCATTCTTTTACATGTAGCTGTCCAGTTTTCCCAGCACCACTTATTGAAGAGGATGTCTTTTCTCCACTGTATATCCTTGTCTACTTTATCAAAGATAAGGTGTCCATATGTGCATGGGTTTATCTCTGGGCTTTCTATCCTGTTCCATTGATCTATATTTCTGTTTTTGTGCCAGTACCATACTCTCTTGATTACTGTAGCTTTGTGGTATAGTCTGGAGTCAGGGAGTCTGATTCCTCTAGCTCCATTTTTATTCCCTCAAAATTGCTTTGTCTACTTGGGGTCTTTTGTGTCTCCATATAAATTAAAAATTTTTTTGTTCTAGTTCTGTAAAAAATGCCACAGGTAATTTGATAGGGATTGCATTGAATCTGTAGATTGCTTTGGGTAGTATAGTCATTTTCACAATATTGATTCTTCCAATCCAGGAACATGGTGTATCTCTCCATCTGTTGTGTCATCTTTGATTTCTTTCATCAGTGTCTTATAGTTTTCTGAGTACAGGTCTTTTACCTCCTTAGGTACATTTATTCCTAGGTATTCTATTCTTTTTCTTGCAATGGTGAATGGTATTGTTTCCTTAATTTATTTTTCTGATCTTTCATTGTTAGTGTATAGGAAAGCAAGAGATTTCTGTGCATTAATTTTGTATCCTGCCACTTTACCAAATTCATTGATTAGCTCTAGTAGTTTTCTGGTGGCATCTTTAGGATTATCTATGTATAGCAGCATGTCATCTTCAAACAGTTATGATTTTACTTCTTTTCCAATTTGTATTACTTTTATTTCTTTTTCTTCTCTGATTGCTGTGGCTAGGTCTTCCAAAATTATGTTGAATATTAGTGGTGAGTGTAGACATACTTTTCTTGTCCCTGATCTTAGAGGAAATGCTTTCAGTTTTACACAATTGAGAATGATGTTTGCTGTGGGTTTGTCATATATGGCCTTTATTATGTTTAGGTAGGTTCCCTCTGTGCCCACTTTTTAGAGAATTTTTGTCATAAATGGGTACTGAATTTTGTCAAAAGCTTTTTCTGCTTCTATTGAAATGGTCATATGGTTTTATTCTTCAGTTTGTTAGTATGGTGTATCACATTTGTTGATTTGCATATATTGAAGAATCCTTGCATCCCTGAGATAAATGTCACTTGATCATGGTGTATGATCCTTTTAATGTGTTGTTGGACTCTGTTTGCTAATATTTTGTTGAGGACTTTTATATCTATATTCATCAGTGATATTGGTCTGTAACTTTCTTTTTTTGTAGTATCTTTGTCCGGTTTTGTTGTCAGGGTGATGGTGGTCTCATAGAATGAGTTTGGGAGTGTTCCTTCCTTTGAAACTTTTTGGAAGAGTTTGAGAAAGATGGGTGTTATCTCCTCACTAAATGTTTCATAGAATTCACCTGTGAAGCCATTTGGTCCTGGACTAATCTTCCTTTGTTGGAAGATTTTTAATCACAGTTTCAATTGAATTACTTGATTGGTCTGTTCATATTTTCTGTTTCTTCCTGGTTCAGTTTGGAAGGTTATACTTTTCTAAGAATTTGTCCATTTCTTCCAGGTTGTCCATTGTTTTGGCATAGAGTTGCTTGTAGTAGTCTCTTATGATGCTGTGTATTTCTGTGGTGTCCGTTGTAACTTCTCCTTTTTAATTTCTAATTTTATTGATTTGAGTCTTCTTCCTCTTTTTCTCGATGAGTCTGGCTAAAGGTTTATCAATTTTCTTTATCTTCTCAAAGAACCAGCTTTTATTTTTATTGATCTATGCTATTGTTTTCTTTGTTTCTATTTCATTTATTTCTGCTCTGAACTTTATGATTTATTTCCCTCTACTAACTTTGGGTTTCATTTGTTCTTCTTTCCCTAGTTTCTTTATGTGCACTGTTAGATAATTTGAGATTTTTCTTGTTTCTTAAGGTAGGACTGTATTGCTATAAACTTCCCTCTTAGAACTGCTTTTGCTGTATTCCATAGGTTTTGGATCATTGTGTTTTCATTGTTATTATTCTCTAGGTATTTTTTGATTTCCTCTTTGATTTCTTCAGTGATCTCTTGGTTATTTAGTAATGTTTTGTTTAGTCTCCATGTGTTTGTGTTTTTTACATTTTTTTCCCTGTAATTGATTTCTAATCTCATAGGATTGTGGTCAGAAAAGATGCTTGATATGGTTTCAATTTTCTTGAGTTTACTGAGCCTTGATTTGTGACCCAAGATATGATCTACCCTGGAGATTGATCCATGTTCACTTGAGAAGAAAGTGTAATCTGCTGTTTTCAGATGGAATGTCCTGTAAATATCAAGTAAATCTAACTAGTCTATTGTGTCATTTAAAGCCTGTGTTTCCTTATTAATTTTCTGTCTGGATGATCTGTCCATTGGTGTAAGTGAGGTGTTAGAATCTCCCACTATTATTGTGTTACTGTTGATTTCCTCTTTTATAGATTTTAGCATTTGCCTTATGTACTGATGTGCTCCTATGTTGGGTGCATATATATTTATAATTGTTACATCTTCTTCTTGGATTGATCCCTTGATCATTATGTAGTGTCCTTCCTTCTCTCTGGTAACATTCTTTATTTTAAAGTCTATTTTATGTGATATGAGTATTGCTGCTCCAGTTTTCTTTTGATATCCATTTGCATGGAATATCTTTTTCCATCCCCTCACTTTCAATGTGTATGTGTCCCTAGGTCTGAAGTGTCTGTCTTGTAGACAGCATATATAGGGGTCTTGTTTTTGTATCCATTCAGCAAGCCTTTGTCTTTTGGTTGGAGCATTTAATACTTTCACATTAAGGGTAATTATCGATATGTATGTTCTTATTACCATTTTCTTAATTATTTTGGGTTTGTTTTTGTAGGTCCTTTTCTCCTCTTGTGTTTCCCACTTTGAGAAGTTCCTTTAGCATTTATTGTAGAGCTGGTTTTGTGGTGCTGAATTCTCTTAGCTGTTGCTTGTCTGTAAAGCTTTTGATTTCTCCTTTGAATCTGAATAAGAACCTTGCCTGGTAGAGTAATCTTCGTTGTAGTTTCTTCTCTTTCATCTTTTAATTATATCATGCCACTCCCTTCTGGTTTGTAGAGTTTCTGCTGAGAAATCAGCTGTTAACCTTATGGGAGTTCCCTTGTATGTTATTTGTCATTTTTCCCTTGTTGCTTTTAATAATTTTTCTTTGTCTTTAATTTTTGTCATTTTAATTACTATGTGTCTTGGTGTGTTTATCCTTGGGTTTACCCTGCCTGGGGCTCTCTGTGCTTCCTGGACTTGGGTGGCTATTTCCTTTCCCATGTTAGGGAAATTTTTGACCATAATCTCTTGAAATATTTTCTTGGGTCCTTTCTCTCTCTCTTCTCCTCTAGGTCACCTATAATGTGAATGTTGGTGTGTTTAATATTGTCCCAGATGTCTCTTTGTCTGTTTTCATTTTTTTTTCTTTATTCTGATTCTGTTCTGCAGCAGTGAATTACACCCTTCTATCTTCCAGGTCACTTATCCGTTCTTCTGCCTCAGTTATTCTGCTATTGTTTCCCTCTAGTGTATTTTTCTTTTAAGATATTTTTTTGTTCATCTCTCTTTTTTTGTTCTTTAATTCTTTTAGGTGTTAGTTCTTCAATTCTTCTAGGTCTTTGTTAAACATTTCTTGCATCTTCTTAATTTTTCCCTTCTTTTTTTTTTTTTGTGGTATACGGGCCTCTCACTGTTGTGGCCTCTCCTGTTGCGGAGCAACAGGCTCCAGATGCGTAGGCTCAGCAGCCATGGCTCACAGCCCCAGCCACTCTGCAGCATGTGGGATCTTCCCAGACTGGGGCATGAACCCGTATCCCCTGCATCAGCAGGCAGACTCTCAACCACTGTGCCACCAGGGAAGCCCTCCCTTCATTTTTTTTTTTATGATGTCCTGGATCATCTTCACTACCATTTTTCTGAATTCTCTTTCTGGGAAGTTGCCTATCTCCACTTCACTTAGCTGCTCTTCTGGTGTTTTATCTTGTTCCTTTATCTAGTACATAGTCCTCTGCCTTTTCATTTTGTCTATCATTCTGTGAATGTGGTTTTTGCTCCATAGGCTGCAGGATTGTAATTCTTCTTGCTTCTGCTTTCTGCCCTCTGGTAGTTGAGGCTCTCTAAGAAGCTTGTGCAAGCTTCCTGACTGGAGGGAATGGTGGTGGGCAGAGCTGGGTATTGCTCTGATGGGCAGAGTTCATTAAAACTTTAATCTGCTTGTCTGATGATGGGTGGGGCTGAGTTCCCTCCCTGTTGGTTCTTTGGCCTGATGTATCCCAGCACTGGAGGCTACAGGCTCTTTTCTGGGGCTAATGGTGGACTCCAGGAGAGCTCATGCCAAGGAGTACTTCCCAGTATTTCTGCTGCTAGTATCCTTGTCCCTGTGGTGAGCCACAGCCCCACCCCCGACTCTTCAGGAGACCCTCCAACACTAGTAGGTAGGTCTGGTTCAGTTTCCTATGGGGTCACTGCTCCTCTCCCCAGGTCCTGATGCACACAGTAGTTTGCTTGTGCCCTCCAAGAGTGGAATCTCTTTTTCTCCCAGTCCTGTTGAAGTCCTGCAAACAAATCTCACTAGGCTTCAAAGTCTAATTCTCTGGGATTCCTCTTCCCATTGCCGGATCTCTAGGTTGGGAAGCCTGATGTGGGGCTCAGAACCTTCACTCCAGTGGACAGACTTCTGTGGTATAATTGTCCTCAAATTTGTGAGTCACCCACACAGCAGTTATGGGATTTGATTTTATTGTGATTGCACCACTCCTACCATATCATTGTGGCTTCTCCTTTGTCTTTGGATGTAAGGTGTCTTTTTGGTGAGTTCCAGTGTCTTCCTGTCAATGATTGTTCTTCAGTTAGTTATGATTCCAGTGCTGTCACAAAAGGGAGTATGTTTCTCATTTATTTTTGATACAATTAAATAAATGAGCTATACACCAAATTGGAAATTGAAGGTAAAATTATGATGTATAAATTACCTTTGGTGGAGAAAACTTCAACATAATATTTCCCACAAATGGTCCTGATTCTTCAATGACTCAGCAAAGAACAATTAGAATGAGAATCCTGTTCTTGGTAAATTCTGGGTTGCTGCTTCACAAAGGAAGGATACTTTTAGGCATAGCTTTATAAGTGTGCATGTTCTGAGGACTCAGAAAATAAGTGGCTTGTTAAAATTTACATATTCTGGATATAATGCTGGGGCTGAATTGATACACTTCCGTTTGGAATTTCTGAATTATTTTTTATAACATATCATTAATCATAATAATTTGATAATATGTGGCAGGGATATTTAGAAAAAGTTATACAAATCAAGGTTTGTATATTATACATGCAGGAAGTGAAATATAGAAAATAAATATAATCTTTCTCTGCACACAGAGCTTTCTTAACTCAGCAATGATAATGTATAAAATGTTGCTTTACTAAGGGTCCACATGCAAAATAATGCTAAAATATTGACCAGGAGAAAGATTAGACTCTGACTAAATATACAAATAGAATAAGAAATGACATGATTATGTAGCCTGAAATACTGGATAATCTTTAAAGATCTCTCAACAGTAAATTTTATGAGAACTTGTCAACTAGTGATCACTGACTTCAAATCACTGTAATACTCATTGCACCTTATGATATTTTCTCCTTTCATTCGCTACCATAAGTGATTCTGTATTTCCAGTTGGGACTAAGATAACATATAAAATGTGGCCTCTGGGCCACTTAGTTTAGAGCAGCTCCAGAAGAGACTATGTCCAGCAACATCTACGTGCTTCCTTTCTTTCCTGAGATGTAGCTGGACCACACTTTGTAGACTCCCTCACTGTGAACCTCGGCCACCTCACTGAGTTCTAGCCAATAGAATGTCTTCCCAAGTGATAGGTGTGCCTTCCAGGTCTGCCCCATGTAAATCTTTTCCACTGTATTTTCTTTCTCTTTCCTCATCTGCAGGGAAAAAAGAGAAATCTCAGTTCCTGGAGAACACTGTATCCTTAAGACTGAGGGAGGATTGCTGTCAGAATTACTAGTTAGAAAGCTGCCTGTTGAACTCTTTTTGAATTATGACAGCCAGGAATAAATTTCTATTGTACTAAGCCATTTTTATTTTACTGTTATATATTACAAGTACTCACTTCTAATGCAAAACTGTATTACTAAGTAAGCGTATTAGCCTAAAATATACATTAAATATATGTTCTTGGATTAGTGATAAAGTGACAGGCAGGAAGGCAACAGAGATCACAGGTAGGAGTACTGACAAATTGTGATTTGCTTTCGGGAAAAAATGTGCTAAATTGTTGTCTGTAATTACCATGTGCAACTGTGTCTGATGTGCTAGGTGAACTGGCAAGAGAGAGTCAAGCTGATAGTATGTGTTGGGTCCTATTATTTGCTTATAGTAGGATTTTATATGAAGAAGATGACAAAGGAAAAATTAAGTGGTTTTCAAGTAGAAATTCTAGTAATAAAGAAAATCCAGAAATGTGGGAACTTAGAGTGTTAAATCAACTTCTAGAATATAAACAAAATGATTGAAAAACGCTTTAGGGACAAAAATCTTAGTAAGAACTCATCCTTGAAACAAAGTTCATATTAATGGTGTCTGCCGTGCCTAATCCCAATGACATGGAGATAACTACTATCAATTTAGAAGAGAGGCATGGGAGTGAGAAAACATTAAATATATCAGAATTTACAATTATATTTAAGAATATATTTTACTGTGATTACTGGAATGTGAAACTGACTGGAAGCAAATACAAAAAGAGTCCATGAACGTACCATCTTTAACAACACAAAAACCTTTAACTTTGCAAGAATTAAAAAGTGTTGTCTTCATTTTTATACCAACAGGAAGCACATGCTATATCTATAATACAGAGAAACAGATTTTATGAAGAAAAATGGAAATTTTGTGACTGGTGATGAGGGGAAATATTTGGTGTATCAACTGTAGTAACAGAAAAATACAATTCTATGCATAAAACTTGCAAAAAATAGATCAATCATATACAAGAGAACATACTTTCATGCGTGCACACGCAGGAAATTGCACACATGCACACACAAATATGCATTATGTATATTATATACATAATATACACATATGCACATAAATGTAAGTCTACATATACTGTAATAAGTGTATATAAGTACATATATGTGTATATATTTATAAACTATACACCTGTCTATATACAATATATAAATATGTAAATAACCTTATAAAAAATATGCCTGTTGCTGTGGTCTAAAATTTGTGTCCTCCCAAAGCTCACATGTTGTAACACTAACACCAGATGTGATGATATTAAAAGGTTGGGTCCTTGGGAAGTGGTTAGATCATAAGAGTGAAGCCCTCATGAAGAAGAGTAGTGCTCTTGGAAAAGAGATCCCACAGAACACTTTAGTCCCTTCCACCATGTAAGGATACATCAGAAAGGTGGCAGCTACAAACCAGGAAAAGACCCTCACCCAACCATGCTGGCACCCTGATCTTGAACTTCCCAGCCTCCAGCACTGTGAGAAATGTTTTGATTGTTTATAAGCTACCAGTCTGTGGTATTTTGTTATAGCAGCCCAAACAGACTAAGAAATCTATATTAAAGAAGTACAAGCTATTCTAATACACACACACACACACACACACACACATATTTCTGCATTCCCTATAAAATTAGTGGTCACAAATATTATCCTCATACAACCATAGTCTCTCTTCTAAATATTGATTGTATACATTAGTAACTGGCAGATTTAAGAACAGCTGTGAAGAAGGGGAAGGTAAGTTTTAGGTTCTGAAACCTTAAAATAAGCATACTCTCTTTTGGACTCGGAAGTATGATTGCAGATATTGATGTTGCTAGTAATAGTTTCAGAGGAGGAGTTCATCTTGGTATATTGGTTATAGGGATGGCACAATTTCATAAATTCTTTTTCAATAAAATATCTACCCATTACATGCAAATTTCAAAATTAATCAAAGGAGTGAGCTAACAGAGCTCATTCAATATGCTTGGCCAGACTGATGTGAGATCAAAGTCTGCAGGCCCTGAATACTGTACTGGAAGTTGAAGAATTCAATTTCCACTTCAGTTCACATTCTGGGAAATAAAATCTCAGAAAACCAAAAAAGCAGCTTTCTCATTACCTGAAAGTATTTAAATATTGGGTTTCGTTAAATCAATCTTCACTAAAATATAAGTCAAATAAAAAAAAAAGCAACATGCTCTTATGGAACAATTCTGCATCACAAGAGGATATTCATAGGAGTCACAGCTTAAAAAAAATTGCTTTGCTAAACAGAAAGAAATTTCAGAAATTAGTTAACATTATTACTCTCAATAACGTTAGACCACGTGGACTTTCTCAACTAGGATCAGGGTGCTACAATGTATAAAACAGGCTTCAATTGACTGAATTGAAAATAAAATTTTGTGAATTTAGAAAAAAATATCTGTAGAAATCTAAAATGAAGTAATACATTTAATATCTGAAACAATTAATGCCAAAAGTTACATTGTGAACATTGTAATCACTGCTTAGGAGGACATACTTCTCCCAGTAGTAAAGGGCATGTAAATAAAATAATTTAAAAATGAAACAACATGCAGAAATTGATGAAATTTTGAAGATAGAATATATAGATAACATTTCCTTTTAAAAATAAATTGATAACAAATATTATATGAACCACCAAGAAAATAATATAGAACAGTAATACTATTATGTGGTATTTGCCATTCAGAGTGTATCTGTATTTTAAAATTATATATCGTTTCACTGAGATCTGAATATAAGACCTAGATGGAGTATATTCTGATTTACAATTTATGCATGTAATGCAGATTTCATTACATTATATACATTATATATATATATACGTGAACACATATATACATGAATACATTAATTCACTTAAACAAACTACTCTAAGAGATGAAAATGTTCTTATGATTTATTCTCCTCCTCTCCCTGAAGACTTCTTTGGCTGAAGCACTCTCCTTTTTTTGGAATTTCAAAGAAAAGGAAAACACTGTTTTGTAATCAGATACTCTGAGTACATATTTATCTTGCTTAATAGATTATAGGGACATAGATTATGAATACATGAATTCTACTCAGAACTTAAGAGTGAGTCTTGCTTGTAATAGATTACAATGCATGAATAACACAAAATAAAATATTTAAACTATTTTTAAATTATATTTTGTTAGAATCTGAGATAACTGCTGTGAGCTTTCAATTCTATGTGAACTGATCACGCTGTGGTTTGAACTAATATAATTGAATTGGTTTTCAACCCATTAATCAATCTACATAAAGTCACAGATAGAAGTCTGTGTTATAACTAATAACCTTAAACTTTCTCCCTTAATTATAGTAAGAAAGAAATGTTTTTTTAAAAAAAATTGTATTTCGGACTTCCCTGACAGTCCAGTGGTTAAGACTGCATTTCCAACACAGGGTTCCATCCCTGGTCAGGGAGTAAGATCCCACATGCTGTGCAGCACAGGCAAAAGATTTTTAAGAAACCACCAAGGAAGTCTAAATAAAGGATGGACTTTATTAATAAAAAATAAAATAAGATAGATAAAAATTGTTTCAATTACTTTATATAAAATGGGAGGTTTGGGATTTGTACATTTATTTGCTCATGAATTTCTTTGGCTTTGTTTATTTATTTGGACATGTGTGGGAGTAAGTCTTTTGGAAAATTATTTATCTTGGAATAATGTAGTTATTGCCAGGTTTTGAGCAGTCTCTTTAAATGTGCTGTCAGAACAAATACATCAGGTCACACAGCAGGTAGTTTATCTCTGTGAAATTGTGAGCATTAAATTAGAGAAGACTGCAGACTAGTAAGTAGATACTGATTGGTTTATCTAACACATTCTGCACATTTGTAAACAAATGCAACATTGTTTCTGATTCTTTTCTTCTAAACCTTGAAATTGGTCAATCCATTCATCTCAAAGATTACAAAATATGAAGTACGGTTTTTACAACTGATTCACTGATCTCACTTGAACCCAATCAATAAAATTCACAAAATGATTCCATTCTCAGAAAATCAAAGATCACAAAGGTCACAAAGATCAACAGAAGCCCAATTATTCCACCAATTATTACTACCACTTTATAACATCAGAAATATATATTTTAAACATTAAAAGACTGACACACATGGGCTTTTCTTTCAGAAACATGGGACATAACAGTATCCCGCAGAGTTAACCAGAGAAGCGTGAAGTCACAAAGCAAATTACCAAGGGTCACCTCATTAATCAGGGCACCAAGGTGAGACGATACATGAAAAAGTCAGGTTTGGAGAACAAATAAGTACATAACTAAACAGATATATAAAAAGCAAGTAATGGATTATAACAGAACAAAATGTTAAATACATAGATTTGCAACATTATGATAGTCTTTAGTATTACAGCATTTAAATTCTTACTTTGTTCAACAATCATCACAGTCTTAAAGGATCAGGACTTCAAAATTAGGGAAATACAAAATATCTGACTTTCTAAGTAATAATTAGTGGTTTTTCAGAGGGTAGGAAAATCAGGACAGATTAAAAAATCAAGAAATAAAAAGAAATAATTTATGTAGATTTACACTATGGGATTTTCTACAGTAATACAATAAAAACCCCAAAAATGTATTTTTTATTTACTGATAAATCTTCACATATTATCAAAATAACTCAATAGATTTAATTTAATTTAGATAGGGGTATAACAGAAACAATACAGTGGGTCTAATAAATTTTAAAAATGAAATAATTCTATAGTATACCTTGATATTGTTCTATCTTTAATACCAAGGATGGCACACTTTCCGTGAATACTATATTTGAGCAAAGTGCATAATGTCATATCTCATTTACTCATGAGAGTACTCCATTCCTAATTAAAAGATGTTACTTGCCTTGTCAAAGTCACCTAAGTGGTGTAACAAATTTCAAAATTTAACACAGGTAAGTGTACTTTAGAACCAGACTTTCTACAATTATGTTTAAGGATCTCTATTGCTAAGGAACAAATCAGAATCTAATAAATAAAAATGCTTAGAATTTAGCTCATATATACTTATTATGGAAGTTCTCTGCTTGTCCTTACACATTTTCCACCATGGTGCCAAAGAGGAGACCTAAATGAAAACATGTTATATTTTACATATGTATATAGATTTTTTTTCACACACACACAAAAACTTAATTTATGACAAAAAATATTTGATCTTCTGTGGAGATGAGGTATGTGTGTGTGTGTTTATGTGTGTGCATATGTTGAGTTCTACATCAATTCAAATTAGGGGCTCAGAGAGTTTGTTTAGCATTTATGAAAGATATTGTCAAATGTAAATATCTTTTCCACTTGTCTTATTTCATATATAAATATATATGTTTTACACATTGGTTTTATATCATCCTTCCAATTGGAATGTATACATTTTATTTTAGAGAAAAAATAGAAATAGACTGCAGAAACATGTGACTAATGTGTTACAAACTTAGAAAATTACTTCTGTTCACTGGCTTCATCCAATGTATTACAATGCTTTATTGTCTCCTGGTATTTTGAGAGCTTGTATAACCAAATGGAAGTAGGATGTAAATATGGAAAAGGTTACCAAGGCAGTCATATATTTTCATGTGAGAAAAGCGAACTGAGAAAACATACTTTTTAAACTTCTTGCTGTAAAAAGCTTATTTGTGGTTATATAAAAACATATAATGGAAAAATGTGCATCTTCACTCATCTCTTTTTAATCCCTCTCTTTGCCGTGTCTGAAAGGATGAACAAATAGCTGTCTCTATGTATTGCACAATGACTACTCACCGTTTGATTTTTACGCAGATGACAGATGATTCTTTCACTCCACATGACTGCATAAAACAAACTAGATTAACATGTATATATATATATACATGTATACATATATTTTAAATGTATACATACATATATACATATATATATTTTTTCCTATTAAGAAAAAGTGTGAGTCCTATTTTACCCCAGCCAGCTAAAATTTGTATGAAGATCAGTTAATAAGAAGTGGAAAAATAGACAAATGTTGTGAATGATGTATATTTGATAAAACATTCTACACATTTATTTATGTAGCCTACAATGGTACATAAAAGGATGAAGACTACGATGGGCAAAATGATTATCTGTAGTGGGAGATTTTAAAATTATATGACCAAAGAAATATTTTGACATCTAAAATCTAGAAACGCTAATAGCTGATAATTCTATAGTGAATCAACAACTTATTAAAATACTCACTCATTTAACCAACATATTCTTTGAGTACCTACTATGGTTCAGGCACTTACCTAGGTGCTTGAATAAAGGAAACAGATGAAAAATATATAATTGTGTGGATTGTATACTTTAGTAGAGATATTACTTAGTATGGAATCTTGAATAGGCTTTTTAAATTCATAAGTATAAAATAGATCTTATAAAGGATATTGAAATTGTTAACTCAATTTTTGCAAAAGTGTCTTTTGAACTTTAAAATGTCTGATATCATAAGAGTATTGTAAGTATGGAAATAATTGTTTTATTTAATTAATTTTTGTACATATTTGTTAAATTTATTGATCAAATAATGTTGAAAAGAGTGATTTTTATTTGTTATCTACTACATAGAGTTGTTTTATCAGTAACACATAAAAGTAAGAAAGCAACAAAGGAGAATATAATGTTCATGGTGTCATAATAAGAATGACAAATTGTCCCTTTAATAAGATTCTTATTTATATTGCTATTGTAAGGAGTGGAGACTTATGACTATATAAAATGACATACTTTGAATGCATGACTGAATTCTGCTTAACATAAAGTACAGTCCTCCTATTTTTTGACAATTAAGCCCCTGATCATATACCTAGCATCACTTCTCCTCATTTTTCTTTTGCTCTGTTCTCCCTTGCCTTCTTTTAGTTCTTTGAGCAGAACATCTTTGCCTTTGTACCTGAAGTGTAATGCCTAGAACATTCCACTCCTGCCTCTTGCCTACTCAATTTCTGCTCTTTCTCTAAGAGTACAGGTCAGACACTCTCAAACTTTACTGCACATCAAAATCTCCTACAACACAGCAATACACATTACTGGATCTCACTACCCAGACTTTCTGATTTAGTAGGTCTGGGGTGGGGCTCAAGAATTTCCATTTTTACAAGTTCCTACATATTTCCCAAGAGAACAACTCCTTTAGGCTTCAACTGAAAAATGTCTTCCTCACAGAGGTTTTCCTTGGCCCCTTACAGCAGATGAAAGCATTCCGTTATAGATTTCCAATGTTTCCATGTTTCTTTTTCCATAATATTAATCTTTTTTTTAACTTATTTAGAATATATCATTCTGGTTTGAAATCTCTGAGAAAGCAGTAATTCTGGCACTTTTGTCTCTACATTCCTATCAATTACAGTTAATGTAGTAATATACTGGGAGCTCAATAATTAAATGGATATAATCTATGTTGGACAATTCTTGGTATAAAATTCAAAGTGGAACTTAATCTGTAGTATTTTGAAATTATTAATTCTTTTATAAAATCAAAATGCATAATTTAAAAATTGTGGACTGTAATGTAAACAGTACACCATTTAATACTTTTGTTGATCATGCTCCCTATTTAAATAACATCCTGCCTAAAATCTTTCTCCTTAGATAAAACACAAACAAACATGTAGAGATATACATATATTTGTAATTAAAGCTTAAATTAAAATAATGTAAAGTGACATACTATTTTAAGAGTATCTTAGCATTATTCCAAAACATTAGGCTCTCTAATTAGTTAAAAATTAATCTTTATATGCATGTAATTTTGCTCATTTCCCTTTATTTTGTTTTTCTTTTTATTATACTATTTATTTTAAATTTCAGAAAAATTCTATATTACAGTATAATAGAAAGGAAGCCATGAGTATATACAATTAATTAAAATGGGGGACATATATTAAAAGAATTGAGAATTGCTACATGTGTTCTTTTCTTCAATTTAACCTTCACCAAACTATGAAATTAATCTCCAAAAGTTCTCCAAATGAGTTGTTTGTTGAATAAAAACTCTTTGACCAAAATAAACCAAACATTTAAATAGTAATTTATAGAGCATAATAATTTACCTCCAGCATATTTTTAAAACATTTTCTCTTGTATACACCCATTTATGCATTCTAGAGACCAATAAATTTCTGTAATGCTTGTCGTTTCTTAGAAATGTCACTTTCTATTTGCATTTTATGTCTTTAGTCAGGGTCCAACTCTTTACCTAGATTATTCTCCACATGCTATCACATCTGGTAATAAACTCTCCTAAAGGCCCGAAACAAATGGCACTTTATTCCTTGATCATATCTTCCTTGATTCTAGCAATATTCCTAGTGCTTTAGAAAACTTCTAAAATTTTAATAACATATGTATGCCTAGTGACCTCTTTGGATTGTAAGTTCTATGAAAGTGATTTTTAAAAATTATTCTCGGGCTTCCCTGGTGGCGCAGTGGTTGAGAGTCCGCCTGCCGATGCAGAGGACACGGGTTTGTGCCCCAGTCCAGGAAGATCCCACATGCCACGGAGCGGCTGGGCCCGTGAGCCATGGCCGCTGA
Organism: Grampus griseus; assembly: GCF_964374135.1. NCBI lineage: Eukaryota > Metazoa > Chordata > Mammalia > Artiodactyla > Delphinidae > Grampus > Grampus griseus. The sequence goes on along the minus strand of NC_139012.1, from coordinate 37,077,718 downwards.
GCCTGCGCATCCGGAGCCTGTGCTCCAAAATGAGAGAGGCCACAACAGTGAGAGGCCCGTGTACCGGAAAAAAAAAAAAATATTCTCACATTTCAGTTATTTTTGAGAGCATATGATCTAAATCTGTTTTATATAGACAGAGAGATGCTTGATAAAAATCCATGGAAATGTGTGCTAGAATCCAGAAATCCCTGAAGAATCTACTCAGCTAACATATAGCAATATTTTCTTATAGGAATATTTTGTTCAAGTTTATGCATTATAAGTACAGAAAAAAGGTAATAAATCTGGACTTTTGAATGAAAAGATTAGCAGAAAAACAAATTTTAGTTAAATCATATCCTAAGGAAATGGAATAATAATTCCAAAATATTTTTAAAAAGGACATTTATTAAAAATTAACATAATGTACATATATGTATTGTATCCCTATTCTGAGTTTTAAACTTTAAGTCCACAAATAACATAGGATTTTGTTCTTTTAGGATATTAAAGCACTGAGAAAAAATGAAATTATCCTTTTGCAACAAACACAAAATATTATGCCAAATCTCATATCTAAAGTTTTTATCTTTATAAATAAGTGTGTTTTGTTGCAATATCATTTGTGGAATAAGTAACTTTATAAAGATTAGTTTACATGTCAAATCTGATAAGATACCATAAGTAAGAATATAAAACATTTTGATAATATTCTGTATAAGAACTATAGATATGAAAATATTCTATGATATTAATAATCATATTAATTATTTGGCCTTATGCTATTTGGTTTATTATTTAGCATTATGCTATTTGGACAACTGGCATGAAGACTGGGGGGGAAAATGAAAAATTTTTGTTCTATTTCTAATTGTAATCTTTACATGATACTTGTTTTAAATAGACAATTTGTTATGTGTTTGCAATAATATTTACACCACTTGCAATCACTCAATTGAAGTACTATTATTTTGTTACTTTTAAAAAGAATATATTTAGCAAATATTCCCAGAGCATCAATTTTAATATTCTTATAGATGAACATAAAAAATGGAAAGGATTGTTTTCCATGACTATTTGGTGGTCCAAATATTTTTCTTTTGAGTACATTTTATATTTTTTCTTCTTAAGAAGAATGACATTTTATTAAATATTGACAATAAAAAATATTTTATTTTTAAATAAAATCTTTCTTTTTCAATCATATGCTTTCTTTCAAACAATTAGTTTGCACCACTGAAAAGATATCTTCACACGTGTTTCTGGGAAAGGTTGCATTTATCTTTTGGGTTAGATTACTCTGTATGAAAAAGTTAAGGATTTGGAAATTTATTTTGCTTCTCTATTATCCTTTACTAGAAAAGAACTTTTTGATTCAAACATGAAATTTTTCTGGAAATCCCATGGGAGTATTAAGTTACCTTGGACTAAACTGAATCATCAGTGATCATCTTAGCTGTCAATGACCTATAGATGACATATTTATCTAATTAAAAGATGTCTTATTTTGAAAGAAACAGTGCATTGTGCATAATTAGAAAATTGAAGTCATTGGCTTATTAATCTAATGAAGTTAGTCTATGTCATTTATATTACTCTGTGGAGAAGTTTGCAATTAACAATGTTGTATATGAAATGTTAATTCTTGATAAAGAACATAAAAATTAAGCACATCATACTTTTTCAGAGGAAACTTCAATTTCAGTTCTTTACTATATACCCCTGTCACTTATTTCTGTTACTAGAGTATGAAACACTTGTATACTGTTTTTCACTAACCAGTCGCTTAGATTTTCACACCAGCCATCCATTCATCTTATTCTATCCCTGTTACAGAGATAAACATGCATCCCCTCCTCAGCAGTGATGTTGGTTCAAGCTGTAGGCATACGACATGATCCAAGTATGTCTGTGTCCTTTCCTAGGAATTTTCAAATTGTTTTGAGGATGAAGTCGTTCCTTTTCCTCTTTGATCACAGAACTCTAAGAATATAAACCTAGGAAATAGCCAGCCATGAATCCAGCTGACTTGAGATCATAAAACCATCAGAGAAAAACAGAGATAAGAGAATAAAAAGTCCCTGATTTCATTAAAAACTTTGGGCTAGCCACTTCTGATATCATGTTTTGTTTTGCTTTTTTGTTTAATTAAGAAATATAATTGCCTTCTGTTGTTTTGGCTTCTTAGAAGTGAATTTCCATTAGTTGCAATTGAAAGAGGCCTGACTATACAAGATATATTTGATTTTTATACAAATTCAAAAAAATGATGCAGAATAAAGTAAGTAAAGATAAAAACAAATAGAGAATAGTATTGTATTATAAATTAATCTTAAATAACCTTATTGTATAGAAAGTTTATTATTATTTTTACTTCCATTATGTGGAAGATTCTTTGGTATATGTGAAAATTTGTGGCACATGAAACTATGTATTAGAGAGGATTGAAACTCAATTTCATTTGCCTCAAGCCTATATGTATTGTATATAATTAGGTTAGGGTTTATATATATATACATATATATATATGTATATATATATGCCAAAGAAAATACATAGATGGTTTTAAACCACAGGCATTCACTTAATATTATATTAATTGGGGTTACTTTTCACACAAAATAGTTATTTAGCTTTTTCAATCTTAACCTACTTATTGTGAATGGTAGACTCATAGTGTGGGACTCGAGGGATATTGTTCCAGCTAATGATTAAGAACTCTCCAGACAATAGGGGCTTCTTAGACAATGGGTGAATTTCCAGGATGTCCGGCCCCCTTCCGAGAAGGAGGGAGATAAACAAAATGTAAAAAAGGTATCTGTCAAAAAACCAATCAGGAAACCTGGGACAGGTTCCCCCTCTGGTCCGAACAGAAGCTAAGAACCTATCATTAAAAATCACAATTGAATCCACACTTTGCATAACAGGAAATTGAGACCTATAAAAATGTATGTTCACGCCCTGGGGGGGTTCCTTCTTCGGCCTCCTGCGTGAGGACCAAGGAACCCCGGTGCACCGGCCTTCAATAAACCTCTTGCGTCTTGCATCGGCTTCCGACACTTGTTGTTTCCTGGGCGAGTCGAAACTCCTAGGAGACCGCGGAGGTCTAACAATAGCTGGAACGTGTTTATTTGATAGTGCTTATAAAACCTGAAAAGAAGAAAAATTGAATATGTTATCAATCTGCACAGCAAAACATCAACAGCAATTTGGACTCATTTAATGTAGGGACAAACCACTTTATATGAATCAAAGATCACACCATTAAAAATAATATCATTGAACTATAACTAGAATAAATGGAAAGTAGCATTGTATCATTTTTAAAAGTATTTTTAACTAAGATAATTTTAATTAGAAATAATTAAACAAAGTTGAGACTTAAATGTGCAATTTCAGATATTTGCAGAATGAATATACGTGGAAAACATCATTCCTAGAATAAACAAATGTGTGTACAGTTAATGAGATGGCATTTCTGAGATGAATATGTTCTGATGTAATCATTATAGAAATAACCAAAAATGATTGTAAAATACCATAATTACCCCTACAAATAAACAAAATCATAGAAAACTTCAGGCTTCAAGTTTGTTCAGGCTCAAAATTCACAAAGTGTGTGACCTCTGTAAATTTTCTTAACTAGTCTAAACCTCAGTTTTCTGTTGGAATGATAATAGTATCTCCTTTACAGGGAGATACAAGAATACCATTTGGCAATGTGTGAAAACAGGCACAATTTATATTGCATGACAAATTATTTATTAAATCTCAGCTCCTATTACCAGTTTTTATACAGATACTTATATTCAATGAAATTGTTTAAAATTTGAAGATTCACTAAAGATTTATTTTTAAATCAATAATATAATTTTATTAATACAAAATATATATAAATATATGAATAATCGTAACATTGATGGGTTTCAAATAAATTATGTTCTTCATTAAAATTCAGAGGACAGCAAGACTTAAATTTCTTTGGGGCTTTTAATATACCAAAGTATTCTATAAACCTTGATAATAACTATCAAAGAAAAGATTTCACTGGAAAAAGTAAACAGGTAAGGAAGAACTTATTCAAGGTTATTGCAATTAGAGGGAGACCAGAGTGTGTTCTGAACTCAACTCCACAGAAAAAAGGGCAGAAGAGTTTTTAAGAGCTGGGGTGGAGGGAATTGTAAGGCTATCTATGTTTGCTAATTGGCCTTATCCAGATATCTCATGACAGGAGGAAGTTTTACTAATTGAAGCAAGGTTGTCATAAGAGTTTGGTTCCTTACCCTCCTAGAGAAACTGGCACATGGGAACACGATCGATATTTACATTTCAAAGTGATGGTTCCTGGGTCCTTGAAAAAGATATCCCTGGATTGTAAAACCAGCAAGAAACTTTTTGAAAGAATTTACATACACTTCAAGGCACAAAGAAAGACAAGTTTTCTCAAGAAAATAGTTTAAGAAATGGAAGAGGAGGGACATCTGTGGTTAGGGCATTTGGAATCTGTAAGAGCTGCTATGAGAAAAGGTCAGGAACCTAACAGCAGCAAGAAGCCTGCCTGAGGTTTAGTCAAGCTGACAGAAATATTAAGGTTTTCTTGGACTTTATCTCTTGTAGTTAGTTTAAAATCCATGGCATTGTTGATTTTAATATTCTGGCAAATTCTTTTGTGGGTAAATAGAAAAGACAGAGATCTTAATAAATCCTAAGCCAAAGTGACATCAAATATTTGTAAGATTTTGAATGCTAAAGAGACAAGATGAAATGTCATCATTATCATATGCATAAAGTCTTCTATTTTATGCTTATTGTTTGGTGTCCATGGATATATCATCTGCCTTGAAGTCTGGAGAGTTTTTAACTTGTTTTGCTGTTAATAATTTACTTAACAGGAAGAAATATTTCATGTATTTTATTGCAATTGTATGATAAGATATTTAAAATAGAATGTGAGTGGCTGGGTAGTTCAAGTATTAGGGAAAAGTGCAAAGCAGCAAGGGCCACACAGCCAATGTTACTTCCTTGGGCCTGTGGCCTCCAATTAAGAATCTATCATAAATTCCTTCACTTTAGACATTTTCATAAAGTATCTGAGAGAGATGAGTCAGATGATACAAATAAGTTACCACTAGACAAAGCTATAAACTATTCAATATTTGATTTGTGTGTTTTTGCCTTTCATTGTATTTTGTCCCCTTTCCTCTTTACTGTCATTCTTCTTTCTTAAATGTGTGTGTGTGCATGTGAATCAATTATGCAGCACATATGCCAATCTTTTCATGTCAATGATTCTTAAGATAACTCCCCAAAAATGTGTAAGAATCACTTGAGAAGTCTTCTCCCTAGTTATAGTTCTCTGTCCTTTCACTTTTCTAATATTCATTTCAGAGTGCTTAATTCCCATTTGAAAATTACTTGCATAATGGGAACTGTGAAATATTTCTCAAGTTTGTCAGAGTGGTGAAAAGAATTTTGGGGACCACTATGGTAATTTATTAATTAGTAATCAAGACACTACTTAAAATAGCTCTCTCTTTTTTCATTTCAGTATAACAATAGAATGTTTTCTTCAAGGATATAGAGAATATAATACTATATTATTCTGGCTTTTTTAATAAATAAGAGATTTTTAAAATTTAGAAATATGCACTTGCCTTAGAAGGTAGCTTAGAGTTATAAATACAAGTGTAAAGGTGGAAAGTAAGCTTGAGTATGGAAGTATACAAGTATGGAAAATGAATTAGTATAAGCAAAATCTTTCTAAAAGTCACATAAGTCAACCATAAAGAATCCTATTAATTAGGTTCTACAGTTAGTTTATCTTCTGGCACTGAAGTTTCTTAAAATGGTTAGAGGTAAAATTAGTAAGCAAGTGATATGAAAAATCTGTAACGTACATGTGAACACTCTACATTATACACTGCATTGTGAGATGCTCAAACCATTACAGGTCTTGCTGCAGTTGAATTTAACCAATAGAAAGCAGTTTTCTGTCTTCCTTCTCATGCCTACTCACTAGCATAAGCTCATTGAGTAATTTACATGTTAACCTGTCCACTCTATTTAAATATCTCTCTCCTCTACACTCTATTTAGACCTTCCTCTCTCTCTCTCCCTCTCTCTCTAATACATATAATCATAGTCACCTAAATTAAACACACCTATGATAAATGTCACTGTTTTCTATCTAAGTTTCTTTTGTGTCATCATACACATGAGAAATCTATATACTAATTTACTGAAATAAATTTGAAAATTTAATTGATATTTAGGTAAATTTATGAATAATGAAAAGTTACTCTTATTTGCTATAAAATATGTAAAACTTACACATGATATTATCATGCTATTGATGCACTAGAGGCTTTACTAAATTTCAAATCGTTTATCATGTATAAAATAATTACCTTGATGAAAAACAAGCAGAAACAAAATATTTCCTGATAATTTGCTCAAGATTTATATTTAACAAGAAAAACTCTTAATATTAGTAATTTTCAGCCCAGTTTCCTCAAATTGAAAGAGGAATTGATACAAATAATAATGGTTACACAGAGATGTGGTGATATATTCCTGTAGAAAATCTCACTGACTTTCAAATAATTAAAAAACAAATTTTCCTTGTCACCCATTTTTTGTTTGGCCCATATAAGAATTATGAGATGATGATGAGCAAGTCTAAATTAATTTCTATGAATGTGACTATATACTTTATTAATTCACTTATTAGAGAAGCGGATATCTATTGAAGTCCTCCCTATCTTAAGCAATATGACAGGTGCTAATGTAGAGTAATGAAAGACAAATAGTATGACATTAAATAATTTTTAAATTTATTATATTCAGTTGTCTCTAGGTATATCTAAATAAAGTTTCAATCCACATTTTTTGAGAAATACAAAAAGAGAAAAAACAATAGAACTACTTCTAAATTTTTAAGTTGATTAAGTACATCAGGTAAAATTAGTCCTGTGGTTTTTGAAAGCCTAAATATAGTCTTTGATTCTGACATTTATATTGCAATCAATACAATATATGCTCTCCTATGGCAATATCTACATTAAAATATTTGTAGAAGTATGAATAAAATCTCATAGATAAAATCTGTAATCTCTATTATAAAGCTGAGTCACAAATGTGTTAAAGAGATTGATAGAAACCTTCAAGACGGCGGAAGAGTAAGCCATGGAGATCACCTTCCTCCCCACAAATACATCAGAAACATATCTACATGTGGAACAACTCCTACAGAACACCTACTGAATGCAGGCAGAAGACCTCAGACTTCCCAAAAGGCAAGAAACTCCCCACATACCTGGGTAGGGCAAAAGAAAACAGAAAAAGAATAGGGATGGGACCTGCGCGACTGGGAGGGAGCTGTGAAGGAGGAAACGTTTCCACACACTAGGAAGTCATTTCACTGGTGGAGATGGGTGTGGGGATGGGGGAGGGAGAAGCTTCAGAACCACGGAGGAGAGCTCAGCAACAGGGGTGCAGAGGGCAAAGCGGAGAGATTCCCTCACAGAGGGTTGGTGCTGACAACCAGCACCCACCAGCCCAAGAAGCTTATCTGCTCATCTGCCGGTCGGGACGGGTGGGGGCTGGGAGATGAGACTCAGGCTTCGGAGGTCAGATCTCAGTGAGAGGACTGGGGTTGGCTGCATGAACACAGCCTGAAGGGGGCTACTGTGTCACAGCTAGCCTGGAGGGAGTCTGGGAAAAAGTTTGGACCTGTCTAAGAGGCAAGAGACAATTGTTTTGGGGTGCAAGAGGAGAGGGGATTCAGAGCACTGCCTAAACAAGCTCCATAGGTGGGCACCAGCCACTGCTATCAACACAGACACCAGAGATGGGCAGGAAATCCTAAGACTGCTGCTTCAGCCACCAAGAAGCCTGTGTGCAAGCACAGGTCACTATCCACACCTCCCATTCCGGGAGGCTGTGCAGCCCACCACTGCCACGGTCCGGTGATACAGGAACAAATTCCCCTGGAGAACAAACGGCACACCTCAGCCAGTTGCAAGGTCACGCTGGCCTCTGCCACCACAGTCTTGCCCTGCATTCCATTCCCTCCCTTCCTCTGGTCTGAGTGAGCCAGAACCCCCTAATCAGCTGCTGCCAGCCCCATCCTGGCTGAGTGAGGGACAGACTCCCTCATGAGACCTACACACAGAGGTGGGGCCAAAACCAAAGCTGAACCCCAGGAGCTGTGCAAACAAAGAAGAGAAAGAGAAATCTCTCCCAGCAGCTTCAGGAGCAGCAGGTTAAATCTCCACAATCAAATTGATGTACCCTGCATCTGTGGAATACGAGAACAGATTACGAATCAACCCAAAATTGAGGCAGTGGAATTTGGAAGCAATATTATATTTTCTTCCTTCTTCTCTTTTTGTGAGTGTGTATGTGTATGCTCCTTTGTGTGTTTTTGTCTGTATAGCTTTGTGTTTACCATTTGTTCTGTGTTCTATCTCTCCATTTTTTGTCATTATTTTCTCTTTTGTTATTATTTTTTTGTATAGTTTTTAGCACTGGTTATAATTGGTGGATTTGTTTTTTGGTTTTGTTTCTCTCTTCTTTATTTTTAATAGTTTTATTTATTATTTATTTTAAAAATTATTTTATTTTTCCTTTCTTTCTTTTTTCTCCATTTTCTTCTGAGCTGTGTGGCTGACAGGGTCTCATTGCTCCAGCCGGGTGTCAGGCCTTGCCTCTGAGGTGGGAGAGCTGAGTTCAGGACACTGGTCCACAAGACACCTCCTACTCCACATAATATCAACTGGTAAAAAGCTCTCCCAGAAATCTCCATTTCAATGTTAAGACCCAACTCCAATCAACGACGAGCAAGCTACAGTACTGGGCACCCTAAGCCAAAAAATTAGCAGGATAGAAACACAACCCCACCATTAGTAGAAAGGCTGCCTAAATTCATAATAAGGTCACAGACACCCCAAAACACACCAGCGGATGCGGTCCTGCCCACCAGAAAGACAAGATCCAACCTCATCCAACTGAACACCGGCACTAGTCTCCTCCACCACGAAGTCTACAGAACCCACTGAACCAACCTTAGCCACTGGGGGGCAGACACCAAAAACAACGGGAACTATGGACCAGCTGCCTGTGGAAAAGAGATGCCAAACACAGTAAATTAAGCAAAATAGGAAGACAGAGAAATCCACAGCAGATGAAGGAGCAAGGAAAAAAACGACCAGACCAAACAAATGAAGAGGAAATAGGCAGTCTACCTGAAAAAGAATTCAGAGTAATGATAGTAAAGATGATCTAAAATCTTGGAAATAGAAAGCAGAAAGTACAAAAAACGTTTTAAAAAGACCTAGAAGAACTAAAGAACAAACAAATAATGATGACCAACAAAATATATGAAATTAAAAATTCTCTAGGACAAATCAATAGCAGAATAACTGAGGCAAAAGAACAGATAAGTGACCTGGAGGACAAAATAGTGGAAATAACTACTGCAGCTCAGAATAAAGAAAAATGAATGAAAAGAATTGAGGACAGTCTTAGAAACTTCTGGGCAACATTAAACACACCAACGTTCGAATTATAGGGGTCCCAGAAGAAGAAGAGAAAAAGAAAGGGACAGGGAAAATATTTGAAGAAATTATAGTTGAAAACTTCCCTAAAATGGGAAAGGAAATAGTTAATCAAGTCCAGGAAGCACAGAGAGTCCAACACAGGATAAATCCAAGGAGAAACACGCCAAGAGACATATTAATCAAACAATCAAAAATTAAATACAAAGAACAAATGTTAAAAGCAGCAAGGGAAAAACAACAAATAACACATAAGGGAATCCCCATAAGGTTAACAGCTGATCTTTCAGCAGAAACTCTGCAAGCGAGAGGACTGGCAGGACAAATTTAAAGTGATGAAAGGGAAAAATCTACAACCAAGATTACTCTACCCAGCAAGGATCTCATTCAGATTTGACAGAGAAATTAAAACCTTCACAGACAAGCAAAAGCTAAGAAAATTAATCAACACCAAACCAGCATTACAACAAATGCTAAAGCAACTTCTCTAGGCAGGAAACACAAGAGAAGGTAAAGACCTACAATAACAAACCCAAAACAATTAAGAAAATGGAAATAGGAACATACATATTGATAACTACCTTAAAAGTAAATGGATTAAATGATCCAACCAAAAGACTGGCTGAATGGATGCACAAAGAAGACCCATGTGTATGCTGTCTAGAAGAGACCCACTTCAGACATAGGGACACATACAGACTGAAAGTGAGAGGATGGAAAAGGATATTCCATGCAAATGGAAATCAGAAGAAAGCTGGAATAGCAATTCCCATATAAGACAAAATAGACTTTAAAATAAAGACACTACATAATGGTCAAAGGATTAATCCAAGAAGAAGATATAACAATTGTAAATATCTATGCACCCAACGTAGGAGCACCACAGTACACAAGGCAAATGCAAACAGCCATAAAAGGGGAAATTGACAGTAACACAATAAGAGTAGGGGACATTGACACCATACACCAATGGACAGATCTTCCAAAATGAAAATAAATAAGGAAACACAAGCTTTAAATGATACATTAAACAAGATGGACTTAATTGATATTTATAGGACATCCCATCCAAATGAAACAGAATACACATGCTTCTCAAGTGCTTATGGAACATTCCCCAGGATAGATCATATCTTGGGTCACAAATCAAGCCTTGGTAAATTTAAGAAAATTGAAATCTTATCACATATCTTTTTGGACCACAACTCTATGAGACTAGATATCAATTATAGGAAAAAATCTGTAAAAAATACCAACACATGGGGACTAAACAATACACTACTTAATAACGGAGGGATTACTGAAGAAATCAAAGAGGAAATCAAAAAATAATTAGAAACAAATGACAATGAAAACACAATGACCGAAAACCTGTGGGATGCTGCAAAAGCAGTTATTAGAGGGAAGATTATAGCAATACAATCCTACCTCAAGAAACAAGAAACATCTCAAGTAAAAAACCTAAACTTACACCTAAAGGAATTAGAGAAAGAACAAAAAAATCCCCAAAATTAGCAGAAGGAAAGAAATCATAAAGTTCAGATCAGAAATAAATGAAAAAGAACACAAAATACCCATAACAGCAAAAGCAATCTTGTGAAAGAAAAACGGAGCTGGAGGAATCTGGCTCCCTGTCTTCCAACTATACTACAAAGCTACAGTAATCTAGATAGTATGGTACTGGCATAAAAACAGAAATATTTATCAATGGAACAGGATAGAAAGCCCAGAGATAAACCCACACACATATGGTCAATATTTTTGACAAAGGAGGCAAGAATATACAATGGAGAAAAGACAGCCTCTTCAATATGTGATTCTGGGAAAACTGGACAGCTACCTGTAAAAGAATTAAATTGGAACACTCCCTAACACATACACAAGAATAATCTCAAAATAGACTAAAGACCTAAATATAAGGCCAGACACTAAAAAACTCTTAGAGGAAAACATGACAGAACACTCTATGACATAAATCACGGCAAGATCCTTTTTGACCCACCTCCTAGAGAAATGCAAATAAAAACAAAAATAAACAAATGGGACCTAATGAAACTTAAAAGCTTTTTCACAGCAAAGGAAATCATAAACAAGGCAAAAAGACAACCCTCAGAATGGAAGAAAATATTTTCAAATGCAGCATCTGACAAAGGATTAATCTCCAAAATTTACAAGCAGCTTATGCAGCTCAATATTAAAAAAAAAAAACAACCCAATCGAAAAATGGGCAGAAGACCTAAATAGACATTTCTCCAAAGAAATAATAAAGATTGCCAGCAAACACATGAAAGAATGCTCAACATCTCTAATCATTAGAGAAATGAAAATCAAAACTACAGTGAGATATCACTTCACACCAGTCAGAACGGCCATCATCAAAAAATCTACAAACAATAAGTACTGGAGAGGGTGTGGAGAAAAGGGAACCCTCTTGCACTGTTGGTGGGAAAGTGAATTGATACAGCCATTATGGAGAACATTATGGAGGTTCCTTAAAAAACTAAAAATAGAACTACGATACAAGCCAGCAATCCCACTACTGGGCATATACCCTGAGATAACCATAATTCAAAAAGAGTCATGTACCACAATGTTCATTGCAGTACTCTTTACGATAGTCAAGACATGGAACCAACCTAAGTGTCCATTGACAGATGAATGGATAAAGAAGACATAGCACATATATACAATGGTATATTACTCAACCATAAAAAGAAATGAAATTGAGATATTTGTAGTGATTTGGATGGACATAGGGTCTGTCATACAAAGTGAAGTAAGTCAGAAAGAGAAAAACAAATACCGTATGCTAACACATATATATGGAATCTTAAAAAAAAAAAAAAAAAGAAGGTTATAAAGAACATAGGGGCAAGCCAGGAATAAAGACACAGATGTAGAGAATGGACTTGAGGACACAGGGAGGGGAAGGGTAAGCTGGGACAAAGTGAGAGAGTGCCGTGGACTTATATATACTACCAAATGTAAATGATAGCTAGTGGGAAGCAGCCGCATAGCACAGGCAGATCAGTTCAGTGCTTTGTGACCACATAGAGAGGTGGGATAGGGATGGTGGGAGGGAGACACAAGAGGGAGGAGATATGGGGATATATGTATAGCTGATTCACTTTGTTATAAAGCAGAAACTAACACAACATTGTAAAGCAATTATAGTCCAATAAAGATGTTTAAAAAACAAGTTTGATAACTTGAAATGGATAACTAGATAAGCTTTCTGCTCTACCAAGTGAATATATTTATGTTCCTTTATATTCAAGGAACTAAATGCATAAATAATATGTTGAAACCTTACAAGCAGACTCTTGCCCTGAGGCTCTAATAAAATATATAAGACTTCTCTTTGGAAAAGAGAAAATTCTTCCATTTCAGTATACAACAGCAAGGACTCCCCTTTCCAGTGATACTTCTATAAATGTGGATAAAAGTGTCTTCCTTAATTAACAGTTACAAAAAATAATCATTCATATAAATTAAGCTACCCAATGTTTTTTTTTTCTTTTTTCTCTTTACTCAGAGGAAGAATGCAGTTAAAACAGACAAATATATTTTCAGTATGAGTGAAGCTTTACATCTCCCTTGTTAGTTGCATCACCCCCAATTATATATTTTGCCACAAATAGGTGAAGCATGTACTTGCCAATCTCTTTAGTGAAATCTCCTGGAGAGAGCAAGCACAATCATCCTCACTAATTGCCACTGAACTGTGACTTGGTCATGCTGCTCCATTGCACATTTCTGTAATTTTACTCTTTGTTTGCAAAGCGCTAAGAAAGTTTTGTGAATTTTTGTTTGTTTGTTTTTCACTGTGCTACCATGAATGGAATAAAAAATAAATACTTTTTCTTCCCTCTTAACATTGAGAAATGGCAGTTTAACTGAATACATTTGATCTATACAGGTGACAGTGTCACAGGTATGAATTCTGTATCCATTCACTTATAATACTTTTGTGAATTTGTAAGCCCCTTCAAAACTAGACCAAAAAAAAAAAAAAAGAAAGGAAAGGGAAGGGAGGAAAGGGAAGGGAAGGGAAGGGAAAGAAAGGGAAGGAAAGGATAGAAAATAAAAGAAAAGAGAAGATGGTGGTGTGGGAAGACACTGAGTTAGTGTCTCCCAACAACTAGGGCGCTGCCCGCTGCTGGTGGAAGACCCGGACACCCAAAGAGATGGGAGGAACCCCCAAGTGAACCGATAGGACAGGGGGGGACTGAAGAGGGAGGAGAAGTGGAGGCCAGACGGGATGAGCGCCCCTGTGGTTGGGGAGATCAGGAGAGGCAAGCAGGAGGGGTTCTCCAGGAGGAGCAGGAGAGGAGGAGAGCATGTTTGCCCCACCCACTCAGGCATGGGTAACCTGCTGAGCTCCCAGGTGATGTCCTCCAACATCTGATACCAGGGGTTGGGTGCACACCTGGGCGCCTTCTGTTCCATTGAGCCAGAGTCCCACCACCCACAGCCTCCAGGGCCTTTTCTAGCCCTGTGGTTCGTAAGCATAAGCCCCACACACAACCCAAACCTCACCTGTCCTTAGGCATGGCCCAGCACAGCCAAGGTCTTTTCCCTCTTTTCTTTTTTTTTTCCCTCCTCCTCTTTCTTACTATTTTGGTACTGTTGTACATTCCAGTTGTTGATTCTTCTGTATTTATTTTTATATTCTTTCTAACATATCTGTTAATTTCCTAGTCTAATTTTATTTTTTGCTTTGCTATTGTTCTCTATCTTTTTAAAATTTTTTTGGCCACCACATGCATCTTGCAGGATCTTAGTTCACGATCCAGGGGTCAGGCTGAAGCTCCTGTGGTGGGAGCTCCAATTCCAAACCACTGGACTAACAGAGAACCTCAGACCCCACTGAATATTCATCAGAGTGAAATCTCACAGAGGTCCTCATCAGGACCAAGACCCATCTCTACCCAACAGCCTACAAACTCCAGTGTTGGAAGACTCAGGCCAAACAACAAGTAAGACAGGAACACAATCCCACTCATTTAAAAAAAAAAAATGAAATGGCAAAAAAAAGGTCATCAAATGAAGGAGCAAGGTAAAAACTTACAAAACCAAATAAATGAAGAGGAAATAGGCAATATACCTGAAAAAGAATTTAGAGTATTGATAGTAAAGATGATCCAGAATCTCAGAAATAAAATGGAGGCATGGATTTAAAAAATACAAGAAAAGTTTAAAAAGATCTAGAAGAACAAAAGAAAAACAAAAGAGAGATGAACAACACAATAACTGAAATGAAAAATACACTAGAAGGAAAAAAATACAGAATAACTGAGGCAGAAGAAAGAATAAGTGAGCTGGAAGACAAAATGGTGGAAATAACTGCTGAGGAGCAGAATAAAGAAAAAGAATGAAAAGAATTGAAGATAATCTTAGAGACCTCTGGGACAACACTAAATCCCCCAACATTCAAATTATAGGGGTCCCAGAAGAAGAGAAAGAGAAAGGGTCTGAGAAAATATTTGAAGAGATTATAGTCAAAAACTTCCCTAACATGGGAAAAGAAATAGTCACTCAAGTCCAGGACGCACAGAGTCCCATACAGTATAAACCCAAGGAAAAACACACCAAGACACATATTAATCAAACCAACAAAAATTAAATTCAAAGAAATAACATTAAAAGCAGCAAGGGCAAAACAAAAATGACATACAAAGGGATCCCCATAAGGATATCAGCTGATTTTTCAGCAGAAATTCTGCAGGCCAGAAAGGAGTGGCAGGATATAATTAAAGTGATGAAAGAGAAAAACCTGCAACCAAGATTACTCTACCCAGCAAGGATCTCATTGAGATTCAATGTAGAAATCAAAAGATTTTCAAACAAACAAAAACCA
This sequence comes from Grampus griseus, assembly GCF_964374135.1. Taxonomy (NCBI): domain Eukaryota; kingdom Metazoa; phylum Chordata; class Mammalia; order Artiodactyla; family Delphinidae; genus Grampus; species Grampus griseus. The sequence continues at coordinate 37,062,319 of NC_139012.1, read as the reverse complement.
AGTGAATTCAGCACCACCAAACCAGCTTTACAACAAATGCTAAAGAAACTTCTCTAGGTGGGAAACACAAGAAAATAAAAAGACCCACAAAAACAAACCCAAAACAATTATGAAAATGGTAATAGGAACATACATATCAATAATAAACTTGAATGTAAATGGATTAAATGCCCCAACCAAAAGACACAGACTGACTGAATGTTTACAAAAACAAGACCCATATGTATCCTGCCTACAAGAGACACACTCCTAGGGACACATACAGATTGAAAGTAAAGGGATGGGAAAAGATATTCCATGCAAATGGAAATCAAAAGAAAGCTGGAATAGCAATACTCATATCAGATAAGATAGACTTCAAAATAAAGACTCTTGCAAGATATAAGGAGGGACACTACATAATGATCAAAGGATCCATCCAAGAAAAAGATATAACAATTATAAATGTTTACGCACCCAAAATAGGTGTACCTCACTACATAAGGCAAATGCTAACAACCATGAAAGGAGAAATTGACAGGAATACAATAATAGTAGGGGACCTTAACACCACACTTACAGCAATGGACAGATCATCCAAACAGAAAATAAATAAGGAAACACAAGCTTTAAATGACACAATAGACCAGATAGATTTAATTGATATTTATAGAACATTCTATCCCAAAGTGGCAGAATACACTTTCTTCTCAAATGCACACAGAATGTTCTCCAGGACAGATCACATCTTGGGTCACAAATCAAGGCTTGGAAAATTTAAGAAAATTGAAATCATATCAAACACCTTTACTGACCACAATGCTATGAGATTGGAAATCAAATACACGGAAAAAAATTGTAAAAAACACAAATATATGGTGGCTAAACAATGCACTACTAAATAACCAAGAGATCACTGAAGAAATCAAAGAAGAAATAAAAAAAATACATAGAAACAAATGACAACAAAAACATGAAGACCCAAAACCTATGGGATGCAGCAAAAGCAGGTCTAAGATGGAAGTTTATAACAATTCAATCTCACCTCAAGAAACAAGAAAGATGTCAAATAAACAAACTAACCCTACACTTAAAACAACTAGAGAAAGAAGAACAAGGAAAACCCAAATTTAGCAGAAGGAAAGAAATCATAAAGAGCAGATCAGAAATAAATGAAAAACAAATAAATGAAAAACGAAAAGAAAACAATAGCAGAGATCAATAAAACTAAAAGCTGGTTCTTTGAGAAGAAAATCAAAATTAATAAACCCTTAGCCAGACTCATCAGGAAAAAAAGGGAGAGGACACAACTCAGTAAAATTAGAAATGAAAAAGGAGAAATTACAACTGACACCGCAGAAATACAAAGGATTATAAGAGACTACTACAAGCAACTATATGCCAATAAAATGGACAACCACGAAGAAATGGATAAATTCTTGGAAAGGTACAATTTTCCAAGACTAAATCAGGAAGAATTAGAAAATATAAACAGACCTATCACAAGTAATTAAATTAAACTGTAATTAAAAATCATCCAACAAAAAATAGACCAGGACCAGATGGCTTCACAGGCAAATTCTACCAAACATTTAGAAAGACCTAACATCCATTCTTCTCAAACTATTCCAAAAAATTGCAGAAGGAGAAATACTCTCAAATTCATTCTATGAAGCGACCATCACCCTGATACCAAAACCAGAAAAAGACATCACAAAAAAAGAAAATTAGAGACCAATAGCACTGATGAACATAGATGAAAAAATCCTGAACAAACACTAGCAAACAGAATCCATCAACACATTAAAGGATCATACACCATGATCAAGTGTGATTTATCACAGGGATGCAAGGATTCTTCAATATATGCAAATCAATCAATGTGATATACCACATTAACAAATTAAGGAATAAAAACCATGTGCTCACTCAGTAGATGCAGAAAAATCTTTTGACAAAATTCAACACCCGTTTATGATAAAAACTCTCCAGAAAATAGGCATAGAGGGAACCGACCTCCACCTACTAAAGGCCATATATGACAAACCCACAACAAACATAATACTCAATGGTGAAAAACTGAAAGCATTCCCTCTAAGATCAGGAACAAGCAAGGATGTCCATTCTCACTGATATTATTCAGCATAGTTTTGAAAAGCATAGCCATGGTAAGCAGAGAAGAAAAAGATATAAAAGGAATACAAAATGGAAAAGAAAAAGTAAAACTGTCACTGTTTTCAAATGACATGATACTATACATAGAAAATCCTAAAGATGCCACTAGAAAACTACTAGAAGTAATCAATGAATTTGGAAAGGTTGCAGGGTACAAAATTAATGCACAGAAATCTCTAGCATTCCTATACACCAAAAATTAAAAAACAGAAAGAGAAATTAAGGAAATACTCACATTTACCATTGCAACAAAAATAATAAAATACCTAGGAATAAACCTGCCTAAGGAGGCGAAAGACTTGTACTTAGAAAACTATAAAACACTGATGAAAGAAATCAAAGATGACATATACAGATGAAGAAATATACTATGTTCTTAGACTGGAAGAATACATTTTGTGAAAATGACTATACAACCCAAAGTTATCTACAGATTCAATGCAATCCCTATCAAACTACCAATGGCATTCTTCACGGAATTAGAGCCAAAAATTTTACAATTTGTGTGGAAAAACAAAAGACCCCAAATAGTCAAAGCAATCTTGAGAAAGAAAAACAGAGCTGGAGGAATTAGGCTTCCTGACTTCAAACTATACCACAAAGCTTCAGTAATCAAGACAGTATGGTACTGGCACAAAAACAGAAATATAGATCAATGGAACAGGATAGAATGCCCAGAGATAAACCCACACACATATAGTCACCTAAGTTATGACAAAGGAGACAAGAACATACAATGGAGAAAAGACAGCTCCTTCAATAATGGTGCTGAGCAAACTGGACAGCTACATGTAAAAGAATGAAATTAGAACACTCCCTAACACCATACACAAAAATAAAGTCCACATGGATTAAAGACCTAAATGTAAGGCCAGACACTATAAAACTCTTAGAGGAAAACATAGAAAAGCACTCTTTGCCATAATCCACAGCAAGATCTTTTTTGACCCACCTCCTAGAGTAACAGAAATAAAAATGAAAAAGAAGCAAATGGGACTTAATTAAACTAAAAAGCTTTTGCACAGCAAGGGTAACCATAAACAAGACAAAAAACAACCCTCAGAATGGGAGAAAATATTTGTAAATGAAACAACAGACAAAGGATTAATCTCCAAAATATACAAACAGCCTATGTACCTCAATATCATAAAAACAAACAATCCAATTAAAAAATGGGTGGAAAACCTAAATAGACATTTCACCAAGGAAAACATACAGATGGCCAAGAGGCACATGAAAAGAGGCTCAACATCATTAACTATAAGAGAAATGTAAATCAAAACTACAATGTGTTATCACCTCACACCGGTCAGAATAGCCATTATCAAAAAATCTAGAAACAATCAGTGCTGGAAAGCATGTGGTGAATAGGGAACCCTCCTGCACTGTTGGTGGAAATGTAAATTGATACAACCGTTATGGAAAACAGTATGGAAGTTCTTTAAAAAGCTAAAAACAGAACTACCATACAACCCAGCAATCCCACTAATAGGCATATACCCTGAGATAACCATAATTCAAAAAGAGACATGTACCACAATGTTCATTGCAGCACTATTTACAATAGCCAAGACATGGAACCAACCTAAATGTCCATTGACAGATGAGTGGATAAAGAAGATATGGCACATATATACAATGGAATATTACTCAGCCATAAAAAGAAATGAAATTGAGTTATTTGTAGTGAGGTGGATGGATCTAGAGTCTGTCATACAGAGTGAAGTTAAGTTAGAAAGAGAAAAACAAATACTGTATGCTAATGCATATAGATGAAATCTAAAAAAAAAAAAAAAGAAAGAAGCTACTGATGAACCTAGTTCCAGGGCAGGAATAAAGATATAGACATAGAGAATGGACTAGAGGATATGGGGTGGGAGTGGGGAGCTGGGACGAAGTGAGAGTAACATCGACACATATACACTACCGAATGTAAAATAATTAGCTAGTGGGAAGCAGCATCATAGCACAGGGAGATCAGCTTGGTGCTTTGAGATGACCTATAGGGATGGGATAGGGAGTTTGTGAGGGAGGCTCAAGAGGGAGGGAATATGGGGACATATGTATACATATGGCTGATTCACTGTGGCATACAACAGAAACTAACACAGTACTGTGAAGCAATTATACTCCAATAAAGATCTATTAAAAATATTAGCAAAGTTTATTGTATGTTAGTTACACCTGAATAAAGCTGGAGAAAAATGGGCATGACAAAAATTAAAACAGAACTTGGATAAAACTGAAATAACTTCAAGAGGACTGATTTAAGAAGAAAAGGACAGCAAGAATTAAAAAAATATATATTATAAAAGAAAAAATAAAGAAAAGAAAGAAGAAACTAAGTAGGACTCATGGAGACTGTAGAACACAGTAAAGCTGTGGATTATTTCGATTATTGTGCTTCTAAAACCTATTTATTACATTTACCTTCATTTTGAGTGTTGACAAGGATGAATTAATTTTGATTTATAAACAAAAAAAGCAAAACGTGATGGAATCTGAACATGTCTAAAAGGTGACATTTACTCATAATTTACTTACCCAAACAAGCTCAAATTTCAAATTATGTTCATATCTATTTGCCATAACAATTCACATATATTTGTATTTTAATCAAATGTGAATATTTTCTATTATTAGAATCCCTTTCTCATTAAAGTTTTGAGGTGTTATTAATATTATTATTATTCCTAATTAATCATTAGATTATGAGATTACCTCTAGAGTTGATAGTCAGCATCTTTTTCACTGTAAAGAAGGGTATTCTATATGTCTCCTCAATCTGTTTTAATTTAATGGATTGATTTACATACTGTCTATAATTCAATGAGTCTATCTCCTTCCATCATCCTTTATAGTCCTAGAATTAGTTCACTGATTGGCACATAGAAAGAGATCAATGAGTGTATACTAAATTGAATATAAAGCACTGACTTTGGAATGTAGAACTGACTTTCAAGAAGCTGTGAACTTTAGTGAAAAATCATTGCATTCAAAATGAATTCATTATTCATAGTACTTTGATACTATTGCAATAAAAAATTTTAAATACCTTATATCCAATATATGTTTTTTGTGCAATATGTTAGTTTTATTAATTCCACTTACTCTTCTCTTCAGTTCGTTTATCAGAGATACAACTTAAATTCTGGATAGAGAGGCTCAGCCTCCCACAATCAGTTAGGCCCAGTAATGCCTTCTACATGTTCAGTGAGTTGCAAGGTCATTCATAAATTAGACACTTTCTATCATTGCCTGGATAAGTTGATGTATTTTCTGTAAAGGTTACGTTTAGAATGTTATGATAACATCTTAAATACATACTCTAGATTGAGATTTAACCTTCACTCTGTCTACCATTTCCCTGATAATATGAATGTATGGAGTATGTAAGCACATATTTATACATATTCTAACTCACAACTATAAACCATCATATTTGGATAACCCATAAAGAAGTCAATTTTTTAATATAAATAAAAAAGCCTCTATTTTCTAACCACACTAACTTTTCAGCTTCCTAAAGTTCCCACCGTAATTACTGTGGTCTTATATTTCTACCTCCCTCTCATGGTGACTTCTACCACCACCTCTTTGCCTCTCTGCCTCTGGTATCATTTACGATCATTTATTTTCAATCTGAAGTTAACCCTGCCTGCAAACTGGGCACTTCTAACAATGTCAATTTGTTTATGATGCAGTTCTATTTAAATCCCTCCATGGTTCACTTTTCCATATAGAAAGCTCTGAACATAATACAAAATGCTCACATTGTTCTAGCTGTGGTCTCTCTTTCCAGTTTTTTCCCCATTTTCCTATCCCTGAGTCACAAAATTCCCTGCCACATATCACATACCTTTATACATCTGTCATCCATAAACTTCCCTCCTTCTAAAGCCCACCTCTTCCTTATGATCTCTTCTGAATCGTCCTTTGAATCATCTAAAAAGCCATCTTTCCATGAAGAACACATGTGTTACAGACTGAATGGATGATCCCTACTTTCACACAATTCATTTACAGACCTGTGCTATAGCATTTTCCATAGTAAAATGAACAACTGTGTGTTAATATGTCTGTCTTCTTCGGTGGATCATGTAGTGTGAACAATGAGAGGCTTGAAATTGAGCCATATTCATCCTATTATCTCTAGATTCCACCACACACTCTGGTGCATGGTAAGTTAGATGTTATAATGTTTGATTTAGTTAAACATACAAGCTACATAACTATTAAAATTTAATTTAGATATATCATGAGCTAGGATAATAACTAAATAATAATACAAAGACTATGAGCATCATATTAATCTAGACTTTTAAGATAGTATTTTTTACCTTTTTTCTTTGTAAGAAAATTGCATTCTTCATAATTCTCCATCTATTTCTCATGCTGTTCTTTCTTATTGTATCAAGTTTTATTTTTTCTCTTCTTCTCCCTTTGCGTCCTTCCACTCCTGTTTCCTCTTCTTCTAATAATAACAATAAAAGTATTCCCATAAATCTATTTCCTTGCATTTTTCTCTTCTAGCACTCTTTTCACTTGTTATCAGCTCCTAGACTTTAAAACATCTAAATTTATCAACTCACAAAATGATTTATTAAGCTTTATGTTTCTCCTAATTCTAAGCTCCCATTGACTACAAAATAAATATTATACTGGTAACTCAGACTCAAAATACTGACACTTGTATTCATTATATTCTCAAAAAATGTTATAGTGAAACTTAAGAACCAGATAATGAAATTCTGTAATAAAATCCTGACTCTACCCATTATTACCTCTACAATTTGAGGGAAAGTGTCTATCTTTTATGTGCCTTGAAGTTCTTTCCTGTAAAATGAGCAGAATACAGTTATTTATTAGTCTTATATTAAAGATTCAATGAAGCCAAGTCTGTAAAAAATCTTAGCTTAAAACTAATACAAGAATAGATCTTAATAAATGACAGGTAATATTATTGAAAGGCTGACTTGCTAATTTCTATTAATGGTATCTCCCTTCTTTTAGGCATTGATTTTTTTTTAGCTTTTCATGAGCTCTTTTTCTTTTCCTGCTGCATGTATTGAGTACTTGGCAAGTCCTATTGATTCTGTACTAGAAATAAATTGTTCATGTATGCTCATTTTTCATTTTCCAAATTAATCATTCAATTTCAATCATCTGTTTTTTTCCTGAACTACTCATGATCTCTCGCCCCTTTCCTGTCCTGCATGCTACCCAGGTGAAAATTTTCAAACTTAACACTATCAGTGCTAATCTTTTGTTCTAAACTAGTCAATGGTTCCACATCTACTACTGAGTCATTTCTAAACTCATCTGCTCATTTTGAGCCCTTCACTTTTTAGCCACAACCTGTATTTTCAGTCTTATATCCCACTAATTTTATATGTAGCCTATTCTACATATATAGACTATGCTAGAATAGTCTACAGATATATAATCTACTATATAGTGATATATATATATATATTCACAATACAGACTATAGTCCAGCCAAATTAAACTACCAAACTTTACCTAAAATATTACCTTTCCCTAATAGATCTATATTATATCACTTCACTTACATAAAATATACCTTTGTCTCATACTCCCACAAACTTCTGCCTGTCACAATTCTCTTTACCTCATCAGTAAAATAAAGGGGTGGAAGTAGAGGATCGCAAAAGCCCTTTTTTCTGTGAAATTCTATGGTTGTATTAAAAATCTATCCATTTTTTTGTAGCCCATTTTAAATGCTACCAATGTTATCAAGCCTTTAATTTCTCCCCTAAGTATGTGAAGGTATTTTCACAAGTGTTTAAGAACCCAAGCTTTTGACTTAGACCCACTGAATTTCAACACAACTCTGCTTCATGCCAGTTTTGTGACTTTGGCCAAGCTACTGTGACTCTCATTCTTGCCCTCAGTGATCTTATCAAGAAAAGGAAATAATAATAAAATTGACCCCACAGAACTGCTGTGACTTGTTAACAAGATCTTGCCAAGTGATGTACTACAAAATCTGAGTCTTTATTAAATTCTTGCCCTCTTGACATGTATAGAAATTTTTGTCATCTTAAGGTTTCAGAACTTACATTAAAAATAATAATACACGTGTTTTCCCCATGACATGATAAGTTATTTAAGAATATAATCCTGTCTATGTATTGTGAAAGAGCACACACCAATAGTAAATATCAAATAAATATTTAATGAATTAATCAGTATACATTTAGGGAATATTACTGATTAGATGAAACATTAAAATGCTGGCCAATGGAACCTGAGACATAACTAGGCAATTGTCCTGACTCATATTTAAGTTCAACCACCGATATTGGACTTAGTACCATAGACACTCTGTGCTATAGATTCTTTATTTGTATATCCGAATAATATCTTCCTCTCAGGTCACTAAAGGCAGAAAGAAATAATTTGTATAACTTTTAATAATTTTATAAAATATAGTTTATTTTTATAATATTAATTGTGACCTAATAAGAAAACAATAAATACAATTTACTTCTATAATATGTTTAATTCATTATCTGCATCTCATAATATTATAACCAATTACAACTATAACAAAACAGTCAGAAGTCAGCAAATTTTGTTTTTAAACTTTGTGTTTTATTTCTTTACTATTATCTCTTACCCATGTGGCACAAACTTCTTATACAGAGGCTTTGGGCACCATGTGGCTGCCCAGTGCTTCATCCTCCAGGCTTGCTCTAGTTCAGATGTGATGCATTACCTCCATTTTATTACCTATTTATAGAGCATCACGCCACATTCTAGTCCCTCCAACACTGTATCGACACCATTTCCTCACACTTTAGTCTTACTAATGAAATTGGTATTAAGTACTTCCTAGGTGCCATACATTAAAGTAACTGCTTTAATCGGAATATCTTAGAACATTTTTCACAACATTTCAATGAGGTAAGCTTTATTATTGTTGTTATTATTATCCATAAAATAGGGATAAGAAAACAAATGAAGAAAAGCAGGGCACTTGGTCAGTGTAACACAAGACAACCAGCACCTGGGCAATCTAAAAGTTGAGCCCCAAACATCCTACTCTTTACCACTATGTTGGAGGAGGTCATCAAGAGGACATGACCACAAGGTAAACTGCGAGAGGGACCCCGGAAATTAGAGGCTCCTTATTTTCTCCCCTGTCTTTGGAATGGGCATTCTGCCCACTCTGCCCACACTAGGAGCCACTTCAAGAATGCAGTCATGAGAGTAATGTATTGTTGAGACCATCTGGACTGAATATGTGACTGAACACTTTTCAAGGTCTATCTATACATTTTTAAGATATGGAGAGGAAGAGGAGTGTGGGCTGTGGAGATCTACTTGTCTTGTAGTCTCCCAAGACAAGCCTCTTACGTAAGTTCCTTGTTTATTAAACCTGCCACATGCCAATCTGGTGTGGTCTTTTTTCATTACCCTTGCCCTCCAGGGACCAGTTTCGAATTTCATCCCAGGTACTCCTGAAGTTTCAAACCAACACACTCCCCTGTAAGGAGTGGAGGTGTTTAAGGGAACCTACAGGATAGCTGTCTCTAGTCAGAGAAGGGAAAGGAAAATAAGCAAAGAGCAATACATATGAGCTGGGAATTTCCCTTTTATATCTTAGAATTCCCAAGAAAAAAAAGAACACGATTTAGCAAATAAATAAGAGCCTCATGAATACAATCGTAAAAAGGAAAAAAAAAAAGCTATTAAGAAGTTTAAAATTTGTAAAATGCAAAAGTAAATATCTTCCTAGTAGCACTTAAGAAGTTGAAATCTCACCCTGTCTTTTTAACTCAGATTCCTGTCACTATGATCTTTGGAAGAATTTTAATAGGCAGAGCTCCTTCTGCTAAGAGATCAGACAACGGAAAGATCATGGGAACACTGCAGTAGATAGGATGATCTTGATCTGATTACAGAGCTTGACCTCGTTTCCCTTGTTGCCTGAGATATTCTCATTTAGAATTCAAGATCCCTTTCCTGGAAACACTTTTAAGTTATAAAAGTCTTAATTATTAAAATTAGAAAACAATTCTCTAATGAGATAGAAAAGTTTAAGGGTAAAAATCGGAGAGATAAAAGATCAGTCTGGGGCTTCCCTGGTGGCGCAGTGGTTGAGAGTCCGGCTGCCGATGCAGGGGACACGGGTTCGTGCCCCGGTCCATGCCGCGGAGGGCCTGGGCCCGTGAGCCATGGCCGCTGAGCCTGCGCGTCCGGAGCCTGTGCTCCGCAACGGGAGAGGTCACGACAGTGAGAGGCCCGCATACAGCAAAAAAAAAAAGAAAAAAAAAATCAGTCTGATATTAGACTGGCAGAAAAATCAGGAAAATTTTTCTCTGCTGTACAGTCTTTTTCCTTAGTCAGCTCCAATGGCACTTGCATTTCCCTTTTAATCAAGCCACTTCATCTGTTTTGTCTTTAATCTGTTGCTCTTAGGCTCAATCCTTGAGGAGACAGTTAGATTATCTTGGTTGACTTAGGCTCTAAGTCTTCTGTTAAAGTTCCAATAATTAAGCATGTAAAATCTATCTCCCATGGTAGTTGGAGAAATGTTTCTGTTTATACGTAGTCGTTTCAAGTATCAAATGACTTCCATTTTATAATTGATTCTAATTAAATGAAGAAAGACTCATGACAATTTTAATGAAATAAAAATGGGATTTATTTCTCATTTATTTTAAAAGCAGTGCTTTAACTCTTTTTAAAAGTAAATTTTGTATATTTAAATTTAGTTGAATCTTCAGAATCCCTAAATCACTCTATCAAAATCACTCTTATTTATTCTCTTCTTTACATATGAAGAAAACAGCTTGTCATGGTTTGGATGCCAGGCAAAGTTACTTATATCTGGAATTGCAAATATCCGCATTTTTCTGTGAGGTACAATATGAATGCAGGGTCTTGGGATAAGTGATCGAAAAAGGTAAAGCTAGAGGATCAGAGCCAGCAATCATGAGGTTAATGGGTATGGTATAAGTTTCACACTTTCATTCACCCCAAATATCGTCCAGGTGTGTGGTTCAGGAAAAGAAAGGATGAAAAATTATTCTAATTTTGCTTTTCTCTTACTCACTGATCTCTTGGAAATGTAAAAAAGGAGATGATTTTGTGAGTTAGGTGACAAGCTTTATTCATTTGGATTTGTTCCACAATACTTCTAGTAGCTATAGCATGATAATTTTCCATTTGAATTAGAATTCCACTTGGGAAGCAGGGAGGGATTGGATCATGGGTTGTTAGAAAGACTGAAGAGTCAGAACAACACAAAGAGGCTCTCTGCTCATGACAGACACAGGGAAACCACAAACCACATTCATCCAGCTTCTGTCTGATCACTATCAAACCTCTCCTCCAGGGAGTTAATGATTCCAAAGAATGGCTATTTAAAGCAGCTGCTTGGGTAAAATTACAAACAAAAGCAAAACAGCATTTATTTATTTTACAAGTAGTTGGATAAAAATGATACTGAAACTTTGCTCAGGAAACTTGCTTTAAAAATGACTGTTTTGAGACAGATAAACATACCAAAAATAAGACAGACATATGCTGCTGCAAACTTAGAGAAGCCAGAAACTTATTTTCCAGGCGTAAGCATTTTGTGCTCCCACGTGCCTGTAGCTCTGCAGTGAATGAGATCATTATTGGGGGCAGAACAAGGAAGGTGTGGGCCTGTATCTTCTTTGTCAGGAAATTTTCTGACATTGAAGTCCTGCCATGCAGAAAAATGATGGACTTTCTATTCTGTTTGATTCTCATGTGTGCAGTTTTTGCTGTGCCCACACTACAAATTTTTTGCTTAGAAAGTCTCTATACCAATCATATAAAGTCTGTTTTGTGAGCTGAATAAACGGTTCCATTACTTTCCAACTTGATAGGTTTTCTTCACTTCAAATTTTCGATGAAGTGGTCTTTAAACCCAAAATCCCCCCCAGACCTTTTGTTCTGATCTCTCCATTACTCGCCATCTATTAACTTCCTACCTTCTTCAATTCCTGGAGTGTTTCTAATTTTCTCAGTCCTTAATCCTCCACTAGAGAGATACTCTTGCTTTGCAGAAATCCAAATTATGTCATTCATATTGAATCTTTCCCTGGAGAGGATAAAATAGATTTACAGAAAACATGAAGAGTGCTATGTAGGGGACTTCGTCCCTCCAACTCCTACTCTAGAGCACTGCAGTCATTAGCTTCTGGGAGCACGCTTTCCCCATTGTCCTGGGTAGTCCTTCTAACAGGAAGGACTGTTAGAAGGACTGTATCAGCACTGATCATGCTGTCATCAGCATTGTGCAGAGAACAAGAGCTAAAATGTTTTTCTATTCAAACAGGATAAGATTCTACAGATATTTTAAAGATTGGCCTTTTTCTTATAGTCACAGGAAGGAAGTCATACACAAGAATTTATCTATGAAAGCAGATGATGAAACAAAATCCTTTGATTATAGCACACGATTCTACTAGAACCCTATTCTACTTTCTGTCCCCTATTTTCAATCAGTACAATTTACCAGAAGACTACTTCATACAACAGATGTCACACATTCTTAATTCAGCAAAGTTTGAATCCTTTCTAAGTGCTAGGTGCTAGGGATTGAATGATGTATCTTGTGTTAGGTAAAGATGCAAAACACATAGTTCTGATTATACTCTCATGGGAACCATTTCTTTAGAGTTACCAAAAATCTATTAGAGTAGACGTTCAGGATTGGCTCTTATGCCCCATATTCTAACTATACATATGTGGATATATATTTTTTCCTTTAAAAATTTCCTACCAGTTACTCATCTTTTTTTCTGTATTTCTCTTAGGGATCTGATAAACTAATCTGACCCAATATTAATAAATTACAGTGCCAATGTTTGCTTCAATGTGTTATTTTTTAATTTTTTTTTAAAAAAAATAAAGTAACCTAAAGAAGTAACATGATGAAATGGCAGAGTAGAGAAAGCATTTTTAACTCTTTTGCTCTTTTGTCATAAGACTCTATTTTAAGACACTATTTATACAAAATTAGAAATGGAATGGCATAACTCACAATGAGAAACTGATTTCTCTCTGTACAAGTATTTGTGGCTGAAACAATTGTCCCTCTAAGAGTCTCCAAACCTAAACTTGTTAAATGCTAATACTGGAACTTTAGTGCTTTCCAAAAGTGTTCACACATTTTACAAAAGAAAAAAAAATCAAAGTGAAATTGATTCTTTAATCATGGATTACTAAACTATATAAATTGGGATTAAAGGGTTTCAGATCAGTTTAAATCTAATATGATTTAGATCCATTATGAGCTTAAAAAAATATTGGGCAGGAAAACAAAACAAAACAAAAAATATCAGCTTCCGGATATGTCCTTGACTAGCTTTTAAGGAAAGGGCTCAAGAATAGAGTATTTCAATTTTTTTTTTCAAATGAAATTTCTACATCTGGTAAAACCTACAAACAAATCTGTTAAACAGAACTAAGTCTGTCAAAAAGGAATATGGTTTTCTATATTAAAGCTTTAACTTTTCTTGGAGGTTACCTAAAGAGTTATATAGCATGAAAATTTGGCACTAGGAAATGAAACTTGAAAAACATGATTCTGACAGGGTACCCTCATTTCATGGAGGCTAAAAGCAACCATTTTATTCAAAAGCTCAGCTTAGTGATGAGCAACCTAGGACTTTGAAGACTAAATAGGAAGGCTCATTCTAGGTAGACTTCCTTTCTTTTCTGCAGGATTCAAATGAACTACTTGAAATATCTACAAGTCATTCATTTAAACAGCAGTGCCTCATCACAAGAGCTAATTGCTCATTATTTTAGCAGTCCAGTGTAAAAGAAATACATGAAAGAGTTCTCAGAGGGCTCATGTTTCAATTTTGAAACCTGGGGCGAAAGGACTTAGACTCTGATCCATTGTGAGAGCTGACTAACAAATAGAGCTTGTTGCAAACTCCCACTGTGCCCCATGTTCTAAAAGAATGCAAGGCTACTGTGTCAACAGTTGTATCACACACACATGAATGAACTTTCAGAATGACCATCTTATTATGTGTATCTAAAAATGAGACAAACCCATGTGCCTGGGGTTTTGGTCTTCAGAAACGAGGATGCATCAAGGCCTGTGGTTTGATTAAGCATTTTCCTTTATTTTAGAAGGGATGGTACTTGTGAGATCAAACTAAGACAGGTCCCTGCTTGTTCTCTATGAATCTGACATGCCTTCATATAGAGAGGATACTAGTGGGCTGCTGAGCTATTAATGAAATTCAATTTCAAACCATGCCTTATAGCCAACCATGCTGGTAGGATACAAGAACAACAAACACACCACTTTTAACAGCACTTTCAGGTTGAATTAAATAAAATGATAGAAAAAGCCCATGTATAGCAAGTAAAAAAGCATTAAATAATGGAATTGGGATCAGGTGGCAATGTAATTCATTGTCAGCATCTTACAACCTCAGAATATATGTCTCTATCACGTTTGGACATTATGTAATTGATGAAATGATGAAAAAATGGATTGAAATGCAGTGCACTTGATGATTTTTTTTTAATTCTTAGAATTATGTGATAAAAATGAGCAAACTTACAATTTTAGATACCATTTTGTCTCAGTAGAATTTCACTAAAAACTGATCTAAAATTTTACATCTCTGATATGCTTTTTTCTTTTTATTAATAATCAGAAGCTTTTCTCTTTTCCGTTAAATGTGATAAGCCTTAAGCATGTGTACCATTATTTTACATATAATAATATTTAGATACTTTTATTTAAATTATAACACAGCAACCGTCTTGTATTTCTTTATTTGGTAGGATTTATTACCCACCTTTATCCTTCCACTATTACTATAAATTTACAAATTGTTTATACATATATTCTTATACTTGTCAAATTAATATTTCCAAATGTTTATCCACTTTTGGTTTCTTTTTGCATCTATATTTTATATTTTTATTTGTATATTATAAATAAAAGCACCCTTTTTCTAAAGTAGTATGACTGATTAAAGGGTTCCTTAATTTAAAATCATTTTCTTAATGTGGGACAATTCCTCTTCAATCCCAGTTTATCTTTAATATTTACACATATTTTGTTTTTTAAAGCTTCCTTTTCTATCTCTGTGATTTCATTAGAACCCAAGGATAGAATCAGAAATTTTATTTCAAAAGAGTCTTTGGAAATTACTTATCCAAATCCCTCATTCCACAGAGTGGATAATTGCGGTCCAGAGTTATTCAAGGACAGGCAGTAGAGGTCAACAACATATTCCTAATAGATAAGTACTGGGAAGCAAATCTCCTTAGTTCTAATACATTGCTATTTCTATAATCTAATCCCAAATATTGAAAATGAGCAAATAATTTTTAAGATAAATTAAATTGTTTATTCTTAATTCTTAATTCAGTGCTCTAGCTTTTCAAACTGCTCTCTGCTTCGCAGAGGAACACTCCTTAAAAACAGATGACATAAGAGTTAAGATACAAAAGAAGTCAGAATTAATACGTACATATCCAAGCGATCTTTCATGATTCTTCCTCCTTTCTTAACCCAAATTAATTGACTGGCTGATTGATCTAACCCAGCACTTTGTATTCCTGATGCTTATCTGAATCAATTCCTGTTTCTAATTACTATTTGGCCTGCTTCCTTTCCCTAATTGCACTATGTGAGGACTACTCTCAGTGACCTTTTTTGTGAGCTCATTGACAGCTTTGTTCAGCCTCAGGGAGGTTAAGGTAGTCACTCAAGGTCATAAACCTATTTAATGGGGAGTCTGGTTTTGAAACCACATCTGACTGAAAGCAATTCAACTCTGAGCTTTGAAGGCTCAGAAGACAAAACCATGCTGAGAAAAGGTGAATTAACTCTGTGAGTTCCAGGACCAAAGCCTGGATTTAGAAATGAAGCAATGAATGAATAAATATTTAACTCATCTTTTTTACAAATAGGTTTAGGTTAGAGAAAGAGAACATTGGATTTAGAGTCAAACAGGCAGGAGTTATAATCTTACCCTTGCTAATTTGTGATGCTTGGTAAGTGTTAAACTCTCACAGTTTCCTATTTTCCCATTCTGATATATACAGGGATTCTTTGTATAAATTGTGTTCTCCATGAAAGTTACATAAATGGCTTTTTAAACTAAGGAAGAATGTATCTCCATAACTTAGCAAATTCAGTGCACTTAACAAGATGGTAATCAACACACACAAACGTAAACTAAAATAATCTTCCTTCAGGAGTTCTCTATTCTAGTTTAAACATACATATTATACTGTTTCTACTTAACAAGGTTTGAAACTTAAGAATCACCTTAAGTTCTTAGTTTTTCTTGCTATGACATTTAGGCAGGGAACATATTTTGTTAATCACACCTCCATGATCTCTCTCATAACCATCTGCCCTTGCTTTCCATTCTCATTGCCTCTTTCTTAATACATGACAGTGATTCTTATAATCATTTAGAAAACTATACTGAATTCTCACTTTTTTGAAGGTTCTATATCACTTTGCTAAATATCTGTGGTATATCAATACATACTAAAGGTTTTTAAAGTCACTTCCTTATTAAGATGTGTGCTACAAATTTAAATTTCTTTATCTCAGTGAGGTAAAACTCTGATACCAGCAACTTCCTAATTAACATTTTTAACCTACCTTCCTTTCAGTTGGAGCGCTTGGATTGTTGTTTAATCATGCCCAATACAATATCTGAAGCTTTTATGAATTCTACTTCAGCTTCAAGTTGTATTACTATATATTTATTGCTTCTGACAATGGTGAACAGAAGGGCAAGAACAAAACTGTAGAAGATTACTAAACCTTTTCATTCCACGTTTAGAGTGTAGATGTTGTCCTGGAGTGTCTTATGAGAGACTTTGCTTTATTACAATCTTAATTGATATATATCTATGTTTTCATGGTTTCATAATCTAGAAAAGATCTTATGCATACTCAAAAGGGGTGCATACTCAAAATTATGCTTAGCATAATTTTCCTCAGTAAAATTGTATTAGTCATTGATCTTTCTTTAAAAATGTAACCAAATCATATTTTCTAAATGATTCTAGAGCTTTACTAGTTATTTATATCAATGCCCTTGGTCCAAAATTTCCATATCAACAGCTCACACTATATCAGAAGGATGTTTGCTTACCTGTGTTTTTCTAACTTTTCTTGAGTTCCTAAATTTTGGTGATGATACTTCTTTGAAATAAGAGTTCTATTTTGCCATTTGTTGTTGTTTATTTGTTGTTTTTAGATTCTGCCTTTAGATAATATTTGTCAGAAATTAGAAACTTGATTTCATTTGCATAAGTCTTCACTGACAAGACGGTTATGTATTTTAAATATTTATGTCCTATGGCTTATAACTTATAGATCATTCTCTTCAAAATAGATATTTTTATATAGTTAAAATCATTGAATTTTCCTTAAAACTTTTGTAAAACTCAAGTTGTATTTGGCTTAACCTTTATATACATTAGTCATGTACATTCTTTGCTAAGATATCTTCCTCTCTCTCACAAGCCTTGTAATCTGATTAATAACAGTCTTTGCTGCAGCTGTGTGTGTTTTTTTGTTTGTTTGTTTGTTTTTACATATTTCTGTTTTTGTTCCTTATTTGATTCATTTCTGATTATGATGCTATGCATTTTCTTAGCAGTTTCTTATTAACTCTTAGCTAATTCTTTTCTTTTTTTTTCCTTTTCCTCAGAAAACTCTAGAAATATTGTTTCCCTTTGAATTTCTACTACATTCTAGAAAAATAACACACTACTTCTTTTGTTTTTCTTTTAAGGTAGGTATTTATCAAAGTTATTTGTAAACATGATTTTGACAAATATACATTTTAGTTTACTCACTCCTTTCTTTACTCTTTCCTATCCCACCCTAAAGATGGGCAGTTTAATCTGATTTGTCAGATTCTAGATCAAAGATAATGTCATTTTCATTATTTGAGTACCTATAAAATAATTTAATCCAAGATATCTTATCTCTCTCACACACAGTCTTCAGAAGTGGGAAATGGATTCATGCTCTTTTTGGAGAGAGTGTCAAACATCCCTTTCTCCTGTGATCCAGGACACTTTCTTCTCATGCTTTGCCTATTTATTTTGAGTGAGAACTGAGGAGAAAAGAAAGTTAAGGAAGGCTTGAGCCTAAGCCCAGTATTCTATCTTATTTGCCCCCTTTTCCTGTACTGACATTTAAGTATAAGCATAAATTATCAAGTGTTACGTTGTTCTCACTTGTAATTGCTCCTTTTATTTTTTGTCTTTCCAGGAAGATCTCTGATGAATTGGGGTCTGTGGCCTATACTTCTGTTATTCTTCATTATTTTCTCATAATGCTATCTAATTATTATAAGTAATAAGTGTTTTGTTTTACCAGTGCAATGACCAGTATAATTCTGAATACATATTTTTAACTAAAAAAAAGTTCAATTTTCTGTTTTATTTTTCATTTGTTGTAGAAAATTTTGATTATATGGTGATTTATGTGATAATAAAATATATTCAATGGATATCTGTAAGCCTCAGAAATATGTATCTTGAATTGTAACTTCTCAAAAGAAAATATGTTGACTAATGTATTTATTATGCATATGGTATGAGACTCTACTTCTTTTGTTGGTGCTCATAAGTACTTATAGTTTTTTTTTTAATTATTGTTTTTATCAGAACTTTGAAGCAATGGTAAAATGTCCTAAATTTAGCCTTCCTAATGAATCCAGGTTGTTCTTTGGATATTTATAATTCCAGTACTAGAATTTACAACACATGCATTAGTCCCAATACTTTCTATTTTATCTTTCTGTGCATTCTTTTGGTACAAGAACACCAGTACCTAAATATAATCCTCAGTTTTCCACTTCAGCCACATCCCTTTTTTCTTTTTGCAGAAAAATATTAGCTTTCACATAAGCTTTTTTTTTGTCTTGTTCTTCCTCACAGTGTGACAGTTTGCTTTGTCAGTGAATAAATCTTCATTTAGAAATACACTACACTATGTTTCAACTTTTAGCAGTGCTTTAAATTTAGATACACTTTATAATAACACTAAAGATGAGTCTATTCTTTAAATGAAGAGTGGAATACAAAACACGTATGCATAAAACATGCATCTGCCTTGAGGGTCCCTGTTGTCTTCTTTTCAAGTGTTCATGGGAAAATCTAGAGCTGTATGCCTTGTCTTGACTCATAGAACACAGATAATATCAAGTTCAAAATAAATTTTACCCATAACAGTGTTCATTAGTCACGATGATTAAATAGGGAGACATCTCAATGATTACTAAACATCACACAATTATACATGAGAAGGCAGCTAGTTTAGTTGTTGGTTTTTTCTTGCTGTCTGAGGTATTGGTCTTGTATGAGGCAGAGAAAATAATTTTTTAGCTTAACCCTGCCCTCACACTTTCAGCAAAGCAAATGTGAGCTTTCAGTCTGCCTTCTTGGTTTTTATTTGAAAGTAGTCTAGGCTTTGGGGCAATTTGGGTTTCCTCCAACTGATTTTTTCTCAGGATCCAGGCTTAAGAAGCAACACTGTGTTTTTCTTGTGGTACAGAGCAAACATGCAAAAAGGTTGGTTGAAGTTTTTGATGCTTCTTATGGTATTAGCCTCAACACTTAAAACTGCCAATTTCTCTTTTTTTTCTTAAACTCCATTGGTCAAAGAAGGCCAAACCCCATGTGAAGGGATCAGGGATAAATACTCACCTGACTAATGGGAACCAAAGCAATGTCACATGACAAAGGCATTGGATGTTTGTTTGGTTTTCAGAGAGGGAATACAAAGTGTGGGGCATTAATTTAATCTATAATAGATAGATAGAGTAGAAAATGTTGTCCTGATTTTTTAACATGAAATAAATATCACATAAATAGCATTCATTGCTCCTTAAGTATGCTCTCTTTTCTTTTCTCTTGTAGGATTCTCCCTTAGCAGTGACCATTCTTTTACAATAAGAGAGAAGTTGAAGAGGTGAAGTTATTAAATGAAAGTTATCATATCTCCTACTTCATTACAATATATCTGGATCTTGAATATCTCAATATGGGTTGACATAGCCAAACCTTACATCACATGAGGCATGCTTAAGTAAAACATGCATAAGGCAGAACATGACACGATGCCCTTCTTGGCTTCAGGATACCTTGACTAAAGGACATTTGCAGACACAAATATGTTTAATTTTCCTTCAGTTTTGTATTCCAACATAATTTATAATCAGTGAGAGTTCATCATAGAAAAATTCTGGGTGGGTTAAAATTAGAATTTTATTTGGTTACATGAAAAAGGACAATTTTCAAAGGGTATATTTTCAGACACATCTATATTAAGAAAGAACACAATTGACATTGAAACTATTGAAATTGATTCTCTTAAAATCATTAAAGTCTGTGTAGTGTTTGGAAGTTTTTTTGAACATTTAAGGGTCTACAGCCCTTATTTAACTTTGAAAACCAATTAAATAGAGTATTTTGAGAAATTACTTAGAAATTGATAAATTATGACTCTCACAGACAGATGTTTAAAAATAGTTAACAGGGCTTCCCTGATGGCGCAGTGGTTGAGAGTCCGCCTAACGATGCAGGGGACGCGGATTTGTGCCCTAGTCCGGGAAGATCCCACATGCCATGGAGTGGCTGGGCCCGTGAGCCACGGCCACTGAGCCTGTGCGTCCGGAGCCTGTGTTCCGCAACGGGAGAGGCCACAACAGTGAGAGGCCCGTGTACCGCAAAAAAAATAAAAAATAAAAAAATAACAAATGTCAACATTCATTTGTTATTTAAAGAGAATATAGGAAAGAGAAATAAGATGTTCTTAACTTAATAAATGACATACATTAAAAATAAATAGTAAACTTGGCATTGAGAAACACTGACATTAAAGGATGAATATAGTTCTTTCCACCATGTCTACTCAACCTTGTATTGGAGGCACTCGGCAAATGCCATAAAATCAGAAACAATATGTAAATAACAAGAATCATTAAAAGAAATACAAACTTCGTTGCTTTTACTTGACTTGGTTGACTACATAGAAAATCCAGCAACTCATTTATACACAACACTTGAATTAATAGGATAAATAACCTAGTTGGTTAACTAAAAATTATTACGTAAAAATAATTATCACTCTTTGGAGACAAAGATCCCATTCATAATTGACAAAAAAATCAAAATGTAGCCAGGAATAAACCTAGCCAAAGACATAAAAAGTGTCTTAGGAGATAGGTACACAAATAATAGAAAGACAAAAAGGCAACCTGATTGTTCATGGACTGACTCAATGAATTAATACATTTAATCCTCCCCTAATTTAATCTGCAAAGGTAGTAGGAAAGAGATGGCAGAGATACTTTATAAATGCTAGCAGAGATATTCTATACATTTACAAAAATTAAGGCAGTGTAGTACTGATGAGAGTAGAGACATCAATAAATGTAACAGAAAACTATTGTTAAAATTAGACTAATCATATACAGAAATGATATAAGGCAGTTGTAGTATTATAAATCATTGAAGTAATGTGATATGTAATCAATTACAGTACATTAAAATGTTTTTTAGCACAATAAGCAATGTCATAAAGAAATATTAAGAAAGAATACACACTTGAATATAATGCTAAAACATGTAAAATTAATAAATATTAATATCCAGAATATCTACAAATCAAATTAAACTCATTTAGCTGTCCAATTTTCCCAGCATAACTTCTTGAGGGGCAATCTTTTCTCTTTTGTGTGTTCTTGCCTCCTTCATCATAAATTAGGTGACCATATTTGCATGGGCTTATCTACGGACTTTCTATCCTGTACCATAAATGTATATTTGTGTTTTTGTGCCAGTACTATACTGTCTTGATTACTGCAGATTTGTAGTATAGTTTGAAGTCAGGTAGCCTGATTCCTCTAGCTCCATTTTTCTTTCTCAAGATTGCTTTGGCTATTTGGGGTATTTTATGTTTCCATACAAATTGTAAATTTTTTTATCCTAATTCTGTGAAGAATGCTATTGGTAGTTTGATAGGGATTGCATTGAATCTACAGATTACTTTGGGTAATATAGTCATTTTCACAATATTGATTCTTCCAGTCCAAGAACATGGTATATTTCTCCATCTGTTTATGTCATCTTTGATTTCTTTCATCAGTGTTTTATAGTCTTCTGAGTACAAGTCTTTTGCCTCCTTACATAGGTTTATTCCTAGGTATTTTCTCCTTTTTGTTGCGATGGTAAATGGGATTGTTTCCTTAATTTCTCTTTCTGATTTTTCATTGTTAGTGTATAGGAATGCTAGAGATTTCTGAAATTAGAACAATACTTAACACCATACACAAAAAGAAACTCAAAACAGATTAAAGACCTAAATGTAAGACTGGACACTATAAAACTTTTAGAGGAAAACATAGGAAAAACACTCTTTGACATAAACCACAACAAGACCTTTTTTGACCCACATCCTAGAGTAATGAAAATAAACACAAAAATAAACAAATGGGACCTCATTAAACTTAAAATCTTTTGCACAGCAAAGGAAACCATAAACAAGACTATAAGACAATCCTCAGAATGGGAGAAAATATTTGCAACTGAAGAAATGGACAAAGGATTAAAATATACAAACAACTCATGGAGCTCAGTATCAAAAAAACAAAACAAAACAAAACAAATAACCCAATTAAAAAATGGGTGGAAGACCTAACTAGACATTTCACCAAAGAAGACATGCAGATGGCCAAGATGCACATGAAAAGATGCTCAACATCACTAATTGTTAGAGAAATGCAAATCAAAACCACAATGAGGTATCATCTCACACTGGTCAGAATGGCCATCATCAAAAAATTTACAAACAATAAATGCTGGAGAGGGTGTGGAGAAAATAAAACCTCCTGAACTGTTGGGGAGAATGTAAATTGATACAGTCGCTATGGAGAACAGTATGGAGGTTCCTTAAAAAACTAAAAATAGAACTACCATATGACCCAGCAATCCCACTACTGAGCATATACTCTGAGAAAACCATAATTCAAAAGGACATATGCACCCCAGTATTCACTGTAGCACTATTTACAATAGCCAGGACATGGAAACAACCTAAATGTCCAACAGTAGATGAATGGTTAAAGAAGATGTGGTACATATATACAATGAACTATTACTCAGCCATAAAAAGGAATTAAATTCGGTCATTTGTAGTGATGTGGTTAGACATAGAATTTGCCATACAGAGTGAAATAAGCCAGAAAGAGAAAAACAAATATTGTACATTAATGCATATATGTGGAATCCAGAAAAATGGTACAGATGAAACTATTTGTAGGTCCGGAATAGAGATCTAGATGCAGAGAAAGGACATGTGGACACAGGGGTCGAAGGGAAGGGTGGACAAATTGGGAGATTAGGTTTGACACACTACCATGTTAGGTTTACACACTACCATGTGTAAAATAGATAGCTAGTGGGAATTTGCTGTACAACACAGGAAACTCAGCTTGGTGCTCTGTGACTACCTAGATGGGTGAGATAAAGGGGTTGGGAGGAAGGTCCAACAGGGAAGGGATATAAGTATACAGTATACAGATATAAGTATACATATAGCTGATTCACTTCATTGCACAGCAGAAACTAACACAACACTGTAAAGCAAATTTACTCCAAATAAAAAAAAATAAACTCATTTAAACCACTCAATTTTCAATATAAGAAAAAATAACTAGACTGGGCTAGTTTTATTTAAAAGGTGACAGATTATACTTGAGAATTTTCAGGTTTATAAAATTCACCCACGTAGTTACCGAATAAAGAGCCAAGATAGTGACTAAACTTGTCTGGTACAACATTGAAACAAAACAAAACAAAAATACTGAAAGCTATATTTGCATTAGAAGAAGGAAAAAGGCATCAGCCTTGTTCTGTCTCCCACAGCATTATAATATGACCATTTATTGTCATAAATATCTTTATGTACTTTGTATTAAAATAATTTTTAATGATTACCAAGTAAAGGCACACCATGAATTTTTTAAAGTAATATTTAACTATAAAATTCTGAATTTATAAAATAAAAAGTTCTTAATAAAAGCCTTTCTTATTGGTTAGTATTTTATAGCTGTCATGCATACATACCTTCCATAAGAAAACCATTATCATGGATTTAGACAATTTGGTTTCCTATACTTCATGTTGCTCTTTCTTTCTTCTAAATAAATATATAGAGAGAAGTTAAAAACCAACACTTGCAAATTCTAAGAAGTGAAACTATGCAATTTTCAAAGTCATCCTGCCTTCCAGAAGCACCTTCCCCTAGGATGTTATACTCCCATGGTCACACCCAATTCTGCTTACCTAAGCACTGCTTGTGGCCCTGCTCTAAAACAAATATCTGAAAACCATTGGTTTACAGGCTCAGTCTTGTCCAGGATCTGGACAATAAGCACCAAACATTTTATATTTAGCTTTGTCTCTTTGTTGATAGGTAAGGCCTCAAAAGATTCTGCAGCCCTTAAACCTGTAATCTGAAGTGCTAGCACTAAGCTTATGGATGCCCTGTTATGAAGTAAGGAGTATCCCATTTATACCCCTTCTTCTTCTTCTTTTGTTTGTTTCCATCCCTAATACTGGACTTTTGTTTTTATATGAACTCAATTTCTCACTGTTGCTATAACACACCCTGAGTCACAGTTCAAATTGTGAATTTCTACATCCATCATGGAAGATAAACTTTGCACTTGAATGTTTGCCTATAATATGAGCTCTGATTTACCCTGAGTGAGCATTGTTGCAAAACCACTCTTTGAAGAGGATACCTTCTGAACTTACTACTCTCATATTGTGGGTGGTCATCTAACTATTTGAGGCAAATTAGTTCAACTTTTTGTAACCACATTTTGGAGCTAGACCTGCATCTGTAGAGTACTATCACACCTCCCCTCCCCTTTCTGGTTTATTCTCTATTACAAAACTTGTCATGAAGGTCTGACAAAAAGGTCCATGTGAGCTTGGATTCATGCTTTTTTTTAAGCCAATAAATTAGGAAACTGTGATCAATACTATCAAAACATGTATTTGAAAATTAATGATTGTGATGATTTTGTTGAGCAAATTCTATTGGAGATTATGAGAGCTCTGTTCATAAGTGTTTCTTAGTGAAGTGGAACACATATCAGGTTAAAACCTAGCTACTCATGAGTTGGTGATATTTTGGAAGTGACAGATCCTGAGCCCCATGTTCCTTTTCTGTAAATAGAAGCAATAAAACAATAGCTTTCTTATATCATTGTAGAGGTCAAGAAGACTGTTTTAAAGTGTTTTGTTAAATTATATGCAAATGTTATAGAAAGAAACCAGTGCCCTGCTGAGTTAAATGTCATATTCAGTCCACTTTCTCAGTAAAAGAATGAGAAAGTAAATAAATCAAAATTCTCATCAAAAAGATTTTTTTTCATTTTTTAACAAAATTTTAAACTGAATTTTAAAATAATTTTTGTAGTGAAATTATGTATTTGCAAATTCCATTTAATGGTGAGAGGAACTTAGTCTATTTTATGTATACAATAACTTGATGCCAATGTGTGACAAAAAGGAATTAAATAAAAACCTGAGCTGACCATCATGAGGGTGAGCCAGAGCTTCCAGCTTATAACTACATTTCTGATCTGTGCCAGTTAGTTCAGAATACTAGATGCTAGCAGATTCTTTTGTCTCTAGTGTATGTTTTCAGATTTTAGACCAATGTGGAGCAAAAGGTAAATAAAAGACTGCATTTATTTTTTCACTTAAAATATTTATTGAGCAGTTACCACATGCAAAGCTCTGTTCTAGGCAATGGGGATAGAGCAGGAGACAAACCAAATAATACTGTTTCCTTCTAAGGGTAGTTCAGGGGACAGAACATAACATGTGGAAAAGTAAATATTGTGCTAGACTCTTGTTTAGGGATAGCCAGTATCATTTCCTTGTTCTGAGCACACAGCACACATAGACTCATATTTTTACAGTCTCCCTTTCAGTTATAATGAGCACACATGACTGGGTGCTGGCTTAAGGGAAACATTAATGTATGCCACTCTTAAACCTGGCCATCCTGCTTTGTTCTTTACTGTCTATCTCTATGTTAATTCACTGACAATGCCAAGGACCTTAGAAAATGACAGAGGCACATGATGGAAGAATACATGACTCAAGTGTCAGTGCTTGGAAGAGAACATCCTGACAAGAGTCTAAAGTATAATGTGAATTAGAAATAAAATTTTACTAGATTAAACAGGGATGATTTGTTCATTGTTTGTTACAGAACCTAAGCAGATGAAAATATGTAACTTATTGACAGCTAATTGTATATACTATGAAAAATAAATTACAGTAAGGAGATATATAGAGGAAGGAAGTGCTGTTATAGATATAATCAGAAAAGCCCTTTTGGTTTTGGTGAAGACTAAACAGAGAGTTGAATAAAGTGAGGGAGGAAACCATGTGAATATTTGGGGAATGGACATTCTCTAGGTACAGAACATGTACAAATACTCTGAAGTAAAACCATAACTGGCTTTTTTGAGGAACTGAGAAAGGAAATATAGTTGGAAATATTGGAGAGAGAGCTAAGGACCAGCTCCTTTGTAAGCCACAATAAAGACATGATTTGAAACTAAGAAAAGAGTTCATCAAGATATTTCCATTAAGGTCATAATGATGGACAACAAAATTGAAGTCCAATGAAAAATAATACTTTACAAGTGCTAAATCAAAGTACATATTTGATCTACAGGAACTTTGTTCTTCACAGCACTTGCTGGTAGTCACATCTTTAACATTAACTCATTCGCTTTATAGCAGTAACGCTGCCATAGAATCTTGGTGTATGCAAATTCCTAAAGCCCTCATGCTTTTATTACATAATACTTTTAGGTAGGTTTGACCAATAATTACTAGTTACTTTTTGGATAATCTTATCATACAATATAATATCAACAACAATTAAGCAGCCAACACATGTAGGTTTATTTTACTCTAAATCCTCTACATTCTTCCTTTTTAAGCAAAAATATAAGCAAAAAATTTGCTTTTCAGAGTTATATTATTTGATTGCTTTAGAAGTGAACACTAAAAATAAAGGGAATTATTCAAGGTCACATATATTTTAAGTGACTACACTGGTTGCAGATTTAATTTCTTCCTGTCTCCAAAGTATTCAACTGCTTTAGAATAATTCTAAGGAAGAGCATTTTTATGTATGGAAGAAAGAAAATATGTTTTTAAAATACTGCAATGGGTCATTTTAAATTCACTATTATCTACTGATTTTTATTATATTTTCTTTTAACCACTAAAATAAAAAGTAGTCAGAGTTTTTTTAGCATAACTATATTTTTATTACTTAAAATTTGCTGTAAGAAGCAAAAGAAAATTCTGTCTGTGAAAGTAGTGATGGTCATAAATGCCTCTTTTCATTTACAGTCACATATCAAAATAAAAATCACCACTATCAGAATACTTTTCAAAAATAAAGAATAGTAAGACTTTGTTAATCAAGAGATTTAAAAAGCTAAAACATATGAAGGAAAGTTGTAACATAATAGTTCAATTATGGATTACTTTTCCATAAACTGAATCACCAATTAAATGCACCATTCATGTAGCAAAGTGATTTAGATATTCTGATCCACAGTTTTACAGTAATAAAATATATGAAAAACCACCACCTAGATAATACTAATTATTAATTGGTCTTAATGGGATAATGCTTAAGATGTCATTGAAATCTCATAGCAAACACATTATAGTGCACCATATATTTTCTCTAAATTTGCAGTATTTAAGTGCAAATAGATATTTCAGTTTACTCTGTAAACAATTATAGTGAATTGAAAGATAAAACAAATGGGGGAAAGATTGAGTCTAAAGTTTATAATGATTATTCAATATTATTTAGGAAATACTCTACCTGGACTCTGTCATCGGTATTCTAAAGCTAAGTGAGGAAAAATTACTACTTCCAATTATCATTGTTAAAATTAAGATTACCTGAAATGATTTTGAAATGCTTTATGAAATATTTATTCTTTATTATTTTCACTTATATTTTTGAAAATCATAATAGAAGTCTATTTACAATGTTCTGGCATTTTCAAATGTGCATGATGATTAAAATAATTTGATCAATTCTGGTTGTCATCCTCCATTGTTACCATAAAATATACAAATAAACAAGAATGACTCAACATTAAAAATTCAATTTGAATTCAGTAGTTTTTGTTTATTCAACAAAGAACAGAAATTTAATTGGGTTCTATTACACCAAATCTCATCATCTGAAAGAATTACCATTAAGAAAAGTTTCCAGTATGATGGGTTTAGTCTTACCTTCTGGTGCTGTAAATAGTACAATACCTTGCAGAGAGCAGGAAGTCAGCAGCATTTTCTGAATGTATGCATATATTAACAAATGAAACTATACTTTTATAATAGAGAGAATAATTTTTGCTATGCTCCGAACAAATGATGTTTTTGAACATGCTACAACTAACAAAGAAAGAGTTTCTTTGAAAATAAATGCTTTTATCTGTAGAATATATATAATTAGCTGTCAAAGAATCTCATTTTCGTCTTAACATTAAGAAAAAGACATGTTTTACAAACACAGCTGGACACGTCTAGATAAAAAATAGTAACAACAGGATTTTTGGAGGGAGGAGTTAGGTATCCCTTCAAAGTAATCTCTTGCTTTCATAAATCAGCAATTCAGGGGAAACTACAACACATTTTTAAAATGTATTCTTGATAAAGGACAGATGGGTTAACTTTCAATATTATGAATTCTGAATGAAAGCCTAACAGAAACTCATCAACCAAATCAAGAAAATATCAAGTTAGGGCTTCCCCGGTGGTACAGTGGTTGAGAGTCCGCCTGCCGATGCAGGGGACACGGGTTCGTGCCCGGGAAGATCCCACATGCCACGGAGCGGCTGGGCCCGTGAGCCATGGCCACTGAGCCTGCGTGTCCAGAGCCTGTGCTCCACAACAGGAGAGGCCACAACAGTGAGAGCCCCGCATACTGCAAAAAAAGAAAAAAGAAAATATCATGTTATAATATTTCACATGCTGTTTTTTTAATGTTGGAAGTTTCTGCTTGGTGGTACCATTAGCATCTAAATCTAGTAGCCATGACTCTGAGTGGAGGAGCACATCTGAGGATCATGCAACAGCATGACTGAGGGATTAGGTTGAGTTGGCTGCTTTGATAGGCTAAGCAGGTGCCCTTCCTTTCTCACACTTATCACTATTTCCCTCATACTTGTTTGTGTGCTTAACACAAAAGGATCAATCTAACACGTAAGAATAGTTTTACTAAGAAAGTACCAGTCATTGGACACTTAGAGAATGAAAATGACAATACAAGTTTGAAACATTGAAAGAAGCATTTCATTAAAAACAATATTCCACTCAAATAGTGAGTTAAGAGAGTAATATTGACATATATACACCTCCAAATGTAAAATAGATAGCTAGTGGGAAGCAGCGGCATAAACAGGGACATCAGTTCTCTGCTTTGCAACGACCGAGAGGGGTGGGATGGGGAGAGCGGGAGGGAGGCTCAAGAAGCGGGGGAGATTTCTGTGCATTAATTTTGTATCCTGCTGCTTAACCAAATTCATTGATTAGCTCTAGTAGTTTTCTGGTAGCATCTTTAGGATTCTCTATGTATAGTATCATGTCATCTGCAAACAGTGACAGCTTTACTTCTTCTTTTCTGATTCGGATTCCTTTAATTTCCTTTTATTCTCAGATTGCTGTGGCTAAAACTTCCAAAACTATGTTGAATAAGAGTGGTGAGAGTGGGCAACCTTGTCTTGTTCCTGATCTTAGTGGAAATGCTTTCAGTTTTTCACCATTGAGGACGGTGTTGGCTGTGGTTTTGTCATATATGATGTTTACTATGTTGAGGAAAGTTCCCTCTGTGTCTACTTTCTGCAGGGTTTTTATCATAAATGGGTGTTGAATTTTGTCGAAAGCTTTCTCTGCATCTATTGAGTTGCTCATATGGTTTTTCTCCTTCAATTTCTTAATATGGTGTATCACGTTGATTGATTTGCATATATTGAAGAATCCTTGCGTTCCTGGAATAAACCCCACTTGATCATGGTGTATGATCCTATTAATGTGCTGTTGGATTCTGTTTTCTAGTATTTTGTTGAGGATTTTTGCATCTATGTTCATCAGTGATATTGGCCTGTAGCTTTCTTTCTTTGTGACATCCTTCTCATGTTTTGGTATCAGGGTGATTGTGGCCTCCTAGAATGAGTTTGGGAGCGTTCCTCCCTCTGTTATATTTTGGAAGAATTTGAGAAGGATAGGTATTAGCTCTTCTCTAAATGTTTGATAGAATTCGCTTGTGAAGCCATCTGGTCCTGGGCTTCTGTTTGTTGGAAGATTTTTAATCACAGTTTCAGTTTCAGTGCTTGCGATTGGTCTGTTCATATTTTCTATTTCTTCCTTATTCAGTCTTAGCAGTTTGTGCATTTCTAAGAATTTCTCCATTTCCTCCAGGTTGTCCATTTTATTGGCATAGAGTTGCTTGTAGTAATCTCTCACGATCTTTTGTATTTCTACAGTGTCAGTTTTTACTTCTCCTTTTTCATTTCTAATTCTATTGATTTGAGACTTCTTCCTTTTTTTCTTGATGAGTCTGGCTAATGGTTTATCAATTTTGTTTATCTTCTCAAAGAACCAGCTTTTAGTTTTATTGATCTTTGCTATTGTTTCCTTCATTTCTTTTTCATTTATTTCTGATCTGATCTTTATGATTTCTATCCTTCTGCTAACTCTGGGGTTTTATTGTTCTTCTTTCGCTAATTGCTTTAGGTTCAAGGTTTGGTTGTTTATTCAAGAATTTGGTAAAGTAGCAGGATACAAAATTAATGCACAGTAATCTCTGGCATTCCTATACACTAATGGTGAAAAATCTGAAAGTGAAATTAAGAAAACACTCCCATTTACCATTACAACAAAAAGAATAAAATATCTAGGAATAAACCTACCTAAGGAGAGAAAAGACCTGTATGCAGAAAATTATAAGACACTGATGAGAGAAGTTAAAGATGATACAAATAGATGGAGAGATATACCATGTTCTTGGAGTAGAAGAATCAACATTGTGAAAATGACTGTACTACCCAAAGCAATCTACAGATTCAATGCAATCCCTATCAAACTACCACTGGCATTTTTCACAGAACTAGAACAAAAAATTTCACAATTTGTATGGAAACACAAAAGACCCCGAATAGCCAAAGCAACCTTGAGAACGAAAAACGGAGCTGGAGGAATCAGGCTCCCTGACTTCAGACTATACTAAAAAGCTACAGTAATCAAGACAGTATGGTACTGGCACAAAAACAAAACTATAGATCAATGGAACAGGATAGAAAGCCCAGAGAAAAACCCATGCACATATGGTCACCTTATCTTTGATAAAGGAGGCAGGAATGTACAGTGGATAAAGGACAGCCTCTTCAATAAGTGGTGCTGGGAAACTGGACAGGTACATGTAAAAGTATGAGAGTAGAACACTCCCTAACACCATACCCAATAATAAGCTCAAAATGGATTAAAGACCTAAATGTAAGGCCAGAAACTATCAAACTCTTAGAGGAAAACATAGGCAAAACACTCTATGACATAAATCACAGCAAGATCATTTTTGACCCACCTCCTACAGAAATGGAAACAAAAAGAAAAATAAACAAATGGGACCTAATGAAACTTCAAAGCTTTTGCACAGCAAAGGAAACCATAAACAAGACCAAAAGACAACCCTCAGAATGGGAGAAAATATTTGCAAATGAAGCAACTGACAAAGGATTAATTTCCAAAATTTACAAGCAGCCCATGCAGCTCAATAACAAAAAAACAAACAAGCCAATCCAAAAATGGGCAGAAGACCTGAATAGACATTTCTCCAAAGAAGATATACAGACTGCCAACAAACACATGAAAGAATGCTCAACATCATTAATCATTAGAGAAATGCAAATCAAAACTACAATGAGATATCATCTCACACCAGTCAGAATGGCCATCATCAAAAAATCTAGAAACAATAAATGCTGGAGAGGGTGTGGAGAAAAGGGAACACTCTTGCACTGCTGGTAGGAATGTGAATTGGTTCAGCCACTATGGAGAACAGTATGGAGGTTCCTTAAAAAACTACAAATAGAACTACCATATGACCCAGCAGTCCGACTACTGGGCATATACCCTGAGAAAACCAAAATTCAAAAAGAGTCATGTACCAAAATGTTCATTGCAGCTCTATTTACAATAGCCCAGAGATGGAAACAACCTAAGTGTCCATCATTGGATGAATGGGTAAAGAAAATGTGGCACATATATACAATGGAATATTATTCAGCCATAAAAGGAAATGAAATTGAGTTATTTGTAGTGAGGTGGATGGACCAAGAGTCTGTCATACAGAGTGAAGTAAGTCAGAAAGAGAAAAACAAATACCATATGCTAACACATATATATGGAATCAAAGGGGGAAAAAACGTCATGAAGAACCTAGGGGTAAGACAGGAATAAAGACATAAACCTACTACAGAATGGACTTAAGGATATGGGGAGGGGGAAAGGTAAGCTGTGACAAAGTGAGAGAGTGGCATGGACATATATACACTACCAAACGTAGAATAGATAGCTGGTGGGACGCAGCCACATAGCACAAGGAGATCAGCTTGGTGCTTTGTGACCACCTAGAGGGGTGCGATAAGGAGGGTGGGAGGGAGGGAGATGCAAGAGGGAAGAGATATGGGAACATATGTATATGTATAACTGATTCACTTTGTTATAAAGCAGCAACTAACATACCATTGTAAAGCAATTATACTCCAATAAAGTTGTAAAAAAAAAATAATAAAATAAAATAAAAATACTTTTTAAAGCTACTGGAATCAAGATAGTATGATTTTGGGCTTCCCTGGTGGTGCAGTGGTTGAGAGTCCACCTGCCGAGGCAGGGGACACGGGTTCGTGCCCTGGTCTGGGAGGATCCCACATGCTGCGGAGCGGCTGGGCCCGTGAGCCATGGCCGCTGAGCCTGCGTGTCCAGAGCCTGTGCTCCGCAGCGGGAGAGGCTACAACAGTGAGAGGCCCCCATACCGCAAAAAAAAAAAAAAAAAAAAAAGATAGTATGATTTTGGCATAAGTTCAGCCATTTAGTAAATGGAATAGGATAGACCCACATCAAGTGAATGCAAGGTATTTCAATGGGAAAATAATAGTCTTTTTAAAAACTTTTCAAGTTTTTAAAAATCACGTTCATTTAGAAAAAAGAAGAAAACACAAAGGATATCAATTTTTAACTCGCACAGTAAACAAAAATATATTTGAAATATCACAGACCAGAGCAGACTGGGGAGACAATACAAATAAATGTCGTATGATATCCTGGTGCTATGGGTTGAACTGTATCCCCCACAAAGTGGATTGTTGTTGTAAAGTGGAAACTAACACACCATTGTAAAGCAACTATAATCCAATAAAGGTGTAAAAAACAAACAAACAAAACTAAAGCACTGTAGTTAAGAATCAGAAGGCTTGGGTTTCAACTTAAAATGTACAGCAAGTTAATTAATCAACCTTAGACAAATAAATAAAAATTGATTTCCATTTTTTTTATTAAAAAAAACCTCTTAGCCATAAGTGTAAAAATATTAGTAACTGACAACTTTACCTGTACATTTTTTCCTTTTTGGAATATTATATCTCAATAAAGATGAAAAATATTAACTGTAAAAAAAAAGAAGGAGGGGATATGGGGATATATGTATGCATATGGCTTATTCACTTTGTTGTACAACAGAAACTAACACAGTATTGTGAAGCAATTATACTCCAATAGTGATGTGTTAAAAAAAAATATGGAAGGAACATTTTCAAATAACAAATGCATCTTGTTTGATTAACTGATTAAGATTTGTGGGGATCTATTTTTCTTTCATGGGGAAAAATACCTTTAAAATTTTTGTTCCTTACCCATGCTGTTCTGTAGAATGATAATGCATGCTAAAATTTTGAGCCAAATATGTAATTTTAAACTTTTAAATAGACACTTATAGTATCAAAAGGAAATATTAAAATGATTTTTGTTAGTGTTTTTTTAAATCCAATACACACAAAATATTATCATTTTAACATGGTATCAACATATTAATTTTCATTTTCTATGTTTTATTTGTTATACTTGTTTGTTTTCTTTGATAATTAGGCTTAAAGTAATTATGAAGAAGAAGGAAGGCCGCCAAAAATTGACAGGGAGAAGAAAATGTGATGTGAAGGAAATCTAAGAGTAATTGATCAAATAAAGGTAATTATTTTTGCTGTATCTACAAAGAACAAAAGAATAACAATGTAAAAGATTAACTGAGAAAAAAAACTACTCTACAGCAGGGCTAAAAATATTTCCTAATATTAACCAGATTCTGACAAAAGTTCAGATTCTTATAGTAGGCAGCCTAGTAGAATTTCTTTTAAACCATTCTGAGTAGATCTTGCTAAGGTACTTACACTGCCCACTCTCATTATGTGTTATATTAGGGAAAGTGAATGATTAATTCCATCCAAGTCAGTGGATTTTTAAACTATGGGCTGTTATATTAGTCTTTGCATGCATTTTGTAATGAGTTATTTTTCATTAACTACGCTCATCGTCACTAACTGCATTTGAAATAATCATAAGGATCATCGGAAACTCAAGTCAAGTAATCTATGACCCTAAGGTTGAATGGGCACGTAGAGTTACAAATAAGCTTCAGGTTAACTCTTTGCCTTATATTTAAAACAGTTGTCATTCAGTAGCAGAGTAAAGTGCTTATCCTTTTATCTATATAAAACCAGAATTGGGGGCCTTCAGGCTACCTTTTCTTGCATGTCAAAGATGTTAATAATGTATCTGCCTACAAATGTGATGAAGAATATGTCTGCTGGATTCTTTTCTTTGGAGTGAACTGAAACTGAAAACTTTCATTTTGTCATTGAAAATGCTTTCCATATAGTTCTTTCATTTCACACCACCTGTGGAGCCCTATACTCTAGGTTAACTCTGGGCATAAGAAATTCATGGACTTCCCCTTGATTAGTAGATAATAGAAAAAAAAATTATACCAGTGACATAATTCTTCTCTTGTGTTTATGTGGTTGAAGGAATATATGACTGCTAACACTTCATACAAATTGTAAAATATATGCATTTTTTAAAAGTGTGAAACCCAAAGCTGAGCTAAGTAAATAACACTGCCAAATAAATATGAAAAACTGTCACCACTTTAGGAGTGCCTGCTTTTGATAAAGCACTATATTTCTGAAGGCAAGGCTCTAATAACTAATAAAAATAGTAAATAGCATTGAGTAATTTGCTTATCATTTTCCATATGAAAATATCCCAATATTGACTGTAATTGAATACTCAAGTTTGTACATGTATTTACTATTCATTTTGTTATAAACACATCCAATAGCATGTTAAAATACTTGCATTCTCATCAAGAACAGAATAATATAATTGACTGGTCAGCATGCTAAGTAAAAACATGAGTGGCTATACAAAAACTTGTCCTTTTGGGAGGATGAAAATAAAGTGTGTAATTGGAGCAGTCTTTCATACTGCAGCATGGATAATTTAAAAATGAAAATAATAGTATCATTAATTGTCAGTCTCCAATGACATGAAATTTGTGTTAAACGATCTCTGTTCCCTTTGCTAGTTAGCAAGGACCAAAGCTATCAATAATAACTATTCTGTCTAATTTATACTCTTTGTGTCAAAACAAGAAATGAACAATAGGGGATGACTGAGGTGAATGAAGCTGTCCTTCCATTAATTTTATATAACTCACCATAACCAGCTCTCTCAAAATGTGCTCCAGAAATAATTTATTTTTTATATTATCCTCCAGCACCACCAAGTGGTAAAAATTTTACTTTCTCTTGTAGAGTGATCACTTGAAGACAAACATTAAAATAGTACTGGGATGTTGTTAGGGCTAATTAAGCACCTGAAATGTATCTAATAAAAAATACATCTCAGAATCCCCAGTCTCTATCAAAAAGCCACTGAAAATAATATACTTCAGAAATAAAGAAACAAGATAATTTAATGAATAGATTGTTTGGTTATACTTACTGTTCTTGTTTTATGTTATCTATATTCTGTTTCCCAAAGAGATCTTTTCACTATTGCAATTTATTTTAGTTTTATTTCCCCAAACCTCCAATCTTACTCTAATAGTATAAAATATATAATCTTCTGGTTGTATATTATTTGATTTGGTGGCTGAATTTTGAAGAATAAAAAGAGGGCTGGTAGCTTAAATATTTGTTATTTGAGTAGTATAACATATTAATGGCCATAGAATTTTAAATTGATGTAAGAAAATCATTCAGTTTAGTGGTAATATAAAAACAAGGCATAAAGAAAGTACTTACTATAAATAAAATTGTACACATTTATACACTTTCTTATTTGTTTTAAAAATGGCACAGATTTTAAGTGTATTTTAGAGTTTTCTTTTAGCTATTAATTTCCTAAAATATAATACATCATTTGTAAGAATAAGCAGTGACAAAAATTGAATGGCAAGAAAATCATATTAAAGTTTGCCAGGTAAAAAGTTCCAGGGCCCCAGTCACAAGTTGTGTTACAATCATCTAGGCAATGTGGAGCATTGAGCACTAGCAGTGTCAGATACTTTGAGCATTAAGAGAAATTTAGATCTAATGTTAGTGCATTCGGTATTGAAAATACAGAGTCCCTGTTTCCAGCATTAGTCCAATTAATCTTAGGGGTCTTTTATTAAATATGAAATACACATCTTCTTCTACCTATGCTATCTTGTCAAGTGATGATTAAATATGGAAAATTAATATCAAAGTTTCAAAACCAAACATTATGAAAAATATTGACCTTTTAAAATTATTGTATACCCATTGCTAACCTGATCATTCTTATTGTTGGTCAAGCAAAGCTAACAGTATTAGACTTACAGAAAAGAAATGGAACACTGCCTTGACAGAACCTAAATAGTGTCTCAGAAGGAGAATGTCTCATGTGCTGCTATGATCTGAATGTCTGAGTTCCTCAAAATTCATTTGTTGAAATCTTAACCCCAAAGGTGAGGCTTTTGGAGGTGGAGCGACTGGTAGGTGACTAGGACATGAGTATGGAACCCTCATGAATGGAATTAGTCCCCTCATAAAGGCAGCTTCAGAGATACCTTGCCTCTTCTGCCATGTGAGAACGCAGGAAAAGGACAGCTGTCTATGAACTAGGAAACCCTTACAACACCCCAAATCTGCTGGTACCATGATCCTGGACTTCCAGCCTCCAGAACTGTGAAATGTTTGTTGTTTATAAACAGCCCCCCCCCCAAGACTGTGGCATTTTCCTGTAGCATCCTGAATAGACAAAAATAGATGGATTTTAGAGTCTGGTCTGTGCAATTTTGATAGTCTTGCAAGATCGGAACCCAGTTCAGTTGGCATTAGTTTATAACATATAGCTTTGGATTGATGGCACAGGGAGGTAATAGTCCTGATGTGTGTATTGATGATTAAGCTATGACTCTTGATAAGTAAGTTATTTTAGTTGGTTTCCTGTCTTATCTTTCAGAAACAAGTGTTTCCCAAAAAAGAGCTAAATAATTTTTCCTTAACCCCAGTATTGTTTAGCACAAACAAAGATAAGTAATCTTTATCAAAGAATTGTCCAGATAGAGACAGAAAAGTATGTTAAGAATTACTCAGAGAGAGACAGGAATGTATGTTTGGCTAAGAATCGCTTAATATAAGAAAGAGTGAAATATTGTGGTTTTATTTCTCTATTTCTGTAAACAATAAGAAAAACAGCACCAACAAAATTATGTCTATTATAACTGTTAAAAGACAACCCACTATGGGTCTTTTGCATTACTTCAAGTCTGGAAAACAGAATCACTGACTGTCTTTGTTCTGGATCATCTTTTCAAGGATGTTTGTATAGTGACCAGTCTTAGAAAATAGACCTAGTGGCTTCTTCTGGAGCTAAATCAGGGATTCCCAAGGCTAACAGATGATGTTAGTAATGAGGTCCTCAATACCTAATATATAGCATTAGATCAAAACCACATATATACAATGGAATATTACTCAGCCATAAAAAGGAACAAAATAATGCCATTTGCAGCAACATGGATGGACTTAGAGATTGTCATACTGAGTGAAGTAAGTCAGACAAAGACAAATATCATATGATGTTGCTTATATGTTGAATCTAAATAAAGGTGTGCATGAACTTATTTACAAAAGAGAAATAGAGCCACAGATGTAGAAAACAAAATTATGGTTACCAGAGGTAAGGGGGGAGGGATAAATTGGGAGGTTGAGATTGATATATACACACCACTATATATAAAATAGATAATAAATAAGGACCTACTGTATAGCACAGGTAACTCTACTCAATACTCTGTAATGACATATATGGGAAAAGAATCTAAAAAAGAGTGGTTATATGTATAACTGATTCATTTGAATGTACACCTGAAACTAACACAACATTGTAAATCAACTATACTCTAATAATTTTTTTAAAAAATATATTGGAAAGTTTATTTGGTTGAGCCATAACTGTTGCCATGGAGCTTAAACAAAATTAAGTGCTAATTTTTATTTAGACACAGAACAACTATCTCACTGTGTGCCTCCTGATCAATCTATCCTCCTCTATTTAGAGCTCAGGAACTTTATAGTGAAAGATTATTAGAGGTGAGTAAGGATATCTTGCCATCAAGGGGAAGAAGCAAAGTCTATATGCACCCATCTGAGTATGCTGGGGTATTCTGAGGCAAAGAACTCAATCAATTATGGCTCTGTTGAATACAGGATCCAAAGTTGTTATCTTACCCACGACTGTGGAAGGAAAATGTGCCCTTATTCAGCTACCAGTGTTTGGGCAGAGTTCACTGTGGGGAAGAACACTAACTTGACCATGCTGATGGCTCCCTTTGGGTCAGTTATTTGTATTATTGTTGTTCCTACATATGAGTGTTTAGTAGGAATTCATGTATTATACCCATGAGCCTCCTGTTCCATAGGGCCAAAGATATTGTTCTATTCAGGAAGTTTCACATGTATAGAAGTGCTAGTGGGATACATAAATGGTTATCCAACTTATCTCCCTACAATGTCTTGGGTGGTTCAACATAACCAGTGTAGAATGCCAGGAGGAGAAATAAAAACAAATACTTTAAAGACTTAAAGGTAGCAGAAGTAGTATGAGATGCAATATCTCAATACAATAGCCTTATATGTCCAATGGAAAAGAAAACTTACAATGGATTATTGTTAAGTGAAATCAATTGTTGCTCCCATAGCTCTCACAGTTCCAGAGTTTGCAACTATAACCAAATTCATTACACAGACTAATATCACTTGGACATACCAGGATCAAGAAAAGTTCACATTCATGTCACAAAGTCTCCAATATGTGTTTGTAGTACGCCAACAGGAGAATCTAAACTACCATGGTTTTTCCAACCCTGAGTGGATTAGGATTTAGCATGAATGGCTCTAACTTCTAATGTTCAGAACTTTCACTTTGTAGATGATGTACGGTTGGATGACACATAAGAAGCCTAGGTCTCAATGATGCTGGCCCTGGTGC
The DNA here is from genome assembly GCF_964374135.1 of Grampus griseus. Classification (NCBI taxonomy): domain Eukaryota; kingdom Metazoa; phylum Chordata; class Mammalia; order Artiodactyla; family Delphinidae; genus Grampus; species Grampus griseus. The sequence goes on along the minus strand of NC_139012.1, from coordinate 37,022,449 downwards.
TATCACACCTCCTTCAGAAGGTGCCAAAGATAAACTCTGACAAAAGTAAGGGGACTTCTTAGCAATGACTGATCCCTCTGGCAGTCAAGGGACAATGTCTCTCTTCAGCTCCCCTTCACCTAAATAGAAACCTAGCACCTTACTGCACTCTTTATATATTGGAGAAAGCGTATGTCTCACTTGGGTATTCTACTTGTTCCTTTATATAGGTTAAACCTATAAGCTATATAGTTTATATAAACCTATATAAACACATAAGCTTGTCTTGAGTGTCACCCAAACCAATAGATTCAAACCTTTAGAATCCATCCAGCAAGCTGTTAGCATGTTCTATTATATTTGGGGCATTGCAACCCTGGTGATCCCTTACAGCCACATGTCTCAGTGAATGATGATTATGCTGATTGGAACTTTTGGCAAAGAGAAGCCACTTCTTCTTGGAGGCACCCTTTGAGTTTTGGACTCACCTTCCAGATATGACTACCAATTTTACCAGTTTTTACAAAGAAGCTATTAGCTTGCTACTTAGCTCTTACTGAAACTTGGCTCCTGACCCATGGACTCTCTGTCATGACATTGCCATTCAAATTCAATGCTTAGCAAGTTGAGAAGAATTCAATAAACTTTACTTGTGAAATGAGTATGTAATATTCAAGAACACAGAAAGCAGGGTGCCAGTGTTATTTCACCTGTACATGAAAAATCAGCAGCTATCAATTTAGGGGGAAATTTATCCTCAACTGTGGTGGTTGAAGCAAAGCTGTTGAATCACCTGGGCTCTTAATTTGAAGAGATTCTCTTAAATTCCAGGCCTGGTTCAATGATGGTTTAGATAGGCTGAAAACTGAAGTTGTCCATTAGGCTGCTACAGCTGTTGAACCTCAGCACCAACTAAGGAGGACCAAAAATGGATATGTTTGCTTCCCTCACTGGGCAGAAATCAAAGCTGTTTTTATTGCTCTGTCTAAAACTTTGTCTAATGAAATTTGTTATATTTTTACTGACCATTGGTCCATTGCTATTGAGCTGGATGTTTGTCTGACATTTGGAAAACTATGACTGGCAGATTTAAAACACCTCTCTTTGGAACCACTGATTAGTAAGGAAAGATTCTCTGATTAAACTGACTGAAATCAAGCTACTAATCAAAAGGTAACCAGATTTCCATCATTTCTGTCTCAATTGATCATTACAACAAGCATGGAAACAAGTCACCAACATAAACTGGGCTCTCAGTAAACAATTCCATGTTTCTGATGCAGAGGTTTGCCAGATTTCTGACACTTGACAAAAGTTGACCCAGTCATCTCCTGTTGAGAGGAGTGCTGTCCCTACCTGCAGATTGACTACGTATGATTTTGATTCCCCTATTAGGACTATCAGAGATGTGAGAAAATTGATTATATGTTTCCAGGTTATGGTGATGCTGTTTCAGTCTGATCATCTGACTTTGGCTACATCACACTGGCCCTTAAAACTACTATTTGTCATCTTTTCACCTTTCTATACCATTTCCCATCTGACCTTTTATCACAGAAGCCAATAAACACTGGGCTTATGTTGAGTTATTTAATGAATCTTCTACATTCCCCACCATCCACTGATAGAAAGGTATTGTTGAGTGCTAGAATGGACTTCTCAAAAAATCCACTAAAGGATTTCTGACTCTATCTCCCTCACTTCTTTGACCTTAGTAAGACAGCTTTCTCACTGAATGTGTTACCTCCAAAAGGAATCATCTCTTCTCAATCTAGATAATGATGAAGACAACAGGTACAGGGGATATACAGACTTTTTCAAAAATTTGTAATTTCATACTGTCTATTTCTGTGTATGATTTATTATTTCCCCTATGACAACCCAGGCTGAACTTGTTCATAGAAATTCCAAGGTGTCAGAATAGTTAAAATAAGGCCTTGGGGATTCAGTGTTAATTCTGTTCCAGCCACCTACATTTTTCTCTTTGAATTTCACAATCTTACACCATAAGTATAATTACTACTTTGTTGAATATATTCCTTGCTGAATTTCCCTTGGACTAGTAGATCAGAGTGGAAGACATAATGGGTATTATGTCTTATATTATCTATACGTTTTACAAGAATTACCTTGTCCCTCTCACAACTGACCTTGAAGAAGAAAGATCTATGTGAAAGAAGAGGATGACTGGGCAAAAGGTAAGTCTATAGATATTGGAATGGTACACACCGACTTTGTGGTAGTGGAGAGAGAACAGAAACTTTGCATCTGGGGAGGGGCCACCTTAGAATATAGGACATATTGGGAAAGAGAGGATATTAGTGACATCTGTCTTTTGGAACCACCTCTGGACTCATCCTCATGAAGAAAAACACCCCAGTGCAGGTCTTACAAACCATGGCATGAATCTTAAATCTAACTCATTCTTGGCTGCCATTTCCAGTTACATTGCAATGACCTATCAGGAACAAGAGATGTTTTCAGCTCTGGCACCTCCCACACAAAACACCTTGTCAACTACTTTGTGTATCTTCTCTACTTATATTTGTGGCTCCATGGGGTGGATAACTGTCACCTGGAGGATGGCACAGACAATAGAACAGGTGGAATGACTGCTCTCAGACAGTTCTTGAAAAACAAAAATTTGACTTAATTATTCAAACTCAACTGTGAATCTTATGGCTTACTACTTGGCTGGAAGATCACTTTTTTTGTTGCTGTTTGTTTGTTTTGTTTGTTTTTACATCTTTATTAGAGTATAATTACTTTACAATGTTGTGTTAGTTTCTGCTGTACAACAAAGGGAATCAGCTATATGTATACATATATCTCCATATGCCCTCTTGAGCCTCCCTCCCACGCTCCCTATCTCATTCCTCTAGGTTGTCACAAAGCATCAAGCTGACCTCCCTGTGCTATGCAACAGCTTCCCACTAGCTATCTATTTTAAATTTGGTAGTGTATATATGTCAATGCTACTCTCTCACTTTGTCCCAGCTTCCCCTTCCCCCTGGGTCCTCAAGTCCATTCTCTACGTCTGCATCTTTATTCCTGCCTTGCCACTAGGTTCATCTACACCATTTTTTTTAGATTCCATATATATGTGTTAGTATATGGTATTTGTTTTCTTCTTTCTGACTTACTTCACTCTGTATGACAGACTCTAGGTCCAACAGTCTCACTACAAATAACTCAGTTTTTTCCTTTTTATAGCTGAGTAATATTCCATTGTATATATGTCCCACATCTTCTTTATCGATTCATCTGTTGATGGACACTTAGGTTGCTTCCATGTCCTGGGTATTGTAAAGAGTGCTACAATGAATATTTTGGTACATGTATCTTTTTGAATTATGGTTTTCTCAGGGTATATGTCCAGTAGTGGGATTGCTAGGTCATATGGTGGTTCTATTTTAAGATTTTAAGGAACCTCAATGCTGTTCTCCATAGTGGCTCTATCAATTTACTTTCCCACCAACAGTGCAAGAGGGTCTTTTCTCCACAACCTCTCCAACGTTTATTGTTTGTAGATTTTTTGATGATGGCCATTCTGACTAGTGTGAGGTAATACTGCATCATCGTTTAGATTTGCACTCCTCCAATGATTAGTGATGTTGAGCATCTTTTCATGTGCTCATTGGCAACCTGTATCTCTTCTTTGGTGAAATGTCTGTTTAGGTTTTCTACCCATTTTTTTGATTGGATTGTTTGTTTTGTTGATATTGAGCTGCATGAGCAGCTTGTATATTTTAGAGATTAATCTTTTGTTATTTGCTTCTTTTGCAAATATTTTCTCCTATTCTGAGGATTGTCCTTTTGTCCTGTTTATGGTTTCCTATGTTATGCCAAACTTTTAAGTTTCATTAGGTCCCATTTGTTTATTTTTATTTCCATTAATATAGGAGGTGGGTCAAAAAGGATCTTGCTGTGACTTATGTCATAGAGTGTTCTGCCTGTTTTCCTCTAAGAGTTTTATAGTGTCTGGCTTTACATTTAGGTCTTTAATCCATTTTGAGTTTATTTTTGTGTGTAGTGTTAGGAAGTGTTCTAATTTCATTCTTTTACAGGGAGCTGTCCAGTTTTTCCAGCACCACATATTGAAGAGGCTGTCTTTGCTCCACTGTATATTCTTGCCTCCTTTGTCAAGGATAAGGTGACTATGGGTTTGTGGGTTTATCTCTGGACTTTCTATCCTGTTCTATTGATCTATATTTCTGTTTTTGTGTCAGTATCATACTGTCTTGATTACTGTAGCTTTGTAGTATAGTCTGAAGTCAGGGAGCCTGATTCCTCAAGCTCCATTTTTCTTTCTCAAGATTGCTTTTGCTATTTGAGGTTTTTGTGTTTCCATACAGATTGTAAGGGTTTTTTTGTTCTAGTTCTATGAAAAATACCATTGATAATTTTATAGTGGTTGCATCAAATCTGTAGATTGTTTTGGGTAGTATAGTCATTTCACAATTTTGATTCTTCCAATCAAAGAGCATGGTTTATTTCTCCATCTGTTTGTATCATCTTTGATTTCTTTCATCAGTGGCTTATACTTTTCTGCATACAGGTCTTTTGCCTCCTTATGTAGGTTTATTCCTAAGTATTTTATTCTTTTTGTTGCAATGGTAAATGGGAGTGTTTCCTTAATTTCTCTTTCTGATCTTTCACTATTAGTGTATAGGAATGCAAGAGATTTATGTGCATTAATTTTTTATTATGCTACTTTACCAAATTCATTGATTAGCTCTAGTAGTTTTCTGGTGGTATCTTTAGGATTCTCTATGTATAGTATCATGTCACTTGCAAACAGTGACAATTTTACTTCTTCTTTTCCAATTTGTATTATTTTATTTCTTTTTCTTCTCTGATTACCATGGCTAGGACTTCCAAAACTATGATGAATAATAGTGCTGGGATTGGGCACCCTTTTCTTGTTCCTGATACTAAGGGAAACACTTTCAGTTTTTCACCATTGAGAATATTGTTGGTTTTGCATTTGTCATATATGGCTTTTATAATGTTGATGTTGTTTCCCTCTATGCCCGCTTTCTGGAGAGTTTTTAACGTAAATGGGTGCTGAATTTTGTTGAAAGTTTTTTTTCTGCATCTATTGAGACCCTCATATGGTTTTTAACCTTTCCTTTTTTTAATATGGTGTATCATATTTATTGATTTGTACCTATTGAAGGATCCTTGCATTCCTGAGATAAACCCCAATTGATCAAGGTGTATGATTCTTTTAATGTTCTGTTAGATTCTGTTTACTAGTATTTTGTTGAGGATTTTGCATCTATGTTCATCAGTGATATTGGCCTGTAATTTTCTGTTTTTGTGACACCCTTGTCTAATTGTGGTATCAGGGTGAAGTTGGCCTCATAGAATGAGTTTGGGAGTGTTCTTCCCTCTGAGGTATTTTGGAAGAGTTTGAGAATAGATGTTAGCTCTTCTCTAAATGTTTGATTAAATTCACCTGTGAAGCCAACTGGCCCTGGGCTTTTGTTTGTTGGAAGATTTTTAATCACAGTTTCAATTTCAGTGCTTGTTATTGGTCTGTTCATATTTTCTATTTCTTCCTGGTTCAAGCTTGGAAGGTTGTACTTTTCTAAGAATTTGTCCATTTCTTCCAGGTTGTCCATTTTATTGGCATAGATTTGCTTGTAGTAATCTCTCATGATCTTTTGTATTTCTGCAGTGTCAGTTGTTACTTCTCCTTTTTCATTTCTAATTCTGTTGACTTGAGTCTTCTGTTTTTTCTTGATGAGTCTGGTTAATGGTTTATCGATTTTTTTATCTTCTCAAAAACGAGCTTTTAGTTTTTTTGATCTTTGCTATCATTTCCTTCATTTCTTTTTCATTTATTTCTATTCTGATCTTTATGATTTCTTTCCTTCTGTTAACTTTGGGTTTTTCTTGTTCTTTTTTCTCTAATTGCTTTAGATATAAGTTTAGGTTGTTTATTTGAGATTTTTCTTGTTTCCTGAGGTAGGATTGCATTACTATAAACTTCTCTCCTTGAACTGCTTTTTCTGCATCCCATAGGTTTTAGGTCACCATGTTTTCATTGTCATTTGTTTCTAGGTATTTTTTGATTTCTTCTTTGGTTTCTTCAGTGATCTCTTGGTTATTTAGTAATGTATTGTTTAGCCTCCATGTGTTTGGGTTTTTTTACAACTTTTTTTTCTAAAATTGATATCTAGTCTCATAGCATTATGGTCAGAAAAGACACTTGATATGGTATCAAATTTCTTAAATTTACAGAGTCTTGATTTGTGACTGAAGATGTGATCTGTCCTGGAGAATGTTCCATGTGCACTTTAGAAGAAAGTGTATTCTGTTGTTTTTGGATGGAATGTCCTATAAATATCAATCAAGACCATCTAGTCTAATATATCATTTAAAGCTTGTGTTTCCTTATTTATTTTCATTTTGGATGATCTGTCCATTGGTGTAAGTGGGGTGTTAAAGTCCCTTACTAATATTGTTTTACTGACAATTTCCCCTTTATGGATGTTAGAGTTTGCCTAATGTACTGAGGTGCTCCTTATTGTGTACATAAATACTTACAATTGTTATATCTTCTTAGATTGATCCTTTGATCATTATGTAGTGTCCTTCTTTGTCTCTTGTAATAGTCTTTATTTTAAAGTGTATTTTGTCTGATATGAGTATTGCTACTGCAGCTTTCTTTTGATTTCTATTTGCCTGGAGTATCTTTTTCCATCTCCTCACTGTCAGTCTGTATGTGTCCCTAGGTCTGAAGTGGGTCTCTTGTAGACAGCATATATATGGGTCTTCTTTTGTATCTAATCTGCCAGTCTGTGTCTTTTGGTTGGAGCATTTAATACATTTACATTTAAGTTAATTATTGATATGTATGTTCCTATTACCATTTTCTTCATTATTTTGTGTTTGTTTTTGTTGGTCTTTTCCTTCTCTTGTGTTTCCTGCCTAGAGAAGTTTCTTTAGCATTTATTGTAAAGCTGGTTTTGTGGTGCTAAATTCTCTTAGCTTTTCTTGTCTGTAAAGCTTTTGATTTCTCTATCGAATCTGAATGTGATCCTTGCCAGGGAGAGTAATCTTGGTTGTAGTTTCTTCCCTTTCATTACTTTAAATATATCGTGCTACTCCCTTCTGGCTTGTAGAGTTTCTGCTGAGAAATCATCTGTTAACCTTAGGGGAGTTCCCTTTTATTTAATTGTTGTTTTTCTCTGTTTCTTTTAATAATTTTTCTTTGTCTTTAGTTTTTGTCAATTTTATTATTATGTGTCTTGGCTTGTTTCTCCATGGGTTTATACTGTCTGGAACTCTCTGTGTGCTTCCTTGTCTTGGGTGGCTATATCCTTTCCCATGTTTTTTGACTATAATCTCTTCAAATATTTACTTGGGTCCTTTCTGTCTCTCTTCTCCTTCTGGGACCCCTGTGATGCAAATATTGGTACATTTAAAGTTTTCCCAGAAGTCTCTTAGGCTGTCTTTATTCCTTTTCATTCTTTTTTTCTTTATTCTGTTCCATGGCAGTGAATTCCACCATTCTGTCTACCAGGTCACTTATCCATTCTTCTGCCTCAGTTATTCTGCTATTGATTCCTTCCAGTGTAGTTTTCATTTCAGTTACTGTATTGTTCATCTCTGTTTGTTTGTTCTTTAATTCTTCTAGGTCTTTGTTGAACAGTTCTTGCATATCTTGTTCTTTGCCTCTATTTTTTCCTGAGGTCCTGGATCATCTTTACTATCATTATTCTGACTTCTTTTTCTGGAAGGTTCTTATCTCCACTTCATTTAATTGTTTTTCTTGGGTTTTATCTTGTTCCTTCATCTGGTACATAGTCCTATGCCTTTTCATTTTGTCTATCTTTCTGTGAATGTGGTTTTTGTTCCAGAGTCTGCAGGATTGTACTTCTTCTTGCTTCTGCTGTCTGCCCTCCTAGGGTATTTTTAATTTCAGTTATTGTGTTGTTCTTTACTGTTTGTTTGCTCTTTAGTTCGTCAAGGTCCTTGTGAAATGTTTCTTATATTTCTGCATTATATTTCAGAAATTTTGGATCATCTTTACTATCATTACACTGAATTTCTTTTCAGGTAGTTTGATTATTTCCTCTTCAGTTGTTTGGTCCTGTGGGTTTTTATGTTGCTCCTTTGTCTGCCAGCAATTTCTCTGTCTTCTCATTTTGTCTAATTTATAGTATTTGATGTCTCCTTTCCCTAGGCTGCAGGGTCATAGTCCCTCTTCCCTCTGTTATCTGCCCCCAGGAGTGAGGTTGTCCAGTAGTTTGCATAGACTTCCTGATGGGAGGGACTGGTTCCTGCATTCTGGCATGGAGCTGAGCCTTTCCCCTCTGATGAGCAGGGCTATGTCAGGTAGTCTGTTTGGGGGTGTCTGTGAGCTTAGTATGACTTTAGATAGTCTACGTGCTGATGGGTGGGCTCATGTTCCTGCCTTTTTTGTTGTTTGGTGTGAGGTGTCCAGTGCTGGGAGCTGTAGGCTGTTGGATAGAGCTGGGTCTTGCATTCAGGTAGAGGCCTCTGTGAGAGCTCTCAGACTTTAATCTTCCTTGGGGCCAGGAATTCTCTAGTAGGCCAGCATCGTGGACTCAGTGCTCCAACCCCAGAGCCTCAGGCCTGACTTCCAGTTGGGGAATCAAGACCCCGCAAGTTGCTAATCCCAGCAATAAAGGGGATAAAAAAAAAATAAAGACTAACAAAACCCCAGGCAAATGTTGAAAAGTAAAATCAAACAAACAAATACAGAAACAAGGAAATTCACACACACAAAAGACACAAAAACAGAACCAAATAAAATAAAATTCAAAAGAACAACCAGACAAAAACAGAACCCAAGAACAAAATCAAACAATTAAAAAGAAAAGTAGCAAAAACACAAAACCTATAAACAAAACCAAAGCAGTGTGCCAACTGAAGAGTGAAGCAAAGAAACAGAACAAACTGATAAAAATGACTTAAAAAGGGGGAAAACACAGAACAACAGAAAAACAAAATAGAAATGGAAATATATATATATATACTAAAGAAGAAGAAGAAATTAAGGAATAGAACACAGCAAAAAGGAAAAGCAAAGTAAAAATAAAAATATATAAAAAGAAATAAAAATAAGAAGTATGTTATAAAACACAAAGAGCCCAAAAGACTAAAAAAAAAAAAACTAAAACAACAAGCAAACAAAAACAAAAAGACAGAACCAACAACAGAATGAATCAAAACATAATAAAGATAATAGTAATAATTATGTTTCTCTGGGGTCTCAGCTGTAAGTGTCCTTGCACACACCATGAGCCACAGCCCACCTCCACCTCCCCAAGAGGCCCTCCTCTGCCTATGGGCTGGTCTCTGGACTTGCTGTGAGCCCTGTGGGGACCACTGAGACTCTGATCTGGCTCTGTTCTTGCATGTGCTTTCCCACAAAGTTCACAGCTGCCAGAGCTAAACTGTTTTCATTTGTGGGAACACTCATCGTCTACTCAGATATTCCATAGAAGCATGGTCTACCTAGCTGATCTTGGGTATTTAATCTGCAGCTTTTGACACTGATGGAAAGATTTTTGATCCTCTTCCTTAGTCGCCTCATATCTGGGGTTCAGCTTTGGTTTTCTCCCAACCTCTGCATGTGGTCCACCCAGAGGAGTCTGGTCCTGAGGCTGCCTTGGAGCTCTTGGGTCTGCCCCAGTGAGGATAGGGTGCAGAGGTAGTATGACTGCTTGGATTGTGGGAGCCCCAGTGGCACCAAATGTGCAGGGAAGCCAGCAGCCACAGGTGCAAGAGATATGGCCCTAGTGAGAACATTTTCTGGTGCCCACCAGCAGGTGGGTGAGGGCTAGCTCTGAGGGGGGCTTTTTTTATTGCTTGGTGGCTGTCAATCAAGAGCCAGTCCTGGGAGGGCTTCTTTTATTGTTGTCTGCAGGCACCGGCATGTGGGGAAAGAGAGGCTACAATAGTGGCTCCTCCCCCTGCATGTGACTCAACAGTAGCACCCCACTTCCATGGCAGCCCAGCCTTCCTCCGTAGGCATGCCCTGCTGTGGATTCCCACCCTCCCATCCCTTCTGTCCATCTCCCACAGCCAACAGCATTTCTCGCCCCGTGTCTGTTCTCTAATCCCCACGCTCCAGCTCCCAGCCCCCTTGCACACCTGTGAACACATGTCCCAATCCGGTGCATGTAGGGTTGCAGTACATACTGTCTGTGTACTTCTCAATCTGTCCCATCTGACACAGATTGGCTGCTTCACCCTCTCTTGACAGTTTCAAATGCTTTCCTTCTGCCCTAATTGATCTCCCCATCAGAGAGGGGGTTTCTCTGAATTTGGGAATCTCTCCTCTGCTTCGGCTCCCCCACCCTGGGGTGCAGGTCCCATCTGGCTTCCTCTCCTCCTCCTTCTCCCTTCCTTTTTTCATCCTACCCAGTTATGCAGGGATCTTTATAGTCCTTTCCAGTGTCCAAGGTCTTCTGCTATTGTTCAGCTGGTGTTCTGTGAGAATCATTGCATCTATAGATGTATCCCTGATGCATCCATGGAGAGAGGTGAACTCCACATTCTTACTCCTCTGCCATCTTATCTCCTCTCCCTGGGAAATCACTTTGAAATTTGGACACACTGTCAACCTGTACTTAGCAACTGATGTATATGCTGTATATGTGTGTGTGTAGGGGGGGCGTATCTCAGCAACTTAAGAAAATAATATTCTTTCTGGGGCATCAGTCTTTGTTTCTTATGTTGAAGTCAGTCATTAAAGTACCTTCCTCCTGGAAAAGCATGGTCATGTGTGTTCTAGGATTTAAGAGACTTTTAATCTTGAGGAAACACTAACAATGGATTATGTAGTCCTCAGCTATGGATACCTCTTCAAAATGAACCTATGCTTGGTTTCTTGGGAAATGTCCTTGGAGAGATAATTGACCTGATTTGATAAGATTTGTCAGGTAAGACAGAGTAGTGTTCATTCTATGAATAATTATTTCTCACTACTCAGAAAATATGTGTTCTTCTGCGTTCTCACCCCAATTCCTTATAAATCATGAGATTTTCATTACTGGGTGATGTGAAGAGGCCTTGTGAGTCCAGGGCATTAGCACTATTAAGACTAATCTTTTGTTCTAGTCCTTTCCCTGGCCTCATGTATTTTTCTCACATGTATGGATAGGTACCCTTTGCAGATTTCTGGATGTCTATCTCCACTTCACTACTCTGTTCTGTAAAATCACTTTTGCCAGCCTGTCTCTGTGAGCTCTCAGCTCACTCTTCTCAAATCAGGATGGCTTCTGTCCCTATTCCCTCTCCATGTGCCATGGCCTGGAAACTCTCAAGGAATGGAGTTTGGGCAATCATAGGGCTAACCTTGTTTGTATCTTGTCTCTCACAGTTACTGTCCTTTGTTGCCTACCTCCAAGTTTCTTGAAATTTGTTTAACATGTTTTGGCTGGTTTTATTTTGTTTCAGACAGAAGGATAGATTATGTCCATGTGAGTCCATTTTGGGTGGAAACAGAATTTCCTCTTAATCTTTATTATAGATTTTAGTATCAGCTAGACAACTTACCAGCCATCAAACAAACAGAAAAAAACGATTTGATTTTTGAATGGAGCTCCATTGAATTTACCAGTTAGTCCATGAAGAATTGGAATCTTTATAAAGATGAATTGTTCATTTCATTGCAATTTGATGTCCTAATTTATTAATGCCATTTTATCTGCCATAATATGGCTCATTATTTTATTCCTAGAAGGTTTGCACAGTATTTATACAACTTATTTCCGTGTAGCTTATGATTTTTGTTATTATTTACATTTCCAGGTTGATTATTGTCTATGTAGATGAGAATTGTTTTTATTAAAGATTGATGTTATGTCCAGCATTCTTGATTAACTACATTATCAATTCAATGACTATACTTTTCATTCTAAGATTATTATTTTTCTACCCTCAGGTTTTCTTTCATTTCTATACAATTTTGTTCCATTATTTTTTGATACTTATGGATATCATTTCATCATTTTCTTTTGAGGCTAATTCAATAAAATTTCACTGAAAGTATTTTATGATATTCATTCTTAAAAGCATAAACTAATTATATAATTGTTTATTTTGATGATTCCTTTGTAGTGTTAGATATTTTATCTTACACATTCAATTTATAACTTTGATTTACAGTAGTATTTTAAGTGGAATGGTTTATTCTTGGTTTTATGGTTGTCTCCACTCAGCTCTCTGAGGTCCTCTGTCTAGAATCAAAGATTATATGATGAGTTCAGATGTCTTGATCCAGAGTGATAATGAAAATATCTTGGATCTTGTCACCAAGTCAGTAGAATCTGGGTTGATTCTTAGTTTAGGGATTATAAGCATATATATAAGGGGTAATTTTTTATGTATCTATATCTATATATATGCATATAGATGTATAGTTATACTCATATCTCCTCTCAGATAAAGTAATTTAAATTTAACTTGTATCCCCAGTGGGAAATCAATAGAAAGTTTTAGCCTTATCAAAAGCAAGAGGAGTACACTATTTCTATTTCTTTCCATTTAAGCAATCAGTCTTTTTCTTTATTGGGGAAAGTTTCCATTTTCTGTAGTAATCAAAATATAGTGTGGTTCTCTCTACTTGCATTCAGACATAGAATTCAATAGCTTTTATAAAAAAATTTTATTTATTTATTTGTTGGGTCTTTCTCTAGTTGCAGTGAGCGGGGGTCACTCTTCATCGTGGTGCACAGGGCTCTTACTGTCTTGGCCTCTCCTGTTGTGCAGCACAAGCTCCAGACGCGCAGGCTCAGTAGTTGTGGCTCACGGACCTAGTTGCTCCGCCGCATGTGGGATCTTCCCATACCAGGGCTCGAACCCATGTCCCCTGCATTGGCAGGCAGATTCTCAACCACTGCACCACCAGGGAAGCCCCGAATTCAATGGCTTTAACAACCAACAGCTATGCACTAGGATTTCATTTGTGGTCCCCTAATATATTTAACATTTAAAAATATTTCTTTTTTAATATTTTTCTTTCAATACTATGTACCTTTAAAGAAAAATTTTACTATAATAAACAAGAAAATCAAATAGATTTTAATGTAAGTCATACTATATACTGTTATTTATTCATCTGTTTAATTAAATTTGATCTTCCAAAGATGATTTAATGTGGCTTAAAAAGATGCATTGGGGGGACCTTGAAGATGGCGGAAGAGTAAGACGTGGAGATCACCTTCCTCCCCAAAGATACACCAGAAATACATCTACACGTGGAACAACTCCTACAGAACACCTACTGAAGGCTGGCAGAAGACCTCAGACCTCCCAAAAGGCAAGAAACTCCCCACGTACCTGGGTAGGGCAAAAGAAAAAAAGAAAAAACAGAGACAAAAGAATAGGGATGGCACCTGCACCAGTGGGAGGGAGCTGTGAAGAAGGAAAGGTTTCCACACACTAGGAAGCCCCTTCGCAGGCGGAGACTGCGGGAGGCAGAGGGGGGAGCTTTGGAGCCGCGGAGGAATGCACAGCAACGGCTGTGGAAGGCAAAGCGGAGAGATTCCCGCACAGAGGATCGGTGCCGACCGGCACTCACCAGCCGGAGAGGCTTGTCTGCTCACCCGCCGGGGCGGGCGGGGTTGCGAGCTGAGGCTCTGAGGCTCGGGTTTCGGTTTCGGATGGAGTGCAGGGAGAGGACTGGGGTTGATGGCTTGAACATAGCCTAAAGAGGTTAGTGCACCACGGCTAGCCAGGAGGGAGTCTGGGGAAAAGTCTGCACCTGCAGAAGAGGCAAGAGACTTTTTCTTCCCTCTTTGTTTCCTGGTGCGCGAGGAGAGGGGTTTAAGAACGCTGCTTAAACGAACTCCAGAGACGGGCATGAGCCACTGCTAAAAGCGCGAACCCCAGAGACGGGCGCGAGCCATGGCTAAAAGCGCAGACCCCACAGACGGGCGCAAGCCGCGGCTAAAAGCACGGACCGCAGAGATGGGCGGGAGACGTTAAGGCTGCTGCTGCCGCCACCAAGGGGCCTGTGTGCGAGCACAGGTCACTCTCCACACCACTCTTCCGTGGAGCCTGTGCAGCCCGCCACTGCCAGGGTCCCGGGATCCAGGGACAACTTCCCCGGGAGAACGCACGGCGGGCCTCAGGCTGGTGCAACGTCACGCTGTCCTCTGCCGCCACAGGCCCGCCCCGCACACAGTGCCCCTCCCTCCCCCCCCCCCCCCCGGCCTGAGTGCGCCAGAGCCCCTGAATCAGCGGCTCCTTTAACCCCGTCCTGTCTGGGCAAAAAACAGACGCCCTCCAGCGACCTACACGCAGAGGCAGGACCAAATCCAAAGCTGAGCCCCTGTGAGCTGTGAGAACAAAGAAGAGAAAGGGAAATCTCTCCCAGCAGCCTCAGAAGCAGCGGATTAAAGCTCCACAATCAACTTGATGTACACTGCATCTGTGGAATACATGAATAGACAGCCAATCATCCCAAATTGAGGAGGTGGGCTTCGAGAGCAAGATCTGTGATTTTTTTTCCCTTTTCCTCTTTTTGTGAATGTGTATGTGTGTGCTTCTGTGTGAGATCTTGTCTGTATAGTCTTGCTTCCACCATTTGTCCTAGGGTTCTATTCGTCCATGGGTTTTTTTTTAATTTTTTAATTGTTTATTTTTTAATTGTTTTTCTTAATAATTAATTTTAATTTTAATAACTTTATTATACTTCCCTTTCTTTCTTTCTTTCTTTCTTTCTTTCTTTCTTTCTTTCTTTCTTTCTTTCTTTCTTTCTTTCTTTCTTTCTTTCCTTCCCTCCTTTAGACAACAAATCATCCCAAATTGAGGAGGTGGTCTCTGACAGCAAGATTTATGATTTTTCCCCCTTTACCTCTTTTTGTGAGGGTGTATGTGTATGCTTTTGTGTAAGATTTTGTCTGTATAGCTTTGCTTCCAACATTTGTCCTAAGGTTCTATCTGTCCCTTTTTTTTTTTCTAAATAAGTATTTTTTAATTCAATAACTTTATTACACTTTATTTTATTTTTACTGTATCTTCTTTCTTTCTGTCATTTTTCCTTCTTTCCCTCCTTCCTTCCTCCCTCCTTTCTTTCTTTCTTGCCTTCTTTCCTTCTTTGCTTCTTTCTTTCTTTCTTTCTTTCTTCCTTCCTTCCTTCCTTCCCTCCTTTCCTTCTTTTTTTCCTCATACTTCTACTAATTCTCTCTACTTTTTCTCCCTTTTATTCTAAGCTGTGTGGATGAAAGGCTCTTGGTGCTCCAGCCAGGAGTCAGGGCTCTGCCTCTGAGGTAGGAGAGTCAACTTCAGGACACTGGTCAACAAGAGACCTCCCAGCTCCACATAATATCAAATGGTGAAAATCTCCCAGAGACCTCCATCTTAACACCAGCACCCAGCTTCACTCAACGACCAGCAAGCTACAGTGCTGGACAACCTATGCCAAACAACTAGCAAAACAGGAACACAACCCCAGCCATTAGCAGAGAGGCTGTGAAAATCATAATAAGACCACAGACACCCCAAAACACACCACCAGACATGAACCTGCCCACTAGAGAGACAAGATCCAGCCTCATCCACCACAACACAGGCAGTAGTCCCCTCCACCAGGAAGCCTACACAACCCACTGAACCAACCTTAGCCACTGGAGACAGACTTCAAAAACAGCGGGAACTACGAACCTGCAGCCTGCAAAAAGGAGACCCCAAACACAGTAAGATAAGCAAAATGAGAAGACAGAAAAACACACAGCAGATAAAGTAGCAAGATAAAAATGCACCAGACCTAACAAATGAAAAGAAAATAGGCAGTCTACCTGAAAAAGAATTCAGAATAATGATAGTAAGGATGATCCAAAATCTTGGAGATAGAATGGTCAAAATGCAAGAAACAGTTAACAAGGACCTAGAAGAAATAAAGATGAAACAAGCAACGATGAACAACACAATAAATGAAATTAAAAGTACTCTAGATGGGATCAATAGCAGAATAAGTGAGGCAGAAGAACGAATAAGTGACCTGGAAGATAAAATAGTGGAAATAACTACTGCAGAGCAGAATAAAGAAAAAAGAATGAAAAGAACTGAGGACAGTCTCAGAGACCTCTGGGACAACATTAAATGCACCAACATTCGAATTATAGGGGTTCCAGAAGAAGAAGAGAAAAAGAACGGGACTGAGAAAATATTTGAAGAGATTATAGTTGAAAACTTCCCTAATATGGGAAAGGAAATAGTTAATCAAGTCTAGGAAACACAGAGAGTCCCATACAGGATAAATCCAAGGAGAAATATGCCAAGATACATATTAATCAAACTGTCAAAAATTAAATACAAAGAAAGCACATTAAAAGCAGCAAGGGAAAAACAACAAATAACACACAAGGGATTCCCCATAAGGTTAACAGCTGATCTCTCAGCAGAAACCCTACAAGCCAGAAGAGAGTGGCAGAACATACTGAAAGTGATGAAGGAGAAAGGCCTGCAACCAAGACTACTCTACCCAGCAAGGATCTCATTCAGATTTGATGGAGAAATTAAAATCTTTACAGACAAGCAAAAGCTGAGAGAGTTCAGCACCACCAAACCAGCTTTACAACAAATGCTAAAGGAACTTTTCTAGACAAGAGACACAAGAGAAGGAAAAGAACTATAATAATGAACCCAAAACTATTTAGAAAATGGGAATAGGAACATACATATCGATAATTACCTTAAATGTAAATGGACTAAATGCTCCCACCAAAAGACACAGATTAGCTGAATGGATACAAAAACAAGACCCTTATATATGTTGTCTACAAGAGACCCACTTCAGACCTAGAGACACATACAACTGAAAGTAAGGGGATGGAAAAAGATATTCCATGCAAATGGAAACCAAAAGAAAGCTGGAGTAGCAATTCTCATATCAGACAAAATAAACTTTAAAATAAGGACTATTAGAAGAGACAAAGAAGGACACTACATAATAATCAAGGGATTGATCCAAGAAGATATAACAATTGTAAATATTTATGCACCCAACATAGGAGCACCTCAATATATAAGGCAAATACTAACAGCCATAAAAGGGGAAATCGACAGTAACACATTCATAGTAGGGAACTTTATCACCCCACTTTCACCCATAGACAGATCATCCAAAATGAAAATAAATAAGGAAACACAAGCTTTAAATGATACATTAAACAATATGGACTTAATTGATATTTATAGGACATGCCATCCAAAAGCAACAGAATACACATTTTTCTCAACTGCTCATGGAACATTCTCCAGGATAGATCATATCTTGGGTCACAAATCAAGCCTTGGTAAATTTAAGAAAATTGAAATTGTATCAAGTATCTTTTCTGACAACAACACCATGAGACTAGATATCAATTACAGGAAAGACCTGTAAAAAATACAAACACATGGAGGCTAAACAATACACTACTTAATAATGAAGTGATCACTGAAGAAATCAAAGAGGAAATAAAAAAATACTTAGAAACAAATGACAATGGAGACACAATGACCAAAAGCCTATGGGATGCAGCAAAAGCAGTTCTAAGAGGGAAGTTTATAGCAATACAAGTCCACCGTAAGAAGCAGGAAACATCTCGAATAAACAACCTAACCTTACAACTCAAGCAATTAGAGAAAGAAGAACAATAAAACCCCATAGCTAGCAGAAGGAAATCATAAAAATCAGATCAGAAATAAATGAAAAAGAAATGAAGGAAACAATAGCAAAGATCAATAAAACTAAAAGCTGGTTCTTTGAGAAGATAAACAAAAAAGATAAACCACTAGCCAGACTCATCAAGAAAAAAAAGGGAGAAGACTCAAATCAATAGAATTAGAAATGAAAAAGGAAAAGTAACAACTGACACTGCAGAAATACAAAAGATCATGAGAGATTACTACAAGCAAATCTATGCCAATAAAATGGACAATCTGGAAGAAATGGACAAATTCTTAGAAATGCACAACCTGCCAAGACTGAATCAGGAAGAAAGAGAAAATATGAACAGACCAATCACAAGCACTGAAATTGAAACTGTGATTAAAAATCTTCCAACAAACAAAAGCCCAGGACCAGATGGATTCCCGGGAGAATTCTATCAAACATTTAGAGAAGAGCTAACACCTATCCTTCTCAAACTCTTCCAAAATATAGCAGAGGGAGGAACACTCCCAAATTCCTTCTATGAGGCCACCATCACCTTGATACCAAAACCAGACAAGGATGCCACAAAGAAAGAAAACTACAGGCCAATATCACTGATGAACATAGATGCAAAAATCCTCAACAAAATACTAGCAAACAGAATCCAACAGCACATTAATAGGATCATACACCATGATCAAGTGGGGTTTATTCCAGGAATGCAAGGATTCTTCAATATACACAAATCTATCAATGTGATAAACCATATTAACAAATTGAAAGAGAAAAACCATACGATCAACTCAATAGATGCTGAGAAAGCTTATGACAAAATTCAACACCCATTTATGATAAAAACCCTGCAGAAAGTAGGCATAGAGGGAACTTTCCTCAACATAATAAAGGCCATATATGACAAGCCCACAGCCAACATCATCCTCAATGGTGAAAAACTGAAAGCATTTCCACTAAGATCAGGAACAAGACAAGATTGCCGACTCTCACCACTCTTATTCAACATAGTTTTGGAAGTTTTAGCCACAGCAATCAGAGAAGAAAAGGAAATAAAAGGAATCCAAATCGGAAAAGAAGAAGTAAAGCTGTCACTGTTTGCAGATGACATGATCCTATACATAGAGAATCCTAAAGATGTTACCAGAAAACTACTAGAGCTAATCAATGTATTTGGTAAAGTAGCAGGATACAAAATTAATGCACAGAAATCTCTGGCATTCCTATATACTAATGATGAAAAATCTGAAAGTGAAATCAAGAAAACACTCCCATTTACCACTGCAACAAAAATAATAAAATATCTAGGAATAAACCTACCTAAGGAGACAAAAGACCTGTATGCAGAAAATTATAAGACACTGATGAAAGAAATTAAAGATGATACAAATGGAGAGATATACCATGTTCTTGGATTGGAAGAATCAACATTGTGAAAATGACTCTACTACCCAAAGCAATCTATAGATTCAATGCAATCCCTATAAAATTACCACTGGCATTTTTCACAGAACTGGAACAAAAAATTTCGCAATTTGTATGGAAACACAAAAGACCCCGAATAGCCAAAGCAACCTTGAGAATGAAAAAAGGAGCTGGAAGAATCAGGCTCCCTGATTTCAGACTATACTACAAAGCTACAGTAATCAAGACAGTATGGTACTGGCACAAAAACAGAAAGATAGATCAATGGAACAGGATAGAAAGCCCAGAGATAAACCCACGCACATAGGGACACCTTATCTTTGATAAAGGTGGCAGGAATGTACAGTGGAGAAAGGACAGCCTCTTCAATAAGTGGTGCTGGGAAAACTGGACAGGTACATTTAAAAGTATGAGATTAGATCACTCCCTAACACCATACACAAAAATAAGCTCAAAATGGATTAAAGACCTAAATGTAAGGCCAGAAACTGTCAAATTCTTCGAGGAAAACATAGGCAGAACACTCTATGACATAAATCACAGCAAGATCCTTTCTGACCCACCTCCTAGAGTAATTGAAATAAAAACAAAAATAAAAAAATGGGACCTAATGAAACTTCAAAGCTTTTGCACAGCAAAGGAAACCATAAACAAGACCAAGAGACAACCTCAGAATGGGAGAAAATATTTGCAAATGAAGCAACTGACAAAGGATTAATCTCCAAAATTTACAAGAAGTTCATGCAGCTCAATAACAAAAACAAACAACCCAATCCAAAAATGGGCAGAAGACCTAAATAGACATTTCTTCAAAGAAGATATACAGACTGCCAACAAACACATGAAAGAATGCTCAACATCATTAATCATTAGAGAAATGCAAATCAAAACTACAATGAGATATCATCTCACACCAGTCAGAATGGCCATCATCAAAAAATCTAGAAACCATAAATGCTGGAGAGAATGTGAAGAAAAGGGAACACTCTTGCACTGCTGGTGGGAATGTGAATTGGTACAGCCACTATGGAGAACAGTATGGAGGTTCCTTAAAAAACTACAAATAGAACTACCATATGACCCAGCAATCCCACTACTGGGCATATACCCTGAGAAAATCAAAATTCAAAAAGAGTCATGTACCAAAATGCTCGTTGCGGCTCTATTTACAATAGCCCAGAGATGGAAACAACCTACATGCCCATCATTGGATGAATGGATAAAGAAGATGTGGCACATATATACAATGGAATATTACTCAGCCATAAAAAGAAACGAAATTGAGCTATTTGTAATGAGGTGGATAGACCTAGAGTCTGTCATATAGAGTGATGTAAGTCACAAAGAAAAAGACAAATACCGTATGCTAAAACATATATATGGAATTTAAGGGGGAAAATGTCATGAAGTACCTAGGGGTAAGACAGGAATAAAGATGCAGACCTACTGGAGAACGGACTTGAGGATATGGGGAGGGGGAAGGGTGAGCTGTGACAGGGCGAGAGAGAGTCATGGACATATACACACTAACAAACGTAAGTTAGATAGCTAGTGGGAAGCAGCCACATGGCACAGGGATATTGGCTCGGTGCTTTGTGACAGCCTGGAGGGGAGGGATAGGGAGGGTGGGAGGGAGGAAGACGCAAGAGGGAAGAGATATGGGAACATATGTATATGTATAACTGATTCACTCTGTTATAAAGCAGAAACTAACACACCATTGTAAAGCAATTATACCCCAATAAAGATGTTTAAAAAAAAAGATGCATTAAACATAAACATAAACAATATAAACATTTAAAATAAAATAGGTAGGGAAAAAAGAGAAAGTGAAGAAGGGAAAGAAGAAAGAAGAAGAGTAAGAGAAAAATAAAGTAAAGAGAACAAAGAAGAGGGAAACAAATAATGAGATTAAAAATCGATAATAATGAGTATACAGTGGTTTTATATGGTTCAAAAGTTCTCTAGTAGTTAGAAGGACAAAAAAATTAGGATAAATTACACACTTCCAAATGTCCACTTGTGGTTTCCACTCAGCCTTTCCCACCATTATAGCCCTCACTCTATAGGGCTGGGAACTCATGTAGGGATTCTTCCAGCTTCTAATATATCTATTCCAATTATGCATTCCAGAAATGGGAATAATAAACACATTTTGGACCCACTTTGTGCATTGTGAGATGAACCTGAGCTAAAATGACATTGATTAGCTGTACCATACTGTACACAGAAAAATGAGAGTCTTAACAAATTGTTTTGATAATTAAAAAGTTGATAGTGAGCTGGATGCTTAGGTAAGGAATTTATTTTTCTGAAAAAGGAGGTATTTATACAGATGCACAACTTATTTGATGCAATAAATAAGACTTAAAGAATTTACTAAATAACAATAAAGTATTCTTACTATTTATAGATTTATTTCCTGGGTAAGAATTTCCTGGAAGAAACAAAAACTCATGCTCACAGAAGTGTCCTCAAATCTCACTGCATTAAAAGAAAGAGGTTTAAGATAAATTTAAAAGTTTATTACTGAAACATACTGTGGTTTCCTTCCCCAAAATGTCTGAAAATTCTCAAAGTTGTAAAATATTACATGTGGTTACCTGAAGTATTAGAATGAACATAATGGTATGGGTACCTCAAAATGTCCAGTGAATTTCATGGTAAGGTAATTTTTGGTGAAATTGCCTAAATCATTAAACTATTTTTTTGTTATTTCCATTTTTCTTTTTTTTTTAACCATCTGTTCAATATATTTTGGTATTTATTACTTAGAGTAAAATGGCATTATTCAATGATAATAAAGATAATTTAATATGAACAGTTAGGAAAATATATTTCAGGCAATCCCATTGATACATTGTGTAATTTATGTAATTCTGTCATTTTAACCTTTCACGAAACAAGTTTCCATTTGCATCAATATTTGCTAGTCCTCAGAGTATACAGATGGCTCTATCAAGAATTTGATGACTAATTATTGAATGCAGTTCATTTGGAAATAACTAATCAACAGCAAATAACTAGATTATTATGTATAAATAGCTGCCCCTTTGTGATTATAACAAATTTCTTATTTATATCCAATTAAATGTTTGACAATAGTTCAACAACAATTTACAATGCCTCTTTAGGATAATACATATGATTATGTACACACTAAAATACTTAAAAGTCTTTAGATGCTTGTAAGTTCAAATACACACACACACACACACACACACACACACACATTCTTGAAATACCAAAGCAATAATCAACCTCTGGGATCAACTAGCATTTCATGAAATTATGTTTCAAGGTTTTAACATCATCTCCCATATGCTTTATAACTTTAAAATGTTAACTTTGACTTATTTTAGATAATTATGTTCAAAGAAACAAGGTTTCTAAATATCACATTGCTGAAGAAGTTAAAAACAGAAGCTGAACATGGGAAGATTTAGTTTTCTTTCCCTTTATTGTTGTATAATACATGCAGGTGTTGTGTTAGCTACAGGTCTTTGATGACATTATCAAAGTTTAGTTTTCATTTATATTTTGAGTAATTGTAAGATACAATAAAAATGCATTTGAACCTATTTTATGACTTTAGGGAAAACATAAAAAGTAGTTTGAAATTTATTTTTAAATACCAAAATCTAAAGTGTGACATGTAAGTAATGAAAATGGATACTAAATGCAACATGTATCAAGGATCATTGGATCATACAGAGTTGTAATCACAATTATAAGAGTTTGTTGCTAATTTCAGTAAGCTAACCTCTTGAATTAACATGTATTTATTGAGAGATTATTAGTCAATGATGATTGATCAATGAATAAAACAGACAAACATACAGTCTTCATGAATCTTTCATTCTAGTGAATGAAGAGAAACAATAAAATAAATATTAAATACACATATAAAGTTAGAAAGTGATATGAGCTTTGGGGGAAAAAAACAGCAAATAAGAGAAAGGTATATGCAATGCCATAGTAAAGTTAGGTTTGCAATTTTAATCAAGGTGGTCATGAACATTGCAATGGAATATTGATGTGTGACTAAATATTAGGAAGAAGTATAGGAGCAAACTATGTAAATATCTTAAAGAAGTGAATTCCTTTCCGAAAAAAGAGCAAGTGTAAAGGCCATGAGTTTGAGAGTATGACAATTGTTTCAAAGAACTGCAAAAAGACCAGAGTCATTAGGGTGTAGTGGACCAGGGACAGCATAATATGAGATAAAGTGAGAACGGTAAAAAAGAAGTAGGCTCCAGATAACCCCATGTTTTTCTTTTTTTGTGTGTGTGTTACGCGGGCTTCTCACTGTTGTGGCCTCTCCCATTGCGGAGCACAGGGTCCGGCTATGCAGGCTCAGTGGCCATGGCTCACGGGCCCAGCCGCTCTGCATGTGGGATCTTCCCAGACCGGGGCACGAACCCGTGTCCCCTGCATCGGCAGGCAGACTCTCAACAACTGCGCCACCAGGGAAGCCCAACCCCATGTTTTTTGGCTAAGTTATTTACTTAGGCATTTATCCTAGTAATGTGAGAAGCCATTGGAATATTTGGAATAAAGGAGTGAAATTATCCACATTTTGTTTTAACAGAATATTCTGATAACTGTATGAATAATAGACTAGAGGACAAGTAGAAGGACACAAACAAGAAATATATTCCAATTAATTAAGTAAGAGATAGAAATTTGGTGTGCTTAACTTACTAAAGGAATGTTTTTAGAAAAACAAAAACAAAAAACATAAGACAAAGCTCTGTAAAGTATGAAGTATTATAGAGAAGAAAGAAAATCTAAGCAAAAGTGGTAGCCAGTAAACTCTAGCTTTGGCTTGATAGAGGAAGAAACTTTTGCAGTGTAAAATATAAACCACATTTTAGAGTTGTTGTATGCCTCTATCTGTAAATATGGAATATGGCCACCTGGGAAGTAGAAGAGATCTAACTTAATCAATAATATGGCTTCCCTCTGCCAGCTGAGGACAATACACAACAGCTAGGAGTTGAGTGTTGACTTTCTAAAGGAAATCTAGGAGGGGTATCAAAATACCATCTACCAAAGCAAGGTTGATTTTAAGTTATATGTTGAAGGTTGATAAACAGGATTTGTGATAGATTAAATTTTAGCACAAGAATAATAAAGGAATCAATAATTATTTTAAAAATTATCTTGACAATTATAAGAATGGTTTTCATTTACTGAAATGTGAAAATTGTAGAAACAGCATATTTTGAGGCAGAGGGAATTAGGAGTATAGGATTTTACATTATAATTTTAATATACTTATTAGCTAACCAAGTGGTAGTTAATATACCACTGAATATACAGGTCTTGAGTTCAGGTCAAAAGACTTTGTGGAGGTGTACATTTAGAACTGTCTTCATATAGATGGTGTTTAAAGCTATCAGATTATTTGAGATAACCAAAGGAATGTGAGTAGAAAAGATGGCCAAGGTCTATGCCCTGTAGGTTTAAATTATTACAAAGTTAGGAAGCAGAGATGAAACAGTAAAGGAGACTAGGATGGACAATCTGACTGTAAACAAATGTTGAGGGGTTTTGATATAAAGGGGAAAATTGAAATGAGCAATATAAGCAGATGAAAGTAGGATCATTGAATATCAGGATATTTGTCTATTGATGGGTACAAATTCATTAGGAAAAAGGAAAACACAAAATGATTCAGAGGAGAGATTAGGGAGAATTGTGGGAGAAATGGCATTAAGTAGATGAGAGCAGATGGAATCTGGTATACAAATGGCTGTGTTGGTCTTTGCTAAACAGCATGGAGAATCCATCCAAAGTACCAGGAAAGAAGGTAATGTATAAAGGCAGAGAAGGAGAGAGGTGGTTCAGTGGGCTTATAGAAGCTTGTGGCAGTTTTTGTTTATTTACTAAGAAATCTTTGAATTTCATTGAGACCATTATTAAGTCATGCATTTCATACCATAACAGAGTTTATTTCTAAGAGGTATCTTCTTACTGGATAGTGATTATTCTATTAATGAGGAACAATCACAGGGGTTGATTTGTGCTAGGAATCACAGCCATTGTTTATTGGAAGTAACAGGTACGTCAGGAGGAGGAAAGAGGAAAAATTAAAACGTTTTTACTGGGCAGCATTGCTATGCCAATAACCGTTTTATATAATTTTTATTGTTTCACATACATATGGTATATGTTCATAAAATAATCTCTTCTTACTTCCATTTTACTTAGAAGGGATTCAAGTTCCTTGTAAAATAATTTTCTCATAGCTATAGAGCTAATAATAGGTTGTTAGTTTCTAACACAAATTCCTCTAATAGTAGCATGCTATTATTAAACAAATTCTTCTGACTCCTGAATTGCATGTAAGTTAATGGTTACAGTTAGAAGTTTGAACAGATTCAAAATTAATTTTTGAAATGGTATTTTATATGTTGTCTATGTACTTTATGAAGCATCACATCAGGAATCATATACTATATTATAATCTTTCTATTTATAATATTTGATTGTTTTTTGCTTTCTGATATGTTAATATATTCCAAATTTATTTTTTGCACTTTCTGCCTACACCTAGGATTGACCATTTTTCCCCAAATCCTGCTTCCTTTTAATGGGGAATGAGCCCACATTTGATGCTAAAAGTTTTCATTGCTATTCAGTTGTTGCAGTAGATTGTTTCCAAAGGTAGAGGCCACAATGTATTCCATTGTTTATGCCCTTTCACAATAGTATTTACCACTCTTTTCATCAAGAGGTGGAATCTATTTCCCCTGCCACTGTGTATGCACTGGCCCTGTGTTTGTTTTAACCATTGTATTATGGTGGAAGTGATGCTGTGTGTGATTTCCAGACCTGGACCTTAGGAGGCTTTGCAATTTCCATTGTTTGCTCTCTGGGAGCCACTCATCACCTAAAGAAGTACAGGCTATCTGTCTAAAGAGAAAAGGGTAAAATTTTATGTAAAGTGGGAGACCATGAGGAGAACAACAAAGGATCCAGACATAGAAAATGACAATGAAAAGAAAGAGGCTTAGCCATCTCAGGAACCCTCCCAGGTATTTGAGTGAATCCTCTGGTTTCTACAAGTTGCCCAGCGAACACCCATGGAACTGAGATGAGTCATCCTTGTTGATCTTTCCCTGAATTTCAGGGTAGGCCCGTGAGCCATGGCTGCTGAGCCTGCACGTCCGGAGCCTGTGCTGCACAATGGGAGAGGCCACAACAGTGAGAGGCCCACGTACCACAAAAAAGAAAAATAAATAAATAAAATACAGTTACATTTCTATATACCAGCAACGATAAATCCAAAAATAAAATGAACAAAATAATTTCATGTACAACAGCATCAAAAGGAATGAAGTACTTAGGAATAGTTTTAACAAAAGAAATGAAAGATTTGAACACTTAGTACTTCAAGTCATCCTTGAAAGAAATTGTAAAAGATCTAAATAATTGGAAAGATATCCTATGTTCATTAATTGGAAGACTTAGCATTATTAAGATGGCAATACTTCCCACATTTCTCTAGAGGTTCAACACAATATCTATCAAGATCTACACTGGGTCTTTTGCAGAAAGAATTTCATGAGTCTATAAAATTCAGATGGAAAATCAAGGGATGTTGATAGCCAAAAAATCATAAAAAAGAAAACTACTAACATTTCAAAACTTAATACAAAACTACAGCAATCAAGACAGTTTTATAATGACATTGGAGAGACATATAAATCAATGGAAAATAATAGAGAGCCCAGAAGTAAATCCAAAAATTCATGGCCAGTTGATTTTAAACAAGGGTGGCGAGACAACTCAATGAGAGAAATTAAAATCTTTTCAATAATTTTTCTTGGACAACTGAATATTTACTTTAAAAAGAATGAATTTGAAACGATATTTCACACCGTATACAAAAAAATATGAAGGACCTAAATGTAAAAACTAAAACAATAAAATTCCTAGAAGAAAATACAGGTATAAATGTTCACAATCTTCAAGTAGGCAATGGTTTCTAGGATATGATACCAAAAGTACAAGCAACAAAAGAAAAATAAATAAATGTGGTTTCATCAATTGTTTCTTTTTTAAAAAAGTACTTCAAAGAACTCTATGAGAAAGTGCAAAGACAAGCCATAGACTTCCAGTGTCTGTTCCAACATGTAAAGAGTGTGGAATCATACCCCCATTTCACAACCAGCAAAAAGCTGAACAAACTGAAAATCAACATCTCTATTTAATTCTATTCAAAAAATGAGGTCACACGAAAAGTCACACCCCCAAAACCTGAAAAGATAATTAAATACAGAGAAGCTGCCCAGGAGCAGAAACGACTGCTGAACCCAGCACCAAAGTAGGACGATTTAAACTCTGATGGATTTTTGGAGGCTGATTGAGAGCATATTTGTGCATTAAAAATTCTACAGGAGGCCCAGTCTTGGGGTATGGAGGTCCCCATATTTTCTGAGTTTTACCTCCAGGAGCCCTGTCAGGCTTTCACAGTGAAGATTAGGGAAAAAGAAAAGAAAAGAAAACAACAACAACAAAAAAAACCAACCTCCAATCAGGCAAGGGAAGGGGTAAAAAGAGGCATAAAGTTGCCATTTTGAAATATGCTCAGAGCATTCTATTCTCCTTAACTAGATCAGCCTCAAGTGAACCTATTTTACCAGAGCTTAACCATCCTTGGAGAAGGGTAAACCCAACTCCAGCCCCCTCTAGCCTTCCTGTATTCCATAAGTGGGAGAAGTAGGGGTGGAGGGGATGGGGGCCATAACAGAGAAGGTCTCGTAAAGGTCACCACTCAGAGGCATAGATGCTGTGAAGGTCACAGCCCAGGGTCATTAGGAAAAGACTGAGACCTAATCATAGGAACATGGAATGTCTTCCCTAACATTCACCACCAATTCAATAGGTTTTCTGTAAAATAACATGTTATAACAACTGAAAGAATAGACTCAGATCCTATTTAAGAAGAAATCTCTAGGGAAACCAAAGCAAAGAGGGAAGATAAAAACCAAGGCATTGGAGAAAATTTTAGTCCCTGACACCTACAGCTATAGCAAACAGTACATCCAGCATAACTCCTAACCAGATAAACATAAAACCTCAGTTCCTTTTATTGTATATATCATGTCAGGCTTTCAACAAAAAATTGGAAGGCAAGCTAAAGAGCTAAACACAGCCTTAAGAGACAAAGCAAGTGACAGAACAAGACTCAGATATGTCAAGTAGTTTGGAATTATTGGAAGATGAATTTAAATTAAATTTGATTAATATGCTAAGGGATCTAATGGAAAAAATTGAACAGCATGGAACAAAACACATTTTATGTAATCAGAGAGTTGAGAACTCTAAGAAAGAATCAAAAGGAAATGCTAGAATTCAGAAAAACTATAGTAAAATGCCTTTAATGGGCTCATCAGTAGACTGGACACAGCCAAGAAAAGCATTAGTGAGCTTAAATATATGTCAATAGGAACTTCCCAAACTGAAAAGCAAACAGAAAAAAAAGGTTTAAAAAAGAATGGAACACACTATTCAAGAACTGTGGGACAATTATAAGGGGTTAATATGTATGTAATAGGAATACCATAAAGAGAGAAAGAGAAAAAGAAATAGAAGAAATATTTGAAGCAATGGTGTCTGAGAATTTTCCAAAATTAATTACTGGCATCAAACCACAGACCCAAGAATTTCAGAATACCAAACAAGATAAATGCCCAAAAATCTACACCTAGGCATATCATTTTCAAACTGCAGTAAATCAAAGACAAAAAAGGAATATCGGAAGAAGTTACAGTAAATGACAATCCACAGAATGGGAGAAAAAATATATATCATGTATTCTAGTATCCAGAATATAGAAAAACAATTACAATACAACAACAACAAAAACTCACAAATATTTTAATCCAATGAATAGATGAGCAAAGAAATTCAATAGATATTTCTCCAAAGATGATATAAAAATAGCCTATAATCACATAAAAGAAAAACATGTTCAACATCATTAGCCATTAGCAAAATGCAAATCCAAACCACAATGGGCTATTACTTCACATTCAGTATGATGGTTAGTATCAAAAGAATGAATGATAAATTTTGCAAGGTTGAAGAGAAATTGAAACCCTCAT
The DNA here is from genome assembly GCF_964374135.1 of Grampus griseus. NCBI lineage: Eukaryota > Metazoa > Chordata > Mammalia > Artiodactyla > Delphinidae > Grampus > Grampus griseus. The sequence continues at coordinate 36,993,286 of NC_139012.1, read as the reverse complement.
ACAGTGCTGGTTGCACTGTAAAATTATCCACCCACATTGGAAAACAATTTGGAAGTTTCTCATAGTTACCATGCAATGAAGCAATTCCACTATTATATACATATAATATATACGCATATGTATATGATATATATAGAGAAAAGAAAACATGTCTATCCAAAAATTGTATACAATTGTTCATAGCAGTATTTTTCATAATATCCCAAATCTGAAAATAACCAAAATGTCCAACTGATAAATGGATAAAAATATATAATATAGTATGGAATATTATTCAACCATACAAAAAGAATGAAGTAATGATATAAATGAACCTTGATCACATTGATGGCAATGAAAGGATCCAGACACCAAAGTTCACATATTGTATGATCCCACTTTTATAAATTCAAAATATAAAGTATCAGAACCATTTAAATATGTGCTTTCACAAGTATTCAGCTCGTTTATTGTCACTCCCACTTTTAAAAGAGTTCTCCTGAATGGGAGGTTAAAAGGGCTAAAGTTGTTATACAATGACATTTCCTTACCTGTTTTGCCACATAAATCTAAGATGGTTCTACATTACTGAAAACAGACACAAACAATATCTACAGCTGATATAAATAAATCCAAAGTTTACATGCAACTATAATTGAATAAGCTCCTCTCTAAAGATACTGTTTTTACATTCTAAAAATAAATCTACTAGACAAAGTTCAATTAATCTGAGAAATAAAGTAAAAGCTATCAGCGTATTGAAGAAAGCATCCAAGAGAATCGGTGGTCTTCTTTTGCAAAGAATATTTTTAATAGCACTCTCTTATATTGCAGTTTGATGGATGGGGGAGACATGAAACAATTGACCTGAATGTTTCACGTAACATTTGGACAAATGAATTGTTTCTTAACCTGGCTTTTCATCCCCTTTCATGCTGGCAAGATGAGAAATACTAACGTGAAATGTTTTCCATGACAGATTATCTAGACTTAAAATAAGACTACCTTTCCCCATAATATTTTCTGATTCTAGAATTTGACGTAATTAATTATACCACATTCCAAAAGAAGAGAAATTTGGTAATATTTTTTAACAAAAATTTGAATGTTGTCAGAGAAGAAGAAAACAGAGAGAAGTCTTCTCTCTAAAATTATATTTTTAAAAGTCATTGGTAATTTCCTTTACTTTTAGTAAAAATATCTTAGAATTATTTTTTCCCTAATAAATAAAAGTGATATTCTCTGCTAACATATAGAGTATTATTTACCTTAAAACAGAGAATAAATAGTTTATATCCTCTCAGGGAATATTATAGGATGTAAAACATGGAATTATAATGATAAAAAGAATTTTATGCCATACTAGACAATAAATTTAAAAGAAAAAATACAGATGAATAATTTTGAAAGCCATTGTAATTTTGTCTGGAGTCTTATTTAGATTATATTTTCAGAGGCACAAGAGTTATCTCAGTTTTTATGAGTTTTGGGGTTAAAATACAATTTTAGAAGGTTTTAAGTAAATGCAGATATTTAGTACCAGAATATTTCTTGAAGAACAAGCAAGATTTTTACTAAGCGACCCAGGAAGATCTGGTTGCCCAACAACAGGCTGTCAAGGATCAGAAAATTTCCCTTCTCTGGTCCTAAATTACAATTTTCAAGAGATCTGTGGGGTTCCCTCCCCAGGACATCTGGTCTATTTCATATCAGAATGCCATGTACCTCCCAGGAAAATTCTCCTACAATTGACTTTCATATATAAAATTTTTTTTAGGTTTACCCTACCTTGTACATCCAACACATATTTGTCAGTGTGTCCTATCTTATGTAGAGTTTTTATAATTATAATTCATTAGAATTTTATCAGTCATTAACACAAATACTTTCTGTCACCTATTGATAAAAGCATCTTCACTCTTAGTAATGTAATGATGTGTGTTGATGGTTAAACTAATCTTATCTTTTTCACATTCTTGGAATAAACTTATTGCCATGTTACAATTCATTTAATATGTCTGGGTTAAATTTGTTAATTTCTTTGATAATTTGCTCTTATATACTAAGGTAGATTACTCTACTATTGCCCCTAGTAGTTTTGAGGAGGTCTGAATTTCCGGGCGGAATCTCTGACTAGGGAGAAAATATATCTTCTCTCCTGCTTTTGCTTGAAGATGCTGGTAAGAAATAGAGTTCCTTCTCCAACCTCAGCAAATAGGTATGTGTCATCTAGCTTTTTATTTATAAACAAGAACAAAACTCATGATTTTCCCAACTGTCGGTCTATCATTTCCAGGAAAATTCCAGAATTTCAAGGTTTGCCAAATAAGCACATACTCATGATTGAACAAAGAAGAATTCAACTATTTAAAGGTTACCCTTGAGAGAGGAAACTGCATTCAACAATCTAATCAGTGTTTCCTATTGAGCTAGGATTAAGAGAAGGGTGAAATGAAGACATTTACTGGGAAGAAATAAAAGAACTCATAGACACTCAAAAATAACACAAACTTCTCTCTATAAATTGAAATATTTAAAACATGAACATAATATCCATATCAAAAATATAATAGACATGCAAACTATATGCTGACCACAGGAATGAATTTTATGAATTAAAATACAACTGGGTTAAAAGTAAAATATGGACAAAGTTATACTAGGCTAACATGGGTGAGGGTATTGAGGGGGAGAGGAATTATTGGAGTAGTTATATTAGTATCAGACAAAGAAGATTGAAAAACAAAACATATTATCCAAAATAAGCAAGATTTTTGAGAGAAATAACATCCAAACTATTGTTAACTAATTAAATAATTTGCTTTTTATTTGTTTGTTTATTGGGATAAGAACACTTAACATGTGATCTACCTTTTTAAATTTTTATGTGCACAATACAATATTGTTAACTATAGGCAGATCTCTAGAGTGTGTTTATCTTGCATAACTGAATATCATACCCATTGAACCTGCAGTAGCCAAGATATGAAAACAACCTAAATGTCCACTGACAGACAAATGGATAAAGAAATTTGATATATGTATATATATAACAAATATTACATACTTTAACTTTCTTATACCTGAAGTGAGAGTATATTTTGAGTCCCTACCAGCTACTCGATTTTGTGTGCATAATTAGCTCTGCAAATACAAAACTAATATGAGGTCTTTTTTTTTTTTTTTTTTATCCATGCTGTTTTTATTTTATTTTATTTTTTTTAACATCTTTATTGGGGTATAATTGCTTTACAATGGTGTGTTAGTTTCTGCTTTATAACAAAGTGAATCAGTTATACATATACATATGTTCCCATATCTCTTCCCTCTTGTGTCTCCCTCCCTCCCACCCTCCCTATCCCACCCCTCCAGGCTGTCACAAAGCACCGAGCCAATATCCCTGTGCCATGCGGCTGCTTCCCACTAGCTATCTACCTTACTACGTTTGTTAGTGTGTATATGTCCATGACTCTCTCTCGCCCCGTCACTCCCATAACCTCAAGTCCATTCTCTAGGAGGTCTCGCTTTATTCCCTGCCTTACCCCTAGGTTCTTCATGACTTTTTTTTTTAAATTCCAATATATGTGTTAGCATACGGTATTTGTTTTTCTCTTTCTGACTTACTTCACTGTTATGACAGACTCTAGTCTATCCACCTCATTACAAATAGCTCAATTTCGTTTCTTTTTATGGCTAATATTCCATTGTATATATGTGCCACATCTTCTTTATCCATTCATCTGTTGATGGACACTTAGGTTGTTTCCATCTCCGGGCTATTGTAAATAGAGCTGCAATGAACATTGTGGTACATGACTCTTTTTGAATTTTGGTTTTCTCAGGGTATATGCCCAGTAGTGGGATTGCTGGGTCATATGGTAGTTCTATTTGTAGTTTTTTAAGGAACCTCCATACTGTTCTCCATAGTGGCTGTACCAATTCACATTCCCACCAGCAGTGCAAGAGTGTTCCCTTTTCTCCACACCCTCTCCAGCATTTATTGTTTCTAGATTTTTTGATGATGGCCATTCTGACTGGTGTGAGATGATATCTCATTGTAGTTTTGATTTGCATTTCTCTAATGATTAATGATGTTGAGCATTCTTTC